>NC_064924.1:94609847-95875681 GCF_023897955.1 Schistocerca gregaria
TGGTATGGATTCCACCCTTCAGTTTTGTTTCGTGGTTTCCTTCGCCCCGCACTTTGCTCTCTTTCTTTATGCCCTTTTCTACAACTATTAGTATGGTTTTAGTTACGTGCGTCCCCAACTCGACGCAACGAGTGCACTTACTAGTTTTCTGTTCCTTACAGTTAAAAGAAATAAAAATAAAAAAATTAAAAAAATTAAAAATAAATAAATGAATAAATAAAAAAAGTCACAATAATACACCAACTGTATCCTTTGTACCACATCACATCCCCGGGATGGGAGGGAGGAGACATCGTGGACAGGCCTCTGGTCGCGATCCCTGCCCACCTTGCCTCCGCCAGCCCCCTACCTGATCCATCTATTAAAAAAAAAATTAAAAAAAATAAAAAAATTAAAAAAAAAGTAGTTCTAAGTTCTAGGGGACTGATGACCATAGAAAAAAATTAAAAAAAAGCGGTCTAAGGCGCTGCAGTCACGGACTGTACGGCTGGTACCGCTGGCTGTTCGAGTCCTCACTCGGGCATGGGTGTGTGTGTTTATCCTTAGCATAATTTAGGTTAAGTAGTGTGTAAGCTGTGGGGTTTGATGACCTTAGCAGTTAAGTCCCATAAGATTTCACACACATTTAACTTTTTTTTTTTGTTTGTTTGCAACCCGAGACTAATTCCTCTCCTATGCCAACATCTTCATCTCAGAGTAGCACTTGCAAAAAAAATTGTTCAAATGGCTCTAAGCACTATGGGACTTAACATCTGAGGTCATCAGTCCCCTAAACTTAGAACTACTTACACCTAACTAACATATGGACATCACACACATCCATGCCCGAGGAAGGATTCGAAACTGCGACCTTAGCAGCAGCGTCTAGAACCGCTCGGCCACAGCGGCCAGCAGCACTTGCAATCTAAGTCCTCAGTTCTTTGCTGTATATATTCCAATTTCTCTCTTCCTCTACAGTTTTGCCCTTTACAGCTCTCTCTAGCACCATAGAGGCCATTCCCTGATGTCTCAACAGATTTCCTATCGGCCAGTACCATCTCCTTGCCAGTGTTTTCCATATATTCCTTTCCTCTCGGATTCTTTGAAGGACCTCCTTTTTCCTTACCTTATCAGTCCACCTAATTTTCAACATTGTCTGTAGCATTGCATCTTAAAGCTTCCATTCTCTTCTGTTCCGGTTTTCGCACAGTCCGGGTTTCGCTACCATACAATGCTGTGCTCCAAATGTACATTCTCAGAAATTACTTCCTCAAATCAAGGCCCATGTTTGATACTTCTATTGACCATGTTTGCCAGTGCTAGTCTGCTTTTGAAGTCCTCTTTCTTCCGTCATTCACTGGTTATTTTGCTGCCTAGGTAACAGAATTCCTTAACTTGATCTTCAATCCTGATGTTACGTTTCTCGCTGTTCTCATTTATGCTACTTCTCATTCCTTTCGTCTTTCTTCGATTTACTCTGAATCCATATTCTGTACTCCTTAGATTGTTCATTCCATTCAGCAAATCCTGTAATTCTTCTTCAGTTTCACTCATGATAGCAACGTCATCAGCGAATCGTGCCATTGATATCCTTTCATCATGATTTTTAAATCCGCTCCTGAACCTTTCTTTTATTTCTATCATTGCTTCTTCGATGTACAGACTGAACAGTAGGGGCGAAAGACTAAATCCCTGTGTTACACCCTTTTTAATCAGTAGTCGTCTTATTATTCCCTCTCGGCTCTTCTAAATATTATGTATTACCCACCTCTCCCTGTACCTTACCCCTATTTTTCTCAGAATTTCGAACATCTTGCACCATTTAACATTGTCAAACGCTTTTTCCACGTCGAGAGATCCTATGACTGTGTCTTCATTTTTCTTTAGTCTTGCTTCCTTTATCAACTACAACGCCAGAATTGCATCTCTGGTGCCTTCACCTTTCCTAAAGCCAAAGTGATCGTCATCTAACACATCCTCCTATAAAAATTTTATTTGATTACTACAGTCCGATTAAAATTACTTGATAGTTAGCTCTTCAGGCGTCATAGCTGGTTTCCTCCATTCAGAGCGCTCAGCGTCACGTCCGAACGGTTCGCCTTTGGCTGACTGACGCAACTGACGCAACTTCCAGTTCCTCGCCCAGCTTTCTCTCTTGATGTGTTTGGACCCCGAACCTTATGTCTGCCGCTTATACTTCGTATTTCATAAAACATGATAACCACGTCAAACAGAACTTACACATAACGATGCTAATGAATTACACTTGTTTCACGCACAACACTAACGAAACATTACCGTACTGGATCCTTCCTCACAAGACGCGATTCGGCGCCGCATATACCGTTATTATAATTACAGAAATCGGCTTACAGTAGGTAAGCATCGCAAGGCCTGTATGAAGCCGAATTTTTGTAGACTACAATTAATTGTTGCGATTGGGGCAGTAGAGTCATAAATACAACAACATACCGAAGTATAGTGCTACAGAGTAGTGGTTAAAGTACGCAAAACTTTTTATTTTTCTGAATCTAATCGTAAGATTCCAATTATCATTCTTATTCAGTTGATTTGTTCAAATGTAATTTTTTAGTTCTAATATTTTGCCACGTCATTTTCATCGTCATATTGAGTTTTTTATTTGTTCTTATCTTTGCTCCTATCATTCATTTTCTTTTGGAATCCGCTTGTGTTGCCTGTGATCTGCAACCAAGTGCCATCCAAGACTGCTCATCGGTCAGCAACGCGGTAATGGCCAAGATAAGGATGTTTCAGATACATTGCCCCGTGACAGGCAGAAATTACTGCGCTTTTACTGCTGAAACAGACGCGGTAATGGTCAATATTAGGATAGTTTCAGATACATTAACCCGTGAGAGACAGAAATTAGTGTGCTTTTACTGCTGAGACAGACTGCCGAAGATGGCAATGCGAACAAACATATGAAATATTTCTATCTTGAGTTTCCTCGTAAAGGATAACGCCGTGCCGGCCGGAGTGGCCGAGCGGTTCTAGATGCTACAGACTGGAACCGCGCGACCGCTAGGGTCGCAGGTACGAATCCTGCTTCGGGCATGGATGTGTGTGATGTCCTTAGGTTAGTTAGGTTTAAGTAGTTCTAAGTTCTAGGGGACTGAGAACCTCAGATGTTAAGTCCCATAGTGCTCAGAGGCATTTAAACAATTTGATAACGCCGTGAACAAAGTGATCGTGGTTTTAATTTTGCCGCAGTTTTTGATCGCCATTTCCTCGGGTATACTGCACATCACGGGTTGTAGTTTGGTTAGGACATGAGTTTAAATTCAAGGCTGTGAAACGCGTCGTCTGCCGCACTTCAGTCATCGTGAAAACACCTTTGAAATTATGAAACAAATATACATAATATACCAATGTAGGCGTACAGCATCCACACTAATAAACGTGACCCCAAACAGTTCTGTAGACTAGGAGCAGCTACTTCGCGTGTCTACAACGCTATTTTGTTGAACGCCTTCATGACAACGCTACTTCATAGCTGTACACATGGTAGTCCAATGATCGTGACCGGGCCGAATATCTCACGAAATAAGGGTCAAACCAAAAAACTACAAAGAACCAAACTTGTCTAGCTTGAATGGGGAAACCAGATGGCGCTATGGTTGGCCCGCTAGATGGCGCTGCCATAGGTCAAACGAATATCAACTGCGTTTTTAAAATAGGAACCCCCATTTTTTATTACACATTCGTGAATGTTTTAGTTGTACCATTTTTTTTCACTTTAAGATAGATGGCGCTGTAATAGTTACAAACATATGGCTCACAATTTTAGACGAACTGTTGGTAACAGGTAGGTTTTTTAAATTGCTGTGTGATTACCTGTAAATACCACTTTAATGCAATAAATGCTCAGAATGATGTCCGTCTAGCTCAATGCATTTGGCAATACGTGTAATGACATTCCTCTCAACACCGAGTAGTTCGCCTTCCGTAATGTTCGCACATGCATTCACAATGCGCTGACGCATGTTGTCAGGCGTTGTCGGTGGATCACGATAGCAAATATCCTTCAACTTTCCCCACAGAAAGAAATCCGGGGACGTCAGATCCGGTGAACGAGCTTGCCATGGTATGGTGCTTCGACGACCAATCCACCTGTCATGAAATACGCTATTCAGTACAGCTTCAACCGCAAACGAGCTATGTACCGGATATCCATCATGCTGGAAGTACATCGCCATTCTGTCATGAAGTGAAACATCTTATAGTAACATCGTTAGTATATTACGTAGGAAATCAGCATACATTGCGCCATTGCCATCGATAAAATGGGGGCCAATTATCCTTCTTCCCATAATGCCTCACCATAGATTAACCCGCCGAGGTCGCTGATGTTCCACTTGTCGCAGCCATCGTGGATTTTCCGTTGCCCAATAGTGAATATTATGCGGGTTTGCATTACCGCAGTTGGTGAATGACGCTTAGTCGCTAAATAGAACGCGTGCAAAAAAATCTGTTTTCGTCCCGTAATTTCTTTTGTGCCCAGTGGCAGAACTGTACACGACGTTCAAAGTCGTCGCCGTGGAATTCCTGGTGCATAGAAATGTGGTACAGATGCAATCGATGTTGATGTAGCTGTGGTGTCACCGCCAGGCACCACACTTGCTAAGTGGCAGCCTTTAAATCGGCCAGGCCGGGCTGGGATCACGCATACTGGGTCGGCTCGTGCCTAGCCAGCTCAGGCCGAAGTGTAGTGCATTCACATTGCGCGCCGCACCGAGCCGGGACGGCGAAATGGGGGAAAATCCACTTCTCCAATTTTCATGTTTTAAAAATTCTTAGCGGTATATAAGACTTCGCCACGTCGTTTTATGAACTTATTTTTTCCTTAAAAGCGTTACTTACGTCGTGAAAAAAGAAGAAGCCTACTTTTCGTTTCGCGTGATTTCTTAGTTTCGTAACGCTTCCGAACCGATTTTGAAGAAAGTATGCGGCTAAAAAATCTGATTTTTGTACACGCCGTAGCGTAACATCTTAGCTTCGTATTGAATCATTTATGTTTCCATATTTCTTAGGGCCGCAGCTCGTGGTCGTGCGGTAGCGTTCTCGCTCCCCACGCCCGGGTTCCCGGGTTCGATTCTCGGCGAGGTCAGAGATTTTCTCTGCCTCGTGATGACTGGGTGTTGTGTGCTGTCCTTAGGTTAGTTAGGTTTAAGTAGTTCTAGGGGACTGATGACCAGAGATGTTTTAAGTTCTAGGGGACTGATGACCATGGATGTTAAGTCCCATAGTGCTCAGAGCCATTTGAACCATTTTTGAACCACACGTTGCATCACAAAAGACAAACAATTATTTGTCATCAATATCCTACAATTAGTATAATGGACATTTCGTATTTCGAACTAAAAGATAAGACTATATTAATCTAAGATGAGATCTTGCTCCTGATGCATTGTAATAAAAGCTTGCAACATTCTACATGATTTCTTTCTACTTGCATATAATAAACAGCAGATGTTAAAAAATATAAATACATTTACAGATGTTTCTATGTCTAAGTTTGACTAAGACGCATAAAGTTCATTTCTTTGTATTATCGCTTTTGTAGTTCACGTAAGTGTAGTACGGCAAGCTGTAAATAATTACATTCTTCAGATCGACCCTATTTCCACTTAGAAAGATCTGTGGATAGCTCTTACAAGTAGTCTATTTTAGGAAATGAATGCAATTAAACCAAGGCTGAGTGGGACAGCGTTTCAATTAACGCTTTGCTGGATCATTCGACGACGAAATGATTAAGTTATTAAGTTATCGTTTTCTGTAAGGTGCTGCCATTTCGATTTTTCTACTGTAATTGAAAGAAAATGCGCGGGTTCAGCATAGCCTCAAGCACAGCAGGACAGGTAAATGAATTACTGTCGATTGATGTGTTGGATTCTCGTCTAGTTCAAAGCAGTGTAAATGATGAGATGTGTGTGTCACTGTTTGCTTCTGTGTATTTTTTCCCCTTGGTGGTCTCGTCCCCAGCGGCAAAGGGATCTTAATTCATTAGCAGCTGAAGGTCGAAGATAACACAGGTGCAGCCAGAAGTTTTTCACCACTATCAAATCAGAACCGTCTAATGTAACAATGATTTCATTGTTATCTTAGTTATGTTTTCACATTATGGCGACTCGGAGAATTTTGAGCACATTGTAATAGGGTGGACATTGACTCTCCCTAATAATATCGACTGGCATTTAGTAAAAACGGAATACAGTTTCACATTAATATAATACAGAAAGCTAAGTTGTCTGTAATGAAGAAGTAAGTTAAATTAGCGCAGTCATTGTTTTGAAGAACCTGGCACTGCACTCACTGCCTCCAATTCATTATAAACAAGCTCTTGTATTTTAAGTTTCAGAAACATTTGCCGCTGAACTGGAAGGCAGTTTATTGCACTCCTGAGACTCATCAGGAAGTGGTATGTATCATCGTTTTGGGTCATGTCTTGATGCGCCTTCACCACAGCAAATTTGTCCTTTTCGAGCTTTAAAAATTCTTCTTCAATATTTGGCCCACTACTTTTTTTCTTTCCTTTGTGATACCGTGCTTGCCAGTGGCGACGTTTCATCAACTGCCACTAATGATGATATATCAGACTGATCTCGTTCATCTTGTGGCCTAGAGTGGTCATTAGACGAAAATTCTGGAGATAGTTGAGATTGACTTGCTGGTTCCGCTTGTGCTTACAACGAACTCTGCATTGCTCTTGGAATGAAAATTTCCCTTAGGAAATGCATGTGTTGGAACCAAGGCCAAGTGGAATTGCGTTTCTGTGGGCTTTTTCCTGTGTCACCTGATCTAAAGTTATCAAGCTTTTTAAGTTCTTCTCTGTAATTGTTGGTGCCTATGGTAAACAGTCTCATGCAGGCGTGTTTATAGAAAGTATGTTATATAAGAAACTTACAAATGGGGAGCTGTTATTACCGCCACCAACAAGACTTGAAGGAGTGTGTCAGAAACTACCGTACGTCATTTTGGGAGATGAAGCTTACCCCTAATTAGAGAATTTGATGAGACCTTTTCCTCGCAGAAATTTGGACAACGAGAAGATTCTGTTGAAAGTACTTAGCTATTTACTGTATTTTTGTGTATCTCATTTCATTGTAAATAAAACAAATAAAATTATAAAGGAAAATAATTTATATTTGTGCGTACTATCTCAAACACACTCCTTAGTTAATTCGTTCCATAATCATGGAAACTGCACCATTACTGCCATACTAGCCGAATTTCTGATACCAAATTGATGGACACAAGTTAATGTCATGTACATGTTATTCTGCATTCATTAAAGTAAGAACATCGCAAAAAGATGTCACAGACAACAGCTTATAGTAACGTGCCACAGCATGACTTTACAATGCATTGTCATCTGGTAGGGACACATTTCCATCCCTCAGTGACACTCATATCTGTCTCCGTTTACAAGCAAATGCGATCTATGCAGTTGCGCCAGTGCCGCGATCGCTGGCAAGCTATTGTTGTAAATGCATGTAAATACGGTAGATTAAATAAAAGTAATTTCGCATGTATCATTATAATAAACGTAATTTTTCCTGACTGATTGTGAAATGTGAGGTAACATCTTAAAATAAAAGACGTGTGCAGTCACACTTGTGATGAAAGCAGAAGGGAGACGCGTGATGCGTGTACTGCGGAAGCTGTAGTGTTGCTCCATAGCCTTGCGCCTGCGGTCGGCTCGCGCCGGGATGTCGCTGGCTCCGCTCCGGGAGGCTCACGCCGTGTTGGCTCGGCCCGGCCGGCAGTGTGAACGCAGCCTAGTATACGTCGGACCCGCGTGTCGCCACTATCGGTGATTGCAGACTGAGCGCCGGCACACGGCAGCTCTAGTCTAGAGAGACTCCCTAGCACTCGTCCCAGTTGTACAGCCGACTTTGCTAGCGATGGTTCACTGACTACATACGCTCTCAATTGCCGAGACGACAGTTTAGCATAGCCTTCAGCTACGTCATTTGCTACGACCTAGCAAGGCGCCATATTCAGTTACTATGTATCCTGAACAGATAATATTGTGAATCACGTACCGTCAAGAGCGACGTTCATCATTAATGGATTAAAGTTAAGAGTCAAACTAATTATGTCCGCTTTCTGAATTCTAATTCTTTGTCATGTTCCATACCTTACGTCAGTATAGTCCTTCCCTCCTCACGTCAGCCTGCGTGAGCTAAAACGCGTGCATTTCGGCACGGTGCGTACTCTTCTGCCAACACAACAGTTGCATTCTCAACACCGACGTTTTTGAGATTCCCGATTCTCGTGCAATTTGTCTGCACTGATGTGCGGATAAGCCGCGACAGCAGCTAAAACACCTACTTGGGCATCATCATTTGTTGCAGGTCGTGGTTGATGTTTCACATGTGGCAGAACACTTCCTGTATCCTTAAATAACGTAACTATCCGGCGAACGATCCGGACACTTGGATAATGTCGTCCAGGATAATGAACAACATGCATAGCACACGCCCGTTGGGTATTTTGATCACAATAGCCATACATCAACACGATATCGACCTTTCCCGCAATTGGTAAACGGTCTATTTTAACACGGGTAATGTATCACGATGCAAATACCATCCGAGCTGGCGGAATGTTACGCGATACCACGTACTTATACGTTTGTGACTATTACAGCGCCATCTATCACAAAGCGGAAAAAGTGGCCCAACTAAAATACTCATATTTCTTTACGTACTACACGAGTATGTAATAACAATGGGGGTTTCTTCTTTAAAAAAAAAAACGCAGTTTATATTCTACATCTACATCTACATGATTACTCTGCAATTCACATTTAAGTGCTTGGCAGAGAGTTCATTGAACCACAATCATACTATCTCTCTACCATTCCACTCCCGAACAGCGCGCAGGAAAAACGAACACCTAAACCTTTCTGTTTGAGCTCTGATTTCTCTTATTTTTTGATGATCATTCCTACCTATGTAGGTTGGGCTCAACAAAATATTTTCGCATTCCGAAGAGAAAGTTGGTGACTGAAATTTCGTAAATAGATCTCGCCGCGACGAAAAACGTCTTTGCTTTAATGACTTCCATCCCAATTTGCGTATCATATCTGCCACACTCTCTCCTCTATTATGTGATAATACAAAACAAGCTGCCCTTTTTTGCACCCTTTCGATGTCCTCCGTCAATTCCACCTGGCACCGCCCAGCAATATTCTAACAGAGGACGAACGAGTGTAGTGTAAGCTGTCTCTTTAGTGGACTTGCTGCATCTTCTAAGTGTCCCGCCAATGAAACACAACCTTTGGCTCGCCTTCCCCACAATATTATCTATGTGGTCTTTCCAACTGAAGTTGTTCAAAATTTTAACACCCAGGTACTTAGTTGAATTGACAGCCTTGAGAATTGTGCTATTTATCAAAAAAATGGCTCTGAGCACTATGGGACTTAACATCTACGGTCATCAGTCCCCTAGAACATAGAACTGCTTAAACCTAACTAACCTGAGGACATCACACAACAGCCAGTCATCACGAGTCAGAGAAAATCCCTGACCCCGCCGGGAATCGAACCCGGTAACCAGGGCGCGGGAAGCGAGAACGCTACCGCACGACCACGAGCTGCGGACGTACTATTTATCGAGTAATCGAATTGCAAGGAATTTTTTTTTGGAACTCATGTAGATCACCTCACACTATTCGTTATTTAGCGTCACCTGCCACACCATACAGCAATCTTTTCTAAATCGCTTTGCAACTGATACTGGTCTTCGGATGACCTTACTAGACGGTAAATTACAGCAGCATGTGCGAACAACCTAAGAGAACTGCTCAAATTGTCACCCAGGTCATTTATATAGATCAGAAACAGCAGAGATCCCAGGACGCTTCTCTGGGGAACACTTGATATCACTTCAGTTTTACTCAGTGATTTGCCGTCTATTACTACGAACTGCGACCTTCCTGAGAGGAAATCACGAATCCAGTCGCACAACTGAGACGATGCCCCGTAGGCCCGCAGCTTGATTAGAAGTCGCTTGTGAGGAACGGTGTCAAAAGCTTTCCGGAAATCCAGAAATACGGAATCAACTTGAGATCCCCTGTCGATAGTGGCGATTACTTCGTGCGAATTAAAAGCTAACTGCGTTGCACAAGAACGATGTTTTCTGAAACCATGCTGATTACGTATCAATAGATCGTTCCCTTCGAGGTGATTTATAATGTTTGACCTGTGGCAGCGCCATCTAGCGGGCCAACCATAGCGCCATCTGATTTCCCCCTTCAATCTAGACGAGTTTCGTTCTTTGTAGTTTTTTCGTTTGATGCTTATTTCGTGAGATATTTGGCTCGGTCACGATCAATGGATTACACTGAAGACAGCTATCGTTTTCATCTATACAACCGTTTGTACTTCGCAGTTGACAGGTGTCAAAAGCGCTGCCAGGCGCAAGGGCATTCACTCACCTGTGCTCTACTGTACTGTTTGAACACGACAAGCCGGCGACTGGCGCTGTGGCTGTGGAGAACGGTCGTGTCCCCGCATTATGGTTGGCGAGGGCAGAGGAGCGGTCAGGGGAAGGCCGCTTGAGAAGTTTTGTGTGTTTAACCAAGTTTCGTGACTCACAAAAAACTGGCGCCGGCAGACGCGGAAATTCGCGCCATGTAGCCTCACCTGAAATGAGATTTTCAATCCGTTGGCCGAAATTTCCCGAATGGGGACTGCCTGCCAATAATGCCACACGATCATTCCATTTCATTTGCCCGCTTAAGTGACACTTCAATCGTATGAGAAACCACGTTATTTGCGGACGTATTCATGCTCGAGTGTTTTAGCTAGAATTAATGTATTATTTATTTATCGAAAATATACTGAAGCGCCAAAGAAACTGGTATATGCAAGCGTATTCAAATACAGAGATATGTAAACAGGCAGAAAACGGGGCTGCGGCAAGCAACGCCTGTATAAGACAACAAGTGTCTGGCACAGTTCTTAGATCGGTTACTACTGCTATAATGATAGGTTATCAAGATTTAAGAGAGTTTGGACTTGGTGTTATGTCTGCACACGACCGACGGGGCACAGTATCTCCAAGGTAGCGATGAAGTGGGGATTTTCCCGTAAGACCATTTCACGAGTGTTCCGTGAATATCAGGATTCCGATAAAACATCAATTCTACGACATCGCTGCGGCCGGAAAAAGATCCTGCAAGAACGGGAACGACGACGACTGAAGAGAATCGTTCGATGTGACAGAAGTGCAATCCTTCCGCAAACTGCTGCACATTACAATATAGTGCCATCAACAAGTGTCAGCGTGCAAACTACTCAACGAAACCAGAATGAGATTTTTACTCTGCAGCGGAGTGTGCGCTGATATGAAACTTCCTGGCAGATTAAAAGTGTGAGCACCGACCGAGACTCGAACTCGGGACCTTTGCCTTTCGCGGGCAAGTGCTCTACCATCTGAGCCACCGAAGTAGGACTCACGCCCGGTCCTCACAGCTTTACTTCTGCCAGTATCTCGTCTCCTACCTCCTGCGAACCATGTCTCCGCAATATCCTTTCTTTCAACAGTGCTAGTTCTGCAAGGTACGCAGGAGAGCTTCTGTGCTTCGGTAGCTCAGATGGTAGAGCACTTGCCCGCGAAAGCCAAAGGTCCCGAGTTCGAGTCTCGGTTGGTGCACACAGTTTTAATCTGCCAGGAAGTTTCATTTCAGCGCACACTCCGCTGCAGAGTGACAATGTCATTCTGGAAACATCCCCCAGGCTGTGGCTAAGCCATGTCTCCGCAGTATTCTTTCAGGAGTGCTAGTTCTGCAAGGTTCGCAGGAGAGCTTCTGTAAAGTTTGGATGGTAGGAGACGAGATACTGGCAGAAGTAAAGCTGTGAGGACCGGGCGTGAGTCGTGCTTCGGTAGCTCAGATGGTAGAGTACTTGCACGCGAAATGCAAAGGTCCCGATTTCGAGTCTCGGTCGGTGCACACAGTTTTAACCTGCCAGGAAGTTTCATACTCAACGAAACATCGTCGACATGGGCTTTCGGGGCCTTTGATGACTGCCTCGCCTGAGCCTGTCAACACCGACATTGGACTGTTGGTGATTGGAAACATGTTGCCTGGTCAGAGATTGTCAAACTGTATCGAGTGGATGGACGTGTCGGATATGGTGACAACCTCATGAATCCATGGATCCTGCATGTCAGCAGGGGACTGGTCAAGCTGGTGGAACCTCTGTAATGGTGTGGTTCAAATGGTTCAAATGGCTCTGAGCACTATGCGACTTAACGTCTGAGGTCATCAGTCGACTACAACTTAGAACTAATTAATTCTAACTAACCTAAGGACATTACACACATCCTTGTCCGAGGCAGGATTCGAACCTGCGACTGTAGCGGTAGCTCGGCTCCAGACTGTAGCGCCTAGAACCACACAGCCACTTCGGCCAGCAATGGTGTTGGGCGTGGGTGGTTGGAGTTATATGGTTCCCCTGATACGTCTAGACACAACTCTGACAGATGACACGTATTTAAGTATCCTGTCTGATTACCTGTACCCTCTCATGTCCATTGTGCATGCCGACGGACTAGGGCAATTCCAGCAGGACAATGCGTCATCTCACACGTCATAATTGCTGCAGAGTGGCTCCAGGGACGCTCTTCTGAGTTTAAACACGACCGCTGGCCACCATACTCCCCAGACATGAACATTATTAAGCATATCTGGGACGCCTTGCAACCTACTGTTCAAAAGAGATCTCCACCCCCTCGTATGGACAACCTTGCAGGATTCATGCTGTCAGTTCCCTCCAGGACTACTTCAGACGTTAGTCGAGTCCATGCCACGCCGTGTTGCGGCACTTCTGCGTGCTCGCGGGGGCCCTACACGTTATTAGGTAGGTGTACCAGTGTCTTTGGCTCTTCACTGAAATGTTGTTGTTGTTGTCTTCAGTCCTGAGACTGGTTTGATGCAGCTCTCC
Source organism: Schistocerca gregaria (assembly GCF_023897955.1). Lineage (NCBI taxonomy): Eukaryota > Metazoa > Arthropoda > Insecta > Orthoptera > Acrididae > Schistocerca > Schistocerca gregaria. The sequence goes on from NC_064924.1 coordinate 94,622,804, forward strand.
ATGCTACTCTATCCTGTGCAAGCTGCTTCATCTCCCAGTACCTACTGCAACCTACATCCTTCTGAATCTGCTTAGTGTACTCATCTCTCGGTCTCCCTCTACGATTTTTACCCTCCACGCTGCCCTCCAATGCTAAATTTGTGATCCCTTGATGCCTCAAAACATGTCCTACCAACCGATCCCTTCTTCTAGTCAAGTTGTGCCACAAACTTCTCTTCTCCCCAATCCTATTCAATACCTCCTCATTAGTTACGTGATCTATCCACCTTATCTTCAGTATTCTTCTGTAGCACCACATTTCGAAAGCTTCTATTCTCTTCTTGTCCAAACTAGTTATCGTCCATGTTTCACTTCCATACATGGCTACACTCCAAACAAATACTTTCAGAAACGACTTCCTGATACATAAATCTATATTTGATGTTAACAAATTTCTCTTCTTCAGAAACGCTTTCCTTGCCATTGCCAGTCTACATTTTATATCCTCTCTACTTCGACCATCATCAGTTATTTTACTTCCTAAATAGCAAAACTCCTTTACTACTTTAAGTGTCTCATTTCCTAATCTAATTCCCTCAGCATCACCCGATTTAATTTGACTACATTCCATTATCCTCGTTTTGCTTTTGTTAATGTTCATCTTATATCCTCCTTTCAAGACACTGTCCATTCCGTTCAACTGCTCTTCCAAGTCCTTTGCCGTCTCTGACAGAATTACAATGTCATCGGCGAACCTCAAAGTTTTTACTTCGTCTCCATGAATTTTAATACCTACTCCAAATTTTTCTTTTATTTCCTTTACTGCTTGCTCAATATACAGATTGAATAACATCGGGGAGAGGCTACAACCCTGTCTCACTCCTTTCCCAACCACTGCTTCCCTTTCATGCCCCTCGACTCTTATTACTGCCATCTGGTTTCTGTACAAATTATAAATAGCCTTTCGCTCCCTGTATTTTACCCCTGCCACCTTTAGAATTTGAAAAAGAGTATTCCAGTCAACATTGTCAAAAGCTTTCTCTAAGTCTACAAATGCTAGAAACGTAGGTTTGCCTTTTCTTAATCTTTCTTCTAAGATAAGTCGTAAGGTCAGTATTGCCTCACGTGTTCCAACATTTCGACGGAATCCAAACTGATCCTCCCCGAGGTCTGCATCTACCAGTTTTTCCATTCGTCTGTAAAGAATTCGCGTTAGTATTTTGCAGCCGTGGCTTATTAAACTGATAGTTCGGTAATTTTCACATCTGTCAGCACCTGCTTTCTTTGGGATTGGAATTATTATATTCTTCTTGAAGTCTGAGGGTATTTCGCCTGTCTCATACATCTTGTTCACCAGCTGGTAGAGTTTTGTCATGACTGGCTCTCCCAAGGCCGTCAGTAGTTCTAATGGAATGTTGTCTACTCCGGGGGCCTTGTTTCGACTCAGGTCTTTCAGTGCTCTGTCAAACTCTTCACGCAGTATCGTATCTCCCATTTCGTCTTCATCTACATTCTCTTCTATTTCCATAATATTGTCCTCAAGTACATCGCCCTTGTATAAACCTTCTATATACTCCTTCCACCTTTCTGCCTTCCCTTCTTTGCTTAGAACTGGGCTGCCATCTGAGCTCTTGATATTCATACACGTGGTTCTCTTCTCTCCAAAGGTCTCTTTAATTTTCCTGTAGGCAGTATCTATCTTACCCCTAGTGAGATAAGCTTCTACATCCTTACATTTGTCCTCTAGCCATCCCTGTTTAGCCATTTTGCACTTCCTGTCGATCTCATTTTTGAGACGTTTGTATTCCTTTTTGCCTGCTTCATTTACTGCATTTTTATATTTTCTCCTTTCATCAATTAGATTCAATATTTCTTCTGTTACCCAAGGATTTCTAGCAGCCCTCGTCTTTGTACCTACTTTATCCTCTGCTGCCTTCACTACTACATCCCTCAGAGCTCCCCATTCTTCTTCTACTGTTTTTCTTTCCTCCATTCCTGTCAATTGTTCCCTTATGCTCTCCCTGAAACTCTCTACAACCTCTGGTTCTTTCAGTTTATCCAGGTCCCATCTCCTTAATTTCCCACATTTTTGCAGTTTCTTCAGTTTTAATCTACAGGTCATAACCAATAGATTGTGGTCAGAGTCCACATCTGCCCCTGGAAATGTCTTACAACTTAAAACCTGGTTCCTAAATCTCTGTCTTACCATTATATAATCTATCTGATACCTTTTAGTATCTCCAGGGTTCTTCCACGTATACAACCTTCTTTCATGATTCTTAAACCAAGTGTTAGCTATGATTAAGTTGTGCTCTGTGCAAAATTCTACTAGGCGGCTTCCTCTTTCATTTCTTAGCCCCAATCCATATTCACCTACTATGTTTCCTTCTCTCCCTTTTCCTACACTCGAATTCCAGTCACCCATTACTATTAAATTTTCGTCTCCCTTCACTATCTGAATAATTTCTTTTATTTCATCGTACATTTCTTCAATTTCTTCATCATCTGCAGAGCTAGTTGGCATATAAACTTGTACTACTGTAGTAGGTGTGGGCTTCGTATCTATCTTGGCCACAATAATGCGTTCACTATGCTGTTTGTGGTAGCTTACCCGCATTCCTATTTTCCTATTCATTATTAAACCTACTCCTGCATTACCCCTATTTGATTTTGTGTTTATAACCCTGTAGTTACCTGACCAGAAGTCTTGTTCCTCCTGCCACCGAACTTCACTAATTCCCACTATATCTAACTTTAACCTATCCATTTCCCTTTTTAAATTTTCTAACCTACCTGCCCGATTAAGGGATCTGACATTCCACGCTCCGATCCGTAGAACGCCAGTTTTCTTTCTCCTGATAACGACATCCTCCTGAGTAGTCCCCGCCCGGAGATCCGAATGGGGGACTATTTTACCTCCGGAATATTTTACCCAAGAGGATGCCATCATCATTTAATCATACAGTAAAGCTGCATGTCCTCGGGAAAAATTACGGCTGTAGTTTCCCCTTGCTTTCAGCCGTTCGCAGTACCAGCACAGCAAGGCCGTTTTGGTTAATGTTGCAAGGCCAGATCAGTCAATCATCCAGACTGTTGCCCCTGCAACTACTGAAAAGGCTGCTGCCCCTCTTCAGGAACCACACGTTTGTCTGGCCTCTCAACAGATACCCCTCCGTTGTGGTTGCACCTACGGTACGGCCATCTGTATCGCTGAGGCACGCAAGCCTCCCCACCAACGGCAAGGTCCCTGGTTCATGGGGGGAGGTTCACTGAAATAAAGAAGTAAAATATATGAATGCACAACTTACGACACTATGAACTAAAAGTCAAAAACTGATTTTTGGAAACTGTTTGCACATTGCAGTTAGCAAACGCAGCACAGCGGTAATATTAACAAAGTGTAATTAACTATTCCTGAAAGAATTATCGAAATGATATTCACTAAAGATCACAATCATTTATTTTTGATTCAAGATCATCATCATCGTCGTCGTCGTTGCCTTCGCCTGAGGGTGTAGTATTGATGATAACTTCGTCTATGGCCACTTCCATTATTCCATCTCGTGTCCAATACTCTTGCTCCAGCCGCTAAATTTTCCTGCAGCAACCTTGAAAGTTCTGTGAAGCAACTGAAAGGAAAGCAGCATTAACAAGATTCTGCAATATTTTCTTGACTTGTCACCAGTGACATTGTTCTGCCTGAAATTGTGTTTTATTTTGGTCCATGTCAATTCTATAGGATCTTGATCGCAGTTGCAGGACTGTAAACGGAGTTTTTTGTGGCCTCTGCTCCCAGAGATGTTATGCACGCCGTACATTTTCACGACTGCTTTGTTTTCCTTTATTTTAGACAGTAATTCAGTCTTCCTAAATGAGTCGTTGCAGTTTATTTGCCTGTCCCGTAACCACTCTAACATGGTACTCCTGAAATCATATTTATTAGGCATTCTATTGAACTTCCTGCTGTAGTATGAGACATTATCCACACATTCACCCCATTTCAAGTCCCGTCTCCCCGCCCCCCCCCTCCCCCCTTCCCGCCATTTTCCGTCTACTTGCGCTAGTTTCGACAACTTCAAGAAGTTCACAAGTTAGTGGCAATCAAACAATGGAAAATCCAGGATGAAATGTAACAATGTTATGAGTAGAAAAGTTGCTACTCACCATGTAGCAGAGATGCTGAGTCGCAGATAGGTACAATAAAAAGGTTGTCACAACAAGCTTTCGGCTATCAAGACCTTTCTCAAAAATAGACAACACACACACACACATACACACACGCGCGCGCGCGCGCGCAAATGCAACTCACACACACATGACTGCAGTCTCTAAGTGTGGCTTCAGCTGCCACAGACTGCAGTCGTGTGTGTGTATGTGTGTGTGTGTGTGTGTGAGTGTGTGTGTGTGGTCTATTTTTGACAAAGGCATTGTTGACGTAAAGCCTATTTGTGACACTCTTTTTGTTGCGCCTATTTTCGACTCAGCGTCTCCTCTATATTGTGTGTAGCAACTTTCCTTTTCATAGTCAAGTTATTGGAAACAGTTTCTTGTATGAAACTTCCTGACAATTTAAGATTGTGTGCCAGACTGGGTTCCCAGGTCCGAGTCCTGGTGTGGCACACTGTTTTAATTTGTCAGGAGGTTCCAAATCAGCGCACATTCCCCTGAAAGGTTAAAATTCAGTCTAGGTTCTTGCATGCTGCAGCAAGTACCTGCTGAATTTGTCATTTCGTGGAAGTTTTTCCTCAAACTTACAGATGTTGTGCACGTACAGCACCTGTTCGAAAATATCGGTGTTGAATAGGAGACTGGCACAAAGAAAGGTAAACCGAAACAGATGTACCATTGGAACCCCTAAACACGGTTAATCGGCACCACCAGTGAAAGAAGCGCGAAATGAGTTCACCTATCAATTTGTTACACCAGGAGGGATTGTAAAATGGCAGTACAGATGTCTTTGAATTTCAGCTTATTTTTTAATGTTACCTGATACATAAGTGCATTACGTTTGCGATAAAAGAAGTAAAATTACTTGGAAAAAATCGGATGGTAATTGAAAGATAGTCTCTTGGTGAGATACCAAGCCATCGTTTTGTTTCCTGGTATCGAATAGTTTATTAGATAACAGACAAGAAATGTTCGAAATTTGCATACGAGTTCCTCAAAGTTTTTAATATAAGTGATGTCCTCTAATTTTAATTAATGGAATCGTGTTCCTTGGTAACATCAGGATGTACTCCTCTAACATTTTTTTTTTTACTTTTTTATTTTAGTTTTGTGTTACGTCACTGTTTTTATTCATGAATAATAATGCAACAACAGCGGCGATTGGTCTGGTGCCTAAGAATAGTTGCACTCGTGCACAAGTACGTGCAACAAGTTCCTGAAATAAAATCACTCCAGGGACGTGAAGAAACACCTCAGCAAGTGCTTATAGAAATTACTTGCTAGTGGACATAAGCCTTTCGCAATACTTCGCGTCTAGCGGCAGCTTGACGTTGGCAGCGCTCAGGGACAAATGAATATCTTTCAAGTAGTGCCGATTTCCTCCGCTTCAGGCAGCATTAGCGAAATCGTCAAGTTATCGTTGCCAAACAGTAGAAGTGTCTTGTTAGTACTGGGTGATCAAAAAAGTCAGTATAAATTTGAAAACTGAATAAATCACGGAATAATGTAGATAGAGAGGTACAAATTGACACATGCTTGGAATGGCATGGGGTTTTATTAGAACCAGAAAACTACAAACGTTCAAAAAATGTCCGACAGATGGCGCTTCATCTGATCAGAATAGCAGTAATTAGCATAACAAAGTAAGACAAAGCAAAGATGATGTTCTTTAGAGGAAATGCTCAATATGTCCACCATCATTCCTCAGCAATAGCTGTAGTCGAGGAATAATGTTGTGAACAGCACTGTAAAGCATGTCCGGAGTTATGGTGAGGCATTGGCGTCGGATGTTGTCCGTCAGCATCCCTAGAGATGTCGGTAGATCACGATACACTTGCGACTTCAGGTAACCCCAAAGCCAATAATCGCACGGACTGAGGTCTGGGGACCTGGGAGACCAAGCATGACGAAAGTGGCGGCTGAGCACACGATCATCACCAAACGACGCGCTCATGAGATCTTTCACGCGCCATCTGTCGGACATTTTGTGAACTTTGTTTTATTTGTTCTAATAAAACCCCATGTCATTCCAAGCATGTGTGTCAATTTTTACCTCTCTATCTACATTATTCCGTGGTATATTACGTTTTCAAATTTACACTGACTTCTTGATCGCCCCGTATTTAAAAATAAAATTCATGCACGCATTTTTTTCGCTTATCTTACTGTTTATGACGACATATCTCTTCAACTATGTGTTGTGCCATGATTGTGTAGGTACATTCTTTGACGTAAAACATGGCCACAGAGCCAAGTCCGCGCCGATCGCGGGTTGGGACAAAATAAGCTGGCCAGACCGATAAATATTAACCGTCTGCACGATCTGGCAACACTGTATGCTGCGGAAACTCCTGGAGGTAGTCAATTCGAGCCAGTTTGTTTAGGCCGTGGCCGTGGTCTAGCGGCGCCTGGAGGGTGGCTCAGCGTTTTCGGTCAGAGGGTTAGCTGTCCTCTGTGATAAAAAAAAAAAAAAGCTGAGTGAATGGCCCAAAATGATATTAAAATGTGTCAAATGGCTCTGAGCACTATGGGACTGAGGTCATCAGTCCCCTAGAACTTAGAACTACTCGAACCTAAGTAACCTAAGGACATCACACACATCCATGCCCGAGGCAGGATACGAACCTGGGACCGTGGCGGTCGCACGGTTCCAGACTGTAGCGCCTAGAACCGCTCGGCCACTCCGGTGAGCTGAGATTTAAAAAAAGCGGTAAAACGCGTGACATCGGAATGTGAGGTCGGGCGATCGATACCCGTCTTCGGCAACTTTCTTTTTTTTTTTTTTTTTTTTTTTTTTTTTTTTTTTTTTTTTTTTTTTTGCGCCGTTCGTTTGAATGTTGAAATCTTGAGTGAAATGATAGCAGATACAGTTTATTTCTCTTTCTGGCATACCGATAACGACATTTTCACCCAATAACAGAAACTGTTTGCTTCGCAGACTGCCTCTGAATGCCACACACTCCACAGTATCCGGGGGCCATTTACTATAGTTGGAGTCACGAACGATGGCGGTCGAGTTTAGGCTTGTTCTGCGCACCTACATCACGCATTCTCTGACAGCCAACTAGCGTTCAGGAGTGTTCTGAGCACTCTGCTCTGAGTGCCGTAGCCAATGTGAGCGAATTGTTTAGTGAAGTTTTACTCCATTTGTTGTGAGATATCATCGATGATGATGGTAGTAAGTGATACATTCCACACAAGCAAGGAAGAGACATAATTTGCAGAATGTATGCTTTCTTCAAGGGGAAAGCAGGCGCATGCTCGTATCGCAGTCGTTGCTTTGAATCATCAACAATGCAATCCTCGCTCGTGCCTCGCCATGCGCGAATTGCCATCGTTCGTGGATCTGACTACAGTACCCTGCAGCGGCTACCTCTTGTCGAAGGCGCCTGCTACCGTTAATCGCTTTGTGTGGCATAGGAAATTGGAAATTTTTGGTAAGTTCTTCTGGTAACAAACTACTGAGGTCATCGGTCCCTAGACTTATACACTACTTAATCTAACTTAAACTATCTTACGCTATGCACACCTTGTCCCGGTTCGCGCGGCTCCTCCCCCCCCCCCCCCCTCCCCCCTCAGAGGTTCGAGTCCTCCCTCGAGCATGGGCGTGTGTGTGTGTTGTCCTTAGCGTAAGTTAGTTTAAGTTAGATTAAGTTGTGTGTAAGTCTAGGGACCGATGACCTCTACAGTTTGGTCCCGTAGAAGCCTACCACAAATTTCCAATTTTACGCTAAGCACAACACACACACATGCCCAAGGGAGGACTCGAACATCTGACGGGGAGAGCCGCGCGAACCGTGGCAAGGCGGCGACACCGCGCAGCTGCCCGCGCGACAAGTGGGTGGTATAAAATGCTTTAATGATGCTCCAACAAAAATGTTCACGATTTGCATTTCACTCTCGACAGCAACGAAGGCATACGACCGTTTTTAAAACAATGACTTTTCTATTGCACTAACGTGGCACAAAACTATTTCTACAGTTTGTGATCCAATTAAAATACCTCACTACGTAGTTTAATGATATTGTTAATGCTTTGACGTGTGGTTCCTACTTGACGATTCACTCTCTTCAGAGACGTTTGTATATTGATGCAACTTGGTACTCGTCAGACATCTATGGGCATTGGTTCAAATGGCTCTGGGCACTATAAGACTTAACTTCTGACGTCACCAGTCCCCTAGAACTTAGAACTACTTAAACCTAACTAACCTAAGGACATCACACACATACATGCCCGAGGCAGGATACGAACCTGCGACCGTAGCGGTCACGCGGTTCCAAACTATAGCGCCTAGAACCGCTCGGCCATCTATGGGCATTAAAACGGCATACTGTGTCGACAGCGCAAGAGGATGTGTTAGGATTTTCTTCAGTTTTGGTTAAAGAGTGATATGTCTAGACACGACTCTGACAGATGACAAGTACGTAAACATCCTGTCAGATCACCTGCATCCATTGATGTTCATTGTGCATTCGGACGCACTTGGGCAATTCCAACAGGACAATGTGACACCCTACACAATCAGAATTGCTACAGAGTGGCTCCAGGAACACACTTTCGAGTTCAAACACTTCCGCTGGCCACCTAACTCCCCAGACATGAGCATTATAGAGGATATCTGGGCTGCTTTGCAACTTGCTGTTCAGAAAAGATCTCCACTCCCTCGTACTCTTACGGATTGATGGACAGCCCTACAGAGTTCATGGTGTCGATTCCCTCCAGCACTACTTCAGACATTAGCCGAGTCCATGCCACGTCATGTTGCAGCATTTCTGCGTGCTCGGAGGGGACTGCACGATATTAGGCAGGTGTACCAGTTCCTTTGGTTCTTCAGTGTTGTTCCTCTGTGCTAAGTTTCTGTAATAGCAGTTAGGCAGTCCCTGTAGACGTTTGCTGGCACTGGCGTTAGCAACGTCCATCCATTGTGTGAGGGTTTGAATATGAGCATATTTGTTAGTTTAAATCTGAGTACCTACAATATCACTATAGATTACAGTTACGTTCTCCATGAATACATAAGTAGCCCTCAAAATCTGCAATTTGCCTGCATTGCTATAGATCATGCATAACAAAGTAGTCGCAGGATTTCTCGCATACATTTCGTGTAAGGAATCAAACATGTAAGGTGGCTATAATTTCGCACCTTAAAAGCACTCATCCACATACTTTGCCGTGAACCATAATTAGGTATCATTTGATAGGTTGTACATCGTAAATATGAATATATAAAGGAGACTGACATTGTCACGTACGCCTTGTAAATACACTCCTGGAAATTGAAATAAGAACACCGTGAATTCATTGTCCCAGGAAGGGGAAACTTTATTGACACATTCCTGGGGTCAGATACATCACATGATCACACTGACAGAACCACAGGCACATAGACACAGGCAACAGAGCATGCACAATGTCGGCACTAGTACACTTTATATCCACCTTTCGCAGCAATGCAGGCTGCTATTCTCCCATGGAGACGATCGTAGAGATGCTGGATGTAGTCCTGTGGAACGGCTTGCCATGCCATTTCCACCTGGCGCCTCAGTTGGACCAGCGTTCGTGCTGGACGTGCAGAACGCGTGAGACGACGCTTCAGCCAGTCCCAAACATGCTCAATGGGGGACAGATCCGGAGATCTTGCTGGCCAGGGTAGTTGAGTTACACCTTCTAGAGCACGTTGGGTGGCATGGGATACATGCGGACGTGCATTGTCCTGTTGGAACAGCAAGTTCCCTTGCCGGTCTAGGAATGGTAGAACGATGGGTTCGATGACGGTTTGGATGTACCGTGCACTATTCAGTGTCCCCTCGACGATCACCAGAGGTGTACGGCCAGTGTAGGAGATCGCTCTCCACACCATGATGCCGGGTGTTGGCCCTGTGTGCCTCGGTCGTATGCAGTCCAGATTGTGGCGCTCACCTGCACGGCGCCAAACACGCATACGACCATCATTGGCACCAAGGCAGAAGCGACTCTCATCGCTGAAGACGACACGTCTCCATTCGTCCCTCCATTCACGCCTGTCGCGACACCACTGGAGGCGGGCTGCACGATGTTGGGGCGTGAGTGGAAGACGGCCTAACGGTGTGCGGGACCGTACCCCAGCTTCATGGAGATGGTTGCGAATGGTCCTCGCCGATACCCCAGGAGCAACAGTGTTCCTAATTTGCTGGGAAGTGGCGGTGCGGTCCCCTACGGCACTGCGTAGGATCCTACGGTCTTGGCGTGCATCCGTGCGTCGCTGCGGTCCGGTCCCAGGTCGACGGGCACGTGCACCTTCCGCCGACCACTGGCGACAACATCGATGTACTATGGAGACCTCACGCCCCACGTGTTGAGCAATTCGGCGGTATGTCCACCCGGCCTCCCGCATGCCCACTATACGCCCTCGCTCAAAGTCCGTCAACTGCACATACGGTTCACGTGCACGCTGTCGCGGCATGCTACCAGTGTTAAAGACTGCGATGGAGCTCCGTATGCCACGGCAAACTGGCTGACACTGACGGCGGCGGTGCACAAATGCTGCGCAGCTAGCGCCATTCGACGGCCAACACCGCGGTTCCTGGTGTGTCCGCTGTGCCGTGCGTGTGATCATTGCTTGTACAGCCCTCTCGCAGTGTCCGGAGCAAGTATGGTGGGTCTGACACACCGGTGTCAATGTGTTCTTTTTTCCATTTCCAGGAGTGTATTTGTTAACGCTTATTGCACGAAAGATGACGGAGTGTCTTTATTAACAGTATGGCGTAATGAATGATTGCTTACGCTAGTAGAAGTTGGAACGCCAGTGGAGACGAAATGGCAGGCAGAACTCAAGCTCTGAGTGGAAGGCCTGCACAGGTGTTGGTCCTGCTTAAAAACAGGAAGTAGCTAGACGGACGTCGTGGCACCTGAGCTCTGGAGCACATTGGGTGTCGGCCGGCCGCTATTGTAGTAGGGCCGGAAGGATAACTGGGAACTCTGCAAATCTTGGAGGCAGGTGAGAGGAACGAAGAAGCGGCACCTCGGAAACCATACAGGCTGGGTTATTTCCATAGATTTTTACTCAGAAGCCTACATTGTATGAGAATAGGTTTTTCCTAGCAAACGTATCGCGCTGTCGGCGTTCGGAAGAATCTGTAGAGAGGCATAATACTCCGTGGTTTCAGGAATATGATTCGTTTTCGGAATTACGAAGGTGGGGAGCCGATCCTTGCTGGGAAGCTAGCGGTGGAGAGACGAGGCCTTCCACTGTCAGCCCCTGTGTGTGACGGTCGCTCGGTGTCAGCTTTGTTGCTACAGACATACTTGCTGTCTTTGCTCTCAGGAGAGTTTATAGTTAGAACAGTTAGGCACTGTACTGTTGCGAACCTATACGATTCTGGACTTCATCTTCGGGTTGGACATCGTCGTTGAGTATGCAGCGTTCAGTAATAGAGAGCACTTCTTCTGCCTATAGTTTTTGTTGAGACGTTATCTGAATCCGTCCTTGTGGCTGGGAGTTCGCGTACCTCGTCTGTAGAAAAAATGGTTCAAATGGCTCTGAACACTATGGGACTTAACATCTGAGATCAAAAGTCCCCTAGAACTTAGAGCTAATTAAACCTAACTAACCTAAGGACATCACACATCCATGCCCGAGGCAGGATTCGAACCTGCGCGGTTCCAGACTGAAGCGCCTAGAACCGCTCGGCCATTACGGCCGGTACAGAGAGGACAAGTCAATATTAGAGTATATTAGTCAGAAAACCGCCTTCTGCCGTAGTAGTGCCTGAAACCGTTTATTTGTGGCTGGAGTTCTTCCATCGTCGCAGACGAATACGAGAACGATAACTTCGACGCACCGGACGGAGCACATGCGGTGATATCGCAAACTGCTTCGGCTTATTACGGCCATAAAGCTAAAAAGCTGTGATGACGTTAATTTCCACTGACGTTCCACTCCACCGTAGATCATGTTTGAAAGAAGTGTCATCTAGTGTTTTGTGCGGAGATGCTGTCAGTCATTTCGCTGTAGCGATATTAGACTGCGCAGTCATAATAAGGGGCAGAATTTGGCAATTTATTAATAATTTTAGTTAGGACATATAGAAAATTGTACATAAAGGGTTGATTTTAATCTATAATAACTACACTACTGGCCATTAAAATTGCTACACCACGAAGAAGACATGCTACAGATGCGAAATTTAACCGACAAGAAAAAAGATGCTGTGATATGCAAATGATTAGCTTTTCCAGAGCATTCACACAAGGCTGGCGCCGGTGGTGACACCTACAACGTGCTGACATGAGGAAAGTTTCTAACCAATCTCTCATACACAAACAGCAGTTGACCGGCGTTGCCTGGTAAAACGTTGCTGTGAAGCCTCGTGTAAGGAGGCGAAATGTGTACCATCACGTTTCCGACTGTGATAAAGGTCGGATTGTAGCTTATCGCGATTGCGGTTTATGGTATCGCGACATTGCTGCTCGCGTTGGTCGAGATCCAATGACTGTTAGCAGAATATGGAATCAGTGGGTTCAGGAGGGTAATACCTAACGCCCTGCTGGGTCCCAACGGCCTCTTATCACTAGCAATCGAGGTGACAACCACCTTATCCGCATGGCTGTAACGGATCGTCCAGCCACGTCTCGATCCCTGAGTCAACAAATGGGGACGTTTGCAAGACAACAACCATCTGCACGAACAGTTCGACGACGTTTGCAGCAGCATGGACTATCAGCTCGGAGACCATGGCTGCGGTTACCCTTGACGCTGCATCACAGACAGGAGCGCCTGCGATGGTCTACTCGACAACGAACCTGGGTGCACGAATACCAAAACGTCATTTTTTCGGATGAATCCAGGTTCTGTTTACAGCATCGTGATAGTCGCATCCGTGTTTGGCGACATTGCGGTGAACGCACATTGGAAGCGTGTTTTCGTCATCGCCATATTGGCGTATCACCTGGTGTGATGGTATGGGGTGCCATTGGTTACACTTCTCGGTCACCTCTTGTTCACATTGACGGCACTTTGAACAGTGGACGTTGTATTTCAGATGTGTTACGACCAGTGGCTCTACCTTTCATTCGATCCCTGCGAAACCCTACATTTCAGCAGGATAGTGCACGACCGCATGTTGCAGGTCCTGTACGGCCCTTTCTTGATACAGAAAATGTTCGACTGCAGCCCTGGCCAGCACATTCTCCAGATCTCTCACTAATTGAAAACGTCTGGTCAATGTAAATTGTGGCCGAGCAACTGGCTCGTCACAATACGCCAGTCACTACTCTTGATGAACTGTGGTATCGCGTTGAAGCTGCATGGGTAGCTGTACCTGTACACGCCATCCAAGCTCTGTTTTGACTCAATGTCCAGGCGTATCAAGGCCGTTATTACGGCCAGAGGTGGTTGTTCTGGGTACTGGTTCCTCAGGATCTGTGCACCCAAATTGAGTGAAACATGTCAGTTCTAGTATAAAATATTTGTCCAATGAATACACGTTTATCATCTGCATTTCTTCTTGGTGTAGCAATTTTTATGGCCAGTAGTGTATATATTCAACAATAACGTCTATCATTTAGTAGTTTTAGTTGCCTTCATCATTCATTTATGTTTAGATTGTAATTTAGATGTAAAAAACAGCATTTAGAGATCTGCTTCAGGGGGTAGTCACACAGGACCAAATCATCAATTTAGCGTTTATTATTTTCCGTTGCCCACATTCATTTTTACACCCGCCTGGAGTAGCATCTAGGAAACAACGACAGTAAAACACCATGCACCACTATTACTCACAGGGGCTTGACGGAATAGTCGAATTCCTGACGTAATAATTGCAAGCAAAATCGCCTCCGAAAGGAAATGAAGTGAGATTTAAAGCAGTAATAACATTAAATAACGTAGAGAGGTATTTTAACTGAATCAAGAACTATAAAAAAAAATTGCGCCATATTCATGTTTTGCATATTGGTGTAATAGGAAAGTCATCATACTGAAATGGATCGTCTGCCTACATTGGCATCTAGTGTGAAATGCTAATCGTAGAATTTTCTGTTGAGCATCACTGAACAACAGTAAAGCATTTTATACCATCCAATGCGAGGCAGTACAGCGCCGCCGTAGCAGTCGCTGGTGGTTACTAGGCAGTGGCGCACGTAGTGTTCAGAGGCAGGCAGTCCGCAAAGCAATCTGTCGCAAACTGTTATTGGGTGGAACTGTTCTTACCGGTGTGTCAGAAGGTGACGTATATTGTAGCTACGTTATGATTTCATTCATGAAATCAACATTCAGATGAAAAGAGCTATAAAATTTTAAACAGCAAGTGGTCTCGATCGCAAGACCTCTCTTTCAGACAACACTCGTTTTAACGCTTTTTTTCCCGCGACCGGGACTCGAACCTGGGACCTCCTCCTTACATGGCAAACACTCTAGCTGACTGAGCCAGTTTTTAAGACCTTTTGCTTACGAATCAAAGACGCCATCTCCTTTTTTATATGTTTCAAACCCAGGACCCTGCAATCTACAGGCAGCAACGCTAGCAACTAAACAATTTTTTTTAAATCTCCCTCCAAAGCACTTATTTAAGGCAATCAATTAAAAATAAAACAAAAGAATTCATTTCGACAAAAACAAAAAAATGGCTCTGAGCACTATGGGACTTAACTTCTGAGGTAATCAGTCCCCTAGAACTTAGAACTACTTAAACCTAACTAACCTAAGGACATCACACACACCCATGCCCGAGGCAGGATTTGAACCTGTGACCGTAGTGGTCGGTTGGTTCCAGACTGTAACGCCTAGAACCGCTCGATCACTCCGTCCGGCGACAAAAATAAAAGGGTTAAATAAGAAAAAACGTATATGAAGGAATATGGTGTTAATTTTAATGTGCCCACACCTTTCCTCCGTCACTTCTACATCATGTAACTTTTAAATCCAAACAAGAGTGTCCACAAAAAAATGGGGTGGATCTCAACTCATCCAACTCCTTGTCGATTAAAAACAAGATACGGCATATTATAAAAAAGCTCTCGATAAAGTGGCATCCTGAGCCACGTCCAATGGGCTGTGGCCATATATTGGGAAAAGGCACTCGGATCTGCGTCATATCCACTCACCATCACGCAGTGGACATAATGTCCAACAAGCCACATGATGGCATTGTTCTTCGATCGGCGAAAGAAGGTTGAATCGGGACGCACGAGAATCTCCCCCGAGATAGCCGCCTCCGACGTCCTGAGGAGCAAAGCCAGTTGTCGGCGAAGCCACCTCCAATGACCATGACCGCAGGAGATCAACAGATGATATAATGTATCAGTTTCATGGCAACGATTGCAGCGACCCGTCACAGTGATGTCAATACGAAACAAACACACGTTGGTATGTACAATATCATGAACAACTTGGTACCACGAGGACGCCACTTCCATCGGGAAAATCGGAAGGCTAACGTTAAAACAAACAATCTTCCAATTCATTTCTGCCGACAGGGCTTCCACAGAGGGAATACTATGACGAATTGGCCAGCGGCATAACAGCATTTTAGAGAGAGAAAGGATATTTACTCCTAAAGAAGTGACGTCAAGAAAAAATTCCTTAACGTGCCTTAGTTTTTAACTAATCCTACCAATATCTCCTGGAGGTGTTAAACTCGCCGGTCGGAATCAGTCATGAAGGCGAGCTGCAAGTGAAAACAGTGCGACGGATGAATAAGGCTCAGCCTTAACTCGAATGCCAGGAGGCCAAAACCTCCCAGCAGACGGGGGCGCGCCATTACCCAAAGCGCACGCGAAATATAGAGTTACGCCAGATAAACCTGCCAGTTAAAGTGTGCAACTTGCGGTACATCATAGCAGGAAGTGAAAAGACTTGTGCAATAAAATAAGCTTTACTTAACACATACGCTTCCATGGCACGGACTTTATGAAGAAGTGAGAGAGAGCGACGCTCGTGTTCAATGACTGCTTCCTGAATCTTATTCGTGACAGACTTCCAGTTTATCGTAGCCATCTTAGCGGACAACTGGCAATTATAACACCTAACGATTGATATCGGGTGACCTTCAAAGCCCATGGAATTTCGACAGCGTCGATCCTCGCAAACTGAGTAAGTGACATTTCTGGTCATTAACCCGCGCTCTCGTAAGACGACGAAAAGCATCCAAAAGTTCCTGCAGCAGTGATATATCATCATGGGTACGGAGAAGAACCATAACGTCATCAGCAGTGGCACGAACGCTAAACCTTTCTCCCAACAGCGACCAGTCACCCAAACGATCAGCTATAGATCGCATTAAGGATTTCAGAAACAGAACGTAGAGCGACATAGATAATGGACTCCCTTGAAGGACGCCCTGACACACCGCGATGGGAGAAGTAAGACGGCCATTAACGTTAATGGACGCCCGAATACCAGTAATTAGAGAGCTAAACAGCCGTCGTGCAGCATCTTTAAAACCAACAGTCGTCATTACTCGCATAAGAAATCCATGATTAACGTTGTCGAACGCTTGGTGAAAATCAATGAAAAGCAAAGCGCTTGGCACGAGAATAGTAGAAGCAGATCACGACATTCAGCCACGGGAGTCAGGAGAGGACGACGCGGAAGACAACTTTGATGGCTCGTAATGTTGGTAGCCAACAACACCGATAGTCTGCTATTTACCGCTCGCGCCACTATTTTACAATCATAGTTGAAGAGGGTTATCGGGCGGACCTGATCCACACGCAAACGTCCCGGCTTTTTGGGGATCGTGACAATTTTAGCAACCTTAAAGCTGGGCGGGAGAAGGCTTCCCTGGAATACTTCATTCACAACAGAAGTTATCGTATCTCCTATCAGGGTCCAAAATCGAATATAGAATTCTTTGGGAAGGTCATCTAAGCAAGGCGATTTGTGGGAGGGAGAACCAGAAGCAATAGCAAATGTATCGTCGCGATGAAATAAAGAGAAAAACTCTTCCTGTAACAACACTACTAAGGAGAGAGGTAAAATCAACAGACGGTAGACCATCTGAATCCACTTCAGTATAAAGATCGGAAAAGTACTGGTAAAGTTCACGCATGATGTCAGATTGGGAGGACCACTCACGCCCAACTAGAGAACGAATGGTAGTAAGACACGTCCTTTGAGATCGCTTGTGAAGCCGAAGAAGATGACGGACAGAAGCCAACTCACCCTGTACGATTGAACGAGGCTGGGAACGCAATCGGACACCATCCATTTGCCTACGTTTAAGTTGTAGAAGTTTTGCCTTCACACGGTGGCCGTCTACGACTCTCAAGGGGGTATCACGAGCATTATAGTAAAGATCACGAAGGAGAGCGTAATAAAATTCCCTAGTTCGCCTTATTTCAGCCGATTTTTCAGCGCCAAAATGCTTGAGTGTACTTCGAATCCGAGGTTTGGCAAAGGTAACCCACCATTCTAGAATTGAGCGATAACGCGCTTGGGACTGGATTGTTCTCTGCCATACGTTTGCGATGATGCCCTTCAGAGAGAGGTCCGTGCGATGTAGAGTGTTTAGCTTCCATAAAGGGCGCGAAAGAAGGACCTGCTGCGGGACGTGGTTAAAAGTCATTGAAATAGCAAAGAACGGCGCGCGGTCGGATGAACGATCGGGTGCAGACGGAGCGTAAAACAAAAATTAGGTGAGGTCATAAAAACTAGAGCCTATACGGCGACCATCATCAAACGATTCGATGTCCGTCAGCGGGATTCCATTTCGATAAAGCAAAGCCATACCGGTAGAATTTTCAGGCGCGACATTGAAAAACATAGAGTATCCAGGAAGACAAAACACATCAAATAATACCTCTTGTAAACACACGATCTCAGTTTGGGAATCGTAAATAAACTGGCGCAACGCAACAAGCCGTCATTGGGACGATATCCTATTAACAATGAGGGTTAGAAATGTAATTGCCTGCATCCGTTAGCACATGTAAGTTCAATGAAACAACACATAGGAAAATGCACTCATCACGCCCTTCTCTCCTCAACGTCCGAAGTCAGTGGAAAGAAGGTATAATTATAATCCTACCCACCGGAAGCCGAGGAATCCTCGTTTTTCTTTTTACGACGCGCCGCTGCACGTATAGGTTGAAAACGCTGTTTCACACCACTCCGTGAAAACATGCACTCTTGATGTGGAAGGGTAGGGGGCACGTTAAGCTCCGATTTGATAGAGGAGCCATCTCCACTGCACTCATCGGAAATCGGGGAGCACAACTCAGAACGACTTCCAGCAACATCAGGTGCAGAAGAGACAGGTCATGCAGTCCCCATGTCGGATTGCATCACCTGATCATCAGGATGAGAACTCGTAGAATCCCGTTGCCCCAACGTCTCAACTTCGAGGAGCGGTGGTACTTCATCGGAACACTGTAAAGACTGGCCAGCAGGCAACGTCTCTGCGTGAACGTCTGAGTTCACGGAAATCGTCGCATATACAGATGAAGTGGGATCCGGAGATACAACACCTTTCAACATCAACAGAAGCAGCTATATCATCTCTGGTAATACTGGAATCACAATTAACGTGAGTAGACAACTCTTACCGCCAGAAGGTGCAACCTCTGTCAACGCCGTCTCAGAAGAACGAGACTGGAGAGGGGCGCTCTCGAAATCTGTACCGTCCTCAGTTTGCCGGCGTTTGACTTGTGCTGCAGGAGCCGTCGTCCCCTCATGGACAGAGGACGCACTGGGATGCGCCGGTAGCGGTAGAAATTCGCGGGGAGTAGGGGGTGGTGATGTCCCAACATCGCTTAAAGCTGGAGGATGACTGTCAGTAGACAGCGAAGACATTATGTCTGCTGTTAAAGGAAGACGTTTTTGATGAAAAATCAAATGATCGTGTGGCATTGTTGTCCGGGAGGCCCCATGCGGGGAAGTTCGGTAGCCGTATTGCAAGTCCTTTTTAGCTGACGCCACTTCGGCGACTTTCGGGTCAACGATGATGAAATGATGATGAGGGACACACAACACCCAGTCATCACGAGGCAGAGAAAATCTCTGACCCCGCCGGGAATCGAACCCGGGACCCCGTGCGAGGGAAGTGAGAACGTTACGGCAAGACCACGAGCTGCGTACACGTTTTTGGTAACACGACGTCAGAACAGTAGTACGGCGCAGACAATCGGATCTGAGATGGCCGCTTCCGTTACAGAGAAAAACAGGTTCCTTCTTGCCCTGCGTACGTAACATAGATCCGGTAACCTCAAACAGTTAAGTGGGAAGGATTATTCTTTTTAACGCACATGTCCACACTCCGGATACCATTCTAACACTGAGAGCCATGTTGTGCTGAATAGCGTTCCCATCGGATAAGCAGTATTACTCCAAATCGAAGCAACACTGTTTTAAGATATGAATCGTCCACTTCAGGAGGAAGGTTGTAAACTCCAACCTGAGTATACTCGAGTGCCGCATTTTCAAGGACTTGACTAATGGAACCATGTCGATGTGTAAAAGAACACTTCAGAACCAACCCGAGAGAGAAGCCGTTCTACTAGAACGGGGTCATAAAACTTCACGAAGAATGCATACAAATCAGGTGTAACACGGATAACATCAGCCAACGTATCGTGAATTCCTAAAGAGCCGGGCTGAACTCGCCGCGTACTCTTGTCAAAACTGAAACGAACAGAGAAGCTCGACGAGGAACAGACGTAGGAGACTCGACAGACACAATGGCGCGGGCAGGAAACACGGCCGCCAAGAGAAAAACGACAACAAACTCCGCTACGCAACTACGATGAGACTGCGACCGGTACACCACCTAGACTGAATAGCTTCAACACAAGCGGCGCTGCGGCACAGGCAGAAGTTACCTACGACCTGCACGCTCGAAGCGCAAGGCGACACTATCGCAAGACTTCTCTTTCAGACATCACGCGTTTTACCAATAGACTACGGCCACAGTTGGACCAGACTCGCTCGAATTGGAGGCAAGACTTTCTCCAGGAAGTGCTGCAGCATACAGTGTTGCCAGATTTTGCAGATGGCCGGACTCAGTATTTATCTGTGTGGCCAAGTTTTTTGTCCCAATTCGACATCGGCGCGGACTTAGGTTCTGTGGGGGCCGGTCACCGGCCCGGTTTTCTGTCTAAGAGTGTACATTTAGCTGCATGATATTTGGATAATGCCAGAGAAATATTTTGCGAATAGAGTTGTTTTTTAATTTCAAGTTCTTGGCTTTCGGTTCGTGCCCATTTGGCCATCTCAGTAATGGAAAGACGATACAGCAATGTATTGGAGACGATTTTCTTGTCAGCTACGATGATGTGAAGGTAAGTACAACCCAACACCCTGTCCCTGAGTACAGAAAATCTCCGTCCAGGGCCGGAAATCGACTCCTGGCCACGCTGACTGTGCAGCTACCCGAGCTGACAGTAATGGAACAGCAGCACTGAAGTAATAAACTTAAACCTCGAGCATGATGCGGCAGTTTTTCACACATCTCAGTATTCATGACGTCATATCTCCTACTCTATGTGTCATCCAATGATATAATTTTGTAGCTACATTCATTGGTGCGCAGATATTGTCTGCAAAATGTGTTGCAAACAGAGTTGGTGCAAAAGAAGTAATAAATTTAAAGGACATGCACACTGCAGTAGTTTTTCATGCATCTCAAAGTTTATGACGTCATATCTCCTGAACTTTATGGCACCATGGTATTTGGTAGGTGTGCTGAGTGGCATATGTGAATGTTGTTGTTGTGGTCTTCAGTGCGAAGACTGGTTTGATCCAGCTCTCCATGTTACTCTATCTTGTGTGAACCTCTTCATCTCCAAATAACTACTGCAACCTACATCCTTTTGAATGTGCTTACTGTACTCACCTCTACGATATTCACACCCCTGCCCCCCTCCCCCTCCTCCCGCCCCCCCCCCCCCCCCCCCACACACACACACGCGCGCGCGCATTTCAATACTTAATTTGTGATCCCCTGATGTCTCAGAATGCGTCAACTGAGCTCTTCTTTTGGTCAAGTTGTGCCACAAATTTCTTTTCTCCCCAAATTCTATTCAGTACCTCTCCATTAGTTAGATGCTCTGCTCACCTAATCTTCAACATTCTCCTGCAGCACTACATTTCAAAAGCTTCTATTCTCTTCTTGTCCAAACTGTTCGTCGTTCATTTTTCACTTCCATACATTGTTACACATCTTCAGAAAAGACTACGTAACATTTAAATCTATATTTGATGTTAACAAATATCACTTCTTCAGGAATGCTTTTCTTGCCAATGCCAGTCTGTATTTTATATCCTCTCTACTTCGACCATCATCAGTTATTTGGTTGCCAAAATAGCAAAAGTCATCTACTACTTTAAGTGTCTCGTCCCCTAATCTAATTCCCAGAGCAGCGCCTGATTTTAAATCGATTACATTCCATTATCCTTGTTTTGGTTTTGTTGATGTTCATCTTATACTGTGCTTTCAGGAGAATGCCCATTCTGTTCAACTGCTCTTCCAGGTCCTTTGCTGTGTCTGACAGATTTACAATGTCATTGGCAAACCTCATTTTTTTAAATTTCTTCTCCCTGAACTTTAAATCCTTCTGCAAATTTTTCTTTTGTTCCCTTTATTGCGTGTTCATTGTACATTTTGAACAACATTGGACATAGGGAACAACACTTCTCAATGCTTCTTTTTCTTAGTCCTTGTCTCTGTCGTCTGGTTTCTGTACAAATTGTAAACAGCCTTTCGCTCCCTGTATTTTGTCCCTGCTACCTTCAGAACTTCAAAGAGGGTATTCCAGCCAACATAGTCAGAAGCTTTCCCTAAGTGTTAGCCTGTCTTCTAAGATAAGATACAGGGTCGGTATTGCCTCGTGTGTTTTTACCTTCCTCTGAAATCCAAATTGATCTTACCCGACATTTGCTTCTATCAGTTTTTTCATTCATCTGTACAGGATTCGCGTTACTATTTTGCAGCTGTGACTTATTAAACTGATAGTTTGGTAATTTTCTCACCTGTCAGCAACTGATTTCTTTGGAATTGGAATTATTACATTATTATTGAAGCCTCAGATTATTTCGTCTGTCTCATACATCTTGCACAGCAGATGCAAGAATTTTGTCATGGCTACCTCTCTCAGGCCTATCAATGGTTCTGATGGAATTCCAGAAACCAATTATTTTGAGTGGTCCTAGCACTCGCGTTGACATGGAAAAAAATCGACATAACCGAAAACCGGTTGTTTGAGCGATAACCACCGTCCCTAATTTCAACCGTTCTGAGGCTACCCAAGGCGGCTGTGGGTGACGTGACTGTGAAGTGGAATCGCGAAGGAACAATCACAGCTAAATCCAGATCACGCAGACCTCATGCCCTGGCGGATAGGGACCATCAAGCATTGCGGAGTTTGGTTGTAAAAATTCGCAAAAGATCAGCGGAAGGAATCATTCGTTAAATTCTGAAGTGCAACCAGCAGTCCAGCTAGCTCAACGACAAGGAATTTAAAATGAACAGGGTATAATGGTCGAGCAGTTTCTCATAAGCCACACATTCCTGTTGTCAACGCTAAGTTATGCTTCAGCTAGTGGAAAGAGCGACGTTGCTTCACAGTGGATGACTGGAAACGAATTATTTGGAGTGATGAATAATGCACCCTGTCCTAAAGCAGCATCTATGAGACAATGGTTTACGGACTAGAACATTCCTGAAACGGGTTGGCCTGCCAAGAGTCACGACCTGAACCCAATGGAACACCTTCCGTATAAGTTAGAACGTTGACTTCGTTCCTGATCCCAGTGTACCTTCTCTTGTTTCGGCTCTTGAAGAGGAATGGGTTGCTGTTCCTCAACAGACATTCAGACACCGCACTAAAAGTGTCCACAGCAGAGTTCAAGCCGTCGCAAAGGTGAAGGGTGGGCACACCTCATAGTAAAGTCCACTAATAGGTGTCCACATACTTTTGATCAGATAGCGTACGCTTGAATCTCCTTGTTATATGCCCTGGCCTCCCTCTTTTAATTTTTACTTCCACATTTCCCTTAATTACCTAATTAACAATTCATTGGCGTCTAAAAATGTGTCCTCTTTTCCTCATTCTGTGCCATAAATTCCTTTTCTCCTCATTTTATTTTGATACCTCTTCATTCATCTAACCATCCAATCATCACCTTTCTTCTGCAGCATTATATTAACAAAAAGCGTCTATTATCTTCTTGCCTGCACTGCTTATCGTCCACGTTTCATTTCATACAAAGGTGACACTCCACACTTATTTTTTCAGGAAAAACGTCGTCACATTCAAATATACTTTAAATGTCAATATATTTCTGGTTTTTTTTTCAGAAAAACATCGTTTTCTATTGCCAATCTGCATTTTTTACCTTCCCTTCTTCTGCCATCAGTTATTTTGTTGCCTACATTACATGGTTTAGTTTCATGTTTGCTAATACAAGTCTCTCAGCAACACCTGATTTGATTTGGCTACGCTCCATTAATCTCTTTTTACTTTTGTCAAGAGACTATCTATTCCGTGCAACTGATCTTCCAAGTACTTCGCCCGTCTCCAACAGAGCTACCATGTCGCCAGCAAAGCATGAAGTTTTTACTTATTCTCCCTCTGACTCAATATTAGGCACTTACTGAAGTATAAGAATATAAAACTATGCTGAAACATGATGCTACACGAATGAAGACGATCAGTCAAGTTCCTTCAAATTAGTAGTAGTAGTGATTCTCCAGCAGAAGGAAGTTCTTACTCATTGGTCTGAAGATGAGCACAGTAGTGGTCGAAACCGCTCACCGTAATAAATAAATTGTGATCAAGACTGTTTCTGATAGTAAATATTTGTAACACATTGATCACTGTCACATCCATAATGTATTCAAAAGCAATTCCTTCACATTAATTTTAACATGGTTTAATATGTTAAGTGTCAGATAGTTTGATAATTCATAAAAGAAATAGGAACTTATTTTGCGAATGGTGTTACTGTTTCTATGCTACTCTTTGTTGCCCAAATTCCAAGCATGATTCCTCTTCTTCATTCCTGTACTTTTTACCTGACTAACCGTATTGGTTGGTATTGAGCGTTTGGAAGGCTACCTTAGGGCAATACGGATTGTTTTTAGCCTTTAGCCTATGAAGGCTGACTGGATAATACGTGTGTCCACTGTGCATCCTAATTATGGATTTAGAACGCCGTTTACTGAGATTCAGCTCACAAAACCGTGGCTTCCGTTGGTAGTTTTTTTAACTTTGGGCATGAAATATTCCTCTGTCCTTGTGGGCTGTGAACACTAGGTTGATTACCCTTCTTCATTACGTTTCTTCATTAAAGAAATGAATTCAGCGTTATGTAGACCAATGCCTTAGAAATAGCCTTTCTTAGCCAAGGCATCAAACGTCTCTTTGTGAAAAGACCCAAGAAGACCCAATTCGCTCCATATCTCAAGTTGTGTAAAACACTTCTACAAAATCTTTTAGGAATAAAATATTTTAAAATTGTAGTATTTGAAATTTTGCAACTATTTGAATTGTCAAGATGTCATCAGGTGCCGACCGGAGTGGCCGAGCGGTTCTAGGCGCTACAGTCTGGAACCACGCGACCGCTACGGTCGCAGGTTCGAATCCTGACTCGAGCATGGATGTGTGTGTTGTCCTTAGGTTAGTTAGGTTTACGTAGTTCTAAGTTCTAGGGGACTGATGACCACAGCAGTTAAGTCGCATAGTGCTCAGAGCCATTTGAACTATTTTTGTCATCAGGTGTGTATCTTGTAAAGGGTATTTCAAAAACGACTTTACAACTTTAAAAATTCATATAAATTTATTGAAAGAAGATATAGAGCTTGGTTTGGTGTTATTTTATAGGGAAACACTTCAAGATTTTTTTATCTTAAACTAAAGACGTTGTATATGGCTTCCGTTGGTTATCCTGCACACATCCCATCGAAGTCAATTTCTTCCCAAACTCGCTGAAGCATTGCAGGTGCAGCTTGCTCAGTGGCGGCGTAAATAATTGCTCTGAGTTCAAGTAGAAAAACCGGCACAGGAGATACAAACACGATGTCCTTGATGAATCCCTACAAGAAAGAATCGAGTGGAGTCAGGTTCTGGGGAACGTGGGGGCCATCAGTTGGCACTTCACGGCCAATCCATTGACCTTGAAAGCGGTCACTGAGAAAATTCTGGACATCAGCCATGAAGCGGGGTGGTGCACCATCTTGCATGATTTCGTTGCAACATTTCGTTTTTGGTCATCGTCATCGATGAGAGGTATCAAAAATTGTTCTAACATATCCATATACACTATCCCGTTGATGATTCTCTCAAGGAAAAAATTTGGAAATTTGTGGTTCGTTCCTATGGAGCCAAACTGCTGAGGTCATTTGTTCCTAGGCTTACACACTACTTAATCTAACTTAAACTAACATGCGCTAAGGACAACACACACACCCATTCCCGAGGGAGGACTCGAACCTCCGACGGGGGGAGCCGCCCGTGCAAGACGCCTGAGACCGCGCGGCTACCTCGCGCGGCTCTCTCGCGGAAAAAAAGGCCGTACACTTTATTCTTGCTCAATGCACAAACAACATATATTGCGGGGGGGGGGGGGGGGTCTTGATCCAGAAAATTTTGTACGTTTTAGATGAAAAATAGTGAGTTTTAAGGTTTTTAAGCATTTTGGAGTCATATTCTCAACATCAGAACCCCGAAAACTGGGCTCTTGATAACTCGCCACTCCGGGAAACTCAATAATACTGACACATTTTTTTGTCTTTGAGAAAAGAAACAAAACATAAACATGTACGGTGTTTTCGTAGAAAGGTAATTTAATTTACAGTAATAATCCTGCTTATAGACTATTACTCAGCAATTAATATATAGCTCTGAAAAGAGTGAAATTATATTTAAATAAATCCAAAATTATCATTAAAAGAACAAAACATAAAATATTGTTGTCGCACAGTAATTAATAACTGAGATAGCTAATTTAAGCTTAATTTGAATAAGAATCAAGGTTCATTAAATAAAAACAATATCTCAAAGATAATGCTTTAATATAGTTGATAAAGTTTATACAGTATGCCTAATACTTTCAGGCAAGAAGTACGAGTACGTAAATACCGGGTTTTAATTGGATCTTACCCCCTAAAAATATTTAAGTATTTGGAAATAACTAATACAGTACTATAGTAATACAGTACTAATATTTCGAAACTGAAAATTTAACATTATGTGTGTATTTAATTCTCTATTTTATAAAGATTTTTAATATTGCTCTAAATGCCATTATTAGAGCTAGAGTGTCTTTAGAAAGGTTCAAATGTCGACTGTCTGACTGGATTACTGAATATGAAGTTGTTGATGACTGGTTGGATATCCAATTCATCCAAAACATCTCGGTGGGCACGAAGAACAGCCAAGTTGTTCAATCGCTTCTGTCCCATTGTGGATCGGAGATACGACTTCAGACGTCTAAGGGCGCTAAATGGCCGTTCTGTTGTTCCTGCCGTGGCTGGTGCTACTTGGAGAAGCTTAATGCACGTCACTACTTCACGTAACATTTCTCCAACTGCAGGCTCTTGTGTAATGTACTTTCTTACATCATGCATGCTTTTTAAGACTAATTGTTTTTTATTAATATTGGCTAACATATTCAAGTGTAAGAGCAGTTTCTCAATGTCTAAGACATTTTTGAAAAACGAAGTTGATTTTTCCAAATTTGTTTCACCTCTGTTTACTAAACGCAAGCACTCTTTTTCAACTGCAATGACCTGTGTGAGTCCAGTTGAAGTAAACCGCTCAATAATGCAAGATTGCACCGTTTCACAAACTTCAATGTAAACAGATTTCTAATATTCCTTTGGGGTTTTGAAAGTGTGCAGTGAGCTGGCTTCGTTGTTTTCATATTTATTTGGTATACTTCGATTTCGAGGAAGCGAAGGATCATCAACTTGTAAAGGTTTTTCTTTTAAACACAATTCCCGAAAATGTTCAAAACTATGACGTCATCGATTCAATATAGAAAACAAGCCCTCATACATTTTTTCCATATCAGCAACACTTATATGAGGGCACTGAATTTTTTCCTTGACATCCTCTACTGGATTCATTGCGTGGCAATAAATACATAAACAAAGCCTTGAATTGTAACATTGACTCAAGGTAGCCTGCACAATTGTAATCTGCCTCTGTTTTGTCCTCTGCAGAAAATGTTTCAAAAATCTCTAGAAGTTCTTCAAAGTTTTTCAATATTCTCAAGCTATTAGAACCTCACATAGTCCATCGAGTTCAAATTGGTCGTTGCTGCTCTCACGATGTATGCTTCTGAAAAGTCCCATCGTTTTGTTGGATTCCCTTACAGTGTTTATTCAGTCCTTGGCTAAAGCCATAATATCCCTCATAGATATAAGATAGCAGAGACTGTCTACAACTGCCAAGTGTAAACTGCGAGCAGTGCAGTGCACATAATGTACTTTTGGTTGTATATCCAAAACTAACTTTTTTGGTCCTTTGAACTTACCTGTCATATTCGAGGCACCATCATAGCACTGTCCTCTTAAGTTATCCATTGACAAATAAAGACGAGCAAAAACATCTTTTAAAATACTAAACAGAGTTTGTGATTCAGTGTTGGGGGTCTCGTATAAGCCAATAAATTCTTCGTTGATGATTAAGGAATCATCAACAGTACGAATACAAAATGACAATTGTTCGTGAATCGAAGAATCACTTGTTTCATCAACCATAGTAGAAAAATGTTCAGTCTTCTTGGTTGAAGCCAATACCTTTCTCAACACAGACTTTTCTAGTAAATCAATGATCTCGTTTTGAATATCGTGGGACGTCCACTTAACCCCGAACGCCCTAACCAATCTTTAAACTCAGGTATGTCATTCTTTCAGACTTCCAACAATTGAAACAAAAAATGAGTTTACATCTTCGTGCACTCTAATTGCTAGTCCTTGTCAGTATAGAAATTGCACAGTAACAAAAATTATCTCGAGCTAAACGGCCTTCCTTCATATCACTCTCTAACTGTTCATTCAATTGGGGTGCCATACTTCGGTTACTGATAGAATTTAGTTTCAGAACAAATTCTTTATGCATAAACTTATTTTCATGGAGATGGAATTTCTTCAAAGCCTTTTACCAGTTAGAAAACCCTACAGAAGTAAATGCATCTTCTTTTTTTGAAGAAAATTGTAATATATTTTTAACATCTGAATCTTTGCAGGTTTTGAAAAAAACTTTTTCGGTAGATGCTTCATATTCTAGCCATGTATACTTAATCAAGCAAGAGTTCTGAAATGATCTTCCCTTACCGAATTGTCCAGGCTTCGGCTGTGAACGTTTCTCCCTTGAAGACAACGAAGCAATTGACGACACGACAATTGTTGGAGGTTGACTTGCAGCATCATTAACTTCCAAGTGCGCCTTTTTGGTAACTAATTTTTCCATTGCAAACTTAATTCACAATGCACTAAGAGACTAAAGTAAACGAATAAAATACAGTCATATGAAATAGTCCACTAGACACTAAAGTCGGAAGACTGAACACGTCTGCAGCATGCACTGAACGTAACTATCCACACTGAATGATTGCGACAGCAGGGTGGGCTTTATAGCCGCGGCGTCGTAATGTCTCGAAGAGTCAAGGCGACGCAAGGCGGAGGATTCCAGGTGCCTCTGATCCAGTCCTTATGATGTCGCCACGGCCGCAGCACTGGCCCGCCGGCGGACCGGGACAAATTTTAAGTGTGCTCGCGGCACCGTAAGGAAGGCGAGAGAATGTAAGATTTACGGACTCATTTATTAAACAGTTGAGAATCGAACAATGATTCACACCACTCGTTTTCAGTTAACCTACTTACTACCGTAATAATTATTTGTTTTAACTCATTACTAAATGAATTTTAAAAGGTAACTATCGTCAAACAAGGAAAATAAAAAATTCCATCATAATTTTGTGATCTTACAAAGCATATAACTAATAATTTTCTTAAATTATTGGGGGAGGGGTCTCGAACCCCTCAAACGAATTTTTGAGGGGGCTCGGGACCCCTCAGGTGCCTTGGAGTCGGCGCCAGTGCAAATCCTATTAACCTTACCACTTAAGTAAAAATTCGACTCATTGTAACAAACGATTTTGTCCAAAAAATGTTCATCCTCATGTAATCGATTTAACATATCCGCATTGAAGATCTTGCGAGCAATTTTATCAGTTACTTTTATTGCTTGTATGATCGTCAATCTGTACAGTTTCAAATACAAACGATTTCTGAACACACGCTGTGTGGGATTTTCAGTCCGCGAGAAGCACGCTGGGTCGATTTCGTAGGGCTGTTGACAAAACGTTGTCTCACTCCCTCAACGACGTCGTCGTCAGATGTGGCTGGACAACCTGATTATTTCCCCATGTCTTACTAAGTGCCCTGTTCCCTGAAAATATTTATGCCACTCATAAATTGTAAGCCCACTAGGAGGATCTTCAGCGTACTTGGTATGGAAATTACGCTGAACTGTTGTCGCTGACTTCGATTCTTCAAACCAAAACACACAGCTAGCACGCTGGGATACACAGAAGGCAGCCATCTTTAACGCAACTGCCGCTAGCGCCCCTTTCGGTGCGATTCGGCACTAGCGAAATACGCGAAACCAAACTTGATGTATTTCCCTACAACTTCACCATTCAGTCACCTCTGTAAGTACTATGAATTAACTTATATGAATTTTCAAAGCTGTAAAGTTCTTTTTGAAACACCCTGTATATGACAAAATGCATATATAACTTAAGTGAATGTATGCGCAGAACAGGATTTTTTGTTTTTACATGTACAAATTGCCTTCAAGGACCTGTGGCTGCAATATGATGCAAGCGTAATCATTCTGCAGATTTTCAGTGTCATTGTATCACCGGTACAGACACATCCTTTTGTACAATGTCATGTACTTCTTATATGCGTTTCATAAGCATCTTGACACTTTGCATTCGGTATATAGCGTCCAGCATCTTTTTAGTTTTCATACTGTGCCTGCTGGTATTGTCAGGTAGTCCACATTCAAATACATAGGGACTTTGGAAAGTAGGTTACACATGGAGTCCAACACAAACAGATAAGACCTTCACCCATTGACAGTGGTGCATTGCCAGAAGTGAGTACCTGTTACGACAGGCTTCCTGCAGACATCGTTCTGCATCAGTTCGAGTAACAGGTGCATCTCAGTGTAGGAGTGAGTTGGCGCTGCAACTGAAAACATACTCCAACGCTGAAATATGCTGCTCAGTACAATCTTTCTGGACTAAACGTTTAAATTGCACACGCATTCACCGAGAAATTCTGGCAGTTTATGGATCAAATGCGATATCGCGTCCAACAATTTGACCAAGAATGAAATTTTCACTCTGCAGTGGAGTACCGCTCATGTGGAACTTCCTAGCAGGTCAAAATTGTGTGGCAGATCGAGACTCGAATTGGAAGTTTGGAAGGTAGGACATGAGGTACTGACGGAATTGAACCTCCCAGGAAGTTTCATATCAGCACACACTCCACTGCAGAGTGAAAGTTTCATTCTGGAAACATACCCCAGGCTATGGCTAAGCCATGTCTCGACATATCCTTTCTTCCAGTGTTCGCAGGAGAGCTTCTATGAAGTTTGAAAGGTAGAAGACGAGGTACTTAAAGAACTGAAGCTGTGAGGACGGGTCATGAGTCGTTCTTGGGTTACTCAGTTGGTAGAGCACTTGCCCGCAAAAGGCAAAGGTCCCGGGTTGGAGTCTCGCCCCGGCACACAGTTTTAAGCTGCCAGGAAGTTTCAGTTTGACCAAGGCCGCACTTGGTGGTACCAGTAGTACACTCCGCCACACAGCGTAAGGTGGCTGCCTAGTGCAGATGTAGATGCATCACTTAGCTGAAATGATGAGAGGTGGTGAGCGATAGAAACGGAGAACTGTGTCAACCAATCATAATGTTGATATTCGAAACAATGTGGACTATACACATAAAAGCAACGTAAAGACGTTTATGTAAGATTAGTTGAGCACCCGCCGTTGTCCAAGTATGTACGAGGGATATCCACAAAGTGCATTACGTTTTGGAATTAAAAATAAATAAAATATTGGAATTTTTTTATTATATACAGATGAAAGCCACACATTTCTACATAGTTGCCATTTAAATTAAGGCACATATCGTAGCGATGGACGAGCTTGGAAATTCCTCCGTCGTAAAATTCGGCCGCCTGCGCCTTCAACCACGGGACAGAAAAGGTGTGATTTTTGTGGATTTCCTGAAAAGAGGCACTACAATAAACTCTCAAAGGTATTGCCAAACTCTGCACAACCTCAGAAGAGCAATACAAAACAAGCGCAGGGGAAAGTTGGGGATCAAAGATCTTGCTGATTCACGACAACGCCCGGGCCCATACGGCAAATGCCACTCGTGAAATTGTCGAATCTTTTAAGTGGGAGTTGTTTCCTCCTCCGTCGTACAGTCCCGATCTGGCACCGAGCGACTTCCACTTATTCCCAGCAATGAAGAAGTGGTTGGCTATGCAGCGTTTTGATGACGACGCACAGCTTCAAGAACAGGTAACCACGTGGTTGAAGGCGCAGGCGACCGAATTTAACGACGAAGGAATTTCCAAGCTCGTCCATCGCTACGATAAGTGCCTTAATTTAAATGACAACTATGTAGAAAAGTAGTATTTAAGTGTGGCTTTCATCTGTATATAATAAAAAAAATTCCAATACTTTATTTATTTTTAATTCCAAAACGTAATGTACTTTGTGGATAGCCCTCGTATTTATTTCAATTCTCCTCCTTCCTCCTCTCCTGTGTCACCTATCTGTCCCCCTGCTTCTCCCCCATTCCCTGTACACCTCATCTTTTTCCCTCTCCACTTCCACCTCCTCTTCCCACTTTCTCTGTGCCTTACAGTAATATAATTTTGTAGATACATTCAGCGCCAAATGTGAACACTGTCCATAAATGCGCCGTTAATACAGTTAGTAGTAAAAAAGTAATCAATTAAAACGACACGTCTGATGTGATAGCGTAAATAAAGCAAGAGATAAACGTTTTTGGGGTTGTGAGCGAGAAAAATTTTCTTCAAGTTTTGAAAATGTCTGTAAAGTTTATTGCAAGTCACAAACTGCTGTCGTTTTGTTTGATCGGGAGGAGGGGACTAAACAGTGTCATCGGTCCCATCACATTAGTGAAAGATAGGGAAGGAGGTTGGACGTGCCCTTTCAAAGGAACCATCCCGGCATTTACCTGAAGCTATTTAGGGAAATCATGATGGCCGGACGGGGGTTTGAACCGTCGTCATCCAGAATGCGAGTCCAGTGTGCTGAACACTGCGCCACCTCGCTCGGCAGCTCTCGTTTCCAAATGTTGGATAGCGCATATAGCAGCTATCCGTTATAGGATGTGTACATTACGTAACAAATAGCGAGGAAGTAAGGATTAAACACAATTAGGATTGTAGAAGCATTCCATTCATTAGTTTGTAACCTATCACGAAAAACATATCACCTGCAAGAAGCATTTTCACAAACATGCTAAGTTTCAAAAGTCAGAGAGTAAATTGCTTTTTCAAATAATAAATATTTGTCCCTAATTTGAGTAATATTATTCAGCTCAATGAATATGTTGCACTACACACTTTCTAAGTAACGTATGTTCTTCCTAAGAGTTCAAGCTGCATTATGTGATCAAAAGTATCCGGACACCTGGCTGAAAATGATTTAGAAGTTCGTGGCGCTTTCCATCGGTAATGCTGGAATTCAACATGGTGTTGGCCCACCCTTAGCCTTGATGATAGTTTCCACTCTCGCAGGCATACGTTCAATCTAGTGCTGGAAGGTTTCTTGGGGAATCGCAGCCCATTCTTCATGGAGTGCTGCACTGAGGAGAGGTAGCGATGTCGGTCGATGAGGCCTGGCACGAAGTCGGCGTTCCAAAACGTCCCAAAGGTATTCTGTAGGATTCAGGTCAGGACTGTGTGTAGGCCTGTTCATTACAGGGATCTTATTGTCGTTTAACCCCTGCGCCACAGGCCGTGCATTATGAACAGGTGCTCGATCATGTTGAAAGATGCAATCGCCATTCCCGAATTGTCCTTCAATAGTGGGAAGCAAGAAGGTCCTTAGACATCAGTGTAGGCCTCCGCTGTGATAGTGCAACGCAAAACAGCAAGGGGTGCAAGCCCCCTCCACGAAAAACACGACCACACCATAATACCACCGCCTCCGAATTTTACTTTTGGCACTACACACGCTGATAGATGACGTTCACCGGGCATTCGGCATACCCACATTCCGCCATCGGATCGCCACATTGTGTATCGTGATTTGTCACTCCATACAACGTTTTTCCACTGTTCAATCGTCCAATGTTTACGCACCTTACACCAAGCGAGGCGTCGTTCGGCGTTTACCAGCGTGATGTGCGGCTTCTGAGCAGCCGCTCGACCATGAAATCCAATTTTTATCACCTCCCGCCTAAGTGTCATAGTAGTTGCAGTGGATACTGATACAGTTTGGAATTCCTGTGTTATGGTCTGGATATATGTCTGCCTATTACACATTACGACCTCTTCAACTGTCTGCGGTCTCTGTCAGTCAACAGACGAGGTCGGCCTCTACGCTTTTGTGCTGTACGTGTCCCTTCACATTTCCACTTCACTATCACATCGGAAACAGTGGACCAAGGAATGCTTACGAGTGTGGAAACCTCGCGTACAGACGTATGACACAAGTGACACCCAATCACCTGACCACGTTCCAAGTCCGTGAGTTCTGTGGAGCGCCCCATTCTGCTCTCTCACGATGTCTAATGACTACTGAGGTCGCTGATATGGAAAACCCGGCAGTAGGTGGCAGCACAATGCACCTAATATAAGAAAACGTGTGTTTTGGGGGGTGTCTGGATACTTTTGATCACATAGTGTATCTCTACATCTACATCTACATCCATACTCCGCAAGCCACCTGACGGTGTGTGGCGGAGTGTACCCTGAGTACCTCTATCGGTTCTCCCTTCTATTCCAGTCTCGTATTGTACGTTGAAAGAAGGATTGTCGGTATGCTTCTGTGTGGGCTCTAATCTCTCTGATTTTATCCTCATGGTCTCTTATACGTAGGAGGGAGCAATATACTGCTTGACTCTTCGGTGAAGGTATGTTCTCGAAACTTTAACAAAAGCCCGTACCGAGCTACTGAGCGTCTCTCCTGCAGAGTCTTCCACTGGAATTTATCTATCATCTCCGTAACGCTTTCGCGATTACTAAATGATCCTGTAACGAAGCGCGCTGCTCCCCGTTGGAACTTCTCTATCTCTTCTATCAACCCTATCTGGTGCGGATCCCACACTGCTGAGCAGTATTCAAGCAGTGGGCGAACAAGCGTACTGTAACCTACTTCCTTTGTTGTCGGATTGCATTTCCTTAGGATTCTTCCAATGAATCTCAGTCTGGCATCTGCTTTACCGACGATCAACTTAATATGATCATTCCATTTTAAATCACTCCTAATGCGTACTCCCAGATAATTTATGGAATTAACTGCTTCCAGTTGCTGACCTGCTATTTTGTAGCTAAATGATAAGGGACCTATCTTTCTATGTATTCGCACCACATTACACTTGTCTACATTGAGATTCAATTGCCATTCCGTGCACCATGCGTCAATTCGCTGCAGATCCTCCTGCATTTCAGTACAATTTTCCATTGTTGCAACCTCTCGATACACCACAGCATCATCTGCAAAAAGCCTCAGTGAACTTCCGATGTCATCCACCAGGTCATTTATATATATTGTGAATAGCAACGGTCCTATGACACTCCCCTGCGGCACACCTGAAATCACTCTTACTTCGGAAGGCTTCTCTCCATTGAGAATGACATGCTGCGTTCTGTTATCTAGGAACTCCTCAATCCAATCACACAATTGATCTGATAGTCCGTATGCTCTTACTTTGTTCATTAAACGACTGTGGGGAACTGTGTCAAACGCCTTGCGGAAGTCAAGAAACACGGCATCTACCTGTGAACCCGTATCTAAGGCCCTCTGAGTCTCGTGGACCAATAGAGCGAGCTGGGTTTCACACGACCGTCTTTTTCGAAACCCATGCTGATTCCTACAGAGTAGATTTCTAGTCTCCAGAAAAGACATTGTACTCGAACATAATACGTGTTCCAAAATTCTACAACTGATCGACGTTAGAGATATAGGTCTATAGTTCTACACATCTGTTCGACGTCCCTTCTTAAAAACGGGGATGACCTGTGCCCTTTTCCAATCCTTTGGAACGCTTCCCTCTTTTAGATACCTACGGTACACCGCTGCAAGAAGGGGGCAAGTTCCTTCGCGTACTCTGTGTAAAATCGAACTGGTATCCCATCAGGACCAGCGGCCTTTCCTCTTTTGAGCGATTTTAATTGTTTCTCTATCCCTCTGTCGTCTATTTCGATATCTACCATTTTGTCAACTGTGCGACAATCTAGAGAAGGAAGCACAGTGCAGTCTTCCTCTGTGAAACAGCTTTGGAAGAAGACATTTAGTATTTCGGCGTTTAGTCTGTCATCCTCTGTTTCAGTACCATTTTGGTCACAGAGTGTCTGGACATTTTGTTTTTATCCACCTACCGCTTTGACATAGGACCAAAATTTCTTAGGATTTTCTGCCAAGTCAGTACACAGAACTTTACTTTCGAATTCATTGAAAGCCTCTCACATAGCCCTCCTCACACTACATTTCGCTTCGCGTAATTTTTGTTTGTCTGCAAGGCTTTGGCTATGTTTATGTTTGCTGTGAAGTTCCCTTTGCTTTCGCAGCAGTTTTCTAACTCGGTTGTTGTTGTTTTCCATATCTTACGATCTTGCTTGGCACATACTCATCTAACGCATATTGTACGATGGTTTTGAACTTTGTCCAGTGATCCTCAACACTATCTGTACTTGAGACAAAACTTTTGTGTTGAGCCGTCAGGTACTCTGTAATGTGCTTTTTGTCACTTTGCTAAACAGAAAAATCTTCCTACCTTTTTTAATATTTCTATTTACGGCTGAAATCATCGATGCAGTAACCGCTTTATGATCGCTGATTCCCTGTTCTGCGTTAACTGATTCAAATAGTTCGGGTCTGTTTGCCACCAGAACGTCTAATATGTTATCGCCACGAGTCAGTTCTCTGTTTAACTGCTCAAGGTAGTTTTCAGATAAAGCACTTAAAAATATTTCACTGGATTCTTTGCCCCTGCCACCCGTTATGAACGTTTGAGTCTCCCAGTCTATATCCGGCAAATTAAAATCTCCACCCAGAACTGTAACATGGTGGGGAAATCTACTCGAAATATTTTCCAAATTATTCTTCAGGTGCTGAGCCACAACAGCTGCTGAGCCCGGGGGCCTATAGAGATATCCAATTACCATGTCTGAGCCTGCTTTAAGCGTGACCTTCACCCAAATCATTTCACAATTCGAATCTCCGTCAATTTCCTTCGATACTATTGCACTTCTTATCGCTATAAACACGCCTCCCCCTTCACAGTCCAGCCTGTCTCTGCGGTATACATTCCAATCTGAGTTTAGGATTTCATTACTGTTTACATGTGGTTTCAGCCAACTTTCTGTCCCTAGTACTATATGGGCGTTGTGACCGTTTATTAATGAGAGCAGTTCTGGGACCTTTCTATAGACGCTCCTGCAGTTTACTATTAGCACATTAATATTGTTATTCCCTGTTGCATTTTGCCTACTCCTGCCTTGCCGCGTCTCGGGAGGCGTCTTGTCGGGCCTAGGGAGGGACTTCTCTAACCTAAAAAAAACCCATGTGCACTCCACACGTACTCCGCTACCCTCGTAGCCGCTTCCGGCGTGTAGTTCACGCCTGACCTATTCAGGGGGACCCTACATTTCTCCACCCGATAGCGGAGGTCGAGAAATTTGCACCCCAGCTCTTCGCAGAATCGTCTGAGCCTCTGGTTTAAGCCTTCCACTCGGCTCCAAACCAGAAGACCGCGATCGGTTCTGGGAACGATACTACAAATAGTTAGCTCTGATTCCACCCCGCGAGCGAGGCTTTCCGCCTTCACCAACTCCGCCAACCGCCTGTACGAACTGAGGATGACCTCTGAACCCAGACGGCAGGAGTCATTGGTGCCGACATGAGCAACAATTTGCAGCCGGGTGCACCCAGTGCTCTCTATCGCCGCCGGTAGGGCCTCCTCCACATCTCGGATGAGACCCCCCAGCAGGCAGACAGAGTGAACACTGGCCTTCTTCCCCGACCTTTCCGCTATTTCCCTAAGGGGCTCCATCACCCGCCTGACGTTGGAGCTCCCAATAACTAATAAACCCCTCCCCCCGTGTGCCTGCTCGGACCTTGCTGAAGGAGCGGCCACATGTCCACTCACAGGCAGAGCGGACGATGCCACACGGCCAGCCTCCACATTGACCCTGTAAGTAGGCTGTTTAGGTTTTCTTATTGGTAACGCCGCTTAGCGCTCGGTATGAAAAATCACTGGCTGTGCTGTGCGCAGTCTGTGTTTAGTTTGCATTGTTATCTGCCATTGTAGTGTTGAGCAGCGGCAGCTGGATGCTAACAGCGCGTAGCGTTGTGCAGTTGGAGGTGAGCCGCCAGCAGTGGTGGACGTGGGGAGAGAGATGGCGGAGTTTTGAAATTTGTAAGAATTGGTGTCATGAACTGATATATATATTATGACTATTAAGGTAAATACATTGTTTGTTCTCTATTAAAATCTTTCATTTGCTAACTATGCCTATCAGTAGTTAGTGCCTTCAGTTGTTTGAATCTTTTATTTAGCTGGCAGTAGTGGTGCTCGCTGTATTGCAGTAGCTTGAGTAACGAAGATTTTTGTGAGGTAAGTGATTTGTGAAACGTATAGGTTAATGTTAGTCAGGGCCATTCTTTCGTAGGGATTTGTGAAAGTCAGATTGTGTTGCGCTAAAAACTATTGTGTGTCAGTTAAAGCACAGTCGTGTATAATTGTTCAAAGAGGACGTTTCACATAGACCAGTCGTGTATAATTTTTCTAAGGGGACGACGTTTCAACCCTCCGCCTCGTGCGCCGCGAACGCCGCTGAACCCGCCACTCCCCTTGGGGAGAGGGTGGCCCAACCGCGCCCGGTAACCGCGAAGATGTCCCGACAGCAGGGACAGTGGGTGAAGCATGTAACACCTGGGGTGTACCTTGCGACGCACCAGGCTCCCCACTGCCGCTACACTCCGATTCAGCAGCCTGAAGACGGCTGACCGCGGCCATCAACACGCTCAGCTGTTCGCGAAGAGTGGCCAGCTCCTCCTGCGTCCGTACACAGCAGTCACACATCCTATCCATCCTAAGGAATCAATTTACTGAAGAGACTTAATCAACTTTTAACTAGACTGCTAATTCACTAAAGGCGGCTGATTATTGACTAAACTGTGATTGCTAACCACTTCTTGTAGAAAACAATGAAAATAGCACTACCTGTCTCTGGACTGTATTAAAAACAAACACTAGCACTACTGGCACTATGGCTGACTAAAGGGACTCTCTCTGACTGTATTCAAAACAAACACGAAATCTATGGAACACTATTACTAGCACTCGACAATTAAAGCTTCCTAAAAGCAAAAACACACCGAAGAAGTAGTGACAAGTAAGAAAAATACAGTTAATACTTAAATTAAGGTAGCTCGCTGCACAGCAGACGTGAAGCAGACGGCGGTTACCAAGTTTCATAGGAATGCACGATGCGGCAGTTTCTCATGCATTTCAATGTTAATAGTAACACATATCTTGAAATGTGTGTCATAAAATGATATAATTTTTGCAGGTGCTTTCAGTGGTACACGTGAACACTGTCTGCAAAATGTGTAGTAAATACAGTTAGTAATGAAGAAATAATAGATTAAAACGTCATGCCTGATGCAAAAATGGCAGCGAAAATGTAACACACGATAAACGTTTTCTCTTTCATCTCTATGTGGGGATGTCACAGGGATTTTTTGTTTGTTTGTAGAAGTTTGAAATAATGTGTATAGTTTGTTGCAAGTCACTGAGATACTGTATGACATAATCTGGGTATTTCCGCGTCATGAGTCACACTTCTATTTCACCCCCACCGTCACGGACTTGATAAGTAGTTGATTCTTACTCACACAGCGATGATTTCTAGGCAGTAAGTGATGTGTGTTCGAAGTTTGGCTGAAATCGGTTCAGTGATTTCGGAGGAGATTTGGAACAAATACACATACATACATTTTTATAATATGTATGGATAGCTTTATTTCCGTCATCAGATTTTGATGAAATATAGCTTACGCAGTTCCCCTAGCTACGTTGAAGCTGCCAGTAGTTCAAATAGTTCTGAGCACTGTTGGACTTAACATCTGAGGTCATCAGTCCCCTAGAACTTAGAACTATTTAAACCTAACTAACCTAAGGACATCACACACATCCATTCCCGAGGCAGGATTCAAACCTGTGATTGTAACAGTCGCGTAGTTCCGAGCTGAAGCGCCTCGAACCGCTCGGCCACCGCTGCCGGCAGCTGCCAGTGAAAACCCCATAAAAATCCATCAAGTAGTTCTGAGAAATTAGCGTGTTCATATAGACAGACAGACACACAATTTTCAGTACAACTTTAAATCATGATATCTTTTTTTCCGTGATTCGATTTTGATGACCTAGTGCCTATACGGTGCCCTAAACTATGCCCAAGTTATCTGTGAAAACCTCATGAAATTTTTTTCAATTGGTTTTGCAGATTAGCATATTCAGAGACATACATACAGACGCGACACTTTCAGAGATTATTATTAATATAGATATCTCTTGTTGCCATTCCTCAACAGTCTTCGTTTCGGTGTCTTTACTTTCTGTCGTCTGCCCTTCATTCAGACCTCGTACTTAACCAAAACATCTACATCTATGTCTACATGTATCTCCCACAAGTTATCTAACGGCGCGTGGCTGAGCGTTTTTCTGTTGGCAGTATCTGTTTGTCCCTTCCGTGTTCCATTCGCGAATGGCGTGTGGGTTAATCTCCGTATCAGCTCTAATTTCGCGGACTTTCTCGATGTGGTCGTTTCTCGAATGAGGGAGGAAGAAATACGTTGCCCGGCTATTATCGGAACGTACGATTTTGGAATCTCAAAAGTAAACCTCTCCGTAATGCATAAAGCCTCTCTTGTAGCGCCTGCTACTAGAGTTTGATGCGCATTTCGGTAATCCTCTCGTGGCGATTAAACGATCACGTGACGAAACATTACGCTCTTCACCGGATATTGTCTATCTCTTCTATTAATCCAACCTACCAAGTTCCCAGACTGATGAGGTGTGAATCAATCGACCAAATGTTTTGTAAGCCACTTCTTTCGAGGATGAATTATTTTCTTGAGATTCTTCCTATGGATCTCAGCCTCGCATCTGCTTTTCCTACAATTCGTTTTATGTAGGTGGTTGCTCCAAGGTATTTTACGTTAGTTACTGTTTTCAGTGACTTGTCACATTAGTGTAATAGTGCAGTAACGGAGTTCTTCGCCTATTTATATCTAGTAAGGTACATTTATTTACGTACATGAGAACTGCTAGGCCCTGTATGAAGCTTCCGAGGGTATCTACTCGATCATTTATGTACATTGTAGACAGTAATGGGGTACTCCAGAAATTGCCTTTACATCTGTCAATTTTGTTCCGTTACGAACGAGATGTTGAGTTCTATCTGCAAGAAAGTCCTGACTCCAGACGCAAATTTGGTCTGATACTCCGTAAGCACATTTCTTTTTTCACTAAACGACGCTATGAAACTGTATGAAATGGCTGCGGACGGTGAATATCTACGGCACTCTGAACTTCATGGCCGAATAGAGCACGCCGAGTTTCGGAAGATCTCTGTTTGCAAAATTCATGTTGATTTTTATAGTGGAGATTTTCGTACTCCATAAACGTCAGAATAACTGAGCACGCAATAAATTCCACAATTTAACAACAGATTGACTTCACCAGTATAGGCATCTGTCCTACGACCTTCCTTGAACCGGCCGGGATGGCCTAGAGGTTCTAGGCGCTACAGTCTGGAACCGTGCGACCGCTACGGTCGCAGGTTCGAATCCTGCCTCAGGCATGGATGTGTGTGATGTCCTTAGGTTAGTTAGGTTTTAGTTCTAAGTTTTAGTCCCATAGTGCTCAGAGCCATTTGAACCATTTGAACCTGCCTTGAAAACGGTAATGAGCTGCTATTTATTTCAGTTGATAGGTACTCTGCATTGCTCCAGCGAGCTGTGATAAATTACTGTCAAAAGTAGTCGCACAGTTTCTGAAAGCATGTAGCAGGTATCTCGTCCGGTCCAGATGCCTTTGAGCTATTATTCGTCTGTAGTTGATATTCTATTCCGCAATCACTTATCTCAATATTTATCATTCCGGCGTTCGTTCGATGATTGCAGTGTGGGACCGCACTACGATCACCTGCGGTGAAACAGTTTTGGAATACCGGATGTAGTATTCCGGGCTTCTCCCTGTCATCTTCCGTTTCAGTGCCAGTATGCTCGCTGAGCCACTGACTAGATGATTTCGATCAGCTCGCTGACTTTACATAAAATCGAAACTTATTAGGGTATTTGGTCAGATCAGCTGGAAAAATTTTACTTTCAGATTCAACGAACACTTCTCTCGTTACTGTCCTTAAGCTCATTTTCGCAACGTTCGGCTTCTGTCAACTGGGATTCGGCGTAGCTAAAATCTGTGAGGAAGCTCTGTTTGTTTCCTGGCTAATAAAACAACACATTCTATTTCACACTTCCTAGCGACGTATTCGCATTTTCTTGTAGTATTAGGTGAAGAAAATAAAAATTAATCAGTTGTCATTGCGAATCACAACTCCAGTGGTGTTG
Organism: Schistocerca gregaria; assembly: GCF_023897955.1. NCBI lineage: Eukaryota > Metazoa > Arthropoda > Insecta > Orthoptera > Acrididae > Schistocerca > Schistocerca gregaria. The sequence goes on from NC_064924.1 coordinate 94,664,788, forward strand.
GAATGCAATAAAATCAAACGGCTCCAAGCACTAGGGGACTTAACTTAGAACTACTTAAAGCTAACTAACCTAAGGACATCACACACATCCATGCCCGAGGCAGGAGTCGAACCTGCGACCGTATCAGCAGCGCGGTTCCGGACTGAAGCGCCTAGAACCGCTCGGCCACAGCATCCGGCGGAATGCAGTAAATTTCTACGGCTACGAACTATTAGAAGCGGTCCAGATTTCAATAACGAGATTGTGTGCGGAAAAGTACGTGCTCTGCTTATGACACAGGTTAGGTAAGGGTCTTTAAACGACAGCGCCGATACGTGGAAAATCACCGAAGCACCTCCAGATGGCGTAGCGCCATTTGCCATCACGCGGACCACCCGCTCGTCTCGTGTGACAGGCCGGCACCGAGATCGAGTGCTGCAACTCATCTCGTTAACGCTGTCGCCTTGTAAAGTCTGGTTTACTCTGGAGTAAACGCAAGCAAACAAGCATTCGCTCCGGTGTAAACGGCAGCCAACACTCGGTCACGTTCGGTTCGCATTCGCAGCGGACTTCCGGCGAATCGGTGAAGGAAAGTTCGCGCACTGACCGCTTTGGCGCTCGCCTCATTGTTAGAAGCTTTTATACGGGGTGATTCTCATTAACAGTTAAATACCCCCGGAGGGAAGTAGATGACGCCCAGACGAGTAATTTGATACAAGAGATATGGGGCCGCAAATGAAGGGAAATGCCGCAAAAAAAAATGGATGAGAAATGCTGAACGTGCGACGCCACCAGATGACGTACCTCGCCACATGTAAAGCAGTTGGGCTCGGGCGTGAAGGGATGACTGAGCGACGCAACACTTGCGTTCGAACAAACGGTGCTAGTTGTAAATTTAATCTGTAGAAAACGTAGACGTTACAAAATTATTGTCCTCACTGTAACCCAAGTAAAAGCTGTTCTTATTTTTTGTTTCGTGCCTTTTGTCCCTACTTTTTTTGCTTACATACTTTATTTAGTGTAGAAAAAAATAAGTCTTTCTTAAAAGACATCATAGTCGCCTTTGACTGTATTAAATATTTATTGTTACTATTGCAATTTCGACCTTATAGCCATCTTCAAGTAACACTGCAAAGTTACCTAAACACAATAATTCAAAAGTGAAGCACAGGGTGTATATACATAATTAAGCAAACATTTCATTAAGAAAGTAGCTCAATTATAAAAATTGGAGATAAATGTACATTACTTACATCCTGTCAGAATATAAAACTATCGGACATGAGTACATGTCGTCGTCAAAATGCAGCCTTTTGACTGTCAGAGTCCCACAAGATCGTAATATGTTGTTAAATATTTAACAGCATATTACGATGTAATAAGTGTCGTACTCATCGGATCATGTGGGATTCTCATAGTCAAAAGGTTGCATTTTGACGACGACATGTACTCATAATTGAGCTACTTTCTTAACGAAATGTTTGCTTAATTCTGTATATACACACTGGCTTCACTTTTGTATTTTTGTGTTTAGATAACTTTGCAATGTTACTTGATAATGGCCATAAGGCTGAAATTGCAGTAGTAACAATAAATATTTTACACAGTCAATGGCGACTTTGATGTCTTTTAAGAAATATTATACGACTGTGAATCCCAACCATGAGAAGTTAATAAAAAAATAAGTCATTTACTGGTAACGAGGCATTTCGGAAGGTCATACTCATTTACTTGTGACACAATACGGTAGATTTTTGCTTTACTGTACTTTGTAATAAATCAGCGGAGACCGCGAGACCAGTAAGTAAAATAACAAATCTTGTCTAAATGTAAACACACAATTGTCTAACGTAATAAAAATATAATGCCTATCGGATGCAAGACTCGAACCCCAACACTACTAGCTAATGTCGCGCGTGTGCGCCGAGAGCCGTACCGACGTGAATACTCCACTTGGGTTCGGGGTATCAGGTGCGACATACCAATACGCTCAACCGCTACACGTGCGGCGAGGTACGTCGTCTAGTGAAGTCACGTGTTCGACTGTTGTCATTCACTTTTGGGGTACTAACCGACATTTTCGGTCTCAAGTGTCTTAAACTACTTGTCCCAGCATCATCCATGTCGCTTCAGAGGTTTTTAAAAGTTCATAAGACTCACCCTGCAGAAAGGAAGCATATACCCACACATAAATGTACATTACAAATACAGGGTGAACATTAGTAAAACCGACAACTGCCGGGACGAATTCCTGACTGGAACTGGAGAAAAAGAAAGGTCCTGTGAACATTATCTCTGGAAATGCATCGCTGCCAAGGTAGATGCCGCTCAGCAATGACAGTTCCTCTGACCATGTGCCGTCTGTTCCTTGTGTGTTGCAGGCAATAGGGAATGTAGCGGTTGTCATACAGGATACACATAATGATACACTGAAGCGAGAAAGAAACTGGTATAGGCATGAATATTCAGATACAGAGATATTTAAACAGGGAAAACACGAAGCTGCGGTCGGCAACGCCTATACAAGACAAGTGTCTGGCGCACTTGTTAGATTCGTTACTGCCGCTACAATGGAAGGTTATCAAGATTTAAGTGTCTGAACGTGGTGTTATAGTCAGCGCCGAGCGATGGGACACAGCATCTCCGACATAGCGATGAAGTGGTAATTTTCCCGTACGGCCATTTCACGAGTGTACCGTGAATATCAGGAATCCGGCAAAACATCAAATTTCCACCACGCTGCAGCCGGAAAAAGATTCTACAAGAACTGGATCAATGACGATTGAGGAAAGTCGTTCAAAGTGACAGAAGTGCAACCCTTCCGGAAGTTGCTGAAGATATCAATGCAGGGCTATCAGCAAGTGTCAGCGCGCGAACCATCCACAGGAACATCATCAGTGTGGGTTTTCGGAACTGACGGCCCAGGCCCTTGATGACTGCAGTAACTTCACACTAGTTACTGCCTGCCAACCATGTGGAGCACGTGTTGGTCTCAACACATAACTGATTTCATCAAAGTGTACAGGCCTGAAGATGGCGTTGACGCAACATCGAAACTAGTAGCAAAGTAAATATAAAATCTTAAGTAAAGCTGGAGGAATTTCATTTTTAATAAAAATCGTACCAGCTGTGTCCCACTTTCATCCAGTTTAAATATGGACGTAAGAAAACAAAGCTTAACGCTTCGCTTAGGCCCATCAACACCAACATTGGACTATTGATGACTGGAAATACGTTGCTTCGTCGGACGAGTCTCTTTTCAAATTTTATCGAGCGGGTGATGTGTACAGGAAAGGAGACAACCTCATGAATCCAAGGACCCTCCATATCATTAGGGGACTTTTCAAGCTGGTGGAGGCTCTGTAATGGTTTGGGGCGTGTGCAGTTAGAGTGATGTAGAACCGCTGATACGTCTACATACGAATCTGACAGGTGACACGTACACTACTGGCCATTAAAATTGTTACACCACGAAGATGTACTACAGACGCGAAATTTAACCGACAGGAAGAAGATGCTGTGATATGCAAATGATAAGCATTTTCCGAGCATTCACACAAGGTTGGCGCCGGTGGCGACACCTACAACATGCTGACATGAGGAACGTTTCCAACCGATTTCTCATACACAAACAGCAGTTGACCGGCGTTGCCTAGTGAAACGTTGTTGTGATGCCTCGTATAAGGGGAAGAAATGCGTATCATCACGTTTCCGACTTTGATAAAGGTCGGATTGTAGCCTATCGCGATTGTGGTTTATCGTATCGCGACATTGCTGCTCGCGTTGGTCGAGATCCAATGAATGTTAGCAGAATATGGAATCGGTGGGTCCAGGAGGGTAATGTGGAACGCCGTGCTGCATCCCAACGGCCTCGTATCACTAGCAGTCGAGATGACAGGCATCTTATCGGCATGGCTGTAACGGATCGTGCAGCCACGTCTCGATCCCTGAGTCAACAGATGAGGACGTATGCAAGGCAACAACCATCTGCACGAACAGATCGACGACGTTTGCATGGACTATCAGCTCGGAGACCATGGCTGCGGTTACCCTTGACGCTGCATCACAGACAGGAGCGCCTGCGATGGTGTACTCATCAACAAACCTGGAAGCACGAATGGCAAAACGTCGTTTTTTTTTCGGTGAACGCACATTGGAAGCGTTTATTCGTCATCGCCATACTGGCGTATGACCCGGCGTGATGGTATTGGGTGGCATTGGTTACACGTCTCGGTCACCTCTTGTTCGCACTGACGGCTTTTTGAACAGTGGATGTTACATTTCAGATGTGTTACGACCCTCGGCTCTACCCTTTATTCTATCCCTGCGAAACCCTAAATTTCAGCAGGATAATGCACTACCGCATGTTGCAGGTCCTGTACGGGCCCTTCTGGATACAGAAAATGTTCGACTGCTGCCCTGGCCAGCACATTCTCCAGATCTCTCACCAATTGAAAACGTCTGGTCAATGGTGGCCAAGCAACTGGCTCGTCACAATATACCAGTCACTACTCTTGATGAACTGTGGTATCGTGTTGAAGCTGCACGGGCAGCTGTACCTGTACACGCCATCCAACATCTGTTTGACTCAATGCCCAGGCATATCAAGAGGTGGTTGTTCTGGTTACTGATTTCTTAGGATCTGTGCACCTAAATTGCGTGAGAATGTAATCACATGTCAGTTCCAGTGTAATATATTTGTCCAACGAATCATCTGCATTTCTTCTTGGTGTAGCAATTTTAATAGCCAATAGTATATGTAAGCATCCTGTCTGATCACCTGCGTCCATTCATGTCCATCTTGCATCCCGACGAACTTGGGAAATTCCAGCAGGACAATGCGACACCCCACACGCCCAGAATTGCTACAGAAACACACGTATCAGTTTAAACACTTCCGCTGGCCACCAAACTCCCTAGATATGAAGATTATTGAGCATACCTGGGATGCCCTGCAAGGTGCTGTTCAGAAGAGGTCTTCACCCCCTCGTACTCTTACGGACATGTGGACAGCCCTGCATGATTCAAGGTGTCAGTTCCCTCCAGCACTACTTCAGACATCAGTCGAGTATATGCCATGTCAGGTTGTGGCACTTCTGTGTTTCTGTGTGCTCGCTGGGGCCCTACACAATATTAGGCAGGTGTACCTTATTATGACTTAAGCCATGTTTGCGGGCTACTTGCCTGGAGTTTCTACTAGGGTTTGTCTCAATATCCTGTAGAACCCTGTCCTCAAAATCTGTCGCACACACAGTCCGCTGCCTCCCTGCACATTCGTCTGTCGTAAGGACCGATGATCACACAAACTCCAAAAAATAACTTGAAATGTTATGTCATGTGGTAGGTGTCTGTGAGGATACCTGTTTTGGTATAGCCGTGCTGCTTCCTTGCCCTTTCTATTTGCTTGGCCGTACACAAAACCCACCTCGACTTGTTAACCAGTATGAATACCGGACCATTCTGCTGCTCACAGTACATTGCGACAGTCTCCCAGCCTTCAACACACAAGGAGCACTCATTGACGCCATCTACCGTGGCAACGATACATTTCAGGCCGCATGTTCATAGGACCTTTCTTTCCTCTTTGTCCAGGCAGGAATCCGTCCTTGCAGTTTGTCGGTTTTACTAATGCTTGTATTCTCAGTAAACTACAGTTCAATAGATGGTGCAAGCTACACCGTACCAGTATTATCAGTTTTGTCTCCAATCCATTCTCGTACTAAGCGAGACACAAAAGCTCTTTTGCACTGCCTAATCCGTCTTATTCCCATAGTCTAAAGCGGGTCCCTAGACGGTAAATAATATTGCACAATACTTCCCGTCATGCAGTAATACTCAACATGTAGGAGTACGATTGAGAGGTTGCACAAAATAGTGAGAACATCAAAAACTTTTGAAATGTATTGTGCTGCCCGAAGTATTGTGCCGTAGCATTGACGATATCGTTGACAATCTCTCAGGGCATATTTGTATTCGCTATTTGCTGCCATCATCATCGGTGTTTAGTGTGGAAAGTTGAAAATGAGCACAAAACAAAGAGATTTTTATTAGAGTGCAGTGTTTTTATCGTGCATCATTCTGAGCACTCCAACCGCCAATATCATTGCGCCATATTATTGAGCTGTCTAGGGAGGACATCAATTATATTGCTCAATATTATTATGTATTATTGTTGACCTTTCGCGGGATACTTGAAAATTCAGCGGTCATTGTAACATTCAGATGTTTCTGGAACAGAAACAAGAGAATGGAGAGACGAAAATACATTCGCTTGTATGAAGACAACGTGCGTCCAGTTCTGTCAGTTTGTACTGTTAAGTTGTTGTAAGAATAGAACGTAATAACCGAGCCCCCTTCCCCATCAAAATCGTCGTTAGGGTGACAGACTAATCTGTAGCGTAGCCCGAGGTCTAGATTAGGCTGGAAGGTGGATAATTTGGTTGTGAGTTAACGAAGACAACTAATATGAATGATAAATAGAACATTTTGCTAACAGATTGAGCTGTAGTGTACCCTGGTGGCTACGTTCGCGCCATATGAAACGTACTTTTCCGTATTTAAAGCAATTTTCGATGCAAAAAAATACAATAAAATAAAATTCAGAAAATCCATATTAGATAATGGACAAGTACCCGACAGTTATGTAGTGTACATATCGTCAATGGCGTATCATCAGGGAATGGCGGGGGAGGGGGGGGGGGTAATCGTTACCCCCCCTTCTTCAAAGGTTGAGGTAGGGGAGGGAGGACAGTTATTATCTCCTCCTCCCCCCCCCCCCCCTCCAAATCCATTTGGAGATTTATATAACGTACAGGAGGAGCCAGTGATAAAAATTATTCTGCGTGTCAGCAATTATGCAATTAGTGTTTTGGTTGACAACCATATTGTGCACGACTGAACCGGACTGCTGCCTCACTGAAGTTACTATCTGTCAGACAATGTCCGTCTTCTAATTCCAATTACTTGCTGTCTTGTCCTAAGTTTCCATGAAGGATTAGAAGATACAGCAAATCACAATGGTCTGTGCCTTATCCGTCACTAAACGATGAAGAAAAGAGTGACAGAGTTTTCAGTTACAACTGCATTAGTCTGTTCACATACTGAGCAACAGAAAAAAATGGCTCTGAGTACTATGGGACTCAACTGCTGTGGTTATCAGTCCCCTAGAACTTAGAACTACTTAAACCTAACTAACCTAAGGACATCACACACATCCATGCCCGAGGCAGGATTCGAACCTGCGACCGTAGCAGTCGCACGGTTCCGGACTGCGCGCCTAGAACCGCGAGACCACCGCGGCCGGCTCTGAGCAACAGAAGATCACAGCTAGGACAGATTTCATTAAAGAAGTTTTCTATAATTGGAAAAAAAACTACAGAAAATTTCAAAATACACGATCAGATCCTTTTTCATCGATACCTTGTTGGAGTTGTTGAGCAACCTGTAATCTACAAACTCGTGCAACATCTGCTGACCAATCAGGAGAAAGCTAGAACCGCTTTACTAGTAACTATAGGTTCACTCAGGTCCCTGGGGTGCACGGAAACACACTGAGAGGTCATGAAATGGTCAGCTGCAATACTGGATATTATGGTTCACATGATCAAGTGAGACATTGTGCAGCAAATAAAAAATTATCCATTTAATAGAAATATAACAGATTGAACAATGGACATGACTGATCAGGATCAGTTCACTCCTTGTGTAACGGTTAAAGTAACTTTTACTGCGTTTATACACAGCTGGGAACAATCAACAAAGACATTCCTCTAAGATTCTCACTAGAAATGGATTTTCTATACATTCAGTGATTCGATGGTGAAGCTAATGTCTGAGCAGAAAATTATCCTACAAGTCGAGCCAAAGGACTGTTACATTCACTACAAAAATCACTGGATCTTGCACCACAGGAAGTTTTAAGAAAACATGATCCATTTTCCTTTAACTGTGGAAGACATGGCAAATTTAATTCTAGAATGTTCAAAGAGGAAAATTGTGTACACAGATGTTATGTTACCATCTGGTTTGCATGAGACGAATCAAAATCCAGAAGTTCAACTGCTGATAATTATGTATCCTATCCGATGCACTTTAACAATTTTTGAAGAATTCCAAGGAAAACTATGACTGGGCCCAGAAAACAGTGACCGTAGTACTGAATAGACACAGTTCAGTTAGAGATGAAAGATGGCCAGTCCTGCAGAGCTACATGAAGCGGCTCAAACTGTTTGAGATTATTTTTTATATCTTTTGTTGATTGTTTTCCACATCTTTATACATGTGGAAATGAAATCAAGTAACACATGAAGCTGTTGTTTAATTATTCTTTACTACCTGAAAAACCTGGCATAGGTGCCCATATTCATTTTGCCGATTTTCTATTAGAAACAAAAATGTCATGATTGATACTTCAGTTCTTACCCCCACAGGGATTGCTGCCTAACAGTAAGGAATATGTGTACCAAATGTGGTTGAAATCAATTCAGTCGTTTAGGAGGAGATGTGGCACACACACACACACATTTGTATAATATGTATGGATTGTTCGACAGTTATCATTCAAAGACCAATATCCAGCAACGTTTTTGGTTGACAGCAAGAATTACATACTATACGTAAATTAAAAAAAAAACACAATGTGAAAATGTAATATTTATAAATAATTTTTGGTGATTCACAAGTAGATGAACTGTTGGCTTTCCAAGATACTTCGTTCACCTTAGCTTCTCTTAGCTTCATCTATTGCCTTTACTTTTTACATATGTAAAACTGTTAAATGCATTATACACTATGCGATCAAAAGTATCTCGCCTCCAGTTCATGGCGCCCTCCATCAGTAGCGCTGGAATTCAATATGGTGTTGGCCCACCCTTAGCCTTGATGACAGCTTCCACTCTCTCAGGCATACGTTCAATGAGGTACTGGAAGGTTTCTTGGGATATTGCAGTCTATTCTTCAGGAACGCTGCACTGAAGAGAGGTATCGATGTCGATCGGTGAGGCGTGGCACGAAGTCAGCGTTCTAAAACATCCCAAAGGTGTTCTATAGAATTCAAGTTAGGACTCTGTGCAGGCCAGTCCATTACAGGGATTTTACTGTCGTGTAATCACTGCTGTGGATTATGAACAGGTGCTCGATCGTGTTGAAAGATGCAATCGCCATACCCGAATTGCTCTTCAACAGAGGGAATCAAGAGGATGCTTAAAACATCAATGAAGGCCTGTGCTGTGATACTGTCACGCTAAACAAGGGATGCAAGCCCTCTCGATAAAAAACATGATCACATCAGAACACCATCACCTCCGAATTTTACTGTTGGCACTACACACGCTGGCAGATGACATTCACCGGGCATTCGGCATACGCACACCGTGTCATCAGATCGCCACATTGTGTACCGTGATTCGTCACTTCACACAGCGTTTTTCCACTGTTCAATCGTCCTATGTTTACGCTCTTTACACCAAGCGAGGCATCGTTCAGCATTTACCAGGTATGATGTGTGGCTTACCAGCAGCTGCTCAAACATGAAATTCAAATTTTCTCACCACCTTCCTTACTGCCATAGTACTTGCAGTGGATCTTGATGCAGTTTGGAATTGCTGTGTGATGGTCTGGACAGATGTCTGCGTATTACACATTACGACCCGTTCAACTTTGGCGATCTCTGTCATTCAACAGACGAGATCGGCCTGTAGGCTTTTGTGCTGTACGTGTCCCTTCACGTTTCCACTTCACTATCACATTGGAAACAGTGGACCTAGGGATGTTTAGCAGATCTATGACACAAGTGACACCCAATCACCTGACCACGTTCGAAGTCCGCGTGTTCGCGGATTGCCCCATTCTATTCTCTCACGACGTCTAATGACTACTGAGGTCGCTGATACGGAGTACCTGGGACTATGTGGTAGCACAATGCACCTAATGTGACAAATGTATATTTATGGGAGTGGCCGGATACTTTTGACCACATAGTGTAATTCTGTTTTTATTTCACTTCTGAAGTATTGTGCTTACATCATTATCATTTCGGCTTACCTCTGTTCATCTTCCCTACCCTCTACAGGCCTGACCCTCTCCTATCTAGGGCAGGCAGTCGCTACCAGCATTGATATTCTGCTGTTGGATTCGCTGGGATTTGCATCACCGCTATCTCTCGTTTCGAATGTTTTGAATGTTGGGTGGGCTCCATAAGGTCCCCTTTCTGTGCAGCGACCGTGGAATATAAAATTATAAAGATTGTAGCAACCAGTCGAAAACGTAATTTATTTATCTTGTTGCAAATCTATTTCGACTGATATCAGTCATCATCATTGCTAAAGCAAATACAAGAGACTGAGCATAAACAACTGCTTTGACAAACGAAAAAATTGACAATGAAACATAGATACATCAGTTACAACATATACAAATGTCTGAAAGTAAAATTCAGTCATAACATACCATTTTTCTAACCGATACATGCCATAAGTAGAAGTACTGTCCTTCGCCGATTTCTATCATGAAATGACCCATCATAGGTCAAAACTACAACAAGACAACAAGAGATGGCGCTACTTTGCAATAAGCGCCTTCTATGTAAAATACAAACAATAAGGAATACATCACATCACAAAAAAGTATACAGTGATGGTAATTTATAATACCAATTTAAGTAATTACAACAAGTGAAAATGTCTGATTATTGTTTGTCAGATGATGATAGTAACAAAATTAAATACATACGTCAAAACTACGATCGTCAAAATTGTAATAAGAGATAAACTCGCTAAAAATATGATTCCATTTGCACAAATTTAGGAAATGGATCTTATTTGTCATAATGACGAAACCTGTACATGGCCTTAGTGGTTCGATCTAGTTTGCGGAAGGAGCAGATTAACAGATTATGTAGATACTGTTTTCCCATTTTCTAATGGTTGACATGTCGTTATCAGTTTCACCTTACTCGAAATATGGTGGCCTTTATATTTTTCGGGCAAGCTTACCTTACATAGCTAATGGTTGTTTCAACGAATATTTTAGGACATCAGAATGTAAGATTGCTGTATTCAGCAGATGATCTGTGATCACAAGATTGTTCATATTTGTTAGAACAATATCATACAATATGTTGTGTTGTTCTCTTCTCGATGATTGTTTATGTCACCTTACATCGAGTGACGTCTATTTATTCTATATTTTAACTTTTGGTTTTATAAATGGTGTTCTATCTCATTTTATGTATTAACTTTTAAAGAAAATATGTATTTTGTGAAATCTGATGCAATTGCCAATTTCCGCACCTAAACTGAGCCATTCTTATTTCAAAACGTGGTTTTTGGTGTTTAGAGTTGGTTTTATATATTTTGAGCGTGTTGCTCTTATTGTTTTGTGAGTCATTTCTGAGCACCTATAAGGGTCACTCCAAAAGAAATACACACTATTTTTTTAAATCTATCTTTTATTCTACATGTTTGAAAGTTTTACAGTGTGTAGATACTTCCTTTAGGAACAATATTTTCATTTCTCCACATAATTTCCACCCCTCTCAACTGCCTTAGGCCATCTTTGAACCAGTGCCTGTATACCTGTATGGTAAAATTCTGGACCAACCTGTTGGAGCCGCTGTTTTCCAGCGTGCACAATGGAGTCATCATCTTCAAACCTTGTTCCACGAAGAGTGTCTTTCAGTTTCCCAAAGAGATGATAGTCACATGGAGCCAGGTCAGGACTGTAAGGTGGGTGTTTCAGTGCTGTCCATCTGAGTTTTATGATCGCTTCCATGTTTTTTTGACTGACACGTGGCCGAGCATTGTCGTGCAACAGCAAAACATCCTGCTTTTGCCGATGTGGTCGAACGCGACTCAGTCGAGCTTGAAGTTTCTTCATTGTCATCACATATGCATCAGAATTTATGGTGGTTCCACTTCGCATGATGTCCACAAGCAAGAGTCCTTCGGAATCGAAAAACATTGTAGCTGTAACTTTTCCAGCAGAAGGTGTGGTTTTGAATTTTTTTTTTTTTTTGTGCCTTTGCATGATGCCACTCCATTGATTGCCTCTTCGTCTCTGGTGAAAAATGATGGCGACATGTTTCATCACCTGTCACAATTCTTCCAAGAAATTCATCTCCACCATTCTCATGCTGTTCCAAAAGTTCGCAGCATACCGTTTTTCTTGTTTTTTTGTGAGCCACTGGCAACATCCTGGGAACCCACCTGGTAAAAACCTATTTAGCGCCAACACTTTTAGTATTCTGCAAACACTTCCTTCCCCTATCCCAACGTAGCGTGACAATTCGTTCACTGTGATGCGTCTGTCATCAGTCACCAATTCGTTAACTCTCGGCACATTGTCTGGAGTGTGTGCAGTACGAGGCTTCTGTTTCCCACTGTCTCGTTTTCACAGCACAGGAATTCTATGACAGCACGTTGCTTCAGACGAACGTCAAGTGTAGCAGCCATCTTGAAGACATACTGTGACGACGCCACTCACGGGAACAGGTTGAACTAAGTTTGAAAACAAACGGGATCTATACACTGTAAAACTTTCACACATTCAGAATGAAAATTGTATTTTTACAAAAATAGTGTGCATTTCTTTTGGAGTAACCCTCGTACATTATCGCCGGTGGTTGGCAGCGATATGACAATCCTTGTATTGGTTACCACCATACTCATTATGTTAGACTGTGATACTCATGAGAAATATAAGGGCACATAGTACATTTGTTCATGAGGCTATAGTTTGCATAGTAGATCTAAAGATGTTATCCACATACATGGTTCTTTATATTTGCAACACTTTGTTAATTGCATTATTTAAGCAAATACGATTGTTTATCTTATACTGTAATTCTTACCTGAATTTTGTCAGTTTTGAATTTGTGCATTCAGTAACATAGCGCCATCTATTGGAAGTAACATAAATGTGCCTTTTGATGCACTTGTAGTTCTTATGTAGAACGGCATATGGCCATTTATACCACTATTCGGTTACGTCATTATGACAAATAAGTTTCATTTCCTAAATTTGTGAATGGAATCATATTTTTAGCGAGTGTATCTCTTCTTAAAATTTTGATGGTTGTAGTTTTGACGTATCACAAACAATGTTCAGACATGTTCACGTGTTGTAATTACTTAAATTGGTATTATCAATTACCATCACTGTATACTTTTTTGTAATGTGATATATTCCTTAATGTTTGTATTTTACATTACTTTTGTATTTTACATAGAGGGCGCTTATTGCAACGTGGTGCCAGCTCTTGTTGTCTTGTTGTAGTTTTGACCTAAGATGTCTCACTTCATGATAGTCATCTGCCAAGGACAGTACTTTTACTTATAGCATGTATTGGTTAGGAAAATGATATGTTATGATTTTAAATTTTAATTTCAGACATTTGTATATGTTGTAATTGATGTAACTATATTTCATTGTCAATTTTTTCGTTTGTTAAAGCAGTGGATTGATCGATTGATTTTTATTGTTGTAGAGACCTCAGAGATCATCTGAGGCATTACAAAAGTCAATATTACATAGTATAAATGTTACACAAATAATTACAAAAACAACAAAAACATATTACACAATATAAATATTACACAAATAATTATGGTACCTTCACACAAAAACAAAACAGAGAAACTTCTGGTACAAATTGATATTGCATAGTAAATTTAGCCAATTACAGACTTACTCATATATAGAAGCATATAAAAACTGGTCACAAAGTGTAGTCATACCATATACTTTGCCTCCCTTAAAAATTCATTAGTTTCATAAATGCTGAGATCAAGAAGAAATTCTTTTACTTTGTTTTTAATTGTTGAATTGGAAGATCCCTGATATGTTGGGGTATGGCATTAAAAATTTTATGGAATTGTATAAGAAGCACTTTCGTGTTTTTTTTTATAGTTACATTGGAAAGAAACTAGGTCCTGCTTGTTTCTTGTGTTATAATTATGTCGCATATCATACTGTTCACCGTGGTAATCAGTCCCCTAGAACTTAGAACTACTTAAACCTAACTAACCTAAGGACATCACACACATCCATGCCCGAGGCAGGATTCGAACCTGCGACCGTAGCAGTCCCATGGTTCCGGACTGCGCGCCTAGAACCGCGAGACCACCGCGGCCGGCAAATGGCTCTGAGCACTATGGGACTTAACTGCTGAGGTCATCAGTCCCTTAGAACTTAGAACTACTTAAGCCTAACTAACCTAAGGACATCACACACATCCATGCCCGAGGCAGGATTCGAACCTGCGATCGTAGCGGTCGCTCTGTTCCAGACTGTAGTGCCTGGAACCGCTCGGCCACTCCGGCCGGCTACTGTTCACAACTCGGATAGTTTTCTTTAATATGCATTACACACTGTAGTATAAATATTGACGGCAGGGTCATAATCTGTAATTTTTTAAAGCTTGGCCTACAGTGAGCTCTGGGTGCCAAGCTGCATATCACTCTTATTGCCTTCTTTTGTAGTTTGAAGACATTAGCTGCCTTGCTTTGATGTCCCCACAGTATTGTACCATAAGAAATGTGACTGTGTATTAAATCAAAATAAACCACTTTAAGTACTGGCACGTTTAGACAAAGACGCAGCTTCCTTAGAGCAAATATTCCTTTGCTAATGCTGCTTCCCAGTTTTTCTATATGGCTACCCCAGGATAATTCCAAGGAAATTAACAGCATTTGAGCTCTGCTCAAGTTCGGTGTTATTATTCGACGATACATACAGGTCTCGTATTTTTTTCAGTTGACACAGAGCGAATTAGCTTTACATCAATTTTCAACTTTGACAGTGCACTGGTCTGCTTCATATTTCACTTTCTGTGCTGTTTCTGCAGTTATACAGACTGCAGTATCATCTTCAAATAAGTAAGTCCTAGTTGATGGCCCAACTATGTTTCATGGTAAGTCATTTATATAAATAATAAATAGACTTGGGCCAAGTACAGAACCTTGCGGGACACCCATGCCCACAGGTAAGTAATCTGATTCTGCACCATTAAAAACCACCTTCTGCACTCTATTACTTAGATAAGATTTTATCAATTCCAGAGCACTTCCTGTAAAGCCATAGAATTGCAGTTTGTTCAATATGATTTCATGAGACACAGTGTCAAAAGCTTTTGATAAATCAAAGAGTTTATTCTGAACCACTAGCTTGCTTTCTAGTTACTTCACACACTGTGTTAAAAGTGATAAGGCAGATTTAGCAGTTCCTAACCCTGATCTGAAGTCAAATTGACTATCAGTGCAGATTTTGTTTTCTTCAAAGTATTTTACTATTTGATTATTTAATATAGCTTCTATCACTTTAGACAAGATTGGCACAATTGAAACAGGCCTAAAATTATCACAACTTGAGAGGCTGCCTTTTTTGTGTATTGGAGTGACTTTAACAAACTTTAGTGCCTTTGGGAACTGAGTCTCTAAAATACATGTATTTACTACATGTGTTATCAATTCTGGCAGTTGAACTGAATCACACTTTAACATGGCTGAACTTAAACCATAATCGTCATTACTAAAACAGTTCTTCATTTTCTTCAGTATATTAGTAACATCCTGTACCTTGACCAGTTTAAGGCTAAATGTACTTTCAGTCTTTGTGGTGATTCTCAGTTAGTATTTATGGTCAGTGGCTATATTGGAAGTGCCAATCACCTTTATTATTTCTTGCACCTTCTCAGTGAAGAATGTATTTAACTATGCAGCATTCAGATTACTGCTTTCAGCCTGTGAAGTCATTTTCGTGTTGCACTGACTGTTAATGATATTCCTTCACATTGCACATGTCTTATTTTCAGATGTTAGTATTATGTCTTCATTTTTTTTTTTACACCTAGCTTCCTTTTTAGGCCTGTCTTAATCTTTTCTTTTTCACTGTCAGCATGTCTTTAAATACTTGAGAACCTGTACTTCTATACCAGTCATAATATTGATCACACTCCCTCTTGATCTTATTTGCAGATGACATAAATGATTTAATAAAAGGAACGACCGGCCAAGAGTTACAAGACGAAATCAAAATGTGCACCTCAGATATTTCAAATTGGTTTTCTGAATATGGTTTAATAATAAATATCCAAAAAACAGTTACTATGCATCTCCACACAGTACAGAATAAGTATCCACAAACACCACCGATTGAGTTATCCACTAAAACTCTGGAAAATGTAAGTGCTACAAAGTTCCTTGAAATATGGATCCAGCAAGATCTGAAATGGGTTGAACACACAAAGTACATAACAAATAAAATGAACACTATCTGTTATTGCATAAAAATTCTCTCAGGTTGCACATCAAAGGAAACAGTAAAAAATGTCTACTTAGCCAAAGCAGAATCTCTTCTCCACTACGGCATAATCTTCTGGGGAAACACAGGTGCTAGCAACAGTTGTTTCACAGCCCAAAAGCAAATTGTACGAGCTATGGTAAATGCAGGTCCCAGAACCTCCTGCAAGCCTTTGTTCAAAAAACTAAAAATACTTCCACTACCTTGTTTATACATTTTGCAAGCAATAATTTTCATTAAGAAAATGCTAGATGATAAAAATCAACTTGTACTTAAAAACCAGAGTGTTCACTGCCACAATACAAGAAGAAACCAGGAAATACATGTCCAACATTCGAATACAAAACTAAAACAAAATGGACCACTCCAAGCAGGCAACAAACTGTACAACAAACTACCAACTGATATAAAAACAATCAAACATATTCCAACATTTAAAACAGCTGTCCAAACCTACCTTCATCAGAAATGTTATTACAGTATTGCTGAATATCTAGCAGACTAAAAATATAAATGTTTAAATCATTGTTGTAGACCTAATTTGTATAACCTTGTTAAACAATAGAATTGTATGCTTCCTGTATTGAAATCAAACATATATATAGCTCATATTATGTAAAGTATGTGTGTAAATTGGAAAACATGTAAAAATTCTTATAGTATAAACATATAAATCTGTTCACTCTCTGTTTTTTTCCTAATTTCTACAGACTGTGATGTTTAACAACTTGCAATGTAAATTATGTATGTATACGTGCATATTTTAGTTTATAAAATTGACTTGTCCAATATCAAAATGTACCTTGTGCAAACATGATTTAAATGGACCAATAAAAAATAGAAAATAGAAATAGAAACATCTTTTCATTCTTGACCTTATTTACTCTAAGTGCCTTTTTTATTATTTAGTAACTTAATGGGAAAGGACATCTTAGCATATACAGAAAGAGTAGATATGAGTTCTTCCACCTTTCTATCTATTGCATGTTCTCGATAAACCTGCAACCAATTACTTTTATCAATATGAGACTTAAACATATTTAGATTATCATAATTGACCACACATACTTTCTGTCCTGCCATGTGCACTGAGTCAGTGTTACAATTTCTTGTTATATCTGTTCTAAGAAGTAATGGCCAGTGGTCAGATACCCAAGCCTTAATTACCTCTGACCTGAGATGCATTAACTCATTTGATACAACTATATTGTCAGTACAGGTACCAACCAGTACCTTTATAACGTGGCCTTGTTATTTCAGTGGTTGTAATATAAAGACCAAAAGAATTTAATAAATTATTTACATATGAGTTATAGATAGTGGACAACTGAAAATTCAAATTGAAATCTCCACAGATTAGTATCCTACACTTATACTTACAGACTGTCTCACATAAAGACACTAACCTGTTAACAAAATCATCTGTTGAATTGGCTCCAGTCTTAGTTGAGTACAAAGCTAGAACTATTAAATTTAAATCTGTTAACCTAACAGCTACAATTTCATATAACATTTCTAGAGATAATGCTTTAATTTTTGCTATTGGTTCATATTTAATCCCTTTTTTTAAAAATACAACACATCCACCATGATTTTTATTAGTTCTACAATATTTGTCAGGTAGGGTGTAGCCCTCAGGGCAGTATAGATCTATTTCATCATGCTTTAACCAGTGTTCTACGAGACAGACTACATCTAAGTGATAAGTCTCTATGACATCTTCCACTACTTCCAACTTATTAGATAAACACTGTACATTCCAGTGAAGGACATTAAAATTGTTTGATCTGTGCCTGAGTCTGTTTACCTTGAGATCTTCCTCCCCCTCCGGCCTACCACTAAAAAATCATTTAGATGGGAGGGAAGCACTGTTTTCCATTTACTCACCCTGTTAGTATTTGGTCTTGTTACTGGGATTAGTGATGATGTTGATTCATCTGCTGCTGCTGCTGCTGCTGGTGGTGGCGGTAGTGGTTCTGCCATGGCTGATGGTGGATTGTCAGCTAATGTTGTGACTATGTCTACTGTTGCTGTTGATGAGGATTGTCTTGCTTCAGTCGATGCTGGTTTTTCTGCCACTGGTGAGGGCTGTGCTGAATCAGCTGATGATGGTGGTTTTGTTTCTGATATTGATAGTAGTTTTTTTTTGTTGTTGTTGCAGTTTTTTGATGGTTTCACTGCTGTAGTTGGTGGTGGTTGCTGTACTGTTATTTGTGGCTGGCATGGTAATCTTGGTTATACTGTTGTAAAATTTTAAAGCTGTGAAGTCTCTTTCCCTTTCTGTTTAAGTGCATACCATTTCTTGTAAAACTGTCTCTCTGTAGGTAGTTAACACGTAGAAATTGAGTGTTTTCATACATTTTGCGTATGTTCTCGAACTGTTTGTTGGCTTTCATGATTTCTTTATTTACACACGAAACGTTTATGAGGTCGTGTCTATGCAGAGTACCAATGATGATCATTGTTTTACTCTTATTTGTATTCAGTATTTCTTTTAAGTTTTCGAGGGCACTCGATAATTCATTTTTAGTAAACATCATTGGCTCCCCCCACTATCACTGTGCATTCATTTGCATTTGATGAAATTCCGGCTTTTATGTTTTTTGTAATTTCGTGCATAGGTGCCCGTGGTTTCACGTAACTAGATGCGTTTTTACCATGTTCTTAACGTAAAATTTTTGCGAGTCGTGGGCCCATGGCTATCCGAGCGTATGTTTGCTTTGGAAAATTTCGTTCCTACCTTTCTCATCGAAATTATAGATGTACTTTTGGTTGTGTTTTGATTTGCATATAATTCTTCAGGTTTTTCGTTTGTTTCTAAAACACTGAAACTGTTTTTTAATGGCACTTCGAATATGTTTTCACTTTGTTTTCCACGATTGAATTGTTTAGGTCTCACAGATTCGGCGTACCTTTTGTATGGCGTAACATGCGTCATATTTGCATTTTTGCATGATTGTAAATAATTCAAGTCTTGGCGTAATTTTATAATATCATCACACAAGATGTTAATAAGTTTTCTTTTATGCCTATTTCACGAAGTATTTCGTCTTTGTTTCTCTGCAAAGGTCCGCATTTTGAGAGTTGGTCACTGTCACTTTTACTTGCACATGGATTTGCTTCTTCTTTTCTTCTAGTGTTTTTATTATGATATGACACGGCAAACACATATTTTCGTACACTGCACTATATTTCTCGTACATAGAGCATTTACCCACGCGTTTTTACCATTATATACGGAGCCCACAAATCGTAAATCTTCTACTGCCGCCATGTTTGTTTCAGCTTTTTGCATAATTTGTTGTTTGTGCCCTGTCTCTTGTATTTGTTTTAGTTCCGATGATGACTGATATAAGTCGAAATCGATTTGCAGCAAGATAAATAAATTATGTTATAATCTCTTGTTTCGCTATCATGAGTTGAGAAAATGGTTACTGATGCCCCATCTCCCTGACTTCTGATGAATTACGGGCTGCATGAGGTCATGAGCAGAATAGAGGACTGCTCTGTAGAGTGGGTGAAGGGGGGATGGCGTGTTGACAGCAGCTCACTGTCATTATCCTTCACTATGCAAGATGACCTGACAGCAGAGAAGCTGCTTCTGGCTGACTGCCCCGTAGCTGAACCATTTCACAAAGAAGAAAGAACATAGTGTGAGACATTGAATGCCTTTGCCTGTGGTCTTTCCTGGAATGAGACAACAGGAGAAGTCAGGGAGGACCTGATTCAGTGTTGCTTCTTTGCCACCATCAACCTGCGCCAGACCATGAGCAGAACAAGGTCGCCAGTTTATCTGTTTGTGGGCCCAACCTGGAATGTGAGGAACAAAGACATCTTCCATGCACAGGGGCTTCTGCATTTCAATGTCACCATCTCACCAACGTCCCCTCGACATTGATGGGGCAGAGCAACACTTCCACTGCCAGCAGCAGGGCCAGGTGACATAGTATTGCAGTAACAAAGTGATGTGCATAAAGTGTGCACTAGCTCACAACACATGAACCTGCAATAAGCCTACTACCCACGCCATACTGATGTGGATCTACTGCAGCGGAATGCATGTGACCAACTTCCATAGCTCGAGTTACATTATGGGCTGGAGCCATGATAAGAAGGAGAGACGACAGTGATATGATCTGAAGGAGGAGGAGGAGGAGGAGGAGGAGGAGGAGGAGGGCCCTGAGCTGAAGAACAGCACCATGCTTGGCAACCAGGAATCACATACAACCACCTCGCCCCTCACCACTTCATCACTGGCAGAAAAAGGGGAAGCAGGCTGCACCATAGAAAAGGTGTTGCTACTGACTCAGACACTAGCAGCGACTTGCAAGCCATACTGCACCTGCTGCCGACGAATCACTTGTCACCCTGATAGCTGCCATGGTAGACATGAGGGTTTCCTTGAAGGTTGAGGTGGACGAGGTTCCTGGCTAGCTGCAGCAACTCCACTAGGCACTGGCCTGTGAGTTTTGAGCCATTAAAGGAGAAATCCTA
This sequence comes from Schistocerca gregaria, assembly GCF_023897955.1. Classification (NCBI taxonomy): domain Eukaryota; kingdom Metazoa; phylum Arthropoda; class Insecta; order Orthoptera; family Acrididae; genus Schistocerca; species Schistocerca gregaria. Next base: position 94,685,557 of record NC_064924.1, read on the forward strand.
CCCTCCAGCAGCACTCTCTCGCCTCCACCCCATACTGCAAAAGGTGGGGTTGGACACGACCAGACAGACAGTCACATCTGTGACTTTCCCCTGTCAACACTGTCCCTGAGCAGCTAGAGATGTTGCTCAAATTCATGTCCCTGGACGCTGTCAATACAATCAATGCTAGGACTCTCTTCATCCTGGGACAGTGGGAACACATCGCCTGCATCATGGATGACACCTTCTGCGAAGAAGATATGCTCCACAACATTGACTGAGAAAATGAAGATACCACCACCACAGACAAATCTCCTGAGCAGCCAAATGGAAGGTTGTGTAAGAAAAGGAAAAAGAACAAGAAGTGGAGAACCCAGGATGGATGCTAAACAACCTCCATAGCTTCCCTTTCCCACCACACAATCAGCACTTCACCACCCATTGTGATTTCATCATTTGTCACTAGCCTGCCTAGCAGGAGGCAAGACTCTTCTATTTCAGATATACAGGGTGAAAGGTATTTAAACCGACAAACTCTGAGAGGTTCAAGGGGACACCAAAACAAATATTTCTCCCTAATGTCATTTTTCCTATGAGAATTATTTAAACCGGTGGAGGCCGTATTACGATCTTCAGTTGTTAGAGGTCGTATTACGATCTTCAGTTGTAGGTAACTGCTGTCCACCAGTGACGTAGTGCATTGTCTCTGTTTACTAATGGAACGATACACCTGGAGTGAGTACACTGACATGCTTGGTGCGTACTACGTAGCGCACCACAACGGACGAGCTGGACAGCGGGTTTATTAACAACAACATCCTAATCGCCGTATCCCGCATCATACAACCTTTGCTGCTGTGTACCAACGTCTGCGTGACAGCGGGTCATTTAGCAGATTACCTGGACAGAGACGCCGTCGCACGGTAAGAACGCTGCAATTTGAGGAAGCTACCCTGCAGCATGTGGAGCGGGAGCCTTCAATCAGCATTCGTAAAATTGTACGTAACATGGGGACGAATCAGACGAATGTAAGAGCAGTCCTTCGAGAGCAGTTGTTACGTCCATTTCACTTACAGCGTGCCCACAACCTGGAACCAGTTGATTATCCACCCAGAGCACAGTTTTCGCAGTGGTACCTGGAACAGTGTGAAATGCATCCTAAATTTCCATCCTCTGTGTTGTTTGCCGATGAAGGAACGTTCGGGCGTGATGGAGTCTTCAACATTCACAATTCGCATATTTGGAGGGGGGGGTAACCCACATGCCACAGGTACTAGCGCTCATCAAGTGCAGTTCTTCGTTAATGTGTCGGTCGGTGTTGCTGGGGACTGTTTAATTGGGCCGTATCTACTACCTAGGCCATTAAATGGCAGGCACTATTACAATTTTCTCGCCAGAGCATTGCCACAATTTCTGGAAGACGCCCCACTCCCTACAAGACAACGCATGTGGTTCCAACATGACGGGGCACTGGCACATTTCAGCCGTCGTGTGCGTCAGTTCCTGGACCGACGGTTCCCAGAAACGTGGATTGGCAGAGGTGGTCCTGTACCATGGCCTGCTCGATCCCCAGATATGTCCCCTCTCGTCTTTTTTGTGTAGGGAGAGATGCACAACCTTGTTCCTGCAACTCCTGTTGCATCAGAAGAGGATCTGGATGCCTGGATAGTAGCAGCAGCAGGAACAATTGAGGATACTCCTGCGGTTTTTGTTCCATGTCAGACAGAACATGATCCGACGGTGTAACCTTTGTTTATATGTCAATGGAGGCATTTTTGAAAATCTAATGTAATTGAAACTTGGTTGCGTTAATCTGTTGTCTCTTGGTCATAAAAAATGGGAAAGTGTTTGTTGGTTTAATTGATTTGCCACCAGAGAAATCTTCCTCTACTGGTTTAAATACTCCTCATAGGAAAAAATGACATTAGGGGAAAATATTTGTTTTGATGTCCCCTACAACCTCCCAGAGTTTGTCGGTTTAAATACTTTTCATTCTGTATCACAAGCCGTTCCTGCAAGAGGCCAAGAAATCATCAAACCACAGACACCACTGTTGTTGAGACCTCCACTGCTGCTGGGGAAAGAGCAATGTGACAACCTTTACTGCCCAGTGAAGCAAATAGTCATTTGCTATTCTCAAAGTGCTAAGCAATATTGTCATGTGTATCTCTGGCGAGAAGTTCCCTGCACGAACTAACATGACAACTGACATGACCAATGACCTACTGACAACTGACGTTCGACTTATGCTAGAAAACAAAGAGAGCCTCCTGCTCCAGCATTTCAGGGATGAACTGGACTTCTTCAGAGGAGAGAACGACGATTTGTTGTTTCACGTAAGGATCAAGGATGGCCTGACACAGACATCAAGTGCAGGGCGCCTGCTGGGTCGACTTACACAACAAGCTCTGTAGCGTTGCCACATTCGAGTCTGATGTCAAGTCTGTGGACAATGACAATATACTCACGATACAGGCCAACTGCATTTATGACCACAAGGTCATCATGAGTTGAGAGGAGCAGTACATTGTTCTTCAACCAGTGGCACTGGTTCTACCAATGGCACCAATACCAAGGCTTTAATGTGGGCCTGCCCTGGAACATGAACAAGAAGTCACTCAAGATGCAGCTGGGCAACATCAGATTCCATGAGACAGTAGTATGACTTCATAACTGCACAAACAAGAAGAAACTACCCTTTTCGTCCTGGCTGTGAAAACAGTTGACAACAGACTCTGCACACAGGACTGCAGTGAGATATTCAGTGTGTGGAGCTCTTAGGAATCTGAATAATAGACAGTAGAGCCTTTCCTCCTAGACATGGACATGGAGCCACTGTGCTTTAAATGCCACAAAATTGGATACGTTGCAAAATACTGCCATTGTGCCTCAAGATGTGGCAGATGCCATAAGGCCACGCAATTGCGACAAAAAAACAGTCCCCCCCCCCCCCCCCCCCCCCCCTACCCACCATGTCTGTGTCAGCTCTGGAGGACAGCGCGTGGAACGATGGCAAACAGAGCCTTTTTTCTAAAAAAAAGTTTGAGGGTACTCCGACATTGGATATAATGCAGCGAAAATTACTTATAACTGAAGCATAGGATACAAGCCATTTGCTTTTAGCCATGACATCATCAACATGTCGAACTACAAAAAAGTGGTATCGGACTCTGCACTTGACTTAGCCCAAATGAAGCAGATGATACCGAGAAACACCCAAACATACAATTGAATGTGATATCGAACACTACAGTTTACATCACCTCAAATGAAGCACAGTTTGTTAGTTTTCTGTTCATCTCTCACATCCAACTTAACTTACAAGTTGCAACTAAATACAGGATACACTGTAAAACTTCGCACAACCGACAAGAACGGAACAGCGAGCGCAAATGAATGAAGAACAACAAAACAAAGATGGCAATGAATCACGAAGGATCATGGTAGCGGGAGTGTAGAGGCATCTATCGGTAGATCGGCGTCTGAGCATACGCATATACACGCTTGTCGAAATGGCTGCCAGCGATTCAGTTGTCTAGAATGGTTGCCGCAGCTTCGAAATGCTTGAAACAGTCAATGACATCACTTTTCCCACCAAAAACTGCACTGCTATCGTTCGTATTGCAATTACCAACACGAAACAATGGCAAAAAAATTTATGTACGTGAAATAATTCTTTGGCACTCATCCAAGTTCTTAACATTGTATAAAAATTATTTTGTCGACGAAAAAGTTGAGGGGTACGCATCCCCCAGTGTTCCCCCAGAAAAACAGCACTGGTGGCAAGAATGTGCATGACCTTCACAGATTACTCCCTGCACAATGAACAAGAAAAGAGAACTTGGAAAGCCAGAGAAACTTGACAAAATAAGTTGCAGCTGACGAGGGAGCAAGCACAGAAAACAAGTAGCAGCAGCAGTCCATACAGCTGTTCATGACAAATGTGTGCAAGCCCCATCTCGGCAGCACAACCAAGTATGGGAACCCACCAGTGAGAGTGATGGAAGAAGACAGAAGCAGATGCAGCTGCAGTCATCACCATGCAGCAGCTGAAAAGATGACTCATCACAGGCACAGAAGTGGCCAGCTGACCAAGTGGATAACTTTGTTAGGGACACTGCATGGGGAAGGCAGAAGCGAATTGTGCAGCATTTGCCACTGGAACAGATACAAATCAACACCTTCTCACTGAAAAGTGAGAAGGAGCTGACACAGTCACAAGCAGCAAAAGATCGTCACAGCATTGGTAGCTCTTACCGGGTCAAGGCTGGTGGAAAATTTGGTAGCCACAATGTGTGATGCTATGGAGACTGCCCCTTGTGCAGTCAAGGAGCACCCAACAATGGCAACAACAACAGCTTCAACTATGATTATTCCCTTTCAAATAATTTCCTAATTAGGAGACAGAAGATAAAATCCCCCCTTCCCATCCCACAAAATGTAAATAAACAGAGCCAAACACATAACAACATAGTTAGAATCTTAGCTCCAGTAGAGAAATTCTCTCAGTGGCCTGCCCACTTTACTCAGAAGAGAGAGAGGGTGGGGGGGTGGGGGGGAGAAGGCTGGTGCTGGCAGATGAAGGAGCCCCCCGGGCCATTTACAGAGCCATTATCATCCCCCAGAATGATTTCCTGTGGTGTTTAAAAGAATGGAAGGTACACAGACTCAAACACCTTGTAAAATTGGAGAAAAGAGAAACAATGTGAGATTCCCATTTGAAATAAACGATAAGCAAATCGGTAAGGAAAAGAATGATTGGTATGAATGACTTTTAACATCTGTGTGCTCTTATGCTGAAAGATGTGTGGGCAGTGAAAGATGTTCTTAGCAAAGGAAGAGGAGGTGACAAATGGAGAGGACACAGGATGTCTGTTCTTAACTGGTAACATAAAGTTTGTGCTGTGAAGAAATTATACCCACAATGAAGTCTGTGTGTGGTCTTCCTCCCGTATGAATTGTGGGTAGTACAAAACATTTAACCTGGATGGTGAACAATAATTTGATTGGCCATAAGAGGAACATTAGCTACCCAACCATATGTATGGGTATTCCCAGGGTGACAGCTCTGGAAACTGCAGAAAACATCACCATGGAGGACACCTATGGAGACTTTTGGTCCAGACAGAAAAGGAGACACTTCCTGCTGAAAGTTGAGAGATAACACTTGGCTGCTCATTGCCTTCCAATGCACTGCCAATGCAGAACCTCCACCTCTGGCCACCACCAGGCACGCCTCGCCTGCCATATCCATGCTGCCAGTCATGTGCAGCATGTCTTCCACCATGCATACAGATGGATTACTATCACCTACCACACATAACACTTTCCACACTACGTCCTTACGCAATACGTTCTCGCAAATACTCCTCTTTGAATGGAGCCCATATGCCATACACTGCTTTGTTTCCCACATGATTGTAATGCAAAAATATACGCTGTACATTTAGTCATTGAACTGGTGGCAAGATCAGTTCATTTATGTTCTGACAGAGGTCACCATGAATGTGCAGCTTGGGCGTAGGCAACACATGATCAGTTTTCATGGAAACAGTCACATAACTTCTGATTTGGGCCTAGTGCACTTTACATGTTTGTGTTGTGTAAGGAGCTCAGTCTAGATGTAATAGAGATCAGTGAAGTTAAATGGAAAGAAGACAAGGAGTTCTGGTCAGATGAGTATAGGGTAATATCAACAGCAGCAGAAAATGGTATAATGGAAGTAGGACTTCTTATGAATAGAAAGGTAGGGCAAAGGGTGTGTTACAGTGAACATTTCAGTGATAGGGTTGTTCTTATCACAACTGACAGCAAACCAACACAGACAATGATAGTTCAGGTATACATGCCAACATCACAAGCTGAAGATGAAGAGATAGAGAAAGTATATGAGGATATTGAAGGGGTAATACTGTACATAAAGGGAGATGAAAAGCCAATAGTCATGGGGAACTGGAATGCAGTTGTAGGGGAAGGAGTAGAAGAAAAGGTTACAGCAGAAAATAAGCTTGGGACAAGGAATGAGAGAGGAGAAAGATTGAAACCTGTAATAAATTTCAGCTAGTAATAGTGAATACTCTGTTCAAGAATCACAAGAGAAGGAGGTATACTTAGAAAAGAACAGTTGATACAGGAAGATTTCAGTTAGACTACATCTTGGTCAGACAGAGATTACAAAATCAGATCCTGGATTGTAAGGTGCTGCAGAGGCATCTTTTGAAGAAGAATTGAAGATAGAAGTGTTACCTACACTTTCTGTGTGAACTCTGCTAAAATTTTGAAAGTAAGAAAGATATTTGTTTTATCATGCGAGAATCTACGTCTCCATGAAACTGTAATAGCCAAAAGTTTGCGCAACGGATAATTATTTAATCTATAAGTTCACCCGACTATAGTTGTAATGAGTGTAAGCAACCATATTCTTTATAGCCCCCAACATAATAGATCCACCTCTCTTCTCTTAGACATTGTTCATGCCATGTACTCTCTATGTTCTCTATATATGGAATATCTCTTCCATTCTATCAATAATGCAGGTACTCTAACATTGTTTGTAATGAGAACAGTAATTCATCTTACTAGCAATTGCGGAATTATGCTTTTACTCATTCTATATATATTTTGACTTCATTCGACAGTAATGTGGGTGCCCTAATAATGATTGTAATGAGAAATACTAATTCATCTTATTTGAGTTTACAAAATTTTCTTTTATTCATTTCACTGTTTTTTCACATGAGCTTGTTGATGAGTAATTTACAATTGAAAATGAGTTCTTCTACTGTGACAAATGTTATGATTTTTAAAATTTAAATTAAACTACTTTGGTCTCATAATTCTCAACATTAGACACAAGGGAAAGGTGAGATGGATTCCATATGCATAGACATTGGATCTCTCGCGTTAACTCACACACACATACAATGAATATCTGTAATCACAGCATTTAGCATCTATATTGCTATATTGTCATTTGCAAATCAATTTTCATACCTAGCCTATTTTTTATGATCACCCCTGGTAATTTACTTTTCGCTCACATGGTTGATAAATTTCAATGATTCCCACTATTCAATTACGTTCTATTTAAGACTTTAAAAGAAATCCATTTATATAAATTGACTCGGTTAAGAAACCACAAAATTATCAAAGCTGCGACTGAATAGATTCAATTGCTCTTCCCCTCCAAAATAGTAGGTACATGAAATTTTACAACAACGTACTTCATTCATTCCTGCCAAAAGTACACAATATCACACTTTTATTCTATATACGCGAAGTCGATCCTCTAATTCTTGTGGTTTCTTTTCAAAGTTCCCCACATTCAAAAATTTGTCTTCCGGTACCGGTACGTAAATACCATGTGTTATTGGTAGTACTACAATTCACAAATTTACTTTTACATAAGAAAACAAACCATTATCCCCAGCAGTCTCCTGCTGCTCCTACAAATTCAAGAATGAATTTAACTATTTTATTTACCTGAAAAGCTTACAAAAAAGATTTGTTAGTTCGTGCCTAAAGTTAACAGTACCAAGCACTTTTCAAACCATACCATTCATCTTCTTCATCTGCCCCATGTAGTATGTGCAAGGTGATAAAATTACCCATGTTCATCACATGCATTCTTTATACTAAGTAAAGTAACAACAACAAACTTTTAGTTAAATACAAACTGTTTTTTTCAACATAATGAAACTTAACGTATCAAGTTATCACCACAAATTTTTCACGTGCCCACCTTCTACACAGATTTTCACCCATCCAAAATTTACTAATAATATTTCTAATGTAAGCTGAAAAAGAAGATATTCACTTATGACGAATGATTATTGCCTTAAGTATTTCATCCCTGTCTCCTCTTTGTGTGCAATTTTGCTCAGCCATTTCTAAGCTGCATCCATCCAGTCCAGAGTCCCCAGTGCAAGTGCTCTCTTACTGCCTTGCCACTAGTTTCTTCGGGCCTAACCTGAGGTCGGAGTGACTCCTGACCAATAAGCACTCTAGAAATTCAAGTGTTTGAAATTCCCGGTTCCTTCTTGTCCTACATGCAATGAAAACTGCATGTGCTTTTCAGCACGGTGAGCTAAAGGTGAAGTTCCAGACTATCCTATCCCCCATCTCTCTGATGTCAAAGATCCACTTCTACATTAGAACTTTCTTACTTGTCTGCAAATCGATATTACATTGCTTATCTACAGATATTATCTCATTCTGCTTTTACTCACATCATCTCAAATCATTCATCAGCCCCTTTTTCAACTACACTGCTTTTATTACTCTTGTGGATTTTAAGGAATGGACAAAAGAAATAACAAAGATTCCAAGACTTACAAAGAGGGGAAAGCGCCGGTAGATAGGCACAATGAATAAAACACAAACATACACACAGAATTTGAGCTTTCGCAACCGGCGGCTGCTTCGTTAGGAAAGAGGGAAGGAAAAAGAAAGATGAAAGGATGTGGGTTTTAAGGGAGAGGGTAAGGAGTCATTCCAATCCCGGGAGCGGAAAGACTTACCTTAGGGGGAAAAAAGGATAGGTATATGCTCGCGCACACACACACACACACACACGCATATCCATCCATACATACACAGACACAAGCAGACATATTTAAAGACAAATATGTCTATGCATCAGGTGTCAAAAACAGCTGTTCCATTGTGCTGTACACATCCACAGCTCACCTAAGCATTCAAACTATCATGTTATTTTTCGTAGCAGGGAGGTCCACATTCCTCAACACAGACCCAGAAATGGGGTCTCAATTGCAATTTGACTGCAGTGTCTCTGATCTGAACTCAAACTTCCCCCACTGTTGCTTCTCATCAGGGAGCGATCATTTATACCCCCACAGAAAATATACTAACCATGGATATGTCCTGATTTATTCTTTGGACTGAAATGTTCAGTTGACCCTATGGTGTTTCACCACCCATTCCTGGCTGTCCTCAATGAATTTCTAGGCTCAGAATCAGTATGGCTCAATGGTTGATGGACAAACCTGTTTTGCATACAGGCATGCAAGGTGCTACGCTCCCTGCTGAATGGACGCCGTGTCCTCAATGCTGAATTGGTGGCCATCAAACAAGTCCTTTGCTGTGCTCATTATCGCACTGGCAACATGTTTCTAATCTGCAGCGACTTCCTGACCAGCCTTCAGGCTGTAGACCAATGTTACCCTCTTCACCCATTAGGTATAATGATCCAGGATATTCTTTCTGACTTCCATCAATCTGGACAGCCAATTGTCCTTGTTTGGACCCCTGGACATGTTGGAATCTTGGGGAATGAACATGCCAACCACTTGGCGAAGTTGGCTGCCCAGATGCCGAGTTTGGAAATGGAGGTCCCAGAACTAGGCCATTGGTCAGCTCTACACCATTAATTGTTGGGTGTCTGCAACTTGGAATTGTTCTCTCTGGATTCGTCAAACAGAGGGCAATAAAGGAGACCATGACCACGTGGCAACCTTCCCTGGAAATGGCCAGCTTCACACATCCGTCCACATCAAACCCACCAACAAGCAACAGTACCTCCATTATGACAGCTGCCACCTATTCCATATCAAATGGTCCCTTCCCTACACCCTAGGCCTTCATGGCAAACGAATCTGCTCCAGTCCTGAATCCCTGGACCATTACACCAACAACCTGAAAACAGCTTTTGCATCCTGCAACTACCCTCCCGACCTGGTACAGAAGCAGATAACCAGCCGCTTCCTCATCCCCTCAAACCCAGAACCTCTCATAGAAGAACCCCAAAAGTGCCCCACTTGTGACAGGATACTTCCCGGGACTGCATCAGACTCTGAATGTGGCTCTCCAGCAGGGATACAACTTCCTAAAATCCTGCCCTGAAATGAGATCCATCCTTCATGAAATCCTCCCCACTCCACCCAGAGTGTCTTTCTGCCGTCCAACTAACCTTCGTAACCTCTTGGTTCATCCCTACGAAATCCCCAAACCACCTTCCCTACCCTCTGGCTCCTACCCTTGCAACCGCCCCCGGTGTAAAACCTGTCCTATGCACCCTCTCACAACCACCTACTCCAATCCTGTAACCCGGAAGGTGTACACGATCAAAGGCAGAGCCATCTGTGAAAGCACCCATGTGATTTAGCAACTGACCTGCCTACACTGTGACGCTGTCTATGTGGGAATGACCAGCAACAAACTGGCCATTCGCATGAATGGACACAGGCAGACAGTGTTTGTTGGTAATGAGGATCACCCTGTGGCTAAACATGCCTTGGTGCACGGCCAGCACATCTTGGCACAGTGTTACACCGTCCGAGTTATCTGGATACTTCCCACCAACACCAACTTATCCGAACTCCGGAGATGGGAACTTGCCCTTCAATATATCCTCTCTTCTCGTTATCCACCAGGCCTCAATCTCTGCTAATTTCAAGTTGCCGCCACTCATACCTCACCTGTCATTCAACATCATCTTTGCCTCCACTCTTCCGCCTCGACTTACATCTCTGCCCATACTCTTTGCCTTTAAATATGTCTGCTTGTGTCTGTATATGTACGGATGTGTGTGTGTGTGTGTGTGTGTGTGTGTGTGTGTGTGTGTGTGTGTGTGTGTGTGTGTGTGTGTGTGTGCGCATGCGCGCGAGTATATACCTATCCTTTTTTCCCCCTAAGGTAAGTCTTTCCGCTCCTGGGATTGGAATGACTCCTTACCCTCTCCCTTAAAACCCACATCCTTTCATCTTTCCTTTTCCTTCCCTCTTTCCTGACAAAGCAGCCGCCAGTTGTGAAAGCTCAAAATTCTGTGTGTGTGTTTTATTTATTGTGCCTATCTACCGGCGCTTTCCCGCTTGGTAAGTCTTGGAATCTTTGTTTTTAATATATTTATTTATGCACAGATGAAGATGAGGGTACTGCTGCGTGTCCTGATACATTGCAAAATGAATCACTGATGTGAGCAACTGTTCAAGACCAGCCTGATTTACCATTGTTCAATAGTGCTAGCGGTGTAACTTTGCAAAATGGATGAAAATCGTAGTGAATTTGAATGTTTCTCAGCAGTTTTCAACAATGATATGATATAAACAATAAAAGTTGCAACAAATAGGTGTGCAGGACCAAAAATTTATAAAATGAATAAGTAGTAATACACTCCTGGAAATTGAAATAAGAACACCGTGAATTCATTGTCCCAGGAAGGGGAAACTTTATTGACACATTCCTGGAGCCAGATACATCACATGATCACACTGACAGAACCACAGGCACATAGACACAGGTAACAGAGCATGCACAATGTCGGCATAGTACAGTGTATATCCACCTTTCGCAGCAATGCAGGCTGCTATTCTCCCATGGAGACGATCGTAGAGATGCTGGATGTAGTCATGTGGAACAGCTTGCCATGCTATTTCCACCTGGTGCCTCAGTTGGACCAGCGTTCGTGTTGGACGTGCAGACCGCATGAGATGAAGCTTCATCCAGTCCCAAACATGCTCAATGGGGGACAGATCCGGAGATCTTGCTGGCCAGGGTAGTTGACTTACACCTTCTAGAGCACGTTGGGTGGCACGGGATACATGCGGACATGCATTGTCCTGTTGGAACAGCAAGTTCCCTTGCCAGTCTAAAAATGGTAGAACGATGGGTTCGATGACGGTTTGGATGTACCGTGCACTATTCAGTGTCCCCTCGACGATCACCAGAGGTGTACGACCAGTGTAGGAGATCGCTCCCCACACCACGATGCCGGGTGTTGGCCCTGTGTGCCTTGGTCGTATGCAGTCCTGATTGTGGTGCTCACCTGCACGGTGCCAAACACGCATACGACCAGCATTGGCACCAAGGCAGAAGCGACTCTCATTGCTGAAGATGACACGTCTCCATTCGTCCCTCCATTCACGCCTGTCGCGACACCACTGGAGGTGGGCTGCACGATGTTGGGGCGTGAGCAGAAGACGGCCTAACGGTGTGCGGGACCGTAGCCCAGCTTCATGGAGACGGTTGCGAATGGTCCTCGCCGATACCCCAGGAGTAACAGTGTCCCTAATTTGCTGGGAAGTGGCGGTGCGGTCCCCTACGGCACTGCGTAGGAACCTACAGTCTTGGCGTGCATCCGTGCGTCGCTGCCGTCCGGTCCCAGGTCGACGGGCACGTGCACCTTCCGCCGACCACTGGCGACAACATCGATGTACTGTGGAGACCTCACGCCCCACGTGTTGAGCAATTCGGCGGTACGTCCACCCGGCCTCCCGCATGCCCACTATACGCCCTCTCTCAAAGTCCGTCAACTGCACATACGGTTCACGTACACGCTGTCGCGGCATGCTACCAGTGTTAAAGACTGCGATGGAGCTCCGTACGCCACGGCAAACTAGCTGACACTGACGGCGGCGGTACACAAATGCTGCGCAGCTAGCGCAATTCGACGGCCAACAGCGCGGTTCCTGGTGTGTCCGCTGTGCCGTGCGTGTGATCATTGCTTGTACAGCCCTCTCGCAGTGTCCGGAGCAAGTATGGTGGGTCTGACACACCGGTGTCAATGTGTTCTTTTTTCCATTTCCAGGAGTGTATATAAAAAGGAGTCTACCTCACAGTAGTGATCAATAGTAAAGGTACATGTAATGTACTTGTTTCTCTCTATTATTTTGCATAAGAGTGTAGTGAAGTTGCCAAAAATATGTGACTATCAGCCAAATGATGCAATTATAAATACTTCTTGAGTGAATAAGGTATTGAGTAGATACAGATTTACTTCAATTTTGTTTACATTGCACTTGAACAACAACATGAAATTCATAAAACAAAGTCAGACAGGACATGATCCATTGCACACAGTTAGGCCTTTTTTCAGTTCTTTTGTCACAAAGTGTAAGACTAACTTCAAACCACATGTGAAACTCACAATTGGTGTAGGAATCTGCTCCTTCAGAGGCAGAATAGAATTCAGAGTGTATATGAAAAATAAATATGGAATCTGACTGTCTGACTCAACAACAGGTTGTGGTTTGAATTGAGATATTTACAAAGGCAAAACAAACAATGTGGATACTTCTGTCTTGTCAGTAATTGGTAGGTTGTTTGGAGATTATTTTGGCAAAGCACATTGCATTTATATGGGTAGGCTCTACACAAGCACTGCCACGTTGGACTACCTGTGGCAGAATAAAACCTTGGGTGTAGGTACTGTAATGAAAAATCTCTTATGAAATGAGGACTGTGAAGCTTAGGAAGGGGGAAATAATGTTTTATAGAAGGAATATTTACTTGTTGTTGAAAGGAAATCAACCAGGGATGTGTACTGTCTTTCAATCAAACATCGAGCAACTTCAGCTGTTACTAGTGCCAGAAACAAAGAAGGACAAGTAGAGAGACAAACCAGATTCTGTAATAGAATACAACAAGAATGAAACTGGAGTAGACAGGGCTGACCAGCTATGAAATTATTATCTTTTCTGTTGTAAGACCCTAAAATAGTGAGAAAACATTTTCTTTTACTTATTTCTTTTAACAGTAGTGGAATTGTGTACTAACAAACAACCAAAAAGACAATATCTCTGGTATGCTTCATGAAGGTCTTAGGTAAGCAGCGAGCAACTCATGGTGGTGTGGATGGAACTGAGGATTCACAAGGTGGCAAATCACCAAGTGCACACAGAGTGTTTGGGCGTCACTTCCCAGAAAAAATCCCAGCTACAGCATATTAAAAAAAATGCAGCAAGGTGTTGTAAAGTGTGTGCAGATAAAGGGAAAACAGAAATGGGGAAAAGAGTAAGAAAAGAAACATAGTGGTGGTGTAATGTGGGTCTCTACGTTTAAAAGAGTACCATACCCCAATAAATATGCTTGATTAAAAAAAAAATCTACACTTCTGTATTGAATTTTTCTTGCATGCATATTTTTTCAATAAAATGTGTTCTTTATTTCTTTCAAACATTAAAAATAATGAGTTTTAGAAGTTAGAACTTTACCTTTTTGGAAAAACATTAAACTTTCAAAATTCTACAAAAAATAGCATTTACATTCAAAAAATTGTATAATGGCATTTGAAAGAACATTTTTTAAACTTAGTGTAAAGTTTATATTTCCTTTGTGACTTCTATAAAAATTCAATGAAATTGCTTGAAAAGTGTCAGTCTGCAGGGTCAAAATGTGTCTAAAAGGCTCAGTGTGGAAAGAGTTAAGGACCCTGAGAATCCTGTAATTGATAATGAGCAAATTATTATTTCCTTTACCATGAGTAAAAGTAATTTGTAAATTGTATTTGAACAACAATGGAAGAAAGGTACTTTTGCTTCTAAAAATAAATATTTATGACTGATCTACATTCTTGCAGCTGGCACTCCTAATAATTTATATAATTTGCAAATATAGTAGTCATGTGCAATTTAATACATATTTTAACTGCCTAAAATTTCAACCATAAGTTCATGTTATGTGTGTTACTTTCTTAAATTGTGGTAAAGTTGTTACTTGACATGATTTATTTTACTACACTGTTTTGAAGACATTCGTGAACTAACTGTCACACAACATTATTTATGATTGTGTTGATGAAGTTTGTTGTTATTTTCTTTTTCATGTAACTTACTCCATTATACCCCATTTTTCATAATTGTTCAGATAACCATTTGACAATGGCCATGTTGCTCAAAACCAGCAATAGTGGGGCGCGCATGCGCACACACACACACACACACACACACACACACACACACACACACACACACACACACACACATCCATCCATACACACATACACAGACACAAGCAGACATATTTAAAGGCAAACAGTATGGGCGGAAGTGTGGAGGCAAAGATGATGTTGAATGACAGGTGAGGTATGAGTGGCGGCAACTTGAAATTAGCGGAGATTGAGGCCTGGTGGATAACGAGGAGAGAGGATATATTGAAGGGCAAGTTCCCATCTCCGGAGTTCGGATAAGTTGGTGTTGGTGGGAAGTATCCAGACAACTCGGACAGTGTAACACTGTGCCAAGATGTGCTGGCCGTGCACCAAGGCATGTTTAGCCACAGGGTGATCCTCATTACCAACAAACACTGTATGCCTGTGTCCATTCATGCGAATGGCCAGTTTGTGGCTAGTCATTCCCACATAGAAAGTGTCACAGTGTAGGCAGGTCAGTTGCTAAATCACGTGGGTGCTTTCACACGTGGCTCTGCCTTTGATCTTGTACACCTTCCGGGTTACAGGACTGGAGTAGGTGGTGGTGGGAGGGTGCATAGGACAGGTTTTACACCAGGGGCGATTGCAAGGGTAGGAGCCAGAGGGTAGGGAAGGTGGTTTGGGGATTTCATAGGGATGAACCAAGAGGTTACGAAGGTTAGGTGGACGGCAGAAAGACACTCTTGGTGGAATGGGGAGGATTTCATGAAGGATGGATCTCATTTCGGGGCAGGATTTTAGGAAGTCGTATCCCTGCTGGAGAGCCACATTCAGAGTCTGATGCAGTCCCGGGAAGTATCCTGTCACAAGTGGGGCACTTTTGGGGTTCTTCTGTGAGAGGTTCTGGGTTTGAGGGGTTGAGGAAGTGGCTCTGATTATCTGCTTCTGTACCAGGTCGAGAGGGTAGTTGCGGGATGCGAAAGCTGTTTTCAGGTTGTTGGTGTAATGGTCCAGGGATTCAGGACTGGAGCAGATTCGTTTGCCATGAAGGCCTAGGGTGTAGGGAAGGGACCGTTTGATATGGAATAGGTGGCAGCTGTCATAATGGAGGTACTGTTGCTTGTTGATGGGTTTGATGTGGACGGATGTGTGAAGCTGGCCATTTCCAGGGAAGGTTGCCACGTGGTCATGGTCTCCTTTATTGCCCTCTGTTTGACGAATCCAGAGAGAACAATTCCAAGTTGCAGACACCCAACAATTAATGGTGTAGAGCTGACCAATGGCCTAGTTCTGGGACCTCCATTTCCAAACTCGGCATCTGGGCAGCCAACTTCGCCAAGTGGTTGGCATGTTCATTCCCCAAAATTCCAACATGTCCAGAGGTCCAAACAAAGACAATTGGCTGTCCAGATTGATGGAAGTCAGAAAGAATATCCTGGATCATTATACCTAATGGGTGAAGAGGGTAGCACTGGTCTACAGCCTGAAGGCTGGTCAGTGAGTCCCTGCAGATTTGAAACATGTTGCCAGTGCAATAATGAGCACAGCAAAGGACTTGTTTGACGGCCACCAATTCAGCAGTGAGGACACGGCGTCCATTCAGCAGGGAGCGCAGCACCTTGCATGCCTGTATGCAAAACAGGTTTGTCCATCAACCATTGAGCCATACTCTGAGCCTAAAAATGCATCGAGGACAGCCAGGAATGGGTGGTGAAACACCATAGGGTCAACTGAACCTTCCAGTCCAAAGAATAAATCAGGACATATCCAAGGTTAGTATATATGCCGTGGTGGTATAAATGATCGCTCCCTGATAAGAGGCAACAGTGGGGGAAGTTTGAGTTCAGAACAGAGACACTGCAGTCAAATTGCAATTGAGACCCCATTTCTGGGTCTGTCATGAGGAATGTGGACCTCCCTGCTACGAAAAATAACATGATAGTTTGAATGCTTAGGTGAGCTGTGGATGTGTACAGCACAATGGAACAGCTGTTTTTGACACCTGATGCATAGTCAAGGGACTCCAGCCTCTGCAAGTAGGCTGTTCACAGGGCTGTTGCAAGTTGGGCCTCACAGTTATGTATAATGAACAGTGACCACAATGCTGAGGCTGATGCTGAACCATACACAAGATTTCCATAATCAATACAGGACAGGACCGGGGCTTTGTAAAGCTGCAGAAGGGTAATGCATTCTGCACCCCACCTGGTGTTACTGAGTCAGCTAACTGCATTAAGGTGTAGCAAGCATCTTTGCTTAAGTTGGCAAAGATGGGAAGCCATATCTGTCAGAAATTCAAGACAAGTCCCAAAAAGCGATAAGTCTCTGCCACAATGAGTGATTGGCCATCGAGATAAAGTTCTGGTTGTAAAACTGAAAGCCATGGGTGTGACCCATGAAGGCACCTTTTGAATGCACCCAGCAGTCAATGTTCAGCAACACTCACACTAGAGGAGCAACAGTAAAAACAAAAATTGTCGGCATACATGGAGGGTGACCCCACAGCTGCTGCTGCACTGTTGATGGACACTAGTACGAGAGAGACACCTAATACAGGGCCCATTACAGCTCCAATCTCTTGCAGTCTGGCCCCAGTGCTATGTCAGGGCTAAGGGCTAGGGCACTCATAAATTCCCATTCACTGAATGGAGCATTATAGGGCTCCAACTGGCATGTAGTCAAAGATAAGAGCATGAAAGCCAGGTTGGCAGAAATCCAAGCACAATTCAGAGCAAAATATTTGGATACAATGTCTGAGTCAGCGAAAACAGCACCATTCAATGAAATACCAAGTGTACCTGCACAGGATTGGTGTCCATAGAGGCATTTGATCTTTGACCAGACCTGCGAAGGAGGTGCATGTATCTGATGATTGAAACAAAGCATTCCCTGCATTTTTTTCTTCCATCGTTTTATTAAGTGGGAGATCCAGGCACTGAGCCATTTAAAGGCAATGAGGTGCTTAATTGATGAATGCCGATTTTGGCATTGGAGTGCCTGACTACAATCTCTAATCGGCTCAGCAATTTCTGATGCCTTCCAAGGTACTACCTTCCCTCTAACGGAAGATCCAAAAAAATAGGGAATGGTTAACTGGCTGCCAACAGAATGGCTACTGTTGTATTCTGGACAGCCTTGTCAGTGCCTCCATTTAGCGGGGAGTTCAGAACGACAGAGGAAGTGACAGCATCCCAGTTGGCACTGTCGAGAGCCCATCTAAGTTTGCACCCAGGGGAGTGACACTGGGTGACACGCAAGAAGATTGGGAAGTGGTCATTACCACACAGATCATCATGGACCCTCCATTGGATCATTGGATGTATGGGAGAAGAGAGAACTGCAGGTAGGCAGATGAATGGCCAAGTGAGTTCTGTGCTCCACACTGAAGTGTGTGGAGGCACAAGTATTCAAGAGACAGATGTTGAGGTCTGCCAGTAAGGTTTCGATGTCTTTACCATGGCCAGTAATTATAGTTACTCCCCACAAATGGTTATGGGCACTGAAGTCGCTCAAAATTGGGACAGGTAGGGGGGGGGGGGGGGGGGGGGGTTGAGAAACCAAGTCAGACAATATGTTTTGAGGCACTCCAACATAAGGAGAAACATAAACATTACAGACGGTAAAATCCTGAAATGCGCTTACCGAAACAATGCGATACTGGAATAGAAGGGAAAACCGATAGAGGCACTCAAGGTACCCTCTACCACACATCATCAGGTGGCTTGCAGAGTATGGATGTAGACGTAGATGTACAAAGTTCTCAACATATTTGCAAACTCCACATTGACACACTATCAGAATCAGTACAGTTCTTGAAATATACCTGATAACCATGAAAATCAGTGGTCTGCGTTTCTGGAAACCAAGTTTCCTGATGGGCAATACAGAAGGCAGGGGAGGAGCTTAACAGACATCACAGCTCGGTGAGCAGGTAGAAAAAAATGCTACAGAATCGTGCTATTGGTCTGCTGTGAGGGCATGGCAGGAACAAGGAGGTATGTTATGTCCCAGACTCACCTGCTGCCACTAGATGAGATGGTATGATATCAAGCCACAAAGATTCTGAGACATGTGGTGTGATCTGGAACCTTAGGGGCTACTGGGATAACTGCCCCAGGCATAAAAGCAGAACAAGTGGGATCCAGTGGCATGGGAGCCATAGGAATTTCATTCATCTTTGACGACCTCTTTTTGTTCTTTCTATTCTTTGAGAGCTTTGGATGACTGGGAGGTATTCCCTGAAATAGTTTCTGGGACTGATGAATACCGTGAAGCCTTATGAGCAGCCGTCTGTAGCTCCTTCAGGCACTGGCTGGTATCTGGTTGCAGACTGGCATAAACTTTGGAGAGTAGTGTCCTGAGGAACCCATTCCTGGCATGAGAAGCTGGAAGAGGGTGACGCATCTCCTGCAGGAGAATGGGGATCGATGTCCCTGGTGGGTGGAGAGCCATTGCTCCCAAAATGAGTGAGATCAAAGCAGCAGGAGGAGAGCCCCCAACCATTTGGGGGGAGAAGGGGCTGAGTCAGACATAGTCAATCATCCCTGAGGCTTGTTGTAGGTGCCATAACAGGGAAGAGTATTGTCTGCAGAGAGGATAACACTGTCACAGCTGTAGTGTATGACATTATCATGCATGCAGGATGTAGATGCTCATACATACTTTTTCTTGGCCTCTTGGTATATCAGTCTGTCCAGAGTCTGACATTCTTGTATATTCTCTCTCTCTCTCTCTCTCTCTCTCTTTGAAAGACAGTGCAGTCTGGTGTGCAGGGATAATGGTGCTCTCCACAGTTGACACAGACAGGGGGAGGAGACAAGGAACATCCACATGCAACAGTCATCCACGATCCCTACAGACTAGGCTGGCATCACTATGCGAGGATATGTGCGTAAATATAATACATTTGAAGCACGATGTGGATTGGGGGGTGAGGGATATACGCTTTCATATCACATTTGTATACCACCACCTTGACCTTTTCAGGCAATGAATCGCCCTAAAAGGCCAACATGAAGGCTCTGGTAGCAACCCTATTGTTCTTTGGCCCCCTATGGATACAACAGACAAAGTGAAGAACCCATCACCCCAAGTTGGCCCATAGCTCATTGTCACAGTGCAAGAGGAGGTCACGATGAAGATGATGCCTTGAACCATGTTTAGACTATTATGGGGAGTGACAGTCACTGGAGTGTTACTCAGCTTGTCACAAGCAATCAACGCCTGTGACTGGGCAGGGGATGATGTTTTAATCAAAATTGACCCACTCTTCGTTTTGGAGATGATTGCAACTTCCCCATACCTGTCCTCTATACTCTCTACAAAGAGTTTAGTGAAGATATTGAGAAGGGTATCTACACTTACAGTGAAAATGTGCTTAAATCATTAGATAAAAAATTGCAGGTGACTGCTATATTTTGTGATCTGTCAAAGGCATTTGACTGTGTAAATCACAATATCCTTTTAAGTAAATTAGGATATTATAGTGTAACAGGAAATGCTGCAAAATGGTTCAAATCTTATATCTCTGGCAGGAAACAAAGGGTATTATTAGGAAAGAGACATGTATCAAGCATCATCCAATTGGGAACTAATTACAAATGGGGTCCCACAAGGTTCCACTTTAGGGCCCTTACTTTTTCATGTGTATATCAATGACTATTCATCAGTAACATTACCAGATGCCAAATTTGTTTTGTTTGCCAATAATACAAGCATTGCAATAAATAGCAAATCAAGAGTAGTCTTAGAAAGATCAGCTAATAAAATATTTGTGGACATTTATCGCTGGTTCCTAGCCAATTCCTTGCCACTAAACTTTGAAAAACACACTACATGCAGTTCAGAACTTGTAAGGGGTATCGCATGAGTATATGCCTAACATATGATGACAAGCAGATAGAAGAAGTGGACAGTGTTAATTTCTTGAGATTACAGCTTGATAATAAATTCAACTGGGAAAAGCACACCACAGAACTGCTGAAGCATCTTAACAAATCTCTATTTGCAATGCGAATTGTGTCAGATGTAGGGAATATAAAAATGAAAAAGCTGGCATACTATGCTTACTTTCATTCCATGTCATATGGGATTATTTTTTTGGGTAATTTATGAAGTCAAGCTAAAGATTTCTGGGCACAAAAATGTGCAGTAAGAGTTATATGTGATGTGAATTCAAGAACATCCTGCAGACGCCTGCTTAGGGAACTAGGGATACTAACTACTACTTCCCAATATATTTATTCTTTAATGAAATTTGTCATTAAACATATGTCACTTTTTCAAACCAACAGCGCAATTCATGGAATCAATACTAGAAATAATAATAATCTTCACAAGGATTTAAAGTCACTTAGTCTTGTACAAAAAGGTGTGCATTATTCAGGAACACACATGGCCTGCAGCCATAAAAGCTTGACAACCAATGAAATTCAGTTTAAGAGAAGCCTAAAGGATTTATTGGTGGCCAACTCCTCCTACTCTATTGATGAATTTCTCAGTAGAACTAACTAATTTGTTTATACAGGGTGTTACAAAAAGGTACGGCCAAACTTTCAGGAAATATTCCTCACACACAAATAAAGAAAAGATGTTATGTGGACATGTGTATGGAAATGCTTAATTTCCATGTCAGAGCTCATTTTATTTTCATAAGTACGTACTGTACTTCCTCGATTCACCGCCAGTTGGCCCAATTGAAAGAAAATAATGTTGACTTCGGTGCTTGTGTTGACGTGCGACTCATTGCTCTAGCATCATGCACATCAGTACGTCCGCATCAACAGGTTAGTGTTCATCACAAACATGGTTTTGCAGTCAGTGCAATGTTTACAAATGCGGAGTTGGCAGACGCTCATTTGATGTATGGATTAGCACGGGGCAATAGCCGTGGCGCGGTACGTTTGTATCGAGACAAATTTCTAGAATGAAGGTGTCCTGACAGGAATACGTTCAAAGCAATTGATCAGTGTCTTAGGGAGCATGGAACATTCCAACCTATGCCTCGCAACTGGGGAAGACCTGGAGTGACGAGGACACCTGCAATGGATGAGGCAATTCTTCGTGCAGTTGACGATAACCCTAATGTCAGCGTCAGAGAAGTTGCTGCTGTACAAGGTAACATTGACCACGTCACTCTATGGAGAGTGCTATGGGAGAACCAGTTGTTTCCGTATCGTGTACAGCATTTGCAGGCACTATCAGCAGCTGATTGGACTCCATGGGTACACTTCTGCGAATGGTTCATCCAACAATGTGTCAATCCTCGTTTCAGTGCAAATGTTCTCTTTACTGATGAGGCTTCCTTCCAACGTGATCAAATTGTAAATTTTCACAATCAACATGTGTGGGCTGACGAGAATCCGCACGCAATTGTGCAATCACGTCATCAACACATATTTTCTGTGAACGTTTGGGCAGGCATTGTTGTTGATATCTTGATTAGACTCCATGTTCTTCCACCTATGCTCAATGGAGCATGTTATCATGATTTCATGCAGGATACTCTACCTGTGCTGCTAGAACATGTGCCTTTACAAGTACGACACAACTTGTGGTTCATGCACGATGGAGCTCCTGCACATTTCAGTCTATGCAACCCCAGTACCAAATGTAGAGAGACTCTTTGTGCTCGTATTGTGGATGGCTCTGATACAATACACCATTTTCCAGGGCTGCATCAGCACATCAGGGATTCCATGCGACGGAGGGTGGATGCATGTATCCTCGCTAACGGAGGACATTTTGAACATTTCCTGTAACAAAGTGTTTGAAGTCACGCGGGTACGTTCTGTTGCTATGTGTTTCCATTCCATGATTAATGTGATTTGAAGAGAAGTAATAAAATGAGTTCTAACATGGAAAGTAAGCGTTTCCAGACACATGCCCACATAACATATTTTCTTTCTTTGGTGTGAGGAATGTTTCCTGAAAGTTTGGCCATACCTTTTTGTAACACCCTGTGTGTGTGTGTGTATGTGTGTGTGTGTGTGTGTGTGTGTGTGTGTGTGTGTGTAAATAAACTTCTGACAGCTTCAGTGCAGTAATGTGTTCATTGTAAATAAGTGTTCATTAAAAAATGACGATCAGTCCACTTGGGACCTATGGAATGGTACTTTAGCCTATTTGTTTGAGTTGTAAATATTTGTCATGTATTGTTGTTTTTCTGACATGTTCTACATCCTGGAGAACCTCCTCACTATGGATCAATTGCAATGAAAGTAAATCTAATCTAATCTAATCTATAATAATAAAAAAAAAGAATCCCCTTCTGTTCTTGTACAAATCATGTATTGGTGGCAGTATTTCTCTGCTTGTCACTTAACCCAACGTTCCTCCTAAAGTGTAGTCAGTGAAGGAAACATTTTAGGTTTTAGATTGTCTCTCTCTGCATTGAATCAGTTCTTCCCTTCCAAAAAGACTGATTGGGTCGTATGACAACCAGTAGGAGGAAGCTTCATTCATAAGTTACCTGTCGTGCTGCCACCTATTCTGTAAAGCGGCCCTCCCCATGAGCGTCACCCAGCCTAAGCAATGGCTACCTATAATCCACTGCTCAGAGTCCCCATGCCCCAGTCAAGATGGGCACATACTCCTTGGCATATATGGGAAGGTTTCAACTCAGGTGAAAACATTGCGATCTCTGCATGGTCAAGGAGCTGCAGCCATGCAGGTACTTGATGAATCCACCCCTCCCCCCCGCAGGTTTAGCGCTGTGCAAAACAACTCCAGTAGTCAGTATGGAAATTATAAACAGAGATAGAGGGTGTGGACAACGTCTAGTGCTTAAGACAGTAAGGGGTCTTAAAAATACTATACATCTAGTGCATAGTGAAAGCTTGTAAATTCTACTACATAGGAAATTGGATACTATAGGATAAATAGTTTGATAAACTCCTAAGTTCAGCCTGCATGAAATACATTTTCTACCTATATCAATCTATGGATATGTGCAAATAGCTCGGTTAGATAGGAGTAGGCTCCAGACTCCCTCAAAGAAGTTATTCCATTAAAATAATTCAACCACCAGTGGCTAGAATTGGAAAGATGCTTGATGGGGAACAATGAAATAAAAAATTACAATGTCATGACTGCCTTAGATAATGACATGCCTCTAGACTCCACAAGTATACTTTGATTGAAAAAATCTTGGGATGAGACCAAGAAGAAGGTAGATTACAGTTTAATGTTCCATTGATTATTAACTCAGAGTAGATGGAGAATAAGTTTGGCTTTGGGAAGGATGGGTTACTAAATTTGCTGTGTCCTCTTCTTTATGAAGACCACATGAAACTTAAACCTTTGTGGCCTAACAGGATCTGAATGTCTCTCTGAATGTGAAACTAGTGTTTCACATTACTTGTTACCAAGAGGAAGACCTCATGACAGGTGGAAGAATCAGATCCATAACAACTTCTCACAGCTAGATACATCAACTTGCTTAAAATATACAGGACATGGGTGGGGCGGTGGTGGACAAAGGGATTTATTGTTGATAAGGTCAGACTATAGTAGGTAACCATAGCAACCAAGTAACACATGGAACCAATCCAAGTAACACATGGAACCAATCCAAGTAACACAAATAGAGCTTTATTCGTAAACCTCCAAATAATAACGGAAATAAGCTCTTGTGACACCATGTGTAACGAGACAAAAGAATCATACAGAAGGTGCAACACAAGTAATACACAGAACATTTGATGCGAGCAGTACGAATGGAAAGAACACAGTGAGAGCAAGTCAGAGCTCTGCACATATATAGGTGTGAATCACTGGTAGACGGCGTAGCAGAGACAGTGCCATGTGCTTGCTTCCTACAGGTGGCATCTAGTGGCCAGCCTGCACTGATACTGTTGGTGGTTGATTAAAATACACATGTGCAGTGCCACTACACTCACCACACATGCACGCACACTCCCAGGCACTAGTGGCAAGATACAACAGTAGCACTGAATGAAGCAAAATTTGCCACATAACCTTAGGGCAGAAACTTGCATTATGGAAATATGGTCATAAAATAACAACCAATCAATGATTAGCACAAGGGAATTTGTTGGGTAAGCAAATGGTATTGAATGATTAGCTGCTACTGTTATTCAGTGGTGGTTTTTGCTGTGCTACACTTGTTACCCTGCCCTGTATCTTGCTGGAGTCACCATGGACAGGAACACAAACAATGAACCAGGTAACATTTGCACAGCTTACAATGCAGCAGGCTGCAATGTTTTGGGTGCAAAAAGATGAAATGATGAACATTCTCAAAACATAAGGCTACCAGCAGTTCGTTTTCCTTATGGCTGTGCACCATCACTTGAGAGAAAAACATATGTATGCAATCTAAAAGACAAATGCAGGAAGGCAAACAACAATAATGATTCTGGGGTCCTACGAAGAGGAATTCCAGCATTTCAAAATAATCCTTTCACCAGCACCAAAGCTACAGCTGATGAAGCCTATTTCAGCCTTTGGCTTGTTTACAATGGCTCAAATGAAAATGCCTTGCATAATTAGCATCCACAAAAGGTCCAATTTTTTTTAAGTAGACGTGCTAATTTTTGTCCCAGCATCCCAACAACATAAGTTTCCTCTACTTCATGCTGGTTAGTTTAGACATTTCTTCAATGTATACACAAAACATAGAATGTCTCACACCAGAGTGCACAAATACCACATAAATTTGCTCAGAATTATCTATCCTCTATCAAAATGTGCAACCTGTCAAAAATGAAATACACAAGCTTTAAATTTAATTACAATCTTTGAAGCTCATGGTGGTGATGCATTA
This sequence comes from Schistocerca gregaria, assembly GCF_023897955.1. Taxonomy (NCBI): domain Eukaryota; kingdom Metazoa; phylum Arthropoda; class Insecta; order Orthoptera; family Acrididae; genus Schistocerca; species Schistocerca gregaria. The sequence goes on from NC_064924.1 coordinate 94,710,927, forward strand.
CAGTACACTCGAGTAGAGACAATGAAATACAGGATATAGTGCCATAGCCATATGAATGTACAAGATGCTGCTGTAGAATTACCTTAAAGGGTGGGTCATCATATAGTTATATCAGAGCTGGCACATATTTTAAAACTAGAGAAGATCTAATCACAATTAGTTTAGATAAACATTTTGAATTGGCAGATGTTGAAGTAGCAAACTAGACACTTTTATTCATTTAACATATGGCTTATACAGACATATCATAAAATTAAATTACATAAACATATGTACATATTTACACCCAAGAAAATTAAGTTTGGCTTTACAACTGAATATCTGGTCCTTCACTCCAGCACACTACATCTGGATTTGCTAGCAGGGAGCCCTCTTCAGCACCGTGATAAGCTCGAATCCTGCGTTCACTGACAATGTGGTGAACAGTCTGGTATGGAGCCCTGCAGTCACAGGCCGGATTAGGCAGTTTCTGCCACTTTAAGGAGAGCATCCCTGCATTAGCCATGGCCAATATGGTTTCTGTTGAGGGTAGTCCAGGTCTTGCGTGGTACGTCGAATTCACTTGGAAGTTTAGCACCTGAGAAAATGTTATGCAGGCACACATCTGTCACTGCTTCCCACCAATGTTTCCATTGTTCAGTGGGTTTGAAATCCTTGGCAACCATGTCAGCAGCATCACACAGAGTTGGATGGCATGATTTCAGTCTCTTACGACTTGGTCGCTATGCACTGGTAGGTTAGAATTCCTGGAAATCTTATGGAATTCCCTCATACGGGCAGTACATCTGTGTAGATCAGGAGGCACCATACCAGTTAACAGTGGAAGCCAATAAATTGGAGTAGATCTGTGCCAGATATTATGTGCATTGCCATACTAAACTGGGAGTCAACAAGCCTTGTATGATGACTTTTCATCCAAAGACGTGCACAATACTCAGCACTTGAGTACACCATGCCCAGAGCTGAATATTGCAGTGTGGTTGCTATAGATCACCAGGTAGTTCTGCGTAGCTTATGAAGGATGTTGATTTGAGTCCTCAACTTTTGAGCTAAGTTAAAAAGGTCTTGTTTGAAGCATAGTGTATGGTCTAAGACAACACCAAGATATTTTAGGTTCCAATTATGAAGAAGAATTCTACCTCTGAAACTTACTTCCAGTTTTATTAGACACTGATAAGAGGTTAGTCATACCATGTATGAGCCACTCCCCTGAATTTGGTAATGTGGACACTTCCTTCAATAAATTAACTGGAGTCCTGAAAGGAAAATCAGCCCCCAAAAAATTTCACCATGAATATTAACAAAGGCCTTAAGGATGAAATTAGTAATAACTTCCTACAGAATTTCAGCACTTTTGTAGTGCCACAAAAAGTAAATGCAGGTATCAAAAAGTTCAGCATCGGTCTTATGCACTGTACCTACACATAAAAAAAAGGAAGTGTGCCAGGATGAGAAACCATTCTAAATGTTAGTGTAGTATGTATCTGAGGTGGAACCTGCGAACCAGCATTGTATTCACCTTGTGGCATGTGGAAAATCATGTAAGAACCACATGCAGGCTGGCCAGTACCCCGAAGGAAGGATGATTCGGTTTAATGTCTTATCAACATTGAGGTCAATAGAGATGGTGCACACTGACCACTTATCGTTAAACTGCTGGGCAGATTCGATCCAAGGCCAGCATACCTCCCTGTCCTGAAAGCAGTCACACTGACACCCATGGCAATCAGGTCAGGTAACTGACTGTCCTTGTTGCACAAGGTGAGTACACATACCTATATGTAGTGCATATCAGGAAAAACTACAAATTATTTCATTAATAGTCTATACATAATCATGGAAGAACCCGTTTGTACTTAGCAACTGAGGCAGGAACTGAAGTTGAGGGTAGCAGAGCAAAAGCTGAAATAACTCCATTTTCAAATGTTCCTTTACAAAGGAAAACCCAGGAGAATTGCCCCAGTTTGCTCCAGGGCTGTATGGAATCTGTCAAATTCTACACTGAATTTGCCACTGAGTTAGCCCCTCTTTTAACAGCAATCTATCATAGATCCATTGAACAAAAAACCATGCCCAGTTCTTCAAGGAGCACACATGTCACACCTGTCTAGATGGGTAATAGAAGTGGTCCACAAAACTACCACCCAATACCTTTGACACCAATTTGCTGCAGAATCATAGAACGTATTGTGAGGTGTCTTGAACAGAATGACCTTCTGAATGCCAAACAGCATGCATTCCGAAAACATCGGTCATGTGAAACCCAACTTGCACTTTTCTTACATGACATACTGAAAGCTTTGGATCAAGGCAATCATGTCAATGCAGTATTTCTTGATTTCTGAAAAGCATTTGAATCAGGACCACACCTGCACTTATTGTCAGTAGTGTGGTGGGTATCAAGTGAAATTCATGACTAGATTGAGAGCTTTTCAGTAGGGAGGACGCAGCATGATTTCTTGGATGCGAGTCATTGTCAGATATAGAAGTAATTCCTAGTGTGAACCAGGGAAGTGTGTTACGACCCTTGCTGTTCATGTTGTATATTAATGAACTTGCAGATAATATTAATAGTAACATCATACTTTTTGCAGATGATGCAGTTATCTATAATAAAATACTATCTGAAAGAAGTTGCATAAATATGCAGTCAGATATTGATAATATTTCAAAGTGGTGCGCAGACTGGCGACTTAATCTAGATGTTCAGAAATGTAAAATTGTGCACTTCATAAAGTGAAAAAAATGTGTTATCCTATGACTACAATATCAATGAGTCACTGTTGGAATCAGCGAACTCATACAAATACCTGAGAGCAACGCTTTGTAGGAATCTGAAATGGAATGATCACTTATGCTCAGTTGTGGGTAAAGCATGTGGTAGACTTTGGTTTATTGGTAGAATACTGGGGAAGTGCAGTCAGTCTACAAAGGAGATTGCTTACAAATCACTTGTGAAAGCACTTCTAGAATATTGCTCAAGTTCATGGGACCCATACCAGGTATAACTAATAGGGGATACTGCACATATACAGAGAAAGGCAGTACAAATGGTCACAGGTTTGTTTAATCTGTGGGATAGTGTCCCAGAAACACTGAAGGAACTGAACTGGCACACTCTTGAAAATAGATTTAAACTATCGCGAGAAAGTCTATGAACAAAGTTTCAAGAATTGGCTATAAATGATAACTATAGGAATATACTACAATCTCCTACATATCGTCCACATAGGGATCGCGAGGATAAGATTACAATAATAATGCATACACAGAGGCATTCAAACAATCATTCTTCGATGGAATGTACCCTCTGCCACGCATCTCATGGTGGTTTACAGAGTAGAGATGTAGATGTGAAATTTACCAATAAAAAGCAAACAAAATGATAGAAACAGCATTTTCTATCAGCGAACAGTACTTTATTATAAACTAGCCAAGGAAAGGGAAAAGATTATTAAAATACCCATTTAAAAAAGCAACAGAAACATTGTTCTTAAGTAATGCATTGATCACAGTTTTGTTTTTTACAAGAAAATCATTTGCTAGATCTACAGTGTATGATAATAATGTCTTATCATGGTTCTGAGTTCAATATATCACAGGAGGGTTCTTAGATGGGCTACGGGGAGGACATGACTATGTGCATGGGGCATAGTTGCACGCTTATGGGTCTGAAGTCAGTTTTCCACACAAACTGGAGCTAGTGTAAGACACCACAGCAGCATATTCATGATCCAGGAATAGCAAAACTATATTTTATAATATGAGTTATCCCAAAGCACCTTGAGTGTAAATCAAAAAACACTATACAATAGTAATGTACTGAATGAGACAGTGCATTTATTAAGACACTGACCTCATATTGGGGAGTGTGGAGTGTGATCTGTTTGGCCATCTTGAATCATTTTAGCCAAATGAAGGGATGGTTCCTTCATCAAGGCCATGGCCAACCAACCACCTGTCCAATTTCAGAAAAGTATACTTATATGCATATGTGCATATGTATATTTTGAGCTATTTATTTTTGGTGTATTATGAAGACTAAACCTGTATCATTGTAAGATGATCCCTGTATGAAGAAGTAAATAAAATACCTGTAGTTATTTGTAGTAGTAGTAGTAGTAGTAATTAATGTCAGCAACTGCCACCACTGGGATATGAAAATCCCCATTATATTCAAGTGTGTGTGGTGTGTCAGTTTGAGGTTTATGGACGCTAAACAGCGTGGTCATCAGCGCCCAAGCACATAAAAACAGCAACACATGCAGTGAAGGGACTAAGACGAACGGCGATCAAGCAGAATGGCTAAAAGATGCAGACCTGATGCAGTTCCAGATCCCCACATACAGAGGCAAAACAAGAGGAGAAGGAACACACTAAAAAAGGAAAGGAAACACAAGGAAATGAGAACAGAAACCGAAGGGAAACAAGGAGGTAATCGTGACTGGCGGACCTCTTACCTAATACCTGGGTGAGCCAGTCACCCAGCAGCACATTAAAACCCTCTCCCTAAAATCCGAGGGAACAAATTGGACAGGACACAAGACCTTAACCACAGTCATTGCGCCATCTTGCAAAATAGAGGGCAAATCCGGTGGCAAAGAAACCATTGCCCTCTGGTCAGAGAATAAAAGACAGTCAAGTAAAATGTGGCGGACAGTAATCTGGACGCCACAAGCACTGCAGATTGGGGGATCCTCCCGCCGGAGTAAAAAAACCATGCGTTAAGGAACTGTGCCTGATGCAGAGGCAAGTGAGGAGAACCTCATCCCGCCTGCATGACTGGTAGAACTTACGCCATGGTCGCGTAGTGGCCCTTACCAGACGCAGCTTATTGTCACCAACTGCCAGCCACTCCTCTTCCCATTGACACATAACACGAAAATGCAAAAGGGAGGTAACAGCATGGATGGCACATTCAACAATGTGAGGGAGGGAACACACATCTTTGGCAGTCACATCCGCCAGTTCGTTTCCCCTAATACCCACGTGCCCTGGCACACAGCAGAAAGAAACCTCCTTCCCCTGCCGTTGCATGTGGAGTAGGGCATCATGGATGTTCTGGACGACTGTATCCGCTGGGTACAAGTGTTGCATGGTCTGAAGGGCACTCAGGGAGTCAGAACAGATGAGGAACTTAAGACTGGTAAAACATCTCATCTGCTCCAATGCCCACAATATTTCAAACAATTCGGCATCAAAGATGGTAAACGCCGCAGGAAGCTGTAACTTGACGACTCGATCAGGGAAAACAACAGCACAACCAACAGAGTCCCCCTGTTTAGAGCCATCCGTGAATACAGGTACATGGTCCGGATGCTGGTTTAAAATATCGTAAAATAAGGAGGTAAAAACAAATGCTGGAGTGCAGCTCCTCCGGTTCTCTGACAAGTCTAGAAGGATGCTGGGCCTCTGGAGCAACCAGGGAGGCAGGCGAGTAAAACCTTGTCATTGGGGGGCCACTCGCTCCACACCAAGGGACTCAAGCAAATGCTTGGCACGAATCCCAAATGGTCTCGTTGCCCTGGGACGACTGGAAAAGAGACGTTCCTTAGGCGGTCGGGCAACGGTAGGGTACGCAGGGGAGGTAGAACAGGCAAGGAAATGACACACCCGTCGCACCATGAGGAGTTTCCTCCGGATGGCGAGCGGCGGTTCCCCTGCCTCAGCACACAGGCTGGGGAGGGACTGGTACGGAAGGCACCAGTGGCCAGCCTGATACCCTCATGGTGTACTGCGTCAAGGATCTTCAGATACGAAGGCCTTGCTGACCCATACATGGTGCAAGCATACTCAAGACGCGATCGGACGAAAGCCCTATAAAACTGCAGCGGACGCGCCCGATCTGCTCCCCAGGACCGATGGCTCAGACACTTCAAAATATTCAGTGCCTTCAGGGCCCGCACCTTGAGGTCTTTAAGGTGAGGCAACCACGACAACTTGGAATTAAAAGTGAGGCCCTGGAACCTCACAGTGTCTCTAAAAGGAAGAACGGTGTCCCTCAGACACAATTCAGGGGAGGTAACAGGACGCCGAGAACAATTAAAATGAACACACACAGATTTGTCTGCAGAAAAGGTAAAACCCGTCTTTGCAGTCCATGCCTCTAAGAGCTTTATCGTAAGCTACAACTGCCAACTAGCCGTGACAAGACTGGAGGAAGAACAGAAAACAGCAAAATCGTCCACAAACAAGGAGCATTGGGCAGGACTCCGGATAGTGGACGTGATACTGTTAATAGCGACGGCAAAGAGGGTGACACTTAAAACGCTGCCCTGAGGAACACCATTCTCCTGCACGTACAAATCAGATAGCACATTACCAACCCGATACCGAAAGAGGCGGTGAGAAAGAAAGGACCGAATGAAGATGGGGAGACGGCCACGAAAGCCCCACTCGAGAGTTGATTGAGGATAAGGCGGCGCCAAGAAGTGTCATATGCCTTATTAATGTCAAAGAAGACACCTAGACAATGCTGGTTACGTAGGAAGGCCTGCTGGATGGCGGCCTCAAGCAGGGTCAAGTTGTCTATAGTGGAACGACATCTCCGAAAGCCACACTGAGAGGGGCTAAGGAGGTGCCTGGTCTCGAGCAGCCAAACCAGGCGTCGGTTGACCATGCGTTCCAACATCTTCCCAACACAGCTCGTCAAAGCAATACTGCGATAACTACTGGGATGCGTTCGGTCCTTCCCTGGTTTGAGGAGGGGAATCAAAATCGCCCCCCTCCACGAGTCAGGGTACGTGCCGGATAACCATATCATATTAAAACAGTTCAGGAGAACTTCCTTGGATGGCAGCAACAAGTGCCGCAGCATGCTGCACCAGATTTGATCATGACCAGGCTCAGTATCATGAGCCACAGACAGCGCCGAATCCAGTTCCCACATTGTGAAGGGGCAGTTGTAGGGTTCAGAATTTAGAGACCGGAAGTCCAAGTGACACCTCTCAATGGCAGTGCGGTAGCGGCAAAAATCTGGATCACAGTTAACAGTGGCGGTAGAGTCCGCAAAATGCATGGCCAGTGTCTGGGCCATGTCTCTCGGCGCCGTGAGGAGACATCCCTGATGCAGCAATGCCGTGACAGGTAGTTGGCTGAGTTTCCCGGAAATCCTCCTGATGGCTTCCCATACTTTCGTAGAACTAGTGGGGCGAGAGATGGAGTTCAAGAACGATTGCCATAACCGTCGTTTGCTCTCTTTAATCACTCGCGGCGCTTTGGCCCTTGCCACCCGAAAGGCCGCATGATTGTCAGTTGAGGGTTATCACTTGAAGCGGCGCAGAGCTGCATGGCGGGCTCGGATGGCTGAGCGGCACTCAGTGGTCCACCAAGGGACAGGACGCCTCTTGGGATGACCGGATGATCGTGGGATTGACAATTCAGCAGCATGGGAGATCACGGCTGTAACATGGTCTACCCATTCGTGAACGCTGGCACGGTGTTCCAAAACAGCCAGTTGGCTGAAAGGTGTCCAGTCAGCTCTGCAGAGGTGCCACCGGGGCGGCACTGGTAATGCCACAGCCTCATCCAGGAGGCGAATCCAAAGGGGAAAGTGGTCACTAGAATGGAGGTCAGCAGCAGCCTCCCACAGAGCAGAATCCGCGAGTGCTGGAAAGCAAAAGGAAAGGTCAATAGCCAATGACGACCCGGAAGCAGTACAGAAATGAGTGGGAGCACCAGAATTGAAGATGCACAGTTCTTCAGACATCATGAGACTTTCCAGAATGAGACCCCTGGGGCAAGTAGTCGGAGAGCCCCATAAGACATTATGAGCATTGAAGTCCGCCAGAAGAAGAAATGGGTGGGGGAGTTGGCTAATAAGGTCTGTGAGAGCCTCAGAGTCTATTGCATCCTGAGGCGGTAAATAAACTGAACAGACTGTGAGCCTCCGACCCACAAGAATGTCAACTGCAACTGCTTGCAAGTCGGTGACGAGAGGGAGCTCAGATGAGGGGTGCATGTCACTAACATAAACCGCAACACCACCCTTTGCCCTTTCCCCCGTCAGATCATCTTTTCGATATACGGTATAGCCCCGTAAAGAAGGAGCATCAGTGGCCCGAAAATGTGTCTCTTGGAGACATAAGCACAAGGGGCACTCTCGTACAAGGAGTTGTAATTCAGCCACATGCATCCTGAACCCATTCAGGTTCCACTGTAATATGGGAGCCAGTGATCAGGGTGGCTGAACTTTCACCCTGCCTTTGTGTTTTGGAGGAGAGCCCGTACTGGCCGGAGATTTATTCCTGGGGCGAGAAGATCGCCCCCGGTTGACATCAATGTCCAAAAGCTCCAATGACGACACACGGGAGATGTCAGAGTATGATGGCCTCGTCATCGGACCGATCCTGACTAGTCTCCTCAGGTGGCAAAACCTTCACCTTCTACGTCTTTGTCTTGGGGGGCTTAGAATGCAGAGCCTTGTCAACAGTTGGAGCTTTACTCACCTGAGCAGAAGGCGCCATATGGGGAGAGACAGGAAGTACCCCAATGTCAGCAACCACGGCATTGTCTGACGTAGCGGGGAGAGCCACAGGTTGCAAAACAACTGCAGCAGCACAAGTGCACTGGCAAACGCAGGTATTAGTGCTAACACTAGTAACCTCTGTTTGTGTAGCAACAGTGGCCATTTGTACCGGTTTTTTCAGAGCGGAAGCAGATGATGTTGAAAACACAGGAGGTTGCATGGCCTTAAAGATCTTCTTGGCCTCACCATAGGGGATGCGCTTAGATGTTTTAATCTCCTGTACCTTCCGTTCTTCGAGATAGATGGGGCAGATCCAGCTCCAGACAGGGTGACTCCCAGAGCAATTCACGCACTCCACAGGCAATGAACAATCGGCTCTGTCATGGGCAGGCTGACCACATTTACCACAAGTGGCTATCCCATTGACTGATGACCACAGCAGTTGAGTCTCATAGTGCTCAGAGCCATTTTGAGCTATCTCATTGCATCCCAACATAGTATGCCCAAAGCGCTGACATTTAAACCAGCGATTGGGTTGGGGAAATATGGCCATACTGGCAAACGTAAGAACCCGGCTTTAACATGCTCTGGGAGTCTCGGGCAACTGAACGTGAGAATAAACGAGTCAGATTTGACGAAGTCCCCATCGACTCGATTCATAATATGCTGCATGTCAACAATACCTTCATCAGCCCACTCAGACTTTAACTCGTCTATGAGGATATCCACCAAGTCCCTACACGTCACAACACCCTTACTATAATTCCGAAGGGAAGTGACTTGACGGGAACTAGAAGTCTCAACTAACAGAGTCCCATTGCGCAGTCGCTTCACAGATTTCAGTGTTCCTGCAATTCCCTCAAGACCCTTGTGGATGTAAAAGGGAGAAACCCTCTCAAAGCTACCCTCCTTCCGTTTAATAATCAAAAACACATTCTGATTATCAGCATGTGCTCCGTTACTACAGTCTGTTAAACCACTAGCAACACCAGGCGCTGGAGGACTCGCAGCACGTAGCCGCTTTTTTGATGGGGTGTGTTTTCCTACCAGTGGCCCACCCAAGCCAAAGTTCAGTCATTAAAAAAAAAAAAAAAAAACTGAAAAATAAAATCCTATTAATTATAATTATTGTGTAGGTGAAAATGTACAAAAGATAATTGTAAATATCTACAGTAAGTGCACTTTGAAATATAGGTTAAAATATCATTAATAGGATGTTTTAAAGTGAAGTAAGATGACAGAAGAAAAATATAATAATCAAACAATGTTTTTAGAACAGGGAAGAAAATTACAAGAAAAGTCTAATGTAAACAGTAAGTGAAGATGAAACAACAAGGTTTGAAATGCACTGTGCAGTTACAACCATTGAGTGAGTTATCTCAAAATTTATTCATGACTGCAAGTATCATTTTGATGGAAAAAGGAAGACCTGAAAATTAACTAGTAGTCTAATTAGTTTTAGTCATATTGCAATAATGAAGTAACTCAATTTTCAGTCCCGAAATTTGTTCAGAAACTCAGTGCATTCATTGTTGCACCTGCACTAATGGCTGTTAAGCCTTCTTTGTACGTGGTCTGCTGACATGTATCACTATATTTAGTTTATCTTCCTCTTAAAATTTCTAGTAATTAGAGTAGCTCTACAGATGTAATGTAGCTAATATGGGTTGATTAGATTGGACAAGTTCATAAACAAATTTTTGAATTGTTGAAATGTCTACAAACCCTCTTCAAAGAACATACTGTAAGTAGGTTTGGAGCTGTAATCATAAGACTTCTATTCCACATCCATAAGAAAACAAGACAGAAACCAGGCATGGTAGCTAAGGAAAACTCCATGCCAAGTATGAACTCACTAGACAAAATGTTTTAGCGCACTTTACTAAGTCCATATTTTGTAAGACCAACTGAATCTTCATGTAGCAGAGTATTTCAATATAAATAGTAAAAAATACAGTAGCAATAAAGCTCATGGCTATGTTCAACATCTAAAACATAATATGTATCAAACGGGATACTGTTTGAAAATTTTAAGTTTGGGAATAAATACACTGTTCCACAACATATCCATTATTTAACATACTTCCCTCTAACATCAACAAACAATAAAGTGTGTGTCAGTTCCAATTGTTGTGTTTGGTGTTTTCATGCCAGATTTTTTTGATAAAAAAGTGTTTTGTACGAATGCACTTCCAACAGACAGTGTGGATATCAACATTATTACAAAAAGGGTAGACTGCTACTCACCCTACAGATGACATCTTGAGTTGCAGACAGGCACAACAAAAAGACTGTTACACATCAAGCTTTTGGCCAAAGCCTTCTTCAGAAAGGAACACACACACACACACATTCACACAAGCAGCAAGCACACCTCATGCAAATATGACTACTATATCCAGCTCCTCTGGCCAGAATGTATCTATGTCATAGCAGTCCAGAGGGTGGGGATGTTTGTGAGTACCACACAGGAAATCCACACATCCCCAATCCTCTGACAACCCCCAAGAACTAGTTACAACTGCGCACCCCGCAATGTCACCCACTACTATCCCAGACTGGAACAACTCAACCACATCCATTATCAGAGCTCTTATTATCGATCATCATACCTGAACTGACTGACATAACTACCCAAGATCCTTCCTACCCCTCCTAAACTGGTATTCTATACCCATCTAACTTCCAAATGTCCTATTTCATCCTTATGTCACTTACGCGGAAGATCCAGGTGCAAGACTTGCCCTATCTACCCACCCAGCTCTTCCTCTTCCAGTCCTACCAGAGGCTCTTAAGAAGCTGGGCCACCTGTGAAAGCAGTCATGTCATAGACCAACTCTGCTACAAACATTGCACAGCTGATTATATTGGTATGACAACCAACCAGCTGTCCACCAGGATGAATGGCCACTGCCAAACAATGGCCAAGAGCAAAGTCACCACCCTTTGGCACAACAAGCAGGTAAATGTAACACGTTCAATTTCAATGGCAGTTTCATAACCCAAGCCATCTGGAGCCTCCCCTCCACCATCAGCTTTACTGAACTGCATGGATGGAAGTTGCACTTACAAAATAACTCCCATAATCAGCCCGACTTCAACCTAGAGTAAACTACTGCCCCACACCCTCCACCCAAGAGTTTCTAATCTCTCTGTCCTATCACGTTCTCTCAATTCACGTCCTGTCACCATCATTGTGTGTCACTCTTTGCCAATGCACCCACTGGTCTTTCTCCCTTCTTTGATGCTCTCCTTTTCCACTCCCTGCCCACCCCCGCCCCCCTCCCTCCTGCACTGCCTCCCGACATTGTGCCTACCTGCCTTATCTTGCCACCATCTAATCCCTGTATGCTCTTCTAGGCTACACTGAATTCACCCCATCCCCCAGCTGTATCCTGTTATCCCTTCCCCTTCCCTGCAAATTGCTGCTTCACGGCGTGACACAGTGGCATTCTGCCCAGAGAAAGTGGCTATGTGAGCATGAGGGGTGTGTGTGTGTGTGTGTGTGTCAATAGTCACCTTGTACTTTATTTTGATTCATAATACACTATCAGAAAAGTAGAATACAATTCTTAATGGAAATAGTCTTTTATTCATCAAACAGCTTCATGCTTCAATGACAAATATTACAAAAATTTTACTATTAATACTATTAATATTAAAATATATTCTCAAAAATATCTAACATTTGATATTACAATTCCCTTAAAAGTAAGACTAGCATTAACACAGAAATGTTTTTTGTTTTCTTTTATTTTGCTTTTTTCTTAAAAATCTTTCCTCACTATGAGGCATTATATGTTTTTAAATCCTCTTCTTAACCACAATAACAGTATAATACAAAATAGAGCTCTTATCTCCATTATGCTAAGCTTCTTTAACAAAACAGTATGCAGACTTTAAGCAAGCATTATAATTATCACATTTGCTCTTGAAAATCATTTCACTCAGTTCTTTAATAATATATAAAATCTTTCTCTTAAAAATAGAAATTTCTAAAATATCTATTTGCCTTTCTTCTCTCCTCTTCATTAGAACTGGTTTGTAAAAATATGTACATAATAATCAATCGATTTTAAGAGTTACTGGGAGGAGATCGCATCTTTAACATCATCAGAAACAACAAGAAAGAGCACAGTGTTTAGAGATTCACTCTACTATTACCCACGTTTCATTTCATCTAAAATATTATTTTAGTTCAAAATTTAAATTCACTGAGCATAGAACAGGCACATTAGCTTCAGTACTAAAATCACTTTTACTCTCCATGTAACACACAAAGTAAAGAGGACAAAAACTGTCAACTTAATTCACAGCTATTTAACAGTTATACTGTGTTTGCTGTAGGTAGCTTTTCTTGTCCATATATTTATCCATTAACCACCATTATCAATTTTTTCTCATTTTTGTAAATAATTATGATTATGCCTAAAAGCAACATGTAGTTTCTGACAACATATTCCTTCTCTCCACTTCATTCTTGTAACGAACAGTTAAAATAAATGAAAGAGACAGCTTCTGGGGCTCTACAATACATCTTCTCTTACTCCACACTACCTAGACTTCTTTCCTCTCAAAGATTGTTAATACATGGCAAAAATATCCTGTTAACAATTTTCCCTTTATACAAAAACAAATTTTGAAACAGATACATAGCATAAAAAATTAATAAGTGACGTGAATTTAAGAAATGCTTTCATATCTCCTGCAAAAAGCAGTTTGGTCAAATGTTCATACAAATGTAATATAAGAAACAACAAGAAGAAAGGAAAGGAATGGAATATGAAGAAGAGGAGATACGAATTACAATACATACTGTGTCAGAACAATGTCAAACACAGTTTTTCTACCACTCTGACACATATTTTTATGCAAACAGTTGTAACATGAAATACATTGCCAAATTAAAGCACCACTTTAACAGGAAAATTTTTAAATCTCTGTACTTATAATGCATTGCATGTGGCTCGGTCACTGACTGGGTAAGTGTCAAAGTACAATTAAAATGATACAAGCTTCAACATACATATAGCCTTAGGATTTATTTGTTTTTCTATCATTTATTTCCACTTCTGATCATGCTTTATGATAGGCAACATGTCAAGTTCCAAGACTGTAAAGTCTCCAACAAATGATTCAAGACATTGAGGAAGGACCTCAAGAGTAATGGACTGAATCAGGAAGACATCCAAAATTTGATCAAAGTACAGATCACTGTTCAACAATTGTAAGGGCTTACATGATGAGCACAAGCAAAATCATAGCTGGAAAGACAAGAGAAGGCAGGTGGCCAAACCAAGAGTATAACACTTTTGGTCTGCAAAAAAGGCTTCCAGAAATTCTTTATTGTTACTTGGTGTGGTGTCTAATGGCCCTAAAAGGAAAAAGAAAACATAATAATAATGATGTTAAGTTCTCACACAATCAGAAAGCACAACTGATGCAATGTACCAAGCACAAATTGTCATTTCTCTGCTTTCTACTCAAAAACAAGTCACAGACGTCTCCCAAAATATGGAAGAGAAAGTGTGAACCAAACATAAAAATACTGAAACAGACCTGGAAAAATAAATGAAAAGTAATTTCTTGAGTGATAACCATTTAAAATGGTATCTGTCTATATGTAACGCCATATGTATTATAACTTTAGATTAATTTTACTAAACACCGTAAACTTTCACAACTGGTACTGGCATCAGTCGAAACTTCCAGGCTGACAAGCCATGGTCTTTCTCCTAATGTTTCCTCTCTAAATGCTGGAGACATCTTTAGAAGTAAAGTTTACCACTTTACTTCAGAAGATGTGCACATATCAGCTTGGAAGTTTAAGGGATGTTAATTTCATTAGCCTGTTTGTAGTGATAGAATTGACAAAACTATATCTTTGCTTGTATGAAGCACATTATAAGATGATAAAAATTTAATTTGATTCATGATCAAATGATTCTGTAGTGTAGAAACAGAGCCATTATCAGATTTCTTTCTTCTTTTCCATCATGTTTTGAGGCTTTTGTGAAAAATAAGTGATTATACGGTTCCCAGTACATAACAGCCACCAACAACAACTTCACCTTGGATAAACAATTACTGCTTCAATTACTAAAGACATTTGAGCTTTCAGTAATTCTGCAAATCATTTTCAATCTTGGTACTTACAATGTAAAACATGAAGAGACAGGTTTGTCATTACGCAAGTAAAACTTACATTCCCTGTTTCTGAGATGGCCCCCTCAGAAACTGTTAAGGGAAAAACAGCAGACAATTACAACAAAATTCACATATACAGTTTCCAGATAGGTTAATTTCAAATTTTGTAAACTGTGAACAGTGAAAATGGAAATGAGCATTTGGCGTCATTGGCCGGGAGGCCCCTTGCGGGGTAGGTCCGGCCGCCTTGGTGCAAGTCTTATTACATCCAATGCCGCACTGGGCGACCTGCGCACAGGATAGGATGATGATGAAGACAACACAACAACCAGTCCCTGAGCGGAGAAAATCCCCGAGCCAGCCGGGAATCGAACCCAGGCACCTAGGATGGCAATCCATCATGATGACCACTCAGCTATGCGGGCAGACAGTGAAACTATATTAGTTCCTATACTATGAGAATCACCAACATTTCATCCAAATTTTATGGTGCCAAGTATAAGAACTAACATGCCACAGGACTAAATGAATGCTTGGGGAGAAAACATGGTTAGCTAACCATTCACACAGTAACTTCATGACAATTCATTTTTAGCTTAAAGCTCCCAAGTAAAATGAAGGTACAGAGGGAAAACACGATACTATACAAAACAACCTTGAGCTCACTGATTTCCGTTGCATCATGCAGGTAACAATAGCCTAAAACTGAGTCGAAATATCAGAAATTGGTGGAATAAAACTAGTCCTGATCCTTCATTACATTAAAATGTTGACCTTTATGTATGGTTCATATATTATACTTAAATAGGACAAGCCTCTACATTCTCTAAAAAATTAAATTTAAAATTAATATTAACAAATGGAATTTGCTGCATAAATGTCAAATACATACTATTAACAGTTATGGAAAGATGTTCAGTATGTTATTACGGCAGTGTTATCACAACATGTGTGTACTTTCATTAACACTGGAACTGTCTGCATTGTTACTGTCACTTCTGATGTTATCTTCACTCTTAATTCCAAGTGCAGAGAGTAATGGCAGGCCACCAACACTTGCCTCTCCAGGTGCAAAATTGTTCACTACTAGCACAGCATCCCTCTCTTCTACCTGCAGATGAAGAGTAAAAATATGATTAAATCTTTTTTAAACAGCAAAAAACAAACAAAATGTATCAACTAAGTGACTCAGACAGATTTCCTTTATAGCCTGAGTCAGAATAGGATGAAGAATTTATGCATGAAAGTCAGAGAGGTTCAAAAGCAACAGTTACTACAAAACTGAAACATTCATAACACACAGCAAACCAATGGATGACCAACTCTAGTTCAAAATGATGGTAAAGATGAAATTAAATCAGTCACTGGAGTATCCTACATAATCTCGTATTTCAGAAAATTACTTGAAACAATAGGTATTAAGACCCCCACTTCTTCACAGTTTGTGAGAAACAGTCTGAAACAAGGGACAGCTAGTGAACCCATATATATGAAATGTGTTCAAAAATGAATGAGAACTTTGTAATTTTGCGTGTTTTATTAATTTGATTCACGTTTTTTCAATATTGTGTTGGTCAACACAAGAGAACAGTATTTGAGCAATATTAGCCATATCAGATACTTAGTCTGTTAAAAAAGATAACACATTTTGATAGCATCGGTGATTATTTATTTTGTATGCAAATTAATCAAAAATTTGTAATAAAATTTTGCAATAACAACATAATAAAGTACAGAAACATTTTACAAACGTTAAATATTATTTTTGTTGAATCTGCTATAAGTAAAACGAGAGTTTACAAGAATCGGATAAGGCCATAAAGATGCTGAAAATGATAAGTGCCCTGAATGTCTCAGCACATCAACTGATGAAATCATGGAAAAAGTAAAATAAATTATTATGAACAATCATCTAATCACAGTCAGAGAAGTCTGACGTGTTGGCAAATCAATTGGCTTGAGTCATGAAGTATTTTTGGATGTTTCAGTATGAAACCCATGAGAGCAAAATTTGTCCCAAAATCATTGAATTTCAAACTAAACCAGCACTGAGTGCAAGTTACTCAGGACTTGCTAGATGAAGCTGACAATGATGCAGAATAACTCAAGAATAACAGGTGATGAAACGTGGGTTTACGAATATGATGTTACTACTAAGGCTCGGTTTCCTCACTGAGGGCATTCTGGATCACCAAGATTGAAAAATGTTTGAAACGTTTGGTTAAATGTGAAGATTATGTTCACTGCATTCTTCAACTTCAATGTCATAGTGCACACTACTGCATCACAATGAGACATGTTCATACGTCATTGCTTGTTTGTGAATTTCTGGCTAAAAACAATACTGCAATGACGCCCCTAACTCCATGCTTATCAGACAAGATCCTATGTGACTTTTTTCTGTTTCGAAAAATAAAGCATATCTTAAAGGACTATTATTTTACAAGCATAGATGAGATTAAAAGTGCATTGCAGAGAGAATTAAAAGATATCCCTAAGACAGAGTTCCAGAAATGTTTCACATATTGGAAAAGTACCAGTGTAATGTACAGTATCTAATGGGAACTATTTTGAAGGAATGTCATGGTTACACTAATCCTGAAGCCTACAATAAGACATTAAGAAATGTGAGACATAACCGTCATATCTCTTGACTACAGATATTGTATTTAGCATGGCAATACTTGGCCATACATTACCACATAGAAACAAGAGTTACTGCAAAAGCTGAAAAAGAGATCTTTTTATCTTAAAGCCCACATTTAGCTCCAAGTGATTTCATCTTTTTGTACATGATAAAGTAGTTCAATTCCCAGTAAAGAACCTCATGATTCTATGAAATTTTGCTTCCTGCATACGACAAATGCCTCAGAAACTGTTGTGATATTTAAATCAGAAAATTGACACCATGGGAAAAATTCAACTGAACCAGTGGTGTTCTCATTTAAAAAATGGTGGCATGTGACTGACAACAAATTACATTCTAGTCATATGTCAACTGTCTGAGGAGGAGAAAAGCTTGAGAAAATTTGTGAACTTGTTCTTTGACCCCTTTGAACACTGGCAGAGTTAACTGGATTGATGAGGACCTCTGTACAGTGAATCCCAAAGATAATATGAGAAATGAGGAGGATTTGTTGCCAAAACCTTCCCAGGTAACAACCAAGAAGTTGCCGACACACCCTAGTGGGGAAAAGTATACTATGCAAGCTACACCAAAAGCACCACTATCCTGGTATCTTTTGGGTATCCCCTCTAATCTATTTAGAACATTCTGCAAACACACAAAGGATAGCCTATTGAAGGTAAAATGTTTGAAGTTGTTAGGTCACAAAATAAACCTCCTCAAACAGTTCCAAGACTCAATGTTTTGACCTCTCTGGTAGGATATTCTTCAGGACTCATCTCATGTCCGCATGTAACTCAACATTCTTGAAGAAGATTCTAGAAGAGTGGTTGGAAAGAGTTTTTGGAGAAGATTTAAGAGGAATATGATGCAGCTTACCAGCTCAAAAGATTTTATCTTCAATGGCAGAGGTCATGAAAGCTTGCAGACTTACATGACATTCTACTTGAGAAACTGACATGTTATTCCATTAATGGCATCTTTTGCATGAGTGGGGCCTCAACCTACTAACGGAAGACAGAGGTCTACATTTACACAATGAAACTAAGAAGAACTGTTAAACAAGGAGTGGGGAAGCATAAAATGTGGGTCCCCCCAAAGGTTCAGTATTGAGTCTGCTCCTGTTCCTAACACATGAACATAACCTTTCGAAGGAGAAAGGAATCATGTAAATAATTCTAAATCTTGCAGAGGCCTCTTCGATCTTTCTTCTAAGTGCAGTTACATCTCAATGGTATTTGTCACAGGTAATAAAAACCAGTATTAGTCAAACTGTGATTTACACAATCCCAATACAAGAAAGAATTTCCATACAAGTACAGCTCCATATTCTCTATATCCTTACAATTGATAGGTAACTCTTACTCTATGTAAAATATCAATGTAGTCATGCACATATTACGTTAAAAATAAGGTATCCAGAAGCTATCTAATATAAATGAAGGAAAAACAACTATTATCGAAGAGTCTGGTACTCAGGGAGGAGACTGAAATCACATAATAAATATCTGATATCATAGACTACTCCACTATCATGATGGTACTGATTTGACAAGTGGATGCTGAAGCAATTGATGAAAACTCTGGAAGTGGGTAATTAACACCTACATCACAGTATGCCCTGCCACTTACCTGCCAATTACAGGCAACATTTGGCTATATCATTGGCACCTAATCACCACAAAGGGTTTGGCATAGCTAAGTAAACTCTCAGGTGGAGAAAATAACTTAAATGTATGACGGCAGATTTGGGAATCAAATATTATTGTAAACACAGCTGGTTTCTTGAACTTATCAATTACTTGCTTCATAATGTTCCTTACATGCTTCACACCTTGATCAAGCCAATTCCTCTGCAATTTATTGAAGACTACATTCATATTATCAGTGGCAAGAGACTACATCTTCATTTGAATTAAAGGAATATTATTTTTCAATAACAGAATATTCATCTAATTTTTTTGCACCTATGAAGTCTTCCAGCTTATTCAGTTGTTGAGACCTCAGTAACCATCACTCCATATCCAAATTTGTTCCACTAATTTTAGGCTAATAATCACACATTCTAGAGCATTTAGAAGGAATGAAGATGACATCTTATAGAATGTCCCTTATTCCCTTTAATTACAATACATATGAACCCAGTTTCAATTGACACCTATAATATCAAGCAGTGACTGCTCTTTAGGATTCACCTGTCAAGTTCTCTTAAGTGGTTGGATGTTAGTTTTAATCAATTAGTGGCCCACCAGATGCACTAGAGGGGTTTGACTGGAAAAAATATTTTCTATTCATGTCACAAGCAGTTGGGAGTAATGAAGGTCAATTCTGGCAGAGCCTCACCTTATAAGAACAACCCTAAAACAATTGGAGTGAAGCTGTTGACCAAGGGGATTTTAACTCAACAGCCACACACCCCTTTGACATGACATCACCCTGAGGTCTAGATCCGGATGTTTAGGCCAAGCACCCCATTCCTTTTAACACAGTGCTCCACTGTTATTCTGAAATATGGTTGCTGAACCATGCCGAGAGCTTATGGTTATAGGTCACTGAAAGCACTCACTAGTCCTCAGCTCACTTAAAAATTTAGTCCACATCACAGTAATGTGACAAAATCAATAAGATACTAGTAATCGTGGGTGAAATACAAACAAATGAATGAGTAAATATATATAAAAAAAGTGTACATGGTTGAACCGACAGTCAGCACAGGCAATACAATAAAAATATATTTTCAAAAATTAACTTTTACACATATCTGCACAGACAGTAAATAATAATTACAAAGCAATAACACACATAAATAAGCATCATAGTTGGTATAATCACACATTACTTCTTAAAAAACGTTGAGTGCAGCAATATTTTTGTATGAATGCTTCACTAATACAGGATGGTCTTAAAGTCACAATCTATTTCCTAAGAATAATGGATATATTTACACAATACACATGTGTATTTATTGTCTCTCTCTCACTTTCCTCCCCCTCCCTCTCTCATCAAATTTCAACATTGCTTCCAGCTACTGTTTAAGAGCAGACCTGGATACATTCTGAAGCACGCCTTGTGGAACAGCCGATGGTGCATCCTGGATTCTACATCTCCATCTACATGGATACCCTGCAAATCACACTCAAGTGCCTGGCAGAGGGTTCATCAAACCACATTCACAATAATTCCCTATTACTCTAATCTTGAACAGCAAAGGAAAAAATGAATACATATATCCTGCCGTGCAAGCTCCGATTTCCCTTATTTTATTATGATGATCGTTTCTCCCTATGTAGATTGGCATCAACAAAATATCTTCACATTCAGAGTTGAAAGTTGGTGATTCAAATTTTGTGCGAATATTTCACCACAATAAAGAAAGCCTTTATTTTAATGACGTCCACCCCAAATCCTGTATCCTGTCAGTGACACACTCTCCGCTATTTCACAACAATATAAAATGTGCGGTTTCACCCTGAACCCTCTTGAGATACTCCATCAATTCTACCTGGTAAGAATCCCAGACTGTGCAGCAATACTTAAAAAGTGGATGGCCGGTCTCTTTAGTGGATCTGTTACATTTTGTAAGTGTTGGGCCAATAAAATGCACTCTTTGGTTTGCCTTTCCCACAACATATTCTTTGTGTTCTTTGCAATTTAAGTTATTTGTAGCTGTAATTCCTAGGAATTTAGTTGAATGAATTTACGGTCTTTAGATTGGACTGGTTTATCGTGTAACTGAAGTTTAATGGATTCCATTTAGCACTCATATGGATGACCTCACACTTTTCATTATTCAGGGTCAACTGCCAATTTTTGCACCTTACAGATATCTTTTCTAAACCATCTTGCAATTGTTTTGATCTTCTGAAGACTTTACTTGATAATAAACGACAGCATCATCTGCAAACAACCTAAGATAGCTTGTCAGATTGTCTCCTAAATCGTTCATACAGTTAAAGGAACAGCAGACAGTCTGTAATGCTGCCTTTTGGAACTCCATATATCAATTCTGCTTTACTAGATAACTTTCCATCAATTAGTAAAAACTGTGACCTCTCGGACAGGAAATCATAAATCCAGTCACATAACTGAGATGATAGTCCATATGCTTGTGTAATACAGTGTTAAAAACCTTCTGGAAATGTAAAAATACAGAATCAACTTGAAATCTCTTGTCAATAGCACTCAGCAGGTCTTGTGAGTAAAGAACTAGTTGGGTTTCACAAGAAAGATGTTTTCTAAATTTGTGTTGACTGTGTCAATAGACCATTCTCTTCAAGGTAATTCATAGAGTTCGAACACAATATATGTTCCAGAATCCTGCTGCATATCGACGTTAATGATATTACTCCTACTATCTTTCTTGAATATTGGTGTGACCAGCTCAATTTCTCAATCTTTGGGTATGGATCTTTCGTTGAGAGAGTGGCTGTATATGATTGTGAAACAAATACTAACAAAGAGAGAGAGGGGCTGGCCAGTACTTACCTCAGCTCAGTACAGCCAATAGATACACAAAGCGGAACAGAAAATTTACGTGTCCTAGCTTTCAGAACTTTGTTCCTTCGTCAGGGAGGAGAGAGGGGGGAACAGGGGGAAGGGAAAGAGGTTTCAGTTACTCACAACCCAGGTTATGAAGCAACAGGGGAAAGGTAAACTGGGAGGGTAGCAAAGATGGAGGCATGGGTGTCAGAGGGAAGCCAAAGATATTCTACTGTAAGTACTGTGCCAGCTTCAAACCAAAGAAGATGCATACAGAAGTAAAGAGGTATATAGTATAAAGATAAACACAACTATGTAGGATGAAAAGATGCGTGAACGGCTAAAGAGGAAAGGGAAAGAGGAGAAGACTGAAGAGCAAATGGGAGTGAGGTTGGTTACCATAGGTTCAGTCCAGGGGGATGGCAGGATGAAAGGATGTGTTAGAGTGCAAGTTCCCATCTCCGCAGCACCGATGGACTAGTGTTGGGTGGGAGAAGCCAAATGGCACGTACGGTGTAGTAGGTTCCTAGGTCTGTAGAATTATGCTGGAGCGGATGCTCTGTTACTGGGTATTGGACATCTCCTAGGCGGACAGTTCATCTGTGCCTGTTTATGCGCTCAGCCAGTTTAGTTGTCGTCATACCAAAGTAAAAGGCTGTGCAGTGCAGGCATGTCAGCTGATAAATCACATGTGTTGTTTCACATGTGGCCCTGCCTTGAATTGTATATGTTTTACTAGTAGCAGGGCTGGAGCAGGTGGTTGTGGGGGGATGCATGGGGGCAGGTATTGCAGCAGGGTTGGTTACAGGGATAGGAACTGCAGGGTAGAGAAGGTGGTCTGGGAATATTGTAGGGTTTGACAAGGATGTTACAGAGGTTAGGGGGGCGACAAAAGGCAACTCTGGGTGGTGTGGGGAGAATATTGTCAAGGGATGATCTCATTTCAGGGCTTGACTTGAGAAAGTCATATGCCTGGCGGAGTAATTTGTTGATGTATTCGATGCCAGGATAATATTGGGTGACAAGGAGGATGCTTCTGTGTGGTCTGGGGGTAGGAACATTGTTGTTGGACGGGAAGGAATGTATTGCTTGGAAGATCTGTTTGTGGACAAGGTCTGCAGGATAGTTGCGGGAGAGGAAAGCACTGGTCAGGTTATTGGTGTAATTGTTGAGGGATTCGTCACTGGAGCAGATACGTTTGCCACGAATACCTAGGCTGTAGGGAAGGGAGCATTTGATGTGGAATGGATGGCAGCTATCAAAGTGAAGGTACTGTTGTTTGTTTGTGGGTTTGATGTGGACAGATATGTGGCTGTGAGCTTCAACAAGATGGAGTTCAAAATCCAGATCCAGGAAGGTGGCTTTTGGAGAAGGACCAGGTGAAATTCAGGTTCGAAAAGGAGTTAAAGTTATGGAGGAAATTAAGGAGTGTTTCTTCACCATGAGTCCAGACCACAAAGATGTCATCTATAAACCTATACCATGCCAGGGAAAGTAGGTGTTGGGTCTTTGGGAAAGCCTCTTCCATGCAGCCCATGAAGAGGTTGGCATAGGACAGAGCCATCCTGGTTCCCATGGCCATTCCCCTGATTTGTTTGTAGGTCTCGTCTTCAAAAGTGAAGTAATTATGGGTGAGGATGACGTTGGTAAGTGTGATAAGGAACGAGGTTTTTGGAAGCTCTTCGGGTGGGCGTTGGGAGAGGTAGTGTTCAAGGGCAGAGAGACCATGGGTATGTGGGATGTTTGTGTAAAGGGATGTAGCATCTATGGTGACAAGAAAGGTTTCAGGTGGGAGGGGAGTAGGAATGGATTTGAGGCATTCTAGGAAGTGGTTTGTGTGTTTGATGTAGGATGGGAGTCTGCGGGTGATAGGTTGGAGGTGTTGGTCTACTAGAGCTAAGATACGTTCTGTTGGGGCTTTGAAGCCTGCCACAATGGGACAGTCAGGATGGTTCTCTTTGTGGATTTTGGGTAATAGGTAGAAGGTAGGGGTACGTGGCTCAGGTGGAGTGAGTAGGTTGATGGAAGCCGTTATGAGGCCTTGTGAGGGACCTTGGATTTTTAGGATTTTCTGCAGCTCAGTCTGGAGGGAGGGAATGGGAACCTGGGTAACAGCTTTGTAGGTTGAGGTGTCAGAGTTGACACAGTCCTTCTGCCACATACTCCACATGGTCAAGTACCACAGTTGTGGAGCCTTTATCCGCCGGGAGGATGACAATAGAGCGGTCTGTTTTCAGCTCCTTACTGGCAGGGGCTGGGGTGATGTTGAGGGTTGTTTGTAGGTCTATCGGCCGTACTGAGCAGTTGTATATGATTGTTAAGTATGGAGCTATTGCATCAGTATACTCTTAAAGGAACCTAATTGGTATACAGGACTGGAAGACTTGCTTTTGTTAAATCATTTACGCTGCTTCGCGACTCCAAGGATATCTACTTCTAAGTTACTCATGTTGGCAGTTGTTCTTGATCCAAATTCTGGAATATTTACTTTGTCTTAGATTCCTGCAATCCCTTACCTTTGTTTTGTACATCCTCAACTTTATGTCTCCAAGGTGTAAAATCAGGTGAGGGTGATGGCCACAGTCTTGCTGAACCTCCACTATCCATCTGTTGGTTAATCTTCAATTTAGGTATTCTTTTATTATGAGGCAAAACGAGTATGTCCTCCGTCCTGATGGAACACAACAATGTCAGCAATGCCTCCTTTCTGATGCTGTGCTTCCAGGAATTGCTCTTTGATGTTCAGTGGTAGCTAGAGGTCACTCATTACCCCATATGAGGCAGTTATGTTTCTTAATTTTTTCACAGATGTAGAATGTGGCTTGATCGTTAAACAAAATGTAATGCATTTGCTGTTTGTTGTGTGCAACCCCTGTCAGATTGTAATAAGCAACTCTCAGAGTTGCGTGATCTTTATGGTCTAATTGGTGAAGTATCTTATTTTGGTACACTTCTTTCTTTACTGTGAAGTGTAAAACTTGCATAATCACTGATTTTGACACGTCTAACTTCTTGTCTAGATGAGTTGATGCAATCACACTCTTTTTGATTGCTTCTCTGATTCACTGCCTCTAGTGATATAAGAGGTCCCCTACATGTGGTTCATTAGCAAAATTTCCAGTTCTCTGAAACATATTGACAAGTAACAAGTTCTATGCTCTTGTCAGGCACTTGAAATTTCTGAATGAACTCCTGCTGCAGATCCAGATAAGAACAATCACACAATTGCACACTAACAGCAGCCTCATGTTCTTATACCATAAACATTCTTATTTATTATCCTGGGGGAGGGGTAGTGAGAATACGCCCATGCTATCTCAGAGATGGATTATAATGATACATATTATGTAAATGCATCCATTATATTTTGGAAATGGATTGAGACCTTATGACCACCATGTATTTCTTTAAGCTGTTATTGGACAGTTGTGCTTTTCAAGAAGCATCAGAATTCCATGCCTTCTGGAGGAACACAATTTCCCATCCTTCAACAGGCAATGATACTCTAGGTTTTCAGCTCTGTGAGATATTTTTCTGCTTTGTGCATCTTAGGCCTACTCAGTGTATCTGAGCATTACTGACAAAGCATAATTGATTGACTGTATCAAGATTCATATTTAACACTGTTTAACAAAACTGCAGTTATCTGTTAGAAGGAAGATTAAAAGCGAATTTGTTATACAGGGTGAAACAAAAATACACTACCATTTGAAAATGCACTAATTCACGCAATAATGTAGGTAGAGAAGTAAAAATTGACACACGTGCCTGAAGTGACATGGTGTTTTATTGAAACCGAAAACAAATGCAGAAACTGCCCCCAAGAGATGACACTGGACATCAACACATCAGTGATGCTGAATGAGAATTGTGTATAAATTGAGCTGTAATGAGGAGGAGGAGTCATATCATCCCTAGCCTGCCGGATATACACCTGTTGGAAGGTACAACCCTCATGCACCCATATTAATACATGTGCGAAAGATCTTCTGGGCAAATCATTTGGTGAGAATTGTGTGTCGAGCCACCACATCTGCCACCTTAACTTCCCAAGTCCCCAGACCTCAATCCATGTGATTATTGGTTGTTGGGATACCTGAAGTCACAAGTCTTTTGTGATCCTCCGACTTCATTAGGGATGCTAAAATACAACGGCTGACAGCAATTTTTCGCACCATGCCTACTAATATGGGGTACAGTGCTGTTCACAACATTGCTCCTCAGTTACAGGTATTGTTCGTGAACAATGACCGACTTGTTGAACATTTGTTATAAAGATCATCATCTTTGCTAAAAGTCAACTGTTATGCTAATTATTGCTCATGTATCATAGAAAGTGTCATCTGCTAGTTATTTTGAACACTTTTGTTTGGTTTCCATAAGCACCTATGTAATTTCATGCATGTGTGCAAATTTTTGCCCCCCCCCCCCCTACCTACATTATTCCATGAAGTATTGAATTTTAAAACATCAAAAAACTTTTGTGTCACCCTTTACAATTCTGTTAATACATTATGATATGAATTATATGCTATTTTATTTGTAGAAGGCACTGGTTCTGTATTAAGTATATAGTTATGTAGGTTAAATTTTGACAAAAGTAGAAATCATCAATTAATGGGTTCTTAACATGGAAAGAAATACATTCTATCACTGGGCAATAGTTTGCCTCTCTGTACATAGTGGTGCCACTGACAGTGTGGAAAGAACTTTCGAAACAATAGTGACTACGATTCAGTATGAAGTTTGAATACCTTTCCAAAGTTATTTGTTAAATACACTGCTGAATTGTGAGAGAAATCTGAGAACAAACACAAATTTTGCTCTTAGGCCTATTTGACTGCAGAACACAATACTGGCCTGTACTCAGCGCTTACAAAATATTTTCTTGAAAATTTCACATGAACTTATTAAAAGTGTGACCTTTTCTCACCTAGCCAATAAACAAACTTAAAGTATGTGGACCTTTTAACAATTTTCTTGTGGATGCTCAATAGTGGACTAAAAACACATAAGATACATAAGATCACATTAAAATATTTGTTATCCAGCAGAGGTATGTAGAAGTAAAAATATCACTTGTAGCTTGCACTAGTTCAGAGATGTGAGGTTGAGTAGGAGTGTGAGTGTGAGTGTGAGGGTTCGGAGGAAAAGGTTTGTTTTTTTTTTTTTTTTTTGGGGGGGGGGGGGGGGGTAGGAGGAGGGAGGGATCATGTTGAAAATGTAATTATGCTTACCTTTTCTGATTTACTGTTATTTTGACTTGCGGATTCTTCGGCAACTGGTATATGCTTGGAGAAAGAGCTGGCTGTTGGTGGTGTAACGGCTATCAGTGGTGCAGCAGCTGGAATTGTCAATGGCAGTCCAAAGTCATTTTGTCCAAGGTGTGATGCAACAGACTCTGCAGATGTCTTAATCAAGCTAGGAAGCACAGTTGGACGACTAGGCAAATTCAGAATTTGCCCATCAATATTCAAATTATCACCTGCACCATTTGCAACTAAATTCACTGCTTTCTGCAAACTATTCATCTGAAATGGATTTATACTGCCACCACCATTGGGGTGGACATTTTGCTTCCTGGGTGTGTTGAGGATGACTGAGTCAACAACACCATTAAATTTCATTTCATTTGGAACAGCTGTTTCAACAATATTATTGAAGTTCCCTTCATAAGGAAGAGGAGATGGTACATTCATCTGAATATTGTACACTAGTCTGTTTTCATCCTCAGGATGCACATTCATTTTTTGGGCATTCCCATTACTGACCACATCAAAAAATCGATTGTTGGGCAGCACAGGAGATGCCAATCCCCCAGGAATCTGCTGTTGCTGTGGTAACACCTGTTGCTGCTGCTGCTGCTGCTGATGGAGGTGATACAGCGGGGAAATAAAAGGCAAGTTTGGAGCTCCATGAGTCAAATCAGGCACCTGAAATAAGAAAGTAAACTAGAAGCCATTACACATAAACTGAATCAAAATAATTCTTTATTAAATCTCTCTTAGTCAAATCACATAACTGCATGTAACACCTGTTCTCCCTGTCTGCATACTCATAGCAATACAACATAGCAGAAAACATAAATCCACTTGCGTAAGACATTACAAGTATATGACCATTCAGGAACTACCCATAAAATTCATTTGGTCTGTCTGGCAAAGATACACTGGTTGATAAATTTTAGTAAAGCTTGACACGTGGTCATCAGTGTTCCTACCTTGAAGTGCATGTTGGTAACTCTTGCCGTGAGCGATGAAGGGAAGCTAACCTGGTAGGATAGCTGATTTGTATAGCCAACAACAATTATGTTTTACTTTCAGTCACAGGAGAAACAAATATTGCATTTTAATGTAACATTCTTGATCATAGCATGCAATGGAACTGCAGTTCCACAGAAAACACAGATGCACATATGGTAATAAATTATTTAACACAAGTGGTGCTGGTATCATTATATACTTGCAAACATGTGCTGTCTCTGCAATTAAATAAGACTTCATCTTTATATGACAGGTGTTTCACTTTTTTGTATTTATGAAACGTCACATATTAAGGTCTCTAATGACACTTTGTAAATAAAAGGAAACTAAACATGTATGACATAAAAATAAACAGCATTTTGTTTAGCTGCATTGATGGATCACATCTTCAAGAAAATAGTAATATAGGAACAAGGAAGGAATGCCAGAAAATATAAAAATAATGATGACATCAGGAATTCATTCAAAAGAACTTGTTGCACTGCAGCTCATACCCTGTTGCTACACACTTCATAAAATGCACAAATGGACCCTTCTTTTCACCATATCTTCTGCACCCCACATACTCAAACAAATGGCTATCGAACTGCACTGTCCAGTTCTATGAAGCAATCTTCATTTGGCCAACCAGATGACTTCTATACTATCGGTTGTGCACCTGTTTTGAGATTGTTAAATTCCACTTTGTGTTTAACAGTAAAATGCTTGAATCCTTCATCATTCAAACACTTATTTATGTGACATAAAGTAGTCAAAAATTTCTGTTGCTTCTGACGGGCTGTACTCAAAAGATATTACTGAGCAGCGCCTTCTTTGTACGTCAGGAAACAATTTTGGACATCACTTGGGGGTTCCTCTTTCAATTCCTTTGAACACTCGACTTCCTATATTATTATTATTATTATTATTATTATTATTATTATTATTATTACTCCTTTTTTTGTCACTGCCAAATTTCCTCCTTGCAAACATAGCCTCGTTGATTTCCACAATAGCCCTACTGCCACCAACTTTCTCACTTTCATTAAAACACATTTCAGTACACACTTCTCTGCACAAGCTTCTCCTTTCCACAAATGTCTTCTCAGAGAAGTGCAGTACATCATTTAAAAAAAAGGTTTCTGCAGGTTTTCACCCAGAGAAGTTAAGTGCAGAATTTTTGCAACACTTACCTTACTTCCCTGAAACCAAGCTGTAGCTAACTGTACGATACATCTTTTTGCAGCTCCACTGCACTTCACCTGTACTATTCTTATGATAAATAAGACTAATATTCCCACTATACTTCAGACATTTTCCACAACTGGCTCTAAGCCAGTGAGACATACAACACGTAATGTCACCTTTGTGTTCCATCAGGAGAAATTCTCTATACAGAAATTGTTCAAAGGGCACGGTTCAAAACACAATGGACTGAAATCAAATTCATGAAACGTATTCACAGTTGCGAATATGGACAATCATCAGCTGTATAATGGACTGACAGCAATGAAAATTTGTGCGGGCTTAGACTTGATCCTGGTTCTCTCACTTAATGCGAGTGGCTGTCTTACCATTAGGCTATCCAAGCATGACTCATAGCCATACCAAAACTTCCACATGTAATCAACACTGTGTTCACAACATGTCCTTGTACATTCATTAGGTTTATTCTGTACAGGGGAGATATTTTAGTTGAAGGTTGTTTGCCTGGTGTCAGCAGATAAATACAATAATGCAGTGCCTGTGTTGTTCAGAAGTATGATGGAATGTTCCTTCAGAAATGCATGCATGTCTTGGAAAATTAAAAGTTAATATTTATAAAAATGTAAATGATGTCAGTAACATTTTTCTCAGGGTTGTTGGGACATAACCACCATGACACAGCCCTACCATCTTTTGATATGCTCTGATCACATAGATCAATGCAGCACATTAGAAAGATGTTAATCAAACTTACATTA
Source organism: Schistocerca gregaria (assembly GCF_023897955.1). Lineage (NCBI taxonomy): Eukaryota > Metazoa > Arthropoda > Insecta > Orthoptera > Acrididae > Schistocerca > Schistocerca gregaria. The sequence goes on from NC_064924.1 coordinate 94,740,852, forward strand.
CCGTACTACCTTTTTATCACTGCCAATACCTTAAGAAGTTGAGACACATAATACTTACATAGAGCTTGGGCTACATCATAGGTCATTCTGTCCATCTCCATTTCATATTCAGTTTTGTTGGATTTGCCCACTCACAACCAAACTGTTTTACCAACCCAACCAAGACCTTGGCCTGCACTACAGATCTGCCAGTCACCACAACCATGTTTTCTGCTATCACATTCGTTGGCCACATCAACTCACAACCAAACTGTTGCCTTCTAATCTAACTCAGACCTCTGGCTACACTACAGATCAGTCTGTCACCACAACTGGGTTTTCTGCTTTCATAATTGTTAGCTTTGTCAACTTACAAACTGCTGCCTTCCAAAAACTTAGATGTCAGGCTCTGCTACAGATCGGCCTGTCACCACAACAACTTTTCTGCTTTCACATTCATTGACTTTACCAACTCACAACAAAACTGTTGTCTCCCAACACCTCAGGTTACACTACAGGTCATAAAACAAATGCCAGGTTTCTGGAATATCAGAAAAGTAACAAACAGCCATCCACCCATCAGAAATGGTTTGTGATTGTCATCAATACCTCAGCTGTGTATTTTACACAATTACTTCATATCAGACTGTCATAAAACAAAAATTTCCTCAGTTTTGACAGATCCTGTGATTACTGCCTCATAACAGAAATATCAAGATTCAGTGAAACTCGAAAATTAATAAAGGACCATCCATAAAACATGAATAATTCATAGCTGTCTGTCACCAACATCATCGTCTACATTTAAGAATAAATAATTAGTAATATTTCCTCATACAAATTGCTACATACCCCAATGACAGAAATTCAAATATGCTGCAATTGCAGAAAATGAAGAAAGGGCTGCCTACACAACGTAGGAATTTGAGTCTATCCATCACCAAAAGAAGAGTTACATATTTCGTATGAATTAAATAGTGTAGAACATTCACCATTACACATATTCCGTAGTTCAGACATATACTTGAATATTTATCTCAATACAAAATCATTAAAAGTAATACATATTAACTACAGAAATTCCCAGAAAAAATCTTTATTTATATCATAAGTCTCAATATTACTTTTCCATCTAACGCCTCATCATTCACTCTATAAATGCCTGTCACCAAGCACAACAAGCACAGGCACTGCCAACACCTGTGCTGTACTGCAATTGAGAAAAGCATGTGGATGGTCCATAGCAAAGTTCAGGCTGAACTTTAGCACAGTGACAGAACGTTTTCTTTTAATGCTGTAGCTTACATTCTGTTATAGATACTAGTCATATTAATGGCTGCCTGCTATATACACACATACATTTCATACTGCTGCCCTATATCAGCTCAAGAGTACAATATAAATTAATTAGGAATTGATACACAAAATGGTTGTTATATTTGACACAGTATTTTAGAAATTCCTTTGGAAAAATAAGGAAAGAATGAAGAACAGAAGGAATGAAGGAAGCAAGATTACGGTTTGGCATCCCAACTGACAATAAGGTCATTAGAGACAGAGTACCTGAGTGTTTCAAGGATGATGAAGGAAATCTGCTGCACATTTCAAATGCACCATCCCAGCATCTGACTAGTTCAATTTAGGGAAATTATGGAAAACCTAAATCAGGGTGGCTGGCTGCATATTTCAACCGTTGTCCTCCAGAAAGTAAGTCCAGTGTCCTAACCACTGAGGAATTTCACACATTTCTGGTAAATGCACTAGTGTAAGTACAGCTGACACTTTATGCCTTCATGATAAAAATTAATTACAGTGCAACCTCTACATAACATTTTTCAAGGGACCACAAATTCTGAACACTGTATGGAGGAAAGCACTATAAAGAGGAAGGCTTCCAAATAATAATTGTAGGGCATTACTGAAGATCGTGATACCACTCATCAGCTTTGACAAATCGTGCCATAGGATGACATTTTAAATTTTCACAACACTGTAATATGATATTCATTGCAAATGTTCAATGTATAGAATGATTAGTTTTCTGTAATTAAAACATGGGGCCCGGTAGGTGGATGGGTGAAAGTAAATGGCGCCAAAAAGATCGCAAGCAGAATGTGTGTCACATGTCACATGACCAGGTTCTGCCGCTGACATATGAAATACGCTGAGCGCGGGCTTACTGAGCCGGTGCAAACTGTGAACCCACGGAACAGAAAATGATGCGTCTACATCCAGTCACTTAAACGTTATAAAGAGGTAAATAATTGACAAGGGTTCCGAAAATATGAGTGTTACATGGAGGAAATTGTAATATACCGGAAACACAGTAAATTTAACATTGTTTATATGGGCTTTTAGTCGGGACCAAAAAAAAAAAAACAGATGTAACATAGAGGAAAACATTATATGGAGGAATGTTATAAAGAGGTTTCACTGTAATTAATTATGTTCTGTAGATGCCATCAATGAGGAGAACCTTCAGGGTCTCAAAACATACATTAACAAAAAAATTATAAAAAAAATAAAAATTAAAAATAGGCATGTCACAGAAATTTAATGTGCATACTAACTGAACAATAAACCATCACTATACTGCTTAATGTTAAATATGCTTATGCACACTAAATTTAATCAAGAAAGTTGGAAAGAAATTTGCAACTTTGAAAAAAGTTGTTGCTTACTCAGTTGTACTAAATAGCTGCTTCTTATCTCCTATTCAGATTTGTTTTCAACATGAACAGTGTGCTCCAAGGCTGTATTAATGAGATCCAAGGCAGGAAGTAGGGTAGCATTGGTTGTAAATTAATACAAGAACATAATGAGAATCAAATATTAAAATATAAATTCAAACCAGATCACAAATATATCAGCTTGTAAACCATAAATTTACATACTAATTATATCCAAGTCATGATGACCCACTATAAATATAGTAGCATGTGGTACCATTTGACATTACAGATAACAGACATGAGTTGAAGTGAGATTGCTGCTTATATTTTCATGCAGCTAAACTCAGTATATGGTGTGGGCTAGTGCTCTCTTTATTACCGTCACTTGTATTCTACTTATTTTTACACTATTTGAAAAGTAAAATATGTAAAACTAAATGGCTTCCTTAAATACTAAAATACAGTCAGTAACTGAACAAATAATCCACTGGCAGGTGGCACAAATTAAAATACTAGTAATATTTCTCTTATATAAAACCTAAAGCCAAACATATACATTATCGATGTATATCAAATGCTGAGTTCATAGTTCCCTCTTCTAAATAGGATTACATTAAGAAAAGTAACTTACATGGTTGTCAAGTATGAGACAGTGTTACAATCTACAGGAGAATGCAATGTACAACATGTTTTATAAAATCTTATCACTGTGTATTATAGAAACATGTGTAACTTGGTTTGATGTTAATAATAATACAGATACATGTACTGTCAGTGGCTACTGAAAAACACGTATTCTACATTTCATTCTCACTTACTGAAATGGTGCACTGCAGTACATACAGCTATACTTATGAGGTGTTGTGTATCCTCCTTTGGACCTATACAGCTCCTTATTTTTATTAATTAGATGGCCTCTGATACCCTCCTAAAACCAGGTGCTTCTAATTGTCAACTGCTCCTGAGCAAGATGGCATGGGGAAATCTCTGACAATCAAATATCTCCATTTCTTTAACAGAATCCAAAAATCTGCCATTACTTCTTATGCAGTAGCTCCAGTTGTGAGGTGTGATTTTATTATTAATGCCAAATCAAGTTAGATATATGTTCCTACAATAACCAGTGATAAGATTTTATAAGTCATTATGTATGCTGCATTTTCCTTGAGGTCGTAACACTAGTTCATACTTACAACTATATAAGTTACTTTTCTGAATGTAACCCAATTTGGTAGAGAGGTTGTAACACTGGTTCATACTTACAACCATATAAATTACTTTTCTGAATGTAATCTAATCTGGAAGAGAGAATTATGAACTCAGCATGTGAAATGTATGCATAGCGTATAACTTGTTTCTTAATATTACTACAGGCTTTAGGTTTTATATGAAAGAAATACTACTAGTATTTTAATGTGTGCCACCTACAAGGGGATTCTTCCTTCAATTACTGAATGTATTTTAGTATTTAAGGATGCTACTGTAGTTTTATATATTTTGCTTTTCAAATAATGTAAAAAAAAAGGAGAACACAAATGACAGTAATAAAGATGACATTAGTTGCTACTGATGTCACATACCGAGGTTAGCTGCATGGAAATGTGAGCATCAAGCTCAGTTTAACTGATGTTTGTTGTCAGTCATGTCAAGTGGTACCATGTGCTATTATGTTTCTGATGAGTCATCATGACCTGGATATAAGTGATATGTAAATTTACAGTTCTGTATTTGTGATCTGGTTTTAATTTATATTTCATAGCTTGATTCTCATTATGTTCTTATATTCATGTATCACGGAGATAGCTACATAGCAGGTGAAATTGATCTCCAATAAACACATCAAAAATTTATGACTGATGCTTCCCTTCCTCCTATCTTGGTAATCTCCTATTAATAACTTAATATTTGGAGACACTGGAATTTTTCAAAGAAAATAGTTACCCATTTTTAAATGCCAAGTACAGTTTACAGGGCAGATTTTTAATTAACTTCCCATGTAGTTAACAAAACTTTTCAGTCCTTGAACTTATGTATTCAGATAGTTTGTAGAAAGAGTAGTTACTACTCTAGAGCACGTTGGGTGGCACGGGATACATGCGGACGTGCATTGTCCTGTTGGAACAGCAAGTTCCCTTGCCGGTCTAGGAATGGTAGAACAATGGGTTCGATGAGGGTTTGGATGTACCGTGCACTATTCAGTGTCCCCTCAACGATCACCAGAGGTGTACGGCCAGTGTAGGAGATCGCTCCCCACACCATGATGCCAGGTGTTGGCCCTGTGTGCCTCGGTCGTATGCAGACCTGATTGTGGCGCTCACCTGCACGGTGCCAAACACGCATACGACCATCATTGGCACCAAGGCAGAAGCGACTCTCATCGCTGAAGACGACACGTCTCCATTCGTCCCTCCATTCACGCCTGTCGCGACACCACTGGAGGCGGGCTGCAAGATATTGGGGCGTGAGCGGAAGACAGCCTAACGGTGTGCGGGACCGTAGCCCAGCTTCATGGAGACGGTTGCGAATGGTCCACGTCGATACCCCAGGAATAACAGTGTTCCTAATTTGCTGGGAAGTGGCGGTGTGGTCCCCTACGGCACTGCGTAGAATCCTTCGGTCTTGGCGTGCATCCGTGCGTCGCTGTGGTCCGGTCCCAGGTCGACGGGCACGTGCACCTTCCGCCGACCACTGGTGACAACATCGATGTACTGTGGAGACCTCACGCCCCACGTGTTGAGCAATTCGGCGGTACGTCCACCCGGCCTCCCGCATGCCCACTATATGCCCTCGCTCAAAGTCCGTCAACTGCACATACGGTTCACGTCCACGCTGTCGCGGCATGCTACCATTGTTAAAGACTGCGATGGAGCTCCGTATGCCACGGCAAACTGGCTGACACTGACGGCGGCGGTGCACAAATGCTGCGCAGCTAGCGCCATTCGACGGCCAACACCGCGGTTCCTGGTGTGTCCGCTGTGCTGTGCGTGTGATCATTGCTTTTACAGCCCTCTCGCAGTGTCCGGAGCAAGTATGGTGGGTCTGACACACCGGTGTCAATGTGTTCTTTTTTCCATTTCCAGGAGTGTGTGTGTGTATATATATATATATATATATATATATATATATATATATATATATATATATATATATATATATATAAAACAGAAAGAAACTTCCACATGGGAAAAATATATTAAAAACAAAGATTCCAAGACTTACCAAGCGGGAAAGCGCCGGCAGACAGGCACATGAACAAAACACACAAACACACACACAGAATTACAAGCTTTCGCAACTGGCAGTTGCTTCGTCAGGAAAGAGGGAAGGAGAGGGAAAAATGAAAGGATGTGGGTTTTAAGGGAGAGGGTAAGGAGTCATTGTGTGTGTGTGTGCGCGAGTGTACACCTGTCCTTTTTTTCCCCTAAGGGAAGTCTTTCCGCTCCCGGGATTGGAATGACTCCTTACCCTCTCCCTTAAAACCCACATCCTTTCATTTTTCCCTCTCCTTCCCTCTTTCCTGACGAAGCAACTGCCAGTTGCGAAAGCTTGTAATTCTGTGTGTGTGTTTGTGTGTTTTGTTCATGTGCCTGTCTGCCGGCGCTTTCCCGCTTGGTAAGTCTTGGAATCTTTGTTTTATATATATATATTTTCCAAGACTTACCAAGCGGGAAAGTGCCGGCAGACAGGCACAATGAACAAAACACACAAACACACACACAGAATTACTAGCTTTTGCAACCGATGGTTGTTTCTTCACGAAAGAGGGAAGGAGAGGGAAAGACAAAAGGATGTGGGTTTTAAGGGAGAGGGTAAGGAGTCATTCCAATCCCGGGAGCGGAAAGACTTCCCTTAGGGGGAAAAAAGGACAGGTGTACACTCACGCGCACACACACACACACACACACACACACATATCCATCCACACATACACAGACAAAAGCAGACATATTTAAAGGCAAAGAGTAAGGGCAGAGATGTCAGTCACGGCAGAAGTACAGAGGCAAAGAAGTTGTTGAAAGACAGGTGAGGTGCGAGCGGCGGCAACTTGAAATTAGCGGAGATTGAGGCCTGGCAGATATCGAGAAGAGAGGATATACTGAAGGGCGAGTTCCCATCTCCGGAGTTCGGATAGGTTGGTGTTGGTGGGAAGTATCCAGATAACTCGGACAGTGTAACACTGTGCCAAGATGAGCTGGCCGTGCACCAAGGCATGTTTAGCCACAGGGAGATCCTGGCCGTGTACCAAGACATGTTTAGCCACAGGGCGATCCTGGCCGTGTACCAAGACATGTTTAGCCACAGGCGATCCTCATTACCAACAAACACTGTCTGCCTGTGTCCATTCATGCAAACGGCCAGTTTGTTGCTGGTCATTTCCACATAGAAAGCGTCACAGTGTAGGCAGGTCAGTTGGTAAATCATGTGGGTGCTTTCACACGTGGCTCTCCCTTTGATCGTGTACACCTTCCGGGTTACAGGACTGGAGTAGGTGGTGGTGGGAGGGTGCATAGGACAGGTTTTACACCCGGTGCGGTTGCACCCTCTCCAAACCTTCCAGGAATTTCTCACTTCCAGCGTTGCCTCTCAATCTTTCTTGAAAAACCTTAATCCGGCTCCCAACATCACCACAGCCGAAGCCCAGGCTATCCGTGATCTGAAAGCTGACCGATCCATCATCATTCTTCCGGCTGACAAGGGTTCCACGACCGTGGTACTTGATCGTCGGGAGTATGTGGCTGAGGGACTGCGTCAGCTTTCAGACAACCCTACATACAAAGTTTGCCAAGGTAATCCCATTCCTGATGTCCAGGCGGAGCTTCAAGGAATCCTCAGGACCTTAGGCCCCCTACAAAACCTTTCACCTGACTCCATCAAACTCCTGACCCCACCGACACCTCGCACTCCTACCTTCTACCTACTTCCTAAAATTCACAAACCCAAACATCCTGGCCGCCCCATTGTAGCTGGTTACCAAGCCCCCACAGAACGTATCTCTGCCTACGTAGATCAACACCTTCAACCCATTACATGCAGTCTCCCATCCTTCATCAAAGACACCAACCACTTTCTCGAACGCCTGGAATCCGTACCCAGTCTGTTACCCCCGGAAACCATCCTTGTATCCATTGATGCCACTTCCCTATACACAAATATCCCGCACATCCAGGGCCTCACTGCAATGGAGCACTTCCTTTCACTCCGATCACCTGCCACCCTACCTAAAACCTCTTTCCTCGTCACCTTAGCCAGCTTCATCCTGACCCACTTTTAAAGGCCAGACATACCAACAATTAAAGGGAACAGCCATGGGTACCAGGATGGCCCCCTCGTATGCCAACCTATTTATGGGTCGCTTAGAGGAAGCCTTCTTGGTTACCCAAGCCTGCCAACCCAAAGTTTGGTACAGATTTATTGATGACATCTTCATGATCTGGACTCACAGTGAAGAACAACTCCAGAATTTCCTCTCCAACCTCAACTCCTTTGGTTCCATCAGATTCACCTGGTCCTACCCCAAATCCCATGCCACTTTCCTTGACATTGACGTCCATCTGTCCAATGGCCAGCTTCACACATCCGTCCACATCAAACCCACCAACAAGCAACAGTACCTCCATTATGACAGCTGCCACCTATTCCATATCAAACGGTCCCTTCCCTACAGCCTAGGCCTTCATGGCAAACGAATCTGCTCCAGTCCTGAATCCCTGGACCATTACACCAACAACCTGAAAACAGCTTTCGCATCCCGCAACTACCCACCCGACCTGGTACAGAAGCAGATAACCAGAGCCACTTCCTCATCCCCTCAAACCCAGAACCTCTCACAGAAGAACCCCAAAAGTGCCCCACTTGTGACAGGATACTTCCCGGGACTGGATCAGACTCTGAATGTGGCTCTCCAGCAGGGATACGACTTCCTAAAATCCTGCCCCGAAATGAGATCCATCCTTCATGAAATCCTCCCCACTCCACCAAGAGTGTCTTTCCGCCATCCACCAACCTTCGTAACCTCTTGGTTCATCCCTATGAAATCCCCAAACCACCTCCCCTACCCTCTCGCTCCTACCCTTGCAACCGCCCCTGGTGTAAAACCTGTCCTATGCACCCTCCCACCACCACCTACTCCAGTCCTGTAACCCGGAAGGTGTACACGATCAAAGGGAGAGCCACGTGTGAAAGCACCCACGTGATTTACCAACTGACCTGCCTGCACTGTGACGCTTTCTATGTGGGAATGACCAGCAACAAACTGTCCATTCGCATGAATGGACACAGGCAGACAGTGTTTGTTGGTAATGAGGATCACCCTGTGGCTAAACGTGCCTTGGTGCACGACCAGCACATCTTGGCACAGTGTTACACCGTCCGAGTTATCTGGATACTTCCCACCAACACCAACCTAGCCGAACTCCGGAGATGGGAACTTGCCCTTCAGTATATCCTCTCTTCTCGATATCCGCCAGGCCCCAACCTCCGCTAATTTCAAGTTGCCGCCGCTCATACCTCACCTGTCTTTCAACAACTTCTTTGCCTCTGTACTTCCGCCTCAACTGACATCTCTGTTCTTACTCTTTGCCTTTAAATATGTCTGCTTGTGTCTGTGTATGTGCGGATGGATATGTGTGTGTGTGTGTGTGTGTGTGTGTGTGTGTGTGTGTGTGTGTGTGTGTGTGTGTGTGTGTGTGTGTGTGTGCGCGCGCGAGTGTACACCTGTCCTTTTTTCTCCTAAGGGAAGTCTTTCTGCTCCGGGGATTGGAATGACTGCTTACCCTCTCCCTCAAAACCCACATCCTTTCATCTTTCCCTCTCCTTCCCTCTTTCCTGAAGAAGCAACCATCGGTTGCAAAAGCTAGTAATTCTGTGTGTGTGTTTGTGTGTTTTGTTCATTGTGCCTGTCTGCTGGCACTTTCCCGCTTGGTAAGTCTTGGAATCTTAGCTTTTAATATATTTTTCCCATGTGGAAGTTTCTCTCTATTTTATAACAAAGATTCCAAGACTTACCAAGTGGGAAAGCACCGGCAGACAGGCACAATGAACAAAACACACAAACACACACACAGAATTTCTAGCTTTCGCAACCGATGGTTGCTTCTTCAGGAAAGAGGGAAGGAGAGGGAAAGACGAAAGGATGTGGGTTTTGAGGGAGAGGGTAAGAAGTCATTCCAATACCGAGAGCAGAAAGACTTCCCTTAGGGGGAAAAAAGGACAGGTGTACACTCGCAAACACACACATATCCATCTGCACATACACAGACACAAGCAGACATATTTAAAGGCATTTGTCTTACCCTCTCCCTTAAAAACCATATCCTTTTGTCTTTCCCTCTCCTTCCCTCTTTCCTGAAGAAGCAACCATCGATATATATATGTATATATAATAGGGGGGGAGGGGGCAAAATCATGGCTTCGTAGCCAATGTTGGGTCTTCATTTGGTGCACATTCTGTATCTGAATCCTGTAGGGGTACCAGTATAAAAAGCACCACAAAATCTTTCGAACTGTTGATCAGTGAGAGGCAATTCCCGTGACTCAGTTCAAGTACTGACTGTGGAATTTGAGGTAAATGCTGCACAGTCAGCTATAGCTACAGCAACTTCAACAACAACTGCCATGTGGATGAGCCGCTGCCTCCTTCCTGCTGCACAGCCTAATTCACCTGTTTCTTTAAATTTCTTGATCATATTCTCTATCCCATTTATTGACATGGAGCCTCTTCGTAGCTGCTTCTGTTGATTATATTCCTGCTATCCATTGCTGCTGTTACTGCCATTCTGATAATACAAGTTTACCAGTAGTGCACAGTCTTCTCTCTCAACAGCGCTTGATTTTCATATGGAAAACATCAACGTTCTTAACCCTTTACACTAACAACAACTTCACAACAGAAATCAACATGTGTTGCCAAGTGAGAAACAGCATAATGATTTTATAATAGGAAACATTCCACATTTTTTCTTCTTACAGCACCATGTTTTCACCTGGTTGCAGAAAGAGGAACAATTACTTTTTTCAACATTCTCTGTGACAGCACTGGTTTATGAACACACCTATGTTGAAACTTCCTGGCAGATTCTGGAAACATCCCCCAGGCTGTGGCTACGCCATGTCTCCGCAATGTCCTTTCTTTCAGGAGTGCTAGTTCTGCAAGATTTGCAGGAGAGCTTCTGTAAAGTTTGGAAGGTAGGAGACGAGGTACTGGCAGAAGTAAAGCTGTGAGTACTGGGCGTGAGTCGTGCTTTGGTAGCTCAGTGGTAGAGCACTTGCCCACGAAAGGTCCCGAGTTCGAGTCTCAGTCGGGCACACAGTTTTGATCTGCCAGGAAGTTTCATATCAGCGCACACTCCGCAGCAGAGTGAAAATCTCTTTCTGCACACCTATGTTGTTTCTGTGACCTGCGATGTATACAACCCACACAGCAGCTGTCAATTTAATTATAACCAGCCGGTATATTTGCCTTGGTGTCTATTAATTACAGTTTTGGTACATATGCACACTAAGTTCAAACTCTTGCACGAATTGGGTGAAGCTGTGAGCAATGAAGATAATGGACAATGGATGCTACATATGTATTGTGCCACAGGTTGAGAGTTCGGATTGAATGGAAAACATGCTCGGTTAGCCGAAGCTGTTAAGGCAACATTCACATACAGTGAGAAATCTCAGTTTGAGTCCACATCTGGCATAAATTTTGACTTGTTGCGACTGAATTTCTTTCAGTGCCAAATTGTGGCTGATGTCTGTATTTCTCTTACCTCATGTATACATATAGCCACTGAATCATAAATCGTGTCTATTCTTTCAGACATGTCTGAAAGAACCGACGCCACACACCTGGGTTAAAAATAACTACTCTACACACACACAACAGACACAAGCTTGTGTCTGTGTATGTGCGGATGGATATGTGTGAGTGTGTGTGTGTGCGCGCGAGTGTACACCTGTCCTTTTTTTCCCCCTAAGGGAAGTCTTTCCGCTCCCGGGATTGGAATGACTCCTTACCCTCTCCCTTAAAACCCACATCCTTTCGTCTTTCCCTCTCCTTCCTGAAGAAGCAACCATTGGTTGCGAAAGCTAGTAATTCTGTGTGTGTGTTTGTGTGTTTTGTTCATTGTGCCTGTCTGCCGGCACTTTCCTGCTTGGTAAGTCTTGGAATCTTTGTTTTTAATATATTTTTCCCATGTGGAAGTTTCTTTCTATTTTTATATATATATATATATATATATATATATATATATATATATATATATATATACCTACCAAGCGGGAAAGCGCCGCAGACAGGCACACGAACAAAACACACAAACACACACACACAACCGCCAGCTCCAGCAACCGATGGCTGCCTCCCCAGGAAGGAGAGGGAAAGACGAAAGGATGCGGGTTCCAAGGGAGAGGGCAAGGAGAAACACCGATGGTGGAACATGACATGCGACAGGGCCATAGAAGAGAGAATACCAGCCTGGAAGAAAGTTAACAGCCATAAAACACAAGAAAAATGGGAGGACTTCAACAGGATACAGAAAAACACTTCAAAAATAATCCGAAGAGAAAAAAGAGGTTACGAAAATAGCAGGTTGAGGGAGATAGAAGAAGACTTCACCAGAAACAACACACGAAATTTTTACAGAGTATTCCGAGAAAATATGACAGGATATCAGCCACCAAGCTTATGCTTCAAAAGACAAGATGGAACACTGGAGACAAATCCGAAGAAAAACTGTGAAATATTAACCAGATACTTTGAAACGTTACTTAACTGTGATAAACCAAAACAGAGATTACAGTTTACAAAACCAGAACCCAACCGGGACTCTGAACCCCCAACATATGAAGAAATCGTGAAAATAATAAAATCATTGAAAAATAACAGAGCACCAGGTGAAGATGGACTGATTGCAGAAATCTGGAAATTAGACCATGAAAACATTACACCCAAAATTCATAGTATAATCAAAAACATCTGGGAAACAGAAAAGATACCAGAAGAATGGAAGTCAGCCCTAATACCCCCTCCCCCCACAAGAAAGGAGACAAAACAGACCCTAATAACTACAGAGGAATTTCGTTACTGCCGGTCGCATACAAAATTCTATCAAAAGCTCTGTTGAATCACCTAGAACCTCAGATAGATCCACAGATCGGAGAATAGCAAGGAGGGTTCATGAAGGGAAGATCATGCAGTGAGCAGATCTGGTGTCTGAGAACATTATTAACAATGAGAAAGTCCAGAAACACCACAGTAACATTTTTTGATTTCAAGAAGGCTTACGATTCCATAGACAGAAAAACGCTTTTTAATACACTAGAAGAAATGAAGGTAGACAATAAGACCAGAAAACTAATTCAGGAAACATTAACAAATACAAAGTCAAAAGTGAAGTTCATGGGCGAGATCTCAGAATCTTTCGAAATCAAGACAGGAGTGAGACAGGGAGATGGCCTGTCACCCATTTTATTTAACGCTGTTTTAGAGAAAATAATTAGGACGTGGGGCAAAGGAATCGATGGGGTAAAGATGGGGAGAGATAAAAATAGAACCGTCAACATAAAATGTCTGGCCTTTGCCGACGATATAGCCATCATTACAAATGACAGAAAAGAAGCCAGAGAAGCCCTAGAGATATTGCATGAAATCTCAGCCAGAACAGGACTACAAATATCATATGAAAAAACACAGTACTTGGACACCAAATCTGCAGACAGAAGCCCATTGATAACTAAGTACGGAAAAATAACACAAGTAGAAAGTTTCAAATACCTGGGAGAGACTATGCAGAAAACAGGACTGAATTCAAACAGCCAATGAAGAAAGGGCTACAAAACTACAAAAAGCATACAGACTTACATGGAACCATTACAATAAAAGAAATATTTCCATCAATACCAAATTAAGACATTACAAAACAGTAGTCTTACCTGAGGCCTTGTATGCCTCAGAAACAACAGTAATCAGAGGAAGAACTAAAATCAAGGAAATGGAAAAGCAAGAGAGGAAAATTCTGAGAAAGATCTATGGGCCAGTTCAGAGAAAGGGTTTCTGGATAAAGAGACCAACAAAGGAATAGTACAAACAGGCAGAGACAATTGCAGACAATATCAGAAAAAGAAGGGCAAAATTCTATGGGCATATTCGTAGGATGAATTAAAATAGGCTGACCAAGAAGATTTTTAATATAGTGGTGACGAATAAGGTGAAAACTAACTGGGTAAAGGAAACAATGGAAGACCTTAAAAATCTAAACATCTCCACAGAAGAAATATCAAACAGAGGAAAATACAGAGAAAAAAATCAACAAACAGAAATTCGATGAAACACCAAAAGAGAAGAAAGCAGGAAAGAAGTGGACAGAAGAGAGGAAGAAGAAGCACAGTGAATTTATGAGAGGTTTTTGGGAAGAGAAAAGAAAGAGACAGAAAAAAGTGCCATGAATTTGAAATGTACCAATTTATGTACTATATTGTCATTGTGAATATTGATTGTGTTTTAACGCTCTCCTCAATGGGGAATTAATGATAATAATAATAAATATACACACACATGGGAATGGATGAAATGTGGCCACAGAATACAGTTTGAACAGACGAGATACATTTTACTTTGCAAGGTGATGTGAATGAACAGAACTGTCATATATGAGGAGGTTCTACTCTGCCAAATGTACAGGAACATCCATTGCACACAGTTAATGTGAGTGTGTGGAGCTTGTGAAACCACCTCCTTCATTATCAGTTGGTTTTTCTTCAAATGGCCTTGCCGCAGTGGTAACACTGGTTCCCATCATATTACTGAAGTTAAGCACTCTCAGGCTGGGCTAGTACTTTTTTGGATGACTATCCAGCCTGCTTAACAAGTGAGGTGCAGCAATCAGCCCCTGTGAGGCAAACTGAGGAGCTATTTGATTGAGGAATAGAGACTCCGGTCTCATAAACTGACATAAGGCCGGGAGAGTGGTGTGCTAACCACAGGCCACTCCATATCCAGTGATGTCTGTGGGATGAGGATGACACAGCAACAGGTCAGTACTGTTGAGTCTTCATGTCCTGTTTGGGTGGAGTTTAGTTTAGGTCCCCCCCCCCCCCAAGGAGACAACACCTCATGGACCTATTACATGCACAGTGACATACACATTATAATGACCTACATGTACAACATGTGATTCCAGCTTTGCAAGAATGCAACTATGTCCATTCCATTATATTTGTGCAAACTAAGGTGAAAGATTTGTTTCAAGAAAGCATCAGCAAGCAACGAAGCACACGAGTGTGGGATTTGTGTTGAGATGCCATGATCGGCCTCATTTGAACTCTTCTGTTGGGAGAGTGAACTTGGAGTTGGAGTGGCTGCTTAGGATGGATACAGGGTCCCATATTGGTTTGATTCCTGTGAATGCTATCGATAGGTGGGACTACACTAGACATAGCCTTCACCTCAATAGGAATGGGAAGGGAAAACTGTCTGGGTTGATTGCAGAAAACTTATGGGGGGACACTGTCACAAGTGGTAAAATACCAGTGGTCACTAGTACAAGAGGGATGCCTTTTTTAGGATAGGCAAGGGGGAAAGAAAACAAGTTTTAAGAGAGGTTGGCAGACACACTCAGTTTGAAAAAACAGATGAACAGAAGCCAGATTTTAGCATACAGAAAGTAATCAGAAACTGCCAGTTCATCTTCGCCAAAGCAGTTATTATTCCATTATTATGCAGTTTCAGTTATCTTTATTACACCAGAACATTCCGGGATTCAGAAAGAAATTGATGAAATGAATTCATCTTACGAAATTGACATAACCTGCCTCTCTGAACATCAAGTGACCACTGGTATAGACATTTCAGGATTTAAGCTAGCTTCCTACTTCTACAGAATAGATATGGATGGAGGAGAAGTTACCACATTTATTAAAAACTGCCATAAATTCAAGAACATTATTATTAATAAATTCTGTTTAGAGCAGCATCTAGAAGCATGTGCAACAGAAGTAGGGTTCCATAACAGATCCTATGTAATAGTAACTATTTACCAAGCACCTGCAGGAAATTCTAATCTCTTCATAAATAATCTAGAAGCTCTTTTGGGTTATTTAACATGAAGAAACAAAGAAATTTTGATTGCTGGCCACTTTAACACAGATTTTCTAATGCAATCTTCTAGTAAACATTTACTGCAGTTAGTAATGTTGTCTTTCAAACTAACACACACTGGAAACTTTCCAACTAGGATCACTAAATCCTCGACAGCCATTGATAATGTTTTTACAGACAAATCAAAGGAACAAAATCATACCATAAAACCTGTAATAAATGGACTGTCAGATCATGACATGCAGCTCCTTGTTTTAGATGTAAATTCTAAGCAGATTATCAAGACTGCTAAATCTGAGTACAGGAGAGTAATCAATCAACCAAAAATTGAGTGTTTTAGAAAAATGCTCAAAGATATGAACTGGAAAGATGTTTATAGTGATGATGACATGAATGAAAAATATTAACACATTCATGAATAATGTCAGTACCATGTTTGAAAACTGTTTTCCTCTACAAGTTACTCAAATTAAACAGAAGTCTATAATAAAACCATGGATTACACAAGGAATAAAGATTTCCTGTAAGACAAAAAGGAAAATGTATCTGTCGACCAAGAATAGCTCCAATGCTGATAATTTAGCTAAATACAAGGAGTATTGTAAAATATTTTTTAAAAAAAGTAATTCAGACATCTAAACAAATGCACTACGAGAAGAAGATAGCAATGTCAGGGAACAAAATAAAAACAATATGGGATATAGTGAAAGAGGAAACTGTTAGAACCAGAAAGGAACAGGAGCAAACAGCATTAAGGGTTTATGACACATTAGTAACCGATGGGCATAGTGTGGCAAATCTATTTAACAAGTACTTTATATCTGTTACTGATAGAATGAGATTGGCAGGATCAGTAAATAATGCCCTTGAATATCTGAAACTAGACTTTACAAATAGTTTCAGGTACATGAATATGCCACTCACTTCACCAAAAGAAATAACTTCCATAACAAAATCTCTAAAAACGAAGCATTCTAGTGGTTACAATGAAATATCAACAAAGTTAATTAAGGCATGTTTTTGTGAGTTTAGTACAATTTTAAGTTACTTGTGTAACTAGTCAATTATAACTGGGACATTTCCTGGCTGGCTAAAATATGCAGATGTTAAGCCACTATTCAAGAAAAGGGATAAAGAGATACCATCAAACTACAGACCGATTTCACTTCTAACAGCATTCTCAAAATATTAGAAAAAGTAATGTATAGGCAGCTTCTCAATCCTCTGACCACAAACAACATATTATCAAGAACACAGTTTGGATTTATGAAAGGTTCTGATATCAAGAAGGCTATTTACACCTACAGTGAAAATGTACTTCATTCATTAAATAACAAATTACAAGCAGCAGGTATTTTCTGTGATTTGTCAAAGGCATTTGATTGTGTGAACCACAACATCCTTTTAAATAAATTAGAATTCTATGGTGTTACGGGCAGTGCTGCACAACAGTTCAAGTCATACCTCGCCAACAGAAAACAAAGGGTGTCAGTGCAAGGGACTAGTGAATTAAGTCATCAGTCATCATTAGAATGGGAAAAAATTACATGTGGTGTCCCAGAAGGATCCATCTTAGGGCCATTGCTTTTTCTAGTGTACATTAATGATCTCTCATCAGTTACACTGCCAGAAGCAGAGTTCATTTTGTTTGCAGATGAAACAAGAGTATTGCAATAAATAGTATGTCGAGTGTAGTTCTAGAAATATCTGCTAATGATATATTCATGGATATTAATAAATGGTTTAAAGCCAACTCACTGACATTAAACTTTGAAAAGACTCACTACATGCAATTCAGAACCAGTAGGAGGTTTCCAACCAGCATATGCATAAAGTATGAAGAAGAGCAGATAGAAGAGGATGACAGTCTTAAATTCCTGGGATTACAACTTGATAATAAATTCAGTTGGGAGGAGAACACCACAAAACTGCAGGAATGCCTTAACAAATCTGTATTTGCAATTCGAGTGTTAGCAGACACAGGCGACATAAAAATGAAAAAGTTTGCATACTTTTGCCTACTTTCATTCCATATTGTCATATGGTATAATATTTTGGGGTAACTCTTCAAGTCAAACAAAAATTTCAGAGCCCAAAAGCGTGTAATATTTATTATTTGTGGAGAAAATTCAAGGACCTCCTGTAGAAACCTCTTCGAAGAACTGGGTATACTAACTACTGCCTCTCAGTGTATTTACTCCTCAATAAAATTTGTCCTAAATAATACCGGGTGATCAAAAAGTCAGTATAAATTTGAAAACTTAATAAATCACGGAAAAATGTAGATAGAGAGCTAAAAATTGACACACATGCTCCGATGCCAATGCCTCTCCATAGCTCCAGACATGCTTTACAGTGCTGTTCACAATGTTATTCCTCGACTTCAACTATTGTTGAGGGATGCTGGTGGACATATTGAGCATTTCCTGTAAAGAATATCATCTTTGCATTGTCTTACTTTGTTATGCTAATTATTGCTATTCTGATCAGATGAAGCGCTATCTGTCGGACATTTTTTGGACGTTTGTATTTTTTTTTGGTTCTAATAAAACCCCATGTCATTCCAAGTATATCTGGCAATTTGTACCTCTCTATCTACATTATTCCATGATTTATTCAGTTTTAAAATTTATACTGACTCTCAGTAATTAAAACTTTCGGGCTAAGAGGCTGTGGTCCAATAGTAGAAATACTTCTCCTTGACATTTCGTTGCCAGCTGAGGGCAACATCATGTGAGGTGAGTCTACGACTGGCTGCTAGGCTGTGGAGGTCCTGTTTATATAGAGCGCGTAGAGGGCGCCACTACTCGTCACGTGCTGTCAACAGTAAAACTATATCTGGATGGCGTCATTACTCTCAATCGAAGGTAATCGATTGTCACACCTTGGGTACAAAGTCGATCGCTATATCTTATCTAATTTCAAACCTTCTTCCTTCCTGTTAAAATTATTGTGGTGTTTAAAAATCTCTACAGCCTCTCTATACATAGTGCATAATAATGTGATGTCTTAGCTAGCACACTCCTCTCTCTAAATTTTATTTCATGGTCACACGTTTGAAAAACATGTTCTGCTACAGCCGATTTGTCTGTGGGTCCCAGTTGACAGTTCCTTTTATGTTCAGTTAGGCGAGTGTTGATACTTCTTTTTGTGGTTCCAATGTAAACCTTCCCACAACTACACGGAATCTTATACACACCAGGAGTAGCTAAAGAGTGTCGTGCATCTTTCGCCGATCTTAAGCATTCACTAATCTTCTTGGTGGGTCTGAAGATTGTTTCAATTCTGAACTTGGCCAGCACTTTCCTGATACGGTCCGTAATATTGTGGATGAATGGAAGAAAAACTTTCCCCAACGATGGTTGTTGTTGTTGCACGTTTTCGGACATTTTTCTTCTGGGATGGAGTGTTCTATCTATCTCCTTGCCAGCGTATCCATTTTTCTGGAAAGCGGTTTGCAAGTGGTTTAGTTCCTCTTGCAAATAAGCTGGCTCACAGATTTTATTAGTCCTGTCCACCAATGTCTTGATAATACCTCTCTTCTGCCTGGGATAATGGTTCGAATCCTTATGAAGATAACGGTCGGTATGCATATCTTTTCTGTAGACTTTGTGACCCAGAGTCCCATCTGCTCGTTTAATTACTGAGACGTCCAAAAAATTAATCTGTCCATTACTTTCTGTCTCCATAGTGAATTGTATTTTTGAATTGTTGTTATTCAAATGCTTCAAAAAACGGTTCAGTTCTTCTTCACCGTGTTTCCATATGGACGTCTCAGTAATTAAATGAGCAGATGGGACTCTGGGTCACTAAGTCTACAGAAAAGATATGCATACCGATCGTTATCTTCATAAGGATTCGAACCATCATCCCAGGCAGAAGAGAGGTATTATGAAGACATTGGTGGACATTGCTAATAAAATCTGTGAGCCAGCTTATTTGCAAGAGGAACTAAACCACTTGCGAACCGCTTTCCAGAAAAATGGGTACGCTGGCAAGGAGATAGATAGAACACTCCATCCCAGAAGAAAAATGTCCGAAAATGTGCAACAACAACAACCATCGTTGGGGAAAGATTTTCTTCCATTCAGCCACAATATTACGGACCGTATCGGGAAAGTGCTGGCCAAGTTCAGAATTGAAACAATCTTCAGACCCATCAAGAAGATTAGTGAATGCTTAAGATCGGCGAAAGATGCACGACACCCTTTAGCTACTTCTGGTGTCTATAAGATTCCGTATAGTTGTGGAAAGATTTACATTGGAACCACAAAAAGAAGTATCAACACTCGCCTAACTGAACATAAAAGGAACTGTCGACTGGGACCCACAGACAAATCGGCTGTAGCGGAACATGTTTTTCAAACGGTGACCATGAAATAAAATTTAGTAAGACGACTGTGCTAGCTAAGAGATCGCATTATTATGCACGTTTGTATAGAGAAGCTGTAGAGATTTTTAAACACCACAATAATTTTAACAGGAAAGAAGAAGGTTTGAAATTAGATAAGATATGGCGATCGACTTTGTACCCAAGGTGTGACAATCGATTACCTTCGATCGAGAGTAATGACACCAGCCAGAGATAGTTTTACTGTTGACAGCACGTGACGAGTGGTGGCGCCCTCTACGCGCTCTATATAAACAAGACCTCCACGGCCTAGCAGCCAGTTGTAGACTCACCTCAGATGATGTTGCCCTCAGCTGGCAACGTAATGTCAGGGAGAAGTATTTCTACTATTGGACCACAGCCTCTTGGCCCGGAAGTTTTAATTACTGAAGACACCGGCCGTGAAAGCCTACACGCTATGATTATACTGACTCTTTTTCCAACAAACAGCTCTGTTCATACATACAATACCAGGAACAAAAATGATCTGCACAAGGACTTCAAAGCACTTACTTTAATTCAAAAAGGGGTCCACCACTCAGGAACACTCATCTTCTATAATTTGCCAGGAAACATAAAAAATTTATTTACAAATAAAAATCAGTTTAAAAGGAGCCTGAAAGACTTACTAGTGGCCGACTCCATTGATGAATTATTTAATATAAACAAATGATGTACTGTATACACTAATACTATTAGTATTGTTATTTCAGCTTAAAAAATGATGTATTGTATATACTCATACTATCAGTAATCAGTATTGTTATTTCAGCTTTAAAAAAAGTTTGACATATTCCACATCCATGAGGATCTTCTCAGCATGGATCTATGGAACGAAAAACTAATCTAATTTAATCTAATTTAATCTTTGGAAAGACCACATCATCTCTAGGCAAATCCTTGAGACTTCTGGTTGTGGGGATATCTAAAACATTGTGTTTATCAGGGATGTATCTGGGCCCTTCCTGATCTGAAGAATGGCATATGATATATTTCTCTGATTACACTGTTCACCATGCCCTGTTACAGACGCAGCAAACTGCTCAATTGAGAGACTGCACAGTACACATATTGTAACTTGTGACCATATCCTAATAAACATGCCAGAACCACCATAACCATGTGATTGATCATTCCTCCCCTTTTCCTACATCCACGCCACATTCTGGCTGCTTACACAGCCATATTTTCACCTGGTGGCAGAAAGTGGAACTATTACTTTTTCAGCATAATCCATGAGCACACTGATTCATGAACTTACCTGCAATGTTTCAGCATCCTGCAATATATACAGCCTGCACTGCAACACTTGGAACACCGTCAACGTACAAAAGAACAGGCAACATTTATGATTCAGTAGCCTTACATATACATGACATAAGAAAAATACAAACATCAGCCACAACTGAACATTTAAATAACTTCAATGGCAACAAGTGAAAATTTGTGCCAGACTGGGGCTCGAACCCTGATTTCCCACTTTACATGAATGATAGTCTTAACTGCTTTGGCTATCCTAGAATGCTTTCCATCCTGCCCAAATTCTCAACCTGTCACACACTAATATGTAATGTCCACTATCTGTTATCCTCACCGCTTGACAGGCTGTGAGGACGGGTCATGAGTCGTGCTTGGATAGCTCAGTTGGTACAGCACTTGCCCACGAAAGGCAAAAGTCCCAAGTTAGAGTCTCAGTCCGAAACACAGTTTTAATCTGCCGGGAAGTTTCATATCAGCACACACCCTGCTGCAGAGTGAAAACCTCATTCTACCTACATAATTATTCCATTCATTTTCCAATTCAGATTCAAATTAATGAAGTATAACAATAAATAGTAAGCCATAATTGCCAGTCAGCACTTCTCCCTCAGGAGGTGAAATGATTAATGCTCCCAACAGACATTTGTTAAAGTAAAAGTGACAGCACAATCCTAGCATTCGATGCTGTTAGTTGCTTCCTCAGAAAGGGATGGATTAGGCAGAGGTTAAAAAGGGAAGGTCAGGTTAGTCAGACCACAGGATGAGAGGGATTTACATGTAGTTCTTTCTTTTTTAATCTTTCCCAACATATCCCTCTCTTCTCTCTGAGGAAGGAACTAGCAGTTGTGAAAGCCAGGATTGTGTCAACACTTTTACATGTGTCTATCAACAGTACAAAACACTTCGCCTCTTTAATTACCAGCCAACAATTCTGTCTCATAATTTTACAGTTTTCTTAACTCATGTGTAACAATGGTATTTTTTCATTGTTTCTCTTTTGTAGGATACAAGCTTCCAAATGCCCAGCATTTACTGTAGGTGACCGACTCTCAGGTTGTGAACTTACGGCATATGGCTGAGGGGAAACAGCAGGACTAGCTGACGGGCTGGACATGCGGCGCTGTTGGCTGCAGATGTCGTGCAGGAGTTGCAACTCATAAGGGGTTGAAGGTGTCAACTGGCGAACCATATCTGCAACAATTACTAGTGTCAAACAGCAGTAGATTTCTTGAGGAGACTGAGAAATGTCAACAAAAGACAAACACAAAAATATGGCACATACTTTTCCAAATCGAACATATCACAATAGAAAGATGCACCATATAAATTTTAAGAAGTAAAAATAAGGACATTGCACCATAAAATAATGATTGGTATTAAGGTCTTCAGTTACATGTTTATTGAGGTTCTTTATAAAATAATAACACAATAATGAGATAATATGTCTAAAATGTGTGCATTAAAAGTACAAAAACCACATCAGTGTCATAATGGCCAAGAGACACAGAGTAGAATTTGCTGTAAGTTTACTTGGAGATGTGTGTGACAGCTCCCCAAGCAGGCACTGCTAACCCCTGAGCTGTAGGCCTACAAGCAGTCCTCACATGGGATGTGTCTAGCACTGCAAAGAACAGCAGGCATGGTGCCAGTTGAGGCTGCTGCATGTTCTGAAAATTAACTACTGTATCTCATGAAACATGCTACTCATTGTGATTTACAGTCACAGCACTCTCCAGTAGCAGCTACCAAATGCATCTGGCACACTCATCACACAGTTTGTTCACAAATATGGGTGCATGTAAAATAGTTGTGTTAACTCTGTCAGCGATCATCAAAACAAAGCGAAGGAGTTCACGAAGAAGATTCTGAAACTTTTGATGGCGTGAACAATGAATTGCTCTTAGAGAAACAGTACAAATACTAAATAACAATCTGTGATACATACTAGTACAGGTTAGTCATTAACCCAATTGAATCTTCATCACATCTTCGGTTTTAAATTGGATACAGTTAAAGTATATTGTCCAATGTCAGTTTGTGCATGCATCACACCCATAATCTCGATGTGGTATTAGCTTCCATCACTCTGATGTAATGTAATTCCTCACACATGGTTGGAGATTGAGATTAGTTTTGTAATTTTGTTTGAAGGGACGAGGATATTTTTTTGAAGCTATTAGCCAATATCGAAAAAGATAGATACCAGCAAGATACAAACATGAAGCCATCCAATCTGAGCAGTTCTCTTAGGTTGTTCACAGATGATGCTGTAATTTACCGTCTAGTAAGGTCATCCGAAGACCAGTATCAGCTGCAAAGCGATTTAGAAAAGATTGCTGTATGGTGTGTCAGGTGGCAGTTGACGCTAAATAACGAAAAGTGTGAGATGATCCACATGAGTTCCAAAAGAAATCCGTTGGAATTCGATTACTCGATAAATAGTACAATTCTCGAGGCTGTCAATTCAACTAAGTACCTTGGTGTTAAAATTATGAACAACTTCAGTTGGAAGGACCACATAGATGATATTGTCGGGAAGGCGAGCCAAAGGTTGCGTTTCATTGGCAGGATACTTAGAAGATGCAACAAGTCCACTAAAGAGACAGCTTACACTACACTCGTTCGTCCTCTGTTAGAATATTGCTGCGCGGTGTGGGATCCTTACCAAGTGGGATTGACGGAGGACATCGAGAGGGTGCAAAGAAGGGCAGCTCGTTTTGTATTATCGCGTTATAGGGGAGAGAGTGTGGCAGATATGATACACGAGTTGGGATGGAAGTCATTACAGCATAGACGTTTTTCGTCGCGGCGAGACCTTTTTACGAAATTTCAGTCACCAACTTTCTCTTCCGAATGCGAAAATATTTTGTTGAGCCCAACCTACATAGGTAGGAATGATCATCAAAATAAAATAAGAGAAATCAGAGCTCGAACAGAAAGGTTTAGGTGTTCGTTTTTCCCGCTCGCTGTTCGGGAGTGGAATAGTAGAGAAATAGTATGATTGTGGTTCGATGAACCCTCTGCCAAGCACTTAAATGTGAATTGCAGAATAGCCATGTAGATGTAGATGTAGATCCAATGTCTTGTGGGCTTATGATATTCGGAGAATCTTTGTAAAATAAAATTGAGAAATAAGTGTATATCATATAATGGAAACTCCTGGCTGGAATGTTAACAATGTAAGAAAAAGATAGCTTGCTAGTTACTGTAAATATGACAGTTGCAGACGAATACAAGTAAAAGACACTTACATGAAAGCTTTCTGCCACAGCCTTTGTCAGAAAATGAAAGAGAAACACACACTATTCATTCACACAAACATGCAAACCTCACACACAATGATTGCATGGACCAGAAAGGTATTCTGGATCAAGCTCCCATAGTTGGTTGTCACCACCAAATATGGAGTTGAACTCCATACCACTTAATCCAATATGGCTTCCGCTAAGTTCTGTTTTCACTTAAAATTTAGGTCACATCTCCTTGGCCATGTTTCTCTCTACAAGGCAAAAATATGACATGGCAGATTCTTTCTTTCACATTTGGCAATGTAGTGGCACATGAAATTCCTTGCTGTGCCATCACAAATTCTCGAACAGTTTCTTGTCCACAAATACTTTCATGTGCCATGAGAGAACCCTGCATGTTTTTGAGTGATAATACTTTGGTGCTATTTTCCCTGTGAGATTCTTATTGTTTTAATGTACAAATAAAGTAAAGAGCAGTTCTAATATACTCAGAGAACACGGTTATTACATTAAATATATGCTTCTGAAACAGACATTTTGCCAACAAATAGCTTGCTGCATGCCCTACACTGTGTGACACTGGACTAGCCATTCGCACTGCCTGTTAGCCAACAGTCAAGTATGCTTAGATAAGGTCAAAAAACTGTAGTCCAGGGTGGAATAGGTAAGAGTCAGACACAATATAGAATTTGAAACCTTCTACAACTTTCACTTCATTGCTACTATAAAATATGTCCTGGTAAACGTGCTCTCACTAAAGAAGGAACTCATGTCTGAACCACAGTGTTCAATATGGATGTGGGTTAAAATTACTCATCTTCATCTCTATGGCCCTTCCCCTCCCCCATGAACCATGGACCTTGCCGTTGGTGGGGAGGCTTGTGTGCCTCTGTGATACAGATAGCCATACTGTAGGTGCAAACACTATGGAGGGGTATCTGTTGACAGGCCAGACAAATGTGTGGTTCCTATAGAGAGGCAGCAGCCTTTTTAGTAGTTGCATGAGAACAGTTTGGGTGATTGACTGAACTGGCCTTGTAACATCAACCAAAACTGCTTTGTCGTGCTGGTACTGAGAATGGCTGAAAGCTATGGGAAACAACAGCTGTAATTTTTCCCCAAGGACATGCAGCTCTACTGTATGGTTAAATGATGGTGGCATCCTCTTTGGTAAAATATTCCAGAGTTAAAATAGCCCCCAATTCAGGTCTCCAGGTGGCGAGTACTCAAGAGGATATCATTATCAAGAGAAACATAACTGGCATTCTACGGATTGGAGTGTGGAATGTCAGATCCCTTAATTGGGCAGGTAGGCTAGAAAATTTGGAAAGGGAAATGCGTAGGTTAAAGTTAGATATAATGCTAATTAGTGAAGTTTGGTAGCAGGAGGACCAGGAATTTTGGTTAGATGAATACAGAGTTACAAATACAAAATCAACTATGGGTAATGCAGGAGTAGGTTTAATAATGATTTAAAAAAAATAGGAATGTGGATAAGCTACTACAAACAGCATAGTGAATGCATTGTGGTAGCCAAGATAGACACAAAGTCCACACCCACCACAGTAGTATAAGTTTGTATGCCAACTATCTCTGCAGCTTATGAAGAGTTTGAAGAAATGAATGATGAGATAAAATACATTATTTGGATAATCAAAGGAGATGAAAATTTAAAAGTCATGGGAGACTGGAATTCGGTAGTAGGAAAAGGAAGAGAAGAAAAAATAGCAGATAAATATGGGCTGGGGAAAGGAATGAAAAAGGAAGCCGCCTGGTAGAATTTTGCACAATTTATTGGTTATGAAGTGTAGATTAAACTGAAGAAACTGCAAAAAGGTAGGAATTTAGGTAGATGGGACCTGGATAAACTGAAAGAAACAGAAGTTGTAGAGAATTTCAGAGGGAGAATTAGGGACAACCAACAAGAGCAGGGGAAAGGAACACAGTAGTAGGAGTATGGGTAGCTTTGAGAGATGAAATACTGAAAGCATCAGGATATCAAGCAGGTAAAAAGGCAAGGGTTAGTGGAAATCTTTGGGTAACACAAGATATATTGAATTTAATTAATGATAGGAGGCAATATAAAAAAATCAGTAAATGAAGCAGGAATGGGAATACAAACGTCTCAACAATGAGACCACCAGTAAGTGCAAAATAGCTGAGCAGGAATTCCTAGAAGACAAATGTAAGGATGTAGAAGCATATATCACTAGGGGTAAGATTGCCACCTACAGGAAAATTAAAGAGACCTCTGGAGAAAAGAGAACTGCCAGCATGAACATCAAGATCTCAGATGGAAATCCAGTACTAAGCAAAGAAGGGAAAGCAGAAAGCTGGAAGGAGTATATAGAGGATCTATACAAGGGAGATGTACTTGAGAGCAATATTATGGAAACAAAACAGGATGTAGATGAAGATGCAATGGGAGATACGATACCGCGTGAAGAGTTTAGCAGAGCACTGAAAGACCTAAATCAAAAAGGCTCCGGGAATAGACAACATTCCATTAGAACTACTGATAGCCTAGGGAGAGCCAACCATGACAAAACTCTTCCATCTGGTGATCAAGATGTATGCAACAGGCAAAGTACTCTCAGACCTCAAGAAGAATATAATAATACCAATTCCAAAGACAGCAGGTGCCGACAGATGTGAAAATTACCAAACTATCAGTTTAATAAGTCAAGGTTGCAAAATACTGACATGAATTCTTTACAGAGAAATGGAAAAACTCGTAGAAGCTGAGCTCAAGGAAAATCAGTTTGGATTTTGAAGAAGTGTAGGAACACGCAAGGCAATACTAATCCTATGTCTTTGAATAGACGATAAGTTAAGGAAAGGCAAACCAATGTTTATATAATTTGTAGACTTAGAGAAAGCATTTGACAATATTGCCTGGGATACTCTCTTTCAAATTCTAAAGGTGGCAGGGGTAAAACACAGGGAGCAAAAGGCTATTTACAATTTGCACAGAAACCAGACGGCAGTTATAATAGTTGAGGGGCAGGAAAGGGAAGCTATAACTGAGAGGAGAGTGAGACAGGGTTGTAGCCTACTCCTGACATTGAGCAAGCAGTAAAGGAAACAAAAGAAAAATTTGCAGTAGGAATTAAAGTCCAGTGAGCAGAAATAAAAACACTGAGATTTGCTGATCACATTGTAATCCTGTCAGAGACAGCAAAGGATTTGGAACAGCAGTTGAACACTATGGACAGTATCTTGAAATGAGGATATAAGATGAACATCAACAAAAGCAAAACGAGGATAATGGGGTGTAGTCGAATTAAATCAGGTGATACTGAGGGAATTAGATTAGGAATTGAGATGCTTAAAGCTATCTGAGCAGCAAAATAACTGATGATGGCCAAAGAATAGAGGACATAAAATGTTGACTGAGCATGCCAAGAAAAGCTTTTCTGAAGAAGAGAAATTTGTTAACATCGAGTGTGTCAGGAAGTCTTTTCTGAAAGTATTTGTATGGAGAGTAGCCATGTGTGGAAGTGGAACATAGATGATAAACTGTTTAGACAAGAAGAAAATAGAAGGTTTTGAAATGTGATGCTACAGAACAATGCTGAAGATTTGGTGGGTAGATCGAGTAGCAAATGAGGATGTACTGAATAGAATTGGGGAGAAGAGGAATTTGTGACTTGACTTGACTTGAAGGAGGCACCAT
Source organism: Schistocerca gregaria (assembly GCF_023897955.1). Lineage (NCBI taxonomy): Eukaryota > Metazoa > Arthropoda > Insecta > Orthoptera > Acrididae > Schistocerca > Schistocerca gregaria. Next base: position 94,769,161 of record NC_064924.1, read on the forward strand.
TTGGTAGGACACACACTGCAGCATCAATCGATCATCAATTTAGTATTCAAGGGAAGTGTGGATGGTAAAAACCATAGAGGGAGACCAAGAGATGAATACAGTAATCAGATTCAGAAGGATGTAGGTTGCAGTAGTTACTCGGAGAGGAAGAGGCTTGCACAGGATAGAGTATCATGGAGAGCCGCTCAAACCAGTCTTTGAACTGAAGACCACAAAAACAAACATCCTCTGTGGTCACAGAATGAATCCCACAGCTAGTGTAACTCCACGTGTCTGGACACACATGTATGTGTCAACTGTAGGGCATGAACGAAGCAAAAATTAATAATCCAGCAATCCGACTACATATTTGTGACCCTATGTTAATCAAAACCCCACCACTGTATTCATTTTTTCGTTATCAGTTTTCCTTTGAGTTCCTTTAATTTTCAATGCAGTTAAATCCTTTAACAAAAATTCCAATACAAAATGTGATACTATTATTATTACTCATGAAATAATGAGCTTTGCCTGTGGTCATTTTGAGAGAAGTCGATGATTTACTCAAAATGGCAACAACTGTTAACAGCACTTTAAGTTTTAAATGGTCTCTTCTTCTTCTTCTTCTTCTTCTTCTTCTTCTTCCTCATCGAGGTATAGGAATATTTTGTGGACTGCCTTTCCGATGATTGGGACTGAGCCACAATGTGTAATATCTGACTGACAGTGAAAGATGTTGTCACTGTCCTATGTCATGGTAGGTAGGCTACAACCACCCTCCCTCCATATAGTTGGCAAGGGTCCTGTTTTTTGTGGGTTGGAAGTTTACCATAGGATGACAACCCTTAAAATGTTGCAGTGCTACTATTTCCAGCTCATTCAGTTTCGATATGAAGAACTTCACCTACATTGCAGATGCACTTTGCTATAGGCTCTTGCCACCTCGCAGTTAATAACAGTTTAACAGAACATAATAATGTCGTTTGTATAACCATGTTCAATATTTCATGGTTCAGTACTCTCTCTCTCTCTCTCTCTCTCTCTCTCTCTCTCTCTCTCTCTCTCTCTCTCTCTCTCTCTCTGTGTGTGTGTGTGTGTGTGTGTGTGTGTGTGTGTGTGTGTGTGACCTGCACCTCCCTCCATCTCCAAAGTGATCAGGAATCCCCAAGCAGAGAAGCTGCCGATGGCTTACATGGCCATAGACTGAATAGGTAATCAATTCTGAAATCCCAGTGGACTCAGTAAAGTGCGACAAAATCCTTTCATATTAGCCTCCTGAGGCAGCAGTGCTTTTAACAGTCAATGGGGGGAGACTGCACATCAAGTCACTGGTTTTGCAGTAGCTAGCTTTTGTCACTGAAGCCCAGTCACTTGTTTTGCATGATCACAAGCCTGAATAGTGAGCACAGAGAATAGGATCATATAATAGGAAGGCACACTGTATCTCGGTTTGTCTTGTGCAGGCAGCCTTTGCTCCAGAACCTGCAGTCTCTTTTTTTCTCCAAATTATTATCTGCATTGACACTCAGCAAAATGGTAGTTCTGTCACCTCCTACCTTCGTAGGTGAAATAGGAACACCCCCCCCCCCCCCCCCCGCCCTCCCTCTGCCTTCCACAGATTTGGAGTACATGAGGAATTCATCATCCTCAAGGTGTGTAATTCTTCTTCATTGAACAATCAGAATTCGTAATGTAAGGGGATCTTGAAAGCATACTCATGGCGAACCTCAAAGAAGCTAGGAAGCCCCTTTTCTTGTACCCAGAATAATAAATTACACTGTAGCTATGGCCGCAGGTGACCCATGACAGAGAAGAAAGTGGGGTGAGACACAAGGCAGGGATCTCAGAGATGCATAATCATGAGTGTCCTTCAAGCTGCTAACTACTTTGTCACAGAGTGAGAATAAAATGATGATAATTTTAAACATGGCTGTTACTCAGCAACAGTATACTAGTTTCAACATATGATTATACAGCCAACTGGTTGCAAATAACTGTTAGGTACACTGACCTAGGTTTCGAAACCTACTAAGGATGTCTTCATCAGAATGAAATTTTGATAAATTGTAAAATAGCATTGCTAAAAATCCATCGTCAAAATTTACAGCAGCTATGTTAATGTCAAAAGTGAAATAAAATGTTCCAGCTCAGTTATTTGCAACCGTTTGGCTGTATAGTCCTATGTTGAAAAAAGATAAATTTGGAAGGCTTAACAATGCATAAGTTTAATATTTTACCCATCATCATCAACTGTATCTGTATTTATTAAAATAATCAGTAACCAGTTACACAAAATGAATTTTATTTCCTTTACTGGTTTCAGGTACCTAGTGTCTACTTCAGAAAGTTATAACTATCGCAAGTAATGCAACAGTTACAACATTCTGAAGAAGGATACTAGTTTAAGGTAATAAAACAGGAAGTAGGTAGGTTTCCTAAAAGCAAATCTTCAGAATGCCTAAATGATTATCTGTTCCCATGACAGCATTCTCAAATAACTAATTACACCTTTAATTGTAAAGCTCAGTTATAGTTTCTTCACTTCCAAAGGGAATCGGCATAAACTTTTAATTAATTCCAAATGCTGTTTTTATGTACCTTCTAACATTAAATACTAAATTTGTTTTTTATTATATATTATCTTAAAGAATGTGTTGTTTGGAGAAGAAAATTGTATTTTCATGTCACTCATAAATTACAAATTAGTACTAGTTACTCAAACAGTGGAAATCCCAGATTACAGTATTCCAAAGAGGATAGATTGTTAATCAGTGTGAAAATGACACGCTGAGTTTCAGACTGCTATCTCCAGCTGCTCTGAGCAAAAAGTAACTGCATCAAATGAAAGCAACAATTGAGAGTGACACAGGGAAGGAGGAGGGATACCATGTTGGGGGAGGGGGAAGGAGGTGGGTAGAGAAGTGAGCCCGGTCTTGCAGAGTGTGCAGGGACCAGATAATGTCTAGACAAGGCTTCCAGGGGCAGCATCAGAAGCAGCAGGGGAGAGAGGTGTGGAGGAGAGGGTGGGGGGTAAACAGGTGGTTGAAAAGAAATGGAGATGAACAGAGAGGGCAAAAGACCAGCAGGTGCATTGGCAGAGTGTGGTCTTTTCCCCTTATCTGCTCCTCTCCTTTTCCACTCCCTGTTGCCCTCACCCCTCCTTTTCACACAGTTTCCTGATGATGTACTTGGCAACCTAGTCTTGCATGCTCCACCAGGCAGCACTCACTCCCCCTGTACCCTCAATCCTATTTCTCCGCCCAACTATGGATTGTTGTCACCTTCAATGAGTTTCAGTTTCAGCCTGGCCTGAGAAGGCACAGATAGTGGTCATGTGTGAATGATATGTGCTTGCTTGTGTGAATGTGTGTGTGGTTTCTTTCTGAAGAAGGTTTTGGCCAGAAGTTCAATGTGAAACTGTCTTCTCATTGCGCCTGTCTGCAACTCAACGTATCATCTTTACAGTGAGTAGCAATCTATCTTTTCCATAACATTACTGTAGTTTTATTCTGTTACGAATTACCAAGCAGTGTCCACTGTTTATATAGTTATTTTTTGCAAATGTCAACATTTTGTACACTATAGCCTTCAATGACTGACAGATTGTTTGTAGTACCACACACCTCCTCCTCCCTTAAAGTGAAGCCATTGCTGTGGTACTAACCTGAAATCTCTCAATATCAGCCACAAAATGTACAGTTTTCTCCATAAAGGAGTAAAGAACACCATAAATTATGTACACTACAGAGGAATGTTTTGCAGCAATCAGTTACTATTTAGGTTTTCTATTTAATTTTATTACTCTCTCATGTAATCTGGGACACAGTTATCTGTTTTGCAGTAAATGTAAAATAATTCTGGAATTTTGTATATACCGGGACAGTGAGTAACTATGCACTTAGTACAGAACAGTAATATCATATCTATCTGGTGGTAATACCAATACCTGACACCTGTGGTCTAGGGGTAGCATCTTTTATTCATAATCAAAACATCTTCGGTCCTGGGTTCAATCCCCACCACTGCCTAAATTTTGATAAATAATCAGCATTGGCGGCCGAAGACTTCCGGCATAAGAAGTCAGCCTCATTCTGCCAACGGCCTTGTCAAAGAGGGCGGAGGAGCGGATAGAGGTTCAGGGCACTCTCTTGTTCTAGGGGTGGGAAATTGCCCCTAAAGGCGGAAGAATCAGCAATGATCAACGACATGAGGATGCAGAAGGCAATGGAAACCACTGCATTAAAGACACGTAACGTGTATCCACAGGACATGTGGCCTGCAGTTGAAGAAGTGTCATGATGATCTCTCCATTGCCAAAAGATTCCGGAATAGTCCCCCATTCGGATATCCGGGAGGGGACTGCCAAGGGGGAGGTTACCATGAGAAAAAGATTGAATAATCAACAAAAGGATAATGTTCTACGAGTCAGGGCGTGGAATGTTAGAAGCTTGAACGTGGTAGGGAATCTAGAAAATCTGAAAAGGGAAATGCAAAGGCTCAATCTAAATATAGTAGGGGTCAGTGAAATGAAGTGGAAGGAAGACAAGGATTTCTGGTCAGATAAGTATCAGGTAATATCAACAGCAGCAGAAAATGGTATAACAGGTGTAGGATTCGTTATGAATAGGAAGGTAGGGCAGAGGGTGTGTTACTGTGAACAGTTCAGTGACCGGGTTGTTCTAATCAGAATCGACAGCAGACCAACACCGACAACGATAGTTCAGGTATACATGCCGACGTCGCAAGCTGAAGATGAGCAGATAGAGAAAGTGTATGAGGATATTGAAAGGGTAATGCAGTATGTAAAGGGGAACGAAAATCTAATAGTCATGGGCGACTGGAATGCAGTTGTAGGGGAAGGAGTAGAAGAAAAGGTTACAGGAGAATATGGGCTTGGGACAAGGAATGAAAGAGGAGAAAGACTAATTGAGTTCTGTAACAAGTTTCAGCTAGTAATAGTGAATACCTTGTTCAAGAATCATAAGAGGAGGAGGTATACTTGGAAAAGGCCGGGAGATACAGGAAGATTTCAATTAGATTACATCATGGTCAGACAGAGATTCCGAAATCAGATACTGGATTGTAAGGCGTACCCAGGAGCAGATATAGACTCCGATCATAATATAGTAGTGATGAAGAGTAGGCTGAAGTTCAAGACATTACTCAGGAAGAATCAATACGCAAAGAAGTGGGATACGGAAGTTCTAAGGAATGACGAGATACGTTTGAAGTTCTCTAAAGCTATAGGTATCAGCAATAAGGAATAGCGCAGTAGGCAACACAGTTGAAGAGGAATGGACATCTCTAAAAAGGGCCATCACAGAAGTTGGGAAGGAAAACATAGGTACAAAGAAGGTAGCTGCGAAGAAACCATGGGTAACAGAAGAAATACTTCAGTTGATTAATGAAAGGAGGAAATACAAACATGTTCTGGGAAAATCAGGAATACAGAAATACAAGTCGCTGAGGAATGAAATAAATAGGAAGTGCAGGGAAGCTAAGACGAAATGGCTGCAGGAAAAATGTGAAGACATTGAAAAATATATGATTGTCGGAAGGACAGACTCAGCATACACGAAAGTCAAAACAACCTTTGGTGACATTAAAAGCAATGGTGGTAACATTAAGAGTGCGACGGGAATTCCACTGTTAAATGCAGAGGAGAGAGCCGATAGGTGGAAAGAATACATTGAAAGCCTCTACGAGGGTGAAGATTTGTCTGATGTGATAGAAGAAGAAACAGGAGTCGATTTAGAAGAGATAGGGGATCCAGTATTAGAATCGGAATTTAAAAGAGCTTTAGAGGACTTACGGTCAAATAAGGCAGAAGGGATAGATAACATTCCATCAGAATTTCTAAAATCGTTGGGGGAAGTGGCAACAAAACGACTATTCACGTTGCTGTGTAGAATATATGAGTCTGGCGACATACCATCTGACTTTCGGAAAAGCATCATCCACACAATTCCGAAGACGGCAAGAACTGACAATTGTGAGAATTATCGCACAATCAGCTTAACAGCTCATGCATCGAAGCTGCTTACAAGAATAATATACAGAAGAATGGAAAAGAAAATTGAGAATGCGCTAGGTGACGATCAGTTTGGCTTTAGGAAAAGTAAAGGCACGAGAGAGGCAATTCTGACATTACGGCTAATAATGGAAGCAAAGCTAAAGAAAAATGAAGACACGTTCATAGGATTTGTCGAGCTGGACAAAGTGTTCCACAATATAAAATGGTGCAAGCTGTTCAAGATACTGAAAAAAGTAGGGGTAAGCTATAGGGAGAGATGGGTCATATACAATATGTAAAACAACAAAGAGGGAATAATAAGACTGGACGATCAAGAACGAAGTGCTCGTATTAAGGGGAGTAAGACAAGGCTGTAGCCTTTCGCCCCTACTCTTACATCAAGGAAGCAATGATGGAAATAAAAGAAAGGTTCAGGAGTGGAATTAAAATACAAGGTGAAAGGATATCAATGATACGATTCGCTGATGACATTGCTATCCTGAGTGAAAGTGAAGAAGAATTAAATGATCTGCTGAACGGAATGAACAGTCTAATGAGTACACAGTATGGTTTGAGAGTAAATCGGAGAAAGACGAAGGTAATGAGAAGCAGTAGAAATGAGAACAGCGAGAAACTTAACATCACGACTGATGGTCACGAAGTCAGAGAAGTTAAGGAATTCTGCTACCTAGGCAGTAAAATAACCAATGACGGGCGGAGCAAGGAAGACATCAAAAGCAGACTCGCTATGGCAAAAAAGGCATTTCTGGCAAAGAGAAGTCTACTAATATCAAATACCGGCCTTAATTTAAGGAAGAAATTTCTGAGGATGTACGTCTGGAGTACAGCATTGTATGGTAGTGAAACATGGACTGTGGGAAAACCGGAACAGAAGAGAATTGAAGCATTTGAGATGTGGTGCTATAGACGAATGTTGAAAGTTAGGTGGACTGATAAGGTAAGGAATGAGGAGGTTCTACGCAGAATCGGAGAGGAAAGGAATATGTGGAAAACACTGATAAGGAGAAGGGACAGGATGGTAGGACATCTGCTAAGACATGATGGAATGACTTCCATGGTACTAGAGGGAGCTGTAGAGGGCAAAAACTGTAGAGGAAGAAAAAAAAGAAAAAAAGAAAAAAAAAGCTCAAATTCAAAAGTATGATGATTATTTTTTATCATACTTTGCAAACTACTTAATTATTTGTTGTTATGAACATGTTAGGCAAAATCTGGATACTAATCCAGGTCATTTTACATTCAATTTATTCTAAATTGCAGTAGTTTAGTAATATAGATGATTTAAATGACATTGAATGTTTATTTTTCTTCTCATGATAGTCTCTTTCCAGTTTACTACCACCTTTGTGTACATACTGTCTCCAAGACCTTTCAGACCAGATTGTTTTTGCGATATCGCCCGCTACCCAGTTGGCCGCATTTTCACAAAGAGTGCTGCCAGTTATGCTGCCATGTTTCCTACAGCCGCCACTGTGGCATGAGGACCCTGCAGCAAACAACTGCACTGCTGCCAATGAGATGCAAGCAACCCCTCTCTGGAGCTCCAGTGGCAAGTGTATTTAAGTTCAAACATCTATGCACCAACCCCATTTTGTGTGTTTGCCAGTAGAATCACATTTACAGACTTTCATAGTGGCCAATGCTACAGATTTATACACTTAAAAAACTGTCATTCTTCAATACAATGTCTATTTAAAAGATGTCAAGCCCTGGGAACTATTTTTAAATGTGTAAATGTCATTCAAGTGGCAAACACACAAAATGGGGTCAGTGCACGAATGTTTAACTTAGTACACTCGCCACTGGCTCTCCAGAGAGCAGATGCTTGCATCTCATTGGCAGCAGTGTAATTGTTTCTATCAGTGCCCTTGCACCAAGATAACAGCTGTAGGAAATGCGGCAGTATAACTGATGGCATGTATATTTGAAAGTACAGCCAACCAGATAGTGGACAATTCCGCAGTTTTGTCATCTCAAAAGTCTCCTGCTGATCACACAGATTATCCAGCAAATGAATTTATGGTGCAGAACACTGAGTCACCCCATTCTTCTGATTTAATTACAACCTCTGAGAAACTAACAATTTTTTACTTTTCTTCCATTTTCCATTATCTGTCTTATGTTCCAGTATTCTCTCTCTTTCACCTTCACAGAATGATGATTCCCTCATAGTGAACCAAGCACAAGGATGACTTCCTATGCCAGTTGGTTATTATTAAAGTGCAGCTACTCATGGAAGTCCAGTGTTGGCTGTAGTTATTCTATGGCAGTGGAACTTTGTAGATATGCTAATGTGTCAATGCTCGAAAACAGATTAGTTCCAGTTGTGGCCACCGGGTGCAAGTCTAGCACTGTACACTGTTTGTACAACATCCACACAGCTTTTGACAAGCCATAACATGAGTAAACAATGTGGGTATTGAGAAGCGACACAATGCAGTGTTAGTGAATGGCAGCAATTACAGTGCTGCATTAAACGTAAATGTCGTGTGACTAGGGCCTCCTGTCGGGTGGACTTTTCACTGGGTGCAAGTCTTTCGATTTGATGCCACTTTGGGGACTTGCGCATTGATGGGGATGAAATAATGATGATGAGGACAACACAACACCCACTGCCAGTGCAGAGAAAATCTCCGATCCAATTGGAAATCGAACCTGGGTCCTTAGGATTCGGTCGCGTTGACCACTCAGCTAACGAGGGCGGACAGTGTTGCATTGAGAGAGTATCATCAACTGAAAGGACAGAGGAGAGACCTGATGCCATTAAATGGTTTAAAGAGGATGGTATTGAAACTTGAAAACACAGGCAAGGTCAGTGTGGCACCTGGAAGATGAAGGCATCCTATTCCAATTGAAGGTACTGACAAGCCTTCTGTTGCTGTAACTGACCATGCAGCACATGCCCCAGGTAGTGCTAGTGCTTGTGCAGCATCCCGAGAATTTTCCATTGCACAGTCAACAGTATGGAAAATTTTGTTGTCTATTTTACACTACTACACATACAAGATCCACACAGTGCAGCAACTGAAACTTCATGACCTGTATCAATGTTCTGAATTTGCTCTTCGGCTTCTAACAATATGTGGCTGGGCAATATTGTATGGAGTGACAAGACATATTTTACATTACAGGATGCAATAAATACAGAGCATTGCCAAATGTGGGGTACTGTTAAACCATGTGTTGGGCACAGAGAGCCACTGTACTCACCATATGTGACAGTGTAATGTGGATTCACAGGCACCTTCATTCTCAGTCCACTCTTCTTTGAAGAGAAGGCACCCAGAGGGTGTGACATCAGAAGATTACTGAGACCTCCTTATGGAGCATGAGATTACTACTTTGGAGAACTGCAGCTATGTGGAGACCACTGTTTTCATTCAAGACGAGGCACAACACCTCATGTTGCTCCCCCATTGAATGATCTGCTTAATGCAAACTTCTACAAACACGTTATCTACCAAGATTTTCCAGATGCAAGGCCTGAATGATCATCTGATCTGAAAGCAGGCAACTTTTGGCTCTGGGGATATACAAAAAGTACTCATTTACCATGGACACATCTGGGGCCATTAGACAGAAACATGTTGCTCAGATTTCAACAAAACTGCTGCTGGAAATTGTGGATCACATCGTTTAAAGAATGTAGCATTTTCAAAATTCGACAATTGTCCCTATCATCATCTATGAGACAAACCACTGTACAATAGCTCAGCAATCCATCTTTATTCTCCATCAGGTTAGTGTTCCAATGCCAAAGTCAGCATCAAGTAATTAATATATGAACACCTATACGTGAAGGTTGTTTTGCTTATTCATGATGTTAACATCCCCATGTCAAACAAATTGGTAAACTTTCAGTGACTTTGTAAACAATTAATAATACTTTGTGAACAATTAATAATATAGAATAAACATTTGCAAATTTGTGGTAAGTCTTATGAGATCAAACTCCTGAGGTCATTCATCCCTAACCTTACACACTACTTTATCTAACTTAAACAAACTTACGCTAAGGACAACACACATACCCATGCCCAAGGGAGGACTCGAACCTCTGAAGGGGAGTAAAGGGGGGGAGGGGGGGGGGGAGCCGTGCGGGCCGTGACAAGACGCCTCAGACCCCACAGCAATAATCATTTAAACTGCAGTTTCAAGACATATAAGACATGTGTAAACATGAGTGCTGAGTCTGACGCTGAGAATGGTGAATAAATGTTTCACCACTGTTAAAATCTGTTAAGAGTAGCTGCTAGCCTGTGTTGTTAGTTAGTTTGTTTTATGTTCGATAGATCATATGTATAACAGATCATAATAATGTGAAATGAGCATTTTACATTCACATCACAAATTAATTTGTAAACATGACAACATATTGATGGTTTACAAGCTTTTAGTTTTATTTTTTCTTATAAACAGATGCAAATTAGTAATTCCTACACACCATCTTTTAGACATTACAGTAATATAAATTCCTCTACAGAATAGGAGTTGCCAAGAAGAATTTTTTCAGTTTATGTTGGTTGTTTGGTTGGGTTGGAGAGTCAAGGGAGCAAACTACAGGGTCATCAGTCCTCTTTTCCTCATGCAAACTGGTCTCAGATTAAAACCATTCCCAAAACGAGTCAGGGGAAGTAAAAAGGAAAAAAGTAACTGGGAACCACACTGAAAAAGAAAACTAAAAAGCAAACCGAAAGGGAAAAACATGCACTAAAAGGGGAAAAAAAGCATTTGAAGGTATTGAAATAATACAGCAGATAGTGTTGGCTGGCTGGTCGCAAGAATAAAAAAGGATGAGCCAGCCACTCTGCAACATACTAAAATCTCCAGCCAAAAACCATAAGGCTAAAGAAATACAGACAGAGGTCAAATGAACGTTAAGATAAACAAAAGGCAAAGAAAAATCAAGGAAGAAGTAAAATAGAGGAAGGGTGAAGGCCTGGGAGAAAGTGATAAAAATCTTCCTCTCAAAGAAAACGTAAAACTAGATTAGCCATTGAGGCATTGTCTCCTAACGCCATAGGCAGAGTGGCAGGTTTAAAGTCCACCTCAGGGTGGCTAAAATTGGGCAATCTGACAAGATGTGGGCCACAGTCAAGTGGGAATCACAGAGACATTGAGGAGCGTCCTCGTGACGTAGGAGGTGGCCATGAGTCAGCCAAGTATGGCTGATGCAGAGTCGACAAAGGACAATGGAGTCCCTGTGGGTGGCTCACATGAGTGACCACACACCACACACATTGTCTCCTTAATAACAGGTAGTTTATTTGATGTACTGAGGGTGTGCCATTCAGTAGCCCAGATCCTGAAAACTTTACGGCATAAGACCAATCAGAGATCAGTCACCAGTGTGTTGATCTCTAAAGTCGGTTTAGTGGTAGCCTGTTTGGCCAGCCTGTCAGCCCGTTCTTTCCTGGGATTCCAATATGTTCTGGGGTCCACATGAAGGCCACTGAATGTCCAACATTTTTGAGGGCAGAAACAGACTCCTAGAAAGTCATCACCAAAGTCTGGTGAGTGAAGCACTGGTCAAGAGCTTGTAGGAGTCACTACAGATGAGAAACCACTCACCTGTGCAGGAGTGGATATGCTCAAGAGCACAACAGATGGCTAAGCAACTCGGCAGTGAAAACACTGCAGTCATCCAGCAAGGAGCACTCTTCAGAATGTTCAACTTGAGCATAAGCGAAGCCAATGCGACCATCAGCAATCGAACCATCATTGTAGACAATTTCTGAGCCCTGGAGCTCGCCAAGAATAGAGAAAATCTGGCGGCAGAGGGCCTAACGAGGAACTGAGTCATTTGGGGCTCGCGATGGGTCCAGACGAAGCTGTGGGTGAGGTACGAACCATGGAGGTGTATGTGAGTGGACTCGAAGGAAAGATAGCAGAGGTAAAGACTTGAGTTTCTGAGAAGGGACACTTTGTTTTATATTTTACCTTTCTGTCAGTCAGACATTTTACATCACTGGATACGTGATCAGAAATTTCGGGCTGCAGCATTGTGCACACCTTTTTGTGCTAAAGACAATCTTAATGTGGAGCAATGAATGTAATTTTATCTTCTGTTAATGTTATTATGTACACAATTGTTCCTTTTGAAATGCAGTTTATTATTTACAAGCTTCATGAGGGAATAAATGTACTTTGAAGCAGTTGCGTGAAGTATGTAATAAGTCAATAGAAAAAGCTGAACATCTTAATGTGATTTGGGAGTAATAAATGTGAAAATATTTCAAATTTGTCTGTACAGTATTGTGTCAGTTATTGAACATTCAGGCTACAACAACAACCAATTTCAGAAAGAGAGAAACTAAGGTTCCTGTGCTATTGAGCTACATGTCTTTCAAATATATGCTGAACAAGATGGAACTAAAATCAAACATTGTGGCATTCTTTTCGTGTTCTCTCATGAGTCACTAAAATATTCTCTCTATTTTAGCTGGTTTGAATTTTAACTGCCACTTTTTGCAGTCATTTTGTTCAGTAAGATTCAAACCAGTTGCTCATAACACCAAAAATTTTAAGCTTTCATATGAACTTTTTGGATGTCTGCATCAAAACAGAATAAATTGTTATAGATAAAGTGCAAAAACGCTAGGTCACCAAACACACCAAATTAAAAAATAGAAATAAATTGTGAGCTATGATATTAGAAGACAGAATGATTGGCTGCTTCAAAAGATGAAACAATGTGTGTGTATGACTTGAAAAATACTTACTCTGAGCACGTGATGCAATACGTCTTCGATTAGACATGCCTTCAAGCTGCTTCAATACTTCCTCCATTTCAGGTCTATCCTTTGCACGCTTGCGGACACACAACTTGCCCAGCTCCACCAGTTCTAGAAATGTTGCCTGATCACAAGGGCCTGCTTTCCTATCAGCTAATGTGAGGATCTGTTGATCTTCACACGCCTCCACATGGTCTTTCTGAATGTTGAAAAACATTAACTTCTTAAATCATGTCACACATTAGTTTACATTCATCAACAATAATATTGTTAAAAAGTAAATTCAAGCAAGGAAGACAAGTTATTTATTTCGAATTTTAAAACATTCATAACACTCCACTCAGGGATTCAGCATATTTTCATTACATCGTTCGACATCATAGGACATGCTGGGAAGGGAGGAGGAGGGGGAGGTATTAGTCTTATATTACACAGTACAAAAAACAATACCAAAACCAATGAAACTTTGATCACCAAATCATGTTTTAAATGTTCAATCCTATGCTTTGTTTTATGAAAAACAAATGCCTTCCAATGCCAGTCTAACACATAAAGTAAAAGTAAAATAAGTAGCAGGCAACCACTCACCTATAGGAGATCAAGGCCTGGAGCACAGAAACACTTAACAGAAAAGAAGCATTCATATTCACAGCATTTCTGTTCTCTATGAATTGATCCACTATAGCTGAGTGATTGCCGTTGCCTTTGCCTTATTTTACATACTGCTCTATCCAGGATTTTCCATAACTGTTAGATGTAGTAAATGTAAATGCCAAAATTAACAAGATTTCTCCAATGATGTGTTGTTTAACAGCGATAAACAATATTTTTCTTCACACAGTCTTCAAATTATAAATAAAATTCATGAGTTCTGTGATAAATAATAAAGTATTGAAGTCGAGTACAGTAAAAATGGGCTGCTGTGTCTCACGACAAAAGCAGGAAAACTTGAGAAGACCGTTTTAGTCACTCCTCCAATGTTATTCTTGTGATAGAACACAATTTGGTTAAGGTTCATTTACATTTGCTTTAACGCAGTAGTTATATATTTAAAAGGCTTACTTTTCTTCTTCCACCTTCCTCTTTGTGTGATTAGAAGGCAAATATGAGATGATATCCAATAAGTATAGCCAGAAATGATTATTTGCAGGACCCTTAAATAACATCAATAGCGAACAACAAAAGAATGTATCTGATTATTTTAAAAATCAGAAAAAAAACAGCACCAGCAATATATAATGTACAAATGGTTATGTAAGCTAGACTGTGGAACATAATAAAATTGGAAAGCACTGTAGTGTGGACTATTCTCCTTTAAACTGATACCAACAACAGTTATAGAAACTTCTGAGTAGATTACACATAACTGAATAAAGATAAAATCTCACTATGTAGTACAGACAACCTATTCACCAAAATTATTAGCCCACAAATGTTTCACTCTTATCCTAAGGCCTCATGTTCAACCCTACACCCACATCTAATCATGTTGGACTCATCAAAGATCTGCTCTCCTTTTTCCGATCCCTGCAACAGAAACACTTCTTAGCCACTCAGTTATTCAATGAATTCCTTTCTTCCAACTGTCCTTCCACAGGTCCCTTCCTAAGAACACCAACCTTTCAACAGAAGAAAGGACAGCCACACACAGCCTCAACAAAACATATCCTAAACTAATGACCCTACCTGCAGACAACAGTTCCACCACTGTCAATACAAATCACAGTTAGTGCTGGGTGGAAGTCTTCTGCCAACTATCTGACTCCTCCACTTATAAAGTCTGCCAGAGTGACCCCCCTCCACCCCAGAAGTGCAACATAAACTCCAACGTCCATCATCAGGGCTATGATTATCTATCTTCATGACCTGAAACTCCTTCCCACAACATCCTTGTCCATCAGTATGCCATTCCAAATCCCAACTCCTTGCCACAGGGATCATACCCCTGTGGGAGAACCAGGTGCAATACCTGCTCAATCCATCCACCCAGCACTTCCTGTTCCAGTCCTGTAGGGGTTATCCAAACCTATCAGAGGCAGGGGCACTTGTGAAAGCAGCCATGTCATATACCAGTTCTGCTGCAAATACTGCACAGGTTTTTTATATTGGTATTCAAACCACCTGTCCACTAGGATGGATGGCCGCTGCCAAATTGTGGTCAAGCAGAAACTGGACCACCCTGTGCCATAACATGCACCTGAGCATAACATGGCTACTTCACAACCCCCACCATCTGGATCCTCCCCTCCACCACCAGCTTTCCTGAACCACACAGATGGAAGTTACACGTACAATACATTTTCCATTTCTGAAATCATCACGGCTCAACCTATGGCAACCTACTGTCCCCATTCCCACTGACCATCAGTTTCCACCCTCTCTGTCCTATCACCTGCTCTGAATTCACTTCCCCTCACCCTTATTGTGTGCTGATCTCTGCAAATGCAACCACTGATCTTTACCCTTCTCTCGTCTACTTTTGCGCTACCCCTTTCCTGACCCCCTTCCCTCCCCCACAGCCTCCTAATGCTACATCTGTGACCCTTGTCTTGCCACCATCTAGTCCCAGTACACTCTACCAGGCAGCACTCATTTCTTTCCCACCACCTGTACACTCCTACTACCCCCTCCACCCCCCACCTCCTCCAACCACCAATGATCTGCTCCAGAATGCTACTTCAATTCAATGCAGTAACATTCTGGATGAAGCAGCTGGAGATACTGATCACATGTGTGGGAGATGTGCCTGCTTGTGTAAATGTGTGCGTGTGCTTCCTCTGTGAAGAAAGCTTTGGCCGCAAGCTCAATGAGTAACCATCTTTTCCCTGTGCCTCTCTGCAACTCAGTGTATCATCTTTATGAGGAGTAGCAATCTATCCTCTTCACTGTATTGTAAACATTATTCTAGTTCATCTTGAGCACCACAGCTGACAACATTAATGATTAATAAAAACACCAGAGCTGTATTATTACACATTTATTGAGTTACAATCAGTTTCGATTGCTGAACATCTTCCAATTGCCGAGTTTATGACTTAGGCATAATTCAGCAACCTGAAGATGAGTCGTAACACAATAAATGTGGAATATCACAGCGGAGTTGGTTTTTATTAGTCATTTCTCTGGTTCTTATTTATATGTCCACTCACTACTTGCATCTCAATTATATGGTTATTAACTATACAATAACATGTTGCTCATGGCCATAATTTTTTTGTTAAAAATCAAATGAACAATAACAAGCACATTGTTTTCTAAATATTGCTATCCTGAAACATCCAACCAAAACTTAAACGAATTAATGTTTTTTTATCCTTTTTTATGTCCTCTGCATCTAAATAGTTGTGCTGAATTATTTATAGGCAAACCGGAACGCATAAAAAAATGGGTACTTAATCAATCTGAATTTTTCAAAAGCCAGAGTACTCTAAATGCAGTTCTTGTACACATTTAATAATAAAAGGAAAATGGGAGAGAATTCATGGCAGGTTTATACAGTTTTTAGAATAAGAAACAACTTATTTCAGCATAAAGAAAACAGAGCAAAATGAGGAAGGAATGGAAGAAATGAAACCATCAGGAAATCTTTCAATTGTGATCTAGTTTTGCCACAATAGTCTTTTCAGCAGCAGAAATTGGTATCCACATTTTCAAGAAAAAAATTGGTAAAATGTTATCATTCATCACAAAAATGATCAAAATTGCATATACGTTTAGCTAACAGATATTATTATTAGGATTATGATGATGATGATAACGATAATGACTTAGTTAATGTTGTTGTTGCTATTGATTCATATAATTATGTAATGGACAGACCCATCTACTGATTCTTCACCAAGTTACAATTCCCAGAATTAATCAAATTACACACACTTACCAAAAATTTTTTCTGCCTTGACTCATCATATGCTCTTTGACCAGTAGCCAGCTCAAAGAGAACCTGGGGAGTAGAACAAATCATCAACTTACAGAGAACATGTACATTTATTTGTTTGTGATCTTTACTTCATTAGACAAAATGTATTTCACTATAGCAACTGTTATTTTAAGTCTAATTATACAAAATCTTGTCAAAAATATCTCCTACAACAAACTGTCTGCAAAGGATGCATGGAAATTTTTTGAACACTGTTATAGTGAATTGAGAATTTCCACGTAAATTCTAGAACCACTTGGCCTTCTACCATCTCGAACATACTATATTTTAGTTGTGAGTGTGGGATGATAGAATCCTACCTACTGTGCTTCACATGACTGTGTGTGCAGGTTTAAATTCAGTCGCAGGAAGAATGTGGATGCGGTGGTCGAATGGCACCAACAAGTACTTGTTGGGCAATCCATGGAAATTTTAGTGAAAGTGTGTATGAGAGGACCATGGAGTATTTATGTAACTTTGTGATAATAGTGGCAGTGGCTATTGTTAGTGAAAAAAGGAGAAAGAACTCTCAAAAAGGACTCTTATTCTAGCCTTGCTAGAGGCAAGACATATTTTATGAATCCTGTGATAGAGTCATGGTTACGAAGCCAACTCATTTGACAATGTAATTAACCTTGTTTCTGATGTGAGAAGATACAAGTGGCTTACAAGAAGTCAGATGTTTATGTGAGAAGTGAGAATTATGTTCTGTATGAAGTTTTAACATGGCTTTGGTTGATGAAAAGTAACCTTCGAGTATCTACTTATTCCACAGGTAGAGGGAAAATTTTCAAAATTCCAGTACCTCGCATCACTGTTCGGAGAAGAAGTTTAAAGAGATTCCAGAAGGCAGCGAAGAAGATCGGCTGCGGATAACAAGTAAGTCATCTCGTTAACTGAGGCAGTTTGGACACTTACTTCAACACACTCACACGTCGTCAAAAAGGTTAGAACGTCGCAACCGTGACAGGACTGAAAAAACAGAAATTCTTAGACCAAAAAATTAGGAAAGAAGCTGTTGTATGTTGCCATAGCAACTAAAGAAATACGACAAAGAATTTACGCTGAGACAGGTATTTAAAGCAGCAAAATTTTGAATTGACAAATAGAGAAGAAGATTCCAGTGTGTTTCTCTAAGACGCAACATGCCTACAAAACTTCAATGAAGAAGATCCGATGTGGGGAGTGTAGAGGTCTCACACACACCGCGGGGATGCAGATGCGGAAACCAACATCCGACGTCGCTGGCACCAGTTGCTGTTCACCAGTGCTGACCTGCCTCCACATCCGCTAACCGATACATTGCAAATTCTCCGTTGGGTGAGCGTAAAACAGAACTTTATTGTTTTAGTACAAAGTGGTACAGATTATTCAGTGAACTTTATTAGTGTAGTTATCATACTTAAAGTCAGTTAAATGCTTACAAGATCTAAAGCTTTCAAGAATATGGATAACTTACAGCAAGTAGAGGAAACCCAATAAACAGCTATGGCTATGAAAGTCAGTAAAGAAATGCCTGACTGATCTGAGTTAGTAAATCTAATCAAAGCCCAAAGTGCAGCTTCAACTACTCAGAATGAGACTCTAAGGAAAGAATTAGGCTTAATGAATTCTCAGTTAGATGCACAAAGTGAAGCTTCAAGTACTCAATTAAATGCTCAATTGAAGGCTCAGAGTGAAACTTTAGGATCGTTAAATGCCAAGGTCGATTCACCAAGTAAAGAATTTAGTAATCTATGCAAAGGCATGGGTGCTATGAAGACTGAATTCGATGCATTAAATAGTAAAGTAGATAATTTAAAGAATGAACTGACTGGTTCCTTGACCACTCATGTAAATCAAATGTTTACTTACATTAGTCATAAACAAAATGACAATTTCCTAGATCTAATGAAAAAGTTGGAATTTAACATTAAAGATAGATGTATTACTGTAGAATCCAAAATCAATGAGAAGTTAGGATTCTTTGAAAATGTATGTAATGTTAAGTTTAATGCTGTAAAGCAGGGATTGAATTCTTTAAAAGAGAATGCAGATTAGCAGAACGAATCAATGCTTGTCATTCAATCGCAAATTACAGGTGTCAGTATACGAGTAGGCAATGTAGAAAGAAGCTTCAAAGAGAAAATAACAAGCTCTGATATCATAAATGTAAGCAGTCTGGAGGAACAAGTTGAAGAAATTATAGATCGGAAAGTCACTGAGAGAGTAAGATCCGGGAACATATCACCTATTGCTTCTTCCGAACTTACTGATACCAGGAAGAGCACAGATGACATGTGGAGAGAAGTCAAGCTTATCCAGGACAAAGTACAAAAACAGGTTACGTTTCGAGGTTATTGAGACAATTCCCTAAATTCAAGCCCGATGGAGATGTACATCCGACACATTTCTTAAAAAGGTTTAACCAAGTTTTACCAAAAAACTGGGAAGATTCTAAAAAGATTGAATTTTCTGTAGGTTACCTTTTAGGGGACACCACAGAATGGGGGACTGTAAATATTGAGAAGTTTTCTTCTTGGGCAGGATTCTAAAAGAAATTTAAAGAGAAATACTGGCCAGACAGAGCTCAAGAAAAGTTAATATCACACCCATGGGACCTAGGTGGAGTCATCTATCCCCCAGGGACATTAACATTCTGAGTTAACAAGCAGAGTGACAACTGTTGGATCCCGAGTTGTTTTCGGTGTTTGTTCCAAAATAGTTTTCCTGCAATGAATTCCCTTAAAATCATAAACTATTCTGTCATCTATTCCTAAGATCTTAAACTATCCTGTAATTTTAGTGCTTGAGAAACTGAATATGACTACAAGATAAAGAAATCTTAAGAGACTCATAGAATAAGAAAGACAGTGATATTAACATAAAATAAAATGAATAGATTATTATATTTATGTGTAATATAAAATGTGAATAATTAAACAACCACGATACCATAGTGTATAAATTTCATATTCTGTATAGAGTATTTCAGCCTATACCTTTTATGAGACGTGATGTAAATGGGAGGGTTTGTATAGGTTTTGAAAGGGGTGGGTATTGTAAATAAAAGTGTGGTTTACAAGAGCAAATAAATCATGGCTAACACGAAACACACATCACACCTTTCAGACAACCCTCACAAACAAGTGTGTCCAATTCTTCACAATTTGTCATTTCCATAGGGTTGTTAAGTTTTCTTTCGGGGACCTCAAGGGTGAAGGAAAAAATGTCTGTTCTGTAGGAGATGTGTGGCATCTCGCTCAAGTACCTGAGGGGTAGGGATCCTAGGGAAGGGGGGTGGGAAGGGTTTCCTGTCTTTGGGGCTACCTTCTTTCTCTTCTTCGATCTTACCAACCATATCTCCCCCTCCCCCCCCCCCCCCCCCCCCCCCCAGCTCTTTCTTACTTCTCATTTGAGGCTACCTATTTTCTGCCTCTTTCCAATTTCACAAACTTCTAATGCTAAAGTCCTTCCCTGTTTCTGTGGTTTCTAATAACCTACATCTTACCTTTAGATAAGAAGGTCGAAGAATCAGACTACATAAACACACAACTGCATACACACAAAAATACATTTGCACATCTACTTCAACAATCACACATCGTCAAAAACGTTAAGACTGTCACTTCCAAACACCACTGCAATGGTTTCTATTGCAGTTCCTTTCCGGCAACAATCATTAATGTACTGTTAAACTAAAATTGAGTGTTCAGGAGCGTATTAATTATGAAATGTGGTTTCTATTGCAGTTCCTTTCCAACAGTCACCATTACAATACCATTACACTGAAGCTAAGTGTTCAGGAGCATATTACCTAAGAAATAATATTACTGACAATTTTTTTCCAAATTCATACACAAAAAAAAGTCAGTTCCATAACTATGGTATGAAAAGAGGGTTTATGTAATCTTGAAAATATTATTTATATGCTACAGTAGTCAATTCTCACTGACTGTATACTTTACTTGAAACCCACATCAAAGGTTAATTTCTTCACCAATCAAAGCTTGTGCTCCATCTCTAATGGTCTAATCCTTGACGGGACATTAAATTCTAACCTTTCTCCCTTCTTTCTTTCATTTGGCATTTGGGTTTACCTTGTAAACACCGTGAATGACGTTATCATTTAATTGGAAAATAAGTTATATGCTAGATAAATAACACCCTCACATTACTGATACTACAAATACAACGGACACAGTGTCATAAGCTGATGCTTCCAAATGTCTGCTACATTACCCAAAAAGGGGGAAGGGGGGGGGGAGGAGGGGAAGGGGAAGAGGAGGAGTAAAATAAGTTCACAGAGAAATTATATTATTCAACAAAATGGAAGATGTTAAATTAAAGAATGTGGGTGCATACTCACAATTCCAAAACTGTATGTATCAACCTTTGTGGAAATTTGTTTTGAACGCAGGAATTCATCAGGCAGATAGGGGCGGGTGCCATGGACTCGGCTCACTTTCATGTGTGTGTAATGACCCTGCGGACCATCACGTGCAAGCCCAAAATCACCAATCCTTGGTTCAAAGTTGGTATCCAGCAGTATGTTGGCACTGAACACATAACAGAGTGTTATAAAAACACAACACACTTTTCTGTGTGTAGATTTTGAATCGTACTCTGTTGCACAGAAAGTTAAAAAATTATTCAATTAACTTTCTGAAGTTATTTCACAATACCTCCAAATATTACATATTTATCTCAACATATTAGGTAGTTACAAAAATAGACATGAATTACAGGTTTTAAAAATGTTGGAATTCAGAAGCAAAGATTTCTTCGCCTCACAAAAAAAGTTTAGAGGTTGGATGAAATGGGACTAGTCAGGGATAATATACGAAAGTCATCCAGTACTGTCAGTCACTAGAGAAACAAGATAAGACCAGCAATAACTAGCCCTATTCTGCTGTGTCTCTCCTGAACTGAGCTCCAGGATGATTTTATCACTTTTTCTGTATTACTATCTGCATATCCAAATAACTTTATTTATCTGATTAACTGATCAGCATTATTGAGCTGCATGCGGACAGTATAAAGAAAAGAAGTTAGAGTATACAGATGAAGATTTAGATTTTGGTTGTGTGTTCTTAATTCATTCTCAAAAGAAGATAAGGAAAAAAGAAATGTCAGGGTTCACAAGCAGCAAAGAGGAGGACAGGTGTTTTCGTACAAACCTTTTAACAAGAAAAAAATTTGTTCCAGTAAACACTTCAAAATTAACTAATATATTAACAGCGAAGACTCAAATTACAAAGTGCTACAAATTATGAGCAATCAGAAACCAGAAACATAGCATACAGCTAAATATGAGAACTAAATGTGTGTGTGTGTGTGTGTGTGTGTGTGTGTGTGTGTGTGTGTGTGAGAGAGAGAGAGAGAGAGAGAGAGAGAGAGAGTGAGTAGGGGGGCTGGGTGGAAGATCTTGGGAGTTTAAATGTTGCTTTTTCTTCATTAAGCAGCAACTCTTCTGCTAATTTTGGTCTCTTTAAACATAAGTAGTTCTCAGGGGTTTAGTGATAGAAATTTTTAATGATGTGCACAAGGTTATCTTCTGACAGCATCTTCCTTTCTTAATATGTACCTACCTACATTCATTTCACACCTCTGACAAATTTTGTCCATGATGAGACTCAAAGAACATGATGGAATGCTGGATAGATATCAGGGAAAAACAATGAAGGTCTAGCCGTCCTGACAGTCCATTAAAATCTTCCATCTAGTAACTTAGATACCAGGCCGAATACAATACAGAATATTAAAAAAATATATAATACTCCTCGAGGGAGATAAAACAAAGGGCAGATTCAGTCAGAAAATCACCTGTTCCTACACCCAAACATGTGTGAAAAGTACTAAAAGGGCGAAATAGATGCACAGAGGGATAAAAGAGAGATGAAGTCTGAGGAAGACGATGATAATGGAAGGCGAAAACTCACTAAAATTGGCGAGAAGTCACAAAGGTCAAAGTAGAGAATAACTAAACAGTAATAAATATATGTATATTACTGTGGGTAGCAGGTTTGAGGGCGGGTAAGTGTAGAGAAAGGGGATGGCAGATATGACTGGATGAGGTGGATTTAGTTGATATGAACAGGAACAGAACGGAGAAAGTGTGGGGGTTGGGGAGCGGTTCGTAGTTAGTTTGTAGTTAGATATGTAAGATCGTGTGGCACCAGAAAAGTGTGGGAGATAACACGCAAAAATACGGTAACGGACACAGGGAGCATGATCTGTTTCAAGGTATAGGCTTAATTCCAGCACTACACAGCCGTCATTTCACCACCACACCCAGTCTTAATTTATTTTTATTTTTATTTCTCTCCTTTCCGCTACTTACCCCCCCCCCCCCCCCCCTCCACACCTTCTCTCCTACCTTCCGTCTAAACTGCAATACTCCACTGTCCGCCACTACCACCATACTATCCCTCCCCTCCCCGCCCCGCCCCAGCCTTCTCCTTACCCCCACCCAGTCGCCACTGCCATCATGCACTGGTGCTGCTGCTGCTCGCAGTGTAGTTTCTGCTCTCTGAGACTGTGTGTAAGTTGCACTGGCACGCGCGTGTGTGTGTGTGTGTGTGTGTGTGTGTGTGTGTGTGTGTGTGTGTGTGTGTGTGTGTGTGAACGTGCACGCTTTTATATGTGTGTCTACTGCTGACAAAGGCTTTAATAGCCAAAAGCTATGCTTGTGTGAATCTTTTTATTGTGCCCATCGTGACTCAACACCTCCGCTATATGGTGAGTAGCAACTTTCCTTTTCTCGTATTGTTACATTCCATCCTGGATTTTCCATTGTTTGACCAATAATATTTATGCATTTTTTGGCTATCTTGATGTCTTCTGCGTCCACCCCAGTACCAGGGAGGTATATGTGAATGTTTATAGTAATGAAATACTCACACTGCAGATCATACACAATTAGATCGTGCAAGTGTTGGACAGAAATTATTCTGCATTTTGTTTTTCAGACCATGGCTGTGCATACACAAAGCATCATTTTCCTGATTAATCAACTTGTTTCCATTGGTCAAAAGTCCAATCACTATCTTCCAATGGCCAGTGCAATCTAAACTACTATTGTTGCTTTAATAAGAGCAAACACATTGCACATCTGCTGAACACTTGTGTTTTACTTTTAAGATTGTATTCTGTTAGCAACAGCAACACATGTTTCTACTAACTCCATTAAAGAGCAGGTAAATTTCTTGCATCCACATTCTTAGAAGAAGCAAAGTCCTCCACATCTTGCTGGTTACTGCTGGTCTGATCACAATTTGTCCACCTTCAGTTTATGGTAATGAGGACTACAACCAAAGACCTGAAAAGCATTGCCACTTCCACAGTACTACTTCTCATCAACTGCATGGTGATTACAGTTCTTCCTTTGTCAATGCAGTACAAATCAACTTATTTTCCCAATATTTGGATACATGACTGACGGAATCATTTCTCTCTTTTCTCAGTACATGTTACATGCCTTTCATTAAATTTAATTTACAGTACCCTCTACAAGGGATTGATGAGCTCATTTCCAAATGAAAGGGGTGTCACAGTATTCTGGCTGTACAGTATACCAAAAGGGCATAATAAACAAATTGCAAAGCACAAATGATATACAAGTATTAATTAAGCATGCAAAAATTTGTAACTATCATCAAACATGATCCTTGCTAGCAGCAACTGGCAGTAGGAAGGCCTTAAGAGATTATCAGGCATTAATAAACTCAAACTCAAGATGAACTAAAAGTACAACAGTAAGTATCAATGAAAACTACATTTCAAGGGACTGAATAAGGGGTGGTTTCCTTACCTCTCCAAGGCTTAAAATAAAAGATTATTCGAACATTCTATCTCATAAAAAACGTTTATTCAATGATAACACGCAACTGCTACTCTACTACTACAGATTACTGAGTAATTTAGTTAGTAAATCAGAAACTTACGGCCGTAGGCAGAAGCCATAGCAGAGTTAAATGTTATTCTGCAATAAATTGTTTAGGATATTCAACTCTGAGATTTCTATAAGTAATGTATTTATGACATGTCCACATTACTGTTTGGAATTTAATTTCTTATTATCAAAAGATGGGTACGTACCTCTTTATATCACCATGGATAAATGGTTTTTTGTTGTTGTGCAAGAACTGAAGACCTCTTGCCGTCCCTTCAGCAATATTGTGACGCTGATCCCATGACAGTGGAGGAGTGCCATTCTACAAAATATAGCACCAGTTACTATACATGGTGTCAAAATTCTTCTTCAGTATATCTGGCGTTGGAATAATTATATAAAATTGATAAAGCATGCTCTTTTCCACATATCATCTTCAGTAACTCCAGCACTCTACATATGTACATGCATACATTCTCATTCTCTCTCTCTCTCTCTCTCTCTCTCTCTCTCACACACACACACACACACACATACACACAAACTGCTACAGAAATAACAACATACATAATAGTACAGTCAGTGAACTTAATGATAACTCAACTGATACAACATTTTATTGCAGTACATTTTCGAGAGGAAGAAAAAGTTGATTTGACACAAGATAAACGAACAATTTATACTTTTCCTGCTTCTAAATTTATCCTTCTTTGAATGTTGTACATTATTAAGAGAGTTCACTACAATATATGCATACAGGTAAACAGTCTGAGTGCAAGATATATTTATACACCACATTAAGTCAGGTGGAAGACTAATGGCACACAAGTCTCTTCCTTAACCTCTAAGTTTTAACATTTGAGGTCACTGATTAGAGTTACATCATGCAGTTAGAATATCTCAATTTCTTAGCACTGTAAGATCATGTATTTCATGCCTACCTTCAAATATAATTTAATTTGATGCAAATTCTTAGAAGCTTTAGGTCTACTTCATGGCTTATATTAGAAGTGAGGGTTAATTATTGAGCTAACACTTCATGAAGAAAATTTATGAAATAATGTAAAATGAGCAGTTGAACAATAACAAGACTAAATATATTCAAGCAAAGTGCTAACTTTACTATATTTACAGAGAATAAACCTTACAGATGGTAAAACCCTGAGGTGTCTGTTCCTATGGAGAAGTCAGGAATGAGTAGCTAGCAAGTTCAGGGGAGGCAGTAGATGTCCAGGCTCTGAATGAGGAATGGAATAGTGTCAGAAGCAGCATGGTCTCAGTGTGCAGCACATGGGTACTGGACACTCAGTGTGTGTCCGACCGACACCATATGATTCATTCTGAAAGCTGTCAAACTTTTCTTCTCTTTTGAATGTGCCTGTAGATGACTCAAAGGCTCTGCTACTTGGTGAGCGGTCTAGTTTATTCCTTTTGCATTCTGTCGTAACTGATTCATTTACTTTACATGAACTGTCCCAGAAGAGTGCAAATATGTAAAATAAACCAGCCTCTTGCCTTGATGTCAACAGAATTTGCTATACCCCTAAGTGGAATATATGGCAAATTGAGCTTTTTGTAATAGTTTACCAAAGTACTGGTTTCATTTTAACTTTTCATTCAGCTGGAACTCATAGAAAGTGTTTCAATGAATGTATGACCAGTAATGTCTACTTCTGGTAATACCTGGCATTATTTAATTCTTTTAGAAATTGCTTGATATGAGTCTTTGTGTGAGTCAGATTGAAATTGTTTGTGTAAACCAGTTGCAGGCCTATTTGGCTAAGATCAGAGCTTTCTCTTTTGAGACATAGTGGGCCACATTGTGTTTCTGCTTATCAGCCAGCCCCAGTTACACACACTGCTACTATTATTAACTTTTCCCTTTCACTTCCCTTGCTGCCACACCCATCACTATTAATGTAATCACTTATTGTTTCTTTCTCATAAACATGCACAAGTAAATCTCATTCTTGACCCACAGTTCACAATTTCACTATATTTGTTGCATGAATGCACTGTTCAAGGAATAGCTATCATGAGGAGCGATGGGGGGTGGGGGCAGAGAGAGAGAGGGAGAGAGAACAAACTTAAAAATTTTAAGCAATAATCATTATTATAGTATGAATATAACCATCATTTTTGTCCTTCCAAAGCAGAAAGGCTTTCAGAGGCTAGAATTTAATGCAAACCAGCTCCATAATGGGTTGGGTTGGGTTGCTTGGGGAAGGAGACCAGACAGCGAGGTCATCGGTCTCATCGGATTAGGGAAGAAAGTTGGCCGTGCCCTTCCACAGGAACCATCTGGGCATTTGCCTGGAGAGATTTAGGGAAATCACGGAAAACCTAAATCAAGATGGCTGGACGTGGGAGTTCCATAATGTTTACAGCAAAAGCAAAGCATATTCATTTGAAGTGTGAGGGATATAAATGTTTGGAGTCCACAGCAGCACTCAAAAATGTGTGATTTTTCATCTTAACTCAATGACTTTAATGACACACTTCATATCAAAATTTTTTCATTCTATAAATGCAGTCTGAAGAACAGAATGTAAAAGAATACAAATGATTCACAAGTCTTCAATTTACCAATTACTCATACTGCAAGGTATGAACAATACTTCTGCAATTTTTGAGTAATTACAAAGAACACAACTTACTCGACAAAGAAGACGATCTTCAACAGATCCATTAGGCATGTACTGGTACACAAGACAAGGCTCATCTCCACCCATACTGAAGCCATAAATAGGTAATATGTTGTCATGTCGGCAAGCATTCAGAACTCTCAGCTCACGCAATGATTGCTCGATCTGAGCCTGGTAACTCTCATCAGATTCTGTTCTCTGTAAGCATAGAGAAAATGTAGCACAGCAACCATAATGACACAGAGGATTGTAAATGAATAATATGACTGATAAGTTAATTAGAATTATTCTAAGTTCCAGTACACATTCTGTCTTAAGTGTGAGACAATGTTAATATCTGAGATTTACACAAGAAGTATTTTAAGAAAGGGGGAGGAAGGGGCAAATGAGATTGCACGAGTTACCTGTTCAAGTCTTTTGATGGCTACAGGCGTATTTTTCCATATTCCTTTAAACACTGTGCCAAATCCACCCTTGCCAAGAATTGTGTGTTTGTCCCAACCATTTGTAGCAACCATCAGCTCTTTGTATGGAATATCAGGTATGGTGCCACAGGATTCAGCAATTGATGACACATCTGAAGCATCTGCACAAATAAAGAACATATTAAGAAATATTTGTTTTGAAAATCTCATTACTAACACAAACTGAATAACCACAATAATAATAATAATAATAATAATAATAATAATAATAATAATAATAATAATAATGATAATAATGGCAAAGACCTGTATAGGCTACACGATGAACGGGAAACGGGTGTCCACTATCAGTATAATAAAGACAGGAGATTTGAGAAGTAAACAGTAAGGGTTATTTCTGATGATGGATGCATAGGGGATAGAAGGTGTACCAGCCACCTACCACTGGAGGTGCCATCACAGCTTAGTTGGTGTGAACCACAGTCCAGAAAGAAGGAAAGGAGCAGGAGGGAGGAAAAATACACCTTTCCATGTCAAGAGCTGAGTCCAGAGAGAATGAATGCCTCCTGCTCGCTACTCTGGGTTGGGTTGGGTTGATTTGGGGGACAAGACCAAACAGCGAGGTCATCAGTCTCATCGGATTAGGGAAGGAAGTCAGCAGTACCCTTTCAATGGAACCATTCTGGCATTTGCCTGAAGTGGTTTAGGGAAATCACAGAAAACCTAAATCAGGATGGCCAGATGTTCGCTCGGTCACTACTCTGGCTGCATCTCTCCAAACGGCAAGTGCTTCTGCTCCCAAGCACCCTACTGATTGCGTACAGGAATAATGTGGAAAGAACTGAATTGTCAGCAAACCTTCGCTGAAATGAACTCCTTCTGTCCTGATATATAGATTGTCTTGGTACATAGGCACATGAAAGAGTGCCGCTTAAAGATTGGAAAACCACTGATGAGAAAAAAATTAAATTATCAATAGCAGACTCCCTATAATCCCTCTGAACAGATGGTGGCTTGTACAGATCAGATATAATGTGGCAGATCTGTACAGTGGGTAAATAATGGATTCAGTATATCTGAACATGCTTTAGTTTATGATAAGTGACAAGTGACAAGTACATGTTAATTGTCATGTAATCTGCACAACAACATGCTCAAATAAATGCAGAGTCATAAGCTTGCAAAAAGGGTTCAACTCTGAATTTAATACAGCTATAACTATCATCATCATCATCCTCCTCCTCCTCCTCCTCCTCCTGATAGTGATGATAATGACAAACATTATAACAACAATGACGAGAATCATCATGACAATGATTATGTAATCTTCAAGTGAGGAGATCTTCACAGTCATATGTCATGATTATGGTACTATTTAAAGTCAATTAACAGTTCTTTCAAATATTATAACAGACATATAAAAGTAATGTTAATATTTTGAAAGTGAAAGAAACCAAACCATCTTGACTTTGACAGAAATTCTTGGATACAAGCAACATCAAAATCATTTTGCTGTGTGCACCTTGATTTATAATTATGTCTGAAATACTGTTTAACATTGCTGCTGTCGCTGATCCAATTTTTTTTTTTTTTTAATTAGCTGTTGGGGTAACAAACACAATGGCAATACATATCTACATGTACATCTACATCCATACTCCACAAGACACCTGACGGTGTGTGGCGGAGGGTACCTTGAGTACCTCTATCGGTTTTGCCTTCTATTCCAGTCTCGTATTGTTCATGGAAAGAAAGACTGTTGGTATGCCTCTGTGTGGGCTTTAATCTCTCTGATTTTATTCTCATGCTCTTTGCGAGATATACGTAGGAGGGAGAAATATACTGCTTGACTCCTTGGTGAAGGTATGTCCTCGAAACTTCAACAAAAGCCTGTACCAAGCTACTGAGCACCTCTCCTGCAGAGTCTTCCACTGGAGTTTATCATCTCTGCAACGCTTTCGCGATAATTAAATGATCCTGTACCAAAGCGCGCTACTCTCCGTTGGATCTTCTTTATCTCTTCTATTAACCCTATCTGGTACAGATCCCCCACTGGTGGGCAATATTCAAGCAGTGGACGAACAAGTGTACTGTAACCTACTTCCTTAGGATTCTTCCAATGAATCTCAGACTGGCATCTGCTTTACTGACTATCAACTTTATTTGATCATTCTATTTTAAATCACTCCTAACACCTACTCCCAGATAATTTATGCAATTAACTGCTTCCAGTTGCTGACCTGCTATATTGTAGCTAAATGATAAAGGATCTTTCTTTCTATGTATTCGCAGCACATTACACTTGACTACATTGAGATTCAATTGCCATTCCCTGCACCATGCATCAAATTGCTGCAGATCCTCCTGCATTTCAGTACAATTTTCCAGTGTTACAACCTCTCGATATACCACAGCATCATCCGCAAAAAACCTCAGTGAACTTCCGATGTTATCCACAAGGTCATTTATGTATATTTGTTTGGGTGATGAAAATAATGTAAAAAATAACAGGTAGCTACTGAACTCACTGGACATTTTGCGTTGTGTATTTATCCCTGGAACATTGCTGTCCTTATTCTCTGGCTCAGGAGCTGCAGCAACTTCAAGTGCAGCAGGCGTGTTCACAGCTGGGCTTCCCCCATTGACAGCACCTGCTTCCACAGTAGCATACTCATTGTTGTCATTGGAGATGTTTCCTGATTGTTGTGTTCGTTGTACCACTGTGTTTGGTGCTTTGGCGTCTGAGGATGAAGTGGTAGGTGGGAAGATAAGTTTGGATGCAGGTCTCCTAGCTGCCTCAGATGGAAGATTCAGGTTATGAATTCCAACATGCAAGTCCTTGTCAGCAACACTGGAACTTGCTTGCTGTGAATGATATAAAAACGGGTAAATCAATCTGCTCTTGAACAGTAGCACAACATGCAAATTAAATTAATTGTTAT
Organism: Schistocerca gregaria; assembly: GCF_023897955.1. NCBI lineage: Eukaryota > Metazoa > Arthropoda > Insecta > Orthoptera > Acrididae > Schistocerca > Schistocerca gregaria. The sequence continues at coordinate 94,799,712 of NC_064924.1, forward strand.
GACAGCTCAGTTATCCTCAAGGAAACTACTTGTAGAAACTATTGAACATACAGAAACCAATGATAAGAAACAAGTTAGTCATTTTATCAGCTTCTAATTAGCAAAGCCTTACTTCGAAAAAAGTATAAATATTAATCAAAAATTTAATATAAATAGACATTTCAGCCACAAAATTATTACTGAAAAACACACACAAAACATTTGAGAAATAAAATTTGCGTACAAGATTTACAATTCCACATAAAATGTTTATCTTCTTATATGCCTGTCTATGCCAGACAGCTGCAGACTAAATGTAATGTGTGTTTTTCAATAGCATTTTTGTAACAGAAATGTCTGTTTATACTGGATATTACATTGACATTTATCCTTCATTTAAAGAAAATTTAGGTCTCTGTGCAAACAAAAAAATGATAAAAATAGCAAACCTTATTTCAGTGGATTTGATAGTTTGTTCAAACAGTTCACATGAAAGTAAATGGATTAAGCTAAAAAGGTCCGTCTACTAAAAAATCTGCCATCAAAAATAAAAATTAAGTCTAGGCAACAACTATCATTCGTTCAACTGAACATGCCTTCCACTGCTATGCCATATCTTATGAGAGAAAGACTTCATTTCATTTCTATGTTTTTCATCTAGTTAACAATTTAAATAACCATTTATTTTACATTACTCACAGCAGTTTTATGCATATTGTGAAAGCAATGTGCATTTGTCAGTAAAAGGGGAATTCCTCTCTGTGGTCATGTTAATAAATAAAAAACTGCCAAAGCACACACAGAAGTAGATGAGAAACTATACGTGTGCTTGCTCACGTTACTGCCCGCTTTATTTTTTACGATGCACAGTACTGGGACTGGAACAAGTACTACTCGAAGAAAATGGCTGGCTTCAAACGTGTGTTGAAATAAATTGCTCTGGTCTTTCATTTACAGAACCAATTTTTGTTCATTTATGAATCATTTGCAAACATATTACAAAGTGTTACGCCAAAGATGGCATTGGGATATATTAAAACATTTTCATTCAAAGATATAAATCATTAGTTGAAGAAAATTGGTATTATATTTTTGCCCCTGAACTACTGGCAGTTTCACTCCAGCTGACAATACACATTGAAATCAGTTGTGTACATAAAATATAGGTTAAATGGCAACTAAAGCAGTTTTCTTCAACAGAGCTGCTGTTAGCAGCCACAGAATTCCAGTAGTTTGAGGAACATGAACTAAAGTGCATTCTCAAGAGCAAGACACTGTAGTTATTGCTGTGAGCAGCTTGAAAAGGAAAGAATGTCTGTGTTACATTCCTTTTCTTCACAGTCTGATGCTTTCTGTGAGAACTTTAATATTGATAATCAGTTTTCATCTTTCAACATATCCAGAACAATTACCAAGGTTATCATCCATTATTATGCATGCTATTCAAACATAATAGTTCAGTAACATTCAAGTTATTGTAACAGTAACTATTACTGAAGTACCAAGCTATACCACAAACAAAAGTAAAAGGAATGCCATAAACCCTAGAGCTGAAGACACACAGTGATATGTTTCTTTAAGTCTAGCAGAATAAAGGCAGGTATAAAATAAAAAATGCTCCTTTCCTCGCCGCTGTTGTTTGGCAAATGAACCACAGATAAGAATGACAATAGAAATCAAACCAAAAAATTCCTGTAATTACTTCAATATTCCTGGCAAAGATATTAGAATCAAGATGATACAAATGATAAACAGAAAAAAAGAAGGAGAGAATCGAGCATCTAAGAAGTGGGTGGAAAGAGCCTTTGATTCTTTGTTCCTGTATTTGTCAAGTGCAAATCACACATATTTTTCAATTAGAAGCAGATATTGTAGTATTAGCACATGGAACAATGTCAGTTGGTCCTTGCTAACAGTACTAGGGAGACATTTTAAAGCACTGAGGCTTAAACAACTGCTTCCCAGTGTACTGCCTGTTGATGTTTTTCTTGGAAGAGTGGGTGGGGGTGGGAGTAGAATAACATTGATAGCGTGGTCATTAGAGATAGAGCACAAGCTCAGATTATGAAAGGACGGGGAAGGAAATCAGTCGCGTCCTTCCCAAAGGAACCATCCCAGAATTTGCCAGGAGCCATTTAGGGATATCATCAGACAGAACTGACAGAGGAGACACAGGAGATCCAATAAAGAAGGGCATGTTTTGTCATGGAATCATTTGGTCAGTACAACAGCGTTACAGAGGTGCTCAACAAACTCCAGTGGCAGACACTACAAGAGAGGCATTGTGCATCACAGAGATGTTTACTATTGAAATTTCGAGTGACTACTTTGCGGGAAGAGTTAGACAACATATTACTTTCTCCCACATACATCTCGTAAAATAACTAGGACAAGAAAATCCAAGAAACTAGAGCTAACACAAAGGCTTATCAAAATCATTTCTTCCATGTGTTATTTGCAAGTGGTACAGGGAAGGGAGGATTAGTTAGAAGTACCAGAAGTATTTTCCACCATACACCATGATGTGGCTTGCAGAGTATTGATGTAGGTGTAGATAGAAAACCTAAATGTGGATGGCTGGATGGGGATTTGAACAGTCATCCTCTCGAATGTGAGTGCAGTGTGCTGACCACTGGGTTACCTCATCAGGTTCTTGGTGATGAAGAACCAAATGTGGGGTGATTTATGTCAATTACATTAGAATGTGACATGCTACATATCATTCAGAAACACCACTCCCAGTCACACATTTATTTTGTTTTGAACAACAGTTATTATTTTAATTTCTGATGACTGATGCTCACTAATAAGGAGCACGTCACTGAAATGACAGTACTGCATCTTTGTAGACCAGTAATGGAAATAAACCAGTGAATTACATCCTTTATCAGCTATTTTTACTGTTGGATCAGATAAAGTAGGCTTTCCTCTCCAATGTGATTCACATTAGCAAGCAACAACAGTGGATATAGAGACTTTATATGTGGTTAGCTAACTACCAACTCACAGAAAAAAAAAGCCAATCAGTCTAACATTTTCAAAAAAGGAAAAGAATGAAGATTAGAGTTTAATGTCCTGTTGACAGCGTGGTCATTAGAGACAGGGAAGAAGCTCTGATTATGAAAAGGTGAGGAAGGAAACTGGCCATGCCATTTTCAAAGGAAACATACCAGCATATGCATACAGCAGCTTAAGGAAATTACAGAAAATTTAAATCTGGATGGCTGGACAGGGATTTGAACTGTCTTCCTCCAGAATGCAAGTCCAGTATGCTAGCCACTGAGTGTCATTTTCAGCTCAGTGGAATTAGAGGGCAAATTAAGTATGACGACATAATTTTAATTCTGTTTAGTTTCACATGTTTGCTGCACTTTGTGTAACTTGTATTATATCCAATTTGGTTACCCAACATAAAGCAAACATGTAAAGACAAACAGAATTAAAATTATGATGTTTTATTACAGAAGAACAGAACAGTGAGGAAATACAGGTGCAAGTCTGACTGCAAACAGAACATAGTTTTACAGATATTCAAGGAACTTCAGACATAAAATAAAGTCTACTTTTAAAAAGCCATGCAAGATATTCGACAGAAATCATTCAAGTCTGTGCACCATGCGCTGACATTATGAGGCTGAGATGAAAGACCTACACAAAAAGTTGCTGAAACTGACATCATAAAAACTCATTACAAAATGATACTGGGTAATTTTAATGCAAAAGTAGGGCAAAAAGTAAAGAATGATTCTTTGCAAGAAATTTTGAGTATTGTATTAGAAATGACAGAGGTCACCAATTAGTATAAACTGATGAGACGATAACCCACTTATCTTAAACACAATTTTTAAGATGAAATCAAATAGAAAATGACTTACGGAAGATTAAATAGAACTAAAACTAAGACAGATTATATTTATAAACAATAAAGAAATTGTGTATGATGTAAATGTCCCATTTTATCAAACAGTAAACAAATTATACAGGGTGTGAATGTCCTAAAACATAGGGTTTGGTTGTTTTGGGGAAGGAGACCAGACAGCGAGGTCATCGGTCTCATTTGATTAGGGAAGGAAGTCGGCCGTGCCCTTTCAAAGGAACCATCCCGACATTTGCCTGGAACGATTTAGGGAAATCACGGAAAACCTAAATCAGGATGACCGGACGCAGGATTGAACCGTTGTCCTCCCGAATGCGAGTCCAGTGTCTAACGCAGTAAAACATACTTGAGTCCCAAGTGATCGTAGAGTGATAAGATGAAGAGTAAAACAAATAGACACAAAACTAAAAAAAAAAACATGTCAGACAGAAAATCAGTATATATTTAGGAATAAATAAAGCAACAAGCTAAGTGTATTACAAAATAAAATAAAAAATGCTGGATGTACAAATAAGGCAAAAGAAAAGAAAAGAAACTTTCAACTGGAATGAAGCAACTAGCAATCATTTGACTGTTGCAGATGTGATTGTTACAAATACCATTCAACACTGAGTCATCACCATCTAATCCAACTATCTGCCTGCACTGAGTACTTGTGTCCTGGTTGCTATAATGTAGAGATTTTCCCAACTGGCCCACTTTGCCCTGTGCTGAAGGTTTCTGATGCTCCGGCTTACATTTTTCAATCAACAACCTAGAGTGTCATCTCTGGGCATCAATGACGAAATAGATGATAAATAATGTTATGTCAAGTTTCCAGTTTTTTAAAAATATCATATACAAGTTAGGTATTTTAATCTTACAGCCAGTGTAGTTATTTATGTCAAGTGAAATGACAAAAATAGAATTTCTGTGTCTCCAAATAAATGTACATAACAGAACTCTATAAGTATATTACATCTTTTGTTATGTTTGTGCCTTTGGAATTGCACTGTCAAAATTAGAAACATATTTTTACTTTGTTTTTATTCATCATAGACTTTTTTTATAATTACTTAGGATAAATTTGCTTTCATCTTTCCTGTCCAGTTGGCAATGTCTAGCAACGTTTCTTTGTGTAGTAGGTGTTGAATGAATCATACATCTATGCATTAGCACAATTTTCTTGGAGTGATCGATCACAATAATATCTGTAAAAATACAACCCCCCCCCCCTTCCCCAAGTAAAGAAGTTGAGTCAAAAAATGTCTTCCTCTGTCATTCCTCCATTTTACTGCTTAAGCTTCTACATGTTTTCTTATGAGAGACATGTGAATCACAATTACCAACCCATTTCACTCAGTTGATGCAAAATTAAACTACAGGGGGGCCGCACTATAAATCGCTTGATTTGTTTCATGAATACCACATTTGTTGTTGACAAGATCTGTAATTTATTGATGTAAAAGTAAAGAATACAGCTTGGAAATACAACCTAAAGAATTACATGTTCAATATGACTGCTGTTTTGGTCTACAACTTCTTCAAATCGCACGCATGCATCTGTGACGACTCTCCAACACAAATCTTCTGGAATGGTGCAACGTAACTCCACAATGATGGCCCTAAGTTGCATGGCATTTTCGAGTTTTCCATGGTGCACCTTCACTTTAAGGAACTCCCAAAGGAAGAAGTCACATGGGTTAATCCGGGCTGTGGGGCAGCCACATTCCTCCTCCTACATAACACTCTGGAAATCTATTTGACAATACCCTAAGAGTAGAAAATCATGCAGACTGTGTCTGCACTGGAAGACATGAGAGCATGAGTTGAGGAAAGAACTGGTCTTGCAGCATGTGTAAATAGCATTCACCAGTTACTGTAGCATTGAAGAAGAATGGACTAATGATTCCATGGCTCGACATCGCGAACCACATGTACACTTTCTCCCTGTAAGTGTCTTTCGTGTGAATTATTTGGGAAGGTTCACACGCCCAGAATCGAACATTCTGTTTGCTCACAACACTGTTCATGTAAAAATAAGCTCTGTCAGAAAACCATGTGTTGTGTAGCACTGCCTCTTGGTCTTGCTCATTTGCCCACATTCCAAACTGCAGTCTCTGCTCCTTATCTCTGGCAGTAAGCTTACGGGCCACAGAAATCTTGTATGGATACAAGTGGAGGTCAGATTGAATAATTCTTTGTACAGATCGCCATGAATTTCCCAACTCTGCACTGGGTCTTCTTGTTGATTTACTCAGACTACGAGTCAAAGCCAGTCAAACTTCTTCAATGTTTTGCAGCAAACGTATGGTCCATGCATGTGACCGCTGACATTTCAAAACAGATCAAATACCTTCAAATTTTTGATGTAATCTGCAAGTTGTCTATGGGCTGGGAGCCCACTGTGTGTTGAAATGAGCACAAAACCTGTGTGTCAATGTAACACTGTTTGTCACTGCGAACAGTAACGCAATCTACGTCTTTTGTGTGACGGTCAACAATCTTTTTGCCGCCATCGCTGCAAACTGAAATGGCGGACTAACAATGTAAGCGATGAACTCCCAATGATGTTTGGCATAATTTCCATGAACTGCACTGCACTTGAGAGCACAATTTGATAGCTATTGCCCTAATAGTATACTTGTAGGATCAAAATTCAGCTGGGTGACTTATCGAGCGCCACCCTGTATACACATTCAGAACGTGAAAAAATAACTTTGTGTACCGTTTCACAGATTTAAGCACTGATCATTTCAATAGCATTTCAGGGCAATCAATTGCCACCAAACTTGCATTTAACAACCACAACTTGCAGTTTTTCAATTTTTCACCACTCTTCATTTCAATACTTTCTATAAATAACCTTTCTGCAATGTTACAGAGACTGATAGACAAGTTGATTCTCAAATACTGTCAACCAGAGGAAAAATCCTCCTATCTGAGCATAAAAAATACTCCTGTTTAAAAGACAATGATTGAAAAGTGGGGTACCTTCCTCAGAACCTCTAAAAGCTTCCCCAAAATGTTTAGCATGCAAACTTATTTGCACTCTCTTTAACATGCAGCTTACCTCTTACTTCCACAAGTATCACAACTGTAACTTGCTCACAGCCATTAGTCCACTGCAAGTCGCTCATCGTCCACCTTCACTTACCCCTTCTCAGTCACTCATTCAGCCAGACTCATTGTCATTATCCTTGTGTTTGTCTCTGTCACTGTCTCCTGTCTCACAGCCACAGTCTCCTTTATTTCGACCTACCACTGCTGTCTCCTCCCATTGTCACTGTTTCCCCTTTGCTCTCTCTTAATGCTACTATACCATTCATTCCTTCCCACACCTGTTTTATCTGTCACTGTCATTATCTCTCTCTCTTTCATGTTGTTATTGCCATAGACTCTGTCTTTCATTATCACTGGCTCTCACCCACTTCCATTTTATTCTTCCCTTTATTCCTCTCCCACTGGCACTGCCCCCATCACTCTTTTCCTAGCACTCTTCTATCACTGTCAACCATGTCCCACTGTCACTGTGTCCCTCTCTTTCTCTCATACTGCAATTGTCTCTCCAATCTTTCTATACCATGACCACTGTCTACTATCATCCAGTTTTTGTTACTTTTCTGTCTTTTCCACTGCCACTGTATCCTCCTCTCTCAGCACAGAAAAGTGTAAATATGTTTGCAGACCGAAATTTTTGGAATTTTTTTTTATAGGTCTGAGGAGGGTAGAATGAGACAGATGGTATCCCACTATGGTATCCTGCTTTTCAGTCAGTCTTTTAACTAGGAACATATTCACCTTTTTTGTGCTCCAATAGGGACATTTCTCTGCTGGTTCTGTTCTTTTCCCCCTTTCACAACAGGGGATGTCACTCATAAGAGCCAGTAAAATTTTAATAGTTTACTTACGTGAAATCAAAGTAACTGCGACACTTTACAGCATATTTCTCCATGCTGCACCATTTTATGAACTAAGTTTTCATCTCACATCAGATTTTACATGCATAATTTAGTTTGCAAGTAGAGTAACTTTGAATATCAGTATCTCAGAAATGGACAAAGATATCAAAACAATTTTCAAGGTTGTCCACGATCTCGATCTAGGAATATATTGAAAAAATTACACCCACTTGCTGTGCTTAGCTGTCTGGTAATCTGTGGCTTGGTTTTGGTACTTATAAACCACATTTTTTGGCCAAAAACCACATTTCTGGGCCAAAACCACATAATGTATAAAGATTTTTGATAACAGAAAGATGTAACTTCTAGATCCACCATTTGAATTTGAGCAATCTGCTATGGTTATTTATTATTTAGATTTCGCCTCATAACGTATTTCACTTATAGCAGTAGGGTAACTTTGAAATGCAGTACCTCAATAAAAAAAAAAAAAATAAAGATAGCAACAAAGTTTTCAATGTTGTTTGAGAGTGGAATCTTAAGAACATGTTGCACAAATTTCAGTAATTTGCTGTGCATAGCTGCCTAGGAATCCATGGCTCGGTTTTGGTACGAAAAAAATGATAAAAAGCCTTTTTTTTAATTGCTAAGGAACTGCCCATGTACTATTGGGCTTCCACAAGCACCGCAAGGGCTACCACAGACCAATTAAAGTGCAAAAATAACCAACTGAATTGCTCCAATTTGTCTAAGATGGAGGAAGTATGTAATGTTCATATTCTGACTCTGTACTGTAGAATAGTGACATTAAGATGATCCTTGTGATGGATATACAAATGGTCCATAAGCCAAGGGCCATCCACAGCAATGGACCCTACCTTTCTACCACTAATACAACCCAACATATGAGCCTGGGAGAATCCTGTTCACATGTTTCATGTTTTGGGACATATAAGGTAGCGCATGCTGTTGCCTGAGCACCAATTGATATAACTTATCCCCATTCTACTTTCTTATGAAATTTTGATTCTTTTGCCTGTTTCAGTACCACATGTCATTGGCCCGTAGTTGTGATGACACAAAAACAAGACAACACTACCACATAAGTTACTGAAATAAAGTGTATGTATCCGCTCCTAGTAGGACTTAATCTCTGCTGCCACAACTTCACTACTCTTTGCTTGTTTGTTGAACTCAATTTCTGCTGTTGTACTCGTATCCCCAATAACACCCAAGATGTAACTAGTTCAACTGTTTCTGAGCATATATGTTTTCACGCCAAACACACTCTGCTTGGATTGAATAAATTGTTTGAAACATAATTGCCCATTTCAGTTACAACAGAATTTTGTCAGCAGCAGATAATGGTATAGTGGGAGAATGTTTGTTACGAAAAGAAAGGTATAGCTAAGAGTGAATTACTGTGAATAGTTCAATGATAAGATCATTCTTATCACAACAGCAGTAAACCTATGCCACTGTCACAAGCACAAGATGGGGAGAGAGAAAGTGAGTAAATGAGGGCACTGAACAGAAAACTCTCTATGAAAAATTAAGTAAAAATCTAATAGCCCTGGGGAATGAATAGAAGACAGTTACAGGAGAGTAAGGAGTAGCTGAAGGAATGAGAGAGGAGGAAGACTCAGAGTTGTGCAACAGATTTCAGCTAGTCATTGTTCAAGAATCACAAGGAAAGACGATATACTCGGAAAATGCCTGCAGACACTGTACAACATTATAAGAAGCTGACTTGTGGAACAAGAGGCAGTTTTTAGTGTTTTGGCACCTTAAAGTGGCTAACTAACTGGGAGAGGAGTATAGGCAGTCTGTGGCTGAGTGCCAGATGTGGTGCTTTTTCCAAAGCCGGAGTGTGCTTGCTTTGCTGAAGGGTGGATGTGATAGGTTCAAGATTACACAATGGCAGCTAAAATGGTCAAAATCAAAGAAAAATATTATATTTTCAATGAAGTTACATTACAGACTCTACAGACATGATTCAGAAACATGAAAAATCGCTGTGATGAGATGAGCTCATTGCAACTTTAAGGATGATTTTAGTACTGATATTACAAAAGTTGAAACTGTTTTACATAAAGCACATCATAAAACTAATAACAACTGAACCATTAGAGTGATCGAATCACATGAAGCATAAAATGAAAGCTGATGAAATCAGTAAACACCACAACAAGTTAGTGTGATGGATATGTATAAAGAATTACAGACACGTTTATTAAAAGTTGATCAGCAAATATACCGGTACTATAAATTATTCATATTTACATGTAATATTAAGGCTGTATGAGTTTGCCAGGTCCTTAACTAATCTTCATAGTGTATGAGTACCCACAATTTACTGTTTTGTATGTATTTATAATTTTACGTAGTTTACTCACACTGAACAATCGGATTTAGAAATTCTTCATGAGCTGTTAATAAATTGTTTAATGCTGCGCTGTTATTTTAGTAAGAGATCACAAAATGACCACAATAAATGTTTTCTGTTTTCTAGTATCTTGTAAGCATGTGCAGTTACCTTTTGATATGAACATTCATCATTATTTAAGTGTCTAACTTGGATTCAATAGTGTGTGCATCACTTAACTCCTGATGATGATGGTGGAAACAGTTATTGAAAGCCTGAGTGCCTTATTTGAAGTGACGTGGCTTGTAAACCAAGGAAGTTATATTTACACACGCCTCTACAAAACACTCCAACGACATAATACAGTTAAGGCTTACAGGAGAGTTATAGAGCATGCATAGCCAATTGTTGTTGTTCGTCGATGTTGGTGAGTGTCAAGTGGCTGTCTGATCGAGCACCTGTGTGAGTTAAATAGTCTAACCTTTCACTGGACTTGAAATACTCTGTGTGCATGAGTTTCAGACTGACTTTTCATGACTCAAATTATTTGATGGTGCTTTTGACAACTGATCTTGTGGAACTTAAAATCTTCAACTTTGTTTACAGGATTTGTGGCAGTTGTGAATTGTATGTATTGCTACAAGTGATGTGTAATCAGTGTACCAAACTTTAATTTTATGGCCCAATCAGTATTGGGAAACTGGACTTTTGGTCTACTGATGTATGCTGTAGATTTTTAGTAAGTTACTGTGCAGTTAAATGAAATTTACCCATGTGTGTTTTTGTATTTAATTCTCTGTTCACATTCTCCATTTGAATCTACAATTTACGTGAGGTCACCGTTCATACAAATATTCATTTTATTTAAAATATAATACTTTGATTTTGTCAAAATCATTAATTGTACAGGACCTATCCCGTAAATTCTGCGTTAAGTGTGATGGTGCATGACTAAGCCATCTGATAATCATAAATCAAATTAGCAATTAAGTTGTGTACTGACTACACCGATAGGGGCCAGTAAAACCATAGGTGCGCTCATAACAGAGAGATTCCATTTGTGTTACATCATGCTGAGATAGATTCCAAAACCTGAAACTGGATTGTAAGACATATCCAAGAGCAGACACAAACTGAGATTGCAATTTAATAATGTTTAATAGTAGGTTGAGTTTTAAGAGAAAGCTGAAGAAAAATCAGTGTGTGAGGAAATGGAATACTGAGGTACAGAGAAATAATGATGGGGATTTTAAGTTCTCTGAGGTTGTAGATACTGCAGTAATGACTACCACAGTACACTGTTTAGTTGTCGGGGAATGGATGTTTCTAAAAAGAGTGATCACAGCGATGGACAGACAAAAATAGATCATCATCATCATCACCTTCATCAGTATTCTGCTATATTAGCAGGTCCTCTGCCTCTCCATTTTCTGTGATCCATTGCTTTCTTCGTAAGGCTGTTGTATGTTGTACATTAGGGGAAGTGGCAACAAAACGACTATTCACACAATTCCGAAGACGGCAAGAGCTGACAAGTGCAAGAATTATCGCACAATCAGCTTAACAGCTCATGCATCGAAGCTGCTTACAAGAATAATATACAGAAGAATGGAAAAGAAAATTGAGAATGCGCTAGGTGACGATCAGTTCGGTTTAGAAAAAGTAAAGGCACGAGAGAGGCAATTCTGACGTTACGACTAATAATGGAAGCAGGGCTAAAGAAAAATCAAGACACGTTCATAGGATTTGTCGACCTGGAAAAAGTGTTCGACAATATAAAATGGTGCAAGCTGTTCAAGGTACTGAAAAAAGTAGGGGTAAGCTATAGGGAGAGACGGGTCATATACAATATGTATAACAACCAAGAAGGAATAATAAGAGTGGACGATCAAGAACGAAGTGCTCGTATTAAGAAGGGTGTAAGACAAGGCTGTAGCCTTTCGCCCCTACTCTTCAATCTGTACATCAAGGAAGCAATGATGGAAATAAAAGAAAGGTTCAGGAGTGGAATTAAAATACAAGGTGAAAGGATATCAATGATACGATTCGCTGATGACATTGCTATCCTGAGTGAAAGTGAAGAAGAATTAAATGATCTGCTGAACGGAATGAACAGTCTAATGAGTACACAGTATGGTTTGAGAGTAAATCGGAGAAAGACGAAGGTAATGAGAAGCAGTAGAAATGAGAACAGCGAGAAACTTAACATCACAACTGATGGTCACGAAGTCAGAGAAGTTAAGGAATTCTGCTACCTAGGCAGTAAAATAACCAATGACAGACGGAGCAAGGAAGACATCAAAAGCAGATTCGCTATGGCAAAAAAGGCATTTCTGGCGAAGAGAAGTCTACTAATATCAAATACCGGCCTTAATTTGAGGAAGAAATTTCTGAGGCTGTACGTCTGGAGTACAGGATTGTATGGTAGTGAAACATGGACTGTGGGAAAACTGGAACAGAAGAGAATCGAAGCATTTGAGATGTGGTGCTATAGACGAATGTTAAAAATTAGGTGGACTGATAAGGTAAGGAATGAGGAGGTTCTATGCAGAATCGAAGAGGAAAGGAATATGTGGAAAACACTGATAAGCAGAAGGGACAGGATGATAGGACATCTGCTAAGACATGAGGGAATGACTTCCATGGTACTAGAGGGAACTGTAGGGGGCAAAAACTGTAGAGGAAAACAGAGATTGGAATACGTCAAGCAAATAATTGAGGATATAGGTTGCAAGTGCTACTCTGAGATGAAGAGGTTAGCACAGGAAAGGAATTCGTGGCGGGCCGCATCAAACCAGTCAGTAGACCCATCATTCTTTCTTAATATATGCCCAATTCAATTTATTTTTCTTCTTTTTATTACATCTAGTAACTGTCTTTTCTCTCCCACTCTTCTCCGTACCTCTTCATTTTTTACTCTGTCGATCCAACTTATTCTTTCCATCCTCTGCCATGTCCACATCTCAAAAGCCTCAAGCCTTTCTCTGTCTTTCTTCCTCAAAGTCCATGTTTCAGCACCATACAGAAGAACACTCCATACAAAACACTTTACGAGTTCTCTGTCCAGACTGCTGCAGAAAATTCTCCTTTTCTTAAGAAATGCCTCTTTTGCCATTGCTATCCTCGTTTTAATTTCTGTGCTGTACTTCCAGCCGGTGTCTTTCCTGCTTCCAAAATACTTAAAATTTTGCACCTGTTCTAATATTTCTCCATTCAGCATAATTTTTATTTCTTTATTTCCTCCTATTGCCAATACTTTTGTTTTCTTTGTGTTAATCTTCATTCCCTAATTTTTTCCATTAGCTTCAATGGTGTCCACGAAATCCTGCAATTCTTTTTCCCCTGTGGCTAGAAGGACCATGTCATCAGCAAACCTCAAACACCCTACTCTTCTTCCTCCAATTTCTACTCCTTTGTCATCTAATAAGCATTGGTCAATTAATACTTTCCAAGCAGAGGTTGAAAAGGGTAGGTGATAGAATCTTGTCTTAACTCCTTTTCCTAGTTTGGTCCAGTTTGTATTTTCTCCTCTCACTTTAACCGAGGCTTTTTTATTCAGATATAACGAGTTTACAAGTCTTCTGGTTCTCAGTCCACACTCTTTTCCCTCATTATAGTCCATCAGTTTGTCCCAAGCCACATTGTCAAATGCCTTTTCTAGATTGATGAAGCACATATAGAGGTCTCTTCCTTTTTCAATAAACCTTTCTCCCAAGATTTGTAGGAGCCCTATTGCATCTCTGGTACCTGTATTCCACCTGAAGCCAAACTGCTCCTTGCCAAGATTATCCTCCATTACTTTTTCAAGTCTCTTATTAATTATTCTTAACATCACTCTGGCTGCATGTGAAATGAGGGTCATTGGCCTGTGCTCATTGCGTTTCTTGGTTCCTTGTTTTTTCAATAATGGAATCATTACTATTGTCAGTAAGTCCTCAGGCCATTCACCACTGTCATATGTTTTATTACATAACCTTAATATTTCTCTTATTCCATCTTGGTTCAAGCATTTTAATATTTAATGAAATGCTGATTTTGAATTGAAAAGTAAAAACATTTTATTCAAAGTACTGACCATTGCTCTCTATACATTTTGACCACCTTTCTGGCAATTTGTGGACACCACGCCAACAGAAATATTTGTCTTTCGAAGAAAACCAATCGGACACCCAATTTTCAACTTCTTCCTCAGCCAGTGCGTGTCCCATTGATGAAAACAAATGGTAGTCGGAAGGGGCCAAGTCTGGTGAATACGGCAGATGGGGTAGCAGCTCCCAGCCAAGTGTTTTGATTGTATCCTGAAACAGTTTTGCTTTGTGTGCAGGTGCATTGTCGTGTAAAAAAATTACTTTGCCATGTCTTCTGGCACATTCTGGTCTTTTTTCAATCAATGCATAGTTCAAATTGATCATTTGTTGTATGTAGCGATTAGTATGCACAGTTTCACCAGGTTTTAGAAGCTCATGATACACGACACCTTTCTGATCCCACCAAACACAGAGCATTGTCTTCTTGCCGAATCGATGTGGTTTTGCAGTCGATGTTGATGGTTGTCCCGGGTTAACCCATGATTTTTCCCGTTTACGATTCTTAAAATAAATACATTTTTCATCGCCAGTAACAATTCGATGCAAAATTGATTTTCTTTCATGTCTTTGAAGCAAAATTTGACAAATGGTTTTTCGGTTTTCCATCTGTCTTTCATTCAATTCATGTGGCACCCATTTTCCACACTTTTGGATCTTTCCCATAGCTCTCAAACGGTCAGAAATTGTTTGTTGTGCAACATTTAGCATTGCTGCCATTTGCTTCTGACTCAAAGTATCATCTTCATCCAATATTGCTTGAATTCGACATCTTCAAACTTTTTTGGTGGTCTTCCACTCTCTTTATTTCTTACATCAAAATCATTATTCCTGAACCATTGAAACCATCTTTTGCAGGTTGCTTCTGATAGAGCATGATCACCATATGCCTCGACAAGCATTCGATGCGACTCTGCAGCACTTTTTTGTGTCATATAGCTCTTTCAGACATTCTTCCCATCTCTGGAGGACATCATCCCAATCTCTGTAGACTACCTCTCTGTGTTTAATCAAAATTTTCATAGTAGCACTTCCTGCTCTGTTGTGATCCCATGTCATAGTCTTTACTCTGTTGTATCGTAAGTCGTATCTTCCCTTCCTGTCCAGTTCTTCAATTGCATCACATTCCTCCTTCAGCCATTTTTTTCCTAGCCTGCTCTATTTCTCTTCGCATTTCATTATTTAACCTACGGTACATCTTTCTTGCACCTTCAGTGTTCTTGTTTTTAAATTTTCTTCTCTCCTCCATCTTGGAAATAATTTCTTACATGACCCATGGTTTTTTTGCCCTTTTTCCTTTTACATATTCTATATTTTGCTGTCCTGCTTTAATTATGCCTCCTTTCGGCATATTCCAGTACTCGTTGATGTTATCAAGTGGTTCTTTGTGTCATAATGTGTTTAGAAACTCAAGTGACAGCATTTCTGTAATTTGTTCTTTGTTGGATCTTCATCACCATGGCTGCCTTCTTCAGTTTTTTCATTCTTATTTCTATATCTGCCAAAAGTAAGTTGTATTCGCTATTAATATCTGCACCTAGTAATGTGTGCATCTTCTTGATTCCATTCCTGTATCTTTCTTCTACAACCATAAAATCGTTTTGGTTTCTGTATTTATCCCCTGGTGATTTCCAAGTGTAGAGCCTCCTCTTGTGGTTCTTGAATCGTGTATTTGCCACTATCAGCTGCCTTTTCCTGCAGAAGTCAATTAGCCATTCACATCTATCAGTTCTCTTTCCAAGACCATGACTGCCTACTATGTTTCCCTCTTTCCCTTTTCCCACAATGGCGTTCCAGTCTCTCATTAGTATTTTGCATCATTTTTTATTTTTTTACATTATTCTCTCTATTACACTGTATGTTTCCTCTGCAATTTGGTCATCATGTTCTAAAGTTAGCATATACACCTGAACAATTAGTAAATATTTTTGTGCTCCTTTCAGCCTTACACCAAAAACCCAGTCATTTGCATAGTCCACATATTCCACACATTTAGCCAATTCCTTTGTCATAACCATTCCTACTCCATTCATTCCTTTTACTTGTCCTCCTGGAGTAGTACAATACATATTCATCTGACTGTAACTCTCCACATCCATTCCACCTTACCTCAGCAACTCCTACAAGGTTTTCTAGTTTTCCTGCTTTTAGCAGAGTTCTAACATTCTACGTACCAATTCTCATTGTGATACAAAGAAAATAACCACAAATAAATCTAGAGTGAAAGAAGAAACAATTCAACTGATTGAAGAAAGAAAAAGATATAAAAATGTTCATAAAGGGAAATACATAGAGCAACGTAACTCACATAAAAATGAGATCAGTGGGAAGAGCAAGGAAGCTAAAGCAAAATGGCTGCACGAAAAATTTGAAGAAATCAAAAAGGAAATGGTCACCAGCAGATAGGTGCAGTTTGTACAAGAATCAAAAGGTAATATAAGAATGGGAAACCAACAGAGAAGTGCTTGAATTATAAAGGATTAGGGCAAGTATCCACTCTCTCTTTCCTTCTGTTAAACATCTACCTTCAGAAGCAATGACAAAAATAAAAGAATGACTGAGGAGAGGGGTTACAGTTCTGGGTGAAATGATATCAATCAAATAATTAATGACATCAGTTACCTCAGTGAAAGCAAGTAAGAGTTATATGATCTTCTGAAAGGGGTTAACAGTCTTCTGAGCACAGAATAAGGACTGACAGTAAACCAAAGAAAGATAAAAGTATGGAGAAGTAGTAGATATGACATTAATGACAAATTTAGTATCAAAATTGCAGGCCACATAGTATGCAAAGTACAGGTATTCTGCTATTTTTCAAGTGAAATAAAGCATCAAGGACAAAGCAAGGTGGAGATAAGAAGCAGATTACCTGAGGAAAAGAAACTATTTCTCACTAAAAGAAATGTGTTAATAATGCCTCGATCAGAGAAAGCAATTTATGAGAATATACATCTGAAGCATAATATTGTGTCGATGTGAAACATGGACTTTGGAAAAACTAGATAAGAGTGAAGGAAGGATTATATGGGAAACAATGGTTAGAAGAACTTACAGGATTGCAAGGCAGCATGTATTATGATATCAGGGAATAGCTTCCATGGTATCGGAGGGACCCATGCAGGGCAAAACCAGTACAATCAGATGGAGATTAGGATGTCAGGTGTACAGATTACTCTGGAATGAAGGCGTTGGCACAGGGGAGGAAACTCAGTGAGCCACATCAAACATCTGATAAATGATGACAAAAAAGTTTCTAATTTTGAATACAAATTCTGCCCCCATTACTGTCAGTATTGTCACTGAAACAAAGCAATCCCAAAAATCTTAAAAAATAATAAAAAAATCCAGAACAATTCTGTTTAAAACTGGAGTGTTTAAAAATATATATCTGGACTAACAGTTGTTAAAATCCTTCTGTGTTTTAACACCACACCCTCTTATAAAATACTTAAAATGCTGAAATACTACTGGACTGTGGCATGACTGGGTAAACAAACATCACATGCACAACTGGCTTTGTTCTTCCCAATAGCAGAAAATTTGCCCCCCCCCCCCCCCCCCCCCTCAGAAGCCTTGGCTTGTAGTGAGATACCAACTACCAACAAGCTCTGTGTAATCCACAAACAGTCTGTCCCATATTCCCTCTTTCCCTCTGTTTATCATAACACTGAGGAGTGATATTTTAGGGTCAATCAAATCTAAAAAGATGTCGTGTCAGCGATCTTTTGACATAATTAGAAATGCAATATATTTTAGCATTGCTATCACACTAATTAGTTTGTCTCCTGATGTAGGCCACTGCAACTTGTTAGTTATTCCAGTATTTTAGCTTTTTAAGTATTTTATAAAATGACATGGCTGCACACCCATAAGGATTTTATTAAGTCTGACACTGGGTGCAGGAGTCTACATATTTATATCAATGATCACTAGCTTT
The DNA here is from genome assembly GCF_023897955.1 of Schistocerca gregaria. Taxonomy (NCBI): domain Eukaryota; kingdom Metazoa; phylum Arthropoda; class Insecta; order Orthoptera; family Acrididae; genus Schistocerca; species Schistocerca gregaria. Next base: position 94,817,836 of record NC_064924.1, read on the forward strand.
CAGTTAATTCCCCTAGACATAAGCCAACAAGTATGAGGCTAATTCAGTATTCAATGCCCATTTTTGGTATCCTGTATTGAGACTAAGTTGGGTTCCAACAAGGAGCTGTCGACAAGCAATTGATGGCATCACCAGTGATTAACACTGATCTGCACCCCTGGAGCTACCAGTGTTTGATCACACAGAATAGGATTTAAAAAAGCTTCTTGGTTCTCCAGATAGCAGCAGTTTTCCTCACTATTCTTTGTATCACACGTAGCCGATCCCATTTAATTATCTGGGATTGTACTGAGCGCCCCCCTTTCCCCCTCCTCCCTCCTCCTCCCCCTCTCCCTCACAAACTGACTGGATTCACTCATATAGTCCAACTTCCCATCTCTCTCAGTTTTGATTGGCTTGAGGAATGAGTACTTGCTTATGATGACTGACATTGAAGTGTAATTGCATATTATACACCATACATGTTTGCTGTTTGTGAAATGAAATGAATGTGTGTGTGTGTGTGTGTGTGTGTGTGTGTGTGTGTGTGTGTCAGTAATGACACAGAAGTGGTGACAAGGTGGTCCTGTGTGACCATTAACAGGAAAAAAAGTGTCAGGCACAAGATGGACCCCCATTTCTTGAACTTACGAAAAACCATAGAAATATTAGCAGCAACAAATGGTCCTGCCACAGCTTACTTTTTTGTCATTAAATCTCATCACATTACAAAAAATCCAATCATGGAGGAGAGCCTTGCAGTATATGCAACAAGTCACACCATGCAATAACAAGCAGAAGCAGGCACTGCATGCTGCTTCTGTTGAATATGTGAGTACAAGCAACACACTGTCACCAGCGATAATTGTAGGAATTACTTCTAGATTACATGTTGACAATACCTGTATTTTCAGTGTCTATATTGTCTAATATAGTGTCCTACAGACACGCATGCCAAAGATCTACAGCCATATTAGATTAATGAAATGTACTCATAAATTGCGAATATGATTATACACCAACTCTACAAGTGACTGGCGATAGATGAAAATCTGTACCGGGCCAGGACTCAATCCCAGATTTCCTGCTTAGCATGAGGGGTCACCTTAACCATTTCTCCTATCTATACACACTTCCACTGTGACTGGAAGTTTGAGTTGGTCTAGAGGCATGCCCAGGTAGCCAAAGTGGTTAAGGGGACTGACTGCATTAAGTGGGAAATCTAGGTTCAAGTCCCAGTCCAGCAGAAATTTTCATCTGTCACCAATCATTTTTACAGCTGGTGTATAACTGTATTCAGAAATGGCAAATACAAGTTGTTGCTTTTAGATTACTTACATAAAAATAGCAGCTACTGTGAAAAATACCACAGCTTCTTGAATTACACTACTCATCTATTGTCTTCTCTAACTTTTCAAACAAATTATTTGTGCAGGGGCTACCCATTTGGAGACAGTAGGGAAGATTTATCAAAAATTTTTATTTTAAATTTATTTCAATGTTTAAAGTCTGCCAGCTGTTGCAAGATCACTCACACACTTTTCACCATCCCAGCGTATGATGCTGGACTCAGCACGGTTCTCATGGTAACAATTGCTGATGGGTGGAGGCATCTGCTAGCATCAGCCCCAACCCTTGACCACTAGATGTGCAGAAAACACGCACGTGGGATCTTGGGCAAAGGCAGCCAAAAGCTTGTCTGAGATGCTTTGCTCTCTTGGCTGCTGGCTTCAGATCCATCAACATATTGTTCTCCTGCTCTCCTAAGAGCCTTTCAAGACTTCGACTGCGATGGCCCCCTCCCAATATATGGCATCTTCCCGAGATGCACCATACTATCAGTCATAATACAATAAATACTGCAAGGCTTTTACCAGGCCTATTCTGTTCTCATTTACAAATGCAACTAAACTGTATGTCCACATTTCTGCCTATCCTCGCCTCATCCTGCACACATTTTTGTTACTTTATATGCAACACTGTCAAATTCAGAATCTGTTCAACACTAACATTAGAGTTTAGAGTCCTGATATAATAATAAATTATAGATGGACTGGCTAGGAAGCTACTCTTTTATTTTCCCTTTGAATATCTAAGGATTCTCAATTCATTGCCTAAGATCCAAATTCACTTCTTTTCTTATCACAAATGCTGTTTGCGAATGTAAGAATTAGCATGTAAATGAAAGATTCCCCAAATCCGTGAAGAGGCTTCTCCAAGTTGTTAGGTTATCAACTTGATGCAATATTCTTATTGCACACTTCTGTAAAATAAATACTTTTTTTTACCTTAGCTGTATTGCTGCACAAGGTTATACCATGGGACAGTACTGAGAGAATGTATCCAAAGTATTCTAGCAATACCACCATTAAGTCAACAGACAGACAGAATTCTAAGCACAAAGCAAGTAGAACCTATGCAAGTCCTGGTACTATCTCAGTTTGTTATCCATCTGTATGCCCACGAACTTTACACAATAAGCCTCCTTTAATGTATGCCCATTGATCCCTACTTTTAGTACCTGTACGTCACTAACAACAGTAACACCTGTTAATCCAGTTGTTAAAGATGCAACTGCCGTCAGCTGTTCATCTGACCCCATTGTGATCACTGCTTCCATCATTACAGGAAGTGAAGGAAGATTGCAGCAGCTACCAATGCAATCTGAACCTGCACATCCAGGTATGTAATGTAACTGATCCAGTATGCAATACACATGCATGCTCTCATCTAGTATCAGAATCTGTTAATTCATACACAAGTTAAACCTACTCACTGGCCCCAGTAGCTTGCCACAATGAAATCTGTAGTTGTTCTCTAAACATTTTAGTGGAGCTCACTTAAACTTTTTTCAGCATCACACGCACCATACTTAATCCTATAGTGCTTGGGTTACAGAGTTTGATCAAGGCTTTTGATCACGTGGCAATGGTTACAGTTACATTTCACCTCAGAAAGTAGTGAATCAGAAACAGGCATATGAGTTACTCTGCTGCTGAGTGGTGCTCCATCTAAATGAGTAGTTCTTCAATGGTTTTCAGAGGGTTGAACTGGAGGAGATGGGGACTGAATCGATCAGAGCAGCCGAGTTAACTTTCACTTTATCCTCCTTGTTTCAGTGAGGTTTTTATTTCTGTGAGGATTTTCCGGCCTTTGCTTTTGGGCCAGTAAGGACCATTTGTTTCTATGAACAGCAGCTTGTGGCTCTGTCAGCCATTGGCTGGTGGTAGACTGTTGGTATGTTCTGTCCTGGAATAAGGGCACCTTGGCAGGTGTCCTCTTCCCTGGTGATGTCAGAGGAGGACGAGGCATCACCAGTGGCAGTGATGGGGTGGTAAACACTGGTGCTATAGGTCTGACAGTTGAGGGAGTTGGTGCACCCTCCCCTGAATGATAATTGACATATCTATGACCAGGAGATACTGTCCGACAATTGTCGTCATGCTAGGTGTGACTTTTGACACTCTGTTTGCAAAGTTTGAGCTCATACTGGTCAGATGGAGTCTTTCACTTTTTCTCACCTTCTTAATAAGACAGGCAATAGAATGTTTTATATTCCTGGATTTTCTTCTCCTCGAAAACTGAACACATCAGCAAAAGAGGGAGAAGGTGTTGTAAGTGGTTTAACACTTGTGGGGAGGTTTTCACAAGGACTGCTGTCATGTGTTGGTTGGTTGGCTGATTTGGGGGTTCAAAGGAACCGTCCTGGCATTAGCCTGAAGTGATTTAGGGAAATCACAGAAAGACGTATTGTTCCGCCACACGGTTCACAACTAATGTCATTAGTATAACAGGACAACATGTGCGTAAACCTCTATCTCATAGGAGCACGAAAACAGGGTTTGACATGATACCTAAAAACCACTACCTTAACTTTCTCAGGTAAAACATATCTGCTGAAGGCTAGGATGAAAGATCCAGTGTCCAGCCTATTGTCCTTAGGTCCTCTGTATACAGTGGATTCCACACTGCTCTGGGTAAGCAAGATTCTTCTTCTGTTTGTCGTGAAAGGTCCTAATTGAAGATGACACCTTAAATCCTGTCGATTTTGTTATGAGAAGAAATGGTAACCGGTATTATCCCTGAGCTTGTTACAGGCCTGAAGTGCCTGCAATTGGTTAGCATATAATGCTTTGGTCAACAAACATAATTTCACATATTATCTATTGCTGTGACTTCTCTGAACAGATCCTGAATATATTTAATGACAAACAATGGCTTTATTGTTGCAAAAGATTTCCTGACAGTTCTGGGACATACCACAAGATGAGTGTATTGTCCACTTCCAGTTCTCCTTGACTGAATCTCATCCTATGGCATGGCCATAGACATAAACACTATGTGGTTGTAAGTCTCTGTGTCCGAATCTTGCGTTCTGTCTGCTGAGGTGGCAGTGTTGGCATTGCCACCAGTCTGGATGAGTTTGACCCATTTCACTGCGGATGAATGAGTTTGACCTGCTTCATTGCAGATGTTGCACAATGGTGCCACTCACTCCAACTGGGAACACTCAGCACCAGTGCCACCCCACCAAGGCAAAGGTTCCCTGGCACTGTATCAATTGTCCAGCATCCCAGATTGGACAAGCACCTACTTCTTGCCATTCATGGGGAGGTAACAGCTCAGATTTCAGCAGTGCAGTCCCTGTGTAGTCAGGAGGCTACAGCCAACAGGGTATTTGATGACCCCCCCACCCCACAATGAAGGATAGACTACCGCACTGTTTCAGATATGAAAATAAATCTCCTCTAATAGTAAGTGCAGAAGGTCACAATGCATGGTGGATATATTATGCGCCATGTGAGATGTCCTCCCCCAAATAGTGTGCCCTTCTGTGAAATTTAGAACAGTGGTGGTTGAACCCTAAGAGGGAACCATATGTAATTATGCCAAAAATGTTGAAGGAAAGGTGAAATGAACACAAACTAATTCTGGTCCTAATAATGGCCCAGTCATCAATGTTAAGCTTCACTAGGTATACAACACAACTCCTCTCAGTCGCCTCTTACGACAGGCAAGGAATAACCAGGATCTATTCTAGTTCCCGACACTGCAGGAGGCTCCAACATCCTGATGCTGATTATATCATTAAATATTTAATAACAGTACTTTAATTTGACAATGACAGGAACCTGATCTTCAACTAGCTGTCAACGGGGGGCCTGTTTTATATTTTGTTGAAATGCTGCTTCATTCACTATTAGCTTTAGTTTGACTCATAAAATGTCAACAGATCATAACAAATATTCATAACTCCACTGTTGGTCTGTCTGTCAGTATTTCTACTTCATTCTGTTACCCCTCTCTCAAATCACTGAAAGGAGAAATTTGTGCTTGTGTTCACTACCAATGATTTTTTATTTATTTTTCCTGTTTCCTGTTTGTCTCTTTTTCCTGATGAAGTAATTGTTTTGAAAAATTGAAAATGTGCTGCTTCAGGTGCCATTGTTTGCATTTGTAGCTCTTCATGTCTCAGCAATTGCTACAATGGCATGCCTATCTTGAATTATTTAGTATTAACCTCTCTTTTCTTTTGACAATCCAAAGCTAAATCCTAGACTCAGACAACAGGAAGGCATAAGAAAACAGATCTGTTTATTGGTACTGTATAATGAAGTAAGTAAACCAGATAAATCACAACAGTGGATAAGGAAAGACTTAGGGTGAAGTTTTTGAATTGGAGTACACTGACAAAATAAAGTTATGCATCTTAAGAAGCTATAATAATTTATTTTAATTTATTTACATTGACGTATTGATTTTCTGGGAAAGATTTTCTGGGAAAGATTTTCTAGTAACAAAAGAAAAGGACGGAACAGCAACTGTAGAGAGCAGCAGGTTCTGGAAGAGAACTAGAGTGACCAGAAAATCAAACTATAACAATATTCTTCCCAGTTGAGCCACACAACAGATAAAAATGGACTGCAACCAATCTCCTTGAGTAATAAGAAACAATGAAAGGTTTCGATGCAAGGAAAATTATAATCCAAGAAGAACAAATTTACAATAGCAAATCAGTGGCAATTTTTGTTCTAGGAATAGTTTGAAGGCATAATCTAACATAATGACACATCAGCCTAATACATCTCCTCTGCAAGAAGACATTGCAAGTTTGTCAGATATGAATACTGTAAGAGAGTCTTGCATGAAGTGACATAATAATTATATAATTATCCCACAGCTCATGCCTAATTGCTAAGGAGGGGGTAGTCAAGATGCAAGTCATTGCAGATAGAGCACTAAACTACTGGGTTATGAGAAGGGGAAGAAAATTGATTGTGACCATGTTCATGAAGCCATCCCAGAATTTATTTGGAATGATTAAAAACAGAAAGGCTCTGCTAAAAGAGAAGTTTCACAATAACATCCTCATGAAATTGATTTGGTTCGTCCCTTGGTGTTTCTACCTGACTTCTCATTAAAGTTTTAGTTTTTATGCTTTTCTTTGCTTCATTTTTGAACAGATTTTCATTCAAAATTTTTAGTAACTTTGAGTTACCCATGTTACATGGTGATTAATCTCTTGAACGAATTGCAACTGTGATGCTCCAAATAACAGCTACAGGCTACTCTGACTAGTTGGAGTAATGGCAGGAGGTACCAGGCACAAGTTACTCATCTTTTTAGCATCAATGATTGCCTCATGACTTGCTAATGCCTTAATGCAGGTTTCATTCCACCCTTAGTTTTTTAGTTATCAACCTGTGAGTGGTGACACACTTAACATATTGTTGCTTGTTATTCAGACTGTCTTAGGTGCCGCATGATATTTTAACCAGTGTGGTAAGTAGGTAACAGTGATCTGTTCTTGATAACCAGTTAGAAAAAAGTCAAGATCATAAATAAGTGAGATATTCTGTGATCTTGAGTTTTCTTAAAACAAAAATGAGGCACATAATATGCAACAATGGAAAATCCAGAATGGAATGTACCAATATTTCAGCAGCTTCTAGCAGACGTTTGGTTAGATAGTAAGGAAGTTACACGTTTGAAACTGCCTCACCCACCCGTCCACCTGTAGCCTTCTCAGCGAAGCTAGGTCATGTACAGGTACATGTCTGTTGTCACGACCTGAAAAAATGTTGATATTGAAGTATTCAGACAGCTTTACTTAGCTTCCCATATTTGTTTTTCATCTATGGCATCAGCGAAACAATTAGTGCTTGTAAATTTCTGAAACACCATCACTGTTGTCCTTGGTACCAAAAAATTGAAGCAGCCACCTTAGACAGCTTTGCTATGTTTTGATCACCATTACATATCTGCCTGAAGTGGTCAGAGTTCATTTTGATTATCAGCCTGAAATATTTACACAGGAGCTGTAGTTCTAGTAGTTACAAGTGTCTCCCACCACTTCAGTTGTATTTGATCGGAGAGTTGCAAATTAGCAGGGCTGAAGGTTAGCAGTAATTAAACAGATAACTAATATCTGTAAATATTTGCCCTCCCCCCACCCCCCTTCCCTTCACCCATCCTCTACCACTGACAATGAGCTCAAAACCACTTCAGGAAGAAAATTCTAGCCAACAGAAGCTTTGCTGCACACTTATGCACGGAGAAAGTTTGCAAAATAAGGCAGAATTTAATGACAACATATTTGGATTATCAGTGTATAAAATGAAATTTTAAAAAATTGAAATTAAAGTCACATATCACTAAAACAGTAACAAAACTTGATATTACTTTTAACAACAACAAAATGTTTAACAACAGGATATGCTTACATTTAGATGTCGCACATAGTTGGGACTGCGATAGCATAGTCTGTAGTAGAGACGTGAGGAAACCTAATGCCGATACAACATGTAACATACCAGTACCAGGACACCATCACTAAACATGTCTATTCCCTCAATGTTTCTGTGACTGCACTGCCTATCACTTTCTCACCATACATGTGTCATAAGAACCATTTTGCACACTACAACAGAATTCATTGATGAAGAGCACATTCCTACGAAGAGCAAATGGTCTTGCCTTGCTGCTTTCGAGATACTTAAAAGCTCTGCAGACAATTATCTATTACACAATTTCATTGTGTCATCAACTCCAGATAACAGTCCTGTTGCCGAAAGATTAGTCTTGGTCATGAAAAACATTCCTGTCTCTCAGAACCATCAACAAAGCCATGAAATGACACTTTGTGACGTACTTATTGCGGCTGAGACTGCAATCTACATCTGAGCTGCTTCGAAGCATCTGCTAATTCTACCCTGAAAGATATAGCCAATAATGCATTTTTGTGGCAGTAAGTGTACATTGTGAACTTGAGTAAGTTCATCAATATACTATACTCTCCTGACTGCAGCTTTAGCTCTAAAAACACTTATTTTCATTGTCCTTCAATCAGCTGCCTAATCAAAGCAAATGATGCTTCTTTCCTATACAGGAGAGAGAAGTTCAGTTAAGAATGACTGTTCACTTTTTCTATTTTACCCATCATGCTTCACTTCTGGGCACTAGTGCAGTTCCCTTGACAGGTGATGGACAGGGAAAAAGAGGAAAGGACAAAATGTACACCAGTAGGAGAGTAGGAAAAGTGACTCAATATCCTAGAGCATTAAAAATAAATTCAGTTATAGCAATAAACTTTTAACAAGTTACTGGAAAACTATATAGAAACCACAGGATGAAAATGCAAATAAAATATGTAGAAAGCCAAATTTCACAGTAGAACTCTGTTTCATTTCTTTTGTTTCATAATTTATTTACAAAGAAAGATTACATGAAATCAACATAGCCCAGCAACAAAAAAATGACAAAACAATTTTAACAACACTTATAAAAAACAAATAAATCCTTAACTCACAGGAACAACAGAAGGTGATAAGACTGGCACATTTGATTTATTGTTTTTTAATTCCTCCAAGTACTTGGCACGTTCAGTTAAGTCCAGAAACTGCTCTCCTTCATATATAAAGTGATGGTACTGTGGATCAACTGTCACAAAAAAGTAAACACTTGTTACATGTATGTAAATGAAACCACATGTTGCACAATATACCACAATTTCTTAACTTAATTAAAAATTAACGATTCATCGTGCTCCATTATTCAGCACACCAAAAATGGTCCAAAGACCTTCTGCTGAGGCACTCAGGTGTGTTTTGATTACGTACCTTTTCACCACCTTCAAAAGAGGATGTTGGCTACTGATGGAAGACATATACTGAATTTGGAGTCTTTCATCAATACTGACATCACCACCTGAAGGTGATGTGCAAACTATTCCTCAAAATACACCTTAGTTTTTACAGCACCATCAGAAAAACATTTGAGAGCCTTATCAAAGTTTATATTTGGTGAAAGCTCTATAGAACACATTTCACATATCTGACACGACAGGCCATGACGTTCTTACTTGTACCCTAAGCCATACATATTAAGAGCTTTTCGTACACAATAAAACTAACTTCACAAATTTTTTAATAAATAAAAATTTAAAGGATTCCCTAAAATAACAAAAGGCACTCAGTAAGCTTGTTATGGCAAACAGGCTTTGATATACTGTCTGTTAGTTTTTCATCTTATTTCACCTTCATTAATTATACGGTTTATAGTTTCCATACTGGGTAACAAGTGCTTTAGTCTTTTTCAGGATGTGATTATATAACTGCTACAGTTCTCATAATGGAATGTTACAGTACCTCTCTGAAGCACCAAACATTTTCTTAAGTGGATGTTATCCTTCTGGTGAAATATTCTTCTTGAATAATTAAAGGTGCTATCCATGTCTGCACTTAATGGTCTCAGTCAAGTCTCACAACCTGTGACACCTTGGTTTTACTACTGTAAGGACACCATTACATGAAGCCACTCCCAAGTTGTGTCTACTGTTATTTAATGATATTACCTCCCAAACAATAGCCCTGTCTAACACATGATAAGCTAACTATATGTTCTAAGCAAGGTCAAGGTGCAAATCGTGTTCAAATGGCAGTAGAATAATTTATATTCTCCATAAGTTAGAATGACCTTAGACACTGCACAACCAGACACAAAAATGCTACTTCCAAAAGTGATACAATGATTTAAGTCAAAACACTCACCAACATACGATGACAACAACAACAATGGTGATGATAATTTTTATTCTATCTTTATTAATGTGTTTAAAATTCATGAAACTTGAAAAGTTTAGGATCACAAAAAAACTTGCATACTTTTTATTATCATGAATGCTTCAAGATGACAAAATAAGATTTTCGGCAAACATTTGTCCAATGGGTAATACTTTTAATTTTTGAACCAACCAAGATATTGAGGTAAGCACAGTTTTTTCAAATGGAACAACATATATTTTCAAACGGCATTCAAAAGCTTCTGAAATCGGAAAATGGTAAATACAATGCTCATTAATGTTGGCATTGAAACGTGCAAAACCTGACAAGCAAGACATCCAGAATAAGCTATTGTGGTGCAAATACTGCCAAGTACTCTCATGCCAGACTTCATCATTGTGTCCAGCAAGAAGATAGTCCTACACTATGAAGATGAAACGTATTCCTCCCTGAGCCTACTTTATACACCAAGGAGACGAGATCAGCTGTAGATGAAATTACAGCATAAAAAATGGGTTAACAAAGCTGTTTCAAATGACTGCACTAATTCATATTTAGGTGAACAGTTTTTGTGGTAAAAGGTAAACATTGACTGATTAGCTGGTTGGTTGGTTGGTTTGTTTAAAACAGGGAGAAAGAGACCAAACTATGAGGTCATAAGTCCCTTGTTCCGAATAAAACAATGCCACAAGTGTGAGAATAAAACAAAAGAGACTGACAACTCAAAACGGAATGAAAGGAAAAATCACAAGAACAATGAAGGGCAACAAACATATAAATGGACAAAAGAGGACAAGAAAACCACAGAAATGAAAGAAACAGGAGGCAGAGATAAAACAGCAAAGCAGATTACCATGGCTGGCTGAGCATGAGAATAAAAAAGGAGAAGCCAGCCACTCTGCAACACATTAAAACCTCCACCCTAGAAGCACTAGTGTGGAGGACACAGAGGAAGAAAGTAAATGCACTAAAACTTAGATCAAATGATAAAACCCACCCTTATGAATAAAATGCAAAACTAAATCAGCCGATATGGCGTTGTGAGATAAAATTAGTGTCAACGTGTCCAAAAACCCAAAATTTCGTCGCTGGGCATTCAAAGTGGGACAGTGCATCAGAATATGGGCCACTGTCAACTGGGCACCACACCGACACTCAGGCTGGTCTTCATGCTGCAGGAGGTAACCATGGGTCACCAAAGCGTGGACAAAGCGGAGCTCACAGAGGACAGCCAATTCCCTGTGAGAGTCCCGCATGGGAGTCTTCCATACATTCGTAGCCTCCTTAATGACATGCAGTTTGTTGTGTGTACTGTTACGCCATTCAGTTTCCCACAGCTGAAAAACCCTACACAGGTCAGGTTCAGAGATACCTATTTCCAGAAGCAGTTTCCATATAGCCTGTTTGGCCAGCCTGTCAGCAAGTTCGTTGCCCAGAATGCCGACCTGTCCTGGAGTCCTCATAAACACCACTGAATGAAGGGCCTGGCCCAGGGCATAGATTGGACCCCTGGATGGATGTTACCAAAGGATGTTGATGGTAGCACTGGTCGATAGCTTGTAAGCTGCTCAAGGAGTCAGTACACTGAAGAAATAATTCCCCAGGGCATGAATGGATATACTGAAGTGCAGAGGAGATGGCCACCAGCTCTGCTGTGAATACACTGCAGCCATCGGGCAAGTAATGCTTTTCAAAATGACCTCTGTGGACGTAAGAGAGCCAACATGACCATCAGCCATCACACCATGGGTGTAAATCACTTCAGAGCCCTGGAACACGTCAAGAATCGAGAGGAAGTGACAGAGGAGGGCGGAAAGAGTAACTGAGTCCTTAGGGTCATGCGAAAGGCCCAGACAAATCTGCGGCATCGGTGTACACCATGGAGGTGTATGCAGACAGACCCAGATGGGAGGTGGTAAAGGGAAGGACTCAAGTTCAGACAGAAGAGACTGCATGTGAACCGCAATCATTAGCCTTGACCCGGGCCACCAATGTGGGAGATGAGCTGCTGTGGGTGGAAAAAGGAGACGGTAATTCGGATGCTCAGGAGAACTACGAATGTGTGCGAGCAGTTGTGCATGTCGGATATGCAAGGGAAGGACTCCAGCCTCCACCAGGGCACTAGTCACCAGACTCATTCTAAATGCTCCCATCGCAAGGTCAACACCACAGTGGTGCACTGGGTCGACTAAATGCAACGCTGAGGACTCAGCCAAACCATAAACCAGACTCCCACAGTCAAGGCGGAATTGAACAAGGATTTTGTAGAGCTCCAGCAGAGGAGAGCGATCTGCATCCCAGTTGGTGGTTGCTCAGGCAGCGGAAGGCCTTGAGGTGTTGCCAGCACTTCCGCTTAAGCTGGCGAAGGTGAGGTAGCCAAGTCAATCAGGCATCGAAAACCAGTCCTAAGAATCGATACGTCTGCACTACAGTGAGTGGATCATCATGAAGGTAAAGTTCTGGTTCCAGATGAATGGTATGACGCCGACAGAAGTACAGCCCATGACTGCGTCTTGTGGATGGCTCCCTGTAGGCACCGCCCAGCAACACCATACTTGTGGAGCAGAAGTAGTCTGCATACAGAGAGGGTGAGACGGACGGCCCTACAGCTGCTGCTAGACTGTTAATGGCCACTCAATACAGAGCCCTGTGGGACCCCATTCTCCTGGGTATGGGGGCAAGTATGGGAGGCACTAACTTGGGCACAGAAAGTATGGAGTGACAGCAAATTCTGGATAAAAAATGGAAGCGAGCCTCTGAGACCCCACCTGTATAATGTGGCAAGGATATGATGTCGCCAGGTGGTGTCATACACTTTGCCTAGATGAAAAAAGACGGCAACAAGTTGTTGGCATCTGGTAAAGGCTGTTCGGATGGCAGACTTGAGGGACACAAGATTATCAGTGGTAGAGCACCCCTAGCAGAAGCCGCCCAGACATGGAGCCAGTAGGCCACATGACTTCAGGACCCAATCCAACCGCCAACACACCATATGTTTCAGTAGCTTCCAAAGAACATTGGTGAGGCTGATGGGCCGATAGCTATCTGCATCAAGAGGGTTTTTACCGGGTTTGAGCACTGGAACAATGGTGCTCTCTTGCCATTGCAATGGAAAGTCCCCATCACACCAGATCCAGCAGAATATGATGAGGAGATGGTGCTTCTAGTCAGACAAGAGATGTTTAATCATCTGACTGTGGATCCGATCCGGCCCGGGTGCTGTTTCAAGGCAATGTGCAAGTGCACTGAGGAGCTCCATAAATGGGGCATTATAGGGTTCACTGTGGCATGAAGTGAACGAGAGGACTTTCCTTTCCATCCACCATTTGAGGGTGCGAAAGGCTGGGAGGATAGTTTTCTGATGCAGAGGCTCGAGCATAGTGCTCAGCAAAGTGCTCGGTGATCGTGTTTGCGTCAGTACATATCATGCCACTGATGGTAATGCCAGGGACTCCTATTGGGATCTGGTACCAAAAAAAGACATCTGATCTGAGTCCAGACTTGGGGAGGTGACGTATGGCACCCAATGGTCAACACCTACCTCTCCCAACACTCCTGTTTCAGTCACTTTATAAGCTGGCATACATGGGCACGGAGCCGCTTAAAGGCTATCGGATGCTCTAGGGAAGGGTGCGGCTTATGTCGCTGTAGAGCTCGCCAACACATTTCCGGAGACCACCAAGGGACTGTCTTTCATCAGGGGCACCCTAAAGAGTGAGGGACTGCATTTTCTGCCACAGAAATGATTGTGGTAGTCACCTGCTCAAAAATCACATCGATGTTACCATCTGGGGGAGAGCCAACGGTGACATCAACGTGAAAGTTTCCCAGTCTGCCTTGTTTAAAGCGCATCTGGGCAGGTGTCCATGGACCTGATGCCTGGACAGTGACAGATAAGAAAGTGGTCGCTACCACACAGGTCATCATGTGCTCTCCAGTGGATAGATGGGAGAAGTCCTGGGCTGCAAATTGATAAATCAATGGCCAAGTAACTACTTCAAGCCACATTGAAATATGTGGCGGCCCCAGTATTTAAGTGGCAGAGGTTGAATTGAGACAGTAGTTTCCACATTTCTGCCTCGGTCAGTAAGCACTGTGTCACCCCACAAGGGGTTATTGGCGTTAAAATCTCCCATAAGTAGGAAAGGTTTAGGAAGTTGACCAATCAGTGCAGCTAATACATTCAAGGGTACTGCACCATCTGGAGGAAGATATAAATTGCAGACAGTTATTTCCTTCGCCATCTGTATTCTGACAGCCACAGCTACAAGAGGGGTTTGAAGGGGCACAGTTCCACTACAGACAGAGCTTAGGACATAAACGCAGACTCCACCTGACACATTACTATAGTTGCTATGGTTCCTGTAATATCCCTTATAGCTGTGAAGGGCTGGGGTCCGCATTGCTGGGAACCAGGTTTCCTGGAGGGCAATGCAGAAAGCAGGTGTAAAGCTTAACAGTTGCCATAGCTCAGCCAGGCAGTGGAAAAAACCGCTGCAATTCCACTGGAGGATGATGTATCATGGGACTGGGAAAGCACGGAACATTCAATGAGGCAGTTTACGCCTCAGAGTCACCTGCTCCCACTGACTTTTTGCCTGAGCAGTCTATATCCATTGTGTCTGAGGGTCTGGCGAGATCCAGGTCCTCAGCGAACGCCAGAATCTCCACCCCATTCTCAGACGCAGAGCTTGTAAGTAGCGGTGGTGTGGGTGCCACCGCAAGTTCCTTGTTCTTGGGGGTCTTCTTTTAAAATTTCTTGCACTGTTCCTTGGGTTTCCCTGCCTGCAAGGACTTCACTAAATTGGTCTCCGGGACTGAGGATGAGCATGAAGCCCTACAACCAGCTGCTTTTGGGCTCTTCAGCCACTGGCAGGTGTCATCTCTCCCACTAGCAGAAACCTGGGAAGGGAGTGATCCATAGGACCCCTTCCTAGTGAGGGGAGCCAAAGAAGTCTTATGCTTCTCTGGTTCACAAGTAGGCACTGAAATCTGTGATGGTTGGGGTGGTGTTGCATCTGAAGTAGGTGGTGCGGGGGCAACAAGGAGGGAAGTGCCTCCCCCCCCCCCCCCCCACCATCAAGGGGGCAGGTGTAGTCTCCCAGTTCTGAGAGGTGACAGGAACTCGAGGAACTGATGGCGCGACAACTGTATTCTTAGTGGTGGCATATGAGGAGGTTAGAGCAACACGACATAGGCACAAACAGATGGCAGGTGGGGCACACAGAATATTGGGATGCGACGGACGTCCACAGTCTTGACAGGTGGGGCTGGAAGTACAGTGGGAAGACATATGGCCGAACTTCCAACACTTAAAGCACCGCATTAGGGGAGGGATATATGGCTTGACGTCACAGCGGTAGACCATCACATTGACATTCTCGGGCAATATGTCACCCTCAAAGCCCAAGATGAAGGCACCAGTGGCAACCTGGTTATCCCTCGGACAACAATGGATGCACTGGATGAAATGAATACCTTGCTGTTCTAAATTGGCGCGCAGCTTGTCATCATACTGCAAAAGAAGGTCCCTGTGTAATATAAGACCATGGACTATATTTAAGCTCTTATGAGACGTAATGGTAACAGAAATAGCCCCCAACCTACCACAAGCGAGTAACGCCTGTGACTGGGCAGAGGATGCTGTTTTTATCAAAACTGACCCAGAGCACATTTTGGACAAGCCCTTCACCTCCCCAAACTTGTCCTCCAAATGCTCTACAAATTGTCTTCCACAAAAAACTGAGGCTTCATGGGCATGAGAGATTCCCCATCTACTCTCATACATACAAGGTACTGGGGTGAATAAGTTTCACTGGTATCCTTAGCCTGGCGTTCCTTCCATGGTGTGGCCAGGGAGGGGAACGATTTGGGGTCATATTTCTTAGCATTGAAGTTAGACTTTGTCCGCTTAGAGACTGCTGGCGATGGACCACCAGCAAGAGATGACATACTATGCTTCATGGGGTGTCATCCGCCCTGATGCCACCCACTCTGACAAGGGGCCCTCCTCATGGGTGCCACCCAACGCAGCAAACGCCACCTGCAGTTTGGCCAATGCCGGGATTCCCGATGCCCCAGGGTGACGGGCATCTACTCCTTGACATCGTGGGGAGGTAACAGCACAGGCATCAGCAGAGCGATCCCTGTGTTGTAAGAGGGCTACAACCAACAGGGTACATGGTGGCCCCACCACAACAGACCAGCTACTGTGCTGCATAAGAGGTGCAAAGAAGTCCATGGTCATCGTCAGCACAGAAAGTGACACTGCATAGTGCATGGTGGAAAACGGTGTCCTCACCCAAGAGATGGAGAATGGGCAGGACTGCTAGGCGACGAGGAGAAAATGGGCTAATGATCTCAATGCACAATGGACATGATGCACCATGTAAGACGCCGTTCCCTAATTGGCTCGCTCTTCGGAAAAATTTTGAAAAATAGAGGTCAAATCTTACATGGGATCATCACATAAAGGCCAAAACATGAGAGACTCCTTTTAGTCACCTCTTACAACAGCCAGGAATACCTCGGGCCTATTCTAACCCCTGGAACCGCAGGGGGTGACTGATTAGCTGGCAGAGCTTGCCACAGGAGTCCCACTTATCAGTGCTTACACTGAAGCATCCGATTTCAGCAGCCTATTTTGTTTTAGGTAACTATATACTTGCAGTGTCTGATTCTGCTGTTACTTCTATACTGAAGTTTGGTTATATCCTGCCATTACTTCTGTAAAAATTTTGTAGACTTGGTCATGTTATGTCAACCCTGTTGTTCGGTGCACAAACTGTTTACTTTAGATTCTTTGTACTGGCCGCCTGCAAGTTGGCCAATTTTTAACATTAATTTGTTGTGCTGTTAACATTATATTTATGATTAACTGATAAAATGAGTAGCCTCAGTTAAAAAGAGAGAGAATGTTAAGCTGGCTCTCTCACAGTGGCATTGAGGCTTACCTTTCTTTAATTGGTCAGGTCAACAGGTCCAGTGCTATTTGCTCTCTCTGTCACTGACGATGTGACCTGTGCTTCTACCTGGAGCACAGTGTCCTTTCATTCCATGCAGGCAGATAGTTTTGAGATGCTGAGATGAGAAGATATATGTACCAGAGCAGTGTCATAAACCACTACACTGCTGTTTGGAGAGGTAGTCTCACAAATGTCTGTCCCTACTGTACCAAATGT
The DNA here is from genome assembly GCF_023897955.1 of Schistocerca gregaria. Lineage (NCBI taxonomy): Eukaryota > Metazoa > Arthropoda > Insecta > Orthoptera > Acrididae > Schistocerca > Schistocerca gregaria. Next base: position 94,835,057 of record NC_064924.1, read on the forward strand.
AACCAAACACATAACTCAGGAACATTTCATGTGTTTATTACTTTTACTGTCAAAGCAAGTGCTCAAAGTGTTGACCTGGAGCACTGACATACACTATAAACTGATTCTGAATGTACAATACTGCAAGACAAATTTCATCTGGTATTATTGCAGCAAAGGTCCATATTATACAGGCTTTGTAAATTGTCGGTTTCCTTGCACACTTGTTGTTTTCATTTTCCTCCCAGATAAAATTTGAGAGGTGCTAAATTTGATGAGCATGAAGGTACTTTTCACGTATCCTGAATGCCCGATTCAACAGTACCCAAAAGTTTCATCATGAATGTCTGTAATTATTTATATCGGATGGGAAGGACATCTGTCATGTTGGTGCCACATGTATTGTGTTATAACAATGGGATGTCTTCCAGTATCTGCAGCAACATGTATATTACAAACTGTAGATACTTCAGTGATTTAGAGCCTCCTCAATGAAACAGGAACCACAGATGTGATTTTTGAACATCCCACACCAAACACTGACAGACTAAGGCTGTATTTATCCAACTTCTCGAGCAGGTCACCTTACAGAGGGTGCTGCTTGGTACCTGGTACCATTCACCCCTTTACAGTATCTTTTATACAGGAAGCAAACGAAAATGTCTGTGTGCTTCAATATGCACCATGACCTCTCTGTCCTTATGACCAGTACAGAGCAAATGCAGAGGAACCAGCAGAATTTTTTTTCAGGCCACCTGATATACTGATTTTCTAAATTCAAATGAAATTTTATATTGTATTTTCAGACTCAGTTCACACAAACTGCGTCATTACTGGTTTCAGAATCTTACTGAGACATCATCAAATGATTTGAATACATTACATAATAACTCCCCAAACTAAAACAAATTTGTGGTGGATTCATTTGTTCAAAATATTATGTCTGTGAAAGTTCTTCACTGACTGTTTTGGAATATTGGCACGATGGCACTCCAGTAGGTATCCATTTATTCAAATACGACATTTTGTCAAAATTTCAAAGGACCTGGTGAACAATTTTTGGAGATTTAATCTTTTGAACAATGAACATGAAATCCCCTTTAAGGTCTTGAAATATGTCTGCTTGTGTCTGTATATGTGTGGATGGACGTGTGTGTGTGTGTGTGTGTGTGTGTGTGTGTGTGTGTGTGTGTGAGCGCACGCACGCCAGCGTATACCTATCCTTTTTTCCCCCAAGGTAAGTCTTTCTGCTCCCGTAATTGGAATGACTCCTTACCCTCTCCCTTAACACCCACATCCTTTCATCTTTCCCTCTCCTTCCCTCCTTCCTGACGAAGCAACCACCAGTTCCGAAAGCTCGAAATTTTGTGTGTTTTTTTATTGTACCTATCTACCGGCGCTTTCCCGCTTCGTAAGTCATGGAATCTTTGTTTTTAATATATTTTTCCCATGTGGAATGTTTCTTTCATATATATACATACTCGCGCGCACACGCACGCACGCACTACGCACACACACAAACACACAAACACACACACACACACACACACATCCATACATATACAGACACAAGCAGACATATACCTATCCTTTTTTCCCCCTAAGGTACATCTTTCCGCTCCCGGGATTGGAATGACTCCTTACCCTCTCCCTTAAAACCCACATCCTTTCGTCTTTCCCTCTCCTTCCCTCTTTCCTGAAGAAGCTACCGTTGGTTGCGAAAGCTAGAAATTCTGTGTGTGTGTGTGTGTGTGTGTGTGTGTGTGTGTGTGTGTGTTTTATCTATTGTGCCTATCTACCAGCGCTTTCCCACTTGGTAAGTCTTGGAATCTTTGTATATATACTAACACACAAACACACACAAAATTTCTAGCTTTCGCAACCAACGGTTGCTTCTTCAGGAAAGAGGGAAGGAGAGGGAAAGACGAAAGAATGTGGGTTTTAAGGGAGAGGGTAAGGAGTCATTCCAATCCCGGGAGCGGAAAAACTTACCGTAGGGAGAAAAAAGGACAGGCGTACACACACACACACACACACACACACACACACACACACACACACACACACATACATATCCATCCGCACATACACAGACACAAGCAGACAGCTTCATCATCACCACCAATGAGCAAGTCACCAATGTGGCATCACCTGAAATAAGACTTGCAACCCTTTGGCCAAACTTCCCCAAAAGTGGGCTCTCAGCCAACAATGACACATGATCATTCCATATACAGTCACTGTGTTGCCCTGAGGTAGTATGCCCCATCTGTTTATCTCTAAATGTAAACACTGCAAACCACAGCAGGATGTTTAGTAAAGGGTACCTTATACCATTATTTGTTACTCCCCATGAATGACGTATGGAGAAAAAACTGTCTCTGTGACCTAATCTCTCTCATCTTTTTCATTAAGTTCTTGTCCAAGATATGTTGAAGCACGAATTTTAATTGTTTTACAGTCTGTTTCGAACAGTGGATCTCCAAATTCAGCAGCATGTTGTGAAAACAGTTTCATATTTCTCCCAAAGAACACCATGGTCTCGAAGCTACTGCGTAAAAACTGACTGGGTTGACTGGTTAGAAATCTGAAAGCTTGTATCTGACCTCTTGGAACCCACTTTAAACTGACCTAGCTAAGATCTAAACTATTTCCACATTTCCATAATTCTCAAACAAAATATGAGAATTCACCTACTGTACAATAGACTTATTTTACTCCATCCCAATTACTGTCACAGCATAGTTATCCTTTGTCTTTTAACCATTGTGACCAAAACCAGTAGCAAACTTAGGTCTGTACATTAAAGCAATTTGATCTTTTCTATACTTTATGTGCATTATCTTCTACTTATCCACATTCATGGAAACATATCAGCCACAGCACTAAGTTAAAAGTTCGTCTAAGTTAGCATGAATTTCTGTTTGTTAGCACAGCAGTGATATATCCATGTAAACAACTGCATAAACAGCAAACTGGCTGACTGTGATTCCCACACTGTGTGGCAAGTCATTAATATATGTGGGGAACAAGAGAGACCCTACCATACTTCTTTGGAGTGTTCCTGGTATTTCCTTCGTTTCTGAAAAGAACTCTCCATCAAAGACAAAGGAACACTTCAGTATCACAGAATTAATATAGTTTCACAGATAACAGATCCACTTATATCTCTGTAACCATTTAACAGTGTGGTAAAGTGTCAAATAATTTTCACAAATCCAAGAATGTGGAATCTTGCCTGTTAACTAGTGGCCACAACTTGTGAGGTATTGTGTAAGGTTAGGTGTGACTCCTGTGATTCCTAAAGCCATGTCCACTTTTGAAGACAGCTGTTTCTCATTAGGAACAACAGTCTACTTGGGCTGAGAGTACATTTAGGATCTCACAACAGACTGATGTCGATGAGATAAGTAACTTTTACACCTTTCCAGTCAGTAGGGACTAGTCACTGCATATGCAGTATCATAATAAATGTAAACTAAACAAGGGGCTAATTCTGCAGCAATCTCTGAGCAAATCTAACAGAAATACCAGTACTGCTTCCTGACTTATTACCAATGCTTGTCTACACCTGACGTCACCCATTTCAGAGTTTGAGAAGCAATCAAGCAAGCAGCAGAGTAAAATCCTCTGATATACAGAGTGAAGCTGACTTCTTAATAGCAAAATTGCAGAAGTTATTCAGCAATATTTCTTCAATATTTTGGTATAAAAGATCTGTGGTCTCTAGAGGTTCATTACAGAGTAATTGCATTTCATTGATTTCTTACCCCCATTTATCTTTGTATCTGAACTGCACTAAAAACAACTGCACAACAGTGCAAATGTCTACAATGTGCACTGAATGTTTGTTAGGAAGCAAGGGTGTTTCTTTTACTCACAGTACCAAACTGAACTGTTTGTCTTATGAGTGGGACCGCTGTTTGTCTCAAAGGATCACTCTATTTAGATGCATGTCTTCTACCTAATAAATGCAATTATGAAATGACTGAGTCATGAGTGTTCTTGTTGAGTAGTTGAATGGGTCATTTATGGAAAGTGATAGATTCCAGTTGTTGTCATTTCAGGAAATCTTGTTCTGGGTCAAGCAGATTGGTTCCTGTGTTTCGGTTGAAAACATACAGCCACATTGGTATTGCATTGAGAAACTTTTGTGACTTAGCCCGGATGATCTGAGGGATTTTGTGGGTGTTGCTTGGTAAGAGATAGCATCCATGGCAATTCAGATAAATCTGTTTTGAATTCGCTGGACCTTGGTGACAGTGCCAGCATCCGTCAATCTCATCTTGGAGCCATATGTAATTGCTGGTAGGACTATTGTATTGATGATTCTTATTTTTGTTGTGATGGTTAGTCTACTGCCCTTTATTAGGGAATGACATAAAAAGATCAAGGCAGATGCCTTATTGAATGTTGTTTTTGCAGGTATGGAATGTTTCACTGAATCTGATATGTAGATCTCCTAGGATTCTGTTAGAAGTAAATCAAATTGTGTGTATATTGTCTGCATTAGTTGCTATCTTCCAGTTGTTCACTTAGTATTGCACTAGTTCCACTGCAGATTGGAACTACTCCTTTATAGGAGCAATGTCACATGAAAATAATAAGACATGACATTCATATGGTTTGGAATATCATTTGTAAATACAGAACAGAGAATGTGCTCAAAACTAAACCTTGTGGGACTCCAGCTTGTATAGATGTTATATTGTTATTGGCTCCCGAGACATGTACATAGAAGGTTCTGTTTTTGAGAAATGATGCCTTTATCTGTATTAAGTGACTTGGGCAATGATATTCATGAAGCTTATACACGAAATCTTTGTGCCACATACACTCAATGGCTTTTCAAATATATAAAACTACTGCTCCCATGCTATGGCAGACGTTGTGAGCAGTAGAGACTTGTTTGGTTAACCTTTCACTTGATTTACCATGCTATTTTCATCTCCAAACTCAAACTGCTCTGAAGTAATGATGAAGTTCTCTTTGAGGAATTTCCTCAGGTCATCTCAGATTATCCGCTCCAGTATTTTGCCCATGAAACTATACAAAGAAACTGGATGGTAATTTTGTGGAAATAGAAGGTTCTTATTTGGTTCCAACAGAGTTATTATACAAGCCTGATTATAACATTAAGGAAAGTAGTTCTGGTCAAAGCATCCATTGTAAATCAATGTGAAGAAGTTGATGGCTATCAGCATTTGTTGTAGCAGAGGTTGAGATTCTTGATATTCTGGTATGCAGCCAATGAGTTTATATGACAGAAAAAAGCCTTAGTCGCAGTATACAGAATGTGGGCAGCTCTCCTGAAAATTTGTTCTTCATGTTCGTCACTTTTCTCATCAACAGGCTCAGGAGTCCTGAATTGTCTCTCTAACAAGTCAGCCAAAGCTTCAGCGCAGTCCAAGGAGTTTTACACAATTCCATTCTTGCCATGTGGAGGCTGGATAGAGGAATAGATCATTTCTCTGAATTTGATTATTTTCCAAAAGTTCTCCTGATTTTGTTCTGATTTCTGGAGTGCATGTTACCAAGCAACACTGTGAAAAGTGGAGTTCTCTTTTGATTCACCTGGTCAATCTGGCTGTCATACTGCAATCAGAGGGATCTCTGAGGGTTTGCTACCTGTGCCCATGGAGGCGTTTTTCTAGTATAAGTTCTTGTATGTGTAGGGGAAGTGATTTCCCACCCATGATATGAGTTACCATTGTTGTGGCCTTCTTGTCACAGTCATGTGTGATGCTGGTAAAATCTTCTGTTGCAGAATTTTCTTTCTTTCTTTCTTTCTTTCTTTTCACAGTACTGGAAAAGGTGGAGTACTGATTTCAAACAAATGATTAAGATGGATCCAGTTGGGGTGTTTGTCTCTTACTGTCTTGGTATCTCATAAGCAAGCAATGTCTCCAATTTTCAGATGCACTGGATTACAATCATTTACCATATTGGTTGACATTTGCCAAGTTAGGTTTTTGGATAAGAAAATATCTATTATGTCAGGGCAGCATCTTGGGTTGTAGTGATAGTGGGTGGCTAATCTAGAAATAAAATTGTCATATGTGGACTGGTGTAGAGGGAACTGCAAAATATTTATCTGTTGGTGTTCATAGCTCTACGATTCCACAACATATGCTTAGAGTTATGGAAATTGTCAATCAGGGCACATTGTGGGTCAATTTTAGGAGGAGTTGAAGATCATGTGGCAAATTCCTGGGACACGTTGATCAGTTTTAAGTTGCCACTAGGTCGAAAGTTCTGTTGTTCTTGCACATTCCTATTATGGTGGACTCCTCACTATTGAGCTGTTGGGTGGGGGTGGGAGTGGGGGGGGGGGGGTGATGTGTCTATGGACTAATTTGCCTTTGATAAGAATGGCTGTAACTCTGCTGGAGAAGTTAGGTCTGGCATTCCTGTAAATGGCATAATTTCTGGCTTTAAATGTTCTGATTAGAGAGTTGATGGATTTTGAATACTGAGGCAACAACAATGTCATTCGCATCAAGGAGATTCCTATGACTAATAATGCCATTGGCACTCCGGTTTATCATGATAAAGGATCTATTTGTCATTGAGAAGGTTAACTGTGGCAGAAAATAGAGCAGTAACTTTGGAAAATGCATAAGGTGCCTGTCACATTTAAGTTGCAGCATCTTTGATGGTGTGAATGATTTTTGTGAGGGTAAACTGACTAAGAAAATTTAGTAATTCTTTAATGGCAGATTCATGACCTGAGGCATTTCCTGATGATGTGGGTGACTTGAGATTAACAGATTCTGATGTTGGAGCAAAGTTAGGTAGTGGTGTAATCCTTGTTGAAAGAGCATGGAAATTTGTAGAATCAATGGGCTGATTTTTGATTTGTCACTTCCTCCATTCATTGCCATGCAATAGTTTTTGTATTCTTATTTTTCTATAGTGTTTTGATGGTATCCAATTATACAGAGCATTTTTTGTAGCTGCTAGTATAGTCCCTCTTGCAGTAATAAAATTTGGATTTTTGATCAGGTGGCTTTGTACAATCAGCATTCTCATGTTGACTACCATGTTTGATACGATTTGGAAAGAGCGAGCAGTTTCTGGAGTAAAGACCAAAGCCTAGGCAATTATGATACCAAGAAGGTCTTTTCGGACTTCTGGGCGTTTCCACTATGACTCAAATGAAATATTTGGAAATAGTAAATCCGTTTTAATTCTCTGTATTGTCCAGAATTACCTGGAAATGAGGAGAAAAGTACTGGAGAGACTAGGAAATGCCATCTCGATCCTAGACTCGTTGAAAGGAAAATTATGGTGCTCATTTTTCCATGGCTGAGAGGGAGCAGCATTTGTGACAAATGGCTAATAAGCATAGGATAAAAAATTCCACTCAACAAAGTAGCCACTTTGGTGGGCAGATGAGATGGTTCAGGTCTAGGGCAACCTCTAGCCCTTGGAAGTAGTAATCCCTGGGGTAGATGGAAGAACTCTTCATGAGGCAACGGCATAGGATGTGGAAGGCAAAAGCAACACCACATTAAAAACCTGCAAGATATTGCAAGAAACAACAGTTTTGTTTCACTTGAGAAACGAATATGAAGCATACTTCATCTCTGGGAGGGGACTGCAGAAGTCTGCACAGGAGAGGCTTAATAACCTGGAGCTTGTTTCCATGAAAGGAGGATCAGTGGTGATGCCATGTGAAACTACCTGCTGACAGACAGCAGCAAAGAGCTCATTGGAGGTAATGTAGGAGCTAGCGGGCTGAGATACAAGGACTGCAGCCTTGGCAGCAGTGTCAGCAGCCTCGTTTCCTGTCAGACCGGTGTGACCGGGAACCCACCTAAACATCACAGTGGCTCCATAAAGCGTGAGCAAGGGACAGCTTTCCTGGACCCGTTGCACTAAAGGATGGACCGTGTATAGCACACAGAGGCATTGAAGGGCACAGAGAGTCAGAGCAGGTGATGCAACTGAAAAGCCTATGTTGCTGGATGTACTGCATGGCCTGATACAGGGCAAAGAACTCTGCCATTAATAATGAGCAGTGTTTGGAAAGCCAATACCAAAAAATGTCGGTGCCAATGACAAAGGAATACTGGACACCACGGTCAGTCCAAGAGCCATCAGCGTACACAAAAGTACCATCCCAAAGTTCCATAAAAAGGTCATGAAACTGAAGGCAATAAAGCGAGGCTAGAGTAGTGGCCTGCACGAAGCCAGGTGGTGAAGGGTTTACACCCATAGGGGAAGTTGCATGTAGTGTGAAGTTAAGCTGCCACAGCAAGAGCGAAAGCAAACTCCAAGAGGTAACAGAGAAGATGGACGCTCTCCATACTTATCTTGCATTTATCGTGAGTCTCTTGCCCAACGTAAAGTCCCGAGCGACTGGAAAAAAGCACAGGTGACGCCTGTATATAAGAAGGGTAGAAGGACAGATACTCAAAATTACAGACCAATATCCTTAAAATTGGTTTGTTGCAAAATTCTCGAACACATTCTCAGTTCAAATATAATGAATTTCCTTCAGACAGAGAAGTTGCTGATCACGCATCAGCACGGTTTTAGAAAGCATCGCTCCTGCAAAACGCAACTCACCCTTTTTTCACATGATATCTTGGGAACCAAGGATGAAGGGTATCAGACGGATGCCATATTCCTTGACTTCCAGAAAGCATTTGACTCGGTGCCCCACTGCAGACTCCTAACTAAGGTACGAGCATATGCGATTGGTTCCCGAACATATTTGTAGCTCGAAGACTTCTTAAGTAATAAAACCCAGTACGTTGTCCTCGATGGTGAGTGTTCATCAGAGGTGAGGGTATCATCTGGAGTGCCCCAGTGAAGTATGGTAGGTCCGCTGTTGTTTTCTATCTACATAAATGATCTTTTGGATAGGGTGGATAGCAATGTGCGGCTGTTTGCTGATGATGCTGTGGTTTACGGGAAGGTGTTGCATTGAGTGACTGTAGGAGGATACAAGATGACTTGGACAGGATTTGTGATTGGTGTAAAGAATGGCAGCTAACTCTAAATATAGATAAATGTAAATTAATGCAGATGAATAGGAAAAGGAATCCCATAATGTTTGAATACTCCATTAGTAGTGTAGCGCTTGACACAGTCACGTTGATTAAATATTTGGGCATAACATTGCAGAGCGATATGAAGTGGGACACGCACATAATGGCAGTTGTGGGGAAGGTGGATAGTCATCTTCAGTTCATTGGTAGAATTTTGGGAAGATGTGGTTCATCTGTAAAGGAGACCACATATAAAACACTAATACGACCTATTCTTGAGTACTGCTGGAGCGTTTGGGATCCCTATCAGGTTGGATTGAGGGAGGACATAGAAGCAATTCAGAGATGGGCTGCTAGATTTGTCACTAGTATGTTTGATCATCACGAAAGTGTTACGGAAATGCTTCAGGAACTCGGGTGGAGTCTCTGGCGGAAAGGAGGCGTTCTTTTCGTGAATTGCTACTGAGGAAATTTAGAGAACCAGCATTTGAGGCTGACTGCAGTACAATTTTACTGCCGCCAACTTATATTTCGGAGAAAGACCACAAAGATAAGATAAGAGAAGAGAGATTAGGGCTCGTACAGAAGCATATAGGCAGTCATTTTTCCCTCTTTCTGTTTGGGAGTGGAACAGGGAGAGAAGATGCTAGTTGTGGTACGAGGTACCCTCCACCATGCACCGTATGGTGGATTGCGGAGCATGTATGTAGATGTAGATATGATGCGTGGCCACGCATGGCAGACAAATGGCATGCATATCTGCTGAGCAGAAAAACACAGTAGCAGGACGGCAGTAGTTCAGCAGTTTCTGCATACAGACTCCCAAGTGGGCTAGTGTAAAAGGTGCCAGTGGCCAAACGGATTCCACAATGGTGGAAAGTACTGAGACAGCATAAGAGGGATGGCCATGCAGAAGTATAAACAAAACAGCCATAGGCTAGTTTTGAATGGACAAGGGACCAGTACAAACCGAGGAGGGTGGATTGATCTGCTCCCCAGAAAGTACCACTCAGGACACACAGGGCATTGAGGGAGTGCACACAGTGGGCTGCCAGGTAAGACACATGAGAGGACCAAGAAAGTTTCCTATCAAGCACGATCCTCCAAATTTTGTAGTTTCAACGAACGGAAGCACAACAGGCCCAAGATGTAGACGACAGTGGAAGAAACCAATAGTGCCAGCAGAAATTCATACAAACCGTTTTGTCAGTGAAAAATGAAAGCCAATTTCAATGCTCCATGAATAAAAATGACCGATACGATGTTGAAGATACCGCTCAATGAGACAGGTCCATGGAGAACTGCAATATATGGCAAATCAACGAAATGGGAGCCGGAGATCCAAGGGGTGAGACAGACCATTGTTGGGTTAATGGCAAACAGCAAAGAGGGTGACACTTAGGATGAAACCCTGAGGCACACCGTTTTCTTGGATAAAGGTTAAATATTCCTGAAGGAAACGGGGCAGGTGGCCACAGAAGCCCCCACATGTAGAGAGTACAGAGGATACGAATCCTCCACTAGATGCAGTAGGCTTTCTCCAAATAGAAAAACATGGCTAGTCTGAGATTTCTGCAGAAAACCATTCATGACATGGGCGGACAAAGTGTCAATATTGTAAACAGCAGAATGGCTCGAAATCCACACTGTGCAGTGATCAGTAAATTGTGAGACTCGAGCCACCATACCAGCCGGAAATGAATAATATGTTCCATCACCTTGCAAAGACAGCTGGTGAGAGAAATGGGGCAGTAGCTAGAAGGAAGGCGTTTGTCCTTACCGGGCTTAGGTATGGATATGACAGTGACTTCACGCCAGCATCTGGGTAATGCACCCTCTGCCAAGATGCGGTTGTACATATGAAGCAGAAAGTGCTAGCCTGCAAGATAAAAGTGCTGTAACATCTGAATGCGAACATCAGCTGGCTCTGAGGTGGAGGATCGGTATGAAGTGAGAACATTATCTAGCTCCCTCATATTAAAGGTGGCATTGTAGCACTCGTGACTCTGAGAAGCCTTAATGATAGTGGGAGGAGCTCGAAATGTCTGCAAAATGCCGGCCCACAGTGTTGGAGATGACCTTAGGGTCCACAATGACATCGTCTGCTACTGTCAGGCTGGAAACTGGGGAATGGACCTTGGTCCTAGAGAGCCGTCGGAGGTTGGCCCACTCGGCGGAAGAGGGAGGGGAACTGTTAAAAGAACTAGTGAATGCATCCAGCTAGCTTTTTTACTATCCTGAAGAACAAGATGACACTGTGCACATAACTGTTTATAATGAACGCAGTTTGCCATCATAGAATGACAGTTAAAAATGCAGAGAGCACATCTCCACACGCAAATTGCATTTCAGCACTCCTCAGTCCACCGAGGAACCGAAACACAATGTGGTAAAGAGGAAGTGCAAGAAATGGAGCATTCTGCAACAGTAAGGATAATGTTCGTAAGATATTCTACCTAGTCATCACAACTGGGGAAATGATATTCGTCAAAGGTCGCCAGGGAGGAGTAAAGCCTCCAGTCTGCCTTAGTAAACTGCCATTTGGGTGTGCACATAGGTGGGATAAGAGTCAGTAAACGAATAGCACATTGGTAATGGTTGCTCGAATATGTGTCAGAACAGAGAACTTGAGATGATGGGAAGCTGACCAGTGCAGAAGGATAGGTCCAAATGTGAATAGGTGTGTGGGGGGTCTGAAAGGAACATGGGTGCTCCTGTGTTAAGGCAGAAGAGGTTAAATTGATTGAGAAGGCCAGCCAAGAGGGCACCTCTCACGACAGGTTCTGGGAGAACTTCAAAGGGAATGGCATACATTACCAAGCAGCATAAAGGGGGTGACGCAGTTGCCCAATAAACTGGAGGAAGTCTGCCCTGGTGACATTGAATAACAAAGGGATGTAAATGGTACAAAGAGAAAAGGTCAAGTGAGGAAGGAAAAAGTGAATGGCAACAGCCTGAAGGCACGTAGTCAGGGAGATGGGTTGACTATGAACATCATCTCATGTGAGCAGCACGATTCACACAGGAGATGGAGTCCCACCCGGGGGGGAGGGGGAGGGGGTGGGGGGGCGCAGGTCAAAACGGTCTGGGAAGAAATGCAAGGGCTCAAAGCGGTTCTGTGGACACAACCACAATTTTGTTTCCTGAAGGCAGAAAACAAGTGGATGCTGCAATTGTAAGAGCAGCTGTAAATCCACTTTGCTGGAACAAAGACCGCAAATATTCCACTGGATGAGTGTCTTGACAAGGAAAAAATGAAGGGGTGTCACCTCGGATGCTGAGTGCCAGCCTTCAAAGACTCGCTGCTACAGTGCTCACAGGCAGGAGGATCCTGTTCCATGATGTCTGCGGAAGCGTCAGCATTCTCCTTCCATTGGCCTGCAGAGTCCAGGGCAGAAAAACAGTTGTTTGTGTGCACCGGTGACATGGGGGTCGGCTGGAAGAGGACTGAGTCGGCAAAAGAGAAGACCATTTGCCTACGTTTAACTTTTTGGAGCCTTTCCTGCTGACAGAGGAAGACTCAGATGTTGATTGGCTGGAGGGACATAGGAAGTCTTCATGGGAGTATTCCTTCTGTCCTTTCCAGCCTGCCAGTTGTGTAATTGGTGACTTTGCCCCATGAGATGAAATTTTGGTGGCATGTTGCACAGTTGGAGGAGGAGACAGAGATGGTACCGTGACTCTGGGCAATTTCACAACTGTGGTGCTAAATCTGAGGTTGCATGTCTGCTTGGCCATGTCCTTCATGGAGCGAGATGTACCGTAGGTGCCAGATGGTAGGACATAGGGTTTCCGACTAGCCAACAGCTTGTGAGCGACAGATAAGGCATTTTTTTTTCTTCACCCAGAACTCCTGGACAGCCCGCTCATAGAGATACATGGGACAATTGTGGGAGGAGGCGGCATAGTCATTACTGCAGTTGATGCAGCGGGGAGGAGGAGGCGGACAATCGGAAGGGGGTGCACCCACCTTAGGTGATTGTTCACACCTCAGGTCACACCTCCCCAACACCTGAAAGAGGGACCAATCGCCTATTTGGAAAGGTAGTAGCTCAGGCAAGCACCCCTCCCTGGGCCTGGCTTGTACCAGGCAGTACATGCAAACCCTGCCTGTTGACGGGAGGCTGGGAATTACGTATTACCCAGTCACCTGTAACACATCAGACACGTGGGTTGGCCTTCAGGAGCGCACAGGGAGGAAGAAGAGAATGAGGAATCTATAGTGCCAAAGCAGAGGAACGATAGGAGAAGGTGAACAAAGAAAGAACAATGAACAAAAACCAGTGGAGAGTATTCTGATACTGTCTACCAAAAATGTAGAATACATTTTCAAAAACAGTCCACATATGTTCCCCAAAGGAGGGGAAAAAGAACAGTGAGAGGATAGACATGCAACATGGAAGAGAAAAGATGCTGCAAAGGGTGGGGCCCCAAGGCAGCCAAGCATGAACCTGCCAATGAGTGGTGACTCAAGAGTTATACACATGGGCTACAGAGAGGAGTCCCAGGAGAAGAAGGGGTACAAGTGGTTTCTTACAAGAAGCTAAGGTATAGAGTCGATGGTTACCAACAAATACAGAAAACAATATTACCCGTACAATTGGACACAAAACTGAACAAGACAGCGATACTCCAAGTGTACATGCTGACATCAGCATATGATGATGAAGTAGTGGAAAGAGTGTACAGTGAGATAAAAGGTGGTGTAAACACGGTCAAACAACAAAACAACCTTATCACAATCGAGGACTGGAATGCATCTATGGGAGATGAAAGAGATGGAGCTATAGTTGAACCTTTCTGGCTTTGAGGAAGAATCAGTACAATTCTGTGCATAACATCAACTAGTAATATGTAACACATGGTTTCAACAGCACCCACATGGAAAGCTCCTGGTGATAAGAAAAAATATCAGATCAATTTTATTCTAGATGGACGAAGGTTTTGAAATCAAATAAAGAGACTGAAGAAGCTACCCAGGCAAAGAAATTGATAGTGGCCACAACATAGCGATAAAAGAATGTGATCTGATATTCAAGAAACGTTAAGACAAGAACTTGTGAGAAATGGGATCTGAATAGACTAAAGAATGATATGTCTAGGTCGACACACAAGGAACAAACTAAAATGGGTACAGTTACGAACAGCAGCAGCCATGTTGAAGAAAAATGGGAGTCCTTGAAAAGCAACATCCTACAAACAGCAAATGAAGCAGATGGAAGACAGAAGGCAAAGCATAAAAAAGGATCAATGAAAGCATAATAACAAAAATAAATTTAAGATACTAAGGAAGGATACAGGCAATATAGAACATTGAAGGAATGAAATCAACCGAGAGTCAATAAAGGCTAAACAACAAATCTTGGAGGACCAGTGCAAAGAGGTGAAGGACATGATCAAGGTAGTAAACCTGGAATTGTCTATAAATTAACTACACATTTCTTTGGAACAGGCATATAAAATACAGTGCAGTCCAAAATGAAGATTGAATAGTTTTATATGAGCAGAAAAACACAGTAGAAAGGTGGAAATGATATGCCAAGGGCACTGATCCAGAAAAAGAGGGAGACAATGTTTTAAGGCAGATAGAAGGCAGGATAGATGCAATGATCATGGAAGACCAGTCTGACTCTAGAAGAGCTGTAGGCGCATGAGGAGCAATACTCAGCCTATGATTATAGCTTGAGAAAAGACTAAAGAGGGGGGTCAAGACACACATATTTCCTTCATCGACTTAGAAAAAGCATTTGGTATGGTAGACTGGTGACAGCTTTTTTAAGATGCTAAGAGAAACTGGCATAAAGTATAAGGACTGAAGAGTAATGCAGAGACTGTAGAGAGAAGAGCTGGCGCTGATAAGGTGTTGAGAACATCACGAGGAAGCAACTATTAACCAGGGTGTACAGCAGTACTGCTTACTCTCCTGTCTTATTCATAGGATACATTAAGAGGACAATACATGAAGCTAGGAAGAAACTAGGAACTATAAGAAGATTTGAAATTCATGGAAAGAAAGTAGACATACTGAGACTGGTTGATCATATTGCAGTGTGAAGACTCAGAACAATTAGAAACAATGCTGGCCCAGATGGGGACAACCCTTGGCTCTCCTATACTAGGAAAATAAAGGTAAAACAAAACTCTTAGTGGTGAGCAGACAAAATACTGTTGCTCAATGTTCACTTAACAATGAGCAACTGGAGACTGTGGATTCCTTTGGCTACCTAGAAAATAAAATTACATCAGACAGAAGGTCAAGGAAGGAGATTGCAAGCCGAATCCACTACACAAAATCTACTTTTAACAAAAGAAGAGCCCTTTTCACATCCAGTAGCATAGACAAGTGTCTCAGGAACAACCTTATAAAGATATTTGTTTGGAGTGTGCTGCTATTAGGAAGTGAAACACGGATGCTCTAAGAAGCAGAGAAACATAAAATAACAGCCTTCGAGGTGCGGTACCACCACAGAATGCTCAAGATTTCCTGGGTAGACAAGATATCAAACAAAAAGGTGCCCTACAAAGTGGAGGAACAAAAGCCTTGTCTCATAAAGGTAATCAAACACAGAATGAACACATGGGTTGCCCATCTGGAGACACTTGATCATATATTTGAAAGTATCATTGAAGGGACTGTAAAAAGGAAAAATACAAGTGGAAGACTAGAAGTATAATATGTCAATCTGATCAGATCATGGAGGATACCAGCAGCAGCACCTGTACAACTCTCAAGAGGAAGTGCAAAGACAGAAATGTATGGTGAACTATCGCTAACCAACATGATGGTTGAAGCCCTAAGAAGAAGAAGAAGAAGAAGAAGAAGACGACGACTTGATGTAAACTTTCCCTTAGTGATTCCATCAAGCTCTGACATTTATAGCAATCTCTGAGACTGAAACTGAAGGTCAAGCAACATGTCACGAATTAACTAGAGTCCATGTTTGGCAGCAGTCCCTTGACGACTACTTTCAGAGGTTTTATTGTGTACAGATCATGTTGTGCCTAGGAATCCTGCATACTCAGTTCCCTAGACAAAAAATCAAACAACTCATATTAATGAGTTTTATTTTAACAAGACAATTTATAATACTCAACTTTGATAGATGTGTCACAAGCAAAGGGCAACATACAAAATAATCAGTCTTCTTCAGAGTAGGCAACCACAGAGAGAGTGCTAAGGAAGTGGCTAACATTGAAGCTGCCATCGAAGTGGGCTGCCACCACTGGGTGCGACACCTACGTCCTCTTCACATAGGGGCCACTGCTGTCGCATTGTCGTCCTGGAGGGAGATCATCAGCATGCAACTGGCTGATGTCTTATCACAGCCGTCTCTTCTCTTTTGTTCCTGACTGCCATGCCGGCACTAACTATATGCCTTAACAGATCATGTGTGTATATTGGATGCTCTTCCTGGAAAAAAGTTCACAGAATGCCAGAAAATGAGTTGTTTCCTTGAACTGATAGGTAAAACCACCAAGGTGACTCCTCATATTAAGGTTTCCTCTCAAGGCAGGTTGGAAAATTTTTGGTAGATCAAAGTAATGATTAGTTTCGTTGACCACAATTGGTAGAATTTGCAGTCTTACAGTTTTCCATGTCTGGGAATTTAGTTGGTTGGTTGGTTGAAGAAGGGACCAAACTACGCGTTCATCAGTCCCTCCGACATTGGATTAACTAAAGCTGATAAAATCCCATACTGAAAGAGGGAACTACAATGACCATAAAATGATAAACTATTGACAGGGAAAGAAGGAAAAGGGTGGAAGAAGAGGTGAGTGAAAGAAAGTGACTAACGACAGGGGTGTGAAGGAAGAAGCACAGGAGACAAGAGAGATGCTCAAGACATAACAGACCTCGTAAAGAAAGGACTGAGAAGGTAGAGGGCCGATGTGAACCACAAAGCCCAGTTGAAGCCAATCCAGTAGGGGCGAAGGGGGGAAACAAAAGGGTCTGCCATTCCCTTCACTCACCATTAAGGTGGAAGGTCCCTCTCTTAAATAAAGCAATAAAAATCCCCATCACGAATAAAATGTAAAACGAGATCCACTGCTGAGGCACTGTCAGCCAACACCAGGGGTAGTAAGTCTGGATAGCTGAAAGTCCATCGCAGGGTGGCTAAGTTGAGGCAGTCCAATAAGATGTGAGCCACAGTCAGCATCGATCAACTATGACGGGGGGCCCTCACAACAGAGGAGATAACCGTGAGTCAGCCAAGTATGGCCAACGCGGAGTCAGCATAGGATGTGTGCCATTCTGCATTCGAAAGGCCCAAAACCTGATGACATAATGCTGATCGAAGGTCTATTTCTGGAATGCCAATAACAAGAGATGGCCTGGTAGTAGTTAATTTAGCCAGTCGATCAGCAAGTTCATTGCCAGGAATCCCAACATGGCCTGGGGTCCAAACGAAAACCACCGAGCATCCACGTTGAGCAAGGAGAGAAAGGGAGTCCGGATAGCGATGAACAACCTGTGGCGAGGGAAGCACTGACCGATAGCGTGCAAACTGCTCAATGAGTCACTACAGATATTGAAGGATAGTTCTGAGCAGAAGCGGATATGGTCCTCTGTGCACAAGATGGCTACCAATTCTGCAGTAAAAACACTATAGCCATCTGCCAAGGAATGAAGTTCCATGTGTCGCACATAGGCGTAAGCAAAACCAGTGCAGTCGGCAATCATGGAGCCGTCAGTATATATAACTTCTGAACCCTGAAAGGAACTGAGGAGACAGTAGAACTGGTGGTGAAGAGCTATCAGAGGGACAGAATCCTTTGAATCGATTGAGATATTAAGACAGAGCTGCAGCCAAGAGATGCACCATGGAGAGGTAAGTGCGTGAGCGGAGAAAAGAGGTGGTAGAGGGAATTGCTGGAGCTCAGAAAAGAGCGACTGAATGTGGACAGCCACGGTAAGCCCATATCATGGCCGCCACTGCAGCAGCGGTCTGGATAAAGGAGACCATAATTAGGGTGCTTTGGGCTGCAGCGAATGCAGAGCACATAAAATATCAGCTGCTGTTGGCAAAAAACTCATAGCGGTGGAATCCCCATCTCTACGAGAAGGCTAAGTACTGGGCTAGTCCGGAAGGCACCAGTCGCAAGTCAGACCACACAATGGTGGATGGGGTCTAGTACCTGCAATGTCAAAGGCAACATAGAACCATAGACAGGACTTCCATAGTCTAAACAAGACTGAACCAGCGCTTGATACAATCGCAAGAGAACAGAGCGGTCTGCACCCCAGGTGATATTGCACAGACACCTAAGAATATTGAAATGGCGCCTGCATGTCCTCTTCAGCTGCCAAAAATGAGGGAGCCATGTCAACCAGGCATCGAAGACCAGACCCAAGAAGTGATGGGTGTCCACCATCTCGAGGGGCTGGCCATCGAAGAACAGGTCCGGATGGGGATGGACTGTACAGCCATGACAGAAATGCACAACACATGACTTGGCCTCCGAAAACTGAAAGCCACGGGAGACAGCCCATGAGTATGCCCAGCAGATTGTCCCCTGTAGGCGGCATTCTGCAGTGTCCATTACGGAGGAGGCAATGAAGGATAAAAGTGGGCAGAGCACCACGAAGACCCCTTTCGTGAAGAAGGGTGGTGAGGATGTTTAAAATCAGAGGCTAAAAGCCAGAATCAACACTAAGAAACAAACACTCAGATTAAAGGATAAAAAACCCCTGCCCGAATAAAACACAAAACCAAGTCCACCATGGCAGAGTCATCTGATAAAAGAGCAGAGAGCGTGTCAGGCATTGCAAAAGTCTGCTTGAGCACGGTTAAAAGAGCGCACTCCGACAGAATATGGACCACCGTCAAGGACGCCCCACAACGACAAAGAGTGGGATCCTCATGACACAGTAAATAACTGTGCGTGAGTCGGGGAAAACACCACTAGAAGCCCTCAAGGGACCAATTTGGTTCCAACAGAAAGCATGGAAACCACGAAGGGAGGGTGAGTAAGAATTGACAAAATGGGTCTCCTGTAATGCAATACAAGCAGCAGAGTAGAAGGAAAGAAGGGGCTGAAACTGTGGAAAGTGATGCAAATATCCATTACAATTCCACTGGAGGATTCTCAAGCCAGAGTCCAAATGGGAAGCAGATGGACCGGAGTCAGTCACACTGCCAAGTCGCCATCCATCACCAATAAGGATGGGGTAATATCCATATAGGTGGGGACAGACTGTTGGTTTATTGACTGAAGGAGGGGAAGGCTGCACCTCAGGGGGTACCATAGGGGCCTTGCCCTTGTTCTTGCGTTGCTGCTTCTTCTCTTGGGAAGGAAGAGAAGGGCAGACTTCAGGGAGGGCAGGCACAGAATTACACTTGGCAATCTTGGCACCCACCAGCCGCAGATCGTGCTACCAATGTGGTGTAGCAGATCTCTTTTTCAGGAGGGTGCCGGAAAGAGGAGTCCCGGGAGGGAGCTCCAGTACTGGTGGCTGCCCAAGAAGGGGAGCACTTCTCCAGTGGGGGAGGGGGAGCAGCACCTGAAGGGGTGGTTATGGGTAATGATGGGGAGAGGGAGGGGGGGGAGTGCGAGAGTGAGGAGGAGGCAGAAGGCATGGGGCGAATGGGGTGGGGCTGGAAAGAGGTGTGGGCAGGAGGGGCAACGGACATAAATGAAGCAAAAAGTAGAAGTCATAGACAAGGGATGGAGCCGGTCATACTTTTGATGAGCCTCAGTGTAGGTGAGCCGATCTAAGGTGTACTCTTGAATCCTCCTTTCTTTCACAAACACCGAGCATGCAGGCGAGCGTGAGGAATGCAGTCCATGACAATTTACACACACTGGTAGGGGAGCACAGGCACTCCTCTCATGGAGGGTGTGCCCACAGTCATCACAGAGGGGATCAGTGGCGCAGCGGGAAGACATGTGCCCAAACCATAAGCATTTAAAGCATCTCATCGGTGGTGGAATATAAGGTTTTACATCACACCAGTGCACCATTACCTTGACCTTTTCTGGGAGGACATCCCCCTCGAAGGCCAGGACAAAGATGCCCGTAGCGGTGCGATTGTTTAGAGGGTCTCACTGCACACGGCAGATAAAACTAACCCCTCGCCACTGGAGGCTAGCTCGGAGCTCCTCTTCAGTTTGGAGAAGGAGATCCCAGTGGAAAATAATACCCTGTACTGAGTTCAAAGATTGGTGGGGCGTGGCGGAGATTGGGATGTCACCGAGATGGTCACATGCATGCAGGGCGTCAGATTGGGCAGCAGAAGATGTCTTTATGAGCAAAGCACCGGACCGCATTTCACTCATCGATTCCACTTTGCCATACTTATCTTCAATCATCTCCATGAAAAACAAAGGCTTGGCCATGGCAAAACTTTCACCATCTGTCCTGGTAAAAAGCAAGTACCAAGGGAAAGGTTTCAACCCAAGCCGACGAGCTTGACCCTCCTCCCAGGGGGTGGCCAGTGAGGGGAAGGCCGGAGGATCAGAAGAAGTAGTGTCATGCCTGCTACCACTCTTAGCGATGGCCACAGAATGGCCAGGATGGGGAAGCTTTTGTCGCTTCATGCGCAAGGCGTCTTCGCTAGTACCACCCACTCCAATCAGGGGCTCGCTCTGTGGGCACCACCCAGCCACAGGAAGGACCGTCTGGCATGGCGGCCATGGCCAGGAGTTCTGGTGCCCCAAAGTGATGAGCATCGACTCCTAGGCATACACAAGGCTTAACTGCTCAGGTACTAGCAGTGTGATCCCTGTGGTTCCAAGGGGCTCAGCTAAGTGGGTACTTAATAGCCCCACCACACGGACTGGCTACCATGCTGGTGACCTAGCAGGAGGGGGGGGGGGGGGGGGAGAGGGGGGGGGGGGGCAGGGTGCAAAGGGAAAGGGGAGGTGAGGGGGGAAAGGAACCTGCACCATGGAAGCTAGGTAGGGAGTTCATCCTCAAATGGCTCACACTGAACAGAAAATTTTGAAAATGGAGGTCAAACCCCAAGGGGACCAAAAATGCTGAAAAGGAGATGGAAACAGCAAACTAAACAATAGCACAGACCAAAACAATGCCAGGAGGATAGCCAGGTCCACATAAAGTAGTCCACTAAGAGGGGACACGGAAAAAAGATCAAGGATAGGAAGAGAGAGGAACAGGGATGGTAATGCATCCTGGAAAGGAAAGGAGACTGCAATAGCTCAGCACCCCATGCGCACCACACACGTACCCACAGAAGGACTGTGGGCCCCCTGGGGGGCTGAAAATTTGCATCTTTATGAGATTTGCCTTAGTTTTTGTCAGGTAAGCGATCAAATTTGTTTGATACAGCTACATCATATTACAAAGGGTCTTCTGCATGTACAGAGGGAGAAAGGTGGGGAAGGAAAAGGCGAACAGCAACTGCTTGAAGACGGGTAGTCAGGGAGATGGGATGACTACGAAGGTCATCCAATATAATCAGCATGACGCCCCCATGAGATGGGATGCCAACCTCAGGAGGACGGTCAAAACGAATCGGTAAGTAATGTGGAAGCCCAAAGCAGTCTCGAGGGTGCAATGTTATTTCCTGAAGGCAGAGTACAAGGCGATGCTGCGATGCTAGAAGCAGCCATAAATCCTCTTTGTGGGACCGAAGGCCACAAACGTTCCATTGGAGGGATGACAGTCATGAGGATGAAGAGATGCAGGGGTGTCAACCCGGTGGCTGATGGAGAGTCACTACTGTGTGTGTGTGTGTGTGTGTGTGTGTGTGTGTGTGTGTGTGTGTGTGTGTGTGTGTGTGTGTACTGCTGACAAAGGCATTAATGACCAAAAGCTATGAGTGTGTGAATCTTCTTGCTGTGCCTACTGTGGCTCAGTATCTCCACTATATGGTGAGTAGCAACTTATGTGGAATACAGTAACCGAAGAACTTAATGTAATGTGGACTACATGCTCATCTCATAAATTCTTAAACTCCACAAAGGCATAAAATACTGTTCCTGATTTGAAACACAATAAAGTTCAAATTTTACTCAAAATATGAAATAACTTTACCAAGCAGCTATGGGAGAATTCTTTGTCAAAAAATAGTATTTTTATGTGCCACACGCACAATCAGGTGTGTGACTTTACTTCACCACCAGTGAAAGACAATATTTCAAAAGTCTCTGTTATCTTTTCATTGGGCAAGAGACAATAATTTAGGAACAGTTGTTGTTGGGATGTTTAAGGGGGACTAAACAGCTAAGGTCATCAGTCCCCCATTCCAAAAAACCGGCGAAACAAAATTTACGAAACAGGTAAAACCCCAAGGGGGGAGGAGACGCCCCTCCCCCCAGTCACTGAAACAACACCAATGTGGCAGCGAACACTAGAGACAAGAAGAGTACAGACGAACACTGGACAGAAAGATACGGAAGAAAATAAGAGGGTCGGAGACTGGTTGACTGACCATGGGAACAAAAATTGGGAAAGAGTCAACCACCCGAATACACACATTAAAATCTGCGACCAATGGGACACTCGAGGACAAGATACACAGAAAGGGAAAGGGACAGGTCCCCCCTAAATGGAACCATAAAAAGGACTACCACGGATAAAATTTAAAACGTCGTCAGCCATGGAGGCATCGTTGCATAAAACCAAAGGCAACGTGCCCGGGAGATTAAAAGTCTGCCGGAGGGTGCGCAGGCGGGGACACTCCAACAAAATATGGGCGACCGTCAACCGGGACCCACACTGACACAGGGGGGGATCCTCCTGACGCAAAAGATGTCCGTGCGTCAGGTAGGTATGGCCGATGCGGAGCCGACACAGGATGACAGAGTCCCTGCGAGAAGCCCGCAGGGAGGACTGCCACACATCGATCGTCTCCTTCACAGCCCGCAGTTTATTCGGAGAAGTCAGGCTACGCCACTCGTCACGCCACATCTGAAGCACCTTACGGCGCAACACCAGCTGCAAATCACGAGCCGGGAGGCCGATCGCCAAAGTGGGGGCGTCGACCGCCCCTTTGGCCAGCCTGTCGACACGTTTGTTCCCCGGGATGCCAACGTGACCTGGCGTCCAAACAAAGACCACCGAATGACCAGAGTGGGTAATGGCAAAAACAGACTCCTGAATAAAGGATACCAGAGGAGAAGAGGTATAGCAGCGGTCGATAGCCTGGAGGCTGCTCAGGGAGTCACTGCAGATGACGATGGACGTACCTGAGCAGGAACGCATATGCTCAAGAGCGCGCAATATGGCCACCAGCTCTGCAGTAAAGATACTGCAGCCAGCCGGCAAGGAGCGCTGTTCAACATGGGCAGCGTGAGCAAAAGCGTAGGCAGGACGACCATCCACCAGGGAACCATCAGTGTAGACAGGCTCACAGCCTGAAAATGAGATGACGAGCGAAAGAAAACGGTGACGGAGGGCCACATGCGGAACCGAGTCCTTGGGTTCCCGTGCCAAGTCCAGGCGGACGGACGGACGGGTCATACACCAGGGAGGCGTGGGTACACAGGCCCGGAAGGGCGGCAGAAGAGGGAACGACCCCAGTTCAGACCGCAGGGACTGGACGCGGACAGCAATGGAAAGCCCAGACCTAGGTCGCCGGTCGGGCAGAGGGAGAACCCTGGCAGGGAAAAAGCAGGCGATGATTGGGATGGCCCGGTGAGCAATGCACGTGGACAGCATAGTCGGCGAGCAGTCGGTGGTGGCGAATCCGCAACGGGGGAACCCCGGCCTCCACCAGCAGACTATCCACGGGGCTCGTACGGAAAGCGCCAGTTGCAAGCCGAACCCCACAGTGGTGTATGGGGTCCAACAACGTCAACACTGAGGGCGATGCAGACCCATAGGCCAGGCTCCCATAATCAAGCCTGGACTGCACAAGGGCTCTGTACAATCGCAACAGCGTGCTGCGATCTGCACCCCAAGACGCATGGCTCAGGCAGCGGAGGGCGTTGAGGTGCTGCCAGCACTTTTGCTTCAGCTCAGTAATATGAGGAACCCACGTGAGCTGGGCATCAAAGACGAGTCCTAAGAAGCGGCTAGTGTCCACCCCTTCAAGTAGGTGACCGTCGAGGTAAAGTTCCGGATGAGGGTGGACCGTCCGACGCCTGCAGAAGTGCATAACTCGAGTCTTGGCCGCAGAGAACTGAAATCCATGAGTCAGAGCCCATGATGCCGCCTTGCGAACGGCTGCTTGCAGCCTGCATTCGGCGACTCCCGTAGTCGTTGAGCTAAATGAGATGCAGAAGTCGTCGGCATACAAAGTAGGAGACACCGACGACCCCACGGCTGCAGCCAGACCATTAATGGCCACTAGAAATAAGGAAACGCTCAAAACCGAGCCCTGCGGGACCCCATTTTCCTGTATATAAGATGAACTAGAGGCGGCACCGACTTGCACCCGGAAAGAGCGGCGCAATAAAAAGTTTTGAAGAAAAGCTGGGAGCTGACCACGAAGACCCCACTCGCGCAACGTAGCAAGGATGTGATGCCTCCATGTTGTGTCATATGCCTTCCGCAGATCAAAAAATACAGCAACGAGATGCTGACGGCGGGAAAAGGCCGTACGGATAGCAGATTCCAGCCGCACCAAATTGTCCGCAGCAGACCGGCCCTGACGGAAGCCACCCTGGGATGGAGCGAGGAGACCGCGCGACTCAAGGACCCAACAAAAACTCCGCCCCACCATACGTTCGAGCAATTTGCACAAAACGTTGGTTAGTGTAATGGGACGATAGCTGTCCACCGCCAGAGGGTCCGCACCGGGCTTCAAGATGGGAACGATAACACCCTCTCGCCATTGCGACGGGAACACGCCCTCGCTCCAAATGCGGTTAAAGATGGTAAGGATGTGTCCCTGGCAGTCCCTGGAGAGATGCTTCAGCATCTGCGCGTGGATGCAGTCCGGTCCTGGCGCTGTATCAGGGCAATTGGCGAGGGCAGCGAGGAATTCCCTCTTGCTGAAAGGAGCATTGTATTTTTCAGAACGACGTGTGTGGAACGATAACGGCGTCCGCTCGGCGCGCTCCTTTAGAGAGCGAAAGGCAGGAGGGTAAGTTGCAGTCGCAGAGCTCGTAGCAAAGTGCGTGGCAAGGTGGTCAGCAATGGTGGCAGCGTCCGTGCAGACAGCGCCGTCCAGGGAGATTCCAGGGACACCCATAGGGGTCTGGTATCCATAAATCCGCCGGATGCAGGACCACACGAGCGACGGGGAGACACGGGAGCCCTAGGATGAAATGTACCTCTCCCAGCACTCCTGCTTACGCCGTGCAATAAGACGACGGGCCAAGGCACGGAGCTTCTTAAAGGCGATGAGGGTCTCCAGAGACGGGTGCCGCTTATGACGCTGGAGAGCCCGCCTACGGTCGCGAATAGCCTCAGCAATCTCCGGCGACCACCAGGGGACAGACTTCCTCCGAGGGAGTCCAGAAGAGCGAGGGATGGCAGTCTCGGCCGCAGAAATAATTGACGTGGTCAAGACACGGACCACCTCGTCAATGTCACCCTGTGGGAGAGAAGCAATGGTGGCAGCGGAAGTAAAAGCCGGCCAGTCAGCCCTGTTGAGAGCCCAGCGGGGCAGGCGCCCAGAAGAATGACACTGGGGCAGTGACAAATAGATGGGAAAATGGTCACTACCACACAGATCAGGATGCACTCTCCAGTGAAGGGATGGGACAAGTCCGGGGCTGCAAAGAGAGAGATCGATGGCCGAGAACGAGCCATGGGACACACTGAAATGCGTGGAAGCACCGGTGTTCAAGAGGCTAAGGTCGAGCTGAGCCAACACATGCTCCACAGCGCGACCGCGGTCATCGGAGACAGTCCCACCCCATAGAGGGTTGTGGGCATTGAAATCGCCCAGAAGCAGCAATTGCGGCGGGAGTTGAGCCAGCAGCGCAGCCAAGACATGTCGGGGGAGTTTCCCATACGGAGGAACGTAAACAGAGCAAACAGTAATAGCCGGCGAGAGCTCAATCCTGACAGCAACTGCCTCTAAAGGCGTCAGAAGGGGTACTGGCGAGCTACAGACAGAGTGGTGAACAAAGAGGCAAACTCCACCTGAAGCTCGTTGACAGTCAGCGCGGTTCTTATAGTATCCCCGATAACCGCGAAGGGCAGGGGTCCGCATTGCTGGAAACCAAGTTTCCTGAAGAGCAATGCACAGAACAGGGGAAACACTCAGAAGCATCCGGAGCTCAGGCAGGTGGCGGAAATAACCGCCGCAATTCCACTGGAGAATGGAAGCAGGAAGGGACTGGGAGGGCGTGAAGGCGACTAAGAGGCAGACGGCGCCGCAGAGTCAACGGCCGCCACTGAGCGAGAGTCAGCTGTGTCCATAGGAGAGGTCCCCGAGGGTTCCGTGAGGGCGAGATCCGTGGCAGAGGCGAGGATCTCCACCGCATCCCCAGAGCCAGAGCTATTGACAGCAGGCGGTACTGAAACTGCCGGAGCGTCCTTCTTCTTGGACACATTCCGGTCCTTCTTCTCGCGTCTGTCCTTTGGCTTAGAGGGCTGGGAGAGTTTCTCTGAAGGAGCGTCGGAGGCTGACGACGACGCAGAAGCCCTACGACCAGCAGGTGGATGAACCTTCAGCCACTGGCTGACATCCGGCGGGGTAGCAGAAGAAACGGATGAAGGGAGGGCCCCGAGGGACCCCTTCCGCGAGAGAGGAGCCGGCAGAGACGACGCCGGCGGAGACGACGCCAGCAGAGGAGGGGGAGGGGGAGGGATCGAGCCCCCTGGTTTTGGAGCAGATGTCACTCCTGAAGCATGTGCGGGGGGAGTGACAGAAGGGGGTTTGCCTCCAACTGCTAAGGGGGCAACAGAGGAAGGCTTGCCCCCAGACACGAGGGGAGCAGACAGAGATGGACGGCCCCGAGGGCCAACTGAAGGCGGCACAGAGGAGGCGACAACTGCCGCCCGCAAGGGCGACGATAACGTAGCTGCAGCATAAGAAGTTTGAAGAGGGACAGGATGCAACCTTTCAAATTTCAGTTTTGCCTCGCGATAAGTAAGCCGGTACAGGGTCTTAAATTCCATAATCTTCCGCTCCTTATGAAGAACGGGGCAGTCCGGCGAGCATGGAGAGTGGTGTTCCCCACAGTTGACACAGACAGGCGGAGGCGCACATGGAGAATTGGGATGAGAGGGGCGTCCGCAATCTCGACATGTGGCGCTGGATGGGCAACGGGAGGACATATGCCCAAACTTCCAGCACTGGAAGCACCGCATCGGGGGAGGGACGTATGGCTTGACGTCATAATGGTAAACCATTACCTTGACCTTCTCAGGCAATACAGCACCCTCAAAGGCCAAGATAAAGGCACCGGTGGCCACCCTGTTGGTCTTGGGTCCTCTGTGCACACGACGGACAAAATGCACACCTCGTCGTTCCAAGTCAGCTCTCAGCTCGTCATCGGACTGTAACAAGAGGTCGCGATGGTAAATAATCCCCTGGACCATATTTAAGCTACTGTGGGGAGTGACAGTAACAGGGACGTCTCCCAGTTTATCACACAAGAGCAACGCCCGTGACTGGGCTGGGGAGGACGTCTTGAGGAGGATGGACCCATTCCTCATTTTAGACAAACCCGCCACTTCCCCAAACTTATCCTCCAGGTGTTCCACAAAAAACATAGGCTTTGTCGAAAGTAAGGAGTCACCATCAGTCCTGCTGCAGACAAGGTATTGTGGTACATAAGGCTCCTGCTTGGCACTAGATCTGCGTCCCTCCCATGGCGCAGCCAACGAGGGGAACGACTGAGGATCATATTGTGCAGCATCGAATTCAATTTTGCCTCGCTTAGAGACGCTGGTGGCAGTGCGACCACCAGCTTGGTGAGATTTATTGCGCTTCATTGCGCCACATCCGTCCAGATGCCACCTACTCCGAACGAGGGCTCTCCCCAAGGGCGCCACCCAGCCAAAGCAACGGGTACCTGGCCGATATCCCATTGCCCGGAGTCCCCGTGCCCCAGACAAGATGGGCACATACTCCTTGGCATGCATGGGGAGGAAACAGCTCTGGCATCTGTAGTGCGATCCCTGCGTGGTCAGGGGGCTACCACCAAGAGGGTACATGACGACCCCACCACAACGGACTGGCTACCGTGCTGGATTTTAGGTGTTGAAAGGGTTCACAGTTGCCGTGGGCGATAAGAAGGGGATTGCGCACAAGACGAGGAGGCAACCCAGAAGACATGGGGTGTAAATCCCTCCACACGACAATAGATAGCATGCAAGATGGAGGTGCACGATGGACCAATAGAAAAACACCACGTAAGGCGTCCTTCCCCAAATGGCACGCACTAACAACGGAAATTTTGAAAATGGCAGGTCAAACCCAAGTGGGGACCATCACATAAGGCCGAAACTTTGAAGACTCCTTTTAGTCGCCTCTTACGACAGGCAGGAATACCGCGGGCCTATTCGTACCCCCGAACCCGCAGGGGGAAATTTAGGAACACTACTTACCAAATGGTTTCAAGATCATCATTGCTCTGTAGTAACACATTTTTGACAGCAAAGCAAACAGTTCCAGTATAGTATGGTTTTGGTGACCCCATCTGTTGAGCAGTTCCTCAGAAGGTGACAAAC
The DNA here is from genome assembly GCF_023897955.1 of Schistocerca gregaria. NCBI lineage: Eukaryota > Metazoa > Arthropoda > Insecta > Orthoptera > Acrididae > Schistocerca > Schistocerca gregaria. Next base: position 94,863,575 of record NC_064924.1, read on the forward strand.
CTCTTACAAAAAATCTCCGCAATTCATGGATTGTCATCATGTCAAAATTCATATGTTTTCCACCTAAAACAAAATACATAACCATAAAAATAATTTATAAATAACTTATGTTTGTCATGATTTGATATCTTATGCCTTCTATGAGGGCTATCCAGAAAGTAATAGATGTTTTTGTCTATTGTGGCAGTGGGCAAGGCTACAGCTACCATAACTTTCCAACAGTCTGTACACATCCAGCAGTGATAGCGTGTGGTCTGTGTGTCTCCTACTTTGCTTTCTGTAACATGTTAAAATGTGCACTGCAATAGATAACCCTCCCTCTTTTAAGGTGCATTCTGTGATTAGGTTTTTGTTGGCAAAAATACTGCAAACCAACTGAAATTTATTGTGACCTTTGTGATGTGCACGGAAAAGGAATAATGAGTGAAAGCTGAGTGAGGCAATGGTGCGCCGATTTTAAAAATGGCTGTACCAATGTTTATGATGATGACCGCAGTGGTAGGCCTAGTGTTGTGACTAATGAACTGGTGATGTCATAGTGTATGCAGTGGATCCTGATGCGGTTTGGAATTCCTGTGTGATGGTCTGGATAGATGTCTGCCTATTACACATTATGACCCTCTTCAAATGTCAGCAGTCTGTCAATCAACAGGTGAGGTTGGCCTGTAAGCTTTTGTGCAGTAAATGTCCCTTCACGATACCGTCGGAAACAGTGGACTTTGAGATGTATAGGAGTGTGGAAATCTCGCGCACACATGTATGACATAAGTGACACCGAATCACATACCACGTTTGAAGTCCGTGAGTTCTGCAGAGTGCCTCATTCTGCTCTCTCACAATGTATAATGACTACTGAGGTTGCTGATATGGAGTACTTGGCAACAGCACAATGCACCTAATCTGAAAAATGTACGTTTTTGGGGGTGTCCGGATACTTTTGATCACATAGTGTAGTTGTGCCAAATATAGGTAATTGGAGATAAATATACCAAGAGGACAATATAAACAATGTAGCCACTTTCATACATTTGCTGCATAAGACTGACTGGAGGCGTGTTTATAGTGCCTGTGATGTTGAAAATAAGTTATTGGTAGTGGTGGTGGTGGTGGTTGTTGTTTATGGGATTGAAGGGACCAGACTACTGGGGACATCGGTCCCTTTTTCCATGAACTTTAAACACCCACAAGGAATAGAAACAAACAATGGAGTTGACAAGAGATGACACAGGACAAGAAAGACACAGACAGAGACCAGACAAAAGGAATTAAAATTACACTAAGAGTGACAGTGGTTGGCTGACCACATGGGGCCGGGGGGAAGCCAACCACCAAGAAATGCACTAAAAACCCCAGTCTAAAATCATAGGCCAAAGGTCAGACCCAACACAAAAAAAGGACAAACACTTAGATCAAGCTATAAAAACCCCATGCATGAATAAAACTCTAAACTAAATCTGCCATCGCAAAGTCATCTGATAAAAGTGCAGCAGATGTGGACCACAGTCAAAGCTGACCCGCAGACATAAAGGTGGGTCCTCATCGCACAATAAATAGATGTGCGTCACCCAGGTGTGGCCAACGCAAGGCCGGGAGAGGACAACAGAGTCCTTGCAAGAAACCCATAGCCTCCTTGATGGTCCAAAGTTTGTTGGGTGAAGGAAGGGCGCACCATTCTTCACCCCAGGTGAACTAAGTTAGTAATTGGCTCCTTCTACCGACCCCCAGACTCCAATGATATAGTTACTGAAAAGTACAGAGAAAATTTGAGTCTCGTAACAAATAAATACCCCACTCATACAGTTATAGTTGGGGGGGACTTCAACATTCCCTTGATATGTTGGCAAAAATACTTGTGGTAGGCAGAAAACATCTTCCGAGATTGTCCTAAATGCTTTCTCCGAAAAATATTTCAAGCAGTTAGTCCACGAACCCACGCAAATTGTAAATGGTTGGGAAAACACACTTGACCTCTTAGCTACAAACAATCCAGAGCTAATAGAGAGCATCATGACTGATACAGGGATTAGTGATCACAAGTTCGTTGTAGCTAGGCTCAATACAGTTTCTTCCAAATCCACCAGAAACAAACACAAAATAATTTTATTTAAAAAAGCGGATAAAGTGTCACTAGAAGCCTTCCTAAGAGACAATCTCCATTCCTTCCCAACTGACTATGCAAATGTAGATGAGATGTGGCTCAAATTCAAAGATACAGTAGCAACAGCAATTGAGAGATTCATACCTCATAAATTGGTAAGAGATGGAACTGATCTCCCATGGTACACAAAACAGTTCCGAACGCTGTTGCAGAGGCAACGGAAAAAGCATGCGAAGTTCAGGAGAACGCGAAATCCCGAAGACTGGCTAAAATTTATAGACGCGGGAAATTTGGCATGGACTTCAAATCGAGATACCTTTCATGGGTTCCACAACGAAACATTGTCTCAAAATTTGGTAGAAAATTCGAAGAAATTCTGGTCATATGTAAAGTACACAAGCGGCAAGATGCAGTCAATACCTTTGCTGTACAGTGCCGATGGTACTGTTACCGACAACTGTGCCGCTAAAGCGGAGTTATTGAACGCAGTTTTCCGAAATTCCTTCACCAGGAAAGACGAATGGAATATTCCAGAATTTGAAACACGAACAGCTGCTAGCATGAGTTTCTTAGAAGTAGATACCTTACGGGCTGCGAAGCAACTCAAATTGCTTGATACGGGCAAATCTTCAGGTCCAGATTGTATACCAGTTAGGTTCCTTTCAGATTACACTGATACAACAGCTCTCTACTTAGCAATCATATACAACCACTCGCTCACCGATAAATCTGTACCTACAGATTGGAAAATTGCGCAGGTCGCACCAGTGTTTAAGAAGGGTAGTAGGAGTAATCCATCGAACTACAGACCTATATCATTGACGTCAGTTTGCAGTAGAGGTTTGGAGCATATACTGTATTCAAACATTATGAATCACCTCGAAGGTAACGATCTATTGATAAGTAATCAGCATGGTTTCAGAAAACATTGTTCTTGTGCATGCAACTAACACTTGATTCGTACAAAGTAATGGCCGCTATCGACAGGGGATCTCAAGTTGATTCCGTATTTCTAGATTTCCAGAAAGCTTTTGTCACCATTCCTCACAAGCAACTTCTAATCAAGCTGCGGCCCTATGGGGTATCATCTCAGTTGTGCGACTGGATTCATGATTTCCTGTCAGGAAGGTCGCAGTTCTTAGTAATAGACGGCAAATCATCTAGTAAAACTGAAGTGATATCAGGTGTTCCCCAGGGAAGCGTCCTGGGACCTCTGCTGTTCCTGATCTACACTCCTGGAAATGGAAAAAAGAACACATTGACACCGGTGTGTCAGACCCACCATACTTGCTCCAGACACTGCGAGAGAGCTGTACAAGCAATGATCACACGCACGGCACAGCGGACACACCAGGAACCGCGGTGTTGGCCGTCGAATGGCGCTAGCTACGCAGCATTTGTGCACTGCCGCCGTCAGTGTCAGCCAGTTTGCCGTGGCGTACGGAGCTCCATCGCAGTCTTTAACACTGGTAGCATGCCGCGACAGCGTGGACGTGAACTGTATGTGCAGTTGACGGACTTTGAGCGAGGGCGTATAGTGGGCATGCGGGAGGCCGGGTGGACGTACCGCCGAATTGCTCAACACGTGGGGCGTGAGGTCTCCACAGTACATCGATGTTGTCGCCAGTGGTCGGCGGAAGGTGCACGTGCCCGTCGACCTGGGACCGGACCGCAGCTACGCACGGATGCACGCCAAGACCGTAGGATCATACGCAGTGCCGTAGGGGACCGCACCGCCACTTCCCAGCAAATTAGGGACACTGTTGCTCCTGGGGTATCGGCGAGGACCATTTGCAACCGTCTCCATGAAACTGGGCTACGGTCCCGCACACCGTTAGGCCGTCTTCCGCTCACGCCCCAACATCGTGCAGCCCGTCTCCAGTGGTGTCGCGACAGGCGTCAATGGAGGGACGAATGGAGACGTGTCGTCTTCAGCGATGAGAGTCGCTTCTGCCTTGGTGCCAATGATGGTTGTATGCGTGTTTGGCGCCGTGCAGGTGAGCGCCACAATCAGGACTGCATACGACCGAGGCACACAGGGCCAACACCCAGCATCATGGTGTGGGGAGCGATCTCCTACACTGGCCGTACACCTCTGGTGATCGTCGAGGGGACACTGAATAGTGCATGGTACATCCAAACCGTCATCGAACCCATCGTTCTACCATTCCTAGACCGGCAAGGGAACTTGCTGTTCCAACAGGACAATGCACGTCCGCATGTATCCCGTGCCACCCAACGTGCTCTAGAAGGTGTAAGTCAACTACCCTGGCCAGCAAGATCTCCGGATCTGTCCCCCATTGAGCATGTTTGGGACTGGATGAAGCGTCGTCTCACGCGGTCTGCACGTCCAGCACGAACGCTGGTCCAACTGAGGCACCAGGTGGAAATGGCATGGCAAGCCGTTCCACAGGACTACATCCAGCATCTCTACGATCGTCTCCATGGGAGAATAGCAGCCTGCATTGCTGCGAAAGGTGGATATACACTGTACTAGTGCCGACATTGTGCATGCTCTGTTGCCTGTGTCTATGTGCCTGTGGTTCTGTCAGTGTGATCATGTGATGTATCTGACCCCAGGAATGTGTCAATAAAGTTTCCCCTTCCTGGGACAATGAATTCACGGTGTTCTTATTTCAATTTCCAGGAGTGTATATAAATGACCTGGGTGAAAATCTGAGCAGTTCTCTTAGGTTGTTCACAGATGATGCTGTAATTTACCGTCTAGTAAGGTCATCCGAAGACCAGTATCAGTTGCAAAGCGATTTAGAAAAGATTGCTGTATGGTGTGGCAGGTGGCAGTTAACGCTAAATAACGAAAAGTGTGAGGTGATCCACATGAGTTCCAAATGAAATCCATTGGAATTCGATTACTTGATAAATAGTACAATTCTCAAGGCTGTCAATTCAACTAAGTACCTGGGTGCTAAAATTACGAACAACTTCAGTTGGAAAGACCACATAGATAATATTGTGGGGAAGGCGAGCCAAAGGTTGCGTTTCATTGGCAGGACACTTAGAAGATGCAACAAGTCCACTAAAGAGACAGCTTACACTACACTCGTTCGTCCTCTGTTAGAATATTGCTCCGCAATGTGGGATCCTTACCAGGTGGGATTAATGGAGGACATCGAAAGGGTGCAAAAAGGGCAGCTCGTTTTGTATTATCACGTAATAGGGGAGAGAGTGTGGCAGATATGATACGCGAGTTGGGATGGAAGTCATTAAAGAAAAGACGTTTTACGTCGCGGCGAGATCTATTTATGAAATTTCAGTCACCAACTCTCTCTTCCGAATGCGAAAATATTTTGTTGAGCACAACCTACATAGGCAGGAATGATCATCAAAATAAAATAAGAGAAATCAGAGCTCGAACAGAAAGGTTTAGGCATTCGTTTTTCCCGCGCGCTGTTCGGGAGTGGAATGGTAGAGAGATAGTATGACTGTGGTTCGATGAACCCTCTGCCAAGCACTTAAATGTGAATTGCAGAGTAGTCATGTAGATGTAGAAATCGAGCCGAAGGCATGGGCAGGGCACATACCACGGGGGTATACGCAGGTGGGCCGGGAACAGAGATGGAAGACTGAAACCATCAAGCGCAGAGAGAAGGGGTCTGATGCAAACCGCGATTGTACACCCTGACCGGGGCCGCTGTTCTGGAAGATGGACGACCAAATAAGGGAACAGGAGACGCTAATTGGGATGCCTGTGCAAACTACAAACATGTGTAGCATAAGCGGCCAGTAATTGTTGGTGCCAGAACCGCAATGGAGGGTCTTCAGCCTCCACAAGTATGCTGTTGACAGGGCTTGTTCAGACAGCTCCAGTGGGAAGTTGGACCCCGCTGTGAAGGATGGAGTCCAGCAACCGAAATGCGGAAGTGTATGTCAAACCGTAAGCCAGGCTCCCATAATCTAGACGGGACTGAATTAATGCATGGTACAGCTGTAGTAGGATAGACCAATTGGCACCCCAGCTTGTGTGACTCAAGCAACAAAGAGCGTTAAGATGCCGCCAGCACATTTGTTAAGATGCTGTATATGAGGCAGCCAAGTCAACGGGGTATCAAAAATCAATGCCAAAAACCGAAGCTTCTCAACCACAGCAAGAGGTTCGCCATAAAGATAAAGCCATGGCTCAGGGTGAACAGTATGTCGCCGGCACAAATGCATAATGCAGATCTTGGCAGCTGAAAACTGGAAGCCATGCACTACATCCCAAGCCTGCGCCTTTCGGATAGCGCCATGCAGCTGCCATGCCAATGGATCTATATTAAGGCAGAAATCGTCAGCATACAAGGAAGCTGAGACAGACGTTCCCACTGCCACAGCAAGCCCATTAATTGCAATAAAAAAGAGGCAGACACTTAAGAAAGATCTTTGTGGCAACCCAATCACCTGAACTCAGGAGGAAATATGCACATGGAAGGAACGAAGCGACAGAAAATTTTGTATGAAAATCGGGAGCGGACCCCTAAGACCCCAACCATGAAGCGGAGAGAGGATGTGATGTCGCCATGTCACATCGTATGCCTTCCGCAAGTCAAAAAAGACAGCGACCAGATGCTGACAGCGGGCAAAGGCTGTACGGACGGCAGACTCCAGGCACACCAGATTATCGGCAGCAGAGTGGCTGTTATGGAACCCACCCTGAGACAGAGCCAGAATGCCCCAGGACTCAAGCAGCCAACTCAATCTCCAGCTCACCATGTGTTCGAGCAACTTGCAAAGAACGTTGGCGAGGCTAATGGGGCAGCGACTGTCCACCTCCAGTGGATTCTTGCCAGGTTTCAACTAGGGGATTACGGTGCTTTCCCGCCACTGCAACGGGAGCTCATCCTCAACCTAGATACGGTTGAAAACGTCTAGGAGGTGTCACTCGCAGTCCACCGAGAGGTGTTTGAGAATCTGACAGTGGATGCAATCTGGCCCGGGAGCCGTCTCAGGGCACACGGCTAGGGCACTTTGGAATTCCAACTCACGAAACGGAGCATTGTACGATTCAGGTTGTCGCGTGTCAAATGAAAGGCTCCGACGTTCCAACTGCTCTTTCAGGGAGCGGAAGGCCAGTGGGTAATTTGCAGAAGTGGAACTCTGAGCAAAATGCTCCACTACGCGGTTTGCAATTGTGCCGGAGTCAGTACAGATTGCTCCATTCAGTGAATACGCAGGTACACTGACGGGGGTCCAAAAGCCATATAGTCATCTAATCTGCGCCTAAACCTGCGATGGAGAGGTACGGAGGCCAATGGTGGAGACATACCTTTCCCAGCACTCCTGCTTGCAGGCTCGCGCACGGAGCCGTTTAGGAGGTTTTCCAATGAGGGATGCCGCTTGTGATGCTGGAGTGCCCGCCCGCAATCTTTAATCGCCTCAGCAGTCTTCGGCAACCACCAAGGCACAGTCCTCCGCCGAGGAGACCCAGAAGAACAGGGAATGGCAGATTCTGTGGCAGTAATGATGCTGGTGGTGACCGAGTGAACCACCGCATCAGTGGCGTCATTGGAACGAGGCTCAATAGTGACAATGGAGGTAAACAAGTCCCAGTCAGCCTTATCCATAGCCCATCTGCAGGGGCGGCCAGAAGAGTGACGCTGTGACAGTGACAGAAAAATCGAAAAGTGGTCACTACCGCACAAGTCGTCATGCACACTCCTGGACAGATGGTAATAGGCTAGGACTGCAGATCGAAAGTTCGAAGGCTGAGTACATGCCATACGCCACACGAAATGTGTGAAGGCACCATTATTTAAAAGAGGAAGGTCGAGCCATGCCAATACGTGCTCAATGATGCTGCCTCAACCTGTTGCCACTGATCCACCCCACGGAGGGTTATGGGCGTTGAAGTCGCCCAGTAACAGAAAAGGTGGTGGCGACTGGGCTACCAGCACAGCCAGGACATACTGCGGGACATCACCATCCGGTGGAAGATAGAGACTTTAGACAGTAACAGCCTGAGGCATCCACACCCAAATAGCGAAAGCCTCTAAAGGTGTGTGTGTAGTGACAGACTAGCTGTGAAGGGGCTGAAGGGCGTAGATGCAGTCACCTCTCATAAGCTGCCCAGTTCTTATAATAACCCCAATAGCCATGGAGGGCAGGGGTTCGCATCGCCAGAAACCAAGTTTCCTGAAGAGCAATGCAGAGGAAAGGGTGAAGGCTGAAAAGTTGTCGGAGCTCAGTAAGATGGTGGAAAAAACCGCTGCAGTTCCACTGGAGGATGACATTGTCCTTGGTCGAGAGAGGCGTTAAGGGACCGAGGAGGCGGATTATGCTACTGGGTCACCTGCTGCCACTAACTAAGTACCTGTGCGAGTGACATCCATTGTGTCTGAGAGTCTGGCGAGATCTAGGTCCTCAGTGGACGCCAGAATCTCTACCTTGCCCTCAGACCACAAGTTCCTTCATCTTAGAGATCTTCTTCTTGGGCTTTTCTTGCTGCTCCTTTGGTTTCACTGGCTAGGAGGGGTCACTGATTCAGTCTCCGGGATGGAGGAGGATCGCAAAGCCCTACGACCAGCTGTTTGTGGGCACTTATGCCATTGCCGGGTGTCATCCTTCCCACTTGTGGAAACCTGGGAATGGAGGGAACCAAGGGACCCCTTGTGAGCGAGAGGAACCGAAGAAGTTGGACTCTTCTCCGGCTTAGAAGCAGGGATGGACGTCCCCAATGGGTGGGGTGGGGGGTAGGTGTTGCTCCCAAGGTAGGTGGCGCAGGAGCAACAGGGTGGGTGAGGAGATCCTCGTGGATGTGGAACATGTCACCATTTTTTTATTTTTTAAGCTGAAATAACAATACTAATAGTATAAATACATACAACACATCATTTGTTTATATTAAAAAATTCGTCAATGGAGTAGGAGGAGTTGGCCACTAGTAAGTCTTTCAGGCTCCTTTTAAAGTGATCTCTATTTGTAACTAAATTTTTTATCCCATGTGAAACTCAACTTACCCTTTTTTTTCACACGGTAAGCTGCAAACCATGGATTAAGGGCAACAGGGAGTTTCTAGACTCCTGGATTACTGGAAAGCATCTGACACAATGTCACACTGGAGACTGTTAATGAATGTCTGAGCATATGGAACAGGTTCTCAGATATGCAAATTGTTGAAACACTTTTTGAGTAATAGAACCCAGTACACTGACCTGGACAGTAAGGGTTAATCTGAGACAGAGGTATAGCCCAGAGCACCCCAGAGAAGTGTTATAGGACCCCTTGTTCTCTATATATGTAAACGATCTGACAGATCAGTTAAGAAGTAGTATGCTATTAGTTGTTGATGATGCTGTTGTGTACTGGAAGGGCCAACTGACTGTAGAAGGATAAAAGATGCCTTGAACAGGAATTCTATTTGGTGTGATAGATGGCAACTTGACCTAAATGTGGAAAAAATGTAAGTTAATGAAGACAAGTAGGGAAAACAAACCCATTTTGTTTGAATATATTATTACTAGTGTGCTGCTTGATACAGTCACATCTATTAAATATCTAGGTGTCATGTTGTAGGAGTCCATGAAATGTAATAAGCACGTATGGTCAGTTGTACATAAGGTGAATGGTCGACCTCAATTTATTGTGAGAAATACATGAAAATGCAGTTTAACTACAATGGAGACTGCATAGAGAACTGTCGTGTGACACATTCTTGAGTAGACCCACTGCTGGAGTATTTGGGGTCCCTGCCAGTTGCATTAAAGAAAGACATTGAAGCAATACAGGAGCATGGCATTAGATTTGTCACCAGTAGGTTTCATCCACAAGTGACTTTTAATGAAATTCTACATAAATTTAAAAGTTAATTCATAGAAGGAAGATGATGTTCTTTTCATGAAACACTACTGAGAAAGTTTAGATAAGTAGCATTTGTGACAGACTGCAGAACAATTCTACTATCATCAACACACATCTCATGTAAGGACGGCAAAGATAAAAAAAAAAATAATAATAATAATAATAATAATAAACAGGGCTTCAACAGAAACATATAAACAGTCACTTTTCTTCTGCTTGTTCAGTTCCCGAGTGGAAGAGGGTAGAGAATAACTAACAGTGATACACGATACCCTCTGCCATGCAATGAATTGTGGTTTGTGGAACATGTATGTAGATGCAATGATACCAAATTTGTTATCATAATACAATGAAAATAAATGGCTTTAATGTACAGATTTAGACAATATTTAAAGAAATTTTTATGAGGATTGGGGCAGGTGGTTGGCCACAGCCTAGCTGAAGGAACCAGGAAACAGCCTGGCATTTGCCTGATGTGACTTAGGCCTAGGATAACCACTGAAAACTTTACCAGGTTGTTTATAAGTGACTGATCTCTTTGGAACCACTATGAGGAATTAATCAACGAAATTTATGGACGATGACTTCTAAGAATCTTCATTTCTGTGAAAACTGTTACCTGGGAAGTCAGTTCCATTTACTTCACTGTTTTTATTCATTTCATGTTTCTAGTGTTTCAGAATGTTTTGTTCTTCACCATTTGTCTGTTTTTATTTTCATACTAATATGATGACAAATACTGTATCACTATCAGATGAAGCCTCGATGTATAAATACATTTTTATGACAGCATACTGGACAATTTATTGGCACTTATTGTAAGTCTTGTTTACAACATGTTATGTGAATTAGGTGCAGATTTCTCTTCCCAGCAAAAGAAACATTAAAATACCTTGTTCCTCCTCCTGATTTATTTACAAATAATTTTTTAAGCAAAACAGCACTCAAAATTTGACGGAAAATATCTGAAAAGTAATCAATTGTTCAAATTAATACTGTGTTTTGTAAATGTCTTCCCACCATCTTTCACATTGGTTTTCATAATTTTCATGACCAAGTCATTACTATGTATTATAAACTACTTTCCTTTTTTGCTCTGATCCCAATTGCTAGACATGTAATATATTAACAGCTTTCAAAAATGATAGTTTAATACAGGTCTATACCAGTTTTCCAGTGGTTGTTGCACAATGATCTTCAATCCCTATTGGGGTATAATCCAAGGCTAGATATCAACAACTCTACATGTCAAAGTCATTGCTTTGACATTCATAGTTTCATACTAATAATAAACAGTCAAGATGTAAACAAAGCCTTTAATAAGTTGATGATCAAGTTATCCCATGAAAAGAAATAGTTTACTCTTAACCACTGCAGTGCTTTCAAACACAAAATAGTTATCAAAGTCTGATTAAATCTAGATAATCTTATTAACATTTCAAGTGTTTGATGAATCTTAAGGTATATCATGTTAGTAGCCTTTAAGCAGTTGGTACTACCAGCCCCGATTTTCTTTTCTTTTTTTTTTTCCTTCTAGGTTCACTCATTCTAGAAAAACATTTAAAAAGTTGTTCAAAACAGTATTGGCAAATTTTACTGGTTTCTGTCCAAACAGAGATTTTTTGCGCTTAGTCACTCCCCTTCCATAATTCTACAGTAACATTATATTAGCTTGTAAATGTGTCAACTGTCGCCTTACTTTTATTTATACGGTTTCTAATGTTTTAACGGTAGAAACCATTTTTCTTCACAACTTTTGCGTTATTGCTATGTTCTGTCAGTTTCCCTCTTCACATACTAGGATATCATTTATTTAAAGCAAATTGGTACACATTGCACTACATTCACAAAGTCCATCATCTTATCAATATACATATCTTAGGGTTATAGGACGCTAAACTTATGTACTTCCTGTTCTTGCCGCCTCCAGAACAGGGAACTTACCAAGCTCTTCCCACTTGTCATTGTGATCCAACAAACGGCACAGCTCTTTGTGTTCATAGTATGGTAGTTGGTAAATATATTTAACTTCTCTCGAATTTGTACTGGTCATTTTGTCATCTGTTTACACTTGTTACACAATCACAACCTAAATTCAAAATATCCCACTCCTCTCACCGCACACTAACACAATACTCAACAGTCAACTACTCTCACTGCAACAGCTGTTTTCACTCAATCTGCTAAGAAGGCGGTAATCACTGTCATTCGTTTAGAAGGCAGTGGATACTGTTACGCTAGGTATCGAACATAATTAATGTCGACACCAGTCAAACGGCGCCCCTCCGGTTACAGAATCACAAAAAATTAAATACTGACATTAAAGTAAAGCAATAGATAACGATAGTGCCAAAAGATCAGTGTAGTAACAGTTCAATCAACACCAAAAATCGTAAGGTATGCGAGACACTGAAGCTCTTAAAGGTGAAATAAAATCATTGCAAGAGGAAAATGTGAGAGTCAAAAGGGAAAAAATATTGGTTACAGATTAAAGTGTTGTTACGGTAACGAAACACAAAAGGTACGTGTGCTTAATATGAATGACTTCAGTAGAGAGATAGAAACTACAATTAATAAACAACGTGCAAATAAAAAAGGACCAACATAAAGTACAAAAATAGTACGCACAGTGTTAAACAAATTGTCGAAAACGCATTTCTAAAAATCGGCATTATATACTCCAAGAAATAACACCTTCAAGTTGCAAAATCATTGCTCTCCCATAGTTAAGAACTAATAAGCTAAATAGTCATTTGGAAGCCAAAAAGTCAAAAGAACGTGTTAATTATAATGCTAATTACAAATCAGTTTTTACCCACTGAGAGACAAATTCCCTTCATAGCTGTTCTGAAACAAGAAATGTGACTGAACAGCAAAAAACGTGTTTGCAGCCTCAAGAATAACAGTAAGTGTCACTACCCACAGAAGATCAGTAATCAGTGAGCGATAAATATACAGACAAAATAAAATACCATGTCAGAGGACAGTGTAAGAGGTTAGCAACAATATTTATTAATCCTAATAAATTTATATATAACAATAATACCTTTTCGCATAGGATGGTCTGTAATTTAACAGATATGGGTTGATAAAATTAAGCAAGAAGTTTATTAGCATGTGCAAAATTGTAAACAGTAAGTGAAATAATATGTGAGTGATGGGTGCGACAAGCTGCCTAAGGGAATAAAATATTTAAAAGAAACACTTAAGAAAAGCTATTCTTAAAATCATAGGTAAAAGTAAAAGCACATTTTTTATGCATTTAAACATAAATGACTTATGTAGAAAACAAAGCAAGAAAGATGGCAGAGAGGCAAAAATTGGCGATGTAAAAAAATTTCTGTCAAAATGGAAAGTATTACAGTATATTGTCTAAATGAACACTTAACACTAACAAAAGACCACATCAAATTCCTCAATAAATTGGAGGACTATGTTGTAGACAGTAGTTACAGTAGTTATAACAAAATTCGTGGGGGTTGCTGAATACTTATGAACAAATCTTTGACATGCTAGGAAACAGATGATTTTAATTTTCTAAACGATGTGGCTGTACTTGTAAGTTGCTTCATAGATTAGAGGGACAAAATATTCTAATAATTCCATTTTATAGAATCCATGTAAATATGTAACAAAAGAGTCTCAAAGAAACTGACAAAAGATAAAAAGAAAGAGATTATAATAGTTGCTGATTTTAACATATACATAATAAATGTGTTGATTAGCACAGTTTGATAACCTGATAAAGCATGTAGTGGTGTCATAGTATTTGTGCAGTGCAGTGTGGCCAGAAAAGGTATTACATATTGTATAGATGGTACAGCTGCATGAATGATTGCAGGTGACTCACCCCACATCTAACTTCTTAAACAGTTCCAAGAGATCACCACACAGCTACTGACCGTAACACCCACATGCCACTCGACAGTACACTACATCCTCACAACTCCCGGACTGCCAGTCCATGTCCGACCACGCCACTGGACACCTGAGAAGCTGAGAGTAGCTAAGCAATAATTGTCTTCCATGCTTGTGCAGAGTATCTGCAGAACATCAAGTATGATTAGAAGTTGGGCTTCAGCACTACATGTAATGCCTAAGAAGATCAATGGATCGTGTCCATGTGGTATTATTATTACCTAAAATCAAGGACAATCCCAGATTGATACTTGGTACCACACATTGAGCACTAAAGGTTTAACGCCTACGGTAAGCGCATCTTTCCCACCTTAAACTTGGTGCGTGCATACTATCAGGTACCTGTGGCCCCAGAAGACGTATCTAGAACGCTGTCACTAACCTCTTCGGCCTCTCGAGTTTACGAGGATGCAATTTGGGTCGTGTAACATTGCACAAACATTCCAGCGTTTCAAGGACAAAGTGATGAGAGACCTGGACTTCCTTTATGTGTACATCAGTAGCCTATTAGTGATGTCCAGCTCCAAAGACAAGTTCTGGGGCATCTAAGCTAGGTATTCACATGCCTTCATTCACATGGACTTCATATCAACCTCTCTAAATGAGTCTTTGGAGCTTCAGAAGTCCAGTTTCTGGGCCAAACAGTCAATGTGCAGGAAATTCGGTCACCACAAGACTGGGTAGACACAATAGTTAATTATCCAAGACCAGTGATTGTTCATAAATTGTGGCGTTTCTTTAGGTGTTATCAACTTTTATAGTCGTTGTGTGCGAAATCATGCAATGTTGGCCACTATACTGAAAGATCTTCTGTGCAGTTTGCATAGACCAGGTGGACAGACTATCCCTCAAGCTCCACTCGCCTTAATGTTTGACGCATCAGTGATGGCAGTAGGGGCTGCATTGTAACAGCAGATGAATGATCTTTGGCATCCTATAACAAAAAGCTATCTCCTTCACAACAGAACTGGACTACTTATGACTACAAACAGTAAGCAGCATATGATTCAATAAAGATATTCAAACATATGCTCGAAGGCAGACACTCGACCCTCGTCATGGACCATGAACCGCTGACATCTGCATTTCATCCATCCACTCACAAAGCATCTCCATGCCAGCTTCGTCATCTGTACTTCATTGGGCAGTTTACAATCAAACTTCTACACACGAAGGGGCGGCTTAATGTCCGAGTACAAACTCTCTCTCGTGGAATATTCAGGCGCCACCAACATACATGCTTTTTTATTGTTATGTCTCTACATTGAAGCCACAATCCTTAGTGTCTCAAAATTTTCGGCGGAAAGCAATTGCGTCACTACACGACCTGTTTCACCCTGATGTTCATTCTACAGTGCAGTTATTGAAAAGAACTATTGTGTGACCTAAAATTGACAGGGACTTTGCCCAGTGCATGGCTGTCAGCATAACAAGATCGCTCGTCATGTTGGTACGCCCCTTAGTATGTCCATTCCGCCTAATGTAACAGTTTGAACAAGTCCACATAGACATCGTTGGACTGTTGCCACCCTCAGATGTATGTACCCAGTGTCCGACTGTCATACACCGTTTCACTTGCTGGCCAGAGATACTCCACATGTGCGAAATCTCTGCTGAGACCGCCGTGGCTACGTTTCTCTGAGGATGGATTGCTGCCTGTTTCGATGTATCGTTATGTATCACTACCGAACAGGGCAGGCAATTCAGAACTCATCTACTCAAGGCACTTGCCGCCCTCGTAGGTACGAAACACACCCAGACAACCGCTTACTACGTGGCAGTGAATGGACTGACAGAATACTTACATCATCAGCTCAAAGCACCTCTTCACTCTCAAGGGTCACAGTGATGGTCTGAGACACTACTGATTGTACTGCTGGACCTCCACAACTGATTTGGTACATAGACAGCCGACAAGACTACCTGGTGAGTTCCTATGTAGCATGCCGCACACTATCATTGATGTTTTATATTTTGTCAGCAAGTTAGGTGCACAGATGTGCAACTTTGGCCTGTTACAGCAAGGAAACAAGTGACTCGATGCCCATTCTTCTCTGCCAATCTATCAAGCTGCGAACAAGTGGTCATTCAGCATGACATGATACTTAAACCTTGGCAACCACTATACAATGGGCTATATACTGTACTCAGCAGGGAGGATAAAATGTTTAGAGTCAACATCATAGGAAAGCCAACAACAGTTTCCACTGACCACCTTAAACCAACATATAGCACTGCTGATACTGGCACAGGCAAATCAGTTACCACACCACCAACAGACATGTCTGAACCACCCACTACCCAACCAGCTGCCGTCGATAACCCACCACGGACACTGAGTGTTACAGCTGACAATTTACAACAGCAACACCTGTTGTCACGTGATATGGACTCCAGGTTAAATTTAATTGTGGATATCATTAACCTATGGAGGGGAGGAGAGGGAGGGGAGTGATGTAGTGGCTGCATAGTGTTTGTGCTTTGAAGTATCAAGATGTAGAAGAGCGCAAGTTGTACAGTGATTACATTTGGATGTAATTTCTGGGATTAGTATTTATTTTTTGTTTTATTTCATTATATTTATAGAGTGGTCTCAGATTGTGTTGTGTGAGCACACCAAACAATAAATGTTGTTTCAGATTTAAATTCATACTTGTTGCAACAGGTATTTTGTTTCAAGGTGCAGTTCACAGCATTCACAAGACAGAGAGGGCAAACTGCAAACGCTTATAGATTACATTCTGGCAAATTATAAACTGGATGATGCAAGAAAATTCTGTATTGTTTTTAGAGCTACAAAAAGTAAATGAACCAGTGCTAGGAAAACTTGAAATAGACAGTACTTCAGCAAACAAAATATAAACTTGTTCTATTGTAGAAGTAACTGGCAATTAGATCGCAAAATTAAAATTCTGAAAATTATGACAGACGTTTCGAAAGTTTTTTTTTTTTTGCACATTTGTACCAAAATTGTTTCCCCTCTAGATTCTGCCATAAAAAAGACAAGTGAACTAAAATGTACAACTGTTAAGACCTTTAAAAAATAGATACATTATAAACTGAATATTATTCAAATTTAGATGTTATAAACTATGTAATACTGTATTTAGAAGACTAGTTAATGTAGTAAAAGAAACTGCACATAAAAAGTTAATTCTGGATCAAACAAATAAATCAAAGATAGTAGGTTCTGTCATAAAAATCTGAATTTGGTGTCATAGCCGACATTCCAAAAATCTCCAGAGAAAAAGAGTTAGTGACAAAGAAGCTGTAAATTCGACAGAAACATCAAAATATTTGAACTTTTCTTTTGCATGCATCGAAATCAGATGCTGCTGTAAGTGGTTGGTTAGCTAATGTTTAGCGACAGTAGTATTATACTTTTAAAAAATGACTAAATGGGATGAAATAATCACTAGAGCAATTAGCACAGTTTCTGGTATAATATCAGGACTGCTATCTATAATAATCAGTTATTTGAAGAAGTGTGCTTCCTATGTGCTTTAAAGCACATACTAGTAAAGACACTATTCACGAAAGCCTCAAAAGAAGATACAGAAAACTACCAAGCAACAAGACTTCTCCCAAGCTTTTAAAAAGCAAAATCCGAAATGTCACATCAGAATCTAATATTGAGACGTTAAATCAGTTTGGCTTCCAGAAAGGCAAGTGTACAATATGTGCCATCAACAAATTTGTTGAGAAAATTTGCCTACCTTTGGACAAGTTTCAAAAACCAAAGGCATTTTACGTGACCTTTAGAAGAATTTTGACTGTATAAACTACTTCCTTCTGCTTCATAAACTAGAAATATGTGGTTTCAACAATAGTGCTTTGAAGTCATTCAGATCATATTTAGCAGAGAGAAAGCAAAGGGTAGTCGTAATGTCAGATAAGGAAATTTTTATTACTCTGGAAAACTGTTTCACAAGGATTTCCACAAAGTTCCATTTTAGCCCAAGTCCTGTTTTTATGTTAGACACTGCCTACTAAAAGAAGTGAAATATTGAGAAGACATTGTCAGATGTCAATATATCTTCATAAACACCACTGTCAGTTAAGTAATTGACTAGAGTGACAAGCATCTGTGACTGGTAGAACTGCCACCAGAGTGGTTGTACTTCCTGGGAACATGGGGCAGTCATACTCATTGTTAGGTTTCCAGATGACTACATCTGACCACCACAAGAGGGAATTGCCATCTTGTGCTAAGTCCTTCACATCTGCACATGCCTTCTGAGAACAATTAATGGAGTAGCTGCAACATGCTGGGGTCATTCCACATCATTGGTCAGGGACTAGCAGCAGCGATATTATGGAATTCTCATCCCATGTCTAGGCTGCCATTAACATCGCAAAACAAATCGCTGTGTTTGGAGTAGTATCATGACTCGTATGCATATACTGCTGATGAACTGCATCGCATTTTGTTCATTTATGCACAAACCCAGATGACCCTCAACAGTGTGTATGGAAGCAATCTGGCGAGAGATTACATTCCTCCAATGTTTTGGAGAGGCACAACCATGATGCTCCTGGCATCGTGGTGTGGGGAGCCATCAGGTATGACTCCAGGTCACAGTTGGTAAAAACTGAGGGAATTCTAATGGGCTCAGGAGTATATTACAGACATCGTGTTTCACCATATGTTGTGTCACACGCAACAGTACGTGGTGCAGTTTTTGAACACCACAATGTCTGTTCACATATGGCACATTTTTCTATGAGCCATGCACATGATATAGAGGTATTCCCAGAGCCAGCAAGACCCCAGATCTGTCTCCAATACAACGTATTTGGAACTAGCTCAGATGTCAATTCTATTCCGATCACAGTATCCAGGATATCAAATATGAGTTACAACAGTTGTGAACCAGTTTGCATCTTGGGAGCTAACAATTGCTTCATGACAGCATCTACATCTACATATATACTCCACTAGCCACCAAGCAGTGTGTAGAAGAGGGCACAATACGCACCAAAGACTTATCCCCCCCCCCCCGTTCCAATCGCGGATGGCGCGAGGGAAAAACGACTGTCTGAACGCCTCAGTACGAGCTCCAATTTCCCATATCTTTGAATGGTGATCATTGCATGATTTGAAATTCGGTGGTAATAATATATGCTCTACATCCTCGGCGAAGATCGGACTTCGGAATTTAGTGAGCAGCCCCTTCCGTTTAGCGCGTCGTCTATCTGCAAGTTTGTCCCACTTCAAACTTACTATGAGTTTTGTAGCGCTCTCGCGATGGCTAAATGAACCAGTCACGAATCTTGCCGCTCTTATTTGGACCTTCTCAATCTCTTGAATCAAACCCAACTGGTAAGGGTCCCATACAGACGAACAATACTCTAAGACTCGACGAACTAACTTATTGTAAGCAACTTCCTTTGTTGAAGGACTGCATCGCTTCAGGATTCTACCAATAAACGCCATTCTAGAGTTCGCCTTGCCCATTACTTGTGTAATCTGATCGTTCCATCTATATCTACATCTACATGGTTACTCTGCAATTCGCACTGGCAGTGGGTGTGGGTTCCTGTAGTCATGTCCTAGTTTATGAACCACAGGCAACGTATGAGTGGCCAAGTAAGTGGTCCCAACAGTCAGGATACCAGTTACTTTGGAATAAGGCTGGGCATTACAGGCATATTCTAAGTCATAGTCACCTTGGTGCTCATATGGCAAAGACTACCAAATCCACCGGTTAGTCCCTCAACCGTTAGGAGTAAAACCCAATGGGACTCGGGGCAAGTAAGGCTAGCAACCTGCTTCCCCGGTAATTTAAATATGATGCTGCCAACAATCAGAGCAAAATGCCTCGGACCTTTGGAGGTGACGGAGTCTCACCTCTAACTGGACTCCTAAAATACGACTTGGCAAACAAAGGGTAATGAGATGGGGAGCTATTAACATCAATGGGGGCTACTCTGGGAAGAAGATAGAGCTGGCAGAGGCTGCAAGTAAGATGGAGCTGGACGTTTTAGCTGTTAGTGACTTCGGGTAAGGGGTGAGAAAGAAGAGGAAGTGGGAGAATACAAGGTCTACCTGTTAGGAGTCAAAGCAGGAATAGCACAATGGGGTGCAGGGCTTTACATCAGGAAAGAAATGGAACCCAGCGTAGTTGCAATAAGGTATGTAAACGAACGACTGATGTGGATAGATTTGACATTGTCTAACAAGAAAATTAGGATTGTGTCAGTATATTCGCATTGTGAAGGGACAGATCAAGATAAAATGGATAGTTTTTATGAGGCACTCAGTGATGTAGTTGTTAGAGTAAAGGACAAGGACAGTGTTCTGCTCATGGGTGATTTTAAAGCCAGGATTGGAAATCGAACAGAAGGGTATGAAAAGGTTATGGGTAAATTTGGTGAGGATATGGAGGCCAACAGGAATGGTAAGCAACTTATGGATTTCTGAGCCAGTACAGGCTTAGTAATCACAAACTCCTTTTTTTAAACATAAGAACATTCACCGGTATACTTGGGAAGGCAGGGGAACCAGATCTGTCAATGACTATATAATAACAGATGAGGAATTCAGGAAGGCTGTGAGGGACTCATGTGTATTCAGGGGATTCTTTGATGACACTTATCATTATTTAATCTGCAGTGAAATTGGGATTGTGAGGCCGAAAGTTCAGAAGGTCAGGTCCATATGTAGGAGGATAAGAGTGGAGAAACTTCAGGATAAGGAAATCAGGCACAAGTACATAACAGCGATCTCAGAAAGGTATCAGTTAGTTGAATGTAGTCAATTACAGTCATTGGAAAAGGAATGAACAAGGTACAGGGACACAGTACTAGAAGTGGCTAAAGAATATCTTGGAACAGTAGTGTGTAAAAGTAAGATGAAGCAAACAGCTTGGTGGAATGACACAGTCAAGGCAGCCTGTAAAAGGAAAAAGAAGGCATATCAAAAATGGCTAAATACTGGAACTCAGGTAGACAGAGAAAGTTATGTTGAAGAAAGAAACAAAGCCAAACAGATAATTGTAGCATCCAAGAAGAAATCTTGGGAAGACTTTGGAAGCAGGTTGGAGACTATGGGTCAAGCTGCTGGAAAACCATTCTGGAGTGTAATTAGCAGTCTTCGAAAGGGAGGTAAGAAGGAAATGATAAGTATTTTGGAATCCTGTGGATTCCTTGGGCAGATGGAGGGAATATTTTGAAGAGTTGCTCAATGAATTGAAAATACGATCAGTAATGTTTCAGATTTCAAGGTAGAATGGGATTGGAATGATGATGGAAATAGGATCACATTTGAGGAAGTGGAGAAAAAGGTCAATAGACTGCAGTGCAATAAAGCAGCTGGGGTGGATGAAATTAAGTCGGAACTCATAAATACACTGGAATTTCAGGTCTTAAATGGCTACATAGGATAATTGAAATGGCCTGGGAGTCGGGACAGGTTCCATCAGACTGGACAAAAGCAGTAATCACACCAATCTTTAAACATGGAAACAGGAAAGATTGTAACAACTACAGAGGTATCTCTTTAATCAGCGTTGGGGGTAAAATCTTCTCAGGTATTGTTGAAAGAAAAGTGCGAGTATTAGTTGAGCACAAATTGGATGAAAATCAGTGTGGGTTTAGGCCTCTTAGAGGTTGTCAGGACCAGATCTTTAGCTTACGGCAAATAATGGAGAAGTGTTATGAGTGGAACGGGGAATTGTATCTATGCTTTATAGATCTAGAAAACGCATATGACCGGATTCCTAGGTGGAAGTTATTGTCTGTTCTACGAGATTATGGAATAGGAGGCAAACTTTTGCAAGCAAGTCAGGCAGCAGTTAGAGTTGACGGTAAATTGAGTTCATGGTTCAGAGTAGTTTCAGAGGTAAGACAAGGCTGCAACCTGTATCCACTGTTGTTCATATTATTTATGGATCATATGTTGAAAACAATAGACTGGCTGGGTGAGATTAAGATATGTGAACACAAAATAAGCAGTCTTGCATATGCAGATGACTTAGTTGTGATGGCAGATTCGATTGAAAGTTTGCAAAGTAATATTTCAGAGCTAGATCAGAAATGTAAGGACTATGGTATGAAGATTAGCATCTCCAAAACGAAAGTAATGTCAGTGGGAAAGAAATATAAACGGATTAAGTGCCAAATAGGAGGAACAAAGTTAGAACAGGTGGACGGTTTCAAGTACTTAGGATGCATATTCTCACAGGATGGCAACATAGTGAAAGAACTGAAAGCGAGGTGTAGCAAAGCTAATGCAGTGAGCGCTCAGCTACTACAATGGCAGGAGGGTGTCCACAATGAGGAAATCAAAGAATAACTGGGAATGAACTCTATAGATGTTGCAGTCAGGGTGAACAGACTTAGATGGTGGGGTCATGTTACACGCATGGGAGAAGCAAGGTTACCGAAGAGACTCATGGGTACAGCAGTAGAGGGTAGGAGGAGTCGGTGCAGACCAAGGAGAAGGTACCTGGATTTGGTTAAGAATGATTTTGAAGTAATAGGTTTAACATCAGAAGAGGCACCAATGTTAGCACGGAATAGGGGATCGTGGAGGAATTTTATAAGGGGGCTATGCTCCAGACTGAACGCTGAAAGGCATAATCAGTCTTAAATGATGATGATGATGATGATCATGATGATATAGAGCTCTGATTTCTCTAATTTTATTATGATGATCATATGTCCCTACTACGTGGGTGTCAACAAAATATTTACGCATTCGGAAGAGGAAGTTGGTGATTGAAATTTCGTAAATAGATCTCGCTGCAAAGAAAACCGCCTTTGTTTCAGTGACTGCCACCCCAACTCGCGTGACACTCTCACCCCTATTGTGAAACGAGCTACCCTTCTTTGCACTTTTTCAATGTTCTCTGTCAATCCTACCTGGTAAGGATCCCATACCGCGTAGCAATATTCCAGCAGAGGACGGACAAGTGTAATGCAGGCTGTCTCTTTAGTGGGTTTGTCGCATCTTCTAAGTGTTGTTCCAACAAAGCACAGTCCTTGTTTCGCCTTCCCCACAATATTATCTATGTGGTATTTCTAATTTAAGTTGCTCGTAATTGTAGTTCCTAGGTATTTAATCGAATTGACAGCCCTTAGATTTGAGCGATTTATCGTATACCCAAAATTTATTGGATTTCTTTTAGTACCCATGTGGATGACCTCGCACTTTTCTTTGTTTAGTTGTAAATGCCACTTTTCGCACCATACAGAAATTCTCTCTAGATCATTTTGTATTTGGAATTGATCATCTGATGCCGGCCGGTGTGGCCGAGCGGTTCTAGGCGCTACAGTCTGGAAACGCGCGACCGCTACGGTCGCAGGTACGAATCCTGTCTTGGGCATGGATGTGTGTGGAGTCCATAGGTTAGTTAGGTTTAAGTAGTTGTAAGTCCTAGGGGACTGATGACCTCAGCAGTTAAGTCCTATAGTGTTCAGAGCCATTTGATCGTCTGATGATTTTACTAGACAGCGCGTCATCTGCAAACAATCTAAGGGGGCTGCTCAGATTATCCGCTAGATCATTTATATAAATCAAAAACATCAGAAAACCTACTATGGCAATACCTTGTGGAACGCAAGATATCACTTCTGTTCTACTCGATGATTTACTGTCTATCACTATGAATGGTGATCTCTCTGAGAGGAAATCGCGAAGCCACCACACAACTGAGATGATACTCCATATGCACGCAATTTGATTAATAGTCGCTTGTGAGGAACGGTATCAAAAGCCTTCTGGAAATCTAGGAATATGGAATCGACCTGAGATCCCTTGCTGACAGCACTCATTACTTCATGTGAATAAGGAACTAGCTGTGTTGGACAAGAATGATATTTTCTGAATCCGTGTTGGTTATGTATCAATAAGTCATTTTCTTCAAGGTGATTCATGATGTTAGAGTACAGTATATGCTCCAAAATCCTACTGCAAATTGAGGTCAGTGATATGGGTCTGTAATTCAATGGGTTACTCCTATTTCCTTTCTTGAATATTGGTGTGACCTGTGCTAGTTTCCAACCTTTAGGAACAGACCTTTCGTCAAGTGAGCGGTTGTATATGATTGCTAAGAAAGGCGCTATTGTGTCTGCATACTCTGAAAGGAACCTGATTGGTATACCATCTGGACTTGAAGACTTGCCTTTGTTAAGTGATTTGAGTTGTTTCGCAACACTTAAGATATCTACTTTTATGTCACTCGTGCTAACAGGAATATTTACTTCGTCTTCTTTTGTGAAGGAATTACGGAAAACTGTGTTTAGTAACTCCGCTATAGTGCCACCATAATTGGTAACATTTCCATCGCTATTGCGCAGTGATGTTATTGACTGTTTTTTGCCACTGGTATACTTTACATATGACCAGAATTTCTTTGAGTTTTCTATTATATTTTTAGACAATATTTCATTGTGGAAATTATTAAAAGCATCTCCTATTGACATCCACACAAAATTTCGAGCTTCCGTGAAACTTAGCCAGTCTTGGGGATTTTGCGTTCTTCTGAAATTGGCATCTTTTTTCGTTGCTTCTGCAACAGTGTTATTATGTGCTTTTTGTATTATGTTGGATCAGCCCCGTCTCTTATTAACTTATGCGGTATGAATCTACCTATTGCTGTCGACACCGTATTTTTGAATTTGAGTCATATCTGGTCTATACTCACATAATTAGCTTGGAAGGAATGAAGACTCTCTCTTAGGACGGCATTAAGCGAATTTTGATCTGCTGTTTTAAATAGATATATTTTGCGTTTATTTTTAGTGGTTTTGGTTGATACAGTTTTGAGCCTCGCTACAATGACCTTGTGTTCAGTAATCCCTGTATCCATCATGATGCTCTCTATTAGATCAGGATTATTTGTGTCTAAGATGTCAAGTGTGTTTTCGCAACCATTTACAACTCGTGTGGGCTCATAAACTAACTGTTCAAAGTAACTCTCAGAGAAAGCATTTAGTTTTCTGTCTACCACCACCTTTGAACATGTATTTGCATCAACAAATCGAAGGTAGATTGAAGTCTCCACTAATTATAACTGAATGAGTGGGGTACTTATTTGTAATGAGATTCAAGTTTTCTTCAAACCGTTCAGCTACTATATAATCTGAGTCAGGGGGCCTAGAAGGAGCCAACTATTATTTTGGTATGGCTGTTGAGTGTAACCTCTGCCCAAATTAATTGTCATGGACTATCTATTTCGACTTCACTACAAAATAAACTACTACCAACAGACACAAACCCACCACCACCTACTTTATTTAATCTATCCTTTCCAAAAACGGTTTGCGCCTCTATAACAATTTCGGCAGGTTTTATCTCCGGCTTTAGCCAACTTTCTGTTCCTATAACAATTTCAGCTTCAGTGCTTTCTATCAGCACTTGAAGCTCTGGTACTTTTCCAACAAAGCTATGCCAATTTATAACTACAATACCGACTGTTGCTTCCATTTCAGATCATTTCTAATAGTCACACCCAGATACTTGACGGATGTTACCACTTCCAAAGACTTGGCATTTATCTTGTATTCATACATTAATGGGGATTTTCGCCTTGTTATATGCAGTAGGTTACACTCACTAATATTGAGAGATAACTGCCAGTCATTACACCACACATTTATTTTCTGCAAATTCTCATTGACTTGATCACAACTTTCGTGTGATACTACTTTCCTGTAGACTATAGCATCATCGGCAAACAGTCTAATGCCGCTGTCAATATCATCAACCAGATCGTTTATGTAAATCGCAAAAGGCTGCCCTGGGGCACACCTGAAGTTATGCTTGTTTCTGTTGAAGTCACCTCATTCAGGACGACATACTGCTCTCTGTCTCTTAGAAAACTTTCTATCCAACCGCATATCTCATCAGATAGACCGTAAGCGCGCACTTTTAGGAGCAAGCGACAGTGCCGAACTGAGATGAACGCATTTCGGAAGTCGATAAATATGGCATTAACTTAGGAGCCGGTATCTAGAGCCTGCTGTATATCATGCTCAAAGAGGGCTAACTGTGTCTCTCCTGACCGCTTTATCCAAACTATTTCACAGTCCGACCGATTATCGATCTCAATTGTGCTTAAACAGGTTTTAACTGCAATGAACACACCACCTCCCATATCATCAGCTCTGTCCTTCCTAAACACTTTCCAGGCCGAGTTCATAATTTCACTGCTATTTATGTCTGGTTGCAACCAGCTTTCGGTACCTAATACAATATTGGCATTGCTACTGTTTATTTCGGGGAGTAACTCAAGGATATTACTACAGACATTTCAAAAAT
Source organism: Schistocerca gregaria (assembly GCF_023897955.1). Classification (NCBI taxonomy): domain Eukaryota; kingdom Metazoa; phylum Arthropoda; class Insecta; order Orthoptera; family Acrididae; genus Schistocerca; species Schistocerca gregaria. The sequence continues at coordinate 94,889,650 of NC_064924.1, forward strand.
TTACTAACATGAGATGCAGCATATTTAAATCCTTTGGAATGACCTGTTTAGGAGAACTAACCATTTTTACAGTTGACACACCCACATCAGTGTCATGAACTGGTAATTTTTCAGGTCAATGGTTTGTTTCCCGTGAGGAGGAACCTAATCTAAAAAAAACCATGTGCATGCCACTTTCTTCCAGGCCAGAGAGGGTGCAATGCCATATTCAGGGATGGTTTAAGGCGGAAGTGGCAGAAGACGATACTTGGTGCGCCAAGCTGAGAGGGGCATCAGAGGTGATACAACTGTAAGATTTTTATATCCAAGATAACACAATTAGCAACGGCCACTTGCAGTACCAAGCTGAAAGGGGGCCCCAACTGCGAAATCAGTTGTCATATTATGTAGTAAATAGCGAGATGGGTGAAAATCTAAAATCATGATTTTGAACTGGCCATGGTCATATTGATTAGCACGTTTATAATGGCTAATTCGATTTTATAATCACTGCAATAATGTCACATACCCTTTCAATCTGTGAAGTTTCACTTCTTTTACTCTTGCCCTACTGGTTTGCTCACCTTCATTGTCAGTCAGTCCATAAATAATTAACCTCTAAGTATAACAGCTCACTCAGTTTTATTAGCAGACAATACATCTCTTCCTACTCAAAACAGAAAAAATTCTCCTGTCACTGACACCATAAACACCTTGGATTATTGACATGATTAAAATACATCATAATTATACATGACAAAGACCCAAGTGACATGGTTTCAAACTAAAAAATCAAAATCAAAAAACTTTAAAGTTAACCATAAAATCCAGGAATGTGGGGATGCAGACTCTGTCAAATTCCTAGGCATGTTACTGCAAAATAATTTTTGGTGGTCTTTTCACGTAAACTACTTTGCAGACAAGGTAACAGTCTTGCATTCATAATGACAATACTGTCCTCTGCAGTTGATGTAAACCTTTTAATCACAGAACTTTGAAACTGTTGTAAGCTATGGACAAGTCTTTTGATGGAATATAAATAGTATGTTATCATCAAAAAATTATTATCAGGATGTGTAAAGTAATAAGCCAAGCAATTCACACTGACCGCTATTTAGGGAGCTATATATTTCAAATATTCTGCATATTTAGATTTATAAACTTTTTAAATTTATACATTACAATGTAGAATTATTTGTAGGAAACAATATACGATAAATGTATGTTACCAGAAACAAAGGTAATTTCATATCACCATCTTGTTGTTTGAAACTCTACTCCCAGGCTCCTGAGTACATATTTAAGAGAATTTATAATAAACTAAAAATATGAAACTTTCACAGAATGGAAGTAAACTTGCTGAAAAGAAAGTTACGTACCATATTTAAGCAAAAATGTTATTATTCCGCTATGGACTTTTTAAGTTTTGCTAAAGCTCTCTTTGTGGAGTTACATAATAAACATGTGCTGGTGGTTCTGAATTAAGATTAAATTTTGGTTTTTGACAAACTGTATGTCTCAGTTATATTACGTATATTGACAAGTCTTCTAACATTAAATCAATAACTTATGTATGTATCTAATGAGATTATATTAGTCTGAGTCTGACACTTTTTAATTAGGTCCTACTGTATACCTGAACACTTTGCACATTATTAAACTATATATGAGTAAGTATCACACAAGGTCTTGTTGATAATTGGTGTGGTTTGGTATTATTGATGATATCCTGAGAATCTTAGAGTCATACACACAAAAGCAGTGACCGATTGTACTCAAATGGAGAGGAATATCATACGGACAGAGACAGAAACACAGGGTGTCACCACATCCAAGAATGTACTTTTCTTGTAGTTTAAAGGCACATTTGCAGGATGGGCGTGGACATATAACAAAAACGTACTATACATCTAAATTCAGAATATAAATAAAGAGTTACTTAAAATATTAATTAATATAAGCAGTTGTGGCGTGCAACCACTGAAACAGAGTAATTATGTTGTTCAGTTGTCTTACCAAGAAGACGGCACCATTTTGTTCTAGAAGCTGTCCTGATCGGAAGCATATCTCATATTGCTGCAGATGATTATTTGGCACACTGCCATTAGTCAAGGAGACACAATATCACTAGGCATACTCATAGTTGCACACGGCAACAGAATAAGTGTAAGTGTCTCAGTAATTTAATTTAGTATAATATTTTGTGAATATAGTGATATTATTTAATCTTGTGTTTCATTTATGTTGCAAGCTGCCGTTCCAATTCAAAGGCGTCTTGGAAAGGCTAAAGGTTCTGTGTTACAAATTAAACCAAAAGTCCAGTGCGAACAAAAGCTTTCGAATTATTCAATGTATGAAGTCCAATAGAGGAATATTTTCAGAAAATCTCTCATGGTCAATATTAAAGGAATGGACCTTATGCAAAAAGCCTTTGTTAAGCGCACAAAGTTTGTATAAACTGATTAAATGCTATTATTATTACTTATTATTATTTGTTTATTGTTCGATATTCTCAAACCAGACAGGAAAAATCACGATAAATCAAACTGGCGAATTAACGTCTGCACCTTTTCTTATTTGCCACATTGTTTTTCTTTGTTGTATGGATAATGGAATCATATCTGATGAGCCATTACCATGGGATATTTGTAAAGACCAAAGAAAAACATGAACCATTGAAATTGTTGATGAAACCTGAAATCTGCACTGAATACTTGTATCCAAGGTAAGACATTGCATTTTTACATTAGCACACTAGGCCAAGAGCTTTCAGCAATTGTGGCTCGCTTTCTAGCTTTGTCAAAATTTTCCATAACCACAGCAGTCACTTTTTCGCAAGGTCTCGTATTCCAAATTATGTTTATCATGCTGTTTTTTTACAACAATGCAGTCATACCATTCCACAAAATGGGTGAATTGTGTCATGTGCAACATAAAATGACAAGCAGCCATTAATGTTAATTTTTTCGTCATTAATTGCAATTCTTGCTCAGTTAAGCCAACATATTGCCATATGGAATTCATTTCATGAATTCATTCTCAAACGAGTTTAAAGATTTTTCTTGCAATATACATTACGTGTAGCATGGTAGTAACATTTAAGCAATTAGCAAAAATGGAAAACTCGAGACGCAAACCGAATCCAACCATAGAGTAAATATCTCTGGAGGGAGTATTCCGTTCTGCGCATGTTGTCGACATCAAACCAGGATTGTCACGTGTTTTAGGGACTTCGCTGTGTGTGTGTGCTTTCTGCAGAGTTTGAAGTTTATAAGATCAAGAGTTTTTGTTGTGTTTTCGCCGTCTGTTGATAGTGTAATAGCGATGGTGAATTACTGTTGTTGCTACGGATGCAAAGAAAAATATGTGGAAGGAAGGATGGTAACTTTTCATGGGTACTACATTTAAAAATTTCGAGACGCATTATAATTAAGGCTTGATTCTGTAGACCTATTTTTCTCCGATTTTATGACTATGTAATAGATATTACGCCTTGTACAAAAGCCTACAAACAACCGCTTCCTCTCGTAAATTAGCTAGTGGAACAGGAAAGGGAATGTTTAGTTGTTTCAGCAAATACTATCCTCCATGCATTTATCAGTGACTTGTCGATTATGTATATAGATTTGAAAGATGGGACACAGATAAATTCAATAGAGTGGGAGTCTGTAATTGTCTTGATATAATATGTGTGTCCAAACCTTTTTGTTTAACATGAAGTTACAGTAGAAGACCATGTGAAGTGTGTCTAGGCCACGGAGAATGATTATGTGTGATTTATATTTTAATTTCCTGAAGGATGAACAACGAGTAAAGATGTGGCTCCAGAAAATAAGCAGGAGTAATTTTGTCCCCAAAAAATATTCCAAAGTATGTTCAAAACGCTTTGAAGAGGAGTGTTCAGAGAGAGAAAAATTTGGACATGGTAGATGCTATACCAACTATTTTTAATTTTCCATAGCACCTACTACGAATTTCAGTGTAACTACATTTTCTGCACAAATCAAATAAAAGACACAATAGTGTAGCTAATCAAAGTACACATACATCTTCTTTGGTGTATTTTGCCTTCAATTTATTTTATTCGCCATTTTATTAAGAAGTGTAAAATATTAGTAAACATGTCCCCAAACTCTTTCATTTGTATCACTTTCCACTTCCCTTAATGGTGTTATATGGGTTGACTGTTACATGACCAACTGTATTTGCTTTATGCTACATTTATTTTCCGATCGCCTTTTTTCCCCCTTCTTACTCAGTCTACTATTTATTTAATAAACTGGGAGCAAGCGGATAAAATGCGTTAAACCAACACTTCAAAGTCTCACAAGTAAAAAAAAATTGTGCTTTAGTTCGCAAAAACAAGAAAATAAATACGCAGAAATAGCAGAAAAAAGGAAGAATTAGCAAGGATATAATCGCGAAGGTGTGGTAAATTCATGTTTTTTGGATACTTGCAAAAGTACTAGCGTACTGTCAAGTCGTTTTGCAAGACTATCATTGCAAAAATGTACGTCAGGTTCTGTAATACTATAAAGTGCCGTATCATACCGAGAACTACCAAAAATCGAGTGCATCTAGACTATGTAATCTATCGCAAAGAAGCAGTATGCAATATCACTTGCCCTTAAAAGTTACGGAGCTGGTTTATTCTCGGTATCAAATGGATACTGTTAAAATGTCTGCGCAACATACATAAATAATCCACGACAGATGCGAAAAGAATCCGTCTGTACTAGGGGTGTAGTGACATTCGAAATATACAGGGCGCTATACGGACAAACACACGACGTCCCGAGGACACGTGACCAAGCCGGCAGTGTATGTTGACAAGACAAAATCTGTTCTGCGCATGTGAATGCTCACTCCAGAGATATTTACTCTATGAATCCAACTTAACATTGAACAATACAGTGACAGTGACTCCAGAGTTGACTGCAATAGTAACGATCAATCAGTAGTTAAGATGCCTAGTGACGGAAATTTCGTAACTAGGCTGACCACTAGTCAAATAGCTAAATCCAGCTCAGAGCACATTCTTGTCTGCGACGTCACGTCGATCTACGTGGCGGAGGCAGAGCAGTTTCATTTGACAAATATTGCCAGTATATCTGACGCTACTATCACACAAATGACTGAAAACAAAAATCACATGACATCAATTCAAAATCAGATAACTAAAAACAAGGAAGACACCTCCGCACATATGTTATCAATACATAATCAGATGACTGAAAACAAAAATCTGATTACCGAAAACGAAAAAGACATTGACGAACACATGAAAGTTTTAAAAACGCGACATGAGGAGATTAAGGCTGAATTAAGGGCACTAAAAACTTGTAATGATACTTTGTGTGAAAGAGTAGATGAGATTAACACGAGACAGAGCAGCCAAGTATCTGAACTTCACTCAATATTGAACTCACAGCAGGAAAAAATCGCAAAAGACTTAAAAGATATTCAAACTGAAGTCAAACATTTAAATGCTACATCCGAAGCAGTTGCCACTCAAGTGAAATTTTATCCATCAGTTCGTGACTCAATAAAAACATGCATTACTGTAATTGAAGGCAAAGTTAACACTATGGATAAGCAACTTACAGACAAACTGCAATTACACAATGACAGCCACTTTGCCACCATAAATAAAGAATTTTAAGACTGGGTTGACCAGAAAAACAAATATTTTGACCAACACATAGAGGAAAAGTTTCGGACAGTTGCGCACAACACCATAGCCTAATTTGATAAAAAATAATAAACATATCATAACAGAGGCAGCTCAGTCCAACAAAGCAAAACAGGAACAACTAAATGATGATATACAACCAGAGTGTAGTAATGCTAATAATCAAAGTGCTCGCTTCAGTAATGAAAACACATATATGTATGATACATATCTTCCGTACACAACACATACTTCACAGCAACAACCACACACACCGACACACATGACACCTAATTATAATTGCAACTTTTATGGGCAGTGTATTCGTTTCCATTCACCAGCTGATCGCTACAATAATTACAGTGCCAAAGAAGAAGAAAGTCGGATTAAACATAGGCAGTTTCAATCTTTCATCCCAGAAAAACATACTGTACAACCTGTAATATCTATGAAAGCATTTAGAATCGCGTTTGCGAGAGCGTAGATTGGCCAAAAGAGAATTTCTTACGTTTTAGGTTACATCCAGGGTGACGCAGATGACTGGGCATATAATGAAGCCGACAGATGCGTGACATATGAGCAGTTTGAAAGAGCTTTCTTGGCCAAATTTTGGTCTCAGTCGGTAAAAGAACGACTAAGGAAACACATTGTGTAACATAACATATCGTAGCAAACAAGCGACAAGAGGCGCTGCAACAATATAATGGAAATAACAGAAACGGAAACAACAAAAACTAGAACATAAACAGAAACAATTATTAGCCTCTACAAAAACAACAGCAAAACTGGATAAGTAACTACGGTAATGCATACGAAAATACTGATCCACTACCTCAGTACAACATCAACACAGGTCTGTGGCAAAAGCCGCCACAGCCTGTACAAAATCAAAATTGCGCTTTAGCCACCAATCAGCAGGTAAGGTGCTCAACCACAAAAGCCACAACAGATTGGAGAGTGGAATACACAATTCCTTAATGTTAACATAGTACAAGTCTCACGTGAAACTCCGCCTCCGTCATCACCTGCACCAATTACAACGACGTCAAAGTAAAGATAGTCACTGCTAGGCCCCAGGTCGTGGCTGAAGAAGGTTTGGGAGGCGACTTCAATATCAAATCATTGTTTGACACACCCACTGATGATCAACACAATGATTATGTAGCAAATAGTTTTAAGCAGCAACCACTGTTATTTATACGCTACAATCATGATGAGAGGTTATCTGATGAACTATTCCAGGAAAATACACAATGTCGTTCATCTAGCAATGAAATAGTTTTAGCTACAACTAAAGGTGTGGAGGAGGTGTTCCAACCAGTATCGTTTTGGACACAGGAGGAGCTGTGAATGTTATGTCCTATAATTTCTATTAGGAAATGACTGAATTTGAACCTGTACCAGAGTTCACTGTTCAAAAGTGTAAGATTTTAACTGCCATCGGTAATAAGTCTAGTAGAGTTATGGAACAGGTTTTTATGACCATTAAGATAAGTAATGTAACAGTACAATGGCCATTGCTTGTGGTCCAGAATTTAGTTACCAATTATTTATGGGTTAAGATATGTTATGTGAGAAGGACAGTATTTTGACTCCTCGAAATGTAAATGTTTCCTTGGACATAAGAGCAGTGAAACGACGATTGACTTGGATACCAGGACGCTCAAACAAGACAAGTATTGTACAGGGTACAAAATTCAATTTTTGCAAGAGAACGACGAAACAAACATACAGACACCTGATACTGAATATGATGACTTGAAAATACTGATTAGCCACAAGTTAAGTGAAACCACTGATGTTACTGGTGATGAATGCAATGAGCTTTGTCAAGTGTTATCTAAGTATATACAGGTCTTCAGTAAACGACCAAGTGTCATTAAGACATATGTTCATAAAATTGAAGTGAAGCCTTACCAAATTTTATATCACAAAACCTGTAGTGTACCACTATCTCAACGACCTGTGGTGTGGCAAGAACTTAAACAGATGTTAGAGTGGAAGATCATTGAACCTTCCACATCTCCCTACTGTAGTCCATTACCTGTCGTCAAGAAATCTAAAGGAAATATTAGTGTGGTGTTGGACACACATGCCATAAATGAAATTATAATACCTGTACGCACTAAACCAGAAAATTTAGAGGAACAATTACAGGAATTTTTTGATGCTAAGTACTTTTCCATGATCGACTTGACCAATTCGTTTTGCCAAGTCGCAGTCACTCCTGATTCCATAAAATATACTGCTTTCATATTCAGGGGGCGAACATATGAATTCTGTGTTCATCCTGAGCGTCAGTTCAGGCGTATTTATTACTTCTTTGGATATTGTGCTTGGTGATGAGTTAGTCGAGACTGTTACACAGTATGTCGATGTTCTTTGGTGACTACTGAGAGTTGGAATGAACATCTTGACACCCTTTAAAAGATTCTGGTTAAATTTGCACAAGCCGGTGTAACAGCTAACCTAAATAAGTCAAAATTTGCTTGTAGTGAGATTAGGTAGCTTGGACACATAATGAATGCACAAGGTATACGCCCTGATTCAAGTAAGCTGGTCGCTATTAGGAATTTTCCCAGTACTAGCACTAAAAAACAACTGAAGTCATTTTAGTACTCTGTTCTTTGCTTCGACATCTCCTGTCACAACAGCCATTGAACAGTAAGCATCTCCTAGTTTATTTAGAAAGAATAAGGTATGGATCTGGTCAGAGCAGTACCAGCAAAAATGTGATAAGATTAAACATGCTTTGGTGAATGCAAACATTTTAGACCATCCAGACTTTAGTTCAGATTTTTGTATGACATCTGACGTGTCATCCAGTGGCTTGGGTTGTTGCCCATTTCAAGTAGTTAAAGATGGAGAAAGGAACAGGTAAAAATCATTGGATTTTTTAAGTGACTACCCCATGAACCATGGACCTTGCCGTTGGTGGGGAGGCTTGCATGCCTCAACGATACAGACAGCCGTACTGTAGGTGCAACCACAGCAGAGGGGTACCTGTTGAGAGGCCAGACAAACGTGTGGTTCCTGAAGAGGGGCAGCAGCCTTTTCAATAGTTGCAGGGGCAACAGTCTGGATGATTGACTGACCTGGCATTGTAATATTAACCAAAATGGCCTTGCTGTTCTCGTACTGCAAACTGCTGAAAGCAAGAGGAAACTACGGTCATAATTTTTCCCGAGGGCATGCAGCTTTACTGTACGATTAAATGATGATGGCGTCCTCTTGGGTCAAATATTCCCGAGGTAAAATAGTCCCCCATTCGGATATCCGGGCAGGGACTACTCAAGAGGACATCATTACCAGGAGAAAGAAAACTGCCGTTCTACGGATTGGAGCGTGGAATGTCAGATCCCTTAATCGGGCAGGTAGGTTAGAAATTTTAAAAAGGGAAATGGATAGGTTAAAGTTAGATATAGGGGGAAGTAGTGAAGTTCGGTGGCAGGAGGAACAGGACTTCTGGCCAGGTGAGTACATGGTTATAAATACAAAATCAAATAGGGGTAATGCAGGAGTAGGTTTAATAATGAATAAAAAAATAGGTGTACAGGTAAGCTACTACAAACAGCATAGTAAAAGCTTTATTGTGGCCAAGATAGATACAAAGCCCACACCTACTACAGTAGTACAAGTTTATATGCCAACTAGCTCTGCAGATGACGAAGAAATTGAAGAAATGATGAAATAAAAGAAATTATTCAGATAGTGAAGGGAGGTGAAAATTTAATAGTAATTGGTGACTGGAATTCGAGTGTAGGAAAAGGGAGAGAAGGAAACGTAGTAGGTGGATATGGATTGGGGCTAAGAAATGAAAGAGGAAGCCGCCTGGTAGAATTTTGAGCAGAGCACAACTTAATCATAGCTAACACTTGGTTTAAGAATCATGAAAGAAGGTTGTATACATGGAAGAAGCCTGGAGATACTAAAAGGTATCAGATAGATTATATAATGGTAAGACAGAGATTTAGGAACCACGTTTTAAATTGTAAGACATTTCCAGGGGCAGATGTGGACTCTGACCACAATCTATTTGTTATGAACTGTAGATTAAAACTGAAGAAACTGCAAAAAGGTGGGAATTTAAGGAGATGGGACCTGGATAAGCTGAAAGAACCAGATATTGTACAGAGTTTCAGGGAGAACATAAGAGAGCAATTGACAGGAATGGGGGAAAGAAATACAGCAGAAGAAGAATGGGTAGCTTTGAGGGATGAAATAGAGAAGGCAGCAGAGGATCAAATTGTGGTGTCACCGCCAGACACCACACTTGTTAGGTGGTAGCCTTTAAATCGGCCGCGGTCCAGTAGTACACGTCGGACCCACGTATCGCCACTATCAGTGATTGCAGACCGAGCGCCGCCACACGGCAGGTCTAGAGAGACTTCCTAGCACTCAGCCCCAGTTGTACAGCCGACTTTGCTAGCGATGGTTCACTGACTTCTACGCTCTCATTTGCCGACACGATAGTTAGCATAGCCTTCAGCTACGTTATTTGCTACGATCTAGCAAGGTGCCAGTATCCGTACTATTGATATTGTGAATCATGTACCATAAAGAGCGACGTTCTCCATTAATGGATTAAAGTTAAGTATTCCACTAGCTACGTCAGTTTTTCTCAATTCTAATTCCCTTGTCATGTTCCAGACCTCACGCCAGCCTGCGTGAGCTGAGACGTGTGCATTTCGGCCTCCTTTAGAAAAACACGGTTGGCTCTCCCGCCAACCACAACATTGGCGACGAGGCAAAACCGCGTTCTTATCGATATTGCCCTTATTTACTTGTATAATGGCTTCGTCACAATCTCCAGATGTACTGTCCGAATTTTATCGCTTACAGAATCAGCAGACGCAGGCCTTACTGGATGCCCTTGGACAGCTCGTCCAGGGTCAACGTGCGATGCAAAACGATGCGGCAGCAGCCGCTTCGCCGCTAACGCAGCCACAACACGCTGTTGCACCCACTTTTCGATCTTTTGATGCTGCACTGGAAAGCTGGACGGAGTGGTCACGCCAATTTGGATTCCATCTCGCCGCCTACAGAATTCAAGGTAACGAGCGGCAGCCTTTTTTATTATCGTCGGTCGGAGTGACTACGTACCGTGTGATAGTCAAATTATTTCCCCGACGCGACGTAGCAACTCTGTCCTACGAAGAAATTTTGTCTGCATTAGATGCATATTTCAAGGAATCAGTCAATGTAGTTGCCAAAAGGTATAGCTTCTTTCGTACAAAACGTACGGGAGGTCAGACTAATCGGGAGTGGGTTGCAACCTTGCAAGGCCTTACTAGGGATTGTGCTTTTGAGTGTCAATGTGGCCTCCCTTATTCAGATACTATGGTACGTGATGCAATTGCACAGAACGTGTCTGATGTTCGTATAAGGGAACAGATTTTGAAACTAGTCAATCCCTCCCTTCAACAAATGATGGACATATTGGATCGGCAGGACACACTTGACTTTGCTCAGGAATCATTTGCAACTTCACCAGCAGAGTGTCAGGTTAACCGGCCCGCCGGGCGAGCTGCGCGGAGCAGTAAACAGCCCTCGCGCCCGGCCGCGCCGCTGCCGCCAGGCTCTCAGCCACGTGTGCCGCGCCGTCATGCAAATGCAGTGATCAAATTATGCCCGCGGTGTGCTACTAAACATTCGCGTGAGAATTGCCCGTCACGCCAAGCTATTTGCTTTTATTGTAATAAAAAAGGACATGTTCAGAGTGTTTGCCAGAGAAAGCTCAGATTGGAAGCTCAAAACCGTTCCAGGCCCTTTGCTTCGCGCCGGAATCGGAATCGAACCAAGGATACTCAGGCTCGCGAAACTTCGCCCATGGAAATTCATGTAGTTCATTCCACTTCACCCAGTGCCACTCTCTCTAACAGTGACTATGTTCGTCCCAAAAATAGTGTGCGTCGACATCGCCGGAACTCCCGTCGAGTCGCAAGTTATTATGTACCTGTATCAGTTCACGTTTCACGAGACAGTCGCTCTTGTCGTCAGCAGGACAATAAACTTTTTGTAGACTTGGACATTAACGGCAAAGTGATACCATTCCAGCTCGATACCGGGGCTACAGTTTCACTGATCAATCAAAACACTTACAAACTACTGGGCACACCTCCGTTGCGTGCCGCAAAGGTTAATTTAAGTAGTTATTCCGGTCAAGCTATCCTTGTGTTAGGACAGTGCAGCCTTCTTGCAACATACAAAGGACAAACAAAACTTGTGTCATTTTACGTCCTTCGTTCATCTTCTGCAGTGAACTTTTTTGGTTTCGATTTATTTCAGTTGTTTAACTTGTCTATAGTCAACCAGACGATGCCTTCAGACAGTGTTTCTCGTCTATGTGAAGAATTTGCAGATTTTTTGCACCGGGCCTCGGTTCCGCTAAGAACTATAAAGCACATTTGGAACTGAAAGTAAACGCGCAACTGAAATTTTTCAGAGCGCGCAATGTTCCCCACGCATTGCGTGATGAGGTCGCAAAAACGTTACACGATTTGGAATCACAAGGTGTAATTGAATGTGTGCAGGCTTCTCTCTGGGCACCACCCTTAGTCATTTTGCCAAAACCTTCCGGAAAGTTGAGACTTTGTGTGGACTTCAAGGCAACAGTGAATCCACAACTAGTGATTGCAACTTTTCCTTTACCCCGCCCGGAAGATCTTTTTGACAAACTGTGCCCGGGTAAATATTTTTCGAAGTTGGACCTCGCAGATGCGTACTTGCAAATACTGGTGGACGAAGAATCCCAGCGCGTTTTGGTGGTTAACACGCATCTTGGCTTGTATCGATTCAAACGACTGCCATTCGGGTGTGCATCCGCCCCTGCATTGTTTCAGCAATATCTACAAACTGTTTGTGCGTCGGTCCCTACTGCAGCAAATTACCTGGACGATATTGTGATCTCCGGAAACACGGAAGAAGAACATTTGGCCAATCTCAGAACATTATTTCAGGTCTTGCGACAAAATGGTCTTCGCTTACGGAAGGACAAATGTGTGTTTTTTGCTCGGGACTTGCCATACTTTGCCATTTACTCAATGCCCAAGGCATACATCCCAGTCCCACGCACCTCCGTGCCGTACAAGACTTACCGTCGCCGCAGAATTTGAAGCAGCTACAGAGTGTGCTGGCAAAAGTCAACTACTATCATAAATATATTCACCACGCCTCTTCCATTTTAGCTCCGCTTCATCGCTTACGCCGTAAGGGTGTTCCGTTCGTCTGGACGACGGAATGCGAACGCGCCTTTCGCCAGTTGAAATCGGCGTTGCTTTCCAATACTTGCCTTACGCCATTCGATCCCCAGAAGCCCCTTTTGTTGATGGTGGATGCATCGGATTTCGGGATCGGTGCTGTGCTTGCGCACAGAGATGGATCGCACGATCGCCCTATTGCCTTTGCGTCCAAATTGCTCTCGTCTGCTCAAAGAAATTATTCACAGATCGAGAAAGAAGCATTGGCTCTCGTATTTGGTGTTACAAAGTTTCATGATTTCTTGTATGGTCGTCACTTTACCATAATCACAGATCACAAACCATTGACATCGCTTTTTCATCCGACCAAGCCTGTACCTCCACGTGCAGCGCAGAAATTCATTCGCTGGTCTGTTTTCCTCTCGCAGTACCGCTACGATATATTGTATTGGTCCATTGCCAAGCACGGAAACGCCGATGCGTTGTTCCGCTTGCCTGTTGCTGAGGATAGGGCATTCGATTCCTCCGAACTTGCTTGCATGTTCATTGATGCGGAAACCGATGACGTGGTCGAATCGTTTCCGATTGATTTTCGTCGTGTAGCTACAGCCACAGCTGCCGACCCTGTCCTTGCTCCCGTTCTGTGTTTTGTTGCTACGCAATGGTCCTTATCAAAGTCACGGATCGGGAACCCGTTGGTTCGCCGATTTTTTGCTCACAAGGAGAGGCTCTTTGTACGACGTGGTGTTTTGCTGTTGCGTTCTCATAATAATCAGTCCAGGGTCGTGGTACCACGTTCGTTACAGTCCTCTGTATTACAGCTTCTCCACCAAGGACATTGGGGTATAGTGAGAACGAAACAACTTGCTCGTCAGCACTGTACTTGGTTCGGAATCGATGCCGCGATTACGAATATGTGCTCTTCTTGCATTGTGTGTGCCGAACAACAATCAGCACCACCGCGGAAATTCTTTGCATGGCCAAAAGCCACTTCTCCTTGGCAACGCTTACACATCGATTTTGCTGGTCCATCCTGGAATGCTCGATGGGTGGTTGTGGTGAATTCATTCAGAAATTTTCCTTTTGTTGTCCGGATGTCTTCCACAACATCAACTGCCACCATCCAAGCATTATCCGCTATCTTTTGCATTGAAGGCCTTCCACAGACCATTGTTTCCGACAATGGCCCACAATTCATGTCCGCAGAATTTCAGTCATTCTGCAAGGCCAATGGTATTCAACATCTGACGACCGCGCCGTTTTCGCCACAGTCAAACGGTGCCGCTGAACGGTTGGTCAGGACTTTCAAGTCCCAGATGTTGAAGTTGAAAGAGTCGCATTCTCGGGAGGACGCGTTATTGCTCTTTTTGTCCTCGTATCGCTCTCAGCCCCGCGATTGTCGCTCGCCGGCTGAGTTGCTCCACGGTCGCCCTCATCGAACCTTAATGTCTTTGCTACATCCGCCGCATCAGGTTCCTGTGCAGCGGCAGACACCTGTTTTTGCTCCAGGCGACGTTGTCTACTATCGCCACTATCGTGGTTCACGGCATTGGCTCGAAGGGCGCATTCTTCGCTGCCTCGGACGCGCTATGTATCTGGTTTTGGGGGCCTCTGGTGAGGTGCGTCGGCATCTCAATCAGCTGCGCCTCTGTCGTCGCACGGGATCTGCCGCTCGCCGTCTGCTTTCAGCGACGGTGCCGTTCGGTCAGCGCCCTGGGGACCCATCTACTGGCTCGCCTCAACCCCAGGTGTTACCGACGCTGCCTTTCATTTTGCCCCATGGCGACGCGTCACCGCCGCCGCCGCCGCCGTCGCCGCCGCCGCCGCTGTCGCCGCCGCCGCCTGTTCTCCCGCCGGCAACGCCAGCAATGGACGCGTCGCTGCAACCGCCGGGCGCATTCCTGGGTCACGCGCCGCCGATCGCTTCCCGTGACCAGTTGTCCTCCGACATGGAACTTTTGCCCGCTCCGGACCATATGTCGTCTTCGCCCGTCGGGTGCCCCGGCCCGATGGAGGTCGACCCTTCGGCCCCTCCTGTCTCTCTACGGGCGCATACACCGCATGTTGGCGTGCACCCTGGAGCAGGTATTCAGGCGTTTCCTAGCTCCCCGCGGTCCGAATGGCAGGGTGCGGGTGGCACAGTCTCGCCTGTTGCTAGGCTCCCCACCTCGTCGCATACGTCAACATGGGGTCCTCCCCACGGCGGGCGGAAGCCTTATGCTACAACCGTACGCCGATTTGCGGGGGAGGAATGTGGTGTCACCGCCAGACACCACACTTGCTAGGTGGTAGCCTTTAAATCGGCCGCGGTCTGGTAGTATACGTCGAACCCACGTGTCGCCACTATCAGTGATTGCAGACCAAGCGCCGCCACACGGCAGCTCTAGAGAGACTTCCTAACACTCAGCCCCAGTTGTACAGCTGACTTTGCTAGCGATGGTTTACTGACTTCTACGCTCTCATTTGCCGACACGATAGTTAGCATAGCCTTCAGCTACGTTATTTGCTACGATCTAGCAAGGCGCCAGTATCCGTACTATTGATGTTGTGAATCATGTGCCATAAAGAGCGACGTTCTCCATTAATGGATTAAAGTTAAGTATTCCACCAGCTATGTACGTTTTTCTCAATTCTAATTCCCTTGTCATGTACCAGACCTCACGCCAGCCTGCGTGAGCTGAGACGCGTGCATTTCGGCCTCCTTTAGAAAAACACAATTGGCTCTCTGCCAACCACAACAAAAAAAAGGTAAAAAGACGAGGGATAGTAGAAATCCTTGGGTAACAGAAGAAATATTGAATTTAATTGATGAAAGGAGAAAATATAAAAATGCAGTAAATGAAGCAGGCAAAAATGATATTGACAGGAAGTGCAAAACGGCTAAGCACGGATGGCTACAGGACAAATGTAAGGATGTAGAGGCTGATCTCACTAGGGGTAAGATAGATACTGCCTACAAGAAAATTAAAGAGACCCTTGGAGAAAGCAGAACCACTTGCATGAATATCAAGAGCTTTGATGGAAACCCAGTTCTAAGCAAAGAAGGGAAAGCAGAAAGGTGGAAGGAGTATATAGAGGGCCTATACAAGGGCGATGTACTTGAGGACAATATTATGGAAATGGAAGAGAATGTAGATGAAGATGAAATGGGAGATATGATATTGCGTGAAGAGTTTGACAGAGCACTGTCAGACCTGAGTCGAAACAAGGCCCCCGGAGGAGACAACATTCCATTAGAACTACTGACAACCTTGGGAGAGCCAGTCCCGACAAAACTCTACCATCTGGTGAGCAAGATGTATGAGACAGGCGAAATACCCTCAGACTTCAAGAAGAATATAATTCCAATCCCAAACAAAGCAGGTGTTGACAGATGTGAAAATTACCGGACTATCAGTTTAATAAGTCACAGCTGCAAAATACTAATGCGAATTCTTTACAGATGAATGGAAAAACTGGTTGAAGCCGACCTCGCTGAAGATCAATTTGGATTCCGTAGAAATGTTGGAACACGTGAGGCAATACTGACCCTACGACTTATGTTAGACGAAAGATTAAGGAAAGGCAAACCTACGTTTCTAGCATTTGTAGACTTAGAGAAAGCTTTTAACAATGTTAATTGGAATACTCTCTTTCAAATTCTGATGAAATGTTCTGTGTGTTTACCATACAAGTAATACTTTAAGTTTTTGAAAGCCAAAAAAATAGAAAGAGTTTCAACATCAGTAGTTGAATAAGTACGTTCACATTCACTTAAACTGTTGTTGTTGTTGTGGTCTTCAGTCCTTAGACTTGTTTGATGCAGCTCTCCATGCTACTCTATCCTGTGCAAGCTTCTTCATCTCCCAGTACCTACTGCAACCTACATCCTTCTGAATCTGTTTAGTGTATTCATCTCTTGGTCTCCCTCTACGATTTTTACCCTCCACGCTGCCCTCCAATACTAAATTGGTGATCTCTCGATGTCTCAGAACATGTCCTACCAACCGATCCCTTCTTCTAGTCAAGTTGTGCCACAAGCTCCTCTTCTCCCCAATTCTATTCAGTACCTCCAAATTAGTTATGTGATCAACCCATCTAATCTTCAGCATTCTTCTGTAGCACCACATTTCGAAAGCTTCTATTCTCTTCTTGTCTAAGCTATTTATTGTCCACGTTTCACTTCCATACATGGCTACACTCCATACAAATACTTTGAGAAACGACTTCCTGACACTTAAATCAATACTTGATGGCAACAAATTTCTCTTCTTAAGAAACGCTTTCCTTGCTGTTGCCAGTCTACATTTTATATCCTCTCTACTTCGACCATCATCATTAATTTTGCTCCCCAAATAGCAAAACTCCTTTAATAGTTTAAGTGTCTCATTTCCTACTCTAATTCCCTCAACATCACCCGATATAATTTGACTGCAGTTCATTATCCTCGTTTTGCTTTTGTTGATGTTCATCTTATATCCTCCCTTCAGTACACCATCTATTCCGTTCAACTGCTCTTCCAAGTCCTTAGCTGTCTTTGACAGAATTACAATGTCATCGGCGAACCTCAAAGTTTTTATTTCTTCTCCATGGATTTTAATACTTACTCCAAACTTTTTTGTTTCCTTTGCTTGCTCAATATACAGATTGAATAACATCGGAGATAGGCTACAACGCTGTCTCACTCCCTTCCCAACCACTGCTTCCCTTTCATACCCCTCGACTCTTATAACTGCCATCTGGTTTCTGTACAAATTGTAAATAGTCTTTCGCTCCCTGTATTTTACCCCTGCCATCTTCAGAATTTCATTTCTGATAAGTCGTCCGCTTCCAGCAAATAGTGGTGGTGTAAAGTATATTTTAGCATGACATGTTTTCCAAACATGTTTTGCTGTACACCATAAATTCTGCAACTGCTAACGCAGTCATCAGACGATTCTCACGTGACTACAGTCCCCACGTGCGAAAAACCCAAGGTAATTTTATCTGACAGCGTCATCTACTACACAGGGTACAAATGGGGTAAATACTTAAAGAAGATTAGCATTAAGAGCATCTTTATCTCGAAGCTTAGCCCACAATCTATTTCTACTGAACGAATTTTCAGACAACTGAAGGGATTTATGAGGATATATATACCTACACAGCATTCTAATTGGGTAAGTTATTTGTCAGTATTTGAAGAAGCTCACAACAACCTGATTATATATGACACAACTCATTCACCTAATGACCTGATATTCGAGTGCAAAGTATCAAATGATGATGAAAAGGTAAGAGAAGTACTAACCACGCTGACACAGCATGCTAATGCAAGGAAAAGATACTACTCTAGTACTATTAAGCGAAAGCAGGAGTTCAAGATAGGTATGCAAATGCTATTGTGTACTTACCACAAATCTTCTACACTAAAACGGCGCAACGCAAAGTGGTGTCTGCTGTACGACGGTCCATGTGTAATTGTAAACACACTGCATACAGGTGCATATCTGTTGCAGAACACAAAACAAATAGAACCATTGGGCTTTACGCTCATCGAGACTTAAGAGTATTTCATTCTTGAAGTAACCGTATATCTATTAGTAATGAGTAAGTAAACTGAATATTTATAAAATATGGGTACTTTTCAGTACTACTGAAAGCTAGCCTAAGAAGAAGAAAGCAGAGATTTCTACTTCGCCGTATGTATATAAACGACATCATCCTAAATTTTAACGCAAATGTAATGATGATATTTACGCAAGTGCAATAAAAATATTTCTGAGGCAACCTAACTGACTAACTGTAGTGTCGGAAAAGGACTATAGATGTGACATATACACAAAGCCACATGACAACCAAACACTGTCACCTAGGAACGGATTAGATGCACTTCATACTGTATAACACATGTTTATGTGAAACCAAGGCCATATACTCACTCTACATGCACTCGTAATGCGAGAATTCTGTAGATTTTACTTTAGTGTGTTGCTTTACATATTTGGCCGTTAGTATATGTGCACTCGAGCTTGCTTGTTGTGTTGTGCCTAATTCTTCCAATTTCAGGTGACATCATTGCATGAATGCAAAATTTGGATCAAAAATTTGTAATGTCTGTAAAATTGTGTAACTACTTGTATTCCATATAAAGCCAAAATGTAATGTATGTATTTATGTGTAATTTCTATGTTGATGTAAAGCAAAATGTAATATGGTGATATGTAAACGTGATTAGAATTTGTAATAATGGTATGTATCAAAATGTGTAAAATCAGGAGATTTATGTGAAAGAGAATGTTTTAAAGACGTTCTACATACATCGCAATGCCTGTAACCGCAATGAAGTATGTGTGCAAAATTGTTAAATACTTTTCTTAATATATCACTGTGAGAATGATCGCAATGAAATATTTATGCAAAAAAAAAAACACTTGGTAATAAACATTCTTTGTACATCGCCAGATAAACTCTGAGCATGATAGAACTGTGCATGTGAAGTGCAATAACATTTGTAGCGCATCGCCTAATGACTTTTACCATGATGAAACTGTGCAAAATAAGGAATTGGTAAACCACTGGACCTACAGTCGCGACGCACAAAAACATTGAAGACAACTCCACAGGTGGAAGAATTTTGGATGGGATTTCAGGGAATGTAATGTTCTCAGAATACGATGGCCACTCTCACCTGGACAAATCGAGGACTGATGCCAGCATTTTGCCGTACGAAGTCTTACATCCATGCCTTCATGAAATTTATGTTGTGGAATGGAAATCAACTGGCCTTCAACCACGTGACACATGACATAGGAAGAACAGTGTTATCCCTGAAAATAAACAGTGGAACGAGTGAACATGCCCACATATAGGTTGTCATATCTGTGAACAGCAAAGTCTACATGCAATAACATTTACGTTAGGCAAACTACCAAAACAATGTTCACCTTTCCGCTATTATTGTATATATTATGTATATGAACTGCAAAGGATGAGACGTTGTACAAGGAAAGCTAATCTGAAACAGAAAGACATTTTAAATACTACACTTTCCATGAGAGACAATGACCAATAATGAAATGTCCTGACAGTAATGGCTTGCATACACACACATATACGAATTGTATACAAACTGTGATCACCGTGTCGCCAGTTCAAGTAACAGTTACTGAAATAAACGCGACTGCGCATGCACAGCAGCCGAAATACCCACAATGAAATATTCTGGGGGCATGCGCCTCATTCAAATAGTGTATACAATGAAATGTATTTGAATATGTATGTAAATATTGTACTGAATGTGCTTTAGAGTGCATTGATCCTCTGCAGATGCGTCCTTTCGCCTCGCAGTTCAGAGGGCAATTTAAAGGCACATTTGCAGGATGGGTGTGGATATACAGGGTGGTCAGAAAATGTCTGAAACACTTGTAAGGATGTTGCAGGGCACATTGTACTGAGATATAAATGTTAAGAAACAAATTCAATACGTTGCACCGTTTGAGAGTTATTTAGCGTTGAAACTAGCCAATGGGGGCATCGCGTGCTCATGTTCAAGTGGCGTGGCAGGGGTGGTATTGCCCAACGAGTGTTTTGTTTGGTTACATACAACTTGGATTTGCGAGCGCAACGACCTGATTGACTAACTTCAATGCTAAATAACTAGGAAACGACGCAACGTATTGAATTTATTTCTTAACATTTATATCTCAGTACAACGTTCTCTGCAACATCCCTACAAGCATGTCAGACATTTTCTGACTACCCTGTATAGAAAAAAAGTAGATATAAGTTCAGAATATAAAAAAAGAATTACATAAGATATTAATTAGTATAAGCGATTGTATTGATAGCTGCGTACAACCGCTGAAACATTAGAATAATTACGCAGTTCAGTTGTCTTGCTGAGAAGAAGGCATCTTTTCTTTCTGGAAGCTGTCCTGATCGGACGCATATCTGCCATAGCTGCAGATAATTACTTGGGACACTGCCATTATTCTGTGGGACACAAATAAATCTTTAGCACTCTTCCAAGTTCTCAACATCGTAAAAAAATTACTTTGTCCAAGAAAAAGCTTAGGGGTATGCATCCCCCAGCGTTCCCCCGGAAAAACAGCACTGATTGTAACCATCTGGCTGGCAAACTTAACATTGCCTGTATACCTAAAACATAATTATGATTATCAATAATGTAAATGTGGTGAAATATAGGTTGTTTCTGAAACTAGGTATGGGAAGTGCAAGCAAACTTCAAAATTAATTCTTAATAAAATTTTACAGAGGAACGAAGTCGTTTTTATCATTCAGCAACATCTTTATGACCAGGCAACAAAATCCAACCTACAATAAAAAAGTTATTTCGATTTTTAAAGTAAATATTATTGCAATATGACATCTATTTCGGCAAAGAAAACTGTTTTGTTTCGGCATATTTACTATTTTAAAGCGACTGTGAAGTTTTATTAATCTAAATTTTGTAATCTTTTCAGAAAACCATTCTACTTTTAATTATAAACTACAAAATAAGTATTTTAAACAATGCTATTACTTGTGTTTCCACCATTGTAACCTATATAATGCCCAGCAGTAACAGCCCTTGCACATGCAGTTCTCTTCAAGATTTTTTTAGCCATTTGACATCATTTGTAGTAAAATAAAGAAGTATAGCAAATTAACTATTTTGGTCACATAATTTCTTTAGAAGTCGATTAATCAAGACATAAATTTCCCGACAATACAGCGAAACCTGATCTATTTTCTGGTTTAGATTACTGCAGTGAAAAGATACACCCAGATCTTCAACATCAAGTATTAAAAGCTGAGTATAATTTGACATAGTAGAGTAAAGAGGCTATGTTTTAGTTAACATGTGGCCTAATCTGGACAAGTTGGAATCAGGAGAAGTGGCAACACTGTGAAGAAGGCCTGCTAAACTCATGCAGTTCTGTGTCACAAGACGTACAGTTAATGCAAACAATGGAGGAAACCGAGATTTGATGGTTCAGGGATAACATCTAGAGAATAAAAGGTTATCAACACCTTGTTGAGAAATCAGACTGCAGTTATAAGAGACGAAGGGCTTGAGAGCTAACCAGTAGTTGAGAAGGGAGTGGAAAAGGATTGTAGTGTGCCCCTATTTTATTCTGTGTGTAGATTGAGTAAGCAGTTAAGTAAACCAAAGAAAAATTTCAAAAAGGAGTTAATGCTCACTGAGAAGAAATACAAACTTTGAGGTCTGCAGGTGGCTTTGTAATTCCGTCAGAGAGATCAAAGTACTTGGAAAAGCAGCTGGATGACATGGATTTTACTAAAACATAGCTCATCTATACAGGAGACAGCGTGCAGAACACTTGGGGACGCATTTTGAGTACTTCTCAAGTATCGGCGATCACCACCAGGATTAAAGAAAGATATCAAAGCAATTCAGAGGCATCTTGCTAGATTTGTTACCTCTAGGATCAATCAGGTAATAAATCTAGCAACATGCCTCTGAATTGCTTTGCTATCTTTCTTTAATCCTGGTGAGGATAGCAAACACTTTAGCAATACTCAGAATGCTAGATTTGTCACCTGTAGGTTCGATACGCCCATGAACCATGGACCTTACCATAGGGCTTGCGTGCCTAAGCAATACAGATAGCCAAACCGTAGGTGCAGCCACAAGGGAGGGGTGTTTGTCGAGAGGCCAGAAAAACGTGTTGTTCCTGAAGAGGGGCAGTAGCTTTTTCAGTAGTTGCAGGGGTATTAGTCTGGATGATTGACTGATCTGACCTAGTAACATCAACCAAAATGGCCTTGCTGTGCTGGTACTGCGAAAGGCTAAAATCAAGGCAAGCTACAGCCTTAATTTTTCTTGAAGGTATGCAGCTTTACTGTATGGTTAAATGATGATGGCGTCCGCTTTGGTAAAATATTTTAGAGGAAAAATAGTCTCCTATTCGGATCTCCTGATGGGGATTACTCAGGAGGACGTCGTTACCAGGTCTTGAATGGAGGATATGAGATGAAAATCAACAAAAGCAAAATGAGCACGATGGAATCTAATCGAATTAAATCAGGTGATGCTGAGGGGATTATTTGGGAAATGAAACTCTTTAAAGTATTAGATAAGTTTTGCTATCTGGGAAGCAAAATAACTGATGATTATCGACTGTCTATGGCAAGGAACGCGTTTCTGAAGAATAGAAACTTTAGTAAATTTTAATAAAAAGTATTTGTATGGAGTGTAGCTATATACGGAATCGAAACACGAACGATAAATATTTTTGGCAGGAAGAGAATAGAAGATTTTGAAACGTGGCGCTATAGCAGAACGCTGAAGATTAGATGAGTAGATCACGTAACTGACGAGGAGGTACTGAATAGAATTGGGAAGAAGAGCAATTTGTGGTACAACTTGACTAGAAGAAAGGATTGGCTCGTAGGACACATTCCGAGTTATCAAGGAATCACCAATTTAGTATTGGAGGGAAGTGTGGAGGGTAAAAATCGTAGAGGGAGACCAAGAGATGAATACACTAAACAGATTCAGAGGGATGTAGGTTGCAGTAGTAACTCGGAGATGAAGAGGCTTGCAGAGAATAGAGCATAATGGAGAGCTGCATCAAACCAGTCTCTGGACTGAAGGCCACAACAGCAGGTTCTATCAACACACGAGTGTTACAAAAATTCTCTGTGAACTCAAATGAAAGGGTCTACAGCGAAAAGACATTCTTATCACGAACATTACTGAGAAATTGTAGAGAAGCAATATTTGTGACAGACTCCAGAATAATCCTACTACCACCAACATACATCTTTTGCAATACGCAAGCAGACAGTATAAAAGAAATTGGGGCTCATATGGAAGTATACAGAGAGTCGTTTCTCCATTGCCCCAGTTGTGAGTGATACAGGAAACCCATAAGGGCACAGTTATCAATTCTTAAACGGACATATCGAATCTACTATTACCCATCTCTGATCCAGTGAGCTAGCGCCGCTGATGGGGAAGCCCCATTCTATTACAAGGGCGTTTCTTGGCGCACACTGTTTGCTTTCGTGCGTAAGTGAGTTAGTCCTACCTTGCCTTCTTCAGCAGAGGATCGCGAGTGTGTCCATGATGTATGATCGGAATTAACAAGCATTAGTCTGTGGAACTAAAATTATTTAGTCTAGCAATGATTTTAAATTATGGACGACCATAAAGAACTTATCAGCTGTGGTAAACTTGATTCAGAAAGTGTTAAGTGCATGAATGCTGTTGCAGAGTCCATGTGATTGAATTCGTAGGAATAATCTTGCTTGTAATTAAGTACAATAAACCGAGCGCTTTGGTATCATTGTGTATTTCATTGTGAATTTCATTTAACCAGGGCATATTAATATTAGCAATTTTGGTGGGAATTTTGATTAAAATTATGTGAATTGAAGGTAGGAAGCCTGTCAGCATGTACATGGTTAAGAACTTTCTTGAACTGGCCCATGTCACTTGGGAGAAAGTGCACCCTCCTTGATGTCATAACAATCAAGTCTGATTGCCAATTACAATTAAGGCAGCCAAAATACACATGTTTGCTTACATAAAAGTAGGAGCAATTTACAAGGGAATAACTAACAGTGGAGCAACATATCCTTCATAAACACCACATGGTGGCTTACAGAGTATGCATGTGGATGTAGACGCAAAGGATACTCATAAATTCAGGGGGGAACATCCAAGGAAGAGCAAGAGCATTTCAATGTAGTTGACTAGGTCTCTTACAGGTGGCATGACCATACATAGGAAAGTATAAGTGGTTTTATTTTACAAGCATAGCCATGTAACTCGTATAGTTTGATCGTAAAAAGAATCTTCACAGTTGAGAAGATGTATACAGATCTATTGAGTAACTACAAATCAATTGCACATTACAAATAATGCAGCTAATCCTGTGATGTAATACCATGGATCACAAACCATCACTATTTCCACACATAAGAAAACATTTAAGAAATGCTCCACCTTACATTTTTTCATCTGCTGTAGCCATGTCTATTGCACTAACCCTGTCAGCACTGGTTGATTTACTTTCATCTTCACTTGCGGAATTAGTATTGCTTCCATCAGTATGACTATCACTGTTTGACTCTGCAACACTTCACACATTCATTATCATCTCCAGCGCATGGCTGTTGAC
This sequence comes from Schistocerca gregaria, assembly GCF_023897955.1. Taxonomy (NCBI): domain Eukaryota; kingdom Metazoa; phylum Arthropoda; class Insecta; order Orthoptera; family Acrididae; genus Schistocerca; species Schistocerca gregaria. The sequence goes on from NC_064924.1 coordinate 94,914,612, forward strand.
CGCTCCACCGTAGCTTTGTGCTGCTTTCTCACATGTTTCACTGAAAACAGGACAACGGACATTTATCAACAGGGGTACAAGTTCTCTGCCTGCTTCCTGGCACACCAGCATGGGGTCAACCACCCCCTCACTGCCACTCATCTTAACACGGCCGGAAGCCGCGCCCCGTTACCGCTTTCTCAGAGTCTGAGCCGCCCTAAGCTGCCTATTGTCGCTTCCCTTGGTCGCTCCCCAGCCACGCGCCGCCACCCGGCCACGGTCAACTCTGAATACTTCGCTGGGATAAACTAGCCTCCAGTAAATCGACGCGTTTCCACAAAGTAGTCATGTCGCGAGAATTACTTTAAAACCATCACCCAACATTAATTATTCCAATACGTCCATACTATACCCTCTGCAATATGCATTGTGCCTCGTCAGTCATTTTTGTTCAGCTCTTCTGTTCGCTCAAAGTGAGTTCGGTGATCTTTAATGACTTCATGTAAGGGACATAGTTCTTGCCATCTTACATAGACCCTCTCTTCAAATCAATTTTGTAGTACAGTGGTTGAGACCGCTATGGTCGCAGGTTCAAATCCTGCCTCAGGCATTGATGTGTGTGATGTCCTTAGGTTAGTTAGGTTTAACTATTTCAAAGTTCTAGGGGACTAATGACCTCAGAAGTTGAGTCCCATAGTGCTGAGAGCCATTTCTAAGTTGGACAAAGTGATCAGCTGGGGATCGACACATGACACTAACCAGAACACTAATCGCTCTATCTGACTCCACACACGTGAATCCGGGGTATGGCACAACTTCCCCCCCACCAAACATCTATACTCTACAATTCCATAAAGAAAAATATGGTTCGAAAGAACAGGGTGCTGAGAAACACATATTAGAGACCTGCGCTGTAGCAGCGAATACTTTACCCTCCTGCTGGTCAGAGCGGCACACCACGATGCGTTTGGCGACTGAAGTCATGGAGGGCCGCAATCTGTTATTAATGGCGCGCACCCGAAAAATGCAAGTACGCGGTCTGGCATTCGGGTAATTGGGAACCCAGGTACTTTCCTATGAGCCTCTGAAACCTCGGTGGATTCCAGAGTGCAGGTGGACCCATTTGCTGGTCTGCTAAACCAATTTGACTCCGTGCCACGACTATGTGTGACAGAATATGTAAAATGTTCAGACACACGACTCAAGACAAATAAGTACACCCACACATTACTCGTTGTGTGCGTGATGCTAGAAGCAGTACCTCTGACGGTTCAGAAGGTGACTGGCACAGGCTCTAACTGGCACGCTAGCAAAGGATGTAAGTCTCACCGTTAGGTAGAGACCTGCAGTTCTTTACTAGCGAAGCGCCAGTATAAGAGTGATCTCTTCTGTTTCTGACCCCTTCCTCGTCAGCAAAGCACATTTACATCTTAGATTTCCCGCCCTTTAGCACAAACCAATCACGACCTGGAGCGCGACATTCGAGGCTGGGAGACCGCCCTTTGCTCTACATACACCGAATTGACCAATCAGAGACTTTAAAGTTAATTGGAAAGAAATTCAGCTTTGCGGCCTCTTTCCCTCGAGTTTAAGCTGTGTCTTTTGCTAACAACATGGCAGGATGGAACCACACCCCTCCATGAAAATCTTGTTTTCTCCCCTGTTGCATCCATTTCGAAGTTTCCTAAGAACGGCCATAAACACGCTAAAAGCTTCATGCTTTCACAGATATGTTTTGTAACACAGTCTGGACGTCTGGGCACCTGTGACCTGTCCCATGGAAATTCGGAGAACGCTCACAGTTGTCCTGCTGGCTCCCTGCCTAAGATGGGCCCATCCTCTGCTTTACTGCCGGTCTACAATGCGCTGGCCATTGTAGTGGCGACTTCCCGGCGCAAGTCAGTCTACCTGGACACGGCTGCCTACCGACCGGAAATGTTTCCACCCAGGTTACGCAGAAAAAACGCGCTTCCCTTGGCCACTGTCGCCGTGTTTTTACTGGAGTCGTTTAAATCAGCAGCCTATTCCTTTGAACGCAGGTAAAGCTTATCATTATTCCTTCCCTAGAGCATGCAAGCAAGAGCATTAACTACTGCCGACCATTTCATCATGATGTATGAAGTCAAATTACAATAAAGATCACATTTCCTAAGAACATGAAACGGCATAGCACCAAATCAGAAGTGAGAGTGCCCTGCAATCTCTCAACTTATCGAAGCACATGCTCTGACAATTCTCTCTCGTATATCGTGCAAATAGTAAATAATCGCGGAATATGGCATATCCATCTTAAGAGCCATTGGCATATAAACACCATTCGACGGTTTCGCAATACAACACTAACAGCAACGGTAAGACTAGTATCATGGAAACAAACAAATGTGAATGATGTATTCTTTTGAAGAACAGGTCGATATGCTTCTCATTTACAGAGAATGACAAAGAAATTCAGTGAGAGTTAGAGACTTATACACTGAAAGATATCATCAGCGTACACACCACACATGCTGTGCATTTAAATATGTCTATGACAGACTGAGAACAATTGGGTCTTTAACGCATCGTAAATTTATCCGGCAAAGGAAAGTAACTAACGAGGAAATGGAAATTGGTAGTCGTACGCTTGCCACTGTGGTTTGAGAGCCTTGCGTTAGTTCGCATCAAATTGCAAGGGAATCTGGCATGAGCCAGAATAGTGTTGTTTGTGTTCTGCATCGCCATAATTACCATCCTTACCATATCAGTCTCCACCAAGAATCAACTGGTATGCATTGTATGGGTTGCATTGAATTCTGCCGATGGGCTCAACTTCAGATTCAGAGGGATGACACATCTATTAATTTGATTATATTTACTGATGAGGCTGCATTATGGAACCATGGAAATGTTAATTTGCATAACATGCATTATTGGAAAACTCAGAATCCATGTTGGCTGTGGCAAGTTGCACACCAAAAATCGTGGTTGGTGAATGTATGGTGTGTTATTCTGGAGGACGGAATTATAGGCCCCTGTTTCATCAAAGGAAATCTTAGTGGTAGGAAGTGCACAACATTCCTGCAAGAAAAATCAGGTCTGTTTTATTGGGAGGAATACCTTTAGGAACAATGTGGTATCTACAGGATGGGTGTCTGACACATTTTTCGCTAATGGTTAGAAATGAGTTGCAGAGACAATTCCCATATCGTTGGATTGGACGCGTAGGAGACGTGCCGCGGCCGGCTCATTCACCAGACTTGATGCCTCTGGATTTTTTTCTTGTGGGGATTCGTAAAAGACATTCTATATTAAGATGTTCCAACTACACCTGAAGATATGACAGAAAGAATTGTCAGAGCATGTGCTTCGATAAGCGCCGATGTGATAAGGAATACCACGCAGTCCATGACAGGAAGATTGCAGCACTGCATTGATACCAATAGTCATCACTTCGAACACCTGTAACTGGACGTTCATGCCACCTATCTGACCTGCTTTGACCTTCAAAAACCTTCCCGTTACACATCATTGGATTCGTTTTGATAACCGCTATCAGAAAATAAGTACCAAGGTATTACATGCCATTCAAAAAAACAAAGTTGATCTTCATATCTCTGAAGCGACTTGTCCCATACCACACTTGTCTCTTAAACTTTTCAGCTCCTATCATACTTTCGGAGTTATTCTTGGTGGCAATAGTTAGTGACTCACCTTATATATACTCCTAGAAATGGAAAAAAGAACGCATTGACAGACCCACCATACTTGCTCCGGACACTGTGAGAGGGCTGTACAAGCAATGATCACACGCACGGCATAGCGGACACACCAGGACCCGTGGTGTTGGCCGTCGAATGGCGCTAGCTGCGCAGCATTTGTGCACCGCCGCCGTCAGTGTCAGCCAGTTTGCCGTGGCATACGGAGATCCATCGCAGTCTTTAACACTGGTAGCATGCCGCGACAGCGTGGACGTGAACCGTATGTGCAGTTGACGGACTTTGAGCGAGGGCGTATAGTGGGCATGCGGGAGGCCGGGTGGACGTACCGGCGAATTGCTCAACACGTGGGGCGTGAGGTCTCCACAGTACATCGATGTTGTCGCCAGTGGTCGGCGGAAGGTGCACGTGCCCGTCGACCTGGGACCGGACAGCAGCGACGCACGGATGCACGCCAAGACTGTAGGATCCTACGCAGTGCCGTAGGGGACCGCACCGCCACTTCCCAGCAAATTAGGGACACTGTTGCTCCTGGGGTATCGGCGAGGACCATTCGCAACCGTCTCCATGAAGCTGGGCTACGGTCCCGCACACCGTTAGGCCGTCTTCCGCTCACGCCCCAACATCGTGCAGCCCGCCTCCAGTGGTGTCGCGACAGGCGTGAATGGAGGGACGAATGGAGACGTGTCGTCTTCAGCGATGAGAGTCGCTTCTGCCTTGGTGCCAATGATGGTCGTATGCGTGTTTGGCGCCGTGCAGGTGAGCGCCACAATCAGGACTGCATACAACCGAGGCACACAGGGCCAACACCCGGCATCATGGTGTGGGCAGCGATCTCCTACACTGGCCGTACACCTCTGGTGATCGTCGACGGGACACTGAATAGTGCACGGTACATCCAAACCGTCATCGAACCCATCGTTCTACCATTCCTAGACCGGCAAGGAAACTTGCTGTTCCAACAGGACAATGCACATCTGCATGTATCCCGTGCCACCCAACGTGCTCTAGAAGGTGTAAGTCAACTACCCTGGCCAGCAAGATGTCCGGATCTGTCCCCCATTGAGCATGTTTGGGACTGGATGAAACGTCGTCTCACGCGGTCTGCACGTCCAGCACGAACACTGGTCCAACTGAGGCGCCAGGTGGAAATGGCATGGCAAGCCGTTCCACAGGACTACATCCAGCATCTCTACGATCGTCTCCATGGGAGAATAGCAGCCTGCATTGCTCCAAAAGGTGGACATACACTGTACTAGTGCCGACATTGTGCATGCTTTGTTGGCTGTGTCTATGTGCCTGTGGTTCTGTCAGTGTGATCATGTGATGTATCTGACCCCAGGAATGTGTCAATAAAGTTTCCCCTTCCTGGGACAATGAATTCACGGTGTTCTTATTTCAATTTCCAGGAGTATATATATATATATATATATATATATATATATATATATATATATATATATATAAGAGAGAGAGAGAGAGAGAGAGAGAGAGAGAAAGTTTTTCTCTTGATTCAGTGCATGGTAGTAAATGATACATCAATTTCTTCAACCACTCGTTTCAATGTGGATTTTAATTTCAGTGAAGCACATAACTCCTTTCTTCATAAACTAGTAGACAGTTGTACCCACTTCACACGTTTGACTACTAAGAAATTTTCCCTTTAACTTAGTTTGTACTGGTGTAGTCTTTACTTTGGATATGCTACAGCAGATATGCTGATATGCTGGCAACATGCCCGACACTGGCGACCAGCTGAGTGGGGACCAATGAGCATTTTCTTTATGGAGTTCAGGTCTGTTTGCGTGAACTGTAATATTGTGAATGTTTGTGTTTTGGGTAGTGTGAGATACGTTATACGAGTTAAACTTTTTCTCTAAACATCCAATTATTGCTGGTCTAACATATTGTTATGTAAACGAAATTTAATTATAATGTAAGAGAGTGAACTGTAAATGTAGCATGTTAGTAGTGTGTTATCTACAAGGAATGTTACTATTATCATACAGACGCCTGACAAGTGTTGTGTTCCAGGATGTTTAAGCAATTATCATTCCACTGGTGATAAAAGCTATACCATGACTTGATGGCTCTTGACAAATACAGACAAGTAACATGAATGGCTGAAAGCAATTCGGAGGTAAGTCTGGCTGCCTTCCAAAAGATCTGTAGTCTATGCTAAGCATTTTGAAGAAGGGATATAATCAGTTTCATACATTTGTTAGAAAATGAACAGAAATTCCCATGAGCTCGACGAAAATTTGGGAAACAGATAAATAACAAGAATTTGCTCTATCCTCCTAATTATTTAAGCAAACAACTTAAATCTGACTCAAACGAAAGAAAATTGAAACGAGAGGAAGATCTTTGTAATATAAATGAAGAATGGCATGCAGAAGATAGAATTAAAAGTTTTACAGGTGTGTGTGAAATGTAGATATGGTTGTGCAAAGTGAAACACGGTGCCATACTGTAATTAAATATTCAATATATCTCTAAAGCTTATCAATGGAGGGCATTCCAAAAATTCAAATTATTCTAAAGACTAATAGTGTTTTATGTGTTTTGAGGTATGCATTGGCAAAAATACTGCAAGGGCCCATGATCAGTCTTGAAAGTAACTTGGTGATTACACCTCAAAAACATTCTGCAGAAGTATATAACCACTGAAATATTCTGTGAAACTTCTCAGTACGATTATGTCATAAAACTGAAGAGATGTGTTGCATGTTTGAAGTAAAATCTTACTGAAGGCAGTCAAAACACCGTTCATATCAATTTCTGGTACGAAAACACATGTTATGTGGTATGATAAAGGAAAGATACTTTGTGAATATGTTAATATACTATTTCGTAATATTACACGTTCCAGTTCTGCATGTGAGTACTCTTCCACTGTTTGCAGTTCAGGAGAACGTATGTCCAGTAATTATCATTTTACAAAGAGTGTAGCAACCAAATTACCTTACTTTAACATTGGATGATATTCATGTGACTCAAAAATTTCACATCAAGGGAGAAGTTATAATTAGCGTTGTGGGAATTCATTAATAACTGAAGCTTCAATAGTTCTGACTTCTGTAGTGGTATCTGCATTTGGCAGCATAAAATAATTTTTTTTATTCCATCCATTGAAATACATATCTGGGCACGAATTAACTGAAAAAGCGCTAACAGTTCTGCAGCTTGTAATAACTTGTGGCGTCAAATTCTTAAATGAAGTTTATACTAATGTCAAACAATATCACATTAATTAAGTTTTCAAGGCAGTTACTTAAAGAGAACTTGTGCTCAGACACAACCTTTTTATTGCATTTCATAATTTTTGTGACTTTGTTATGAGTAACTGCAAATACACTCCTGGAAATTGAAATAAGAACACCGTGAATTCATTGTCCCAGGAAGGGGAAACTTTATTGACACATTCCTGGGGTCAGATACATCACATGATCACACTGACAGAACCACAGGCACATAGACACAGGCAACAGAGCATGCACAATGTCGGCACTAGTACAGTGTATATCCGCCTTTCGGAGCAATGCAGGCTGCTATTCTCCCATGGAGACGATCGTAGATATGCTGGATGTAGTCCTGTGGAACGGCTTGCCATGCCATTTCCACCTGGCGCCTCAGTTGGACCAGCGTTCGTGCTGGACGTGCAGACCGCGTGAGACGACGCTTCATCCAGTCCCAAACATGCTCAATGGGGGACAGATCCGGACATCTTGCTGGCCAGGGTAGTTGACTTACACCTTCTAGAGCACGTTGGGTGGCACAGGATACATGCGGACGTGCATTGTCCTGTTGGAACAGCAAGTTCCCTTGCCGGTCTAGAAATAGTAGAACGATGGGTTCGATGACGGTTTGGATGTACCGTGCACTATTCAGTGTCCCCTCGACGATCACCAGAGGTGTACGGCCAGTGTAGGAGATCGCTCCCCACACCATGATGCCGGGTGTTGACCCTGTGTGCCTCGGTCGTATGCAGTCCTGATTGTGGCGCTCACCTGCACGGCGCCAAACACGCATACGACCATCATTGGCACCAAGGCAGAAGCGACTCTCATCGCTGAAGACGACACGTCTCCATTCGTCCCTCCATTCACGCCTGTAGCGACACCACTGGAGGCGGGCTGCACGATGTTGGGGCGTGAGCGGAAGACGGCCTAACGGTGTGCGGGATCGTAGCCCAGCTTCATGGAGAAGGTTGCGATACCCCAGGAGCAACAGTGTCCCTAATTTGCTGGGAAGTGGCGGTGCGGTCCCCTACGGCACTGCGTAGGATCCTACGGTCTTGGCGTGCATCCGTGCGTCGCTGCTGTCCGGTCCCAGGTCGACGGGCACGTGCACCTTCCGCCGACCACTGGCGACAACATCGATGTACTGTGGAGACCTCACGCCCCACGTGTTGAGCAATTCGCCGGTACGTCCACCCGGCCTCCCGCATGCCCACTAGACGCGCTCGCTCAAAGTCCGTCAACGGTTCACGTCCACGCTGTCGCGGCATGCTACCAGTGTTAAAGACTGCGATGGAGCTCCGTAGGCCACGGCAAACTGGCTGACACTGACGGCGGCGGTGCACAAATGCCTCGCAGCTAGCGCCATTCGACGGCCAACACCGCGGTTCCTGGTGTGTCCACTGTGCCGTGCGTGTGATCATTGCTTGTACAGCCCTCTCGCAGTGTCCGGAGCAAGTATGGTGGGTCTGACACACCGGTGTCAATGTGTTCTTTTTTCCATTTCCAGGAGTGTAGATTTACAAGAAATCTATCTTCTTCAAAAAGATGTCTCACTGCCTTCTTCAGTATACACTGAGGAAACTTTCATTAATTTTTTTCAGGATTAAACAACTGTGCAAAAACATTACAAATTGCTTGGTGCATATTACATTTAATGCATAATAGCACGGTGCCATCATTTTTTTACATTTTCTGGCATGGAAAACGTTTCTCTCTTTCAGCATGTGATATAAATGGATTCTCATCATGCTGTCCTAAATTTTACAGCTGTACAGTATTTTGCTTTCTTGTATAAAAATTTTTGTTTGTTGAAATTTGACAATTGAATGGGAAAAGTAATAGTGATTAGTTCTTGGATATACTTGGTAATAATAGCATTGTGCTATGAATATTCATACCACATATCCTACCTTATACTTGACAGCTACAGTGTGTTCCATTTTTATGTGTTATAAATTAGATTAGATTATATTAGTCCTTGTTCCATAGATCATGAATACGACACTTCATAATGATGTGGAACGTGTTAGGTTAATAAACGGTGTCTATACAATATATTTCATTACACAACAGCAACAAAAGCAAAACGAGGATAATGGAATGTAGTCGAATTAAGTTGGGTGATGCTGAGAGAATTAGATTAGGAAATGAGACACTTAAAGTAGTAAAGGAGTTTTGCTATTTGGGGAGCAAAATAACTGATGATCGGCGAAGTAGAGAGGATATAAAATGTAGACTGGCTATGTCAAGGAGAGCGTTTCTGAAGAAGAGAAATTTGTTAACATCGAGTATAGATTTAAGTGTCAGGAAGTCATTTCTGAAAGTATTTGTATGGAGTTTAGCCATGCATGGAAGCGAAACATGGACGATAAATAGAAGCTTTCGAAATGTGGTGCTACAGAAGAATGCTGAAGATTAGATGGGTAGATCACATAACTAATGAGGAAGTATTGAATCGGATTGGGGAGAAGAGAAGTTTGTGGCACAACTTGACCAGAAGAAGGGATCGGTTGGTATGACATGTTCTGAGGCATCAAGGGATCACCAATTTAGTATTGGAGGGCAGCGTGGAGGGTAAAAATCGTAGAGGGAGACCAAGAGATGACTACACTAAGCAGATTCAGAAGGATGTAGATTGCAGTAGGTACTGGAAGATGAAGAAGCTTGCACAGGATAGAGTAGCATGGAGAGCTGCATCAAACCAGTCTCAGGACTGAAGACCACAACAACAACACAAAATATTACATGACACTTAATATTTTTAATTTTTTGTGGGGGTTGGGAAATTACCCACTTACTTTATCCAAAAAGTCATCTAATGGGTGGAAGGTGTTGCTGTTAAGAAATTCTTTTAATTTCCTTTTAAATGCTATATGGCAATCTGTCAGACTTTTGATGCTATTATGTAAGTGACCAAAGACCTTTGTGGCAGCATAAATTTCTGTCACTTCTTAAAATTCAATTCATGGCTACTTAAATCGGAGAAATATTAGTTATTCGTTATTGTGTGCATGTTATAATTGTACAGTTGCACTTATTACAATGTACAATAGTTTTATTTTGTACATGCAATAGCACAGGCAACTGAAAACCCAGCTGTATATTTGACAACTGTCGGATGTTGCCGTATTGAAAACTCTGGTTTGTGAAAAGTTGACTGTATTATTTGCGTTTCTAAAGATTGTATTTTAGCTGTCCAGAGATTGACTAATTTCCACACAACTGTGTGAGATTTGTCTGGTCACTAGATACTGTACATGTAATATACTATGTAATGTAAATTCATAAATGCAACATTTAACAATTTACTTTTATTAACAAGCCTAGGTTCAATTTGTTTTGTAAACAAACATGAGTGAGAAGTGTTGGAGTTACTATATGATAGCTAGTTATGGAAACAGCGCTGTTGTTGTGATAGATGGCGCCATTGAGAGGATGCAATGGCGTGAGAAATGATGATGAAAGCGAAACTCTTGCATGGTACTGCATAGTCTGTGCAGGAGACAGAAAAATATGAAGGAGGAAAAAATTAGGATTCATATGGCACAGCTCAATAGTGCTAAGATTATTTGGAAGGGTAAGAGAGAAGAATCGTAACAAGAAGTGAAAATTAGTAAAATGAAACATGTCTCACAGAAAAAAGAATCTTAGGATTGTCCTGCTACCTCAGACACATAAGGCAGTGTCTACTGTAGATATAGGTGCAATAGGTTTTCAACACCAAATTACTGGTTTAGGAAAAAGTAGGAAAATGGATGAAAGTCTTAAAATAGGCAGTAGTCATAGAAAAAGTGTAGTAGAGTTGTTAGAGGAAGAACTAGCAAATAATCACCAGGTCATAAATTATTTCAAGTGAAGTGCAAGTCTCGGCGAAGTAGTTCTTTGTGGATGTGTTTGAGAAAGGGGTATCATATTGTAATAGTGGGTGGGGCAGGAAACAGCATTGCGTGGATCGTGGTTACATTATTGAAAGAGACCTTGTGAAGACAGCTTCAGCAACAGGCCATGCAAATGATAGCTTTGTTCCTGTTTTGAGGTGTTATGATCGCCCTAGTTGAACAACTGTCTTAATTGTGTGGAGTTAATCAACAGCTTCTGTAGGGCACTCGTTTCTATTGATCCTACTGACAGGTGTGTTTTTACAGGGCATTGTCTACAGCTCAACAGGAATGGGAATGAAAAATTTACTATGTTGATGACAGAAGTTTTAAGAAGGGGGTTGGATACAGATTCCCATGGGAGTATCCTTGTGCCCACTGGTATGACAGCAGCACCTTTCTTAGCGTAAACTCAGATTTTAGGCTGTCAGTATTAATACTGTTTGCTATATTTGGTATTTTACAGTGCAAAGTTTTCCTAGAGATGGGAAATTGCATCTAGTAAATTTCATTCAAAATGTAGACAGTTTTATTTTTAATATGAATGATAACTTCAAAATAAAGTTCGTTAAAATATTTCTTGAGAGGTAAGCAATGTCACGTGCTAATCAAACGAATGGTTAAAATTTGATCTACAAAGAATGGCTGCACTGTTAAAGAATTTTTACTGATTTTTTTTAGTTGCTTTTACCCAATGGCGGACTAATGTGGGTCCAGACAATCAGTTGTGCAGTGTTGGGAAGGTGTTCCCAGGCATTGGTGATTAAGAACGATACAATTTGTTCACTTGCATATTAAACTGTGTAGCACATATTACAGCACTTTGACATCTGCATGCTACCTACAAGCAGATGCCTTTTTAATGTCCAGCAGTATAGCGATTTAAATGATGCAGTGGAAAAATTGGTAAGCGGAAAGGAGGTGTAGTGTCATAGTAGTTTGTCAACATTGTAAATAAATTTAGTAAATACTTTGAGAGAATCCTAGTGAAACAATTTGGGCATAATATAAGTGGCCTCATTATCACAGGCAGCCTGTGCCACAATATAGTTGTGTGGCAGTGCGCTATGTCACCTGCTTAGACATTGCAGCTCACCTGTCGATCAATGAGTAGTTGGTTAGTGAAACCACGGACACTTTCACATGCAGCCTACATGACATTTGCAGTAGCCACATCGCAAAAAACCCACTTTGGTGACTGTAAATACTGTTAATCGGCCAGCTTAGTCACGGAATCGTGAATCACCGAGTCAATGACCACTGTAAGGTATGCGGCTCGTGGTCTTGCGGTAGCGTTCTCGCTTCTAGGGTTCGATTTCCGGCAGGGTCAGGGATTTTCTCTATCACTCGCAAGTCGCCGTTATGGCGTTAAAGAACTGGTGGAGTAGCTGCCAAACCGCCCTGCGAGGGGTCTCCCGGCCACCAGTGCCATACACTCATTATTTTTATTACCACTGTATGTAGGCTTCTTCTGAGACGCCACTACCACTTCACCATTTTCATGAGAGGACCACCTGCCAAGGGACCCAGCTGCTACACTGATGGACCAAGTCTCGTACTGAGGTCCTCCCAGCCACAGAGCCACTTAGTACCAGATGTCACCAGCCAGCCATTTGTGCCTACGACCTGGCTGTACCAGCACTGCCGACAGCCTAAGTAAGCAGACATTGCAAGATCCCTGCACCAATGTGCTGAGCTAGAAGTAGCAACTGCCAGACTGCGTTACCACTACACTTTGTACACTGATGACTGAGAATGTGATATCTGCTGCTACAGCGCCTGCCCAATGTGGACACGAGTCTCCTGTAGACATTGTTGGGATGTAAATAAAGGCTAATACTGAAAAAGAGCTGTTCGTGACCACTACTACCCACCATCCGCCACCAGAGGACATCTGCCACACCCTTATCAGTTGGAACAAGAAATTCCAAGAAGTTTTCTTAATGCTCATTATTATGTTTGGTCTAACATTCCAGTTCAAAGTTTTCCTAGTGCCAGGAATTTGTATCACATCTACATCTACGTCTACATTTATACTCCGCAAGCCACCCAACGGTGTGTGGTGGAGGGTACTTAATGTGCCACTGTCATTACCTCCCTTTCCTGTTCCAGTCTCGTATGGTTCGTGGGAAGAACGACTGCCGGAAAGCCTCCGTGCGCGCTCGAGTCTCTCTAATTTTACATTCTTGATCTCTTCAGGAGGTATAAGTAGGGGGAAGCAATATATTCGATACCTCATCCAGAAACGCACTCTCTCGAAACGTGGACAGTAAGCTACACCGCGATGCAGAGCGCCTCTCTTGCAGAGTCTGCCACTTGAGTTTGCTAAACATCTCCGTAATGGTATCACGCTTACCAAATAATCCAGTGACGAAACGCGCCGCTCTTCTTTGGATCTTCTCTATCTCCTCTGTCAACCCGACCTGGTATAGATCCCACACTGATGAGCAATACTCAAGTATAGGTCGAACGAGTGTTTTGTAAACCACCTCCTTTGTTGATGGACTACATTTTCTAAGGACTCTCCCAGTGAATATCAACCTGGCACCCGACTTACTAACAATTAATTTTATATGATCATTCCACTTCAAATCGTTCCGTACGCGTGTTCCCATTACTCCCAGATATTTTACAGAAGTAACTGCTACCAGTGTTTGTTCTGCTATCATATAATCATACAATAAAGGATCCTTCTCTCTATGTATTTGCAGTATGTTACATTTGTCTATGTTAAGGGTCAGTTGCCACTCCCTTCACCAAGTGCCTATCCGCTGCAGATCTTCCTGCATTTCACTGCAATTTTCTAATGCTGCAACTTCTCTGTATACTACAGCATCATCTGCGAAAAGTCGCATGGAACTTCCGACACTATCTGCTAGGTCATATAGATATATATTGTGAAAAGCAATGTTCCCATAACACTCCCCTGTGGCACGCCAGAGGTTACTTTAACGTCTGTAGTCGTCTTTCCATTGAGAACAACATGCTGTGTTCTGTTTGCTAAAAACTCTTCAATCCAGCCACACACCTGGTCTAATATTCCATAGGCCTTTACTTTGTTTATCAGGCGACAGTGCGGTACTGTATCGAACGCCTTCCGGAAGTCAAGGAAAATGGCATCTGTATCTAATATTTTCTGGGTCTCTTGAACAAATAAAGTGAGTTGGGTTTCACACGATCGCTGTTTCCGGAATTAATGTTGATTCCTACAGAGTAGATTCTGGGTTTCCAGAAGTGATATGATACGCGAGCAAAAAACATGTTATAAAATTCTACAACAGGTCGATGTCAGAGATATAGGCCTATAGTTTTGCGCATCTGCTCGACGACCCTTCTTGAAGACTGGGACTGCCTATGTTCTTTTCCACTCATTTGGATCCTTCTGTTCCTCTAGAGACTTGAGGTACACGACTGTTAGAAGGGGGGCAAGTTCATTCGAGTACTCTGTGTAGAATCGAACTGGTATCCCGTCAGGTCCAGTGGACTTTCCTCTGTTGAGTGATTTCAGTTGCTTTTCTATTCCTTGGACACTTATTTCGATGTCAGCCATTTTTTCGTTCGTGCGAGGATTTAGAGAAGGAACTGCAGTGCGGTCTTCCTCTGTGAAACAGTTTTGGAAAAAGATGTTTAGTATTTCAGCTTTACGTGTGACATCCTCTGTTTAAATGCCATTATCATCCCAGAGTGTCTGGATATGCTGTTTCGATCCAATTACTGATTTACCGTAAGACCAGAACTTCCTAGGATTTTCTGTCAAGTCGGTAAACAGAATTTTACTTTCGAATTCACGGAACTCTTCACGCATAGCCCTCCTTACCCTAACTTTGACATCGTTTAGCTTCTGTTTGTCTGACAGGTTTTGGCTACGTTTAAATTTGCAGTGAAGCTCTCTTTGCTTTTGCAGTTGTTTCCTAAAATTATTGTTGAACTCCGGTGGGTTTTTTCCGTCCCTCACAGTTTTACTCGGCACTTGCCTGTCTAAAACGCATTTAACGATTGCCTTGAACTTTTTCCATAAACACTCAATACTGTCCGTGTCGGTCAGAAATTTCCATTTTGGTCTGTTAGTTAGTCTGAAATCTGCCTCCTATTACTCTTGCTAAACAGATAAACCCTCCTTCCTTTTTTATATTCCTATTTACTTCCATATTCAGGGATGCTCAACGGCCTTATAATCACTGATTCCCTGTTCTGCGCCTACAGAGTCGAAAAGTTCGGGTCTGTTTGTTATCAGTAGGTACAAGATGTTACCTTCACGAGTCGGTTCTCTGTTTAATTGCTCAAGGCAATTTTCGGATAGTGCACTCAGTATAACGTCACTCGATGCTTTGTCCCTATCACCCGTCCTAAACATCTGAGTGGCCCAGTCTATATCTGGTAAATTGAAATCTCCACCTAAGACTATAACATGCTAAGGAAATTTATGTGAAATATATTCCAGATTTTCTCTCAGTTGTTCTGCCACTAATGCTGCTGAGTCGGGAGGTCGGTAAAAGGAGCCAATTATTAACCTAGCTTGGTTGTTGAATATAACCTCCCCCCATAATAATTCACAGGAACTATCCACTTCTATTTCACTACAGGATAAACTACTACTAACAGTGACAAACACGCCACTGCCGGTTGCAAGCAATCTATCCTTTCTAAACACCATCTGTGCCTTTGTAAAAATTTCGGCAGAATTTATCTCTGGCTTCAGCCAGCTTTCCGTACCTATAACGATTTCAGCTTCGATGCTTTCTATGAGCGCTTGAAGTTCTGGTAATTTACCAACGCAGCTTCGACAGTTTACAATTACAATACCGACTGCTACTTGGTCCCCGCATGTCCTAATTTTGCCCCGCACCCTTTGAGGCTGTAGCCCTTTCTGTGCTTGCCCGTGGCCATCTAACCTAAAAATTGCCCAGTCCACGGCACACAATCCCTGCTACCTGTGCAGCCGCCTGCTGTGTGTAGTGGACTCCTGACCTATTCAGCAGAACCTGAAACCCCACCACCCTATGGCGCAAGTCGAGGAATCTGCAGCCCACACGGATCAAGTAGACTTAACTCAACACAACAAAGACAATTTTGTTCATGACATGACTGATAAATTGAAATATAAAATGGTTAAAAGATTTATTGAAGGATAAGTGGTGTCCTGGGCTAATCGAATAAATCATACAAATGTAATCTGCAAAGAGTGGCCACACTATACAATGAAATTTCATTGATTTTCTTCGTGGCCTTCAACTGGTGGGCCACCAAGGTACCTTCAAATGACCAGATATATAGATCTGGTAAAGTTCTCCCAGACATCAGTGTTTAAGAACGGCAGGCGACCAGGAGTAAAGTGCAACTGCTCGTTAGGCAAAGACGTTCTTATTCAATTTACTGGCGTCACTAACTTGCTGGTTTGCTTGCCTGTGCGTGGCAGCAGCAGCGCCAATCGATAGTTCACTGTCGAACTATCTCTGGAGCGACCGCTAGTATTTTCGGGTCGTCGAGTGTCGGGAGTTTAGAGGGGGACGGAGAGCCAGTGAAGTGCGGACATCCAGTACTTGCAGACTGCTGGCCACACACATGAACTGCCCGACAGAACGAGATTGGAGCGGGAACGACTGTTGGTTGGTCGTTCGGTCGTTCGTCTGATCGGACGACGTATTTGGTCGCTGACTGCTTCTGGGCCCCTTCAGTTAATCATCTCAGGGGACTTGGGTCCGTTGCTTGCTTCTGCGTAGATGTCGGGTTGCCAATGGCCAAGTGTTCCGTCTGCATGGTTGGGTCCCAGCTAGTGTGCCAGGGTCGCTGTGTCTCCGAATTCCGAGCGGACATCGAGTTGAGTCGGGTTGCAGCTGCTGTGAGCTCCAGACAGCCAAGACGCGCCCGACCATTGCCGACGCACATAATTTCAGTGGGGACGACCGTGGTTGGTCGTTCGGTCGGTCGTCTCGTCGGACGACGTGTATTTGGTAGCAGACCTCTTATGGAAACTCTGTGTATGTGTGTCGACTTATCATTTCTCCTTATTGTTCGACGGTGATTGGTTTTAGGATTGTCAGAGTTCTTGGTGCAAGTGTTCACTTGGAATTGTGTGTAGCTTCTGTGATTTCCACTCAGCAGATGAATGCTGTCTGCATACTGGGGTAGCCAGTTGGTCGGTTGCAACAAACCAGCGAGTGTGTGTTTTCCTCGCCGTGTTGATGCTGTCTGGCATGGCATGTAGTTCTACAGCCTTGGTGTTTTTCATTTCGCCTTTTAATCGTTATTGTGCCTTGACTGTGCTAGACACCAATTTTCAAGATATAGTGCTGCTGGGATCTTCCTTGTCACTGATATTTTCGGTTGTCATGCAGTTGGTTGAATGGAAGGGAACTGATTAGGTTGATGGTTGGTTCTTCAGCCATCCATAGGTCGTGCTGCCACCCGATTATTTGGTGTTATGCTTGGCTGCCTGTCCCACCTAAACTGTTGTTAGAGTTTCCTCCTCAGGCTGACACTTGGAACACTTCTGAGCACCACTGTTCTGTTGTTTGTGATTTTCATTTTACTGGGTCGCAGGCATTGTGTCAGACCTTCAGCCGTGTATTAATATTGTCTGTTTTATGTTTAGTATATGGCCTTCAACCGAACTTCATAACAGCTTTAAGATTAGGCCTTCAGCCACATTGAATTGAAAATTCTTGTTGCTCTGTATTTAGGCTTTCAACTGTGTTTAAGAATTTGTGGCTTTAATATGTAAATCCTTGTCTGTATGGTTTCTCTTTAATTATCTTGAATTCTTGAAACAGCCTTCAGCTGTGTTCTGTAAATGTTTATCTGAAGGTTGTCTTTTATTGTTCTTGAGTAAGTGTTTGGGTCTTCAGCTGACAAGATACTTCAAGTTTTCTTAAGATGTTTTCTGTTGTACTGTACAAAAGCTAATCTTTGAAGTCTCTCTTTTATTATGTAAAGAATTTTTTTAATTAGGCTTTCAGCTGAAGAATTAACTTAGCTGGAATTTGTAAATGCTTGACGTTTAAAGAATTTCCTTAGCTGACCTGAAATATTATTTCGGTCTTTAGTTGAGAAGATATTGTAATTTTACTTAAGTAAGGCCTGCAGCTGTTACTCTAAATCCTGGTCTTCTAAAAGCAATCATTTAAACTTATTCTGGAGAAGTTACTTGGGCCCTCAGCCATTAACTGATCTTTGTTGTTTTAAAGAGAAAACGCTGCATTGGTTTGAGGAATAAAGTTGTATGTGTTCTTTTATAAGTAACTGTAATTGACCTTGGACCCTTTCCACAACATGATCCACTCTGTCCTGCGAAACAAGATTTCAAATATAATATGCAGAATATGCTGTCACAGTACATTTGCACTGACATGGAAATGCTTGGAATAATTCCTTTATCTTATGCACCAGTTTATGTATTTCAGAGCTAGTTTGCAATTAATTCAATAAAACAGAAGAGTAACTGGCATGCTGAGGAACAAACACAAGGCAGTATGAAGTTTGGAACACACTTGAAGACGGCAAGTAAGGAACTACAAATGGGCTATCAGAGGGTTTGAGTGTGACTCAATGTACAATGCGGCTTGCATAGTCAAATGGTTGATTATTCCCATAGTGAAGATGGATAATATTTAAAAATTAGCAAAGCACACCTAAGTCGTATTGCTAAGGTATATTGGAACATTATTTAGTTTTCGTCCAGTTATGGTCCTTTTTAGCTACTAAAAGCAGATGGCATCCAAATTGTCTTCATAGTAACAGAACCACTGCAACATGTCAGTATTCGTTTGATGCAGCACTGCAACATTCAGTGACCTGTTTTCTCTTTAAAATGGGTCAACAAGCTGAAGGATAACTATACAGTGCACTACTTGAAAGTGTTAGTATTATGTTAATTAAAAATTACTATTTCAGCGAAATTGTCAGTATGTGGCATAATATTGCTATAATTGATAAAATGCTAAAAACAATATAACAATGCTATGCAAATTCTACTGATATATGATCAATATCTTATGGACTTGTTAAAACACAATCAAATGCCCCTTGATAATTATTCATGGAAACAAATATACTTCCAGCTGCCACTTTGCTTTCCAACTTGGTAGGTCAAATATAACATTGACTCTTTGTAATGTGAGTGACTGTCCATTAGACATAGTACAGGCCAGGGCCTATTCCACACAATACAATAAATTTACTGGCAAATTCGTCAATAAACCTGTCTCATCTTGATCTCCAGCTTAGTTAGAAAAAATATTATTAAATAATCTGTGCTGATAGTAATGTGTCTGTAAAGCAATCATGTAAATTTTAAATGTGCTACATCATGGCACAGATGGCACTGCTCCAACGATGATGTTTTTGCTCCACTACAGACAATGCTATGATTATGAAAACTGGGAATATTTCGCACAGGTTGAACACTTCTATAAACAGATGTTTTAGTATATATTATTTTAGGTATTTTACAATAAATTTTTAAAACCATAAGCAAAATAATTTAATTAAGGTCTTTCATTGGTTGTTAAAGTTTTTTTCAACTTTCAAACTCTGTCAAAAAGTTTACTTCATACTGTTTCCACATGTATGTTTACATCCTCCAAATTAACATCCTTATCTAAGTCTGTACCCTGTAAGCCACTAGATGATATGTTGTACTTCTGCACTATTCAATTCATTCCCTGGAAGAACAACTGTCAGTACAATTCTTGTAGGATAGTATCACACCAGTTTTGGATTGTGCTCATCGCTGAAGAGTAATGTGTGCATTGAAACACAGTAATAGCTGATATCCTGTACAATTTCATGAAAATGAATTTAAAATCTTTATTATATAAATGCACTCTGTTTCACTCACATACACTATTAACATGTCTTAAGCTCATTTTTGGAAATGTCAAATTTCCTATACAAAGAGGATACGTATTCATCTTATTTTTATCACTAGACATGCTAATAGTTCTACTCTTTTACTTTTTTGACAGGCACAAATATCCTTACATACAATGGTAAAAGAACAAGTAAAATTATTTGTACACACTATGCGATCAAAAGTATCAGAAACCCACAAAAACATGTTTTTCATATTAGGTGCACTTTGCTACCACCTACTGCCAGGTACACCATATTAGCGATCTCAGTAGTCAATAGACATAGTGAGAGAGCAGAATGGGGTGCTCTGCAAAACTCAGACTTCGAAAGTGGTCAGATGTTTGGGTGTCACTTGTGTTATATGTCTGTACACGAGATTTCCACACTCCTAAATATCCCGAGGTCCATTGTTCCCCATGTGACAGTGAAGTGGAAAAGTGAAGGGATACATACAGCACAAAAGCGTACAGGACGACCTCGTCTGTTGACTGACAGAAACCACCAAAAGTTGAAGAGGACCATAATGTGTAATAGGCAGAAATTTATCCAGACCATCACACAGGAATTCCAAACTGCATTAGGATCCACTTCAAGTATTACGACAGTCTACGTGTTATTAAAATATATATATTGATAGCGACTGGAAGTTCAAAAATATAACATTTTACATCATTAAAAATGCACCTGCATTGTAGAAGAACTGCTTAAGATGGTATGCTTAAACAGTTGCACTGAAACACATAATTTTGGTATTGGTCAGGTAGTTTGTCGTAGAGCTGTATTCCTGTTTGGAAATGTCGATTTTCCTTCATTTTTGTGTGTGAATGTTCTGTATGCATCAATTGCTAATTCTTCCTGATACTGTAGGTGTGGATTTTCTGGTTTGTATCGACAAGTTGGTGTCAGTTCTCTCTAATTTTATTTACGTATTATGTGATTTGTAAGGCAATGTAAAGCATTTTGTACTTGCGTGAGAGCTTCCCAAAAGAATTACTTTATTTTAACAATGATTCCATCTGTACACAGTACTTATTTTTTAGCCTGCTGTGTTGTATATCTTGTAAGAATTTTCATACAATAATATTTGGTAGTTAATTTATTGGTTATAAAGTTCACATGTGCATCCTATTTTAAAATGTCTTTATCTGTTGTGGATGGAATTTAAATTCATTAACAAATTTTAGTTTGTTTTTAGACAGAATTACTTCTGAATTTTTTAGGCTTTTTTGTGAGGTATGTAAATGCCTACAAACTGTTTAATCTGCATTTTTCTGTGCTTTTGGATACTTATTCTGCAGTCTGTGACACATATGTCATATGTGTGTTAAATAACTGTCTTATTATGAAAGCTTGTTTCATAATTACACTAGTATTACTACTACTTTGAAATGTTCTCCACATCACTTGTTATTAGACCAGAAGAATGTATAAAACCACACTTGCCATCAGTGCCCCATTTAGTCTCGCAGTATTACTTGTGTAAACTTTTTAGCTGACTTAGCAATCAACACTCTGCTTTGGTATGTAATTTACTATGTATTATCACTGAACTTTATTTGGCAACTTCTAAATTTGTCAGATATGGGTTCACTTTTATTAGTTGGTAATATTTATTAATGCTTCTCATTAATCATGTTCTTAATTATAGTGTCAGAGTCGAAATGTGTAATCTGAAATTATATACCAGGCAGTTGTCAGACATGTTCAAGCATATGGGTTTACTATAATTAAATAGAATTGAAGACTGACCACATTTTACAAACACTATATCCACATTGTCTTGCAAAAAGTTAATGCCCATAATGATTATTTCAACTGAGTGGCAAGCTGCTTCTCGACAAATTGTGAATAAGTCCCAGTAAAGATTTACACTGCTGTAATGTGTGTATTTTTTAAACTGAAGTTCAGTTGTCCGCCAAAGAAAACTCTGTCTTTCATTGAGCCCCCGTTACCATATTCAACCTTGGGCTATGAAGTTCCTAGATAGACAATAATGTTGACATTGTTCAGATGCACCATCACATTGACTGCCTAGGAATGAAAGTGAAAGGTTGCATACTAATACTGAGAACATCGCCAACTTTGGAAATGTATGGCACTGTTTGGAAGTATGGTGCTGCCTGTGAGCGGAATCGACAATACTCTTGACAGTTTTTTACATGCTACACAGTTAAGGATACTGGGTTAGATTTACTTTGTTTCTGTTTTTGTGTTGTAAATGAGTTCAAAACAAGACGAAACAACATAGTTATTAGAGTAGATCAATATGTATAAATCGTTGCAGTTGTTAGGGCAGATGAGGATAAAAACAGAACTGTAAAGAATTATTTCATGACAATTTTCCGTAAATATGTCTCAAATACTGTAAAGTGAAAATGCACTTGTGAATTACAAGTCTTCAAAAGACTCGCCAGTAGCAAGGTATTGTTGCACAATTGCTATGCCCTGACTTGGTGGAACTCCATCCGTCATTGAATTATTTTGTTTTTTGATGATGAGACCCCAATAAAAATTTATCCATTGGAGGGGGAGGGGGCAACAAGTGCCTATGTATGGAGGTACCAATGTATGGGAAAAACAAATTCCAGTAAAAATTTTCGACTGTTAATACATCAAGTTATGACAATGTTTTTTTAACGTTCAACTACATTTCCCTCAACAAGTTTTCATGGGTGAACTTTCATATCCATTGAACCAACTTTTCCACCTTTGTTTTCTTCTTGCAACGAAGTAGAGCACTTATCAGAGCAGGGCAGTGTTTTACTCGAAATCACAGTATTACTGCACAATATTATTGATAGTTTTATTCAGCTACCTAGGGAGTAACACAATAGTGTTGCTTAACATTATGTGCTATATTACTGACTCTCCAGGAGCTGCTTTATACGTCCATATGTTCAATGAGAAATACCTCAACCTGCCTGGTGGCAAGATTTGTGGAGAAACTGTTTCTCAGGAGTGTACTTTGCCAGACTATAGACCATGTATTTGTATAAAGATTTGTTAGAAATAATGTAACTGAGTTGATGTCTGATTGTTGTTCCCCAAAAGAACTGCCTTGTTTACACTTATTATTAGTATGTTTGCTTCTAGAAGTCGTATGTTGTATACTGGAATTCGTGACATGTTCAACATATGAGACATGGCCATTTTTAAATAATGGCATGTGTGATGTGGCCTAAACTGGTTTAAACCTAATCTGTGAAACTGGTGTGTGGCTGAAACCGGTCGTTATTTGGGTTTAAAATAAAAGCAGCTGATCCTCAAACATGCATTTTATACATTACTTAATGGCTGCTGATAGTTTCCACCCAAAATTTTAAAAAAAAATGATTAATACTATTGGTTGGTGGCCAGAAGATAATACGGTAGATGCATTTGTAACAGTTCCCTCCAAAAGGTACATAAAACTCATGCAACTGCAGCAGCATTAATTTAAAAGAGATACTTTAAATAAAAGAAAAATGCTTACAACTAAATTTGGGCCGACAAAGCTACACTAAAAGTTAATAGTTCACTTCAAGCACTTTTATTTATATAGTAAAAGTTTGGAAAGGCAAACATAGAAAATAGTTTTACAATGAAACAAATAATTTACAATATGAACTATGGAAATCTGTTAGTCTTTAACTTTGGAAAGTGCACGGCAATGCAGCTTATCTGTTCATTGTTAGAGATGTGTGGCAGAATGTTAAGATGACAGTGGTGGCTTGTGATGTTGCAAAGTTATTATAGCAACTCTGTTTGTCGTATTTCCATGGCGAATAATGCTGGTGACATCTGTTCTCTATTGGGCTGCAAAGTCATGTGTTGTGCTGTTTAATAGGCCACTTCCTGAATAGACATAACTGTTGGTGTAATCCACATTTTTAGTATGTGCACATTTAATACACGTTATACACCCCCAATTCTCGTTTCAGTACTTAATACGCACTTTGTGATAATTCCCAATCATGATACTACTGTTTGTCATATTTGCATTCGACTATTGCAATCCCAAATTCACAGTCAGTAAAATGGTTATTACACCAGATCTACATTTCTAATTACGTTAATCATGACAGCTACATCTTTGAACACTCGTCTGCTCACTAAGAAGACAAATACGATGTGTGATTTAAAAGTTTAAAGAATAGGCTTGTAATTGTACAATGGTGGTGCTTACATGCCACTGTGATGCATCTTCTTTAAAATAGTCCCCTTCTGACGGAAAACACCGACTCCAACGAAGTTTCCACTTTTGGAAACATTCCTCGATTTTTTTCTGAAGTGTGTTAAGGATCCTCTCTATATCTACCTGGATGTCTTCAATATAGTGAAATCGTTCCCCTTTCAGATAAAATTTCAATTTAGGAAACAGGTAGAAGTCCGCAGGGGCCAAATCAGGGGAATATGGCGGTTGTGGAAGCACAGGAACTTTCAATTTGGTCTATAATACAACGATGGAGCAGGCATGACGAGCCAGAGCATTGTCATGGTGAGGCACCCAACTCTTGTCTTTCTACAATGCAGTCCTTTTCTTGCGCAACTTTTCGCGGATACGCTCAAGGACACATTTGTAGTAATCTTGGTTAATTGTCTCTCCTTCAGGGTTAATTTTATAATCCATCGAAAAAAATCACCAACATTGTCTTCATCTTTGACCGACTTTGCCATGCTTTTTTCGGCTGTGGTGAACCTGGAGTCTCCCGCTGCGAAGACTATTCAGTTCTTGGTACACTTAAGTCGGTATTGTCTCTGGCCACTTGAAAATACTTTTGGAATGAATTTTGCGGACACTCGATGCATGTTCAGATCTTCAGTTAAAAATGACTGATCTGCATAGAAGTTCATCAGCCATCTCCCTAATTGTAAGTCTACAATCAGAGCGCACTAAGTCGCAAACTTTCACAACAGTTTCATTCGTTTTTGAGGTGGAAGAACGACCAGACCATGGTTCATCTTCAAATGATTCCGTGCCATTTTTAAATCTGTTGAACCAGACAAAACCATTTGACTGACTTATACAATTATCTCCAAAAGTTGATTTTAATAGTTCATAAGTCTCAGAAGCTGATTTCCTGGTTTTAAAACAATTTTGCACAAACTCATTGCTCTGTTTTGGCGTCCATTTTCATGCAGACAGAATCCGGCAACAAACCCTAACGGATCTCCACTCAGCCAGCTGTCACAACGAACTGAATAAAGGAAACGCAGTTTCCTGTCAGAGGGCGTTCAAGAACAAGGCAATGTGTCAGTAATCTGAATTGTCAATCTTAAAGTTACACGATTCTCTGTTTCACAAAGATTTTCATTTCTAATCAACAATGCACCCCTCACCATACTGCCGCCGCACACATTCTAACACTTTCTCACTGTATATCGTTGCTCAACTATTCCTCTCGATATTGCTTTTGGGCTTTCATGTCTGTGATTTACATAACACTTCTTCACGTAGCAGTTAATATTAATATTAATGTGTATAATACAAACAAAAGAATTTAAAGGCTTTCCATATTCAAGCAAAAATAAAGAAAAATTAGTGGGCAGTTTTCTCAGCAATAACGAACACAACACCTTACATTACATAAAGAAATCTTTGAATGATTGATTAAATGTTACATTGTAAAAGTAACACGAAGCAATGTGTGAGTTCTAGTTTAAAATTTCAAAATTAACAGTAACGTTATACTCTGGTGAAGATCAACATTGTGGATTTTTCACTTATCAGTTGTCAGTTAAAGTATGAACGTCAGTGTACCTCGTCCATTTCTTACATTTCAGTATTTACTTTTACTCACATATGTCAAATTACACAAAACGAAATTTAAACCAAGTGAATTACACAATATAAATTCTAAAAAATTGACCTTTAAATGTATAACTCAGCCAATTAAAATTGTCATTGTAGACTACTTTTCTACCATTCCCTCTGGATCCACTGTACTGCTCTCTATGCACCACGTTTCATAACTTTCATCTTCACTGATTGTGCCACTGTAGCCTGATACAATTTTAAAATCCACTATGATCTTAACCCAATTTTCTACCTTGACTTTAGATAAAATAAATAGTATGTATTCAGTGTGATACATTCATCACCTCAAATGGATCTATTTATACATAAAAAATTTTAATATCCCATTATTTATTTCTCTGGATTTTTTATACTTCTTGACTAACACTGAATTTTCCAGTTAAATATCAACCTTCTTTATTTTCTCATTATATCTTCTCTTTCTCCCCTCCAGTTTCGTTTCCACCAATTCCCTCATTCTTTTTTATTTTCGTTCCAATTTAAATCATTTCGAAGGGGAAAAGGCGGTTTCTCCTGTACAAAACTCAAAGATCTCTCTCCCTACATAATCTCATTACATATTCAATACTCTCTACAATATCTCCACATGAGATATAATTGTTGCTACAGTATGTGTCTCACAACTATCCATATTCCTGCATATAACACACTGGAGGATGCCCTGCTGGATGATAGGTTGACATATATGTTACTGTTATTATGTGATCGATAAGACCTTCCTTCCATTTTTGATATGTTAACTGTGACCTGTTATCAGAAAGCATGGCTTTTGGTTTATTAAATTTAATAAAATATTCCTTTTTATTCCTAACTTAGTCAAAATCGCCTTGCCAGTTGCTTTACACAAAAGATAGAGCTTTACAACTGTAAAGAATACTTCCAGCATTACAAAAATATAGGCAAAACCTCCTTTTGTCTTCAGCAAATGAACATAAGAAACCACTGTTAACAGTTCTATCAAATTGTTGTATGGGAAGTCTGAACTGTGGCTGGTAGCCTTCGCGCTCTGACACTTATCACACATTTTAATATAGTTATTTACCCTGCTCACCACGTTGTCAACAATTACACACTCTCTTAGTTTTTGTATAAACTTCATAGCACCTACATGTCTAAAACTGAAATGGACGTAGTCAATACCTTCTCATGAATTTACAAATTCCTTCTATTTTATTCTCTTCCTGAACTCCTTCTATATGAAACAATATTTCATGTACCTCATCTACATCTTGTCTTATCTCATTATTCGCACCCAGTGATAGTCTGGATAATGCATTGGCTACTTTGTTCTGCGTACCATTGGCATACTGTATTTGAAATTCAAATTGTTGCATGAACATGGTCCATCTTGTCAGTTGTGCATGCATTAGTCTAAAATTCTTGAAAAAAAATAAGGGCTCAGCTATCAATATAAATGATAGTTTTGTTTCTTCACAGATAACCTCAGAACTTTTTATTTTAATTATCCACTAGTTTAATTATCCACTACCACCCCATCGAAAATTACTTTCACTTCTGTCTCCACAATTAATTTGTGCTCTGAATTCCATTAAACAATCCATCCCTAAAATAATATCCATACTCAGACCAGTTATGACAAAGAATTGTGGACCAGACTAATGCTCCCAAGACCGAATTCCAAAATAATTTGATGCTTAACAGCTTTAGCCAACAGCCTTGCCGCAGTGCTAACACCAGTTCCCATTAGATTACCGGAGTCAAGTGCTGTCAGGCTGGGCTAGCACTAGGATGGGAGACCATTCGGTCTACCAAGCACTGTTGGCAAACGGGGTGCACTCAGCCCTTGTGAGGCAAACTGAGGAGCTACTTCATTGAGAAGTAGCGGCTCTCGTCTCGGAAACTGACATATGGCTGGGAGAGGGTTGCGCTGACCAAATACCCTCCATATCTACATCCAGTGACACCTGTGGACTGAGGGTGACACGGCGGCCGGTCGGTACCTTTAGGCCTTCATGGCCTGTTCGGAAGGAGAGTTTTAACAGCTTTACTCAGTTTACCAGTAGTGCACAGTATCTTCAGTCCTAATACTCTCGCATTAACTACCTCGTTATCATCTGTTATACAATTATAAAATTCCTCAGCAACTGTACCAATTCCCAAAAGAGCTTTTACTTTCCTACCATAAGACCTTATTCTCACAAATGGTTGTACAGACTTAACGTCATCGACATCCTCTTCCTCATGTAATAAATCTCTCTCACTATTGCATGTTCCTAGTCTCTATAACCTTACTTTGACTTTACTTCTTCTCCTGACTCCTTTTCAGTTGCACATAAACTTCTTTCCTCCTCCTTACAAGTTGCTATTCTCCTGCTTTTACCAGTGATGAAAACGTTATCCTTCTCCTCTAAATATGCTTCTATGTCACTGTTTATAGGATCTGTAGAAGTCTCCTCTCCAACAATTTCAGAAATTTGCCCTTCTCGTTCCTTAAAACTTTCCTCCAACCTACCATGCTTCTTCATTACAACTACTTTCACCACTATCTCGTTCGGCACTCTCAACACTTTCAGTCTGAATCATTTTATCTTCATTTCTGTTATCTCTCCACCCCTCTTCATATTCTTTGATACCATCATACATCTGGAAAACACTGACTCTACATTAATTATTCAGTTAACTTCAGGCACTATCTCCTCAATCACCAAATTCTGACTTCCACATCTCTTATGACAATGACTAATATTGCGTGTATTGTATATTAGTAAACTTCTTGCCTCACCATGGCGACTTCTAATATTGGAAGGCCTGAACATCTGAGATACCCCAGTGTTGGCCCTCACTATTGTGAGGTACCATTTCCCATCTGAAATTCTCTTCTTCTGTCATAAGCTCTACTGTTACCTCTAAAAAATATTCGACCTCTTCCTCTGTACCTCTCACATTTATTTGCTTCACTCTCTTTGTCTACTCTCAGTTCTTCAGAAACCACTCAGACTTGCTGTTTTCAGGAAATGAACGATTTGTTTTCCATCTGTCTACATCCCTCACACTATTCAAAAAGTCTTTAATATTATTGTTATGCCCTATAAATCTACAATCTTGTTAGGAGGTAAATCACCCATTAATATCTCTTTAGTTCCCTATCAATCGAATTACTACCCAAATGTTTCATATTATTGATCTACCTCTCCCAAAATTCTCACATATTCTCCCTGTTTCTCCTATGCTAGAAGAGAGCTTTCTTAAAAAAAAACTTATAACATCACTTTGTTTTTCTTTGGTCCAGTATCCTGCCAGAAAAGCTGACTCAAAGTCCTGATAAGTTTCATATTTATCAGGTACATCTGCTCACCAATGCAAACATTCTCCTTTTAAGCATGCACTGGCCATCCTTAACTTATCTTTCTCTGTTCATGATTTACATTCCCTTTATGTTATTAAAACTACTGCCATTTCTCACACGTACTATTGCTACTGAAGCTGCATCACTTTTGCCTTGTACTATTCTCTCTAATGTCTCTACCCTATCCTCAATCACACAATCAGTCCGTTTTAACTTCTTTCATTTCCACCTTAGTCTTTTGGCTTTTGAAAATGCGATCACAATATTCGTTCACTGCAGTCTCCCTTTTTCCACTTTGGGACTTCAACATTTTTAGCCAAGCATTCTACCTTTTCCTTTACTATGCTCTCAAATTCAGTTTCCTTAAAAGCCTCTCTAACATCATCTTTGAATTTATCAGAATCTTTATTTTCCTCCAACTTGAGCTCAGACATCTTCTTTTGT
Source organism: Schistocerca gregaria (assembly GCF_023897955.1). Classification (NCBI taxonomy): domain Eukaryota; kingdom Metazoa; phylum Arthropoda; class Insecta; order Orthoptera; family Acrididae; genus Schistocerca; species Schistocerca gregaria. The sequence continues at coordinate 94,943,804 of NC_064924.1, forward strand.
ATCCCATCTTCCAACTCCCTTTTAAAATCCTTCAAGCTTTGTTTGAATTTTTTATCCAGCTCCTTTTTTGACTGGTCGAACTTTTCCCTAACAGTTTCTATTTGTTCACTAAGTTCTCTTCAATTCTTTCTGTCCTTTTTTATTTTCTCTTCTCTTTTTTCCTGTGGTCTGATCTCGGATTTCATCTGGTCACTCAGTTCTTTATGTCCTTGCTCCATTTTCGCCAACAGCAATTCAAACATCCTTTGTACTCATCCCTTTCCATCTATTTCTCCTTTGACACCTGGTCCCAATTTCATGATTGCTCCTTTTTTCTGCATATTCCATAACAAGTCCTAGACCTTTATCTACCAATTGTTCACTGTAACTAGCCATCCAATTATCCTCTTTAACTGTAACTTTGTACACTCTATGAAAACAACACGAAACAAAACAAGTCACCTCCTACCAAATTCCAAACTTTGATCCTAAGATTAACAGATTCATGAAGACAGTATTAAAATAACTCTCTCCTGTCACAGCATAGTTAATATATGTGGCGAAAACGTATCCCAGGAGTGTACTTTATGCGACTACAGGCCACAAATTTACATGAGGCTTGTTAGAAGTTGATGTCTGATTATTTCACCTGAGAAAAACTTGTTTTACTTCTGGATTGTATTGGTGTGGAGAAAGTGATTCAACCTACTCACTGAATTATGTAAATCACATACAGTTCTGGTACTAATCCTGTTAACACTGTAGGATAAGCCTCTACATCCGTTCACTTATGGCTGTTATTATTAACAACCATGTTATTACACCTGAAAGTGTGGTAACATGACTCCAAGTACGAAGTAAACATAGCCCTCATGGTTTGACAGTTGTCACATCCAATTTGCCCTCACCGTGAAGCTTAGACCAGTAGCAAACAAGTAGCTTTAATTCTATTGGTCGTTGGTCAGAAATTAACGATGGATGTCACGATTTAAGTGCACGACCATATCATACTTTAAGGTATGCCAATTTGAAAATAACACTGTTCATGTGTTTACAAGACATCCCTCCAAAAGGAACATAAAAAAAACATACAACTGCAGCAGATTTATTTAAAAGAAAGAGATAGTTATAGCAAAATAAAATTCTTGTAACTAATGGTGGGTCAACAAAGCTACATTGAAAGTTAACATTTCATTCAAGCACTTTTATTTATGTAGCAAAAGCTAAAAAGAAATAAAATAATTTTGTAATGAAACAAACGATTTGCAGTCTGAACTACAGAATTCTGATACTTATAACTCGAAGGAGCACATGATAATGCAGCTTATCTGCTCGTTGCTGGAGAGGCGTGGCAGTATGTTTAGAAGATGATTATGGCTCGTGATGCTGCAGGCAATATTATTACAGCATTCCATTTGTCGTATTTCCATAGAAAAACATGCTGGTTACGTCTCTTCTCGATCAGGCTGCAAAGCCATCCACATAATTGTTAGTGACAATTCACATGTTTAGTATATGCACGTTTATTACTCATTATACACATCTAGCTCTCATGTTAGTACTTTATACACTGTTTGTGATGATTTCCGATCACACCATAACATTTGTCACATTTGCATACTACTATCACAAACGCAAATTCACAATAAGTGAAATGTTTCTTATACCTGATCCACAATTGTAATTATGTTCACCATGACAGTTAACTGCTTCAAACAATCGGCTGTTCACTAAGATGACAAATACATTATTCGGGTTTAAGGAACCTTGGCTCTCTCGATGTAGTCAAATGGCAGAAAAAACTGTAATATCTACTCTCAAAAGCATTGTTGCTACAGGTTGAGACACAGTCCATTTCGTAATAACCAAACCATATAATCTTTTTGTTTATAATGATGACTTCAAATTGGATTATGCTCTGTGACAGTGATCGGAATCGTCAGTTGTAAAGTTCCACAATTCACTGTTTCAGCAAGTTTTTCAGTCCAATTGAAGAACACACCCCTCGCCATATTTTAGCACACATATTAACACTCCCCACAGTATACTGCTGCTCAACTGTTACTCTCAATATCGCTCTCTGTACTTTCATGTCTAGAATTTATGTGGCAGTTCTTAAAAACACAGTTAATATTATAAATTCAGATAAAATAAACAAAAGTATTTAAAGTCTTTCCATATTCAAGTAGTAATAAGTAAACACATTTATCCATTAGAGGAAAAGAAATAAATTGTAGTTACTTTTTTATATTATTACCAAACACTGCTATCCTACAATATCAAAGATATGAATTCTCAGTCTAAAAAAGTGAAAGAAACTACAGAAAGAAACGAAAAAAAATTATCTATCAGTTATTGCTATACCTTCACCGACCACAAACAACTCGTAAAATGACAAAGGTTGGAAAAGTTACTTTTTGAAAGTAACTAAGTTACAGTTAAAGTTAATTCCCAAGAAAAGTGAATAAGTTACAGTTATAGTTACTGTACACCAAAGGTAACTTCATCAGTTAATGCATGTTCTTTTTCAACAAAAATAGTTTTTTTATATGTTTCCTCTCTCAATTCATTCCTCGTTGTCTTAAAAACAATACCTCCTATACTGAAAGGTGATTCTACGTGTGTTCTAGTTGGAATGTCTGTGTTATATTTAAGAATGAGCGTCTTGATTGTGGGAAACTTCTGTATATATGCTGGAGATTGTAGTACAAATTGTTGACGGTCCTGTTGATCACATAAGGTAAATGTATTAGGTGTACAACTCTGCTTGCGCCACTTTGCAATAGATGGCAGTACCGACAAGTGGGGTTCGGATGGTTGGTCATAAGTGTAATACAACAAGCTTAGGCATCGGTAAACATAACGCCATAAAAATATTAGTCGATTTGTGATTGCATCATAAAGTTATTCTCGATTAAGTACGTCAACTTACGTACCCATTTCTCGCCATTTGCGGGATGTTTTAATTTTCTTCTTCAACATGAAGAAATCTGTGGCTGTGGCACTTAAAATGCTGGGTAAGACCAATGGTGAGGGAACTATTAGTGGAAGAACGTGTAGAGAATGTTTCCAACGCCTTGAGAATGGTGATTTTGATGTTGAAGACCAGCATGGAGGAGGAAGACAGAACGTTGTCGTAGCTACTGAAACAGACGAACAGAGTCACAGGACATCATTATTGAAACGTCCGCCCCCAGTAGCTGAGTGGGCAGCGCAAAAAAGTGTCAGTCATGAGTGCCTGGGATCGATTCCCGGCTGGGTTGGAGATTTTCTCCGTCAGGGATTGGTTGCTGTGTTGTCCCAATCATCATCATTTCATCCCCATCGTCACACAAGTCGCCGAAGTGGCGTAGAATCGAAAGGTAATTTTGTAGCAGGTGAGTGCTCAACCCTGTGTCGCAAAACCCGTCAAAATGTACATTGAGACGTTGAAATGAGAAGTCCTATCCCTCCCGTCGTATTCTCCATATGTTGCTCTCTCTGACTACCATCTTTTCGATTAGTGGCATACAGTCTGCCTGACCAGCACTTCCGATCACATGAACAAGTGCAAAATTGAATCGATTCATGGATCCCCACAAAAGAGGCCCAGTTCTTGCGCCACGGGATTCTTATGCTATCCAAAAGATGGGAGAATGTAGTGGCCAGCGATGGGCAATAGTATGAATCGTAATTGTCTGTAGTTTTTCACAATAAAGCACCGAACTTCGATAAAAAACGGTGGAAGCAAAGTTGTAGACCTAGTATTATGCCTCTCACAGCAGAAAAAATCTTTCTCCTCATCATCAAGTACTTCTGACTCTTCTCTGACAGTGTCTCTTACAGTTGTTGTTTGCAGCATAGGTTCCAGCACGTGAGCCTTGTCTACACAGAAATGTGTTTGATTTATCTAGTTGGTTTTGAATTTTTGGATTAAGCATGCAGACAGGATTAGGTCTTATTTTCAGATACAACTGCAGAAAGACTGCATCAAACAGAGTTCTGCACTGTGTCAGCTTAGAGGATAATTTTTTTGGCTTTTGTTTCAAAGCAGTCGGAGTTGGGAGAAAGAATTACATGAGAATGTTGTTTAGCCTTGTAGCAAGTTCAGAGCCTGTGCCAGTGAACTCAAAACATCACAGTATTCTCTTAGGAAAGTAACTTCTTCAGGAGTCAGTGTTAGTCTTGGGAATTAACAAAAGGTCCATGCCACTGTCTGTTTTTTCATTGCCACTATCTATCAGTTTTTGGACCCATTGGACAGCCTCATACATTGAATTCCAACTCATAATTACAAATGGACACTGCAAGCATCTCAAGTATGGTCTGTAACTTGGGTTAACTGACTCTGTTTGTCCCAAAGCCTGTAACACTTTACCACAGAGATCCTTGAAACTTTCTTGAATTTTATATTTCCAAGTGCATGTTCAGAATCTTTCACGGTAATCAAATTTAACGTATGAGTTGCATAATGTTGGCAAGAGGTCATTAGTGTCTCGTCTTCAGCACTTTCTGTTCCACTTACTGATTCTAATATATTGAAGCCATTTATAAATTGTAAATCATTATAATAATCATCAGTTTCACATTGTATTCTTACTCATCAACAATATTTTCCCTCTGGAACAATCTAGAAGTCTTGCCTACGTTTGTGCCATTGTCTGTTGTGGATACTTTATTTGGTATGTGATATCGTAACAATGTGTCACTTATTTCCTTTGCCATGCCATCATATGTATGTCTTCCTTTCATATGTCTACATGCTAATTCTGTCATTCTTCTTTTTAGTGTGATTGTATCAAGCCACTGACCAATTATTCCAGTGAAGCTCTTGAAACACAATAACATAAGACAATTGAAAAGTCAATGATTCGACCTTGATGACACAAGAAAAGTCTGATCTCCACATTAAATTACAAAATATGTTCAGAAAATTAATAAATGATGTTATCTAAAATATGAGGTATTTATGAGAATACCTTTTCCCTTATTCCATACATTTATGGTAGATGACACCTCATGTACTAACTCAAGTTCACCTTAGTTTTGGCTTTACATTCTCTCAAATCACTTATTTAATCTTAGCACTTACGGTTTTGCTAGTGCAACTGACAGAGACTTTTGGAATCCCAGACATACAAGATGTTTAAGAGATGGCTCCTCTACTATGCAGAATGACTGAGCAGTTTTATGATAAAGTTCATTACTGCTTTGTCAGCTGTACTTTCGGTTACATATTGTGAAGCTGAAGGGTTGTTCCAAGAGTTAAGTGTTGTTTGTTTTGACATTGACCCATTGTGGTACTGCTGCACTTCCTTTTCGAGCCTTGTACTTTGTTTTCCTCAGTTTCTTTTAGGGAATGTGGATTTTTGGTCTAAACGAAAGTGAGAATTGAATATATTAGCTTTTTGAAGTCTGTATAGTCTCTTCACTGCCCAGCCTAATGGGACTGAAGGTCAATCTGGTTAATAAAAATCCCATATAGATCAGAGGTCTATTCATTCTCTCTTCTGATCCCAGGTGTACCACTCAAAACAAACATTTCTTATACAGAAAACTAATTTTATTTACATTTTCTTACTTCTTACATAATACATGCTATAGCTCTGGTCAGGCATACTGGCAGGTGGCTGTTAGTGTGGTTTTGCCAGATCATGAGTCAGATGCACTTGGTAGTCACATGCACCTCCGTTACTCATTGTAATAATTTATTCTTTGGTCAACACAAATATATCTATGTTTCTGCAGTGAAATGTTGATTTATGCCATGTCCGTCATATTGTTGTGTAAGCAATTTGTGTGTACATTATTTGAATTTAAAAATATTTTAAAAGATTTGCCATTCAATTCAATATTTTCATTCTACAGTGTATAAAATTACTGTAGATAACATTGGCTATTGTCTGTTTATATGAAGTGCAAACGCAAGTAAATCAGTGACAAAAGTGTATACTTGTGTAAAAAATATAACTACTGGAATTTCAAGCAGGTTAGCAAACTAACTATAATGCATAACTGGTCAAACTTAGCTCTTCTGACTTGTTTAGTTTGCTGTATCTATAAACTAATTTACTTCCTAAATTAATTTACTTCCAGTATTCACAGACTGCACATGCACAACAAATAACCTGGCCTCTTTTCCAATAGGTATCTGAAGGCCCCCACTTTGGCCAGAACTCAGCCAGGTGTACTTTAACAAATGGTTTTGACTAACTCAAGTTTCATCCAAGTAGAATATGCCACCTGAAGTTTGCCCGCAAAAATTTAATTCTAGGGGCCACTATAATGTTGCAGTCAGGTAAAAATTGTCTACCATCATTCTAATGCTTGTATTTAAATCCTATATCATTGAATATGCGTCACACAGATCTAGCAGATCAATATGCATCTCACAGATCTAGCAGATCCAGTAAAATTTATTTTTTCAATTAACTTTTTTCTCAATTTGTAAAAATTTGTCGTAAAATTCATAAATTTTACGCATTAGGGTGTCTTTGTTAAACTCATTTAGTTTGGTTAAAGAGCTGTGTTGTTTAACATTTCCTGGGAGATTCAAGACTTTGTTTCCTTACAGTGTTTTTTTTTTCAGTAACATATGATTACATTTATTGATATCTTCACTGTTGATTGTGTCTACCTTTCCTAATGTGTGTGCATGTAGATGTTAACATTCCACCATCATTGTCTACAAGATGTTTTAAATATTGATAGACACTGTCGATTATGGATTCACTTTTCCGCCAAAACTCAGTTGCCTTTTTCTGTTGCATTGTTTCTATTGTCAATAAATTTCTTATTAGGGTTGTTTGGAAACCTGACCCACATGGCACAGGGGAAATATATGTTTCTTCATGCTCTTCCATTTTCTCAAATACTTTCATTCAGTAAATAAATTCCACAAACAATATCAGAAGACTCATTTTTTTTACTTTGAGTCAAGCTACCGAAACTAATAAGTCAATAAAGAACAGAAAACAAGAACTACTCGAAAATCTACACAACATGTCGCTACGGACACCCTACTAGTGCTCAAACTAGTCAACTACAGACTCTCAGCATTGTCCTTTTCGAATGTTAAAGGGAGAGCACTACATGGGACTAGGCATAACTGGAACATCACTACACTTGTAGGTACCAACCTGTATGTCTGATCAGAGCCAGTGTTTGTTATGTACATCATGTATCCCTCACAAATTATTGCAGGAAACATATAATGATCTCCACTGGAAGGCACAAACGTATGATTATGTGCATGTGAAAATCCAGGACTAACAAAAAAATGTCACTTACTGATTTAGGTTTTAAAAAAGTCTTTGATATATGTTTCCCTCCTTTAGACATCTTCCATATTGCAGTCTTCCTTCTCTTATGCAAACAGATTGTATCATTTGGAATTGCTTTCTTCTTATCAATAATGTAATGCAGCACTTCCTTAGTCATTTTGAATCCTTTCCAATGTTGGATGAGATTTCTTCTGTCATCTAAATTTGGCTCCTAATTTTGTGTTACTTCCCTCTGCATCACCATTTCTGCAATGTCATTGTCAGTTTATTGTTCAACTTCAATTTTTGTCATATGTCCTGAGATGTCCTCTGCATCGACATACAGCCAAGTAAATTTTTGAGCAACGAAATGATATCATTGAGTTCAATTTCTCATTTGCATTCAAAGTTGAAATGTCCACCTTCATGGTCTAAATTAATTTTCCAAGACTGTACAAGTCATGTGTTTTGAATTGCTTCCCATAGTTCGGTAGGTCAATTCCCTTCAGAATGGTTACACAGTATTCTTAATTATCAATCACTGGTATCAACAACAACGATACTTTTTCTTCAGTATCCCATGGTCCATTGGCTGGCAAAAAGCAGTCATGTTTGGTGGTAAAAATAAGGCTTTGATATCTCCATCTGTGAGTTTGGCACTGCCAGGATGTAAATGTGTGTTGCCAAGAAGGAGTGGAGTGTTCTTCAGTAAACTGTTGTCTTTCAAATATTTCTCTACAACTGGTAAATATTAATTTGGGAACGAGGTTTTAAAGATTACTGGATTCATTCATGCTTTCTTTTTGAAAGCTCTAGATTTCTGTGTTTTCCCTTTTAATGTAAGCTTCAGCTTGTGGTTGCCAGTTGTATTACCACAGGCGAATATGGGAACTTGTTCCTTACTTTTATTGTACCTGGATGTCAGAGCTTCCTTTTTTGAATCAAACTTTTTGTAGAGAGCATCTTGTAATTTACTCCACTCCTTCCACAGTTGTAAAATTGGTCACCAGAAATTCCCTTGCCATCTGTTAACTTCGAAAGATCACCTTTAAACAATGACACAGACTCTTTGTCAGCAGATAAAACCTCTACACTAATTGCAACCTGGGGAATGCCAAATGGTTTCTTCCACCTAACCAGCCATCCATCACAGGCCAAAAGAAATTGTAAATCTTCTCCTCTTACCTGCCACTGAAATGATAGTGCTTTTTGCTGCACTATAGGTCCTACAATCAGCATACCTTTTCTTTTCAATATTCATGCAACAAAAATAAATATTCCTCAACTTCTCCATGCTTCCATCTCAACGTAGCCTTTCTTATTTTATTCCATTTCCACTAGCTTGGGAAGTACACAGCTTCTGAAGTTCTCCTCGATTTTTCTTCCAGCCCACAGCAGTACTTTTTCCTACCCCTAACTCCAAAACAAAAATTTTAGTAGTTATAGCATTCAGTTTTCTATCCATAGTCACTACAATTTTTTTCGTTTATCACCCATTTTTGAATCTTTTTGGCAACATTACGGAAATCAGTTTTCCATTCACAGTCACTACAATTTTTTTCATTTATCACCCATTTTGGAATCTTTAAGTAAAACACAGACGACAGCACAAAACAACAATTTTACAATGCATGTACTTTAGGTGTCTGATATACAGCTGAAGAAAGAAAGAACACAGGGTTGTCAACAGAGCTGATTTTTACATATGGTCATTGTTGTTTGTAAGTGCTAGAACAGGACTTCTAAGGATTGTTTGTTAAAGAGTGGTTCCAATAATTGATTTAAGATTAACAATAGAGCATGTTTGGTACATTACAACTATAACTTCAGATGTGTCAGAAGCACAAAAGAAACATAAGACATTTTGAAAGGCCACACAGCATTGTAGCTGGCGCCTGTTTCCTTGAGACTGTGAAAAGTACAGTACATACAGTAAATTAACCATTACTTTATCATGGAGAAGTATTATTATGATATTAATTAAGTTTCCCAGTAGAACAGAGGTCAGATAGTGATGAGCTGCATTGTGGAAAGTTTACTGTATTTATAATGCTGAGAATGTTCCCTATTTGAATAAAACAATGTTATCCATCACATTTTTATTTAAAGGCCTAATGCTAACAGCAAGCAGAAAATCAACCTGCACATTTTTTTAAGTTCGCTGTGAAGCTCCATTAGCTTTGCACTCTTTTCCCATCGACGCATTATCTGCAACGACAGGAATTATTTACTTCCATCTGAAGTCAAAAATTCAACAATGTCAGCATAATCCAGCCAAAGCATGCATGTGTCAGCTTCCTTCTCCATGTTGTAGAGACATGTGAAACTAAATGTAACATTGGAGACTGCATGCTATTCATAAGTGACATTTCACTTGACTGTAACCTACTCATTGTTGTGTACCAGTGCATATTTTCTTATAAAAATGTTGTGAATAAATGAGCAGGTATTAAATGCAATAACAGCACTAAAATTATAATTCAGTCATTTCATATGTACATTGTTGAGAAGATTTAATTTCTGAACAAATGTCGCGTTTTTTTAAACTAAAGGACGATATTACCCTGTCTTATGATACTTACAACAAAACTTGTTACCTGCAATAAAAAGTAACGACACTTTCGTTAAGTCGTTACCAGTGTTGCCAACAGTTAAACTGAGCTCCTCACGTGTTTCAAGTCCAAAAAAACAACATAAAACCACTAACAAAAATACCCCAACTCCCATAATCGCTAAAATGTCCAATAAATTACAAACGAAAACAGTAAGTATATTAGTAATTAGTATCTATTATTATTAAATAAAATCTTCACAATCATTAAATGAACATACAATAAATCAATCAGCAAATCAAGATCGGGAGCATATAAAGAGCTCTGTAACAGGAGCTAATCATTTAAATGAATTCGCCTTCTTCAGGTGAATCATTTTTGTGTGCATCATCATCATCATCATCAGTTTGTAACTGGTATGATTATTTGGTACTGAATTTTGTACAATGTATATCGGAATTTCATATTCGTTACAGCATTTTCCTTCCAACCTTAAAATGCAGCGTATTCGTAATACAGCAATTAAAAGATTTAACTTCATTCTATTCCTCTGCTTGTTTTTTCTGACATTCATACTGATACATAGTCTCTCAACATCGGCGTTGGAATGAGGCAGTATTAGGAGAGTAATCGCAAAAGTCACTAAGTCCTCAAATGTGGATTCCCCTTGAGCATTTTTAAAACGCAATATTTCATTCCAAAATTTTTTGTGTCTTTGGTTTCATGCCAGTTCAACAAATGAAATTGTCGCCACTGATCATCCACTCTTGCTATAAATTCTACACTTCTATTGAACTGATCCATTATCAATTAGATTTTCTTTGTTGTGGTTAAGTGCTTGTTCTACACTTATCCCAGAATTTTTTCATCAATTTCAAATTTTCTCCCAACATGTTTTTTACTTCTTCAATTAGACTTGCTATAAATGTTATGCACCAATTACGCAACATTTCTTTGCCTTGCCATGGTTATACTTTTTCTCTCATTTCAATCAACTGCCTTTTAAAGCGGAATCTGCGCTAAACATCTTCGATCGAAGAAATCACGAATATTTCTAGTAAAAATATTAACTTTATTTGCAGATAAGGTAACTTTGCTAACAAGCATATCTATCAGGTTGGTCAACTCTTCAAAGAATTTGGTGTGATCTGTATCTTTCGATTCGAACATTTTATTCATTATGTTTATTTCAATTAATATCGGTTATAAAAATGAAATATATGCGTAATTACTCTCGTTTGCACACAAAGCGTGAAATAACTCTGCCATGTGACACCTTTCGCGCACTTTAGCTGATGAAAAATTTCTTTTTAGCTCTGATCATTGTGTGCATATTCTTGATAGAGCGGATTCTATTGATAGCCACCTTGTATGACGTGCTTGAACTGTTTTTGATGGTTTCTGTCCATCGTTATTGGTTTTGTATAGCTCCTTGTTAAGAGATTGTCTGGTAGAGTAGCGACTAAACCACGTCTCTGTAATTAAAAACTCCAAATCTCTTCGTAAAAATTATTTTGCAACAGCAGAAATAGCCAGTTGCAAGGAATGGCACAAGCAACATACTAAAATTAGGTGTGGTACCTCTTCTTTTAATTTCGTAAATACTCTGTTATTTACTCCAGCCATGACAGAGGCACTATCTGTTTCAATCTTCATGTCACAAATCAGATCGTTGAAGTGTCTTCTTTATAGTAGAGACAATTGCTTCAGCATTACATTCGTGCAGCTGAGCGAGAGCAAGGCATGTAGATACTAGTTTTTAGTGTAATTTACTGTAATAAACTGTAATCAGTCCAAAGGATTTCTGTACAGCAATATCAGTAGATTCATCAGTTAATAAGCTAAATGGTTGATCATTAGATTAGATTAGATTAGATTAGATTAATACTTGTTCCATAGATCATGAATACGACACTTCGTAATGATGTAGAACGTGTCAGGTTAATAAAAGATGTCTGTACAAGAAATTACATTACACAAAATATTGCATGACACTAATGATTAAGTTTTTTTCTTAGTTTATATCTAAAAATTCAGCCAATGAGTAGAAGGAGTTGTCATCTAGAAATTCTTTTAATTTATTTTTAAATGTTAGTTGGCTATCTGTCAGGCTTTTGATGCTGCAATCTTGTTTTAGAACGTCAGTGAAATACAGTGCTAACACATTTTTTTGTAACTGGGGTGCACTTAGTTCGATGTCTTTTTCATGACTGTGATTATTACCTGTCCCGCATGGTCAACTACATGTATACTTAGGCTCACCAGACGTCTGGATTAATCTGGACATGTCCTCCTTTTTAGCTCTTTGTCCGGGGTCCGGGCGGATTTTTTCAGTGTCCAGCTTTTTCACAAAGTTGAGCGTAATACAGTTAAATTTACAATTCGTCCCGTTCTATTGCTCTTTTCTTAAATACTTTAACTATTGGCACCAAGACCCTACCACACTGTAGCGAAGAAGTGAGGCAACTGTCCCCCAATTGAAGCAGCTGATCGCCGCCATTTGCAGGGATGAATCCTAGTACAGGTCTTGTGATTTGAAGTATATGAGACGCAACAAGAGGAAATTGAAGCACAAATTAAACACGTTTCTTAAAAAAAATACTGAGTATTCGAGATTATTTTGAAAGTATACTTAAATGAATGGAGGTTCCTAATTTCCAAAATACGTCTGCATAGAGACGCAAAATCTAAGAATGTAAGACTCTTTCCTGACAAGGTGGAGCGAGTTTACATCGAGTTATTTGCATTAGATAATTACGTGAAACTTTTAAAGTAGCAGACAGTACGATTATTATTTAATTCATGTAATTTTTCTGTCAGGTCCTGTTTGCTTTTTGCCGACTACTGTGTACATTTTGCACGCTTATTTTTGTTTAGCACAGTATTGTCTACACTCAATTTTTGGTATGATTAATTGTAATAACCCATATCGCTTTAATAACCCATATCGGTTTAAATAACGTAGGAATTTCATTTGCACATTAGTTTTTAACACTGATAGCACCTCTGAAAGTGGTTTGCAACATTTGACCAAATATTTTACCATTTACGAAGTATAATCACCAACTGACAGCACATGTTAAGTATCTATACGCAATTATTCGACCTACCTCCGAATCATACTTAATATATATTTGATTAAAAATCTAAATACCTATCATGTGCCTAGTTCTTCATTCAGTTCAACTTAGTATTTTAACCCTGTTAGTATTTTTAGTAATTTATATGCAAATACATCATAAGTACTTGACATGCAACAAAGTACCTTTGTCTGTAACCTAACACTGCAAATTTTTCATTACGTAGCTTGCAATTTTTGTAGCAGAAAGTTTATTAGATACAGTATAAGGTATAAATTTAGACATCAGGTTGGGCTATAGAACAATCTTCTGTCAGCTACATTTAGCATTTGCATTAATTGGCTTTGCGAACAAATTGTTACTTTCCAATATATCCTACAACTCAGAGGCATCACATATTGGTTTATCACAATTAAGATGTAGTGTCACTTCAAAAATATTCTGTAACTAACTATTATTGGTATTTTGACAACTATCCATTAATACCCTGTTATCGTTATCAACATTTCTCACTTTAAATAAATGGTGAAAGCAAGGAAATAAAATAGTAGGACCAAAAAGAGCCTCTGCAAAGAGCTAAAGGTATTAAGAAGAGTCAGCTATCCATGTTTTCAAAACTTACCAGAGCACATTAAATGTCAAGTACTGGAGGTCAAAACTATCAAAGAACTTTCTATGTGGCAACTCCTTGAAATCTATTCAGTAAATCTTAAATTTATTATTTTGTTTATAGAAGTAGCACTTTAGTACAATGATGTAATGACGTTTCTCTGTCTTCCACCGACATGCACATTCCTAACCTCATTCTACATCTCATGGAATACTACTTATGTAATGTTTATTAGAAGGAGGTAAGAGGTGTGAGGAAGCACCACCACACTACAGACATTCATTGGCATAATTAGGTTCACAGGATTTAATTTTGTATGCATACATAAGAAAGAAGTTTACAACTGTCTGAATTATTCATACACAGGTGGTAAATGCAAGAACTGAAATGATACAACAACGCTATTTTCAATTTTAAACAGTTGTATTTTTAATTAAAAACATCATATTTCATCCATCACTGATTTTGAAATAGAATTGATTTTGTCAGTGTCTGTCTAATAACTTTTTTGTGTAATTTTGCATTGCATGGGTTTGCAATATGGTGACAACAAACAGTAACATACTACCTTACAACTGATTTTACAATAATGTACAAATGATTCCTTGGGAAAATATTTTCCTTCAGATGGTCCTTCAGTTCAGTAAATAAGTCCTGCTGCATTACTATTGGCACAACATGTGACATTATTTCAATGAGTGTACCGCTTTTCTGAATTACATTAGTTGATTTCACAACCTGTAGCCATATTATTTTCTCACCTTCTCTGCAAACCACAATTACTCCTGCTGATGGCATAATAAAGCCACCATTGTTTTTCCTCCTTGACAAATCAGTGAACTGAACTGCTTCTACACTGAATAAACTATGTTCACAAGAACTGCAATTCAATTTCTTTACCATATGTTTCACAACAAAACCTGCAATATATACAACAACATTACTAGTCTACTCTGTTAAATTATTTGGCAATATCACATAATCATGGTCAGACACAGACTCCACATTTCTTTCATCAGTACAGTCATATATCCTGCTGTTGAAAACTCAACTGAGTCATACGAAACACGATTATTTTTCCCATGCCAAGGTGAAAGACATCATTTTGAACCTGACAGTTAGCAGTTGCCTTAGGTCTGATCTCATTTGAAAGGAGGAGGTTCCTATATGCTGCTCTGAACTGCAGGTAGGATGGATTGTTATTCCATACTAACCTAGATCTAACTAAAGAAAAATACATTTCCAGATCATTCTGGCTAAACTTGTACATCAGCAAGTAGTTCATCTTTCTTGTCATGACTACATCATTATACACGCCTTTAATAGTTTCACACAGTGCTAATATCCCAAGTATAGCTGCCTTTCTATTACTTTTACTTAATAGCTTCCCATATGTATCTCTAAGGGATGTCAAATAACCAGCTACTGTTTCAAGAAAAGACTCCAAAACACACTTAATGCTCTCCCGTATTGGTGCTTTGTATCCCTTAGCCAAAGGATTTTTTGAATTGAACATATCAAATATTTGATCAAAAATAAGACAAAAGTCTGTTGTTTCTTCATATCCCTGAAATTCCTCTAATTTTAAATCGCAGCATAAATATTGCAGTGCAGAGCTAACTGAAGCACTTAATACTTGGATAGCTAACTTCACTTTCATTTTTTGTTGTGCGGAGTTCAAGTGCAATAATTTCAGTCTGTTAGCTAGAGTAAGCCCCTCCCTTTCTTGTGTACAATGCAGCTTTTCTATGTATTGTCAGGAGACTTTCCTTCCACTCCCATCAACTAAATTCTTATATGTACCAAACATATTTCTAAGTAACTTGATCATATAGCAAGGATCTAAAATTATATATAATTGTCACCTGTAACAGGATGAGAAAAATAGGGTTTTATATCTTCAACAGTAATATTTGCCCCTAACTCCTTTTCCATTGCAATATTAGTGGAAAGTCCATCACAAGTAGCAGCTAACACACTGACATTTACATCATACAACATTGTAATGGCCATTCCACTAATTGTTTTGTTCTCCCAGGCAGAAACACGATTAGTTAGGAAGTATCCTGTAGGGGTCTTCCAATGATCGTTGACACTTACTGCCATAAGAACTAATGCTTCTTTACATTCAACACCCTCTAGTCCTGATGTTGGCACACACCCAAAATTAACATAGCCTACAAATTCACTTCCATCCCACTCAACACTCATTGACATTTCGTCAAACATTAACGCACAAAACACTTCATGAGACGATTTTGCAACTCTTGCCTTTATAATGTCAAAACTTTCTGACATAAAACCTGGCAAACCTTCAACACAATTGTACCATCTCTGCAAAGTACTTGCATGTGGTAGCGATAAATTAAATGTAGGTTACTGCGAACATACCTGTAAGCAGCAGGTGAATAAAAATTTAAAGTTACAGCAAAAGCGTTTAATCTATCCGAATATTGCTGTTATCCATTTTTGCTTCAATCTAGGATCGCCAAGAACATGTCACTGTGATTAGCGCTAATAAGTGAGATTACTTTATCGTTCACTAAGTTTTAGCTTTTAGTTCTTCTAAAATATTTGCTAATTTGCAAATTTTCTGCGTCTGTCTTTTGCACTTTTTGTTCACTGTATTTAACTTAGTCTTATATTTCACAATTTTTGCTTCCTTCTTTTCTTCAAGTTTTTTGGACTTTTCCTTCAGCTTACTTGGGCTTGATGGAAATGAATCATTGTCGTCTCTGGTATAACCAGAAACGTGCACATCCACACACGTTTTCTGCTATCTCAACATTTCTTGGCTTTGAAGGTTTCCTTGCCTTGGTAACCTGGAACAGGAACGTTCAAAATTAAACACACTGACAGTATTTCCACACTATTTAACCTAGGCCTATATTGCACAATTTCCAGGACACTATACCTTTTTCAAATGAGTTGGAAAGCCAGATACTGTCGGTATAGCATCGTCCTAAAGATGACATCTATTTACATAATTTTCCATGTAACAATTCTCTTCAAAATGAAGAGAGCACAGCAGATGATTTGCTGTCGGTTGGAAGTTCTCTCTCCGAGTAGCAACTATCGATTTCCGATTTAGAAAATCATTTGTAAGGGGAAACCTAAACAAAAACAAACGTTCACGATGTATTATTTCTCCACGAAAATACTATGTACAAGCAATAGAATGTAACAAACAACCAGAAGTGACTGATCTATGAAATGTAACATTGTTTCTGTCTTCGTCTTTGCTTCCATTCTTACTGTTACAATTAAAAGCACCACACGAACGAACCATGTTTACGCACTGTTTCCCTGCTAATGGCTGCTTCTATCATGTTCATTGTGGGGACGCGACGCTAGCGCCAATGCACAGTCTAGTTTTTATTTAGTAAATCTGTGATTGGCACAGCCTTTGTGATAAACACGCACGAAGGCGGTGTTAGTAGGGGGCACATCGTTGATGTTATCGTTGATCAACCTATAAGCGAATGCAAATATTGATTATTTAAACTTTTCGTTTCGTATCTTCACTTTGCATTGGCTTGGCTTCCTGTAGTGCACGTGTGATTTGTGAGTGTAATTTTTAACCGAGTGTGTTACGTAAAATATTTGGCTATGCCTACACGAAAGTGTACATTTTCTGATGTCCTTTCCTGCAAATATCCGGCTTTAAGAAAGGGAGAAATGAATTTGAAGCGGAATGTAAGATATGTGGAGCTGGAACGAACATCTCAGTGGCCAATAAAGGTAAGAAATAACTCGACAGATTAACTGTCATGGTTTTATTTCATTGTTTCATTGTCATTCAATTTATTTGTATTCGAAAGGTTAAAGTGCAATTTACATGTCGTCAGCTGCTGCTTGAATGGTAGATGTTGGTAGCAGTGCGTCGAATGAAGGGAGGTGAATGGTCGGTCTTACGTTATTCACTTTATAAACAATTCCGTGTTGTTGACATAAAACAATTGACGCCACACTGTCACCACAATCAATGTTTTTCATTGATTTTATATTGCTCAGTTGACCACCTCCTGACCATCAGTAACAATTAACTACTAGTTTTACCGTTAATGACAATCACATGACTTGTCCAAAGCTGACGGGTGGTATCCACATATGCAGTTGACCCGTTTGATGTTTCCTCTTTTTTCTTACTTTGTCCCCCTTTTTGAAGCCGTTTGTCCTCCTTTTTAAACAATTGATATGGTCACCCTATGTATACTAGTATGCAAGGCTGTGTTTAATGCAAGTCTTGCTTCTTCCTTTTTTTCTATTCCCAATGGGCTCTGACTTAAAAGTGGTTTTAGGCTGCTTAGTTACAATCTGCAACAATCTACTTAATCAAAGAGTGGTCAAAGACGTAAAACAGATCAATGAATGGCTAATCAATTTGGAAAAAAGCTTGCTTACCTTTTTATTTTGTAGAGGCTTCTTTGACACCTCATGAGACGTCACATCTCTATAGTGACTCCTAAAAACTATACCACAAATATTGCAGCTGACCCCCTGATCTGTAGTACTTTCAATTTTTAAAGATATTTTTAAATGTGGGCCTTTCAAGCCAAGAATCCAGAATCTTTTGCGTATGTTGTGTTTTCGGCATAGCTATACACGTATCAAGTCGTGAAATAATGCCATTCACAGATAATCACATTTGTATAGTGCATACCACGAACAACGACAGTCAATTTCCTTTTCCGGCACGTCTGACGTGACGCACCCTGTCTGAGCCACCAAGCGTTCAGTGGTTATTCGAAGCGGCAAAGAAATATGTGAGCACCCATTGTTTGAAACCAGATGCTGCACTTCCTACATCTGCGCAAACCGCCTTCGCTCGTGAAGTGAACTATAACTATGTGCTACTAAATACTGTTCATTCTGCAGGGAATCCCCGCATGAAGCCTATCGAGTGCTATCGTTGGTTCGATGCCACATCGTTAAGCATCACTGTTGTCTTCGCAGTAAAAGTTAAATACTCCTGAAATCAAATTAAGTAGAAATAACGTATTTCGAAACATATAAATAGCTTAGTGGATGAGAGATCGCATTTTCAGTAACTGAAACTGAATTCTATTAAACCACTATAAAATCCACCAGCCGCTAGAATCAATATTTCGCCACTAAAAGGAAGGTAGAAACCACCAGTTTTAGTGGAAAATCCTATAAGTTGGCAACAGTAGTCGTCACCGATAAGAGTAACTTAGCTACAGTTTACCTTTAAAAGCTAACTGTTACTAGTAACGGCGTTACAAGTACGCGTTACTCAGCAACCCTGAAAGGAGCGAGTAGTTTTTCGATAGAACTGCAATTAAGAATATCTTTTGGCGATTTAGAAAAAATTTCGCACAACCCACGTTTTGATTATAGATCCGTAACTGGAATTTATTTTCTGTAACAATAGGATATTTTATCTTTCATTGCTGTAACTGCTGCATTTTCGTAGCAAATAACGTTTTATTTTGATGTTATGTTCTTGTTCATGTTTTATTACTGTGCGGCTCAAGTAAAATGTTTTGTTGGAATACATAATATTAAGGGGATTTCAAATTGTATTTCCGCGAAAATGCAGTGCATCTTTGGTACCACAGGTCATATTTGAGTATTCTCTGTGGTCTGTGCAGTATTTACATACACACATACATTACACAGGATATCCAGTCATATAGTACACTGTTCAGAGTGGAAGTTAAGCGCATGAGATGCGTAGTGCAATTATTGCGTAACGTAGACATGTCGTTCCAGCAAATAAATCCTCGACAAGGTAATGCAGGTATCAGGATGTCAATAAATGCCAGTTGAACGTAACTCATAATTTTAATAATGTGCGGACAGATTTTTTTTTATTTGTAAGAGGATGAAGAATGTATTAATAAGCCAGTGTAAAAGTAGACTGATGCTTTCCTCTAACCTACATTAGCTTATGAGCATTATGAACTTTAACGTTGGTAAATAGGAAAGGAATGTTAGTTACTAAACAAAAGCAGAGTGCTCGCACGAAGGGTATCATCCACCTCAAAAGTGAGAAATTCATTCCATTTTCAATTAACCAAATGTAATTATAACTTAGTCACTGCAACAATCGGTGAAGTCTGAGGAAACACTTAGGCACCCTATAGCACCATTGAGACTTTTTGAACAGAATATCTTTACCATCAGCTCCGTAGTTCGTATGTTTGTTATCAGATTGTGCTACTAGTGTAGTAGGGCTTACTTAGAAAGTACTCAAAACTTTACTGGATTGTTAGTTAATATAGGGTTTCCTTTGTGAGAATCAGTGTGCCATATTGGTAAAGATCCGTATTAGAAAATAGTGATTCAAAATTAATATTCGAAATGTTTCAAACTTGCTTGAAGTGTTGTATGTGTTTGTTGGGAAGAGTTTTTCTTGTATGGATAGACCATTCTGTACAGTTCAACCATGAGTAACTCCTTGTATGATAAGCATTTACAACCATAGTTCGTGTATATTTTCCTCAGCACTTTATGATGGGATAAGATATAATTACTATTAGCTTTATCTTGATATTTTAGTGTTGCCGGCCAAGGTAATGGAACTAATGTGTTGCTGCAGTTCATACATTTAAAATTATATCACCCCCCCTCCCCCCCCCCCCCCCACACACACACACACGATGAATGTTGGATGTTACTGTTGGTTGGGTTGCTTGTGTGTGTGTGCAGTAGGCCTACAGATAGCCATACTATAGGTGCAGCCACATAGGAGGCTTCTCTGTTGATGGGCCAGACAAATGTGTGGTTCCTCAAGAGGGGATGCAGCCTTTTCAGTTGTTGTAGGAGCAACAGTCTGCATGATTGAATGATCTAGCCTTATAACATCAACCAAAATGGCCTTGCTGTGCTGGTACTGCAAACGGCTAAAAGCAAGGGGAATCTATAGTCATAATTATTCCTCAGGGCATTCAGCTCTTCTGATAATGGCATCCTTAAGGGTAAAATAGTCCAGTCCAGAGTTAAAGTAGTCCCCCATTCAGAGCTTAGGGCAGGACTAATCAGGAGGATGTCATCATTGGGGGGGGGGGGGGGGGGAGACTGGCATATGTATTGGAGCGTGGAATGTTAGATCCCTTAATTGGGCTGATAGGTTAGAAAAATTAAAAACGGAAATGTGTAAGCTGAAGTTACATATTGTAGGAATTAGTGAAGTAAGATTGCAGGACGAATGGGTCTTCTGGTTATATGAATTCAGGTTGTAAATATAAAATCAAATAGGGGTAATGGAGGAGTAGGTTTCGTAATGAATAACAAAATAGTAACATGGGTAAGCTACTGAGAAACAACTTAGTGAAAACATTATCATAGCCAAGAGGGAGACAAAGGCTACACCTATCACAACAGCAAAAGTTTGTGCCAACTACCTCTGCAGATGATGAAGAGAGGAAAGAAATGTATATGATGTGATGGGAGGACTCTAATCTGATGGTAGGAAAAGGAAGAGAAGGAAAAACAGTAGGTGAATGTAAAATAGGGGAAAGGAATGAAAGAGGAAGCTGCCAGGTAGAATTTTGGATAGAGTAGGAACAATTTAATCATCGCTGGCACTTGGTTTAAGAGTCGTGAAAGAAGGCTGTAAATGTGGAAGAGACCTGGAGACATTGGAAGATTTCATATTGATTATATAATGGTAAGTCAGATTTTGGAACCAACTTTGAAGTTGTAAGACATTTCCAGGGGCAGATGTGGACTCTGGTTATAAACTGTAGATTAAAACTAAAGAAATTGCAAAATAGGAGGATATTTAGCAGAGGGGACCTTGATAACTTAAAAGGACTAGTGTTGTTGTGACTATCATCAGTGTAGGAAAAGATAGATTGCTAATTACTGTAAAGAAGACACATGTTGCGGAAAGGCACAATTGAGAAACTTGAATAAAGCTTTTGGCCACAGCCTTCTTCTGCAAAAGGAATGTTACACCATCCATACACACTGGCAAGCACACGTGACCACCAACTCCGGCAGTTCTGTTGGAATGCAGTTGAAGGCCATGACCGAAAGCTTTATGGGTCTTTTAATTGTGCCTATCTGCAACGTAAGCTGTCTTCTTTACGGTAAGTAGAAATCTGTTTTCCAATGTTGTTCTTAGTTTAAGAGGGAGCATGGGGCAACTACAGGCTAGAACAGGGGAAAGGAAAACAGTAGAAGATGAATGGCTACCTTTAAGAGATGAAATAGTGGAGGCAGCAGAGGACCAAATAGGTAAAAAGACAAGGCCTTGTAAAAATCCTTGGATGACACAGGAGATGTTTAAGTGATGAAAGGTGAAAATATAAAAATGAAGCAGGCAAAAGGAATACAAATGTCTAAAAAATTAGATTGACAGTAAGTGCAAAATGGCTAAGCAGGAATGGCCAGTGGACAAATGTAAGGATGTGGAGGCATACAACACTAAGGTTAGATAAATGGCACCTATAGGAAAATGAAGAGACATTTGTATAAAAGAGAACCACCTGTATGAATATCAAGAGCTTGGGCTGAAAACAAGTCCTAAGCAAAGAATGAAGGTGGAACAAGTGTATAGAGGGTCTGTACAAGGTAGATGAACTTGTAGGCAATATTATGGAAATGAAAGAGGATGTAGGTGTAGAGGAGATGGTAGACATGGTAATGCAAGTAGAATTTGATAGAGCACTGAAAGACCTAAATAAAAAAAAGGCCCCAGGAGTAGATGGCATTCCATTAGAGCTACTGACGGCCTTGGGGTGCCAGCCATGCCAACTCTTCCGTCTGGAGTATAAGATATGATACGGGAAACACGCTCAGACTTCAAGAAGAGTTTAGTAATTTCAATTCCAAAGAAAGCAGGTGCTGATAGGTGTGAACATTACCAAACTATCAGTTTGATAAGTCACAGTTGCAGTTTTTACTAGCACAAATTCTTTACAGAAAGACAGGTAGAAGCAAACCTATGGGCAGATCGGTTTGGATTTCAGAGAAATGTAGGAATATGAAAGCAATACTGACCCTATGACTTATCTTAGATGATAGGTAATGGAAAGCCAAACCTAAGTTTATAGCATTTGTAGATGTACTGAAAGCATTTGGCAATATTGACTGGCTGGCATACTCTTTTGAAATTCTGAAGGTGGTAAAACACAGGGAGCGAAAGGCTATTTATAATTTGTGCAGAAACAAGACTGCAGTTAGGAGTCGAGGGGCATGGAAAGGAAGCAATAATTGAGAAGGGAGTGAGGCAGGGTTGTAGCCTGTCCCCGATGTTATTCAGTGTGTACATTGAGGAAACCAAAGAAAAATTTGGAGAAGGAGTTAATGTTCAGGGAGAACAAATAAAAACTTTGAGGTTTGCCAATGATGTAATTCTGTCATTGACAGCAAAGGACTCCGAACAGCAGTTGGCTAGAATCAATAGTGTCTTGAAAGGTGGCTATAAAATGTATATCATAAGAAGAAAATCGAGGACAATGGACTGTAGTCAAATTGAATCAGATGATGCGGAGGGGATTAGATTGGGAAATGAGATACTTCAAGTAGCACATTAGTTTTGCTATTTGGACATTAAAATAACTGATGATGACCATAGTAGAGTGTAGATTAGCATTGGCAAGGAAAGCATTTCTGAAGAAGAGAAATTTGTTAACGTTGAATATTGATTTGTTACGAAGTCTTTCTGAAAGTATTTGTGAGGACTGTCACCAAATATGTAAGTGAAACACGGACAGTACAGTGCAGACAAGAGAATAGAAGTTTTTGAGATGTGGTGCTATGGAAGGATGCTGAAGCTTAATTGGGTAGAGCACCTAACTAATGAGGAGGTTCTGAATAGAACTGGAGAGAAAAGAAATTTGTGGCACAACATGACTAGAAGATGGAATCAGTTGATAGGACACATTCTGAGACTTCAAGGATCACCAATTTAAGAAACCACAACAGCAACCCTTGTAACTTTTGATATTTTGTATTCAGAACAAACCAAGACACTGTAATACTCCATATTCCACCACTTTTAAGCTAGTATCTTCCAGGTTTTAGTGTAGAAACTGTGTTAATTAATTCATAGTTGTTGATATTCCAACCTGGACACAAACATTTCTAATACAGAGGAATAACTAAATGATAAGATAACAAGAAAGTTTGCCTATACCAGATTTCAGTTCTAGAAAAGCATGTAGATTTATAAACTGTTGCGCATCAGGTGAAAGATAGAGTAGTATCTGAACTTATAAAGCTGACTAATACTGCATGAACTCATAACTGAGATATGGGAAAGAAAACATACACCAAAGTATCATAAAACTCTATCATTATGTCTATGCATAAAAAAAAAAGAGAAAAGTTGGCTCGTAAGAGTCCTGTCGTTTGAACACATCATCAAATATCATTTGTATAGAAGTGGAAAAAGGGTAAAGAGTACAAAAATATCCCTGAAAATGTGATTTTCAACCAATTAGAGGTGTCTCAGATCAGTTTTGTTACTTGGAGCATTAAGAAAACAATTTACAAATGACAGACTCAGTTAGTTGGTGACTGTAAACACCAGTTTGAGAGCTCTTCTTGTGACAGTGATCTGTAGCATTGTTTGTTTTCACATCTCCCTATTGGCCTTATTCCCTCAGGTTTCATCTTTTTCACCCATACTTCATCTGTCGTGCCTTTTTATGTTTTTCCCACGTATTTTTGAGCTTTTCCCCATTCATTTTTATGTAATTTTTGTTTTTATGCTGTTTTGATCCTACAGCATGGATCCTTGTTCCTTCCTTCTGAACAAAAACAGAAAAGTTTCCTTATCCTCAGGCAGAACCCAACCCCACATACTGTTTCCAAATTGTTGCTGAGCTCATGGAATCTCTTCACCCCCCCCCCCCCCCTTTCAATCAAATTAAGCATCTCTGGCTGCAACCACTTTTCATAATGACCTCTATTTGTCCAAATTTTGCCAGTCCATAGCCCTCATTAACCTTGTTCCATAAGACCATGTAAATCTGGCCCAAACATCCTTCCAATGCCTCCTCTCCAGCCATAAAATTCTCCTTCTCTGCAGTCCCAAATTACTGCATCTCATGTCTCTCACTGAAACCACTCTCCACCACCGCTACAACAGCCTCAGAACTTCCATCATATCCCCTCATAGCTGACAACCCTGCCTCACAGACCTATGCTGTTTACCACTCTCACAAGCCCCCTTACACCGCCATACAGAATCCAACCTAAACAGACCCTAAACACTGTTGTGAAGCTTTGCTCTAAAAGCCATTTAGTCCCACAAAAGTATTGGTCCTTTCCAGGGGCCTTGTCTTTTGCCACATTCTCAAAGTCAGTCACATTGGAATTGTTTAACATTTTCTCTCCTCCTCAATCTGTACAGTGAAAACACTTTTTTGATGCCAACTCTTGTCACTCAACCTAATGCCAATGTTGAGCCCTGTCTGACTCAGTTCACTCCTCCAGTCAACCATGATGCATCCCACTGCCCTTCAACTCACCCCTATGAACATTGGAGAATTTATTAATCCCAAACCTTGCCTCACCATCATTTTCCAAATCCCTTAACATGGGAACCAACCTTACATTTGCAGAATGAATCATAATCCACCACATCAAAACTTAACCCTATCTACTGACAAAGGCTCAACCTCTGTGGTTTTGACCTGCAGGGATCAACTGACAGAGCGACTTAGTCAGTTGTTAGATTGCTCCACCTACAAATCCTGCCACAGTGACCCAAATCCAACAGGGTATTGAGTCTCTCCTCTAATTCTTAAGCTCTATGCAGAACTCCCCCTGCACTCCTACCTTCTACATGCTTTCTAAAGTCCATAAAACCAACCACCCAGCATGCCCATTGTGTCCGGTCAGTGTACTCCTGTTGAGAGAATGTCTAATCTTGTAGACCCACACCTTCAGCATATTACCCATATCATACACTCCTATATAAATGACATCAATCATTCCCTGTACCAGTTCTCCACAGTTCTTGTCCCTTTACCACATAATTTTATTGCTACAATGAAATGAGATTCAGTTTAACACAAACCACAGACTAAATTATGATAAAATCCATACAGATATGTGCATATGAAGATATTGAAATTTTTGCAAGAAATAGAAGTGCACCTATGGAAATCTGAAGGCATAGTCCGTTTCAGTTCAGGCATGGTAGGAAAAATCTTACCTTCATAGTCTCGGATGTTATTGAATTTAGCATACTTTAAAATGAAGAACTAAACAAGGAACACTTTTTTGCTTTCTCAAAAAAAAAAAAAAAAATTCTGCTCAGAGATTCAGCCCTCCAAAGATGATGCTGCGCATACGATTTTGAAGTTAGCGAATTTTGATAAAAATTTTATAATGGTGTGTCTCTGAAATAGTTCTAGATATTTTATTGGTTTTTTGTTATTTGGAAGATAATAGCTTTGATTACAAAGAAATCCTCCATTTGGGCTAATCTGTCAGTTTTTTTACAACAGCATTCTGAGCTTTTTATAATTTATGATTTTTTTTTTTTCAGTAATGCCAGCCCATAAAATATATTGGTTGAACAGGCTTTATAAACAATTGAAATTTTTGCGATACATAAAATCTGTTTTATTACCACATTATTACATAACAGGCTCATAAAAATCAAACATTATTTAACATAATTTTAGTTTTAAAAGATGAGGACGAGACTCATTTTATCAAGCGTTTTAAATGGTTCCGAAATATGAGTGAAAAGTCTTTAGACTTAAAGGTTTCAATTTATGCAACTTCTGTGCACTCTGTTTTGTATCAGAATTAGCCAGTCAATGAACTAAAAGTGTGTTCCATTGCTTCAGTATCTTCATTTGGTATAAAGTGATGCCTTCCTGTTGAACCAATAGGAACTGGAGCACTAAAAATCTTCCAAACATTGCGAACAGGAAGTGAGCGCTGACGGCGTTATTGCTGTCCTTCAGCTGGAAACCTATATCCAGCAGCTGGTCTATGTGGTAGCATAAAATTCACTACAATTTCATTTAACTCACAATTGGTTTCTATAATCTCTGCAATCCACCAATCACCATCATACACGCACCACACAAATATCCCCCTTCGCAGGTTGTGAATCTGAATATTATCCTGCTGTTTCTGAGGTGTTGGCCGAACGAACAAAACTTCTTTTTTCTTGCTCTTTAAAGTGCGTGCAATATGAGTTCACCTATCAGTTTTAATGCAAAAATGTGTCTTCTAAATTCCTTTCACAGGAGTACTTTGGTTGGACCATTCTTCTTTTTTCTGCACATCGAATTCTTAGATTTCCTCTTTGGACAAAAGAGTGAGGGCTGTGGATGTGTAAGATTTCAAGACTCTCAAAAAATCCTCAGCATTCTGAAGCACAGCTGTATTTGGTCTGGAAAGATTGTTTTGTAGCATGGTGCTTCAGCAGGCCTTCCACACTATTACAAGGCCCCTTCCTGTGACCAGTAGCACTGTATACCCAGTCAGTTGGCACAAGCAAATTGCTCGATTCAAACAGCTGATAACGATTTTTAAAATGACTGGGAGCACTATCAGAAATAATGATAATCTTCTCTGCCCCTGTTTGCAGTTGTATTTTGTGCATTGCCAGCAAAGCATGTGCTGAGTCACGTCCTGTGTCATCGCTTATAACTGCAACACTTGTGGTCTTGTGAAAATGTCACTCCTGTAAAAATTGAAGCCTGGTCATTACTCCAATGATAGCTTTGTACTTCTTGTGGGAAAATTACAGACCAGTTCTCAGCAAATTCACAGTGAAGCACTAAACATAGGCTAGTTCTTCAGCCTGGACACACCCTTTTACTTCTGCAATGTGTTGTTGCAATTTCTTCAGATGCTGGTGTGTTACTGCTTTCACTGACTATTTACCAATTTCATCAGTGAAATTGTCAAAGGCAACAGTTTGTTTTCTTAATTAGTTTATTTTCCTCCCATGTCGCATATGTAGTTTCTGCAGAGTTATCTCCTACGTCTTCCAGGCCAAGTGTCTGTAAAGACAGTCCTCCCTTTCCAGGGCAGTCACCACATTCTTGAAACTAAGAAGTCACTTGCTTTACGTCACAGACTACTAATGACTTAAAACGCCCAACCAAGGTGTTGTATGTCACATGCTCCAGTAAGTTCTTCAAAGTTACCACACAAAGTTCAAAATTCGTGCAGTACAAACATAAACAGACATCTCTAGGCGTGTATGGAACTACCTACTTAGGTCATAGAGCATAAAATGTTGATCTTCCAATATGTGAAGTTGTATAGTTGCTCTTATAAACTACAAAAGTTTCTTTAATACTGCGAGTCATGTACCTCCTCACTTTCGCAACTTTTGACCTTCAGCTGTTACTGTTTAGTGTCTTTTTTGTTGGCACTCTGGTAAGAACAGTACCATTTACCTTCCAGATAAGATGACTGCACTATTTAAACTCGGTATGCTCCTACAGGATGACCATAAGGATCTGGTGTTCCAAAGACTCCTTTTACAGACCTCACATTTCTTGATTTGTCTACCATGTACTTTGATACAGATGGAATGTGGTTCAAAATTGTTTTCTTTGAAAATGTCTCTGGAATATTAGTTAAAACTTGCACCTTTTTTACAGTAGGATGCACACTATTAAACAACTGAATTGACATTTGTGGAAAAACTCGTGGCAAGAGGTGTAAGAGTGCTTTGGTTCATTTTCTTCTGAAGATGGAATTCCTACTTTAAACAGCGTGGTCAGCTTTGCTGTAGTGTAGTCATCCATAGCTTTAGTAATTTCTTTGTTTTCTTGATGTATAGAGCTTATGACTAGACTTCACTGCCCATGGTTTGTTAACAGGCCTAACACCTACCTCTGCAGTTGACTGATTCAGGTTATTTATTGGTGCAAAATCTTCACCTGCAACATGAGAGGCTTCACGGTGTTTAGATACTATCATTGTTATTCAGTTAAAAGATTTAGAACACAAAAAGTCGTCACTGGAAACATCTTCACCTTGAAACAGAGTCTTGAAATGAGAACGCTTCTTCCCAACCTAACAGTCTGTGTTTTTCTTATCTTATATATCACTCTTTTATGGATATTCAAATAGTCAGCACACTTCACTCTCCTGTGGCCCCTTTCAGAAAACATTTCAGTCTTTTTCCCAAATCAAACTGCAACTGTGTCAACTGGCAAATTCCTCACAATAACACACAACTGACTGGATGGTCTCAGATTTCATATAAACCTCTTCAGGAAGCAAATTAGCACTGAACAATTAGAATACAGAAACCTGCAATGAACAACCACAACAAAGACACTGGCAAGAAACTACAACAAAGTGTAAGAAATAACTGCAACAATGACAACAGAAATAAACATTGTAACAAGGAAATCAGTAAGAAACAACTTTAGTAAAGACATACATTACCCTTGAAAACGAAAAAAAAAGATTTTTTAAAAATAAAACCTGCCCAAGGTAAAAGTGGAAGCTCTCCTTCACATAGAATATAATACTAAAAGGTGCTAATCAACAGAAGAAAATCTAACTTTGAACTGGCATTTTATTTTAAAAAATCCTGTAAATTAAAAAAGGATTCAAAAGGTGACAGTAAAAGAACTTTGACATATATGTCCAAACAGAGTATCCATTGTAATCATAAAGCAATTATTTAAAAAAAAAATTGGAAATTTGCATCTCCAAAATGGTGTTCGCAGTGTCATCTTTGGAGGCCTGTATCTCAGGGCAGGATTTTTTTTTTTTTTTTTTTGAGAAAACAAAAAATATATATGTTTCTTACTTGCTCCTAAATTCAATGACATTTGAGCCTATGAAGGTAACCCCTGCCTTAAGTGATACTGATTATGCCTGAAGTAATGAAAACAAAGGGGACACCATTTGGACTAACTGTAATGAAAGCAAAATATATAATAATGTTAAATTTGTAGGTTTTAATGTCATATGGCTATGACTGCTAACAAGTCTGAAAGGTGTTGCATGCTTCAGTACTTTCATTCAGTGATGATAATATGAGAGTATGAGTGAAAGGATGGAAGCTGGAAATAGGTTTTGTGTAAACTTACAGAAGTGCTTAATTACAAGAATAAAATTGTTGATGCTACTATACTGGATGAAACAACAGAAAATGAGGGAATGCAGCCAATCACCATAATCAATCTAAGAGCATTTGAACAGAAAGAAAGCTATGGGAAATGTGTTGAAAAATAACATGTAGGCCTAACAATGTATTATTGAAGTATATACAAGGGTAAGCATTGTTGCTGTTTGGAAACTAAAAGCAATTTTATGAAATTTTTGCCTTTGTTTGTATTTTATAATCTTTTGTCCAGAGGACACTTGCTCAATAACTGTGAATCCAACTGCTTATCTATTGTGTTTGTAGCGCCTGTTAGTTTTTGGTTGTCAGTCCAGCACTAATAAGCTGGGTGTTGGAAGAAATTGTGAAAACTGTGCCATTCTTTTCTCATTGGGAGAGCCAGTTTTACTCCCAATATCTTTCTCACTCATTTAGATACTATTTATGTTTCACGACATCTTATCAGGCCTAGTAATGACATTGCTCAACCACTGCAATTTATTATTAAAGTCCTATATTTTTCCTCAGCTATTATGTGAAAAAACAGAGTTAAGAAATTATCTACACTGGGGCACTGGGGGTTGTCATTGTATTAATGGCCAAAATGTCGATGCCCTGACACACACAGGCAGCAGTGAATAGCACTCCCTATCACAGGAATGTAGCGTCTTTGATGCAGAACTAGTAGCCATTATGCCAGCTTTGCAGTATATCAGCAGCCGCTCACATTAAACTTTTGTAATTTTGGACTGGCTCTTTGAGAAGTTAAAAGCTGTAAGTTACTGTTATCCATGACACCCACTTATACTGTTCACTCAAGACCTTTCTGAGCTCCAAAACACCAGAAGGCCAATCGTTTCTCCCTGCACCCTCAGCCACGTTGAAATACCTGAACATGTTACCACATATGATTTTGTCAAGGAGGGCACCAAAGACTACACCTTGGAAATAAAGGTACCAGCCCTGGCTTAGGGTGACCCTATTCCATTACATACCAGTGCCATGGCATAGTGAGTGGTATGATGTAGCAAACATCAGCAAGCTATGTACTGTAAAAGATCCTACATTTGCATGGATGCCTTCATACAGAATGTCCCACTCGGAATCTAGAATTTGTGCTGATGCCATGTCCGCAACAATAGAATGACCCATTTGTATGATGTTAAATAAGCTGTCCCACCTTACTGCAGTAAGGCGAACTATGAAGCCAGTGGGCTCATTATCTGCAAATTTAGAAAGTGACATCATAGAAATTTGTTTTACATTTTGTCAAACAATGTTGCTTATCTGAAAGTCAAACACTGAATTTTGTTGGCACCCAGGTGGGGTGGTTCAGCTATGTTACCAATCTTTTAAAATGACAGGGGTGTTCACTGTTTGGATGTGGAAGGTGTGCCTAGCCCCATTTGTCAAGCTCAGTGGACTTCCAGTTATTTTCAGCGAGAGGTTATTTTCCACCACCCAATGGTTATGGTCTGTTACTCTTCCAGTATTTTGGTCCCTTAACCCATCAGTCCAATCCACTTTCATATGACAGTTAATACTGTATGAAATTTGTTCAATATTCAACATTGATGATAATCAAAATAATTTGTACTTGTATGTTTTTAGATCTTGCAAGCAGGAAGATACTTGAAGAAATCCAGTTAAAGAAACAGATGCTTTTGAAGCAAGGTGTGGCGCCTACTCTTAACTCCTCTTCAATTAGTGCTCTGCCTGTCGGAGTAACAAATGTTAGTAATAAACATCTATCTTAAAACACACAGTACTGTACTGGAATTATTCTTAGTGTCTTGTGAAGACAGAAATGGATTAACATTTTTGCTGTTTGATGGATGTAGAACTGAAATATGTAATGCAAACTTATAGTAAAAGTGAAGAGTCACTAGTTTCCTGAGACACTTGCTAGCTAAAAAATATTTGATCTTCACATTCTTTAGCACTGATAACTTTTCTTTCTGTTCTAGCCATCGTCGATGTCAGCTGAAGCCCATATGCTTTCTCCATCACAGAGAGTTGCTATGCAGCAAGCCAATTCCATGTCATTTGGTTTCTTTATTACTCAGGATTCACTATTTGGCAACCTTATACTACCAGTGCTTCCTCGCTTTCACAAGTAGATAAACTATTGTAAAATGGCATGCTTGAAATTAAAAGAACTTGAATCTTGGCTTCAAGATATTGACGTTTTTGAAAAACCAAAGGTGTGGCTAGAGCAATATGCGACCTCTCCACACATCGGTAGCCGTATGCTATATACAATGCAGTCTTGTTATGGAGACATAGCAGGGAAGTTGGTAGCAGATTTGGGCTGTGGATGTGGTGTTCTTTCGGCAGGTGCTGCAATGCTTGATGCAGCCCAGTGTGTGGGATTTGAGATAGATACTGATGCTTTAAGTATTTTTTCGCAAAACATATCAGAACTTGAACTTACAAATGTTGATGTAGTGCAGTGTGATGTGACTAATGGGTTGCCAGTATGTTTTGACAAAGTGTTTGATGTTGTTGTTATGAATCCACCATTTGGTACAAAACGCAATCAAGGTGTAGATGTTAAGTTTCTTGAAGTGGCTGTGAAATTAGCCAGTGAGGCAGTTTATTCTCTTCATAAAACATCAACAAGGGAATACATCCTAAATAAAGCCTCAAACTGGAACATGAAAGCTGAAGTCCTAGCAGAGCTGCGTTTCAATTTACCAGCTTCATATAAATTTCACAAAAAGAGTTGTGTTGACATTGATGTTGATTTCATTAGATTTTCATTTTTATCATAAAATAAATAATGTGTGTAAATAGTTTTGTTTTATGGCAACAGTCATTTTAAACTATGTAATTCCTTATGTCCTATATTGATATGCTCCTAATAACTGTGTGTGTGTGTGTGTGTGTGTGTGTGTGTGTGTGTGTGTGTGTGTGTGTTTTTCCTGCCCCTTTCACTTACTGCAGCATTGCAAAATGTGTGGCTGTACATACAATGACAATTTTGTAATAATTTAAGCAGGAGACAGTGTTCAGTTTTTATCATGGTGGATCACATTTCCTTTGAGTGTGTTCCTCAAAGTGTTTATCCTAGGACTAAAACTGCTTTAATGTGACATTTGTTCATTGTTTGCATCAAGTGGCATTTGTTGTTCGGCCAATCCACCATATTCAGTCGTTACGCACACGGCTGTGAAAATTTTTACCATTAGATAACGGGAATGGCGTTAGTGCCCCCAGTGGTGAGAAGCCAGTCATTAGATTGATTGTTTTTAATTATTTTTCTACTTCATTAACAAAGTAGTTCCTACATTTTTGCATTCCAAGCATCTGTAAAATATCAGTAGATTGTGACATAAACATAAAATCCCCAATTCAGTGACATAATTTGTAAAGGAAATCATTCCAGTTTAAGCTGTTTAAAACATTATTTATTGCAATTTTGACACATATGTTATTTTCAAGCATGTTGGGAATTTGTAACCCACTCAGTAATATAAAATTGTGACACGCTGTGTAAGAGGCAGTTGCATATGATGGTTTGAATTTATCTGCTGTTCTATATACTGTACACATTATAAAGCTGGCGAAATAATAATATAAACACTTAAGTTTAAATCTCACAAGATATCAGTGAAAAGCTACAAGTTATTCATGAAGATACATTGACTGTGTGTATAATTGCAGCTTACTCTGTTGAAAGCAAGAAAATATAAACACACATTTCATGCTTGAGCAACATATATTTCTATTGTCTGTTATTACGATAGGCACTTTCCTTGACACACAACAATTTCACATGAGTATTGAGATTTGCACATTCTTACATTTCACTTGACTTTCTAAGACACAAACATTTTTGTAGGTGTAGCAACTTGTGCTTCAGAAGCAAATGTGTTTAAAGTTCATGCAGTTTACGGCTCAGATGTAGCAAAAATTGTGTAATTGGTTTCTTTTTTGTTGGGGGGACTTTCTATTGCTTTTGATGTTTATCATTCAAATATGTGTGGTCCCCCCACCTCCCCCTCAGCTACAGTTGGGGTCTTATTTGCCATGCAAATAAGTATTGCATTTCATACAAGTTTCCGATGCTCCACATTCACTGATTTGTTGGGAGTGTAGTTGTTGAGTAGATATATGATGAAAGATAGTGTCTTTTGCTGTTTACTAGCCACTTTTTGTTTGTAAAAGAAAATGACATTCTTAAGTAACCAACTATAAGTCACAAGAGAATAAATAAGCTGCTCTGTAATACACTGTTTCATACCCTTCAGGGTGTTTAGGCACCTAAATAAAGACAAATTGGTGTCTTTTTTACTTAGTGCAGAGTTTTATGGTACTCCAGATACTCCCTTTTCCAAAAACTGTTTGAAATCAATGTAAACAATACTGTTCACACTCATCTGACATTGTATTCAGAAATATAACTTTCCATCCACTTGAAACACTGCTGTTGAAGTGTGTAACAAGAATGAGCAGGAGCATTATGTTTGTGTGCATTAATCTGTGGTATGGTTTTCAGTATTGTATAAGAAAAAGGACAACAGTACTGACAAATGGATGATTAAAGACTTTTAACCCTTCCCTGACCATACATTTATTGGTCATGATTACGAGCAAGTAAGGGAATATATTGAAAATCCAGTGTTCTTGTTACAATAAGGCATAAATCCTTAACATTATATACATGATAAAATGAAACTTCAGCAAATGGTCATTTTCAGACATCAGATAACTGAATTTTGCACATATTGATTTTATTCAAAATATATTATCTTATAATTTATTATCAGCTTGATAGAAAACAAATTGATTAACATTATTCTCTGTCTGGTATCTATAGATATTATCCTGTTGTGTGTGGAATGACCAAATTTGTTGGTTGCTCCAGATTAGAGTTTGCACTTCAGTCAGCTCTCCACAGGTCGAAGAAAATGGTATCCCACACGGTGCTGCCTGAATGTCACGCTCTTCATCACCATTAAATGCTAGTGACCTCTATCAAGTCGTATGTCAGCCCTTCGCTGTCTTTCAATGACTTTTGCATCTGGTGCAGTTCCTACTCAGTAGCCCTGGCTGAATGCCAGCTTCAAGCTGTCATGTGATGGGCCTCTGTGTGGACTCTTTCCCATGGTTACCACTTCTCTCCCACAAAAAAGGGTCATAGTTTTGCCACCGTACCACATTCCATCCTGATTCAGAACCCTACTTGGGTATCCAGCACTTGTAATTGTTGCACAGTCCAACCTTTTGTTCTTTTTGGGACCTCCTTTTTGATAAGAAACTGACTTGGCTGCCCATATTCACCAATTTAAGACTAGTTCACATGGAAGGTTAATGCTGTCTGCTTTCTTGCCCATATCTCTAAGAGTGTGGATTGTGCTACTCCACACCATACATACTGGTGCTTTCTGCTTTGAAATTTAGACCCAGCCCATCATCATGGAGTTTGGCCATTGGTGCCTTCCAGACTAGCACTGTATAGATTCTCCTTGCTGAAGCTGTGTCCTTACCTCTTTAGTTCCGATGGTACCAACTTGTTGTTTCCTATGCGGTCACCATTCGACTATTTCCTCATCATCCAACAATCCCATTCCTATCTCATACGAGGGGCATCGACCTCCTGATACTTGCCCTCGTGGTATTACCAGTAGGATTGCGCCTTGCGACTCTTTGCCAGAATCTCCACCTCACCTACCTGGAATTTGCTCCCCAAGTTTTCTTGCATGCCTCCTTTGATTGGTGCCCAAGCCATGAATTAGGATAGATGTTTTTCTATGTTATAAAGCATGTCACCCCTATGACCATTTGGTGTCTCTTATACTCTGTTCTTCAGGAGTTTCTGTGCTCCCATCTTTTACACTGTCTGCTCTAAAATAGTGGATAAGACACAATATGCTTGTCTGTGCCTGTGAGGAACGCAATTTGTTGCCGGGAACATTTAGTGTCTTCACAGCTGAGCTGATAGCTGTTAACAGAGCCCTCTGCTTTATCAAACAGGTCTCCTGTGGCCATGTCTTAATATGTAGTGGGTTACTCTTTTCACCTGCTGGTGTCTACTGTTTAAGACCTTCTTGCTCAGTTGTCATTGTGTGTCCTAAGTCATATGGGTATTGCAGGGAATGAAGGAATGAACTGACCAACCACTTTTGGCTAGAGGGGTGATTACCTGCCGCTACTCCCCACCCCCACCCATTTACTTTGCTGATCCCAAGTGCAGATTTGCATGGCAAATAAGACCTTTGCTCTCTCAGAGATGGAATGACATGTGGTTAGCTACTGCACCCACTAACAATCTCCACACTATCAAGAAGACTACTGCTGTATGCCATTCTTTGTTCCTTTCAGGAATCCACCGTTCTATGTTACCCCTGTATTGTCCATAGTTTCATTTTAGATAATGAGCCACCCCAACATTGTACTTGTGGTGCCTTACAAACAGTTGCTAATATCCTGGTGGAATGCCCCCTTCTTTAGGCCCTCAGTGCTGAGTGTGGCCTTCAGAATTCTTTGTCTCAAATACTGTCAGACAATTCATGGATGGTAGTTTTTGCACCCTACTTTCTGTTTTAGAGGTCTTTGTCGAATAGTGGGAGTTTAAAGCCATGACTACAGTGGGGCAGGAGTGGGTGGGATGACTCCCATCACCCAATTTTTTGCCTTATCACTTTTACTATTCTGAATCTGCTGACTGGAAGGCATTCGTTGCTCTGTAACTTTACACCCTTCATCAGGCTGGTTGGTTTTGGATGTGGAGTTCGGCTTTTCTTGCCATTGGATGGTCTCTGGGAGACCCCTTGTCTGCTCTGACTTACGTACCTGCCTGATACATACACTTCTCCGTAAATTCTTTCTCAGCTCTAACATCAGTGTTGCCTTCAATGCCTCAGTCTTACTGCTCATACATACTTTCATCCTCAGAACATGTACTTGGTGGATGTCTTGTGGATGAACTACTGGATCATGGGGCTGATGACCTTGCTGTTTAGTCCCTTAATCCCCAACCAACTGATGGCCAAGAGCAGAGTTGACCACCTAGTGCTGGAGCATGCAGCCGAGCAGAACATACTCAACTTCAGTGGCTGTTTAACAACACGCCACGGATCTTTTCCCTGAACAGCAGCCTCTCTGAATTAAATAGATTGGAATTGCCCTTACAACACAGCCTTCAGTCCCTCCTGGCCTTAATCTTCACTGACCCGTGCCCATAAACCTAGGTCTATCTCTGCCCCCATTTCATTTAGCAATTTCTAATCTCCCTCTTGCTCTTTTCTATCCCCTTAGGCCATTCAACTCCTTCCAATGTCTCGTGTGCCAAATAAAACTCCCCTTCTTGCACCAGGGCATGTGCACTAGTGCCACATTTCTATCCTGTCTCTTGATACATCTCCCTCTCAGCTGTCATCCACCCCTCCTCTCACCAGCTCCCACCGAAACAATTCCCTGATCCCAGTTGAGCTAAAACAATTCCCTGATCCCAGTTGAGCTGCAGTGCAGAGCATGATATGTTAAGAGACCTCAGCAGTGTACTCGTGATTATTTAGGTGTGTATCAACTGATTGACAACTCATCTGTGTAGTAAATAGTTACTTTTCTTCTTTTAATATTTGTATTCCACTTAGGATCTTCCATTACATTTTTAAATAACACAACTTTGATTTTAAATTATAGATTGCTTTCCACTCTAGTAGAGGACTGGAAAAACAAATGACAGGAAAATACCATAGAATCAGAATTGTTAAATCAGTTTCTTTCCATGCATTGTACCACGAAAGTGCGGGTGTTTTGATTGATGAGTAGAGGCAACTGTTAGAGGATTATGTTTTAGTGGCGTGCGTGGAAATATCTTGGCCTCAAGACTAGGAACATAAACTGGTTGTAACGCTTTTGGATGCAGTTTGTTTCATATGCATGTAGAAATTGGAGGCTGAGAAGAGTTTAATTTAGAAACTGTTACTGGCTTTGAATTTAAAAAGGCGTTTGATAAATGCAAAAAGTATACGCTCATTGGACTAAAACATGTTTCTTTCACTATTATGACACAAAGTCCACATCAAAACACACATTTAGGAACATCAGTTCAGACAAATCAAGAAAACATGGAGCACTACTGTGAAATTAAGATATTTTTGGATGCTATAGACATGGAAACAAAACAATCTTGTTTTCCATTATAGCTGTGAAGTAGTTATTTATGTGCATACACTGTTGTGGTAGTTACACAGGCAAAAGATAGCTTATAACGGCAAAATTCTTTCTAAAAAATAGTTTATTAATGTGGAGTGGCAGTACTCCCACATTATGCAAGTGATGGCTGGCTGTGAAATATAAACTGTGGAACACTGAAAATAGCTCACCCTGAGAAGAATGGTAGAAATGGCCACAGTGACAGTGCAATTAGGCAAGGGGCCCTATTTAAATGGCACATAGTGGACAAGTAATACATGTTACAATCTCATCCCAACTCAGAGGTGACATTAGTAGGCCCAGAATGCCAGATAAGCATGTTAATTACATTTCTCACAGTACAGCCAGTTTGTGAGGGACCTAATCATTGGCATGAAAACTGCAGGTTGGTCAATATGTCATGTCGACAATCATTAAGTAGAGTTCCGACATGATTATCTACATCTACATCCATACTCCGCAAGCCACCTGACGGTGTGTGGTGGAGGGTACCCTGAGTACCTCTATCGGTTCTCCCTTCTATTCCAGTCTTGTATTGTACGTGGAAAGGATTGTTGGTATGCTTCTGTGTGGGCTCTAATCTCTCTGATTTTATCCTCATGATCTCTTCGTGAGATATACGTAGGAGGGAGCAATATACTGCTTGACTCTTCGGTGAAGGTATGTTCTCTCAACTTTAACAAAAGCCCGTACCGAGCTACTGAGCGTCTCTCCTGCAGAGCCTTCCACTGGAGTTTGTCTATCATCTCCGTAACGCTTTCACGATTACTAATCCTGTAACGAAGCACACTGCTCTCCGTTGGATCTTCTCTATCTCTTCTATCAACCCTATCTGGTGCGGATCCCACACTGCTGAGCAGTATTATGATGATGACACGAGATGGCACACACAACATACTGGGTCTGGAGCAACGACGATGAGAGGGTTGAAGGATTGTGGGGCAAACAATCGTGGATACTACAGTGACTCACTTCATGATAAAAGCAGATGTAAAGGTGCCAGATGTTGCACAAATGATATCCAGGCACACTTCATCGACTCAATCTTCAGTGATGCTGAGCCAGAACAATGTGGACAGCCACAGATAGGCAAAACGTAGTGTATAGTGATGAATTCAAATTTGTTTTGGGGACATATAACTGCATATGGATGTGGTGAACAGTAAAATTCCACCCACACAGCTGGTGTAATGGTATGATCCTCTAAAATTGTGATATGTGGAACCTTAATGGGTCAGTATTATGCTGACTTGACATTCTTCAGCCTGATGTTGGACCTTTTCTACATAGTCTACAGGGGCACTTTTCCTGCAACATAATTCTCATCTTCATACACTGTGAGTTGCTCATGACTTCGTACATCATGTTCAAACCTTTCCATGACTGGCCTGCTCTGCGGACTTGTCCCTTATACAGCATATGTGGGAATAGCTGAAATGGTAGATGCTGTTGTGTCACTCTGTACATTATTTGGAGGTGGCTGTTCAAGATTTTTGGATCAATCTGTCTCAGAACATCATATGTCTAATGAGCTCGATGCCAGACCATGTAGCAACACACATTGCAGCCAAAGGTGGTCCAATGTGTTACTGATGTTGCATTGTATTTGTCTAATTGTACTATCTATTTGTTTACATGTCTCAATTTTGGGATCAAGGGAATCTTGCATCTACATCATTGTCTAATAAATTTCATTTCAATCTGATGCTTCCATCGTGGTGCACTATTTAAAATATTCCCTAGTGTGCTATACATGGAAGTTCCAAAATTCTGTAGCTTCTGTTTTTTCATTATCTTGAACCTGAAATGTTTCCTTTAGCAATTTGTTTTTATGACATACACACACCTGTATCATTAACAGTATCTGGTAAAATAAATGTAGAAAAGTGATCAAACTTATGTTTTAAAAAGGCAGTTTCATAAATTGTTGGAGAGGGAGGAGGTGGTGTAATGTGATTATGGCTACAACTGATGCATTATGTCCCCTCACTTGGTTGCATAATATGTGGTTTGGTTTGCATCTGAATGCTTCTGGTAAAACATTACTTACACAGGTAATTGGCAATATCACCTAGCCTGAC
This sequence comes from Schistocerca gregaria, assembly GCF_023897955.1. Taxonomy (NCBI): domain Eukaryota; kingdom Metazoa; phylum Arthropoda; class Insecta; order Orthoptera; family Acrididae; genus Schistocerca; species Schistocerca gregaria. The sequence goes on from NC_064924.1 coordinate 94,983,537, forward strand.
AAAGCAGTATCCATCTTTTCCCAGTGATATCCAATGTGGTCCCTAGGCCTTTAAGGTAAAATAGATTTGAAAGACAGAGATGCAGAATAAATATGTTGTTGATGTGGTCTTCAGCCCGAAGACTTGCTTGATGCAGCTCTCCACTGTAGTCTTTCCTGTGTAAGACACTTCCTCTTTCTAACTGCAATAAATCCTTTTGAATATGTTTACTCGAGTCAAGCCTTGGTCTCCCTCAACGATTTTTACTTCGATACCTCTGACTGGATCCTTTTTTTTTTTAGTCAAGCGGTACCCTAAAAATATTTCCTCCTAAATTATACCACCTCATTAAATGCACACTACACCCTTCAGCTTTCTTCTGTAGCACTACATTTCAAAAGCTCCTATTAACTTCTTAACTGTTCATCATCCACATTTCTCTTCCACACGTTACACTTCGTACTGTACTTTCAGAAGCTACTTCCTAAAACTTAAATTTATACTAGGTATTAAAATGTGTCTCTTTTTTCAGAAACATTTTCCGTGCTGTAATAAATCTGCATTTTACACTCTCTCTGCTTTGGCCAGCATGTTATTTCTGCTCAAACAGTAAAACAGGTAGTCACCTTTTAATGACTTATTCTCTTGGCATTACCCAGTTTAATCCCATTACTTTGGCAGATATTCTCTTTTCAAGATACTATCATTGTGTATAACTGATTTTTCAAGTCCATTTCTGTCTCTAATAGAAACGAACCTTTTAAAAATTTTGTCTTCTTGAATTCAAGTTCCCTTTATTGCTTGGTCCATGCACAGCCATAACATGGGGTGTCAACTGCAATCCTGTGTTACTCCCTTCTTCACCACTACTTCCCATTCATGTCTGTAAACACTAGTAACTGCAGTCTGGTGTCTGTACGAGTTGTAGCTCTCTGCTAAATTCAGAACTTCAAAGAGAGTATTCCAGTTAACACTGTTAAAAGCTCTCTCAAAATTTACTAGTCGTGTAAAAGAGGGTGTGCTTTTCTTCAACCTATATTCTAAGATAAGTTGTTGGATCATTATCACCTCATATGTTCCCTCATTTCTCTGGGACCCAAACTGATCTTTGCAAGTTGTCATCTTCTGCTCTTTCCATTCTTTGGTATGTAATAACCTCACTATTGAGTGCCCCGAACACACACACACACACACACACACACACACACACACACACACACACACACACACACACAAAGGAAAAAAAATCGAAATAATCGTGTCTGTAATATACAATCATAACGATTCAGTAATGTTCACACCTGTCAGAAACTGTCCTCCTTGGAACTGGAATTATTACATTTGCTTGAGGACTAATGTATACCTTGCATATAAGGTGGAATAGTTTCGTCACTTTTTACTCCAGGTGCCTGGTGTTGACTTAGACTTTACAATGCTCTGTCAAATCATCTTCTCAGTATTGCATCCCCCATTTAATTATCAAACTTTTCCTTTTCAATAATATTTTCTGGCTTTTTTATATAGCTCTCCTATACAAGATGTGATCAAAAAGTAACAGGAATTTTTGTTTTTCATAAAAAACCTTTATTTATTCATCAGCATCAACTTTGTCCCCTGTAAAGTAAACCCCTTCAGATATAACACACCTGTCTGCACTTTCTCCAATCTTGGAATCACTTCTGGAACTCACTTTTTGTTATGGTGTTTAGCTCCTTCAGCAATTCTGTTTTATCTCAAAATGATGTTTTTTCATAGTTCTCTTTTCTCTTCAACCTCGCAAATAGAAAGAAGTCACAGGGGCCATGTCCAGCGAATACAGTGGCCAAGGCAACATAAGTTTTCTTTTTGCCAACAAATCATGAACAATCTTTAAGGTATGAGTGAGAGCATTATCAAGGTGCAATTTCCACAAGTGGTTTTGCCACAGTTCTGGTCATTTACTTTGGATTGCTTCATATAAATGGCACTTAACTTCCAGGTACTGCATTTTATGGACTATAAGACACACCTTAATCCTGAAGCAATTTTTAAAAAATTACATTTTTACCATTTTTATTATTAGATTGCAAAGCCAGACTAAGAAAGTTACTTATATTATAAAACTGAAGTTACCTTTAAAATCCCCAAATCTCGTCAGTTGAACTTTCTCTCCTTCTTCCATCATTGTTCTCCTCTTCATATAACAAATTATTTTCACTGCCACCAAGAGCATTACTTATGCTGCACTTCTTGAAAGATTTAACAGGAATGTCTTCTCTTACTTGAGACCATGACTCTTTTTATCCATTGACACAGGTTGGGTTTCATCAGTCATATTATCCGTCTATTCCATTCCTCTCTCATACACAGTTCAAATGGTTTATTTATCGAGACAGTAAGAGGTTCTGATTGTTAAGTTGTTAAGTCAGTCCTCCTGGAATTACAGCAAGCTCTCTCTCTCTCTCTCTCTCTCTCTCTCCCCCCCCCCTCCGATCTAGCACAAGAAAAGACCTCTTCTTCAATAAAGCACCTTTTCTTCTCTCCCACACTCTGTTAATCCAAAATTTCATACCAGTCTAGTCCATCCAACCCTTGTCATCTGTATGAACACCACCACCTGGTTGAAAAGAATCATTGGATTAAGTTTAGTATTGTCAGCACAATATGAAAGGACAACAATGTAGTGCATTTTTTTCGAGTCTGCTTGTTTGTATAGTTACAGTTTTACTTTGTACTCCTGTGGCATTTTCTGAGATATTTTGGTTTTGTTCTGCACGTTAGTCCTTAACAATTCATAAACCTCTAGCATCAAGCAACTCCACCATTAAAGTCTGTTCCACTGTAACGCTAGCTTACAAGTGTGTATTTGAATCATTTTTGTATTAGTTCCAATGCCATTTTGACAGTGTCCTCTAAACCATTTCAATACATTATCATCTAGTTTTGGCCAGTTTAAATTCAGCTTTCTATTTGCACATTTAGTGTTCATTTTTACAGTTCTTTACTAGCCCATCAATCACAAATGGTAATTTTTTTCTGTTAATGGAGGGCCAAAATGCTGCTCAGCTAATCTTGTTCCCATGTTGTTCTACATATACTATTACTTTCAAATTACAGCCCTCATCATACTTATTTTTTCCATCATGAAACTAGCTACTAACAAGAATATTGTACTGTTACCAAGAACACAAATAACTTTAAATTACAGTTCACTGGTACCATAGACTGCAAGGACACTTCGTATGCTAGACAGTGTTCTGGGTTTGTGATGGTGGGGCAGGAGGAGTCAGTGTTTTTAGCGCATCGAATATTAAGACACACCCGAATTTTTTAGGCAATTTTTTGAAGAAAAAAAGTGTCTTCTAGCCTGTAAAATACATTAGGATTCCTTATTCACCGTGCAACCATAAGACATGGACTCATTATGTACTATACCATTGTAACAGAAGGAAACAGTGAGGAGACCTACCACATGTGATCAAACTTGTCAATATTTTCGATCTTGGCTCTTCAGGCAGTTTCCATTGGTATGATTGGACGTTGGTTTCGACACCTATTATATCTTTCCTTAGAAGTTCTGGAGCCTTGTCAACTTCCGAATGTCTACGCAACATTGGTTTTGGTTGAAATTCAACAATTTCAGGACAAACTTTGCTGCTACACTTTTCATGCCCAAAACACCAGAAAAAATTGCCATGACCCAAAGGATATGCAGACATCATCAGATGTGTGTTACCAAGATAAAAAAAGAAAAGATCTGAAAATAAGATGTATGAAGTCAACAAAATTTAAAAAAATTCTTGTTACTTTTTGATCACACCTCATTTATTCCTTCCATCTATCACTCATACCGTCTTCATTTAGTACCGGCTTTCTACACAGATGTTCCTTCTTTCTCCAAATGTTTCTTTAATTTTCTTGTAGGGTGCACATATCAACCCCATAGTCATGGATGCTTGTACAGCTTTGCATTTTTCCTATAGCTATCCTTGCTTTACTTTCGTACACTGTGTCACTCGTATTTTAGCTGTCTGTAATTCCTTTCACCTAATTTTTTTTAAAAAAATAATTGACCCTCTGCTGTCTTAACTATTTAATCTCCCACAGCTATTCATTAGCCTTCTATTGTATTCCTTTCCCCGTTTCTGGTAATAGAGGCCTAATGGTTATTTTGACACTTTCAGCAACCTCTTGTTCTGTTAATTTATCCATATCCCATCTCTTCAAATTCAGAAATTTCATTTTAATCTATTATAAAATTATTAATAAATTATGTCCTGGGTCCCTCTCTCCATATGGAAATGTTTTCCAGTTTAAAATGTGGGTTTTGGGATCTAATAACGAAACCCTTCGGGTCTCTCCACTTGGACAACCTTCTTCCCTGATTGTTAGTGTTAGCAATGAGTAAATTGTTTTATGCACAAGATTCTGCCAAGCAGCTTCCTCTTCCTTCCTCTCAGCTAGTCCATGTTCTGTTATTCTTTCTTCTCTTCTTTTTCCTACAGTTGAATGCAGCCTCATCATCTTCCCATTTTTATCTCTCTCAACTTGTGAATAATTTCTTTAAAATCCCATCATCTGCAGGGATAGTAGGCTTTAAAAGCATACTTCTGTAGTTGTTTGATCTGTATTTATACTGGTTAGATAATGTGCTCACAGTGCTGTTAATGTTCATTCTTTTTAATTCATTATTACATGTATTCAGCCGATCAGAGGTCCTATTCTTCATGCTACTGTATTTCAATAATTCATGCTATCTAACTTCGACCTATCTATTTCCATTTTTTAATTCTCTAACTTACATACACGATTCAGGGATCTGACATTCCCTACTTTGAGTTTTAGATATTTTGTTTTTTGTAATGCTGATGCAACTGTTGATGGGCATGTGTGCTGACACTTGTCCAGCAGTAATTAAATTAAAAATACATTCATTGAGTATGATAATGTCAATAGCAATATGAGCTCCCACCCCACCCCCATGAACCATAGACCTTGATGTTGGTGAAGAGGCTTGCATGCCTCAGCGATACACATAACCATACCATAGGTGCAACCACAACGGAGGGGTATCTGTTTAGAGGCCAGACAAATGTGTGCTTCCTGAAGAGGGGCAGCAGCCTTTTCAGTAGTTGCAGGGGCAACAGTCTGGATGATTAACTGATCTGGCCTTGTAACACTAACCAAAACAGCTTTGCTGGAACAGTTGAAAGCAAGGGGAAACAACAGCCGTAATTTTTCCCGAGGGCATGCAGCTTTACTGTATGGTTTAATGATGATGGCGTCCTCTTGGGTCAAATATTCCGGAGGTAAAATAGTCCCCCATTCGGATCTCCAGTTGGGGACTACTCAAGACCAAGTCGTTATCAGGAGAAAGAAAACTGGCGTTCTACGGATCGGAGCGTGGAATGTCAGATCCCTTAGTCAGGCAGATAGGTTAGAAAATTTAAAAAGGGAAATGGATAGGTTAAAGTTAGATATAGTGGGAATTAGCAAAGTTCAGTGGCAGGAGGAACAAGACTTTTGGTCAGGTGAATACAGTGTTATAAATACAAAATCAAATAGGGGTAATGCAGGAGTAGGTTTAATAATGAATAAAAAAAAAAGTGTGGGTAAGCTACTACAAACAGCATAGTAATTGCCTAATTGTGGCCAAGATAGACACGAAGCCCACACCTCCCACAGTAGTACACGTTTATATGCCAACTAGTTCCATATGTGGAGAAGAGATTGAAGAAATGTAAGATGAGATAAAAGAAATTATTCAGATAGTGAAGGGAGATGAAAATTTAATAGTCATGGGTGACTGGAATTCAATAGTAGGAAAAGGAAGAGAAACATAGTAGGTGAATATGGATTGGGGGTAAGAAATGAAAGATTAAGCCGCCTGGTAGAATTTTGCACAGAGCATAGCTTAATCATAGCTAACACTTGGTTCAAGAGTCATAAAAGAAGGTTGTATACACGGAAGAAGCCTGGAGATACTGACAGGTTTCAGATAGTTTATAGAATGTTAAGCCAGAAATTTAGGAACCAGGTTTTAAATTGTAAGACATTTCCAGGGGCAGATGTGGACTCTGACCACAATACAGGGTGATTCAAAAAGAATACCACAACTTTAAAAATGTGTATTTCATGAAAGAAACATAATATAACCTTCTGTTATACATCATTACAAAGAGTATTTAAAAAGGTTTTTTTTTTCACTCAAAAACAAGTTCAGAGATGTTCAATATGGCCCCCTCCAGACACCCGAGCAATATCAACCCGATACTCCAACTCGTTCCACACACTCTGTAGCATATAAGGCGTAACAGTTTGGATAGCTGCTGTTATTTCTCATTTCAAATCATCAATGGTGGCTGGGAGAGGTGGTCGAAACACCATATCCTTAACATACCCCCATAAGAAAAAATTTCAGGGGGTAAGATCAGGGCTTCTTGGAGGCCAGTGATGAAGTGCTCAGTCACGGGCTGCAGACAGTGCTTGAACCAATTTCAGACGATAAGGTTTCATAACTAACCTTTTTCGTAGGACTCTCCATACAGTTGATTGTGGGATTTGCAGCTCTCTGCTAGCTCTGCGAGTCAATTTTCCTGGGCTGCGAACAAATGCTTGCTGGATGCGTGTTACATTTTCATCCCTCTTTCTCGGCCGTCCAGAACTTTTCCCTTTGCACAAACAACCATTCTCTGTAAACTGTTTATACCAACGTTTAATACACCTCCTATCAGGAGGTTTAACACCATACTTCGTTCGAAATTCACGCTGAACAACTGTCGTCGATTCACTTCTGCCGTACTCAATAACACAAAAAGCTTTCTGTTGAGTGGTCGCCATCTTAGCATCAACTGACGCTGACGCCTAGTCAACAGCGCCTCAAGTGAACAAATGTACAACTAAATGAAACTTTATAGCTCCCTTAATTCGCCAACAGATAGTGCTTAGCTCTGCCTTTTGTCGTTGCAGAGTTTTAAATTCCTAAAGTTGTGGTATTCTTTTTGAATCACCCTGTATATTGGTTATGAACTGTAGATTAAAACTGAAGAAACTGCAAAAAGATGGGAATTTAAGGAGATGGGACCTGGGTAAACTGGCTAAACCAGAGGTTGTACAGAGTTACAGGGAGAGCATAAAGGAACAATTGACAAGAATGGGTAGCTTTGAGAGACGAAATAGTAAAGGTAGCAAAGGATCAAGTAGGTAAAAAGACGAGGGCTAGTAGAAGGGTGAGGTACTTGAGGGCAATATTATGGAAATGGAAGAGAATGTGGATAAAGATGAAATGGGAGATATGATACTGTGTGAAGAGTTCGACAGAGCACTGAAAGACCAGAGTTGAAACCATCTGGTGAGCAATATGTATGAGACAGGTGAAATACCCTCAGACTTCAAGAAGAATGTAATAATTCCAATCCCAAAGAAAGCAGGTGTTGACAGATGTGAAAAATTACCATACCATCAGTTTAATAAGTCACAGCTGCAAAATACTAACGCGAATTCTTTACAGACGAATGGAAAAACTGGTAGATGCGGACCTCGGGGAAGATCAGTTTGGATTCCGTAGAAATGTTGGAACACATGTGGCAATACTGACCCTCCAGCTTATCTTGGAAGCTAGATTAAGAAAAGGCTAACCTATGTTTCTAGCATTTGTAGACTTAGAGAAAGCTTTTGACAATGTTGACTGGAACACTCTCTTTCAAATTGTGAAGGTGGCAAGGGTAAAATACAGGCAGCCAAAGGCTATTTACAATTTGTACAGAAAGCAAATGGCAGTTATAAGAACCGAGGGATATGAAAGGGAAGCAGTGGTTGGGAAGGGAGTGAGACAGGGTTGTAGCCTCTCCCCGATGTTATTCAATCTGTACATTGAGCAAGCAGTGAAGGAATTCAGAGTTGGAATCAAAATCCATGGAGAAGAAATAAAAACTTTGAGGTTCGCCGATGACATTGTAATTCTGTCAGAGACAACAAAGGACTTGGAAGAGCAGTTGAACGGAATGGATAGTGTCGTGAAGGGAGTATATAAGAAGAACATCAACAAAAGCAAAACGAGGATAATGGAATGTAGTTGAATTAAGTCGGGTGATGCTGCGGGAATTAGATTAGGAAATGAGACACTTAAAGTAGTAAATTAGTATTGCTCTTTGGGGAGCAAAATAACTGATGATGATCGGAATAGAGAGGATATAAAATGTAGACTGGCAATGGCAAGGAAAGCGTTTCTGAAGAAGAGAAATTTGTTAACATTGAGTACAGATTTAAGTGTCAGGAAGTGAAACATGAATGATAAATAGTTTGGACAAGAAGAGAATAGATGCTTTCGAAATGTGGTGCTACAGAAGAATGCTGAAGATTAGATGGGTAGATCACATAACGAATGCGGAGGTATTGAATAGGATTGGGGAGAAGAGAAGTTTCTGGCACTACTTGACTAGAAGAAGGCATCAGTTGGTAGGAAATGTTCAGAGGCATCAAGTGATCACCAATTTAGTACTGGAGGGCAGCGTGGAGGGTAAAAAATCGTAGAGAGAGACAAAGAGATGAATCCACTAAGCAGATTCAGAAGGATGTAGGCTGCACTAGGTACTGGGAGATGAAGCAGCTTGCACAGGATAGAGTAGCATGGAGAGCTGCATCAAACCAGTCTCAGGACTGAAGACCACAACAACAACATGGTTGCTGTAGTGCAGGGTTCCAATATGTTCACAAAATTTCATAATATGTAAATGAAGAGACTGGAATATCTTAAGTTCTTTTAGATTACAGAATTTGTGGCCATATTTTTAGTACCTATTAAAAGATAAATTGTTTTCTTCTACATCTATACTCACTGAGCCCCAACATGGTGTGTGGTGGAGGATACATCATGTCCTGTTTCCCATCCAAATCTAGTTCTCCTCCCCCCCCCCCCCCCCCCCCCACATTTTCCTTCTCTGTTTCAATATAATGTGTTGCTCACTATTCCTTCACTGAAAACGCAAGTCTCCAGTTCCAGTCCACCTTATTATGCAAGCCCAAGAAGCAATTGCTCACCTCCTTGCTTTGAGGCTGGAATTATTGTACGTTTGGAATGCAACTCTGGATGTGCATGGTGTTAAGTTTAAAAATGTAAGAGAAGATATCGAGCTAAGTAAATAATAAATGTAATATATATAAAAATGTTGCTTTCATTAAGAGCTGAATAAACTATGATCTTATATTTCTTACTGACCACAGAATATTTGATTTTGAATTCAAAGTTTAGAACAAAGTAAAAATTATGGGAGACAAAATGCAGTTCTGTTTGATGGAGAATAAAAGGTTGGAATCTGAATACAATCAAAATGTGTTTGGTTGAGTTATTTCTTGTAAATACTTATTTTCATATTAACTTAGAATAGATGTACACTGATCAGCCAAAACATTGACTACCTATGTGTACCTAATAGACAGCATTTTGGTGATGCCTCATGGCAAGGAAGCAATGAAGTCTTGGCAGGTTGCTGGATGGAGTTGGCACCACATCTGCATGCACAAGTCATCTAATTTCGGTCAGTTCCTGGAAGGGGCGTGATGAGCTCAGACACCATGTTCAGTTCAGATCTGGAGAGTTGGAGGGGAGGGGGGGGGGGGCAGCTCGTCAGTTGGAGCTCAGCACTGTGTTCCTCTAACTGCTCCATCGCACTCCTGACCTCGTGGTATGGCGTATAATATTGTTGAAATATGCCAATGCAGTCAGGAAACATGATTGTCATTAAGGCTGTACATGGTCTGCAATCAGCGTATGGTACTCTTTGTCTGTCATGGTGGCTTGCACAAACTCAACTGGACCCATAGATGCCCACATGAATATTCTCCAGAGCATAATGGAGCCACTGCCAGCTTGTCTCCATCCCACAGTACTGATGTCAAGGAACTGTTCCCCTGGAAGACGGATTCACACCCTTCTATTGGCACAATGAAGAAGGTATCGGAATTCATCAGACCATGCAATGCTCTGCCACTGTGCCAACATCATGTGCCCATTTCCACTGTAGTAACCGATATCGTGGGGGTAACTTTGGTACATGCATCGGTCGCCGACTGCAGAAGCCCATCATTGGGAGTGTTCAGTGCACTGTGTATGCAGACACACTTGTACTCTGCCCAGCATAAATCTGATGTTATTTCCACCATAGTTCACTGTTTTATCAGTCTGCCCAGCCTATGACGTCTGACACAGTAATGAGGGGGCAACCCAACCTCACGATGTCTGGATGTCAGGTTTGACCTTGGTTTTGTCACTTGTTGAAGACTCACCACAGCAGTCATCAAACACCTGACAGGCTGTGCAGTTTCCAAAATGCTTGTGCTGAGCCGTCACAATCTGCCCTTGAAAACTCAGATCGTGCCCATTCCCCATTCTGCACATGGACAGCACTCCAACTGACACAAAACCCATGCGTCTGACTAGCAGTTATTCCTCGCCAGGTGATGCTACTATTACCTGGACTGGTTTATATTGATAAGTCAAAGTTCTGGATGTTCAGTGTGCATGCTGTGTGAACTATTGAAAAGCAGGGCCATTAGGCTTAACTTTGTAGCTACATTCTACAGACTAGTTCTTACAATAACAGTGCAAAGTTTCCTAAGTTTGGTTATTTTTCTCCAGACTCTTAACGTGTGACAAATTTACATTCCTGGTGTGTGCCAATTTGAGGACAACTTCCCCTGTCTTATAGTGACAGCACACTGTCAAAGCATGAAATTACCCTTAGAGATATGTGGCAGACTGAACAGTGGTTCACTCTACTACACTCCAATGAGAATTCAGGCATTCTTTTATGTCCAGTACTGGCTATACCTACAAATTTGCTGTGCTCTAAAAAGTATTGAGAAAGAGGTCTGAAACAAAAAGTCATGAAGGTGTTGCTGAACTTTCGAGCAGTTTATTTATAGTACTGAAGAGAAAGTCATGTTACTAATTTTCCTTTTTTTATACAAAACAAGTTTAAGTTAAACAATTGGACATTTTCTACTTTTTATGCAAATGCAGATCAATGAATATTTACACTCTTACTTTTATACTCTACTACTGTTTGAATTAAATATAAATCATAAAAGTACAAAATTAAACATTTTGAGAAAAAATGTAATCTACAGAAAATATACAAGATATAAAGTACATGCTATGGAATCAAGGTGCACTTGGTGTACCAGGTGAACCTACTACATCAATAACTTCTGAAATTGCCTTCTGTTTCACAGCTGGAGCATCACCTTCAGCACTCTGTGTACGAGATTCTTCAGAGTCTAAAGATATTGCACTTGGTACAGGGAGAGTCTGAAACATATACATCACTTTCACTTAGAAACAACTATATGTCTACCAGATGGAAATAGCTTAATGAATAAGTGTAGCAGCTCTAATTTTTTTTTTACTTTTATGGGACAAGAACTTCATGTCATATTTCATCCGATAATCCAAATGGCGAGAAAGATTCACAAGAAAATAATTCGCAATTAGAATTTGTGCTTGCAGCCTCCACTGGACACTGCCTTTTTGTCATATCACACAGACTTTCAAGTGACAATTCTACAGTGTTAGAAATGGCAGAGTTAACAGTTAAGAAGATTGGGAGGAGAGGGGGAGAAAGAACTTAAAGGCGCGCACATACACACACGCGCGGATGTGTGTGTGTGTGTGTGTGTGTGTGTGTGTGTGTGTGTGTGTGTGTGTGCGCGCGCGCGCGAGTATATACCTATCCTTTTTTCCCCCTAAGGTAAGTCTTTCCGCTCCCGGGATTGGAATGACTCCTTACCCTCTCCCTTAAAACCCACATCCTTCATCTTTCCTTTTCCTTCCCTCTTTCCTGACGAAGCAGCCGCCGGTTGCGAAAGCTCAAATTCTGTGTGTGTGTTTGTGTTTTATTCATTGTGCCTATCTACCGGCGCTTTCCCGCTTGGTAAGTCTTGGAATCTTTGTTTTTAATATACCGGCGGCTGCTTCGTCAGGAAAGAGGGAAGGAAAAGGAAAGGTGAAAGGATGTGGGTTTTAAGGGAGAGGGTAAGGAGTCATTCCAATCCCGGGAGTGGAAAGACTTACCTTAGGGGGAAAAAAGGATAGGTATATACTCGCGCGCACACACACAACATTCCATGTGGGAAAAATATATCTAAAAACAAAGATGATGTGACTTACCAAACGAAAGTGCTGGCAGGTTGATAAGACACACAAACATATACACAAAATTCAAGCTTTCGCAACCAACGGTTGCTTCATCAGGAAAGAGGGAAAGACAAAAGGATGTAGGTTTTAAGGGAGAGGGTAAGGAGTCATTCCAATCCCGGGAGCGGAAAGACTTACCTTGTGTGTGTGTGTGTGTGTGTGTGTGTGTGTGTGTGTGTGTGTGTGTGTGTGTGTGTGTGTGTTTTGGTGTGTTTTTTATTGTGTCGATCTACCAGCATTTTCCCGTTTGGTAAGTCACAGCATCCTTTTTTTAATATTTTTTCCCCATGTGCAATGTTTCTTTCCATTATATATATAGATCAAGAAATTTTAACAGCCAATAAATGCGGATGACTACGATAAATACAAACAAGTACAAAGATTGATACCAGTAAACAACAGCTAGTTGTGGTGTAGAGTCAGTGTTTGCAGTTCATTATTACGTGTTAGAAAAAGGTTCTGGGTTCAATTATGGATCATTTTTATATTTTTACTGACTCAGTTACAATTCTGTATACTAAGTTTTATGTATACTGTTCACATTGCATTGCTCAGTATATTTTTAAGGTCTTGCCAAAGAACACTAGAATAGATGTAAAGATCAAGTTCTTTGGCAAGACCTTAAAAATCACACACATTTAGTTCCTAATAAATTACAATGAACCATGAAATTTTACAGATATTCGATGTTGCGAGCATAATTCATCAGCAGTCAATAGTTAGGCAAAGTGTTTCAACTACTATCAATAGTCTGTAAAAGTAAAGCTTCCAAGATTTTTGAAGAGAAAGTCAAACATTTTGTGTTGTGATTTATCTGAAAGTATGAAATAAAAAATATTAGGGAAATTTTTGGTGCACCTCATTTTCTGTTCATGATTTTGAGCATCATTCAAAGGCACGTAGAATATTTCTCCGATCTACTTATTTCTTTTACACAAATCACTTCATAAAATATTTGACTGATTTCTTTCATTTTTTACTTTCAAATTTTATTCAAAAATTTGGACAAAATCTCATGGTGTAAGTTATAGGGAGTCTTGCTTTTGCTCTGCTCACACATTTACAAAAACACATCAAATATTAATCATGTGATAAAATAGTCATATTTGCGTGCTGTCATTTCCAAAATTCATTGTTTCAATATCTTGAACCTTTTATGAGATACAATGATTTTTACGACCACTTGATTCCTGAAGGAAAGGTTCGGACGTGCTACGAGTGACTTGTCCGCGCATATAACAACCAATATCTCAAGAATGAAGAGAGAGATCATCGGTCTCAACTTTAAATACAATTTACATACAATGGTTATATTTCATATGCAATAATGTATGGCCTTAAATGAACTATACAGAAAGTCTACACAATGTGATTTTACCTCTGCAAATTCTTAAAAATTTCGTGCAGTCATGTACTCAATTTCGTGCAGCACAGTAACAATGACGAATAACAAAAATAAATTAAGACCTTTATCGTTTAAAGATATCAAGCTATAGGTTGCTGAAGAATCGAATTTTTCACCGAATAGTTTTCTTAAAATCGGATGTTAAGTAATTCATAGCTGCCGTCGTGTCCGCTCCACTGCTGTGCCGAGTTGACACATGGCTGTCGCTCTATGTCGTGCATGCTACAGCAACAAGCTTCAAACGTGTTTGAATTCAAACGTCGCCAGTTGCAGCGGGAGACAGGCAGCGACACAGATGTCGCTCACACAGGACACTTCTGTAACTACACCTGCGGTTGTGTTTTATAGCCTGAACCTGTTGCTCGCTTCTGTCGCTCATGTAGGACATGGTCTTAGTGGTCTGCTCATTTCCAAGAAGATCGGGTAAACACTGAGGACAACCCAAAAGCAGATGACCATCAATGCAACAGACTACACATCTCATGCTATTGTTAATGACACTTTGAGAGAGGATTGATGAGAAACATGAGGCAATTGCATACAATGCCAGAATGTCTGTCACTTCAGTTTACAGACTCATACTTGAAAAGTTGAAGAGAGAAAAAGTTGCAGCCTTATTGAATGGAAAGAGAACAGTTTCTGAAAAGGATTGTTGCACTCGATAAAATGTGGATACAAAATTTTGCGCCAGAACTGAAGTCTCAGTCATCGCAATGGAAATGTTTCGACTCTGCATGCCCAAAAAAATTCCAAAGGTGAAACTGATAATGATCTTTTGGTATGACATGAATGGAGTCGTAGCTACAAAGGAAGCACCACAGGGGATGTAACATGCACATACTGGAAAAGGTTTCATGCCTAAAAAGTTGTCAAAGAAGGCCTTACATGTTTGCAGCTGGTGTCCTCATTTTACATGATAATGTGAGTCCGTATATTACCCTACCAGTGAGAGAAATGCTCAAAAGATATGGATTGGAAATATTTCCCCTTCCACCATACAGTTCTGATAAGAGACCACCAGACTTTGATCTGATTCCCAAATTGAAGCAACAAGTCTATGGAAAACATTCTGGTACAACTGTTGAAGATTCCCAAGTAACCAGACAGCTCAACAATGAAGGTGCCCTACCCAGAATACAGAAATAGCCAAAATGTTGGGAAGCTGTCTCAAGCACCAATGGAGATTATGTCGAAGGCCTGTATAGGTATTTTGTTTTGTAAAATAAATGCAGAACTTTTGAAATAACCCACACGATATTTAGCATGGAGCCACAAGATGTGGACAGGATACAAGGTCTCACATACACAGTAAGATTTTACTGTGAAAGTGAAACTGGAACTACAATTGTGACTAACCCCATTTTCTTCAGTCCTTTTGTCTATGATGCTATATGAAGGTTCCCTTGGTTCCTAGCTTTAAATCTTTCATTTTGAATCTAAGTTTTTTATTTATTTAGGAGGCTGTTGATGAGTGGGGAGTTTTCAGTTAGTAAATTCTATTATGTCTACCCCAAAAGTAGGACTCTTGAGTCCTCTCAAGTAAATTCTCCTCTTGATATAAATAAAATCAAAGCTATTTCTGTTGAAAATTTATAGCTATTGAAACAAACTGCACTATACAGTATTATGTGAAGAACATTTTCCTGAAATAAAGGAAAAGGCTTTGTCATCTTGTTGTCACTTCTTTCGAAGAAAGTATTTCTCTTATTTTCTTCTGGCCATTGTCATTTTCAAAAAAGACATAATTTAATGGTTTTGACAAACACAAACTCTGAAATAATAATAATAATAATAATAATAATAATAATGAATCATTTGTGGAGTACTAACCTTTCCTGGATTGAGGGCTTCATACTGATGACGAAGTGTTTGCAGTTCAAATTCACATGTTGCTAGTGCCATTTTTAATTCATACAGAAGAACCATATCACTACGCAATTCATTAAAATGTTGGCAAATGTCTTCTGTTGGCATGGGGTTTAATTCTGCAACATATAACATAATAATACATGTGACAAGAATAGAATATACAAGTGCAAACTGAAAAGTAAGCAGAGAATTTCAAACATTTAGAAATGTGTGTCTTTTGTGGAGGTAGAATAAAAAAAAATGGGAAAATGTGTGTGCTGGGGAAGGCAGGATACATCATATGCGATACTTAATACATAGTACTGTCTTACCAAATATAAGGCTACACATAAACAACACAAATGCAGAAAGGTGTCTCCATTTTTAATAGTGTGTACACTTAGTAAATGAAAAAGCTGAGCTTTGGAGCACTGTATAAGATTGCAGAAGCTATGCCCAAATAGTCTGAAGTTTAATTAGCATATAATTAATGAATTTTATATTTAAATGACATTAGTGTTTCAACCGAATGGAAAAAATAAAAAAAAAAAAGATTCCACCTGGAATTGAACACAGGCCCCGTACAGTGAGAAAACACTCTACCACAGAGTCACACTGCTCACATTTGTATATTCATCTTATTTTAGTATATTAAATGTGACTGGAAAACTTAAAAAGTCCATTTTCTCGAGAATTTTTGACGATTGCATTGAATGGCTTTGAAGGAGGTATTTTTGAGTTTTGAACTTCATGCATCATAAATGTAAAAAAATTACAAAAATCTTGACTGGCATGTGGTACCTTTGCAAAACAAAAAACATTCAACACAAAGTGGTTTGAATAGTGTCAACTTTTAAACAATCAGTTCTTGGGGGCTGACAGCTAACTTACCACACCCTTACTATGGCTGGTCCATTGATGGCTCATAAATTACTAATTTATGAAAGTTCTGAATGAATAATAAGATCAGTACATAAGCAGCAAGTTTGACGAACACTGACCTAATACTTCACACAAAGCATTTTAACTTTTCAGACCACTATCAGCTTTGTACATACTGGCAATATTAGAATCTGTCTGATAGAAATATTAGGATTAGGCAGAATTTAAATTCCCGAATTCAGACAGATTGTAGAAGTAATGGCTAATGAGGTATTATTTTACTTTGTGTTTTAAGTATTTAGGGATTTTCAATTTTCTACCATATGCCCACTGGCAATGTGTTACAGACTTCTGCACTGGAACATAAAACTCCATTCTTAACCCTAGAGGGGGATGCAGTCTATATGGAAATTATTTCTACTTCTAGGAAAGTGACAGTAATCTTTTTCATATTAACCACAAACACTGTTTGGGAGAATGTGTACTGGCATGTAAATGTAAGTCTGCTGCAAGGTGTTTAGTTATCAACTCCACACAATATTCTTACTTTATGCTTCTGCAGAATAAATATTGTTTATCCGCCTCCACTGCAATGCCCCTGAAGATTGCTGCATAGGACAGAATTGAGCAAAAACGTGCAAAATATGCTAACAACACTGTGAGAGAAGACTTTTGAGTGCAAAGCTGCTAAACTGAACTTTTCGGTTAACTTGACCACATGCTGGCACCACCTTAGTTTAACACTCATCTTGATGCCCAAGAACTTCACATACTGGGACTCAGTGTAAGCCCCTTGTTCTCTACTTCTAGTACCTGTAAGTCATATTTATTTGTTTGGAATAGCATAATAAGAGTTTTGCAATATTAAGGATTAAAATATTGGCTATGAACCAGTTGTAAGATTGTTCCATTATCCTCCTGGCTGTGTCTGATATGAATTTGTATGGACCTTTGATCAATATACTTGTGTCATCAGTGAACATTCCAGTTTTTTATGAGTCCTCCATTGTCTTTTATAAATTATTTACGTAGATCAAGAACAGGAGCAGGCCAAGCACTGAACCTTGCAACACACCATATTTAATGTTTCACCAATTTGAATTCAATCGTGTTCCTATTACATCTGATGTGACCCTTGCTTTTCTATTGATAGTTTATGACTCCATTCACAGAAGGGAAAGACCTTTAATGCTATACTATTTGCATTTCCCTATCAGAATTCTATCATCTACACTATGGGTTCCCAGACAGTGGTACTTGCACCACTGGTGGTATGCAAGGATATTGCAGGTAGTATGCATACAAGTAAACAAAAAACATATTGAAATAAGTAAAATTATTAATTTACATAACCTTATTTCTAAACTTAAAATGATTGTGAGAAAACTGACTGATAAAATTAGTATATGTGTAATGTTAAACAAAATGAATTTCCCGCAAAATGTTTGTTTCGAACTGTTGCCTCCCCACCCTTCCCTTCATTAGTCAACACTGCCTTTGCTGGGAATAATTCATCTTGTTTTGACAGTCTTGTTGATTGTTTTTTGGAAGTTTTTGTGCTGCTTCTAACTTATGCAATGTACAAATGTGTGACACTGCAGTAGTCATAACACAGTGCACAATTTCTCATTGTTATTGTCACGCTGTTGGGCGTTACATTAAGTGGCAGTGTGGTATGAAGAAAACATGTGTCTGGGATTTGACTGTATTACAAAGCTAATTTTTTACTACTATAATTGTGATGAGAAGTTTAACTTGATTATGAAACTTATACATGACAGTGTTTTAAGTTAACCATGAAGTGATTTTTAAGCCAGAAAGCTGCTTCTTCCTCCAAGGAACTAGTTAAAAAAACCTAAACCAATGCTGTTATATCTCCCACAGGGTGATGCTTGCTAAGAAATAACAAGGCACAGGTAAACAAGAACAAGTTCAAATGGCTCTGAGCACTATGGGACTTAACTTCTAAGATCACACTCAACCCTCCGTCATTAGGACTTATCAATCAGTAGCATAGTCTTCCCGCCCCAGTATGTGTATTCACTGTGTGTCTGAGAAGTTGTATTATTTTTTTATTGAGAAGAGTTTCCCTTTGTTATTGAATCTCTCTGCTGTGATCGTTATAAACACTTGTTCTTGGCCGGCCGGGTAGCCGTGCGGTTCAAGGCGCTACAGTCTGGAGCCGAGCGATCGCTACGGTCGCAGGTTCGAATCCTGCCTCGGGCGTGGATGTGTGTGCTGTCCTTAGGTTAGTTAGTTATAATTAGTTCTAAGTTCTAGGCGACTGATGACCTCAGAAGTTAAGTCACATAGTGCTCACAGCCATTTGAACCATTTGAATTTTACTCAATATTTATTGCAAATAATACTGACAGTCTGAAACAGGTATTGGCAGTTTGTGCACTATACTGAAGGAGACTTCAGAGCTTTAAAAATATTGATCCTAGCACAATATATTGCAAGATGGTATTGGGCGATACCTAGTTGTTCCTGTCGAGACTTTGTGATTTGCGGACATGTAAATGACTGAAATAGCAATGCTATATGTGTATGACAGAGGAAAGACAGATGAAAGGAATTAATTGTTAAGATGCATTCAGAGGAATTGTTTGATTACACATTCAAGATACTTATTCAGTAATTAGCTGTAGAAATATTTGTCAAAAGAGACCGAGAGATGAGTACACAAAGCAGATTCAGAAGGATGTAGGTTGCAGTAGGTACTGGGAGATGAAGAAGCTAGCACAGGACAGAGTAGCATGGAGAGCTGCATCCAACCAGTCTCAGGAGTGAAGACAACAACAACAACAACAAGGTACGTACTGGCCAGCAATTCTGTCTCATAATTTATTAGTTATCTCAATTGAATTTGCTTCTGATAAAATTGATATTATAAATCAAAATGTACTGCCCCTTGCAATGAATTACTTTAATTTCTATGCAGAAAAGTATTGTGAAAATACTACATTGCATTAAAACAATTTTCTCAGACATTTAAATTTTACTATTCCTGCACTATGATGAGAAGAGACATCACCTCACTAGCATGCATTATGCGACATCACGATAAACAGGTTAACATTACAGTTTCTGGAACAGCCAGTAAACAAAATGCTTGTTTGTACTACATCTAATGTTACAATACCAATGTGAAGTTCATGAAGCAGCTGCTCAATAGCTTTAGTTTTCTTCTGGCCAATGTTTGCTGGTAGTTTCATACGCTGGGAGCGCAAAGACACACCACTACCCTTGTAATCAGGGAATTTTATTCCTGCAGTTTCCACCATCTGTAACATACATCAGAGAATAATTCCAAAAGCACTATTTTTGCAACATATGTATGAACGCTCTTATATTGTGCACTTACATTAGCATCTAGCCTCGGCCTCATTTGATGAGTCAGCTTTTTTTTTGTTATTTTCTTTTCTGTTCGCCGGACATCAGACTGGCTGTCAGCGGCTGTTATTAATTTTTGAAGATCTTGTTGTTTCTTTTCTCTTTCCTTCTTTCTTGCTTCAATCTTCCGCAGTTCATTCAAAAGAGTTTGTTCCTCCTCTATCTGCACATGTACAAAAAAAGACTGTACAGTGATGAAACTAATGATCTTTAAATTTCCATGAAAACACTCAACAGACAATACCTTACAAAGTGTACTATCTAATAAGCAAAATTTTTCATGTCAAATTACCACATTTTACTATTTATATATTTACTCCTATTTATAAATGACCTGCCACCTAGGGAAAGACAGGCCAGGTTTAATTCTACTTCAAATTGAGCAATGGAAAATCCAGGATGCTACTTACCATATAGCGGAGATGCAAAGTCGCGATAGGCACAATAAAAAGATTCACACAATCACAGCTTTCGGCTATTAAGGCCTTTGTCAGCAGTAGACACACATACATATACACACACACACACACACACACACACACACACACACACACACACACACGCGCGCGCGCAAACACAACTTGCACACACGTCTGCAGTCCCAGAGAGCTGAAACAACACTGTGAGTAGCAGCACCAGTGCATGATGGAAGTGGGGGTAAGGAGGAGGCTGGGTCAGGGAGGGGGAGGGATAGTATGGTGGTTAGTGGCGGACAGTGGAGTGTTGCAGTTTAGACAGGTAGGAGAGAAGGTGAGGAGAGAAATAAAAAGAAATTAAAAGACTGGGTGTGGTGGTGAAATGACGGCTGTGTAGTGCTGGAATGGGAACAGGGAGGGGGCTGGATGGGTAAGGACAGTGACTAAGGAAGGCTGAGGCCAGGAGGGTTATGGGAACGTAGGATGTATTGCAAGGAAAGTTCCCACCTGCGCAATTCAGAAAAGCTGGTGTTGGTGGGAAGGGTCCATATGGCACAGGCTGTGAAGCAGTCCACTTGTTTTTTGGTCACAGTTTATTGGTGGCCGTTCATGTGGACAGACAACCTGTTGTTTGTCATGCCTACATAGAATGGAACACAGTGGTTGCAGCTTAGCTTATAAATCACATGACTGGTTTCACAGGTAGCCCTGCCTTTGATGGGATAGGTGATGTTAGTGATTGGACTGGAGTAGGTGGTGGTAGGAGGATGTATAGAACAGGTCTTGCATCTAGGCCTTTTACAGGGGTATGAGCGATGAGGTAAGGGATTGGGAGCAGGGGTTGTGTAAGGATGGATGAGTATATTTCCAGAATGAGATTTTCACTCTGCAGCGGAGTGTGCGCTGATATGAAACTTCCTGGCAGATTAAAACTGTGTGCCCGACCGAGACTCGAACTCGGGACCTTTGCCTTTCGCGGGCAACTGCTCTACCATCTGAGCTACCGAAGCACGACTCACACCCGGTCCTCACAGCTTTACTTCTGCCAGTATCTCGTCTCCTATTTCCCAAACTTTACTGAAGTTCTTCTGCGAAACTTGCAGAACTAGCACTTCTAAAAGAAAGGATACTGCAGAGACATGGCTTAGCCACAGCCTGGGGGATGTTTCCAGAATGAGATTTTCTTTCAGGAGTGCTAGTTCTGCAAGTTTCACAGGAGAACTTCGGTAAAGTTTGGAAGGTAGGAGACAAGATACTGGCAGAAGTAAAGCTGTGAGGACCGGGCGTGAGTCGTGCTTCGGTAGCTCAGATGGTAGAGCACTTGCCCGCGAAAGGCAAAGGTCCCGAGTTCGAGTCTCGGTTGGGCACACATTTTTAATCTGCCAGGAAGTTTCAGATGAGAATATTGTTTAGCTTCGGTGGACAGCAGAATACCGTGGTAGGAGGGGTGGGAAGGATAGTGGGTAGAACATTTCTCATTTCAGGGCACAATGAGTGGTAATCAAAAACCTGGCTGAGAATGTAATTCAGTTGCTCCAGTCCCAGATGGTACTGAGTTACGAGGGGAATGCTCCTCTGTGGCCAGACAGTAGGACTTTGGAAGATGGTTGGGGACTGGAAAGATAAACCATGGGAGATTTGTTTTTGTACAAGATTGGGAGGATAATTACGGTCAATCACCTCAATGACTGCTTCACAGCCTGTTCCATATGGGTCCTTCCCACCAACACCAGCTTTTCTGAATTGTGCGGGTGGGAAATTTCCCTGCAATACATCCTATGTTCCCGTAACCCTCCTGGCGTCAACCTTCGTTAGTCACTGTCCTCATCCATCCAGCCCTCTCCCTGTTCCCATTCCGGCACTACAGAGCCATCATTTCACCACCACACCCAGTCTTTTAATTTCTTTTTATTTCTCTCTTTTCTGCTACATAACCCCCCCCCCCCCCTCCCCCTGCACCTTCTCTCCTGCCCTCCGCCTAAAGTGCAACACTCTTCTGTCCACCACTCCAATCATGCTATCCCTCCCCCTCCCCGACCCAGCCTCCTCCTTACCCCCACCCAGTCGCCACTCCCATCATGCACTGGTGCCGCTGCTTGCACTGTAGTTCAGCCCTCTGAGACTGCAGATGTGTGTGCAAGTTGTGTGTGTGTGTGTGTGTGTGTGTGTGTGTGTGTGTGTGTGTGTGTGTGTGTGTGTGTGTGTATGTGTGTCTACTGCTGACAAAGGCCTTAATGGGCGAAAGCTATGATTGTGTGAATCTTTTTATTGTACGTATCGTGACTCAGCATCCCTACTTCGAATTGAATGTTTATTGGTTAATAACATGAAAGTAATTAGCCAAGTGCATCATTCAATCTTATGAAATTTGTTGTGTTTATGCTCTGCAACATTAACATTACTGAATTAAATGGAATAACATTAACTCATGCTGGAAAATATAACAGAAAAGAATTTCCCATTACCTAAGACAACACTGGAAAGGCCTTGGGAAAATTTCAAGCCCTACACTCCTGCTTTGATGTCCTAAACTAAGCCTAAAGTTAATGATTCAATGCTTTTTGCCTAATGCTAATAATGTAATACAACAATATTATGAAAACAATAGCTGCTACTCACCATATAGTGATTTTGAGTTGCAGATAGGCACAACAACTCACACACATGACCACAGTCTCTAGCTGCTGATGCCAAGTATAATGTAATACAATTACCCCAAATTTCCGTCTACAGTATTTTTACCTAGTTGTTACAGATATTATATTAGTAATATTGGCTAAAATCTGATCACAATCTAGACCAGGCTGAGCAAATGCGAATATTGAGAGGTATGGGTGCAAGCAGAGGCTCATCCGCACTCTGTCAGCACAAGTTGTTCTCCACCTTGCTACTCATTCCAGTTCTGGCATTTTAAATAGACATAAGCTCAGCAGTACAGATTGTTGACCTTGTCTTGTCAGCACTGTCTATGTTGAGATCTAGTATGAGGTAATAAGACACAACTAGTGAGTTGAAAATGGTCTAAGAGAAGTTATGATCCTTGAAATGAAAATCTAATGAATCTTTTTGATGTTTGAACCTACAGTGAGAAAAAAATTACTTTTTTATTGAAACAGAGGGGACCTCAGTGATTGCTTTTTGATGTAATGTTGGTGTTGAAGAAGTATAATGTGATATGACATTTCCAATTGCTTCATGAGACATTAGCTATCAATTAGAATACTGAGCAAAGAAAGCAAAACTGCACAAAAATAAAGAATTAAGCATGTTCTTGTAACAAATTTACATGAAGAAAATAATTTAATACAGAAATGAAACAGAACTGCCTCATAGCTCTTAAAAGAGCAAAAACAGCACTTTCTTTCAGCAATGGATAATTTCTGAAAGAATATTTTGTGAATACTGCAAAAATTTTATGTACAGCTGAAATCATTCTTCTCAAAGTATTTCTTCTGCCAATGTGAAGCATTTGCAGATGTACTGAAAAAACTGTGAGCGACATGGAAGTGCAGTTCAAATACAGATAAAGATTGGGTTATTTTCTCCTCAGCTTTGGACAAAAGCAATGTTAGAATTGATGCTACTCAGATTGCCATTTTCATGAGTGGTGTTGACACTGATTTCAATGTTGTGGGGGGAACTCCTTGATCTGATCCCAATGCACGACAACTGTGGCTGACAATAAATGTTCTTGCTTAGAAAGCAATATTGTTGTTGTGAAAATTTTCCTTGATTGCAACAGATGGAGTTGTCGCATTGACTGGTCGCAAGTCTGGGGTTAATGAGAAAGTTAGAAACTTTCAGAAAGTTTGTGGGTGCACTTTCTAAAGGTGAAGGAATCTCTTCCATATGATGGAGAAAACTTTCATACTGCAGACAATTTGGGAATTTACAACAAAAATTTCCTCATGAACAGGTGCTGCAATTGTTTAAAATAACTGCTCAGTTCAACAATATGCTTGGAATCACACACCTGTATGAGAGTGGTTTCTCAGTAATTGGTCCACTTACTTAGAGTCACTATCCTTGCAGAGCTGAGACAAAGCTTTGGTCCTATGGACATCAATATGGGTCCTTACTAGGAAAACTTCCAATTTTATTCACTTAACAACCGAGTCGCTAATCCAGTAAATTTTCTAGCTGTAGCTGACTCCAAAGTGGATAATATTTTTGGGACATACTCTTCCATGCTTTTGGATTTATATTTCATGAAACAGCAAACCCTCTTGCTCCAGAACGAGTCATGCAACTTCCATCGAATGTTTTCCTGCCCTGTCTTCCATCTTGGTGCACATGAACATCAGTCTACCACCACTCACTGTTGCAGCTCATATGGATCATACACCACCTACATTTTTCTCTCCTGGCAATCACTGCAGGGCAGGGGGTAATAATAATCATAATAATGAAAGAACACAAGCTTGTCTCAGGCACAACAACAACATTAATATTCAGCACATACAAGGAAATAACGTGATGCAGACAAATGTCTTTTCTGCAAAATGTAAAATAGCATGTTAACATTAAAAGTTGAGGTATGCAACATTACATCCCAATGAGATACAATGGAAATATTATGTATTATCTCTCTCAGAATGAGTATAAAAAAGAAGGTAATTGTTGAAGGAGGTTATTCACTGCCAAGTTATAGATAAAAAGCACAGTTGTTATAACAAAAGTGGATGCTGAGCAGCACTTCTGACACACCTCATAGGCTTCAGGGAATGTTATACAATTTTTGTAACACACAATTTCAATTCAATGTTATAGCACTATACTGGGTCCAGACCAGATCTGGAAGAACCTACAATATTATTGTACCAGATGTATTGTTGTGCAACAGACTACCAGATCTCACTAGGAACTCCTAGTTACTTCCTATGATCTTGCCACTGTGTAAGGAGATAAAAGCTGGTGATGAGGTGTTCCAGCTCTGCCACAATACATCAGTTGCAGGTATGGCTGTCAACTAATAATCAAACATCTTGTCTCAATGAATTAACACATCTTGTCTCACTCGGCGCATCTCCCTGCCTCACGAACCAAACACCTGTCGTCCTGCCAGCTGCTGTGGATAGTGACTTGTTTTGCTCGGCTGCTGATGGACAGAGTTTCCAGAGACGCAGTCACGTAACCAGCAGCTGTTACATGTTGAGCCACGCTCCCCTCCACTGCTGAAGCCTGGCAGCCACCACTGGTTGAGCCGTGCTTCCTTCGGCTGTCACTTCCCTATGTCCCACAGGTTTCATCGTCCTCAAGGCCATCACTGGCAGCTTGTCCACCTTCAGTCAAAAGCAGGCAATGTGATCCCACATGCATCGCCTCATCTGCGGCCACTGTCCTGTACGACCGGCACTGTACAGACACATAAGCTGGTGAAGCGGTTGTTGCAGCAACCCCAGCATCTTCATCAGGCAGCCTACATCTGGACGTGGCTGCTGCTGTGTCCTCCTGGCTGAGCCAGTCAACATCATGGTGACTCCAGCAGTCATGTTTGTCAAGTCAACCTCATGGCAGCTGCAGACATCTGATCAATGTCCCAATGGTCCATCTGGTTTTGGCTGAGCCCACTGGTGTCCCAGTTGATGTCCCACTGGCCTACTGGCATCTAGCCACGCCACCAGTGTCTCGATGTATGCCCTGCTCTGTGCTGACATCCTGTCAGTACCTTCACATCTCCAGCAGCCACTGATGGCTGAGCTCCTTGCTCCCACTGGCTGCTACTGACCCTTCAAATACTTAAATGGCTCACAGGCATTACTGTGTTTCAGGTGGTCGGTGTTGGTCGAGCTAGTCTCCCATTGGCCGCCGATGGCCTGCCAATGCTGTCTCTCTGTTTCCCGCGTCACAGGACGCCGTTCAGTCCATTCTAGCATTCTTCTGTGTCTCTTCGGCACTTCCACACCCAGCACCTGTCGTCCGCCTTGTGAAGTAAATTGTGTTTCCAGCTCATGCTTCTTTTCTGGATGCATGGATGTCATGCTATTCTTATTTTCAATGGTGCTTGTTCTTGGTGTTGCCCCTGACATGCTCCTCTGTTCATCATAGCATGTACTTTTTTGCAAGCCCTCATTACTAGATGGCTGTCGCCATCACCATCAATCTAGCCTTCACTTCCTGCAGGAACTAACAATCTTCTGGCCCATCCTTTCCTTATCACCCATTTTGGTGCTCCTAATGCCCCGTTTGCCTAGGTTCGCGTCTCTGACTACTTCTCTCCTTCTTCATCTTTCGTTTTGGCCAAGATGGCTCTGCTATCTCGGCCCTGCCATCTCCTCCTGAGGAGGTGGGCTATTGTAGCTGGCCATTAAACAGGCCACTACAACCACCAACATTACCTCACATCCTGTGGGTTGTCTCATAATTGAGCCACATGTATTTCCTTGTTAGAAGCACTAGTTTCACGCTAAACTGCGCACACACAGCCTATAGTGGCATGCGATTGCGAAACAACTTTTTCATCCAGTACACACTGTCTGTAGCACCACTGCATCAATCACATAATTATGCAAATATCAACCTGCCTGCCTTTATAACTCATAATGAGGCCACTACCAGGCAGTAGATTCTCCAGCTCTGGGCAATTATGCTGGGCAATTATGCTCGCCACTTTTTGACCATCAGTCAGATTTTCACCATCTGTCTCACTGGCTCATCCATATCATGGGCCACTGCTGGTCAAGCTGTTACTTCCATCAGTCCCCAAGAGCTGATGACATCATTGCCAGCTCACTAGCTCCTAAGACTGCGCACTCCATTGGTATCCTGACGTCTCAGGTCATACCGACGCTTAAGAGTTACCTCCCAGCTGCCACCACTACTTTCACAGGGCTGTCAGCCCCACTGCGCCCCAGTTTGTCACTGCTGATTGAGCACTGCCTCACCAGTGACTGCCAGTACCTGTCACGGCCTTGATGGCTCTTTGGGCTATAGACACTGCCTGTCTCACTATGTGCCTGCACACCCCTCTTGCCACAGCATCAATTGCCCTCATCAGGCCGCTCACACAGTTAGTCTCATTGCAGCACCAATCACCAAGCAGCTGCTGTGCCTTGCCGAGCATCACCAGGCATCAGTTGTGCACACATCAGAGCACTACATTGTGTTTGTCACAGCTCCGGTAAAGCCTTCAGTCTGTGATACCAGATGATATGTATTGTTAACCACTGTGCAATAAACTCTTGCAAATGTTACTGGGAATTGCTGTTTACTTCCTGTATCCTTGTCACCTTGCAAGGACATAAAAGGAGAGAGTAAACCAACTGTCCCTTTCAAACAAGTGATCCTGGCAATTGCTCTCTCCAATTTACATAATAATCTGGATAATAAAATGTATTGTTAAAAAGTGTACTTACTGTGACACTCTATCAAACATAACAAAGTGAACAAATTAAATCTGAATGGCACAATGAGTATTTAAACTTCTGGCCTACAAAATATGTGTCCAGTGTCTTTTTGGTTATTCCATATGCACCTGTGATGAATACGATATAACGAAAACTAGCATATAAAATGCTACATACTGTATCCTCTTTCTCATTTCTGTTTTAATTCTCTATTTAACTGAACCAATTCTTGCTGTGTCAAATTGTGTAACTGTAGGTCCCACTATTTTTGATAGTATATTTCAGTCTTTCAGTTATCATTTTCCATTCTGCCTCTTTTAGACCATCCTGAAATATACAATATGGTTGGTCTTACTATGGTACTTCATTGTCTAAGATTAAATAACGCTGATTTTATTTTGTACATGCTGCTC
Organism: Schistocerca gregaria; assembly: GCF_023897955.1. Lineage (NCBI taxonomy): Eukaryota > Metazoa > Arthropoda > Insecta > Orthoptera > Acrididae > Schistocerca > Schistocerca gregaria. Next base: position 95,011,394 of record NC_064924.1, read on the forward strand.
TGACAGAGTTGAGAAACTTTTCCACATTTTGTGCATATGTGGTTTATTGCATGATACCTACTAACGATAGAGCTATCTATTCAGGGAAATTGAGAAGAATGCCTATCAGATTTCGGTCAACGAATCTCGTTTTGATAACTGTGATCCCCTATCCTGCTACTTTAGCTGCTACGTAGTTGAGAGAGAAGAGTAGGCAAATAGCTTCTTTCACACTCAATGCATTCTCTTTCAGAGCATACATTCTATCACCTCTGTGGTCTGACTGTATTCACACACTGTCCAATGCCTCGTTTGTATGGCTACCCATCACTTAACGTCTCATGTCAATAGAGACTATTTGTCTCTATTCATTACAGTGTTTGCTCACAAACTGAAAAACACATTTCTATCAACTGCAGAATACAATTAAGATGCCTAATATGAGCAGGCAAAACATGTTTAATTAAGGAACCACCCCACAATGACAAAAATGATTTTTGCAGAGCCAGCTACTTGTTAAAAGATATCCCACAGTGTATAGAAAAAGCAAGAAAATTATGACAAAATACAGAATAAATAAAAAATGGTTACAAGTGCCATGGCTTCTCATACTTCTGCATTATCTGTTAGGAAGCAGCATTCACAATGGTAAACAATTGAGAAACGAGCCTTCATACTGCTGCTGAGTGAACTCACTGAGCCTCACTCAAAGCACTCAACTTTAATTTCCTAACACCCTCACTTCAACTGTGAAGTTAATAATATGTAAATGTGACTGGAAAGTCAATATGTTGTTACAGAACATACAGATTATTTATAATTCTTCTAAGACATAATTTTACCTGTTCAGGTGTTCTTTCAAAAAGCCGCCGCAACTGTTCCTTCCTTCGCCGTTCATGGTCTGCATCAAACACGTAAACTTTTGCTTCTGCACTTGAACTGGCCCGCACCTGAATGAGTAGTATAGGTAAGAACATATAAATCTGTTAACTCTACAGAAGAAACACATTATAATTTCAAAATGAAGAATCATGAACAATGAACATACCCTGGTAAGAATTGCACAGACTTCATAGTAGCGCTCTTTTAGATCTTCAACACTTCTATCACCGAAGCGAGTGCGATCCCAGCGGTCTTTCATCACAATAAACCTTAAATCAAATCGCCTACATAAATCAAATAGGTGGTCAGTTTCCTGTCGGCTCCATGATTCATTATGTAAATAGTGTAGGTACTCTGAATCCGTGTACGTTGGAACAGGAACTTTCTAGAAAAGGAAACACTAAAGAAATTCACAGTAAATCAGAAAGTGCATGACTTTTGTATAAAACAACAAAGCAATAGTCAAGTTATAAGGTAGAATGAAGCTCTAGCTCACAGATGATGTGAAGGCTATCATAAGGCATTGTGCTAGATTAAAGATGTGTGCTGGACTAGGGACTTTACTCTAGCCTTGGTCATTATCACTCTTACCAAATGAACCATCCAAGCACATTTCACAACTAGTTCAGAGCATCAATCTCACAGTTCGTCTCTTGTGCTCTTCCAAACAGCTACCACATGAGGCCACGATCGAGGAGTGGATCACAATAGGCATCATATTTTTATGTCAAGAAGTACTGTCTATGTTACCCACTCAAATCAATTAAATTAGTTCACTAACATAGTTGTCACAATCTTATTCATCTAATACAACTTTACATGTGACCCAGACCAGGTTTTGGACACTTATTTACTGTTTATTGGGTACTATCACCTTAAGAAGTGGGACTATCTGAACACATGTCCAGGACCAACGTAAACTTCCACTGTCACTGGAGTTGCACACAAATCATAAGTGACATCGAAAGTTTGAGTCATGCTTGGAGGCATGTTTGGATGGTGTACCAGGTGAAAGGACTGCTTGCAATAGGCATTCTTCTTATCCCTGCCTTGAAGCTTCAAGTTGCAAACAGGTACAGTTAAATGACAGATGATATGTAGCAGTAAGGCAACCAACATTTGATCATGGTTTTAGGGGAGATGACCAACAACTGAACAAGATTTTAAGGGAGATTTAGTGTTAGTCGTAATAAACTTCCACTGCACAACTATGTCAAATTATCTTGGAATTGGTGGCAATGGAGATAAAAATAAAAATAATAATAATAATAATAAAAATCCTGCCATATTTTGTTTACTTTGACTCTACATGTCATATGGTATCATATTCTGGAGTATCTCGGTAAACCGAGAGAAAGCTTTTAGAGTGCAAAAGCATGTAATTAGACTCACATGTGGTATACATTAAGAAATGACTATAACACTCAAGTGTTTAAAACATGTTTCTTATTTTATATTTTCTAACAAGTACCTTCTAGATGCCTACACTATGTCATTCTTTCTCCACTCCTCGCATTCCCTTGGGCCAAACCGTCTTCTTTCTGTAGCAGCCAAAAACAGATCATGTCTGTCATGTAAACCAGTCCTACCTGTTACCGAATAAGACTCTATAGCTGAGCAATTTTGCTGGATCATCACCCGAAAGTGCTGTAGTAGGACTTATTAAAATAAATAGCCAGACACTTCTTTTTAAGTTCAGAAGTTTACCAGTCTTTTATCATGTCTTTAAGATCCTACCAGTGATGACCAGGTCACTTACAGTCTCTAATGTTTACAAATAGGTAGTTATTTTGGACATGCACGGAGCATAATAGTTCTTATTTCTTCAAAACTAAAATTTCACACAATACAGATGGAGTGAACAGTTCGCTCTACTTTGGCTATAACTAACACTGGAAGTTATGACCAGGTGAAATCTCTAACAAACAATATCTTTTAAACTAATTAGGTTTTGATTATTAGAAACAAAGATGAAAACTAGCCTCTTTAATTTGAAATTGGTCTTTCTTTCTGAATTTACCTGTTAACTCATAAGATTTTCCCTATGAATAAATGTACAAAATTTTATAACTGCAGTAACTTTTGATGGCCATTATTTCTGATGAAACTAACTAGCTCATTGCAATCAGGCCAACAAAATGAATGATCTGAATAATAAAGTTCTGTGGGGTGAGTTTGTTTCTACCATTCTGATGGTTTAACGATATGTGCTTAATGTAGGAACTTTAACATTGTAATTTTGAAAAGAAAATTAGCAAGTATTTCATACAGACCTTAATACATGAAAACAGGAGAGCATGCAAAGCAGGACAGTGGTCTCTCATATGTCAATAACCATACTGATAGTCACACAAAACTATTCGAGGTGAGTCATTCAGGGAACTTGAAAATGGTTTACATGGCTCTGAGCTCTATGGGACTTAACATCTGAGGTCATCAGTCCCCTAGAACTTAGAACTACTTAAACTTAACTAACCTAAGGACATCACACACATCCATGACCCCGGTCACGTGGTTCCAGAGTGAAGCGCCTGGAACCGCTCGACCACAGCGGCCAGCCAGGGAACTTGAACTATCAATAGTAGTTCATGGGATTAATACTTGCAGCAGTGATTATTGACAAAATACATGGAAGAAACTGGTGGTCAGCAATGAAGCTGGCAGGATTATGAAAATATTGCTATTATACAGGAGATCCTGGGAAATATGGGAGAGCTGCTCACCTTACATCCCAGATAAAACCTCTAGAAGAATAGACATTGGAGCACAGCGTAACACTATCAATGACAACTTCAGAAAGCACTGCTTTCCTCTACAGTGTGCGTCCACTGCTCTGAATGTAACTTCCAATGTTACTGGAAGAGATCTCCTTGTCATATGTTTAGTGGGCTAAGTTATGAATGACTGCACACCAATACACTCATGTGTTTCGTATTTGGCCATTCCTTACTATTGAATGTAAGGAGGTATGTGGATTGGATTTGATTGTGGCAGGTTGGGGTTGGGTGGGGACAGGTCCTTACTGTACTGATTAGCAGCTATTTGTTGACTCTGTTGGTTCCTTCTGTGGGGGGACAGTTGAATACCAGCATTTACTGTATCTCATAAAACTAGAACACACTATAGCATACATTCGTGACAAAGCCGTCTTGCTGGAAGCAACAACAACTGTTTTTCATGAAATTTGTTCTCTTTCTGTTACACAGGTCAGTGTAAGGTGCACAAGACCTAGGTTATTTATAAGTCATGTCGCTGGTGGGGTTAATACTTTGAGTACATTCAAGGTTTTTTTTTTTTTGGTTGGGGGGGGGGGGGGGGGGATGTAATATTCAGACCAAAAACAGAGCCCATTCTATGGATACTGACATGATAAGAGTCCAGAAATAAGGATCACTTCTCTCTCAACTTAAGTCATGTTGCTCAAATGAAAAAGTACTAATAGGAATACAACAAAACTGTTTCCCCATAGAAAATTGAAAATATATTTGGCAAACGAATCAGGCCAACACTATTGAAATTTCTTGAAATTTTATGAGCAACAATAAATACAGGGTACAAATTTAATCAACAAAAACCCAACATACTCATAGTAGCACAATTATTTTCAATGAAATTATTAAAGCAAATTAATACCGAGTGCTGATAAAATTTTACAAATTCAAATTTTCTCTTGCAACACCAATACACATAATCCAATCTCAAACATGTTTTCTAGAGCATTAACACATTTGTTTTGATTGAAACAACAAAACCAAATTTGTTTCCCTATCAAGAGGCTTAGATAGAGAAACTTGAAAATTAAATCTGAACAAACTGTACACATGTGAGACCAAAGTAGCTTAACTTTATAGTACAGAACACTTATAGATTATAAATCAAGCTTGTGTACTCAATCAGTGTAGAACAAATGATCTTTTATTTATTTGAAAGATTATCGAAACTGCTCAACCTGGTTGTCTGAGAAGGTGTCTGGGATTTGATTGAAAGGGAGTAGAGAATGAAAGAATTTGGGTTATGAAACAGCTTTACAGTAAATTAAAACAAAACAACAAAACTAAAGGCAGCCTGTCTGAAAGAGCATCTGTGAAATCAAACTTTGCTTGTGGGTAACATTCAACGCCACGTTTCTTCAACTCCCACACTGTATTATGCTCGAATCTCACTTGGCATACTGTCCCACTCTTCAACAGTGGTCAGTGGTCCCCCTAGGATCATTCAGTGTGTTATGAGGGTACCTGGTATGTTGCACAGAAAGTTTAAATGAGTCCCAAGCACATTCAATCGGGTTCAGTTCAGAAATTTCACAGCTCATTCCATTTAGCTGAATCCTGCTTTCTGAAGGACGATGTTCATGAGGTGTGCACAGTATGCTCAAGAATTATCATCATGTTTAGATGGACAGCAGGGTGGAGGATTCTGTCTAGCTAATACACAGCCCTCAAATGATCTTTCATAGGAAAGAGAGGTGTCTGACATCAGTAAATGATACCAGCCCAAAACATGACTGAACCCATAGGACTGCATGCCTGGGATGTTCTTTGGTACATCATTGCTTTCATACACATCTACAACTGTCAGGTATCAGACAAATCCCACATTATTCAAAAAGATTTCGGGCTTGCAGCCGGTCATCGTAAACTTCATTGCACGATATTTCGGCTGGACAACTGCCAGCCATCTTCAGGTGAGCCGAACGACAACTGATGTAGACGTTCTCCGCTCCAGCTTATATAGTGCACTGATAGTACTGCCGCACATGCATTGCAGTTGCAGGGACAGATGGGCCACACCGCCCAGCTGCCATCGGTACCATCACTGGCCGCAGCTATCAAAGTCTTCTGGCGCCTTTGTCTCGAGCAAATTTCAGAGATGATGGGATTCCATGCGTTATTCAATTGGTAACCACTGTCAAGGTTCATTAGATTTCCCGCAATGCGTATTTAAACAGTTTCTTTGATAATGGAGTCCCAAAAAGTTGTTGCTGTGGCCAAAATCGAAGTTTTGTCGTACTCCATTGAATGACCGTTAGAAATACAATGTTCTGCAACGGCAGACTTACTTGGTTGCAGTAGGCGAGTGCATCACTGATGTTCTGTACAACGCTCTTCCACTGTACGCGTTGTCTTTCCTATATAGGCCATACCACATTGACACGGTATTTTGTAAATTCCCGCCTTCCACAGTAACAAATCATCCTTCAGCGATCCCAGCAAATCTGAAATCTTAGAAGGCGGGCAAAAAACCACTTTCACGTGAAAATTATTAAGAATCCTCACTATCTTGAGGGAGATATTTCCAACAAAGGGAAGAAAAGTTAGGGACTTGGCTGGCGCATTCTCCTCTTTATCCATTTCCCAGTTCCTGGCTCTAGTTGAGAAGGCCCTTTAGGAAGACCATGCAGTCTCGGTGGTACGCTGCCATGTGGTCTTAACTGCTTGATGGTCTCTGGAGCTAGCAAGGAAGAGTTCAAAAGTGCACACGTCTTCCGTTGCAAACGTGCTGTTGGGTCTTGATCAATTCTCCGATACATAGTATCACTAAGTAGACTACACATCTTCTCCAAATACAACCCACGAGGTAACAAAACAGTAGAATTACCTTTACCAGCCTTAAGCACCACTATTTCCGGATCTTCTCAAAGGTTCTGTAGTGCAGCCCTTTCTTCAGCGGTTATATTACTGCATTGGGGAGGAGCTTTCAGAAGAACCCAACCAGTTTCCCATCTTATTTCTTCAGCAACATCCATAGGAAGGTGATGTACAGCTTGTTCAACACCACTTACGAAACTTATAAGAGGTACTGCACTTGGTGTAGGTGGAAAATTAAAATCTTTGCCCAAAAGTGACAGTGTCGCATCGTCTAAAATCTTCTCCGTGAAATTAACCACGGAATGTCATGCAGTTATTTCCTGTGCCATCAGCTGTTGTGGCATGAAGCGATCAAGTTTCGACATCTGCTGGGAACTAGCAGCCTTATATACCCAGTCGAACTTGGCTGAAGTCACTCTATCCACCCAGTCCCATGATATAGTAGAAAGAAGTGCTGCAATCTTCAAGTGTATGCCATGTATGGATCTTGGATGAACCACTATACCCCAGAGACAAAACAACACTCAAAGCAGTGGAAACATTTTGATTCACTGCCACCAAAGAAAGCAAAGACATTTCCTTTGGCGGGAAAGGTCATGGCATCAGTGTTCTGGGATGCGAAGGGGATTCTGTTTGTAGATTATATCCCCACTTGGCAAACAGTTACTGGAGAATACTACGCTAACCTCTTGGACAAATTGCAACAAAAGATATGCGAAAAAAGGCCAGGTTTAGCAAGGAAGAATGTCATCTTCCATCAAGACAATGCGCGCCCGCACAAATTTGCCGTCGCCATGACAAAATTACATTAACTGAGGTAGGAATTGTTGCCACAGCTGCCTTATTCACCTGATATGGCTCCGCCAGACTTCCATCTCTACCCAAAACTGAAAATTTTTCTTGCTGGACAAAGATTCACTTCAAACGAATAATTGATAGCCGGAGTTGAAAAACTCATTTTTGAGATGGGATCAAGGCACTGGAACACTGTTGGATCAAGTGCATTAATCTACAAGGAGACTACATTGCAAAATGAAAAAAGTTTCTGTGATGCAATACTTTTTTTCTTATTCTGTTCTAAGAACTTTTCAAACCACCCTTGTAAGATTCAGAATTGTGGGATCTGAAGCCCAACTTGCAGCTCTCTACAGACACATGGTAGCAGCAAAGTGCCGGATCTTGGCTGGCATTGGCAGTAGTTTTTGCAAAAAAGCTCTACCACCATCTGAGAGATACCTCCAGCTGTTGTTTGGAGACATCCTTGTTTCAGCACTGCTGCCATCAGTAAAAGATTGTGTTTACCGGAAATCCTCCAGATGGCTTCCCATACTGTTGTAGAACAAGTGGAACGATTGATAAAGTCCACTAACACTTGCCACATCCTTTTCTTGCTCTCCTTAATTATTTAGAGCAATGGCATTTGTGACCTGAAAGGCCAAGTGGTTGCTGGGCGGCATTTAAGGCATTGGAGAGCGACACAGTTGCCCCAAATTGCTGAATGGCACTCGCCGGTCCACCAAGGTACAGGTTACCAACTGAAGACCTTGGAATTGATAGATCGGTGGCATGATGGATCACTCGTATGATGTGGTCTACCCATTCCTGGATGCTATTACAATGTTTAAACACAGCCAGCTGACTGACCAGTGTCCAGTTAGCTTTGCTGGTGGCTTCTCCTCAGGTGAATGTAGAGTGGGAAATGGTCACTAGATTGTAGGTCATTCAAGAGAGTCTGTGAGGGCTGGAGAGCAGAAAGGTTGATGCCTGAGAATGACCCAGTAGCAGCACAGGAATGATGAGAGTACCCATGCTGACGACGCATAGGTCATGAGATATCATGAGGCTCTTCAAAACCTGACCCTGAGGGCACGTAGAGGTTGAGTCACACAAGACATGACAAAAAATGGTCACGGGAGTTGTTCCACAACATCTAGAAGAGTCTCAGAGGCTACTGCATCTTGCAGAGGTAGACAAAGTGAGCAAACAGTGACCCTCTGACACACATGAATTTCAACAGCAACTCCTTGCACGTCAGTAGCCAGAGGGAGAGCAGAGGAGAGATGTGTATCATCAACAAACACAGCAACCCCTTACTTGGTTCTGTTCCCAGTCACATCATCTTGTCAGTGAAGGCTATAACCCTGTAGCACAGTGGTGTCAGTGGCTTTTTAAACGTGTTTCTTGTAAACACAGGCACAGGGGGTATTCTGTGCTAGCAATTTCAGTTCCTCTACATGTGTCCTGAGCCCATTAATTTTCCACTGTAATGTAGGAGCCATCTATCACAGATGATGTACTTTCGGCCTGTGTTTCCACCAGGGAGGGGAGCCCATAATTGGTAGGGGCGAGATGATTGCCCCTGTCCCACATCATGGTTCATTAGCTGTACCCTTCAGCAGAGACATTCGACAGGATGACATCGACATTATTGGACTGTTTACTTCATGACTCCATCAGTGGTGGGCTTGGCTTTTGATTTTTTGCCTTGGGTAGGTTCCAGAGCTACAATCACAGTAGTGGTAGCAGCAGTGCTGGATGGTGGACCAGAGTGAACCTTTGGGGGAGCAAGAAGCTCTGCAACATTAGTGACCACAGATTCTTCTGATGTTTTGAAAGAAAGTGTAGGCTGTGAAGAAACTGCAGCAGCACAAGTACACTGACAAACACGGGTACTAGTGCTAACACTAGCTACCTCTGTTTGTGTAGCAGCATTGGTTTTCTGTACTGGCTGTTTAACAACTGAAGCAAAGGAGATACAGAATGTCGGGGGCTGCATGTTCTTATAAATATTCTTGGCCTCACCATAGGATATCCATCTTGTTGTTTTAATTTCCTTGTTCTTCAAGGAAGACACAGTAGTCCCTACTCCAGACATGGGGAGAGCCAGAGCAATTCACACACTTTGGAGAACATGAACATCTGGCTCCTTCGTGGGCAGCCTTACCACATTTGCCACAAGTGGCTTTTCCCTTACATCAAGAGTGGTATGCCCAAAGAGCTGGCATTTAAAACAGAGTATTGGGTTGGGAACATAGTGCTGCACGGTTAAGCAAAGAAAACCCGCCTTATTCTGCACATCTACAATGCCTTTTGGGCCCATTAAACTTCCAGCCTTCTTTGGGGATGTCCACAAAGTCTCTGCGTGTCACAACATCTTTACTGTAGTTCAATGTGATGCAGAGGTGGCAGACAAAAGTTCGAAGGATCCACCCTGGTCCAACGAGCAACTATGGAGATAAAAGTCCACCTAGACGGAGCCCCATGTGCCTAGGTAAGCCTCATATAACGGAGGTGTGGCAGGCAGTTTCCACAGAGGTTGTTCATTAACAACTGTTCCATGTCAACAGCCATGTATCTCATCAGTGCGCACAGCACCACCTTGAGATTGAGGGTTATATATTACCATCCTCACAATCCGGGCCATCAAGCCAAGATCCTTGACACACAATGCTCCACTGCCGGGCCATACATGGTTGCCGAAACATGCCCACAGCTTATGGTAACAGAGGACTGGAGGCGTGTACCAGTCCCCAGTTCAGGAACCACAGGGTCGTCAAGTCTGTCCTCAGTAAACGAATACCAAGGCTTTGAGGGCTGTACTCATATAGTCAAAACAAAGTTTCTGATGTAGTTTTTCAGAACAAATATTTTGGAGTCACGTGTTCCTTCGTTATGCAGATGTTCTCAAACTGTAGCAGGGAAGATAGTGCTTAAAAATATTTGCTTATTTCAAACTGTAGGTTTTACAACACAACCCAATGATGATGTCATTATCTTTTCATTATTGGTTATATGTATTACTATATTTTACAGTTGAGTAACTCATTGCCCATTGTTTGAAGAATTTGCGATGCATTAAGAATGCAAATTGCTATTAATAGTCTGAGGGAAGCAGAAATTGACAGTCAGAAATTATCATATTTTGAAATGTGTATCTCCATATCACTGGCAGGTGAATTCTAAGTTACAAAGCAAACTGGAGAAAAGTGATCCAACCAGGATTCAATCCCACACCCTTCCAGTTTTCAGCCACATGTTTTATCACTAGACCACCACACCAGATATGAAATAGATCGCACTTGTTGCATTCTGGAGGCACTGCTGCTCTCTCTAGTTATTGCAACTGTTCACCAGGTGGCAATGGCATTGTTTTCAGAACTTAACTTTAATTCATCATAATTGTACAAAGCATTTATGAATTACATACATACCTTCCTCGTGAATCTGTGTATCTATTAGACAACACTGGATAGAAGTCCCTACAGCAGTTCCTGAGATTATAATGGATATAGAGACAGATGCAAGTGACTTCAGTTTTTACATAAAAAAGAGATGTTACAAAACCTACAGATTTTATGTTGTATGTTCAAGAATGCAAATTTCATATCATTCTAGTTGGTAGATTTTGAATTATAAAGGGAATATATTAAATTTCATGGTCACTCTATAAATAAGAGATTTATTCATGAGTGTCCACAGGTGTTATGTTATAAGGAAACATCATCACTCTCAACTCCCAAGTGAAGCAACCAATTATTTTAGGCACTGTAAATTTTGTGTTTTATTGCTATGCAAACTTACTGCATTATAAATTAAATGATAGAAGTTACTGGAGTTTACATGAGATATTGCAACACCAAATTCATATTAATACAGTATGAAACTATGTCGGAAAGGATAATTGTAAAGTAAATTCTCGATCATTGCATAAAATTTTCTTATTTTTCGTGGAATGTCTGATCACACTCATAGTGTTTTAGGAAAAATGAGAAGCTTTAGTTTTTGAGTGAGGTTGGTAGAGTTTGCTTAATTTCACTGATCAGATGAGCCTCTCCGAAGGAAAAGCGATCAGAGAAAACTGACTATGATTTTGGTAAGATGTTTCACATTTGTTTATACAAACTGGGTTGCTCTCCTTCAGCCCACTGTATAATATTGTATGCTGTGAATGCTTAGCACTGACTGCCATGTGCTTGAAAGAATGATGTTACTATAAAGTTGACACAGGCCGTCACGCAAGTAACAGTGTAGTCATTGAAGATTTGGATACAGAGTAATCAGTCAGTAAGTCTATCTGTGGTTGTGAGCTGAGATGACAAATGTGTCTTTTGTCTCTGTGTTTTGGATGTTGGTTCTGAGTGATCAGACTTAGAATTTGCAAAAATTTTGTACAACTGGTACAGTGCATATTGTGTGCACTGTTATTTTAGACATCCACAAATTGAAGTGAGGCTTTTGCTACCTATATGAATGATTTTGAGGCAACTGCTTCCATGAACTTTAACATTTTGTTTTGTTGTAATGCCAATAAATTGACAGACAGAAAAGCCACGCGGCAAGTAGGATACCGATAACAAACTCTATTTCATGGAAAGCAAACTATCATCTGGACAATAATGGTCATCACAGAGTGCACCAACTGAATATGAACAATGTACACTAATTGGAAAAGCTGCGCTGCTGGTTAAATAAGAGTGTGAAGGTTCTGTGACTCTACTTTACACAAGAGTTTTCAGAATACATCAACACTATTTCTAAAGTTTTCATACTAGTATTTAAAATACTCAACTACAAGGTTTCAAAGTTTTCAGTGTTCATTAAGCTGAACATGCCAACCGAGAACTATAACTTCATGATTAGCTGTCTGACAGCAATTTCTGTTAACCTTTTCTTGAGCTAAATAGAGCTCATATTGAATGGGTACGTAATGTAAAATGGAGGATCTGTTACAAATTATTAACATTTTTATTGTTCACATATTTATTCTTATTAAATAATTACATTGTACCCTGTAGCAAATGATTGTCAAATTGTGTATTTTGTGAATACGAGGCTACAGGTTTACTAAAATTACTGTTGATTTTTGAAGACACTGTATATCATGGTTAATTGGTTCTCATTGATGTGAAGATATGCCAGGAATGACATAGTATTCAGATTCCTCATTGAACTGTTAGGTCCCCTTTCTCTAGTAACATTACAGGGGTTGGTTAAGGTCACACAACTAACTGAAATAGCGTCCAATTAAGGGACTCCCACATAATAATGCCATACAAATTTACTTCACTTTTGGTACAGTCCAACAGCTGGTCCCACAAATACTCAAGAGAAGAATTAAGTGATCCAAGCAAGCACAGTCTTGCATGTTTGTATAAGCTTAATATTACTATGGCATTTAGAATTGAGCGTATAGTAGTTCCTGTTTGTATACAACAGTAAGAGAGCTGGACTACAGTGTAATATAGCAACTTTTGTCAGAAGAAACAGGAGATTTGCTTAATTTGTATTTCTCTAGGCATCCAAAGATTCAAGACAAATATTGCAGCAAGCATCACCGTCCAGCTATCTCAGTGTTGTCGGCCGGAGTGGCCGTGCGGTTCTAGGCGCTACAGTCTGGAGCTCAGCGACCGCTACGGTCGCAGGTTCGAATCCTGTCTTGGGCATGGACGTATGTGATGTCCTTAGGTTAGTTAGGTTTAATTAGTTCTAAGTTCTAGGCGACTGATGACCTCAGAAGTTAAGTCGCATAGTGCTCAGAGCCATTTGAGCCATATTATCTGTGTCACCAAGGATAACAAACAGAGGTGTTGTTGCATAGTGGTTCCAAGTGCAAGTAGGTCGAACGGCTGCTGCTGGTTGTCCTATATTGTGGTGGCAGAGGATGGTTATAGGAGAGAGCTGCTGGAGGTTGGCTCAGCAGCCACCAGATCCCGCACAACCGCTATTGATGTCAGACAGAAACTTGCCGCTCTAGTATCAACTTGATATGCCATGAGGTGGTATTGATATGTGATGCCAAAATTCCACCTGGATCTGTGGCTGCCAACTTGAAGATGGAAACTTCAAAAAAATCAAACATTTGTACTATAAATGAAGAGCAGCTAGTGAGTTTTATGATGCTGATGCCTTTTTAGCATGGATCGTTGAGGGGAAGTACCTGACATCTATTACAACAAAGAAAGAGTATAAACTGGCAGATTCATTTCAGTACAGAGGAGATGTATGAAAAACTTCCTTCTTAGATGCAAAGGTGTCAAGATGCTGAGATGCAATATGGTGACATAAGACTACCCAGAGCCCTACTCCCTTGTCAAACACATATACAGATATATAGCAGGTAAGTTCTGGTAGAAGGTATATAATTTAGGAGTAAAGGTGGCCACTAACCGAATAGAAGATGCACTGAGTTATTGACAGGCACACACAACAGAGAAAGGAGGGAACTTCATCCAAGACCTTTTCTATCCCTCCTGAGGTGATATTCTGTCACCCATACAACCTAAATGACATCATGGTCCATCCCCAGGCTTCTCCCACTCCCAATTGCTTGCCATAGGAAACATATTCCTGTGGAAGACCAGGTGCAAGACCTGCCCAATCCACCCACTCAGCAATTCCTATCCCAATCCTGTCACAGGCTTATTGTGAGGGTTCAGCTAGTGTTTTTATTACCTTGTCACCGGTCTTAAACTTCAAGAAGTCTGTGAACCACCGACTTGTTAAACTCTACTTATGTAAGTCAAAGAATTTGACTTGTATCCAAAACCAGAACAACAACAATTCTGATTTGTATGAAGGCTTTTATTGTGCCTTTTATTACAACCTGAACTTCATCAGTTAGGTACATCTCCTATGAACCAACTCCAAGCCAACAAAGCAAGAAAAACAAGAGTATATACATCAGCAATTACATTATCATCTTCTGGAAGACCTTCTCCTTCCTGAATCTTCCCACAAAATAATTAAATTTGTAACCTCTGTACAATTTTTCTAGATGAACAGTGAACTGATCTTTTGTTAAAAATACTTGTTGCTTTACATTCCAAATTGGGATATCATATCCTCTGTAATCAACAAACTTATTTAATTTCAAACACTTTTGCCACAAAACGTCTGGGAAATCTCATAATCTCATACCCTAACACCTGTCGCCCCCTTATAAATCAACAAGCGTCTGACTACTTACCAGTTTCCAATTTGAAAGTAACTTTTAATTAATCATGTTATACTCTATAAATTTCACTTTGGCCAATGATTTTCTTCTTCCTTTTTAGACTAATCGAAAGTCTATAATGCAGTATATACAAAATCATGCATAAACATAAGTGGCATCACCAAATGAATCAGGTAAATCATCAATGCAACAATTAGAAACAAGTAGTCCTTTTTGTCCACTGTACAGTAGTAGTTCCACAATATATCAGAAGACATGTGACCTAATTTGGTACTGAAAGTTTCACTCATACCTTTCCCTTGCAAAGCGTATTCAAATTAAAATTAGCTTCCCGTAGAAAAGATACTAACCATTTCCCAGTGTTCGAAAAGGAGTGAGACAACCATTCATAAATTACAAAACTTTACAGACTTGAAAGTGACACAAAAATTTATCTTTCCTGATGACCCATCAATAGGTTTAGCCTAATATTCTAGATTACATGGCCACTTCACAACCTTCATAGATAAGAGACCATGGAAAGATGGAAAGGTTAAGGTTTTATCCATTTTCATTGCACACAGTTTTTACGACAGCTCTGGTATTCCATGTTACCAGGTCCTTTACTATCAACATTTACATTTAACCTTACTACCCACACCTTTAGTATTCTTCATGCTAGGATGACAGGTTAAGTCATTTTCAACACCAAGGACAGCCTCTCTTCCAATCGTTGCTGTCTCCAAGTACACTTCCACTTACACTCAATCATTACTTTTCGGTGACGATGATGATGATGATGATGATGATGATGATGATGATGATGATGATGTTTGGATTGTGGGGTGCTCAAATGTGTGGTCATCAGTGCCCGTACAAATTCCCAGCCTTTTCTCAGTCCAATCTTGCCAATTGCATGAATGATGATGGGATGATAAGGACAACACAAACACTCAGTCATCTCGAGGCAGGTGAAAATCCCTGACCCCGCCGGGAATCGAACCCGGGACCCCGTACTCGGGAAGCGAGAACGCGACCGCGAGAACGCAACCGCGAGACCACAAGCTGCGGACGATTACTTTTCGAGTACGCTAAGTGTTTTACACCAAACTTTAAAATAATCTCAATTACTTCACTTCCCAAAACAATATAACATGAAAGTTGCCTGTGAAGATCCATAATGACAACTTTAATACCTTAAGCATCAACAACATACCACCTCTTTTCCAGGGTCTCCTTTCAAAACATGCTCCTTCATAGTCCTACACTGAAGCAATATTACAAATTGTCTCTTCCCTATGTCTATCTTTCCTCTTATACTCCCTTACTACACATCACAAAATAGTTATAATCTTGCACATCTTTTGACTCTGCTGAATAGTAAACAAATCCTCCCATAAATTTCTGAAGTTTTGTAACAGCCTGGATTTTCCATTGTTTAATTATACTATAGACAATTCTGAAACTATGTCGATTATTATTACTCTTTTTTTTTCGCTAATGAATGGTCTCAAGCCTTATTGTGCATACCTTTATCCTTTCCTGTCCCCAGGCCAGTTAATATGGCTACTTTTGGGTATGACATCTTCATTATTAAGTGGTGAAACTTACTTATAATTTTTCAGTTTTTGGCTCTTTATGACTCAACTAAAACTAAATCCCCTACATTGTACTGTGTGGGTGTACCTTTCTTCCATCTCTTTTTCCTTCTCTCAGCCTCTCTTAATAGTAAATTATTCACATCATTATTCAGTGACTTCTGTGGTCCAACATCCCCCTGTAGTCATTCAATTTACTTCACAGGTGAGTCTCCTTCTATCTGCTTTCCTACTATTCCATTGGGGCAACATTTGTAACTGAATATTGCACCTCATTTAACATTTTCAAAAATTCTATCACCATGTCGGTCCATTTTGAAAGTCTAACCACGTAATTCACACATGACCCATTTTGCTGCATTACTTTGAGAGTGAAATTTAGAAATTAAGATGCGGTTCATGACTTCCCATGCCAAAAATTCTTTAAACTGTTTGGTTGGAATCTGAGTTCCATTATCCAAAAGCAATTTTTTTGACTTACATTTTTAAAATGTTTTATTAATATCATTACAACATAATGAGAGGCAGCCTTTCTTAACAAGTATAATTTTACTAGATTGTCCCAGCATTCAAATACCACAAATACATACATCATTTCTCTGCTGCCCCTAGGCAGAGGACCATAGAAGCCCACGGCCGATAAATCCCACAAATTGAATTAATGATGAGGTACGATGTAGTGTGCACACTAATAGTTTGTACTTTTACTTCCTGACGCATCTCACAGGATCACAGAATTTTTCTAACTAGATGATTCCTATTCTTAAAGTAGTAAAATTTGCATGATTCACTTTTTTGGTCTGAAATGAGCATATCCTATACATACATACCAAGTCATTAAATTAAGGCTATTTTGTGGGATGCATAGTAACCGTCTCTGTGTGTTGCTTTTACTATGAAACAATATTCCTTTGCACAATTTCCAACTGTCAGTGTGACTTTGGTGCAAGGCACGAATTTGTAAATGTAAGTGACTATTTTCTTTTTGTTCACTTTCTAAGTTTTTGCAAAATTTTTTTTGTCTTCCTTGTATGCATTTACTTTCAGAAAATAAACATCAATTTTGCCCTTTTTTTTTTTTACATTTTGTTTTGACTGGAGACCTACAGGTAGTTGAGACAATGCATAGGGTATTATGTTATCTATCCCATTTATATATTTAATAGTAAAATGAAATTTCTGTAGAAAGAGAGCACAGCATATTAGCCCACTGTGTTGCTCTTTAATAGAAATATCAACATGCTATGGTCCGTACGTGTTGCTGTACATATAGCATTTCCTGCTAGTAGGTATTTAAATTTCTTGAATGTCCACACTACTGATAATGTTTCCTTTTCTGTAATGCTGTAATTGTGTTCATGTTGAGTGAGCATTCTACTAGCAAAAGCTATTGGTTTTTTCTCTAATGTGTGATCAGTCACGTATTCCTGGAATATGTGACAGCCCAACTCATAATCCGATATTTCCACTGCCATATGAAAATGAAGAGTGAAATTCAGGTAAACCAGCAGTTGGCATCCCGCCAATGCTTATTTTATTTTTGAAAATTCTTCAAGGCAGTTTATATCCCATCTCCATTTTGTGTTCTGTTTTAATAACTTCATCAGACTTGGTGCATTAAGCTCTGAATTGGCAAGGAATTTTCTGTAGAAACTCACCATTCAAAAAAATGATTATAGCTGGTTTTTTGTTAGTTGTTTCTGGACACAGTCTTATTGGACCCAATTTGTGTGACTCAAGCTTAATGTCTTTAGTATTTACAAGATGTCCCAATTACTTAACACTGCTTCTCCCAGACTGTGATTTTGACGATTTCACGGTGATACACAGGGAACTTAATCTCATGAAAATTTTATCCAGTGTTTAGATGTTCTCCCCATGTTGTGGATATTACTACTACATTGTTGTCATATAGCAACACTTAACTTCATAACTCACTGCCTCTTGCTTTATCCAAAGCTCTTGCGAAAACAGAGACTGAATTGTTAGGCAGAATGGTAGCACTTCGAACTGATACAACCTTCTTTCAAACAGGAATGCCATATACTTCCGTGGATCACTGCATAAAGCAATACGGCAGTAACCTCCCATCAGGTCCACTGTGCAGATACACTTCACTTCTTCATACTTGGCTAACAGTTCCTCTATTACAGGGAGCCTATCCCTCTCTGGCACTATTGTTCTATTTACAGTTCATGTACACACCACTATTAGTAAAATGCCATCTGATTTTTTAACAACTACTAATGGATTATTGTAACAACTATTGGACATTTATATAATGTTCCACTGTAACATTCTTTCAATTTATTTTTGTACTAATGGCTTCCTCAATACTGATATGGAGAAGGGGAATGCCATAAAATGGATTGTGTGGTTTAATCCTCAACCCACAAATAAAGTCTTTAATAATGCCTGGGCACGTTGAAAATACATTTATATGTCTATGTAATAAAGAAATCATATCCTTCTTTTCATGAATATGCAGATTCTTTGATCTGTTAATGTTATCAACTATATCTGCTTCATTCACTTGTTCACATCTACAACTAACTGGTGCCTGTCATCCTGTTCTAGTGTACTTCCTGTCATTAAAGTGAGTCCTAATCTGGATGTGTTGCTTTGCTCAAAATGAATGGCAGCTAAATATCTTCATGTCCATATATGAATGTTGCTGTCTCATTTTGGAAGTTTAACAATACATTATTGTCTGACATTCAATCTATACCCAAAATCATAGATACATTTAAACCTTTCACAACAAGCACAGCTTGTTAAAATGTGTATTTGTTTAATGTAAACTTAAGTTAGTTACTTTCATGTCCCACAGATCATTTGCACGATAAATTGTCATGCTGTGGAAAGAGTCATTTTACATTGATATTGCAAATTAATTTGTACATCTCTTTGTACTCTAAACATGACCATATAATAATAATAATAATAATAATAATAATAATAATTCTTATTATTATTATTCCCACAAAATGAAAACAAGATATACAGATAGTGTTAGCGATTCCTACCCACCACCTTTTACACATTACAAACATAGAAATTCTTCAACGGCATAGGAGGGGTTGTCAAGGAGAAACTTTTTAAATTTATTTTCGCATTTTACCTTGCTCTCTGTTAGACGTAATATATCACTGAGGAAGTGGTCAAAATTTTTTGTTGTAGCATTCCCCTCCCCCTTTCTATGCTAAAGACAACCATAATGCTGGGTAATAAACATCGTTTTTTTTGTTACGAAATTTCCTGGCAGATTAAAATGGTGTGCCGGACAGAGACTCGAACTTGGGACCTTTGCCTTTTTCAGGCACGTGCACCACTTGCCCGCGAAAGGCAAAGGTCCTGAGTTCGAGTCTCGGTCTAGCACACTGTTTTAATCTGCCAGGAAGTTTCATATCAGCGCACACTCCTCTGCAGAAAATTTCATTCTGGAATCATTTTTTCTTCTAGTATTGTAATTATGTACCTCATTGTTCCTTCTGAACTGTAGTGGGTTATTTACAACAAACTTCATGAGGGAATAAATAAACCGTGAAGCAGTAGTCAGAATGCCCAACTCCTTAAGCAGATGTCTACAAGTGCACACATATTATTCCTACAGCACGTATTTGGACAATGAAGACCTTCTTTCTTAAAGATGAGTTACCCCAGAACATTATTCCATATGACATTACCAAATGAAGAAAAAGTAAAGTATGTCAACTTACTGATTTCTCTCTCCCAAAAATTTGCTATTTGCTGGCTGAACTAAGTTTTTTTAGGAGTTCCAAAATGTCATTATTTTCATCGTGGCAGTGACAACAGCAACCGTTAAGAAATTGTCTCGAATGAAAAACAGCCCACTGTTGTGCTAAATTATGATAATTTTAAACCTTGACCATGGTTTATGCTATAATGATATAGCCTTCTTCAGAAGTCACACACACTAATAAATGAAAATTGTCTTAGCCCAATGGCTGGTCTTGACGCAGACACTGGGCTAAGACGTTTTTCATTTATTAGTGTGTATGACTTTTGAAGAAGGCTATATTATTATAGCAGAAACCATGTCAAGGTTTAAAATAAACATAATTTAGTGCAACTGTGGGCTGTTTTTCATTCAAGCAAGTTCCAATTTAAATTCTCATCAATATGGACACCTAAGAATTCTGAAGTTTCTACACAATGTATTATTTCATCACCATGTGTTACATTTATCACTGGTGCAGTATCCCTCGAGGTGCAGAACTGAATATCATGTGTCTTTGTGAAATTCAGGATGAGGCCATTCACAGAAAACCAGTCAATGATACTTTTGAGAACTTTGTTCACCATATCTTCCATTTCTGAACGTATACCGGGAGTGATTATGATACTGGTGTCATCTGCAAAAGAACTAATTCTGCTTGTTGTACATTACGCACTACATCATTTACATACATGAGAAACAGTAGTGGACCTAAGATTGAGCCTTGGGGAAGCCCATATATAATTTCTCCCCAGTCAGAATTATGTCCCTGGATTTTGTTGGTTGAATTACTATGAAGTACAACTTTCTGCATTCTTTTGGTTAGATATGACATGATCCACTGGTTGGCTATACCATCAATCCCATAAAACTTCAATTTATCTAGGAGTACACTATGATTCGCACAATGAACAATCCTGCATATACTGGTTTGCCTGTTGTGTCTGTTATCTTTATTCTTATGACTGGTAACTGAGGGAGAGCATCCAACAAATGAACCTACCACTCATATGTCACCACCAGAATCTAAAATAACTTTCGCAGTTACATTACTTACAATGGATGTTAATTTTGTTTTCATATATTCTTTTATTTGTGTGTCATCGTCACATAATAAAACATACATTAAACTGTGATCATAGTCATACTTCATTAAGCTTGAAACGATTTGTTGTGGCTCCCTTGGTATTGCTTCAGAGGACCAAGCCTCTTCTTGGAAGTGTATTAGTTTTCCCTCTTCATGGTAGTAGCACCATTAAGTGTGTTTTTGTGATAATTTTTGCTGTTGCATTTCTGTATCTATTCCCTGAATGATTATAATCATGTCCATTGCATACCCTGTTTGCTCAATTTGTAGCATCCTCTTTAGTGAGGTGAGAATCCTCTCTTAACATTACTGTATTGGTTATTATAATTGGTTGTGCTGCCTGTGTCCCATCTTTCAGCTTGCCTCTCCACTGTATCTACGTGTTCTAAATATTCCAGTAAGTTGTTCACTTTTCCCGCAATCCTTTGCTAACAATCTGTCCCTTACTCACCATGGTAATCAGCTAGTGACAACTTGCAATAAATGTTTCTCTCTCATAAGATCATCTAGATATTTCGTTTTGTTGAGATGCCACTCCATAATATCTCTAAAAATCTCTATATCTGTTCTATGAACCATTATTGTAAGGTTTTGTTCCTGAAAGTTCTAATCTCAGTTTCTTTTAGGCCCCCTCACTCAAATGCTTAGACTTAAATGCTGTCTCGAAATCAACGATGTGAATTCTTCAACCTGTAACATACCCCACTGTGGAGGTCCGTCAAGTGGATTATTACAAATTGTATCTTATTAGTATCTGACCAGGAATTGGATAACATGCCCTCAAATGACTTCAGAAATAAAACTGGGTGAATATTGCCTTAAGGTGAAAACTTAAGAAATCACTTATTTAATCCTTTGCTCAGTGTTACAGTAGTCACCATAGTTATTAGGTATTATCACATTCTATAATAACTGGGCTTCTACTTCTTTTCTTAATTTTTCTTTGTCGCTTCTAAGCTCAAAGCGTTATTTTATATCATTGCATTTATGTCTGTACTAAAACTATCATTGCTGTGAACTGTTGGTGTTCCTGACAATGCACAAATAAACATTGTAAGTGTATATTTGTTGTCAACTAGTTCTGTAGTTTTAGCACGTACTGCTGTACAATGCACATCCTTAGTTAATTCAAGTTTTTATAATCTCAGTTCCAATTCATTAAATATTATTGATAGAACATCAATATTCTTGTGAGTAAAAGTATATAACACTGTTTTGGTATCCATCAGTTCTTTCTCTAACATCTCAATTCTTCACACTAATTTGGCATTTCTGCCTTGATAAAATGTACATGCTATACGGTACTGTCTTGTTTAGTTTCCACTATCTCCAACTGCCTGTCTATTTCAGAAATATGATCAAAGTCCATGTTCAATCTTGTTTCCAAAGTATCTATTCTGCCATTATGTTGGGTAGTAAATTCATTTCCATATTTCTAAATTCATGAGTTTGGTGTCAATTTGCAGCAGTCTGTTTTCAACTTGGGTAAACTTGTCATCCAAATGCATAACTGTATCTAAAAACAAAGATGATGTGACTTACCAAACAAAAGCGCTGGCAGGTCGATAGAGACACAAACAAACACAAACATACACACAAAATTCAAGCTTTCGCAACCAACGGTTGCTTCTTCAGGAAAGAGGGAAGGAGAGGGAAAGACGAAAGGATGTGGGTTTTAAGGGAGAGGGCAAGGAGTCATCCCGTTCCCGGGAGCGGAAAGACTTCTTACCCTCTCCCTTAAAACCCACATCCTTTCGTCTTTCCCTCTCCTTCACTCTTTCCTGAAGAAGCAACCGTTGGTTGCGAAAGCTGAATTTTGTGTGTATGTTTGTGTTTGTTTGTATGTCTATCGACCTGCCAGCACTTTTGTTTGGTAAGTCACATCATCTTTGTTTTTAGATATATTTTTCCCATGTGGAGTGTTTCCATCTATTATATTCATATGCATAACTGTTCTATTTACGTGAGCCAGCTATTGCATGTCTGATGGGCCAGCTATTGCATGACTGATGGCATGGACAAACTAAAACAAATTTATACCTATATATCGTAATAAAGTATCTGTAGTGAACTATATCCAACTTAAGTTGATGTAATAGTGGAATGGGTGTATGTATATTTGTTGTAATTACCTGGTTGGAATTTACTGAATGCAACAGCACTTGTTGTAACAACAGAATGTATAAGTGACACAATGACATGATAAAAACCAACAATATTCACAAGTCATCGTCATAATAAACACTTCACTTTTATCTCCGTATTCATATGTTCACACCACTAGGCTTTACAAAGAAGGAAAAAACAATCCGAGTCCACCAAATTATGGCATTTTGTGCCTCATCACGTATGGCCACAACACTGTTTGCTGTTTGGCACTGGCTGTTGCTGCTGGTACTGCATGCTGCCTGGCACTGGTTAGTCAAACTGCAACACCTCACAGACAGCTGCCGACCTTCTATGCCTTGGACGACATGCAGGGCCACTCATCATTAGTGTTTCAGCTGTCCATATCTCGGTAGCTATAGCTGAAATTCTTCATTGTTCACAGGATTACTTGGATGAAATAACCACTCCGAATATGTATTAAACACGGTGGTTCAAATTCCGTCTTCACTTTTCGTAAACGGACCCAGACTGTATGAAGTATTCTCATAATTCCACAACAGAACTGTTTAACAACTGAAGTCAAATCATGTTACTATAAGCAGATTTATTCATGAACAGAAATTCCAATATATGAATCTGTCAGCTTAAAAGTATATATTATTAAAATCTGTTGCATTTAACTTTATGTGCTTTTGGCTGTACCGCTTCTTAGTATTTCAGCATCGTAGAATCATTTATCTTGGACCACACAGATAATATTGTGGGGAAGGCGAGCCAAAGGTTGCGTCTCATTGGCAGGACACTTAGAAGATGCACCAAGTCCACTAAAGAGACAGCTTACACTACACTCGTTCGTCCTCTGTTAGAATATTGCTGCGCAGTGTGGAATCCTTAACAGGTGGGGTTGACGGGGGACATCGAAAGGGTGCAAAAAAGGGCAGCTTGTTTTGTATTATCACGTAATAGGTGAGAGAGTGTGGCAGATATGATACGCGAATTGGGATGGAAGTCATTACAGCAAAGACGTTTTTTGTCGCGGTGAGATCTTTTTACGAAATTTCAGTCACCAACTTTCTCTTCCGAATGTGAAAATATTTTATTGAGCCCAACCTACATAGGTAGGAATGATCATCAAAATAAAATAAGAAAATTCAGAACTCGAACAGAAAGGTTTAGGTGTTTGTTCTTCTCGTGCGCAGTTAGGGAGTGGAATGGTAGAGAGATAGTATGATTGTGGTTCGATAAACCCTCTGCCAAGCACTTAAATGTGAATTGCAGAGTAGTCATGTAGATATAGATGAATAGTAACATCAGTACTGTCAGTTACTGCTTTAAAAGCGTTACTACTGAAAGCAGAATATATAACTCCACTACAACAGTCTTGACTGGTTAATAATGGTTTGTTGTAAGAGCACTGTTTCTTTCATACCAAATTTTTTCTCATTGCTCTTGAATCTTCTTATTCAGTTTTCAGTTTGATGTACCGGTATTGCTTAATCATCTTCCAGTTCATTTTTCACCAGGGTTGCCACATACGAGTATTCAGTTAGTTTTTAAACTACATAGTTACTGATCTTCAGCTCTGAGCAGTCTGTGGACACCTGACTCGTTAAACTTGTCTTATGGCTGTTGAAAAACTCTATTCATACCCAAAACCAGAACTCAATAACTCTGATTTGTATGAAAGCTTTTATTCTGCATTCTATTACAAGTGTGATCTGAACTTAATCAGTTATGTACATTTCCTATGAAACAACTCTAAGTTTAGAAAGCAAAAAGCAAGAGTATATCTACATCTACATGACTACTCTGCAATTCACATTTAAGTGCTTGGCAGAGGGTTCATCGAACCACAATCATACTATCTCTCTACTATTCCACTCCCGAACAGCGAGCGGGAAAAACGAACACCTAAACCTTTCTGTTCGAGCTCTGATTTCTCTTATTTTATTTTGATGATCATTCCTACCTATGTAGGTTGGGCTCAACAAAATATTTTCGCATTCGGAAGAGAAAGTTGGTGACAGAAATTTCGTAAAAAGGTCTCGCCGCGACAAAAAACGTCTATGCTGTAATGACTTCCATCCCAACTCGTGTATCATATCTGCCACACTCTCTCCCCTATAACGCGATAATACAAAACGAGTTGCCCTTCTTTGCACCCTCTCGATGTCCTCCGTCAATCCCACCTGGTAAGGATCCCACACCGCGCAGCAATATTCTAACAGAGGACGAACGAGTGTAGTGTAAGCTGTCTCTTTAGTGGACTTGTTGCATCTTCTAAGTGTCCTGCCAATGAAACGCAACCTTTGGCTCGCCTTCCCGACAATATTATCTATGTGGTCCTTCCAACTGAAGTTGTTTGTAATTTTAACACCCAGGTACTTAGTTGAATTGACAGCCTTGAGAATTGTACTATTTATCAAGTAATCGAATTCCAACGGATTTCTTTTGGAACTCATGTGGATCATCTCACACTTTTCGTTATTTAGCGTCAACTGCCACCTGACACACCATACAGCAATCTTTTCTAAATCACTTTGCAGCTGATATTGGTCTTCGGATGACCTTACTAGACGGTAATGTACAGCATCATCTGCGAACAACCTAAGAGAACTGCTCAGATTGTCACCCAGGTCATTTATATAGATCAGGAACAGTAGAGGTCCCAGGATGCTTCCCTGGGGAACACCTGATATCACTTCAGTTTTACTCGATGATTTGCCGTCTATTACTACGAACTGCGACCTTCCTGACAGGAAATCACGAATCCAGTCGCACAACTGAGACGATACCCCATAGCTCCGCAGCTTGATTAGAAGTCGCTTGTGAGAAACGGTGTCAAAAGCTTTCCGGAAATCTAGAAATACGGAATCAACTTGAGATCCCCTGTCGATAGCGGCCATTACTTCGTGCGAATAAAGAGCTAGCTGCGTTGCACAAGAGCGGTGTTTTCTGAAGCCATGCTGATTACGTGTCAATAGATCGTTCCCTTCGAGGTGATTCATAATGTTTGAATACAGTATATGCTCCAAAACCCTACTGCAAACCGACATCAATGATATAGGTCTGTAGTTAAATGGATTACTCCTACTACCCTTCTTGAACACTGGTGCGACCTGCGCAATTTTCCAATCTGTAGGTACAGATCTATCGGTGAGCGAGCGGTTGTATATGAGTGCTAAGTAGGGAGCTATAGTATCAGCGTAATCTGAAAGGAACCTAATCGGTATACAATCTGGACCTGAAGACTTGCCCGTATCAAGCGATTTGAGTTGCTTCGCAACCCCTAAGGTATCTACTTCTAAGAAACTCATGCTAGCAGATGTTCGTGTTTCAAATTCTGGAATATTCCATTCGTCTTCCCTGGTGAAGGAATTTCGGAAAACTGCGTTCAATAACTCCGCTTTAGCGGCACAGTCGTCGATAACAGTACCATCGGCACTGCGCAGCGAAGGTATTGACTGCGTCTTGCCGCTTGTGTACTTTACATACGACCAGAATTTCTTCGGATTTTCTACCAAATTTCGAGACAATGTTTCGTTGTGGAACCTATTAAAGGCATCTCGCATCGAAGTACGTGCCAAATTTCGCGCGTCTGTAAATTTTAGCCCATCTTCAGGATTTCGCGTTCTTCTGAACTTCGCATGCTTTTTCCGTTGCCTCTGCAACAGCGTTCGGACCTTTTTTGTGTACCACGGGGGATCCGTTCCATCTCTTACCAATTTATGAGGTATGAATATCTCAATTGCTGTTGCTACTATATCTTTGAATTTGAGCCACATCTCGTCTACATTCGCATAGTCAGTTCGGAAGGAATGGAAATTGTCTTTTAGGAAGGCTTCTAGTGGCACTTTATCCGCTTTTTTAAATAAAATTATTTTGCGTTTGTTTCTGATGGATTTGGAAGAAATGGTATTGAGCCTAGCTACAATGACCTTGTGATCACTAATCCCTGTATCAGTCATGATGCTCTCTATCAGTTCTGGATTGTTTGTGGCCAAGAGGTCAAGTGTGTTTTCGCAACCATTTACAATTCGCGTGGGTTCGTGGACTAACTGCTCTAAATAATTTTCGGAGAATGCATTTAGGACAATCTCGGAAGACGTTTTGTGCCTACCACCGGTTTTGAACAAGTATTTTTGCCAACATACCGAGGGTAGGTTGAAGTCCCCACCAACTATAACCGTATGAGTGGGGTATTTATTTGTTACGAGACTCAAACTTTCTCTGAACTGTTCCGCAACTGTATCATCGGAGTCTGGGGGTCGGTAGAAGGAGCCAATTATTAACTTAATTCGGCTGTTAAGTATAACCTCCACCCACACCAATTCGCACAGAGTATCTACTTCGACTTCACTACAAGATAAACCACTAACTACTGACAGACACCAACACTCCACCACCAATTCTGCCTAATCTATCTTTCCTGAACACCGTCTGAGACTTCGTAAAAATTTCTGCAGAACTTATTTCAGGCTTTAGCCAGCTTTCTGTACCTATAACGATATCAGCTTCTGTGCTTTCTATTAGCGCTTGAAGCTCAGGGACTTTTCCAGCGCAACTACAACAATTTACAACTATAATTCCGACTGTTCCTTGATCCAAGCACGTCCTGTAATTGCCAAGCACCCTTTGACATTGCAGCCCATCCCGCACTTTCCCGAGGCCTTCTAACCTAAAAAACCACCCAGTCCACGCCACACAGCCTCCGCTACCCGTGTAGCCGCCAGCTGAGTGTAGTGAACTCCTGACCTATTCAGCGGAACCCGAAACCCCACCACCCTATGGCGCAAGTCAAGGAATCTGCAGCCAATACGGTCGCAAAACCGTCTGAGCCTCTGATTCAGACCCTCCACCCGGCTCTGCACCAAAGGTCCGCAGTCGGTTCTGTCAACGATGCTGCAGATGGTGAGCTCTGCCTTCATCTCGTAAGCAAGACCGGCAGCCTTCACCAAATCAGATAGCCGCTGGAATCCAGAGAGAATTTCCTCAGATCCAAAGCGACACACGTCATTAGTGCCGACATGTGTCACCACCTGCAGCTGGAAGGACCCTTTCCACATCAGGAATGACTCCTCCCGGAATGCACATGGAGTGCACACTGGATTTCTTCCCCTCCTTAGCCGCCATATCCCTAAGGGGCCCCATTATGCGCCTAACATTGGAGCTCCCAACTACCAGTAAGCCCAACCTCTGCGATTGCCCAGACCTTGAAGGCTGAGAATGATCCTCTGAAACAGGGCAGGCAGCTGCATCTGGCTCAGCCAGAGACAGTGCCTGAAACCGGTTTGTCAGACGCACCGGGGAGGCTTTCTGATCAGCTTCCGGGGACGCCTTTCGCTGCCTGCCACGCCTTGGAACGACCTCCCAATCAACCACAGGCGAGGGCTCAGCCCCACTGCGGGCAGCAACCGGGGCAACCACAGCGGCAGACCGATCTGGGGACAGACGGGATGAGGTTGACATCCCCGTGATACCCGAGTCCGGCTCCCCACAGTGGTGCCCATTGGCAACAGCCTCAAGCTGCGCGACCGAAGTCAGCGCCGATTGCAGCTGTGAGCGAAGGGATGCCAAGTCAGCCCTCATCCGAACACAGCAATCGCAGTCCCTGTCCATTCTAATCGATGTTTAACAACAGTTACTGAAACACGAGTCGGTGCCTAGATAACGCAAGCGGAACACGCAAAGAATGTATCAACTAACCTGTACAAATGCCTAACGACTGCGCTACAATCTGCTGAATTTACGATTACAGTAACTAAAACTCGAAATTGCACCTCCTATACGAAACTCACACGCAATTTAAATAAGAATCTACGAAGTAAACACTAAAGCGCGATGCTACAACTGTCAAATACTATAATACGACCGAAATATATGAATTAAACAATGCAAGTACCCAAAAACACGCAAAGAAATTAATTAAACTATCTAACAAATAAGTAAGCTAGGGTTATACAGCATTTACATTATTAATATTCTGGTCATTGGTATTCCACGTCATGCTTTGTGCAGAATATTCTTTGGCGCCACCGATCAGTCCATATGTCATGACAACAGTCACCATTTTAATGTTCCTGAGATGGCACAAAGCTCATGCAGAATACCTCAAGAAAAATAATAGATGAACAAATAAACAGACCTTCTGCTAATAACACTTGCTCATTTACATTCAAAATTGGCGTGTTATTTCCCCCTCAATCAATGAAATGATTTAATTTCAAAAATACATCTGGGAAATCTTGTATTCTCACATTATCCTACTACACAAGAGGCAGAGCCACATGTGAAAACAGCCATGATGTATACCAATTCTGCTCCAATTACTGCACAGCTTTGTTGTCAGTATGTCCGCCCCGATAGCTGAAAGGTCAGTGTGATGGACTCCCGTCCTAAGGGGCCCGGGTTTGATTCCCAGCTGGTTCAGGGATTTTCTCTGCTCAGGGACTGGGTGTTGTGTTGTCTTCATCATCATTTCATCCCCATTCGGTGTGCAGGTCAGTCAATGTGGCGCTGATTGTAATAAGACCTGTACCAAGGCGGCCAGACCTGCCCCGTATGGGGCCTCCCGGCCAATGACACCAAATGCTCATTTTATTTCCAGTCATCATTTTATTTCCAGTATGACAACCAACAAGCTAATCGCCAGAATGGATGACACCTGTCAAACTATGACCAAGAACAAAGCTGGCCACAACATGCTCGATTTCAGTGGCATCTTCACAACCCATCCCTTCTGTTCTGGATTCTTCTCTCCACCACCAACCTTTCTGGCATACACAGATGGGAGTTATCCCTGCAACACATCCTTCACTCCCGCAGCCCTCTTAGATTGTCTCTCTTAACCCACTGTCCGCACATTTTCCACTCTATTTCCCATTCTTCTGTCATTACACAACCTCGCAATCCACGTCTCCTTTGTGTGCCACACCCACACTAATTCCGGTATCTATGCATCATATGCCTAGCCTGTGTAAATGCCACCCCCCCCCCCCCCCCACCTTGCACTCCCCCATTTCTAGGCAGAAAACATGCTACCTCCCTCTGAACACACCCTCAATCCTCTTGCTGCCTCCTACCTCTCTCTCCCTCTACCCACCTCATCCGACACAATCCGCACTGCACCCTCGACCACTTTCCACCATGCAATCACAGCACTGTATGCCCAGCCAGCACAATGTCAGCACACAGGTGTGTGTACAGGCTTTTGTCAGGTCAAAAAAGATGACAATAAGGTGATGACGGCAGGAAAAGACTGTTCCGATGGAAGACTCCAGGTATACGAAGTTGACAGTGGTGGAGTGACCTTGGCGAAAACTGCCCTGGGATGGAGCCAGACAGCCTCAAGACTCAAGGAGCCAACACAATTTCCAGTTCACAATACATTCAAGCAGCTTGCACAGAATGTTGGTGAGGCTATCCATATCTATCAGGGTCTTAACCGGGTTTTAGCACTGGAAAGAGAATGCTTTCTTGACATTGTGACGGGAATTCGCAATCACTCAAGATGCAGCTGAAGATGGCAAGGATGTGGCATGGTAATCTGTTCATAGATGTTTAATCATTTGGGGATGGATGCTGTCTGGACCCGGGTTGTGTTGGGACAACAATGAGCAAGAACACTGAGAAATCCCCACTAACTGGACAGAGCATGATATGGCTCAATATGGTGTGCAGCAAAAGATAAGTGCTTTTGTTCTGGTAATTCTCAGAAGTAGAGGTTCATGCATAATGCTCAGCAAAACGATCTGTGATTGCATCTGGGTCAGTATTTATAGCTTCATTCATGGAAATCACAGGTATACCTGCAGGGGTCTAATATCCATAAAGGCACCCGATCTCAGTCCAAACTTGGAAAGGAGAGATTCGTGTTCCAATGGTGGAGATGTACCATTCCCAACACTCCTGCTTCTGTCTTCTGATTATTTGATGGACCTGTGTATGGAGCTGTACATTGAAGGGTGCCACTTATGACGTTGTAGGGCCTGCCTATGATCTCTAACGGCCACAGCAATTTCCAGCAACCAACAAGGCACTGTCTCCTGCCGTGAGCAGCCTGAGGAACAAGGGACTGCTGCTGATTCTGCAGGAACAATGGTCGTAGTAATATTCCGGATCACCACATTGATAATGCCATGCGATGGAGATCAAACGGTGGTAGCAGACATGAAAGCACCCAAGACAGCATTGATAAGAGCCCATCTGGGCAAGCATCCAGGTGAGTGGTGCTGGAGGACGTACAGGGAGAGTGGAAAGTGATCACTATCACACAAGTCATCATGAACTCTTCAGTGTATAGATGGTAGAAGACCAGAACTGCAAACTAAGAGATCAATGGCCGAGTATGTGCCATGTGCCATACTGAAATGAGTGGGGCGTCTATATTCTCAACATCTTTGCCACTGCCAGTAGCCTTGGTTCCACCCCAAGAAGGCTGTGGGCATTGAACTCACCCAAACGTAGGAAAGGTGGAGGAATTTAAGAAATTAGTGCAGCCAATACATTGTATGATACTTCACCAACTGGAGGACGGTAGATGTTGCAAATGGTAATCTACTTCACTGTCCTCACCCTAACAACCACAACTTCTGAAGTTACTTGAAGCGACACAGGTTTGTTGTAGACAAAGGTAAGAACATATGTACATATTCCACCTGACATACTGTCACAGTCATTGCGATTTTTGTAATACCCCCCCAACAGCCACAAAGGTTGGGGGTCAGCACTTCCGGAAACTAGGTTTTCCTGAAGAGCAACGCAGAAAGCAGGTGTAATGCTTAAGAGTTGTTGTAGTGCAGCCAAGCGAGGAAATAAACTATCGCCATTTCACAGGAGGATGATGCTCTCTGTAATCTGGGAAGGTGTGAAGGGACCGAGGAGGCAGTTTATGCCTCAGGGTAATCTGCAGCCACCAGTTGAGTGCTTGTATTTATTACCATTAATGCTGAGGCATCGACGAGATCTAGGTCCTCGAGGGATGCTAGAATCTCTGCCTCATCCTCAGATGCAGAACTGGCAGGAAGTGGTGGTATGGGGGTCACTGGAGTTTCTTGTTTCTCACCAGATCTCACTTCTCTTTAGGGGCTTGCTGGGAGGGCTTCTCTGAAGTAGCGTCAGGTACAGATGAAGAGTGTGAAGCTCTTTCACCAGCAGCTTGTGGCTTCTTCAGCCACTGGTTAGTGTCCACTTTTGCATGGGGTGAGACCTTGGGGGACCCTTTCCATGTGAGAGGGGGGGGAAGAGGCTGTTGCTTCTCTGGTTGGGGGGGGGGGGGGGGGACTGATGATGTGCTCAGTGTTTGGGGGGATATAGCTCTCAAAGTAGGTGCTATGGGAACAACACTGAGGGCCAGTTGTTGGAGGCAGAGACAAAGGGACTATCGTCACTGGCAAGGTCAATGTCTTTGTAGCTGCAGCACAGGAGGTGGTCAACCGAATGGGGTCCAACTAGTCACATTTCTTTTTAGCCTCTTGGTAAGTCAGCCTGTCTGGGATCTTGTATTCCATAATTTTCTTCTCCTTTTGAAGAACCATACAGTCCAGTGAGCAGGTATAGTGGTGTTCTCTACAGTTGACACAGGTGGGAGGGGGGCACATGGAGTATTTGGATGCAACGGGCATTCTCAGTCTCTAAATGTGGTGCTGGAACTGTACCAGGAAGACGTGCCCATACTTTCAGCACTTAGAGCACCACACAGGGGGAGTAACAAATTATCCTCAAAAGTCAAGATGAAGGCACCAGTAGCAACCCTATTATGTTTTGGTCCCCTATAAATGCGTTGGATGAAGTGAACACCCCGTTGTACTACATTGGTGTGTAGTTTGTTGTCGGACTGCAAATGGGAGGTCTCAATGAAAAATAATCCTCTAGACCACATTTAGCATTTTATAGGGAGTCGCTGAAATGAGAACGCAATCAACAATGCAACAAGAATCAGCTTAATTTTTCAAGGAGCTCCTCGACAGAATAGGAGTGATCCATGAGGAAATGCTTCAGTTTAGATTTGAAAGTGCATAGATGATTGTAGTGGTAGCTTATTGAAAATGGATGCAGCAGCATATTGCACACCTTCCCGCACAAGAGTTAAGGAAGTCCGATCAAAATGCAGGTTTGATTTCTGCCGAGTATTAACTGAGTGAAAGCTGCTTATTCTTGGGAACAAGAAATGACTTATTCTTGGGAACAAGAAATGACAGTGAGGTATATGTATACTGAGTGGTCAATGTCAAAATACCCAGACTCATGCACAGGGTCGACAAGAGTTTGGTGAACATACACCTCTTATTGCTTGAACCACCTGTTTCTGACTCAAAAATACCTTTTAGAAT
Organism: Schistocerca gregaria; assembly: GCF_023897955.1. Classification (NCBI taxonomy): domain Eukaryota; kingdom Metazoa; phylum Arthropoda; class Insecta; order Orthoptera; family Acrididae; genus Schistocerca; species Schistocerca gregaria. The sequence continues at coordinate 95,044,640 of NC_064924.1, forward strand.
GGGAAGAGTTACCCCAAAATATAATACCATGTGACATAAGAGAATGAAAATATGCAAAGCAGACTAATTTTCGTGTCGAATGATAACTCACTTAAGATACTGTTCGAATAGTAAGAATGGCAGTATTAAGTCTTTGAACAAGATCCTGAATGTGGGCTTTCCACGACATCTTACTATCTATCTGAACACCTAGAATTTTGAACTGTTCAGTTTCATTAATCATATGCCCATTCTGTGAAATTAAAACTTCAGGTTTTGTTGAATTGAACTGAGGCTTACTGTGATTTAGCGTTAGTTTATTTTCTACAAGTGATGAACTTAGGTCATGAACTGCACTATTTGAAACTGAGCCAATGTTTCACACATCACTACCAAGCTAGTGTCATCAGCAAACAGAAATATTTTAGAGTTGCCCGTAATACTAGGGAGCATATCATTTATATAAATAAGGAACAGGAGTGGCCCCACCACTGATCCCTGGGGCAACCCCCACTTGACCGAACTCCACTCAGATCCCACATCACAGCTATTCTCAACATCGTGAATAATGACATTGTGCTGTCCATGGCTAAAGTAAGAGGTGAACCAATTGTGAGCTACTCTCCGTATTCCATAATGGTCCAACTTCTCGAGCAATATTTTGTGATCAACACACTCAAATGCCTTAGTTAAATCAAAAAATATGCCAAGTGTTCGAAACCTTTTGATTCTTCTATAGCTCTATGTTTCCCTCACAGTGTAGCAAGGGAAAGGAAAAATTTAGGATCATACTTCTCAGCACTGAAATATAGCATTCCTTTCTTAGAGATTGCTGGAGCTATTCAGCCATCGGCAAAAGATGACTTGGTCCGCCTCACTGCGGGTCATCTGTTTTGAGGCCACCCACTCTGACCAGGGACTCCCCACAGGTGCCATCCAGCTTCAACAACGGCCACCTGGCACGATGACTGTTGTCAGGAGTGCTGATGCCCCACGAAGCTGGGCATCCACTGCTTGGCATATGCGGGGAGTTTGCTGCTCAGACAGCAGCAGTGCGATTCCTGTGTTGTCAAGGGGCTACAAGTAAGAGGGTACATGATGGACCCTTGACAACAGACTGGCTACTGCACTGGACATTGGGTGTGAAAAGATTCATTATTATCATGGGTGCAGAAGATGACAATGCACAAGGTATGTAGATTACGCACCCTGTAAGGTGTCCTTGCCCAATGGCTGGATTATGAGTGGAGTTACAGAGGCATGAGAATATTAGGCGCACAATGGATACATGATGCATCACATAAAGTGACCTTCCCCACATGGACCGCACTTTTGAAAAATTTGGAAAATGTGGAGGTCAGACCCTAATAGGCAACCATAATACTTCAGGCTGGAAAGTAGGAGACTCCTTTTAGTCACCTCTTATGACAGGCAGGAATAACTCCGGTCGATTCTGACCCTCGAACCAGCAGGCGAAAGACAATTTAGACAAAGTCACACCAATAACCAAGATAGTAAATAGGAGTAATATGCTGAATTACAGACCCATATTACTTAAGTCAATCTGCAGTAGGATTTTGAAACATATCGATGTTAGGCATTGAAACCCTCATAACTCAATCTGTCTGTGAAAACCTCATCATTACAGCAACCAGTAACTCCGTGACCAAAGGGAGATTTGAAAGTGCATGGATTTCTCTAATCTGTCAATAACTATGATTCTATTATATAACTACACATCTAGCAACTTTCTGTATCACTTCATATTATTCTTTAAGACACCATTTTTACTTCTCCTGTAAAATTTAACAAAATGCAGTTACGTGGCTTTCACTGGCTATGATCGATATACTGTGTTCTAACGTTATGAATTACCTCAAAGAAAATTATTTACTAACAAACAGTCTGCAAAGATCCCCCCCCCCCCCCAAATAAAAAAAATTGTTCTTGTGAAACAAAACTAGTTCTTTATTCTCATAAAGTAATGAGTGCTATCAATAGGCGATGTCAAATTGATTTCAATTTTTTTAATTTCCAGGATACTTTTGACACCATTCCCCACAAGCGACTTCTAATCACATTGCGTGCCTATGGAGTACCGCCTCAACTGTGTGACTAGATTTGTGAGCTACTGTCAGAAAGGCCACAGCTTGGAGTAACTGACGCAAAGTCTCGAGTAACACAGAAGCCATAGATGGCATTCCCCAAGAAAAAGTTATCTTCATAAATGACATTGGGGACAGTCTAGTCTGAGCAGCCCTCTCAGACTGTTTGCAGATGATTCTGTCATTAATTGTCTTGTAAAGTCATCATATGATATAAACCAATTGTAAAATTATTTAGACAACACACCTGTATGGTGCAAAAGATGATAATTGATTCAAAATACTGAAAAGTATGAAGTCATTCACATTGTTGTTGTTGTTGTCTTCAGTCCTGAGACTGGTTTGATGCAGCCCTCCATGCTACTCTATCATGTGCAAGCTGCTTCATCTCCCAGTACCTACTGCAACCTACATCCTTCTGAATCTGCTTAGTGTACTCATCTCTCGGTCTCCCTCTACGATTTTTACCCTCCACGCTACCCTCCAATGCTAAATTTGTGATCCCTTGATGCCTCAAAACATGTCCTACCAACCGATCCCTTCTTCTAATCAAGTTGTGCCACAAACTTCTCTTCTCCCCAATCCTATTCAATACCTCCTCATTAGTTACGTGATCTATCCACCTTATCTTCAGTATTCTTCTGTAGCACCACATTTCGAAAGCTTCTATTCTCTTCTTGTCCAAACTAGTAATCTTCCATGTTTCACTTCCATACATGGCTACACTCCAAACAAATACTTTCATAAACGACTTCCTGATACATAAATCTATATTCGATGTTAACAAATTTCTCTTCTTCAGAAACGCTTTCCTTGCCATTGCCAGTCTATATTTTATATCCTCTCTACTTCGACCATCATCAGTTATTTTACTTCCTAAATAGCAAAACTCCTTTACTTCTTTAAGTGTCTCATTTCCTAATCTAATTCCCTCAGCATCACCCGATTTAATTTGACTACATTCCATTATCCTCGTTTTGCTTTTGTTAATGTTCATCTTATATCCTCCTTTCAAGACACTGTCCATTCCATTCAACTGCTCTTCCAAGTCCTTTGCCGTCTCTGACAGAATTACAATGTCAACGGCGAACCTCAAAGTTTTTACTTCGTCTCCATGAATTTTAATACCTACTCCAAATTTTTCTTTTGTTTCCTTTACTGCTTGCTCAATATACAGATTGAATAACATCGGGGAGAGGCTACAACCCTGTCTCACTCCTTTCCCAACCACTGCTTCCCTTTCATGCCCCTCGACTCTTATTACTGCCATCTGGTTTCTGTACAAATTATAAATAGCCTTTCGCTCCCTGTATTTTACCCCTGCCACCTTTAGAATTTGAAAAAGAGTATTCCAGTCAACATTGTCAAAAGCTTACTCTAAGTCTACAAATGCTAGAAACGTAGGTTTGCCTTTTCTTAATCTTTCTTCTAAGATAAGTCGTAAGGTCAGTATTGCCTCACGTGTTCCAACATTTCGACGGAATACAAACTGATCCTCCCCGAGGTCTGCATCTACCAGTTTTTCCATTCGTCTGTAAAGAATTCGCATTAGTATTTTGCAGCCGTGGCTTATTAAACTGATAGTTCGGTATTTTTCACATCTGTCAGCACCTGCTTTCTTTGGGATTGGAATTCACATAAGTACCACAATTCTGGTAAATGATAAGTCACACAGATCTAAAGGCTATAATTCATCTAAGTACAAAGGTAATATCATGGGGAAAGCAAACCAAAGACTGTAATTTATTGGCAGAACACTTAGGGAGTACCACAGATCTACTAACGAGACTGCTTACACCACATATGACCATCCTCTTCTGGACTATTGCTGTGTGGTGTGGGATCCCATCAGATGCGACTGACGGATCTACTAACGAGACTGCTTACACCACATACACCATCCTCTTCTGGACTATTGCTGTGTGGTGTGGGATCCCATCAGATACGACTGACGGAGAATATCAAAAAACTTCAAAGAGCAGCAGTTCATTTTGTTTTATTGCGAAATAGGGGAGAGAGTTTCGTGAAAGTTCAATCACCAATATTCTGTTGGTACCCACCTTCATAGGGAGACACGATAATCATAATAAAATAAGAGACATCAGAGGTCACGCAGAAAGATTTAAGTGCTCGTTTTTTGTATGCGCCACTCATGAGTGGAACAGTAGAAAAATAGCTTGAAGGTGGGTGAGTGAACCGTCTGCTAAGCACTTAATTGTGAATTGCAGAGTAATCAGATAGATTTAGATTGAATATTTCATAAAAGGAATTACGATTCAACAGGATAAAAATGGTTGCTTGTGCTCCCAGCCCATTTCCATCTATTCATTCTGGAGTATTTTCATGATGCTCCAACATCAGGTCACCTGGAATTTATGAAGACCCTTGACAGAATGAGAATCAGATGTCATTAGCTAGTGGTCTACCAAATTGTCAGACATTTTGTAAGCCACCGTAGAGCATGCCAAAGATGAAAACATGTGCCTGGCACCAATTCCTTCATTTCACAAGATCAGAATTTGACCTCTTGGAGAGGTTTCTCTAGTCAACAAATGGGAATAAATGCATGATAGCATACATTGACTACCCGACCCACTACACTATCACCAGAGCTGTGCCCACTGCTGAAGCTCCAGGGATCACCAGGTACATTGGAGAAGACATAATCTTGAAGCATGAAGCACCATGCGTGTGATCTCTGATTGTAAAAAAGTGTTTCAATCGAGACTCGTGTCGAAGAAGTTTTGCTATGCAATGTGGTCCACAGAATGAGAACAGCCTACCACCTAATGACAAATGACATGACAAGACATTTTAATAGTATGTTGGCAGATATTACATCAAATTACAATGATGTCAAACAGAAAGATAGAGTGACAATACTGTCTGTCATGACTTTTCATATACAACAGGGCACAACAGGGCTTTACAAGCTTCTCACCATTTTTCCTGATTTGCTGCTGTGAGGTTGAAATAACTTTGTTTCCATTTCAACCCAATTATGCTCATGATGATTATAATAAAACACTCATCACCAGAACTGAAAAAACAAGAACAATAACAATAATAATAATAATTACAGTGCAGCTTTGACCTATATTGGATCCTAACCCCTAAAGTCAAAGACGGCGATCCAACAGTGAGGCGACAAAAGTGCAGAGACACTGTCTATGTCCTCTGCATAAAGCCCTATCATAGTGCTGAGGAGCATTTCAACAGCAGGGGCTTCCCATACAAGAAAGATAAATCTGTCCAACAATCATGATGCCACAATGGAAGCAACTGTATTTAATCTTTGCGGTGACCATAAGGACATAACAATTGAATGAGAATGCAAATATCCATCAGCACTGCCATACTAAGGATGACTGGTTAGATCCAGAACCAGGAATCTGCATTTCAGTCTGAATTAGCATGGTGCTGTTTGCACGGAAGGGGAGAAATGCCACGTGCTGTGCATATCCACTTGATGCTTCTGATTTGTGAGACTTGTTTATTTGTGAAATTTTGTAATTTGCTAGAACATTACTTGTGTGTATAAGAAGGAGCACACTATGCTTAAGCAGTTTGTTCAGCTCTGCAAGTGCTTCATATGTGCTCACTAAACATGCTTTCAAATTGAACTATTGGTTCTTGTTGGCCACCATGCTCTATAAACTATAATGTGATTCTGGACTCTATCTGACAATACTGTAGAAAAATGATGCTATAGTGAGTTCTTACAGGAATACTATAACACTTTATAGGGATTAGTGACAACTATTAGCAGCTTCAATATTATCACATAGTACAATGACTGAAACAAAACACAAACACTTACCTTATTAAACTTGGCAAATGGGTAATCCTTTCCTTCATCAACAGTACGACGCCAGTGATGAAACACTGCTCCGTCAGTGCGCGCAGGGTTTGTGAAAGGCATCCACTTCCATGGACGTACTTTTCGCATTCCAAGTTTAGCTTTCATTTGTTTGTAGCCCTGCCCTAAAACAGATATCAGACAGCTTTATTTAGCAGTAGTAAGGCTGCAAAAATGTTTGGATTAAATTTGATAGCATGTTTCTCAAGTAGTGTGCTAGGAAGCCAGAGGTCCAGAGTCTGAGGTCTGTGCAATCCTGGGGATTTTTGGAGAATTATTATGATTTCTATATCTGGTAATATTTTGTGAATGCAAAATACAAAGTGCACTTGATGTGAATTCTACATTTAACTGAAAGACAGTAACTGATTGAGCTTGCTATGTGGTTATTGTACAACAGTACTGAAATTGAAAAGGAAGTAAAAAATGTCTCCCTGTAATGGCAAAGTTTACATCATTTACCAGTATTATTATTTGTCCTTCTATTGTATTATTAAATGAGTGTGGGAAGGACTGTTAGTTTACCTCCACATCCTGTCTGTGAATCTGGAATACACTAATTTTACTGTCATGGTCATTACGTGAGATGTATTTGCCCCCCGAACATCATGTGACCACTGGTATATGCACGTCCACACGCTGGAAAGGCATATTACCTCCAACAAGCCCTCGCATAGAGAGCACTGTAGCACTAAAGCAACATTTCAATTGACGATTACTGTTATTTTGACTGTAATATACACTAATTTTATGTGACATTTCTACTTTTATTGTACAACGATGGATCTTTCAGAGTTTTTGATGCAGAAATTTGACACAAAATTTGTCGTAATGAAAAAAGAGAATGGCAACGTAAATTCTGAGAAGATACAATGCAGTTTAGTGGGTGTTTTCAGTCACACTGCATCTGTTTCCTATACTTAAATAAGTACTTACACTCCAGAGGATTACGGTGTCATGTTAAGAACAGTCGGAAGAGAGAATAAAGTACTAAAAACCTTAAGTACCTGTAACTCAAGTACGTTATTAGGGTTCTGGAGCATCCTGTGAATCTCTTGCGTCATTATAGATTTGATATTGTTATTCCACTCATGTAGGTGAAAACAGATGTTCAACAAGATGATATCTGTATTAATAAAATTGTTTTGTCATTCACATCATGAGCACTATAGAAATCTCTCCAATTCACATGTATGAGCAGTCCCTTTACATTATTAATTTTTGGTTTATTTACTACCCTCCCATAATCAGACAATAAATTTTGTATCTTGATCAGTATTATAAGTCAACAAGAAGAACAACGTGCCTAGTTTTACAAGTTCATTAAATCTGTATCCATAGGAAAATTCACATGAGAAACTTCATAATTATGAGACTTAAATGCTGGCCTATGCTTACCATCAGCAGGCAAAATTCTTAGTACTGTCAACAGACACACACAAGTACAAGACCTTTGTCTTCCATCATCCTGACTACGAGTGGGTTCCTCTCACTCTATGGTATAAAGCAACTTCCTTTCCTTCCTATTCTGCCCACAACCTATCCCTCTTCCCTTCCCAAGAAAAGAAATATTAGTCCCAAATGCTAGGATTTTTCTTGTACTTTAATATGGGTCTGTTAGCAGTATTACGAACTTTGCCTGCTGCAAGTTAAGTTTATTAGATCTGTATCTAAAGATATTACCAGTGTCTTTTTAAAACATTTAGCTATCCAAGTAAGAACTCAACTGAATGACCATGTTTCTGATTCTAATAAATGTTTACTGGGAGAGTCTTCAGAAAAGCTATATCACACTCACCAGTGGTCACTGTTCCTGCCTTGTTTTTATAATTTAAAATACTAAATACATCAAAATAACTTCAAGATGATTTATGAGAACGTTAAAGTTTTCTAGACATTTTCAATACACAGATAACTTTACAAAGGATTTCTTATTAAATTATTCTTTTGTCACATACGCTTCTAGATGTTGCTCTAAATAAAATTTATCGACATCAATGTGGTTGCTATAAGGAAAAGATATATTGCTATTTACTGTAAACATGACACACTAAGTTTCAGACAGGCACAACGAAAAGCCACTTACACATTAGCTTGCAGTCAAAACCTTTGTCAGAAAAAGAAACACACACACACACACACACACACACACACACACACACACACACACACACACACACACACACATTCATTCATTCATTCATTCATTCATACAAGCAAGCACACCTTATGCACACATGACAGTCACCTCTGGCAGTTCAGACAGGAGAGTGTGTGTGTGTGTGTGTGTGTGTGTGTGTGTGTGTGTGTGTGTGTGTGTGTGTGTCCTTTTGTGACTAAGGCTTTGGCTCAAAGATAATGTAAAATTGTCTTTTTGTTGTGTCTATCCGCAACTTAATGTGTCACTTTTATGGTAAGCAGCAACTTATCTTTTCCTTATATTGTTGATATTCCAACTTGAGAGATTCCATTCCTTGAAATTCTGGCCATTCTAATGTGGCAGTTTGTTCTTTCTCTATATCTACTACTCACAAGTGAGATGCTAACCTACCTCATGCACCATTAACATACGTATACCAGTGTTCACATGATGTTCAGGGAGCAAATACATCTCACATAATGACCATGACAGGTTCACATATAGGATGTGGAGGTAGACCAACAGTTCTTCCCCCATCCATCTCATTATATGACAAATAATAATACTGATAAATAATATAAACTTCGCCTTACACAGGGCGACATTTTTTACTTCCTTCCCAATTTCAATACCGTTGAACAATAACCACATTTTTTAGCTGTATGAAGGTATGTTGCTCTTTTTATTCCCATCGTTAAAGCATTCAAAATTTTATATAATGAAGAGAGATCAAAATGACAAATATCATGTAAGGAAAAGTGTTAAGACATACCCATGTCTGTTGGGAAGACTGGAGGAGCATCCTTATTGTCAGTATAAAGTAGAGCGAATACTTCACGATGCATTCCTTCTGGTCGTTTTGAGACCTTTGGAGTGAATGGCTTTCTCTTTACCTTCTCAGGTCCCAAAATAGCCTCTTTTGTTATTTCAGGGGTTGGAGGCCTTTCAAGCTCCAATATGTCTCTGACGTCAGCCATCACTGAAAACAGTTAACTGCACCTAAAAGAAAAAAAAAAAAAAATTAAAAAATTTACACATGAACACACTTTATAACAAAATACAATTAATATAAATGACGTGCATTCTGCCAACCAATTTTATGTGATGCAGCATGTGGAAGTTGCTGGATTGGGACGGGTTACTCCTGTAACCAAAATATCAGGTACGTTCTGGTACATTTGATGTTGATTAGATAGGATGAAAAAGATTTGCATTCGTGAAATAGTAAATTAGTATCATTATTGTTACAGATCTGAAGATGGTTCTAGATGAACCAAAACCGGTCATATGAATAAAAATTTTGCAATCAAGACGGATTATAAGTAACATTGTAAAATTCACTGATTGCTGCTATCCTATTAGACATGTCTGTTTTTGCAATTCATGTCAACTGACGGGCATTTGCATTGAATGAAAAAAATCAAGGAAGGCTTTTCAGAAGAAGTTACTCTTCTACTCTCCACAGAAGTGGTTTGTAATGGTGAAAATTCCTGACACCAGTTATTGTGGGGGTTGTCAAAAATCTCTTCTCGAGCTTCTTGCATAGGAAATCTACACTGACTTTTTCTTAGATGTGAAAAAAAACATTTGTCAATATTAGCTTTGCAGAAATCGTAAACATTATATACAGTTGTTATTTGTGCATCATCCGCTAGTTGAAGACTAGCTCTTCTCGATATACATTTTATAGTTCCTCCCAAACTATCATACACAGATTTACTGTGGCTAGTAGCAAAAATGGACTGCTCAGCATCAATAGAAAAATCGTTTTTGTGCTCACACAATTTTTTAAAGCTTTTTCGATTCTTATATTCAGCAGCACATCCATCGGTGAAATAACACACTTTCTTCGCTTGTGGGTAATGCTCTGCCAGCCACTTACCCATTTCTTTCTGGACGGCATTTACAAATCCTACATCATATTTCCTATCATCACTTATAAAGCAGTGGTTCACTATTACCAATTTACTTTCTTCATTAATCACATAAACACACATGGGATGGATTGTACAGCTGCTCCTTGTCTGGTGACAACTCTGAATTTCATTCTGAATAACAAAACTGTAGTTTTCAGCAAAGTCTATTAACTGAATTGCTTTTTCCGGGGTTAGATTCTTTTCAATTTTTTCAATGACTGTGACTGAAATATGTAAGTGAGTGTGGTTAAGTGCCTGTAATTTTGTTACCAACAAGTCTATGTATTGACTAACAGTCGCAGACTGCTTTACCAATTCTGCTTGATGGTCTGTATTTATCCACTGGCTAAACCCAATTTCATCATCAGCATCATTGTAAGCTAATTTCTGTTTAATAGTTCTGATAGTCTGTCATCACTGGGACAATTATCATAGTGATTAAGCATGCTGCTGTCGTTTTCAGAGTCACACACGAGAAATTATATAAGTTCTTTGTATGTTTCTTCAATGTGTTCCACATCTAAAACCAGTTTTATATTCTGGTAGATACAACACACACACACACACACACACACACACACACACACACTCACTGAATGAGTGCTACACCAGCTAAAATACACAACTTCGGTCTTGGCAAATAAAATTTAAAAAGGTATTAATGTTTGGATTCTCCCATTTAAAACAAGAGTACAGTTCTCTTAATTTGAGACTTTTTTTTTTTTTTTTTTTTTTTTAAATATATACATTCTCCAGAATGCTAACTTTCTCTTTTGCTCCTGGTGACACTCGCGTTTATTCATCATTTTGGTAGAAATTGTGACAATTTTTACCACTTCATCAGCAATATCTTCTCCCTTTTTGGTTTAGGAATTGACAAGTTACCCATTTCTGTTTTCAGTTTCCTTGCTCGTCGAACCACATACTCATTAACACTGAATTCTGACACTATGTTTTCTTGTGCCCAAGAGGATGGAGCTAAAGATAAATTTGAATTTTTTGAGGTACACTTACGCTAGCCACTTTTTTTTTTCATTAACAATATCATGACATCATAATCTTTGGCTTTCTTTACAATTTCATCATCAAACTGTTCTTCTCTCTAGTCAGAATCTTCAATACTGCAATATAATGCCTGAACACTTTTTTTCCAAAACATTCCTCACTTTTTCTGACTGCTTCTTGTCACACGAAGCTTCGCTGTGAATTGGAATCAAGTGAAGTTTTAGGGGAGAGCACCCCAAATAATGAAAGTGTTATTCACATCCTCAATACTTTGGCTTCTTAGCACTGATTCATGAAATGTCACCTCTGGGTCATCTGTGTCACTTTCATTTCTATGCTATCACTTAAATATGCTAATTTGAAACCCCTGCACCTGGGGGAGTGAGACAGTGAGTGGATGAACTTACTTATGACCCTTATCCACCACAGTAAAATGTATTTTGATTTCACATGTGTGTGTCAGTTAGTAGAAGACCCATTCAAATTTTTATTTTGTTCATATTATTTATGGATCATATGTTGAAAACAATAGACTGGCTGGGTGAGATTAAGATATGTGAACACAAAATAAGCAGTCTTGCATATGCGGATGACTTAGTTGTGATGGCATGTTCGATTGAAAGTTTGCAAAGTAATATTTCAGAGCTAGATCAGAAATGTAAGGACTATGGTATGAAGATTAGCATCTCCAAAACGAAAGTAATGTCAGTGGGAAAGAAATATAAACGGATTGAGTGCCAAACAGGAGGAACAAAGTTAGAACAGGTGGACGGTTTCAAGTACTTAGGATGCATATTCTCACAGGATGGCAACATAGTGAAAGAACGGGAAGCAAGGTGTAGCAAAGCCAATGCAGTGAGCGCTCAGCTACGATCTACTCTCTTCTGCAAGAAGGAAGTCAGTACCAAGACTAAGTTATCTGTGCACCGAAAGCTGGGTGGATTCAGGTTACCTTATCAACAAGGTTGAGGTTACGGATATGAAAGTATCTAGGATGATTGCAGGCACTAGTAGATGGGAACAATGGCAGGAGGGTGTCCACAATGAGGAAATCAAAGAAAAACTGGGAATGAACTCTATAGTTGTAGCAGTCAGGGCGAACAGGCTTAGATGGTGGGGTCATGTAACACGCATGGGAGAAGCAAGGTTATCCAAGAGACTCATGGGTTCAGCAGTAGAGGGTAGGAGGAGTCGGGGTAGACCAAGGAGAAGGTACCTGGATTCGGTTAAGAATGATTTTGAAGTAATAGGTTTAACATCAGAAGAGGCACGAATGTTAGCACTGAATAGGGGAACATGGAGGATGGTGGTGGTGGTTGTTGGGATGTTTAAGGGGGACTAAACAGCCATCAGTCCCCCGTTCCAAAAACAGGCGAGACGAAAATTTACGGAGCAGCTAAAACCCCAAGGGGGGAGGAGACGCCCCTCCCCCCAGTCACTGAAAGAACACCAATGTGGCAGCGAACACTAGAGACAAGAAGAGTACAGACGAACACCGGACAGAAAAAAACGGAAGAAAAGAAGAGGGCCGGAGACTGGTTGACTGTCCATGAGAACAAAAAAAAGGGAAAGAGTCAACCATCCGAATACACACTAAAATCTGCAACCAATGAGAGACTCGAGGACAAGAGACACAGAAAGGGAAAGGGGCAGGACCTCCCTAAATGGAACCATAAAAAGGACTACCACGGATAAAATTTAAAACGTCGTCAGCCATGGAGGCTTCGTCGCTTAAAACCAAAGGCAACGCGGCTGGGAAATTAAAAGACTGCCGGAGGGTGCGCAGTTGGGGACACTCCAACAAAATGTGGACGACCGTCAACCGGGACCCGCACTGACACAGGGGGGGGATCCTCCTGACGCAAAAGATGTCCGCGCGTCAGGTAGGTATGACTGATGCGGAGCCGACACAGGATGACAGAGTCCCTGCGAGAAGCCCGCAGGGAGGACCGCCACACATCGGTGGTCTCCTTAACAGCCCGCAGTTTATTCGGCGAAGTCAGGCTACGCCACTCGTCATGCCACATCCCCAGCACCTTACGGCGCAACGCCAGCTGCAGATCACATGCCGGGAGGCCGATCTCCAAAGTGGGGGCGTCGATCGCCCCTTTGGCCAGCCTGTCGACACGTTTGTTCCCCGGGATGCCAACGTGACCTGGCGTCCAAACAAAGACCACCGAACGACCAGAGTGGGTAATGGCAAAAACAGGCTCCTGAATAAAGGATACCAGAGGAGAAGAGATATAGCAGCGGTCGATAGCCTGGAGGCTGCTCAGGGAGTCACTGCAGATGACGATGGACGTACCTGAGCAGGAACGCATATGCTCAAGAGCGCGCAATATGGCCACCAGCTCTGCAGTAAAAATACTGCAGCCAGCCGGCAAGGAGCACTGTTCAACACGGGCAGCGTGAGCAAAAGCGTAGGCAGTATGACCATCCACCAGGGAACCATCAGTGTAGACAGGCTCGCAGCCTGGAAATGAGGCGAGGAGCGCAAGAAAACGGCGACGGAGGGCCACATGCGGAACCGAGTCCTTGGGTTCCCGTGCCAAGTCCAGGCGGACGGACGGCCGGGGCATACACCAGGGAGGCGTGGGTGCACGGACCCGGAAGGGTGGCAGAAGAGGGAACGACCCCAGTTCTGACAGCAGGGACTGGACGCGGACAGCAATGGAAAGCCCAGACCTAGGTCGCCGGTCGGGCAGAGGGAAGACCCTGGCAGGGAAAAGCAGGCAATGATTGGGATGGCCCGGTGAGCAATGCACGTGGACAGCATAGTCGGCGAGCAGTCGGCATGCAGTCGGTGGCGGCGAATCCGCAGCGGGGGAACCCCGGCCTCCACCAGTAGACTATCCACGGGGCTCATACGGAAAGCGCCAGTTGCAAGCCGAACCCCACAGTGGTGTATGGGGTCCAACAACGTCAACACTGAGGGTGATGCACACCCATAGGCCAGGCTCCCATAATCAAGCCTGGACTACACAAGAGCTCTGTACAATCGCAACAGCGTGCAGCGATCTGCACCCCAAGACGCGTGGCTCAGGCAGCGGAGGGCATTGAGGTGCCGCCAGCACTTTTGCTTCAGCTGAGTAATATGAGGAACCCATGTGAGCCAGGCATCAAAGACGAGTCCTAAGAAGCGGCTAGTGTCCACCACTTCAAGTAGGTGACCGTCGAGGTAAAATTCCGGATGAGGGTGGACCGTCCGACGCCTGCAGAAGTGCATAATTTGAGTCTTGGCTGCAGAGAATTGAAATCCATGAGTCAGAGCCCATGATGCCGCCTTACGAACGGCTGCTTGCAGCCTGCGTTCGGCGACTCCCGTAGTCGTTGAGCTAAATGAGATGCAGAAGTCGTCGGCATACAAAGAAGGAGACACTGACGACCCCACGGCTGCAGCCAGACCATTAATGGCCACTAGAAATAAAGAAACGCTCAACACCGAGCCCTGCGGGACCCCATTTTCCTGTATAGAAGATGAACTAGAGGCGGCACCGACTTGCACCCGGAAAGAGCGGCGCAATAAAAAGTTTTTGACGAAAAGCTGGGAGCTGACCACGAAGACCCCACTCACGCAACGTAGCAAGGATGTGATGACTACATGTTGTGTCATATGCCTTCCGCAGATAAAAAATACAGCAACGAGATGCTGATGGCGGGCAAAGGCCGTACAGATAGCAGATTCCAGCCGCACCAAATTGTCCGCAGCTGACCGGCCCTGACGGAAGCCACCCTGGGATGGAGCGAGGAGACCGCGCGACTCAGGGACCCAACACAAACGCCGCCCCACCATACGTTCGAGCAATTTGCACAAAATGTTGGTGAGGGTAATGGGACGAGAGCTGTCCACCGCCAGAGGGTCCGCACCGGGCTTCAAGATGGGAACAATAACACCCTCACGCCATTGCGACGGGAACATGCCCTGGCTCCAAATGCGGTTAAAGATTGTGAGGATGTGTCTCTGGTAGTCCCTGGAGAGATGCTTCAGCATCTGCGCGTGGATGCAGTCCGGTCCTGGTGCTGTATCAGGGCAATCGGCGAAGGCAGTGAGGAATTCCCTCTCGCTGAAAGTAGCATTGTATTTTTCAGAACGACGTGTGTAGAATGATAACGGCGTCCGCTCGGCGCGCTCCTTTAGAGAGCGAAAGGCGGGAGGGTAAGTTGCAGTCGCAGAGCTCGTAGCAAAGTGCACGGCAAGGTGGTCAGCAATGGCGGCAGCGTCAGTGCAGACAGCGCCGTCCAGGGAGATTCCAGGGACACCCATAGGGGTCTGGTATCCATAAATCTGCCGGATGCGGGACCACACGAGCGACGGGGATACACGGGAGCCCAAGGATGAAACATACCTCTCCCAGCACTCCTGCTTACGCCGTGCAATAAGACGACGGGCCAAGGCACGGAGCTTCTTAAAGGCGATGAGGGTCTCCAGACACGGGTGCCGCCTATGACGCTGGAGAGCCCACCTACGGTCGCGAATAGCCTCAGCAATCTCCGGCGACCACCAGGGGACAGCCTTCCTCCGAGGGAGTCCAGAAGAGCGGGGGATGGCAGCCTCGGCCGCAGAAATAATTGACGTGGTCAAGACACGGACCACCTCGTCAATGTCACCCTGTGGGGGAGAAGCAATGGTGGCAGCGGAAGTAAAAGCCGGCCAGTCGGCCCTGTTGAGAGCCCAGCGGGGCAGGCGCCCAGAAGAATGACACTGGGGCAGTGACAAATAGGTGGGAAAATGGTTACTACCACACAGGTCAGGATGCACTCTCCAGTGGAGGAATGGGATAAGTCTGGGGCTGCAAAGAGAGAGATCGATGGCCGAGAACGAGCCCTGGGCCACACTGATATGCGTGGGAGCACCGGTGTTCAAGATGCTAAGATCGAGCTGAGCCAACACATGCTCCACGGCATGACCGCGGTCATCGGAGACAGTCCCACCCCATAGAGGGTTGTGGGCATTGAAATCGCCCAGAAGCAGCAATGGTGGCGGGAGTTGAGCCAGCTGCGCAGCCAAGACATGTCGGGGGAGCTCCCCATCCGGAGGAATGTAAACAGAGCAAACAGTAACAGCCGGCGAGAGCTCAATACTGACAGCGACTGCCTCTAAAGGCGTCAGAAGGGGTACTGGCGAGCTACAGACAGAGTGGTGAACAAAGAGGCAAACTACACCTGAAGCTCGTTGACAGGCAGCGCAGTTCTTATAGTATCCCCAATAACCGCGAAGGGCAGGGGTCTGCATTGCTGGAAACCAAGTTTCCTGAAGAGCAATGCAGAGAACAGGGGAAACACTCAGAAGCATCCAGAGCTCAGGCAGGTGGCGGAAATAACCGCCGCAATTCCACTGGAGAATGGAAGCAGGAAGGGACTGGGAGGGCGTGAAGGCGACTAAGAGGCAGACGGCGCCTTAGAGCCAACGGCCGCCACCGGGCGAGAGTCAGCTGCGTCCATAGGAGAGGCCCCCGAGGGTTCAGTGAGGGCGAGATCCGCGGCAGAGGCGAGGATGTCCACCTCATCCCCAGAGCCAGAAATATGTACAGCAGGCAGTACTGAAACCGCCGGAACGTCCTTCTTCTTGGACATGTTCCGTTCCTTCTTCTCGCGTCTGTCCTTTGGCTTAGAGGGCTGGGAGAGTTTCTCTTAAGGAGCGTCGGAGGCTGACAGCGACGCAGAAGCCCTACGACCAGGTGGCGGAACCTTCAGCCACTGGCTGACATCCGGCTGGGTAGGAGAAGAAACGGAAGAAGGGAGGGCCCCGAGGGACCCCTTCCGTGAGAGAGGAACCGGCAGAGGCAACGCCGGCGGAGAAGGAGGGGGAGGGATCAAGCCCCCTGGTTTTTGAGCAGATGTCACTCCCGAAGCATGTGCGGGGGGAGTGACAGAAGAGGGTTTGCCCCCAAATGCTAAGGGGCAACAGAGGAAGGCTTGCCCCCAGACACGAGGGGGGCAGACAGAGATGTACGGCCGCGAGAGCCCACTGAAGGCGGCACAGATGAGGCAACAACTGCCGCCCGCGAGGGCGACGATAACGTGGCTGCAGCATAGGATGTTCGAAGCGGGACAGGATACAACCTTTCGAATTTAAGTTTTGCCTTGCGATAAGTAAGCCGGTCCAGGGTCTTAAATTCCATTATCTTCCGCTCCTTATGAAGAACGGGGCAGTCTGGCGAGCATGGAGAGTGGTGTTCCCCACAGTTGACACAGACAGGCGGAGGCGCACATGGAGAATCGGGATGAGAGGGGCGTCCGCAATCTCGACATGTGGCGCTGGATGGGCAACAGGAGGACATATGCCCAAACTTCCAGCACTGGAAGTACCGCATCGGGGGAGGGACGTGTGGCTTGACGTCACAACGGTAAACCATTACCTTGACCTTCTCAGGCAATACAGCACCCTCGAAGGCCAAGATAAAGGCACCGGGGGCCACCCTGTTAGTCTTGGGTCCTCTGTGTACACGACGGACAAAATGCACACCACGTCATTCCAAGTCAGCTCTCAGCTCGTCGTCGGATTGTAACAAGAGGTCGCGATGGTAAATAATCCCCTGGACCATATTTAAGCTACTGTGGGGAGTGACGGTAACAGGGACGTCTCCCAGCTTATCACACAAGAGCAACGCCCGTGACTGGGCTGGGGAGGACGTCTTGAGGAGGATGGACCCATTCCTCATTTTAGACAACCCCGCCACTTCCCCAAACTTATCCTCCAGGTGTTCCACAAAAAACAGAAGCTTTGTCGAAAGAAAGGAGTCACCATCAGTCCTGCTGCAGACAAGGTATTGTGGTACATAAGGCTCCGGCTTGGCACTAGATCTGCGTCCCTCCCACGGCGCAGCCAACGAGGGGAACGACTGAGGGTCATATTGTGCAGCATCAAATTCAATTCTGCCTCGCTTAGAGACGCTGGTGGCAGTGCGACCACCAGCTTGGTGAGATTTATTGCGCTTCATTGCGCCACATCTGCCTAGATATGCCACCTACTCCGAACGAGGGCTCTCCCCAAGGGCGCCATCCAGCCAAAGCAACGGGTACCTGGCCGATATCCCATTGCCCAGAGTCCCCGTGCCCCAGACAAAATGGGCACATACTCCTTGGCATGCATGGGGAGGAAACAGCTCCCTGCGTGGTCAGGGGGCTACCACCAAGAGGGTACCTGATGACCCCACTACAATGGACTGGCTACCGTGTTGGATTTTAGGTGTTGAAAGGGTCCACAGTTGTCGTGGGTGCTAAGAAGGGGATTGCGCACAAGACGAGGAGGCAACCCAGAAGACATGGGGTGTAAATCTCGCCACACGACAATAGATAGCATGCAAGATGGTGGTGCACGATGGACCAATAGAAAAACACCACGTAAGGCGTCCTTCCCCAAATGGCACGCACTAACAACGGAAATTTCGAAAACTGCAGGTCAAGCCCAAAAGGGGACCATCACATAAGGCCGAAACGTTTGAGACTCCTTTTAGTCGCCTCTTACAACAGGCAGGAATACCGTGGGCATATTCTTACCCTCGAACCCGCAGGGGGCGAACATGGAGGAATTTTATAAGGGGGCTATGCTCCAGACTGAACGCTGAAAGGCATAATCAGTCTTAAATGATGATGATGATGACTAGAAAGTTTACAATCTGTGGGATTATTTAAGACCAAAATAGGGTTCCTGCCAGGTTTAAGAAATGTTATGTAAGCACATGCCCACAATTTTTCTGAAATCGAAAATTGGCATACATTAATATTTTTTAAAAACATTTCTCCTCAACTTTACTGCTTGAAAACTGGATATCTGTTAATTATGTGCCATACTAAACTTCCTAAAAAATTCCAAATCAAAAGCTTCATAAACACCTAAGTAATGGGCATTTATGTATATAGAACCATTTTGCATTGACATTCTTTCAGAGCCCTGTTATCAGAATATCACTACATTTAGAACTCGATGTAAAATACGGTTGCAGTCTGAGACCAAAAAGATTTTGCAGAAGTTCCTGTGTTATAAGTATAAGCAAATGTGCAAAGTTTTGTGAAAATCTGAGACAGAGGGTTACAAATCCTTCAATTATTGCGTGTTTTGATGTGGAATGACCTGCCAACCAAAGCACATTCGCAGGATGATTAATCGCAATGCCTTGCTTCAAGAGGCTTTTCCTCTGGCAGCTTGTGCTCATAAAAAAGGGTCAAAATTTTTTGTGGGTAGTTGATTTATGTTTTAGATGGCTATGGAATTTCATTTCGTAGAAAAAATGATTCAAATGGAAAGATACTAATATTTCCCTCAAAGGAAGATAAATGTTTTCCGGTGTGTGTGTGTGTGTGTGTGTGTGTGTGTGTGTGTGTGTGTGTGTGTGTGTAGAGAAACTGGCTGCACCTACGGTAAAGCTGAGTAATAAGTGCCATTTTTCCCACCCAATCAACAATGCAAATGAAACGAGCAATTTTCAAGTGAAAGTGTCATTCAGTTACTATAAAGTATCACTGCATTATCAGGGATTTTTTAAAAATTTCATTACTACAATATTTGTTCAATGCATTTATCTTCTACACCATTTTGTTTCCCATTCATTCTCTCTATAATAGAATCTTTGTGTTTTTATACAGGCAACAGACGAGTTGTTCATAGCGTATGTCTCGTTATATGAATGAAACAAACTGTTACACTAAAAAATTATATTTCTTTGCTTATGTATAAAATACAGTAACAGAATTTGTCCTTAGCAGTGATTCTTGATATTTTTAAGCTTAAAGTGGGAAAAAATATTCATTGACTTTCATTCAATTACTCTTGAAATTGCCTAGAGTATTGTAGGAATATTTGAAGTAAATCATTCAAGAACTTTTGAAGACTGTTGCCAACAATGTTTCCACCACATACTAATATTTCTATGTGATATATATTAAAAATGTTCAGCCTATGTTTATTACAGATAACCACAAAAATGAAATGAAATTCTCATGTTTTTTTGGAAAAATCTCTTTCCCTTTCTATACTACATATATCAAAAATTGTATAGCCTATACCTGCCTGGATGTTCATTAGAGCATCATGTAAAAATCTGAAGTAAATCAGCCACAAAGTTCTCAAGGTTTTTGGTAATAATGTTAAACGACATTTTGTCTTTATATAGTAGTATAGAATATAATAGAGGGAAACATTCCACGTGGGAAAAATATATCTAAAAACAAAGATGATGTGACCTACCAAACGAAAGTGCTGGCAGGTCGATAGACACACAAACAAACACAACCATACACACAAAATTCAAGCATTGAAATGTCTGTCTGTGTGTGTGTGTGTGTGTGTGTGTGTGTGTGTGTATACCTGTCGTTTTTTCTCCCTAAGGTAAGTCTTTCCACTCCCGGAATTGGAATGACTCCTTACCCTCTCCCTTAAAACCCACATCCTTTCATCTTCCCCTCTCCTTCCCTCTTTCCTGATGAAGCAACCGTTGGTTGCGAAAGCTTGAATTTTGTGTTTGTGTGTCTATCGACCTGCCAGCACTTTCGTTTGGTAAGTCACATCATCTTTGTTTTTAGATATATAGTAGTATAGGTATAAACATGGGAATGCCAAGCAGCAAAAATACTTTCATGCTATTAAAATCAATCATTTATTTATTTACATGTCAAGTTCCGTAGGACCAGATTGAAGAGCAAATCCAAGATCATGGAACATGTCATCACATGAAATTACAACATAAAAGTAAAAACAAATAAAAATTAAATGTTTATGAACCCCAAAAAAGTCAGTCCATAAATTTAAGTATAAGCAATCAACAATGCAACAGGAATCAGCTTAATTTTTCAAGGAACCCCTTGACAGAATAGGAGTACCCATGAGGAAACTCTTCGGTTCTGCTTTGAAAGTGCATGGATTATTGCTAAGATTTTTGAATTCTAGTACTAGGTTATTGAAAATGGATGCAGCGGTAAATTGTACACCTTTCTGCACAAGAGTTAAGGAAGTTCGATAAAAATGCAGGTTTGATTTCTCCAAGTATTATCCAAGTGAAAACTGCTTATTCCTGGGGGTTAAGCTAATACTGTTAACAAGAAATGACAGTAAGGAATATAAACATTGAGAGGCCAATGTCAAAATACCCAGACTCGTGAAAACGAGTCGACAAGAGATTCGTGAACTTACACCACTTATTGCCCGAACTGCCATTTCTGAGCCAAAAATATCCTTTTAGAATGGGAAGAGTTACCCCAAAATATAATACCCTACAAAATAAGCAAAGTAGACTAATTTCCATATCGATTCAGGTACCGTTCAAATAGTAAAAATGGCAGCATTAAGTCTTTGAACAAGATCCTTAACGTGGGTTTTCTATGACAGTTTACTATCTATCTGAACACCTAGAAATTTGAACTGTTCAGTTTCACTAATCATATGCCCACTCTGTGAAAGTAAAACGTCTGGTTTTGTTGAATTGTGTGTCAGAAATTGTAAAAACTGAGGCTTACTGTGATTTAGTGTTAGTTTATTTCCTGCAAGCCATGAACTTACATCATGAACTCCACTATTTGAAACCATGCCAATGTTGCACACAACATCCGTTACTACCAAGCTAGTGTCATCAGCAAACAGAAGTATTTTAGTTATCCATAATACAAGAGGGCATATCATTTATATAAATAAGGAACAGAGGTGGTCCCAACACTGATCCCTGGGACAACCCCCACTTGACCATATCCCACTCAGACCCCACATCACAGCCATTCTCAACACAGTGAATAATGATTATATTAGATTTACTTTCATTCCAATTGTTCCGTAGTGAGGAGTTCCTCCAGAATGTAGAACATGTCAGAAAAACAATAACACATGACAAATATTTACAACTGAAACAAATAAATGAATGTACCTTTCACAGGTCCCAAGTGGAATGATCATCATTTTTTTTAATGAACGCTATATCAAAGAATCATTTTACAAACACTAAAGCACTGAATTTAAAATTAAAAAAAAAAGTTTTATTTATTTATAAGGTAATAAACATGTAATAGAACTACTACAATACTTATTTACATTGAAAACATTACTGCACTGAAATTGTGCAGAAGTTATATTGCACTTATATATACACACACACAAATCAGTTGGTTCTACTGAGAAATTCCAAAATATGTGTTCCTGAATAATGCACACCTTTTTGTACAAGAGTAAGTCACTTTAAATCCTTGTGAAGATTATTCTTATTTCTAGTATTGATTCCATAAATTGAGCTCTTGGTTTGAAAACGTGATATATTTTTAATGAAAAATTTCATTGAGGAATAAATATTTTGGGAAGCAGTAGGTAGTATCCTTAGCTCCCTATACAGGCTTCTGCAGGATGTTCTTGAGTTCACACCACATATAACTCGTACAACACATTTTTGTGCCCGGAAAACTTTGGTCCTGCTTGATGAATTACCAAAAAATATTATCCCATACGACATTATGGAATGAAAGTAAGCATAGTATGCCAGCATTTTCATTTTTATCTCTCCTATGTCTGACACAATTCGCATTGCAAATAGAGATTTGTTAAGACGCTTCAGCAGTTCTGTGGTGTGCTCCTCCCAGTTGAATTTATTATCAAGCTGTAATCCCAAGAATTTAACACTGTCCACTTCTTCTATCTGCTTGTCATCGTATGTTAGGCATATACTCGTGGCACACACCTTACAAGTTCTGAACTGCATGTAGTGTGTTTTTTCAAAGTTTAGTGACAAAGAATTGGCTAGGAACCAGTGGTTAATGTCCACAAATATTTTATTAGCCAATTTTTCTAAAACTACACTTGATTTGCTATTTTTTGCAATGTTTGTATCATCAGCAAACAAAACGAACTTGGCATCTGGTAATGTTATTGATAATAGGTCATTGATATACACAACAAAAAGTAAGGGCGCTAAAATGGAATCTTGTGGGACCCCACATGTAATTAGATCCCAGTTGGATGATGCCTGATAGCTTAATGCATGTGTCTTTCCTAATAACATCCTCTGTTTCCTGCCAGAGATATGATTTGGACCATTTTGCAGCATTTCCTGTTACACCACAATATTCTAATGTACTTAAAAGGCTATTGAGCTTTACACAGTCAAATGCCTTTGACAGATCACAAAATATACCAGTTGCCTGCAATTTTTTGTCTAATGAATTAAGCACATTTTCACTGTAAGTGTAGGTAGCCTTCTCAATATCAGAACCCTTTAGAAATCCGAACTGCGACTTTTATAGTATGTTACTTGAGATAAGATGGTTGTAAAGCTGATTGTACATTACTTTTTCTAAAATTTTTGAGAATGCTGACAAAAGTGAAATTGGATGGAAATTTGATGCTATTTCTGTATCTCTCTTCTTAAACAGTGGCTTAACTTCAACATATTTCAACCATTCAGGAAATATTCCACTGATAAATGACTGGTTACACAGATAGCTTAATATGTTACTTAATTCAGAATCACATTTTTAATTAACATTGTTGATATTTCATCATACCCACTAGATGTTTTTGATTTTAAAGATTTTATGATGGACATTTCTGCTGGGGTAGTGAGGGTCAAATTCATATTATGGAAGTTACTTGAAATGTCTGGTCTGAGGTATTCCATAGCAGCATCTACAGAACCTGACAACCTCATCTTTTCAGAAACAGTTATAAAATGTTTGTTAAAATGTTCTGCAACACTATACACATCCATCACCAATGTATCACTTACTCTTAATGCTATTTGTCCCTCTTAATTTCTGGTTCTACCTGTCTCCTCCTTCACTATTTCTCATATCGTCTTTATTTTGTTATCTGATATGACTATCTTTTCTTTGCGATATATTTGCTTTGATGCCCGTATTACACTATTTAATATTTAGCAGTATTTCTTGTAATGTACTATAGCATCAACATCAGAACTGTTTACGATTGACAGATACAGTTTTCTTTTTGTTTTACCAGATACCCCTACTCCTTGAGTAATCCATGGCTTCTTTGTAGACTTTGCACTAACCTTGGTTAGTTTTGGGGGAAAACAGTGTTCAAATAAGGTAAGCACTTCATTAGAAAAGTGTTATATTTTTCATTCATGCCATGAGCACTGTGAACGTCAGACCAGTGAATGTTTCTGACGAGTGTCCTAAAATAATCAATTTTTGGTTTATTGATTACCCTTTTGAGTTCAGATTTAACAGATTTTATATCATGTTTAGTATTGACATTTAACAGAAGGAACTGCATATCATGGTCTGAGAGGCCACTGACTATTGGTTTTGTCATATAATTTTGTTCATTGGACTTTTCTATAAAGATATTAGCAATGGCTGTTTGTGAACAATTGGCTACCCAAGTGGGGAACTTTACAGTGGGAATTAAGTTGAATGATAGTGTTACTAACTCAAATAAGTTTCTTATTGGGAGAGTCTTTAAGGAAACCTACATTGAAATCACCAGCAACCACTATTTCTTTGTTTTTGGTTGTTAAATGGGCCTCTACAGCTTCAAGGTGGTTTATAACAGATTAAAGTTACCTGCAGGTGCTCGATATACACTTAATATTATGATGGATTTTTTATAAAAATTCTGCTTCTATTGCACATGCTTCCATGTGCTGTTCTAGGCAAAATTTAAGAATGTCTATGTTCTTAAATTTATGACAGATCCTGATGAATATGGCAACTCCACCTTTCTCCATTTCTGCTCTACAAAAGTGAGATGCTAACCTAAACCCTGTAACACTTAAAAGTTCTATACCAGTGGTCACATGATGCTCAGAGAGGCAGATTATGTCAGCTAGGTTTGAGGACTCTAATTCATCTATGCAGATAATTAATTCATTAATTTTATTTCTCAATCCTCAAATATTTTGATGCAATAAGGATAACTGAGATTTCACATTGACTGAGTTAAAATTGGGTAAAGTTAAAATATCTGCTGACTATTGAAAATTCTTAACCAATAGCTGTTTATGCTGATGTAATAAGATAGATTTATGTTTTTTGGTTTCTTTCTCAAACTGAAGGTTTGTCTCAGTCCTAACCTCTCTTAAAATTTGGTTTCTTTTTGTGCTCTCTACCCTTAAAAACAGTCTTTTCTGAACCCTATAACCACTGGTATTTTATCGCTCATGGCAGTGCCTCCCCCCTTTAATTTTCCTGCTATTTTCCCAGCCAGTTTACCCTTTCATTTACTGATAAGGTGAAGGCCATGCCTAGTATGATACCACCTACTGAGAGAATCAACAGGAACCACACCAATATGTGACCCTGCATCTGACATAAGCAGCAATTCCAACTCCAAATTAACTCTCTTGACAGAAGAGTTCAAACGAGGTCGGTCATGGCACTCAAGCACAGATACAAACTCAACACTAGTATGCTGGTGCAATCTTTGCCAGGTCACACTCTATACTGTACCCAGGATCTCTGTCAATACTATTAGGTCTACCTGCCCCACCAAGGTGTCTTCCTTAGTGAAATCTGCAAAGTGATCCTAAATCCTCTGTCACCTGCTCCAGACCTGCACTAGGTTTAAAAAAATTGGTGGCCTGGTATTCTCATCCAAGTTCATCCTGCAAAAGTTGGGTAACACCTCTTCCATGAAAACTACTTAACAACAACACTTTCTTTCTCTTTACTGATTTCCCTACATTCTTACTTTTCAATTTGCTGTTGAAAGTTTGTTGTGCCCTGTCTACACCTGCAACTGCTTGAGGCTCACCAGCTTCTAACTGAAGCAACAAGTCAAATCCATTTTTCACCTTCACCACAAAGCTGTCAGACAAACCTCTAGGCCTGTTCCTCCTGTTGCCTGTTGCCACTTCCCACCTCTCGTTACCCTTCTCCCTCCTTAACCTGTCAAGATCTCCCCTGGCCTTATGTAACTCAGCCTGAAGGGCGGCAATTTTCCCCTCCTGTTCTAGTATTTTCCTATCTCTACTACATATTCTACAAAACCACTGATGAGTCTCATTTACTTCCCCTACAGTCACCCACATGGAAAAAACTACAGCACCCATCACACCTAAGCCCCAACTTAACAATTCTACAGTCAAGCACTTCACACTCATGATAAATGTAATACTTTATCAAGAATAAGTCAGTTAAATTACAGATAAACATGAAAATATAGTTTCACAACTTTCACACAACAGTGCAAAGTTACTGAAACAACAACTTAATCTTTACACTACTTTCCGGAAATGTGAGTTAAACAAGGAAGAGGTACGCTACTGTTAAATTGCTGGAGGGGGAATTCTATTGATTTGTTGCAGCAAAAAGTAAACAGAAAATACGACTGTACGATCTTTTCACGTTTTCTGCTATATTACATAAAGAAAAATAAAACCTTTATGCTTAAAAGGCACACTAATACACCTATTTACCATGTAATCAGTACTAAACTATATGTTTTTATAACCTTTAAAATGACTTATCTTTACGAGAATACCAAAATCTGTGCTAGTTGCCTGGCTGCAGGGCTCCTCATGTCCTTTTGCTGTCCGTTGCTACCATAAGAGGTGAACCAATTGTGAGCTACTCCCCATATTCCGCAAAGGTCCAACTTCTGGAGCAATATTTTTTGATCAACACAATCAAATGCCATAGTTAAATCAAAAAATATGTCTAGTGTTCGAAACCTTTTGTTTAACCCACCCAGTACTTCAAAGAGAAACGAGAATACAGCATTTTCAATTATCCTTACATACAAAGCCTTTTCAATAACTTTAGCAAACACTGATGGCATAGAAATACATCAAAAATGTCTACATTATCCCTTTCTCCCTTTTCATAAAGTGACTTTTACTACTGAGTACTTTAAGCGTTCGGGAAACTAACCATTACTAAAGGAAAAATTACAAATACGACTAAATACAGAGCTAACATGTGCATCACAGTACTTTAATATTCTGCTAGGTGCTCCATCATATCCGTGAGAGTCCTTAGACTTCAGTGATTTAATTATTGTCTCAATCTCCCCCTTGTCTGTATCACAAAGGAGTATTTCAGACAGCAATCTCGGAAAGGCATTTGCCAAGAGAGTTATAAGATTCCCTGAAGAAACTTAATTTTCATTATTTGCATGCACCTTCAAAAGTGTGAAACACATCTGTCTGTAGCTTAAGTTACCTGAATCATTCTGAGTTATAAAGCCTATACTTCTGACATGATCTCTTTTCTCGTTTATTGATATAATTTTTGCTAAACTCTCCTTATTCTTTAAAATGACATTTTAACAATGCTGAATCACATATCTTGAACCCCACTGATTTATTTCATGATCTGGGTCTGTGTGAAATATAAAACAGGGCAAGAGACCCACAGTTAATAAATGACTCCTTTCTTATTGGCATGCAGAACATAATGCTTTATACCCTGTCACACACGGAAACATTTTGAACCAATAGTAAATGTGACCTTATGAGCAGGAAGAAAACGTCATTTTCAGAAAAGGACTGATGTTCTAGATGGGCTGGTAGAGTGATAAGATTGTCCTTTGTGACCTCAGTAATCCTCAAATAGACTTTTTATATCTCGTACAGTGAATTTCACCATTAGCACATATCACTGTACCGTTAAAAAGGGGACAAAAGAAAAGGAACCCCAATTCTGACAGGAACTCTGAAGTGTGGTTTTGGAGTGAACAGTGAGTAACCATGGGTGAATTCGATTAACTACATGAAAGAATTGTGAATTATTGGCAAATTAATTAAAGAGAAATAGGAAACAATGTCGCTGTGATAGGGTCTAGACCGGCTAATTTCGAAACATTCAACACAAGAAAAATTTAAAATGACGAAAATTTGCGCGTAATTTTTTTAAATTTAAGATGTGAACAGCAAGTGGTCGTTATCTGCAGTAAAAAAACATTACCTTATTTCAAATCAAAATGTCTGATTTGTGACTGGAAAATAATTTCTACTGTACAATTCCTCTGACAACCACATAAACCATACACAGACGTAAACAGTACACAAATACCAACGTTTGAATAACATACATCTTGACTCGTTCAACTGTTATCGCCAACTTACTCGGCACGTTACGCACATGTGGTTTAACAGTTACATCTTTAGCATGACTATAACGTCAGAAGAGCTACAGTTCCAAGCGAATGTAGCACTTTATGAAGTTTAGAGATGGACAAATTCTAATAAATTATTCCTTCGTACTAATAAGTAGCGATCTCATTTAGTGTTGTAACGTTTACGGTGTGTTTGCCTACGACTAGGATCTTTGATTTACTGTGGTGCGTTGAATTGTTTGTTTGTTTATGTTTTTAGTGTTGTTATGAAATGATGCTGCGCCGACTTGTTTTTCGAAGTAGACGCTTATTTGCACCTGAGCCTGTAGTTAACTTCGCACCTTCATCATATAAAATCTGCAGATATTTCTGTGAACACCGGAATAATTCTGTTGGAGACTCAAAGAAACAAAATGAAGAGACTAAGATTTCGGGGGCTTTTGCGGGCAAATATCGCATATTTAGGGATGAGGATTCGCCTATAATTCTAGATGTTCAAGAAGAGAGACTTATTAGTGATGGCGTTGCCCAAGATATTGTAACACACGGAGACTTCGACGAATTCTATGGATTATCTCTTGCTCGTAGGTGATTTATTTTTTAAGTTATTGTTGAGAGGCACTTAACAAAATGACTGTAAAAAAATTAGAACATCGTTTAAGAATAAAATATTCAATACCGCAGATACATTTGAATTGACCATTTTACGGCATATACCATACATCAAGGAAAACTACACTATGTATTTGAATTGGCCATCTTATGGCATATACGGCGAATACTATACATCAGGATAACTACACTATGTATCTTTACATAGACGCATTTTCAGTTATCTCTTACGATGTCATATGACGATATTATATCACTTCATTTCATAAAACAATATTTTTATCTACTCTTCAGTGCCCGCCCATGCCACTCATTTTAAACTATCCAGAATGTTATATCTCTGCCCTCATTCTGGCGCAGTCTCTGATTTTTTTGTTTGAGTTTAGAGTTTCTGACTTCGAAGTTATGTTCTGACGCCGTAAGAAAAGCCTAGATCAACCATTGACTGACAACTTTTGATCTATGATAGGCTTTTAATTTTGTAGGATGTCGGTTAGGAACAGATATGTACATATTTGCTAGTATTTCATTCATTACCAAAGTAAAAAATTGGCAAATTTAGAACCGTAGAATAGCAATATACCTGGTAGGTCAAATAGAAAACCACTTTTGTATTTTCATTTATTAGTAGTAAGCCTGTCAACTCTTAGCTTGATGCACCATTCTACTGTATCTAGTGCAATGTCTCATAATGGCAAATTTTCTCACATAGATATTTGGATTTGGTCTTATTTGATTTCTGTAAATCACTTCCCTCCACATCCATGTGCAATCCAAGTCATAACCCCCCCCATCCCACCCCACCCTTTGCTTCTCTCCTACTCAAGCTTGTGGACAGTCATCAGTTGGAGGTTAAACTAGAATCTAATCTCCCTATTTTTTTGTATTTGTAAGGAAGGTGATTGAAATTCCTGTCCAGTCATCCAGATGCAAGTTTTTGTTTTATCCTTTAGCTAAATCTCAAAGTGACTATCTGGGTAGTTATTTAGAATGACCATGCCTGATTAAGCTCTGGTTGTGATGGACCTCATTTTGTCAATGCAATGTTAAAAATACATCCATGTGCATGTCAGAGGGGCTTCCTATTGTACCACATGTTAAAGTTTCTTCTTGTTCCGTCCAGATATGGTGTGCTGGAACAATGAATAGTTAAATAACTCTTTGCCAAACTGTATGTACCACATTCCTTGGCTTCGTCAACTCACAACTCTGTCACCTTCCAACCTAGAACAAATAGAACTCAAGACGTCAGTCTGTGCTACATATAAGTCTAACAACACAGCTGCTGCCATCAGCTGGAAACCAGATAGCTGATTGTGTGTGAGGTTCACACAAGGATCTTTGTTTTTGGATTAGGCACATCTCCATCCAATCCAGATATTGATAGCTGTAGAAGACCTTGAAGAATTAGTGTAAATCCAAAGAAATGTGCCCCTCCCCTTCCCCCCACCTAGATGAGAGTAGTAAAATCCTAGGGGTTCACTGACAAAGCATTCATTGTAGAGTGCCAGAGATTCAAGCGGCCGTAAAAAGCCTACATAATAGTAGATACAGAAAGCTGGTTAAAACCCACAGCTGACAGCAGTGAGAGTTTTGTGGTAGATTTAACTATTATATAGAAAGGATAGGCTAATGCAAAGGAAGATTAGAGTTTAATGCCTTGTCATCCTGCTGTAATTAGAGACAGAGCACAAGCACAGATAACGAAAGGATGAGGAAGAAAACCAGCCATGCCCTTTTCAAAGGAACCATCTTGGCAGTTGCCTGGAGCAATTTGGGGAAACCACGGAAAACCAGAATCAGGATGGCTAGATGGGGTTTGAATTGTCGTCCCCGTAGTGGAGTACATTGTGCCGACCATTGCATCACTTTGCTTGGTAGGCCAATGGAAAATAAAGGTGGTGTATTTGTCATAGTAGACAAGAAACTCAAGTGTACTGAGATAGGAATTGAAGCTGCAGCTTAGATTGTTTGGGCAAGGCTCAGTATCAGGAGTGAGCATAAAATTGTAATTGGATCTTTCTGGTGACCACCAGACTTGCCTCAAACAACTACCGAGGAAACCTCAGGGATGATTACAATTTTGTTAGTTGTGGACTTGATGAGGCATCTTGTGAAACATTATGTAATGCCTTCTCTGAAAACTACTTAGAACAATCTCATGCTGGAAATATATTAGATCTAATGACAAAAACTAGACCTCAACTCTATAAACATTTATTTATTTATTTATCTTTTATTCATCCAAGGATCCTCTTACAATGATATGGGATTGGTAAGGTAATAGAGTGCAAATCAATAGGCCAAAATATACAACACACAGCACAGTAACATGCGTTATGGGGATAGGACAGGTAGTGTGTGAGGATAGGACAGGTGGTCAGCCATGGCCTTCATTAGGTAACCATCACAATATTTGCATTACTGATCCAGGTAAACCAATGGTCTTGAGAAACAGTTGAAATTGTCAAAACAGAACATAGGTCCAGGGTCTGATGGTCATGTCCCTATCAGATTCTATTGTTAATTTGCAGCCAAGTCAACCCTTCCTTTAACAATAATCAACCATAGATCCCTTGAACAAAAATCTGTAATAATTGGAAGAAAGCATAGGTCACACCCAATACCCAATACCCTTGACATCTATTTGTTGTACTAGATATTCTGAACTCAAACATAATGAGGTACCTCAAACAGAGTAATCTCATATGTGAAGTTGTGTGGATTTCAAAAACTATGATCAAGTGAAAGCTATGTGTCACGACATACTGAAAGATATGAAGCAAGACATCCAGGTATATGCAGTATTTCTTGGCTTCCAAAATGTAAGTGACTTAGTACCACATCTATGCTTATTATTGAAAGTACAATCGTATGGGGTATCAAG
This sequence comes from Schistocerca gregaria, assembly GCF_023897955.1. Taxonomy (NCBI): domain Eukaryota; kingdom Metazoa; phylum Arthropoda; class Insecta; order Orthoptera; family Acrididae; genus Schistocerca; species Schistocerca gregaria. The sequence continues at coordinate 95,076,136 of NC_064924.1, forward strand.
TGAAATTTGTGACTTAATTGGGGATTTTCTGGTAGGGATAACATAGCAAGTTATATGAGGCTAGTAAAATGAGACATACTGCTTGTGCACTTCACAGTGGTTTGAAAGGTATAAATGTAGAAGTTGAGTTAAAAAAGCAGAACTGATCAACAGTACTGAGATCTTCAGTAAACTCGTCCTTTGCTCTAGACCTATATAGGTCTAGTGAACAACCAGTGCAAGCTGCAATCCACAATAACTGAACACAAACAACATTAAATCTAGAACATACAAACAAAAACATTGTGATTGCCAAGTACTTAACATGATGTTACACTTGACAGGATACATTGATGGTTGAGTAGAATCATCCAGATATCCCTGTTACCATTCATGCCATTCTTCTGTGTGTACATTCAATATCTCCTGCTACACATAATCTGAGGCATACTTCATAAATACATGGAGATGGTATATGTTCTTTCGGACATGTCCAAAAGAATGCAGCTCTCGAAGAATGAAATTGCAGCGAAATCCAGACCATGATCTGCTTACAGGCGTTGATAAATATCAACGGGGACAGTTGAAAATGTGTGCCCCCGACCGGGATTCGAACCCAGGATCTCCTGCTTACATGGCAGATGCTCTATCTGACTGAGCCACCGAGGACACAGAAGATAGTGGGACTCCAGGGACTTATCTCTGGTACGCTCCTTGTGAGAGCCACACTTCCAACTTGCAGTCCACACACTACATTTGTAGTGCCCCTACCCACTATACTCATTACTCGCAGAAGTCAATCTACCGATTCCCATAAGAGCTTGAGCAAATGTGAGTGCATCTGCACTGAAGAAGATCATTGGCCAGTAAACCTTATTTATATATGAAGATGTTATCTTTTCTTTCATACTTGTCCGAAAAAATGCAGCTCTAGAAGAATGAGATTACAATGAAATCCAAACCATTAGCTGCTTACAGATATTGATAAATATCAACAGGGACACTTGAAAATCTGTGTCCTGACCAGGACTCGAACCCGGGATCTCCTGCTTACATGGCAAAGGCTCTATCTGATTGAGCCACTGAGGACACAGAGGATAGTGCGACCACATGTGGATTCATCTGTGGTACACTCCCCATGGGACCCACATTTCCAATTTACTGTCCACACACTATGTTTGTAGTGCCCCTGCCCACTATACGCATTACTTGCGGAAGTCAGTCTACTGATTCCCGTAGGAGTTTGAGCAAATGTGAGCACACCCGCACTGAAGAAGATCATTGGCCAGTAAGCCTTATTTATATATGAAGATGGTATCTGTTTGGATATGTCTGAAAGAACAAATACCATGTTCATATATAAATAAAGCTTGCCAGCCAAAGATCTTCTTCAGTGCGGGTGCGCTCACATTTGCTCAAACTCTTACGGGAATCAGTAGACTGACTTCCGCAAGTAATGCATATAGTGGGCAGGGGCACTACAAATGTAGTCTGTGGACAGTAAATTGGAAATGTGGGTCTCATGGGGAGCGTACCAGAGATAAGTTCATGCAGTCGCACTATCCTCGGCATCCTCATTAGCTCAATCAAATAGAGCCTCTGCCATGTAAGCAGGAGATCCCCAGTTTGAGTCCCAGTCGGGGCAGACATTTTCAACTTCCCCATTCATATTTATCAATGCCTGTAAGCAGCTAATTGTCTGGCTTTCATTGTAATTTCATACTTCATAAATATTGTAGAATGGGCTGCACTAGTGCACAAGTGCTTTGCAAGCAGTGTCATTCATGGACTGATTGTATTTTACCAGAATCCTGCCGATGAGCCGAAGTCTGTAACCTACTTCACCTATGACTGACTGTATTTGATCATTCTATTTCACATCCCCACAAATTGTGTGATGTGACTTATTTCACTTGTGAATCATGGTCATCATAGTCATACAATACTGTCTTTTTTTGTGAAGTGCACAATTTAACATATCTCAACAACAAAAGCAAACTTCCAATGTCAGCACGACTTTGAAAACTTACCGAGATCAGAGTATTTCTGTAGATATTTTCAGGAAGTACTTAATTACAGATAGCTGCATTGTCTGCGAGAAGACTTAGACTACTATTAATATTGGCTGCTGGACCTATAACATAAGCTACACTGTGAACAGAAAGAGTACCCGTACACTTTTCTGAAACACTCTTTAAGTTACTTCGTTCCAACTGATGTAATATGCTTCATCTCCCTACCAAATTTTGTTTGGTAGTCCATAAGATCATATTTACAGTATACTTCCATACGATCATAGTTTTGTTAAAGCATTGACGAGATACTGAGTAAATGCTTATCAGTAGTCAAAACTACTGCGTCTATCTGATTGCTTTGGCCCATGGCACTCAGGATGTCATCTGAGAAAAACATAAGTTGTGTTTTGAATAAATGATATTTTCAAAGTCCATACTGGATAGCATGAAGGACATTGTCCTGCTTGAGATACCTCATTATGTTTTGGGCTCAGAACATGTTCTAAGATTCTATGACTGTTGGATGTCCATAATTTTTTTTTGCTCCTGTACTGGGGTGCTATGGTACTGTGACACAGAGCTTTTCATGTGTCTCAGAAGTACAGACATTTACCTGCAAACAACAAATAATTATGTAATATTAGTCTTTCAAAGTATAATTAAAACTTAATGACTTACCATGTACACAATTGATTTGTGTGTGTGTTTGCATGCTGGTATTTTACACATTATCAAATGGTACAGTGGCTTAAAATTAATGAAAAGATCTTATTAAAGTTGTTAAACTTAGCTGCTTGAGAAGTTCATAACATCTTTCTTACATTTTCTAAGAAAATTGTACTCTCTCTACTAATTCCTGTTCATGTGCTACAGTTGCATGTGCTTATTATGCCATTTATTTTGTTGCACTGAATATAGTCAAGACCTGCCCAATAATTCTTTCAGAAACGTTATTCATGGTGCTGTCAATCTAAAATCCTTAGTTATAACACTGGCTTCATTTGCAAGAAGCATTGACCCTGCTTGTTGCGAAGCTATAGTGTCAAAATTGTGCCTTGCAGAATTCATGCGCTCTCTCTCTCTCTCTCTCTCTCTCTCTCTCTCTCTCTCTCCCCCCCCCCCCCCCTCTCTCTCCCCCCCCTCCACAGCCTTGCAGGAATTCCCAAAGTTTAATGAAGAAGGAAACACAAATGTTACTAATAAGTCACATATTGTATGCTGAATCCGGAAGGTTTTTAAGGCAACCAGCTATAGCGCTTTTTTTTTTTTTTATCTGTACTCCAGAAACCAAATAAAAAAACCAATGCTTCAAATAGGCAGGAACAAAGAATGCTGGAATATCACCTACAGATGCAAATCCACAAATAAGAACTTGATAGTTGCTTCACACCCGATTCTGGCAACCAAAGTCCATTAATCAGTAATGGCCAAAAAAGGTATGAATTTAGATAATATTTTCGCAGCTAAATGTTGGGTCTCTCTTGCAAAATAAGGGGTATGCTGCACCCAAAAATGAAGAAATATGCAGGCACAAGAAGTGGTAGTCTGGCCAGAGATGGGAGAGGGAGGCTATTGGATGGGAGGTTCGAAATGAAAGAGAGAGAGAAACTGAATTTTTATTATATTTTGAAATTATAGGTCACATAAGGGCTTGTCCAGGCAGAACAGTGAGGTGTCTGCCTATTTGGTGAAGGTAAAATACAGGAATAGGAAGGACAGAGAAGATTGTTAATGTCAAGTTTCACTGGTGGCCAGTCATGGAGTGCAGAGACAGAGGTGTTCAGTGGGAAACCATTTGCTCGGTCTGACAGCTGGATCACAAGAGAGCGTCTTTGTGGTCTGCTGCTCCCGAGGATGAGGTCAGCAACCACAGTGTGACTCCTTTGTCACAAGTCCCTGTTGGTCATCTGGATGGCATGTGGCACTAGTTTATTCAGCAGAATACTGGGAAGTGTGTCCTGTCAGCAACCCTTGCTGCTTGTGTCCTGAAAGACAGGGTGGCTTGGCAATATGCCACTGTTGGAACAAATATTGGTAGCTTTGTCAAAGCTCCAAATGTGAAAGTAAATTTAGATGATCAATAAAATATTAATGCATTACTTCCAGTAACCCAGACTGGCTAAGTGTCCTGTACATAAAAGACAAGGAAATGGATACCAAACCATAAGAACAGAATACACCAATAACTTGTGGAGAAGTATAGGCTTTCCCAGCGTAATAATTCATAGTGTGCCTGTGCTTGTACACTTTAGTAAAGCTTTTGGCCCACATACTATGGGTATTTTGTGCCCTGTTTGGGGGTTATGATTCTGATGTCTTAGTGGTGTTTGCAATTGGCAACCAGTTGGAATGCCAAAATATTATGTCAGCTGATTTTATGATGCATCTGCAAATCCGGCAGATGTACCAACTACTGGAATAGTTTATGGACATATTAGTAACAGAACCATATACCCTTTCTGCTCGATCCCCTCTCATATAGTGTCACCTCCACACCAAAGAGAAAAGGGGAAAGAGAAACATCTGAAATGCAGCCTGTCTGTAGATATTACAAACTCCATAGGAAGGATGACCCTCAGTGGTGAAAGGATAAAGTGTGGAGTCACTCAACTACAAGCAATAAATGTATTGGTGCACATTGCTTGAGCAACAACAGTGTGCAATTTCGATTTACATGATCACAAACATATCAGTAGTCAAATCTCACAGACGTCATTCAACAGGTCCTCCCACCTTTTATTATTATTATTATTATTAATTGGAGATGTTAACATACTTTGTGTGTTATTGATTTCCTCGGACATTTGTTTTTGGGGAAGAGATATTGAGGGTTTGCTTTCTACCAGAAGAACTGTGTCTTCTGTACACATGTAAAATGAAGCCATTTACAACTTCTGTGTGGTTGTTCTCTGCCATAGATCTATCCGCTTTTTACAGAGTTTTGATTATGTGAAACTGTCAATGTGTTCACTGAACACATCGTATTTTAATCAAGTTGACTGGGACAACATTATCTGAAAGAAGACGTGTAAAATGAATACTTAGCATGGTGACCTGGCTTTTATACTGCCTACTGATCGCGATAAAATTTTACAATAGCTGCCAGGAGAGGGTGGACCACATGGTTGCAGAGGTCGCCCAAAAAGCTATTGATCCATCCACATCAAAAATTTGCTGATTGTTTTAGGAGACAGACTGTTCCTAGATGGGGCCATGATTATCCGACTGCATTGAGGGATCGGCAGATTACACTGTGGAGGTTCAGAATCATTTGTGTACAGAAAATGTAGCAGTGGTTGAGTCAGAAAGAGCTATACACACACACACACACACACACACACACACACACACACACACACACACACACACACACACTATCTGATCAGAAGTATCCAGAAACCATATGTAATGTGAAATTAACCACTATATGTCATGATAGGTGGGTCCACCATCATAAAATGATGTGGGGAGTATTGTGTTATTAGTAGAGAAGCAGCGACAACAGTAGAGGCTAGTCAGGAGCACTCTGTGACTTCAAATGTGGTCTTGTCATTGGGTGTCACTTGGCTATCAGATTCATCAGGGTCATTTCAACTCTTTTCAAGCTCCACTTGTCGACTGTTGGTGATGTAATTATGAACTGCAAACACAAAGTAACGAAGACATCTAAACTGAGACCAGGTGGACCTCATGTACAAAAGGAGAGTGACCACTGAGCATTGCAGAGGGTGAATCTAAATTCTCACATGCAATCAGTGGAGGGAATTACTCGTGAGTTCCAAACTGCTGTCAGCAGTCTGACTAACACAATAACTGTGCATATGGAATTAAAAATGGGGCACAGTGGTCAAGCAGCTCCTCATAAGCCACACATACCTGTAGTCAGTCGTAACCAGTGCTTGAGATGATGTAAAGGATGATGCAACTGGACTGTGGACTGCTGGAAATGAGTGATTTGGAGTAATGAATGATGTTATACCCTGCATCAATCTGATGGAAGGGTTTGGCCTTGGCAAATGCCTGGAGAATGTTACCTGCTATCATGTGTAGTGCCTACAGTGAAGTACGGAGGGGCTGTTGTTACGGTATGGAGGTGTTTGTCATGGTTAGATTGTGGTTCCCTTACTGCACTTCAAAAAATGCTAAGTGAGTTGTGTGCTGTATACAGTACAGGAACAATTCGGAGACAATGATTGTTTGTACTAGCTTGACAGTGCCCCTGTCGTAAAGCAGTGTCTTTAAGGCAATGGCTTGTGCACAATAACATGGCTGAAGTGGACTGGCTTGCCCAGAGTTCTGACCTGCACCCTAGGAAACACCTCTGGGGCTAGTTAGAATGTCGAATTCGCTCCAGAACACAGCATTAATCAACACTATCTTCTCTGGTTTTGACTTTTGAGGAAGAATGGGCTTCCATTCTTCCGTAGACATTTAGACACCTTATTGAAGGTATCTCCAGCAGAGTTCAAGGGATCGTAAACTCAAAGGGTCGCTCCATATTACCGGTAATGCCGACTAATAGGTGTCGGAGTACATAGGTTATTGTGAGTTTTGTCGGAAAGGTAACAAATCACTATACCTATCAACATTGGGAAGAGAAAGAATGGGCACTGCATAAGCTGTTTTTCTGAATAAACTGTTGTGTATCATCAACCAAAGTATGGGAGTATACAAAGCTTTCTGGAAAAGAACAATTATATCCACTCATTAATGTAGTGACAAATAGCTCCCTTGCCTCTGCAACAGAGGTTGTAGCCCAAGATATAGTGAAAAATTTCTACAAATTTAACAGCTCAACTAGAGCCCTACATGTTTTGCTAGTGTCGTGAAACTGTGATAAGAAACAGCCTGAATTTTACCTTGAATGTACAGAGTTGTACAACTGATTTGTCACAATGTGTGACATGGAACCAGCTCTGTCAGCACACTATTTCATTTGGACTAAACAAGATTCACTAGATTATGCTGCAGAATCTCAGACTACAACAAAAAGTAGCTTCCTTTGTTTTATTTAATGCAGTTTGGACTGATGGCCACTACTCGACATGTGGAGAGAGGTAGTTCTATTACACCTCCTACAACTGGAGGAGGACAGTACCCTCCTTGGCAGCTGTTGTAACATTTCCTTGACATCTCACATGATAAAGCCCGAACTGACTTGCCAGTTGTGTTCTATTGTGGCTTCTAGAGTCCAGGGAGCTATTTAGCTGCTCCCAATGTGGGTTTAGGGGACACTACTCGACATTTGATAACACCACCCTGCCAATATCAGGAGTCATCCTCCACAAATAACACATTGTAGGAGTCATCCTCAATTTTAAGAAAGACTTTTGATACTATTATGGAATTTAGGACCACCTATTGTGCAAACAACTGTTTTTTTTAAATGTCCAAACACACTTCAACACCTTTGTGCCATTCTCGGACAGTATTTATACAATTTGGAAAATGCACACTTGTTTTACGTAATAATTATTTGTAAGAAAGTAGACCTAAAAACGGTTTGCCTGACAAAATTATTACCTTCTGTTCTAGGATGTTGTGTTTGAGGGACCCTCTTTACTTTATTGGATATGGATAGCTTGCCATCTGCAACTGAATGATGTTATTGTGATTTGGCTGGTGATGTAACACATTAATTCATCTGTAAACTTAAGCTGGTTGTACAAAAATATTTCATAATTATATTTTGATGTAAGTAATGCTGCTACTTACAGTGAAATATTTGTCTACAATAAAATTGCACTTATTGATAAAGTGATCTGTTACATGAGCAACCAAACTCACAGTAAAATCATTTAGCTGCAGATGGCAAGTTACTGGCAAATAGTAAAGATGTTCCCAAATAAACCAGCATTCAAGAAAATAAGGTAATAACCTCTTCAGACACTGTTTTCAGGCCTTATTTCATTAGAATAATTATTACCTAAAACAGAACTGTCTAAAGATACCCATTGATGATGGAACAAGGATATGAAACATGTTTGGGCATTTAATAAGAACAATTGGATGCATTATAGAAATACCTGAATTTCCATTAATGCTAAAGCTTCAAACCCAAACAATTATTACTGTGGTGGTACTTAGAGCAGAACATTTTCCAACAACTTCGTGAGTGGGGTATGTGAGGACACTTTCTCCCTTCTAATATGATACTACATATTTTCATTATAAAAACAGTGGATGTCTGCCAGGCCACTTATTACAAGCAAATAGTGCACCTTGAATTTGTCATTCAAAGTCTCCACTGAGACTATGATTTCCTGAAATTAGGTGCACCAGAGCTACTATTTCTCCAAGCCACTCAGATCAGCTTTTTGTTATCTTTTGAAACTTTGCAACATTGTTGGCAAATCTTATCCCCTCCTCAACCCATTTTCATGCCTTATGCATCATATCCTGTGACTACTTGTGTAGTAAAACACATCCTATACACACTCCAAGCACAGCTTTCTCCTGTTATTGGTAAAACCACTTTTGGGGTAACCAATGTTATACCCTGCTGGCTTCCAGCAGCTGTTTAGTTTTCAGTGTTGAAATGATAGGAAGTTTGAATGATAAAAGAGGAAATCCGTATTGATCAGACACAGTGCCTTGTCGTGTGCTATGACATTATAATATTGATGGTATTCCGTCATGAATCTTTCACTTCATGATGAACTGTGTGCTGTGGCTATGCCTTTTCTCTGCAGTATATTTTCTTTCAGTTGTGCTATAGTTGGATTCATGAATGATTATGCTTTGATCAGATAAAGGCACAGGCGAGTATTACGGTGTTGCTGGTTCCAAGCACGAGTTGTGGTACACACATACACGTGTTTTGCACTTTTGAAGAAAGTGTGTATACTGCAAATTATGTCTATCACTTGCTTATGTAGATTGTGTCACTTACCACTGCCATCAGCGATGACAACTTGCAACAAATGGAGTAGAAATTCACATTCAACCCTCTACGATCACGTTTAATGCTCACATTAGCTACGACATTTACAGTAGAGGTCTCAGAACACTACTGAACACTCATTGGCTATTAGAGAATGTGTGATGTAGGTAAATAGAACAAGCTTAAACTCGACTATCATTTTTTCTGACTACAACTATAGTCCAGCAAGGTATGCAGGAGAGCTTCTGTGAAGTTTTAGAAAATGTGATGGAGGTTCTGGCAGATACGAAATTTTGAGTGAAGTTTGTGTGTTGTACCTGGATATTTCAGTCAGTAAGGCCAGTTCCCACAAGAGAGAGAGAGAGAGAGAGAGAGAGAGAGAGAGAGAGAGAGAGAGAGAGAGAGAGAGAGAGAGCTCCAGGTTTGAGTCCCAGTTCAGTACAGAGTTTCTATGTGACAAATTGTTTCATTCATCACATACGTGTATGCTTCGTTGCATAATTGAATTACTATAAAACAACAGTAGCTTTAATTACAGCAAGAAACATTGGGACCAGGCGTCTACATCACAGTTATTGTGAAATTGAGTGCTAGTCTTGACCAAGTAATAAATTACTTTCAGCCACTGAGTTGGATAGTTGGATTTAGAATGAAGAGGATCAAGTACTTCTAGTTGGAGCAACAGGCAACAGTTGGTTCCTAACCCGGATGATATAGTTGTTGAAATGTTCAAAGAAAACTTGAGTATCATCTCAGAAATGTACCCCACTCATAGAATTATAGTTAATGGTGATATCTGTTGTGTTCTGCGTAGTCAGCGCGTACAAAACTTTCCCACTAGAGCGCGCCCCGCTAAGCTCAAGAGTGCAGGCGCAGCGCTCGTCTGTCTCTGCACTACGAGATGGTGCTGCCTTAGAGATGGACCAAATTCTGCTTCCGCCGATCCACATATTAATATGTAACGCAGCCAATGAGATTGCTGCTAACATAGAACTTTTTCTCCTCGTGGATCACACTCGCGCAGTGATACCTGAATGCGCGAGGTATTATAACTAGTGTACAGACCTCCGATTAGTGAGTGTGCATTTGTCTGCACCAGTCTGTACCAGTCTGCATTAGTTTGTACCAGTCTATAGTCAAGTTTCAGTCTGCACCTAAGAAGATTATCATATTCCTGTACATAGCAATGAAGATAAATGTATAGACACTTTGTCATATATCAGAGCTATGTGAGAATAAGATTAACGTACGAAGACCAAAGGAACTTCAGATTATCAATTGTAAATAGCATCCTGAATCAAGTTACGTAATGTTTATGCTTGTTATTATTTTAATAAATGGGTATGAAAATTAACCAAGTTCTGTTTAAAGTTCGTCACCATCAATCTGCTACTGTCAGCATGCAAGTGGCATTTCTATCGTCTGACCTAACAGCAGAAGATAAAGATGCCACGATAAGACCACGAGACATATTGCTGACACTCACCTACTTCATTAGAGCGACGAGTCAAATAATCTGATGGTGTGTGTGCCGAAGGTCTTACAATACGCACACCACAATATCAATCTACCCTCAAAATGCTGGGGAAGCTACATATTCAGAGCTGATAGTAGGCATAAAACAACATTCGACATTGTATTAAATGCTTCCTCCAAAAATTATTTAATTAGTTTAGGAACCCACTCAAATTGTAAATGGTTGCAAAACTTACTTGACCTCTTAGCAAGCAGCAAATAATCCGGAGCAATTGAGGAGTACCATGACAGATAATTTATACTATATATAAATTACTAAGAGACAGGACTAATCCCCCCATATTACACAAAATAGGTCAGGACACTGTTGCAGATGCAACAAAAAAAGCATGCCAAATTTAATATAACGCAAAACTCCCAAGATTGATGAATTGTTACGGAAGCTCAAAATTTAGTATAGATTTCAATGCAAGATGCTTTTAATAGTTGTCTCAAAACAATTCTGTCCCAAAACCCGAAAGAAAATCCATAGCAATTCTGGTCATATGTAAAGTACACAAACTGCAAGGCACAATCAATACCTTCACTGCACAGCAGTGATGTTAATGTCTCCAGTGACAATGCCACTAAGGTAGAGTTACTAAATAAGGTTTTTCGAAATTCCTTGCCCAAAGAAGGTGAAGTAAGTATTCCAAAATTCAAAACAAGAACTGCTGTTAACATGAGTGACTTAGAAGTAGGTATCCTTGGTGTAGCGAAGCAACTCAGATCACTTCCACTCCACACTGTATACCAGTTACATTCCTCTCAGAGGATGCTGATACAATATCTCCCTACTAGCAACCATATATAGCTGCTCATTTGAGAAAACAAAAAAGATCAATGTCTAAAGACTGGAAAGTTGCACAGGTCACGACAACACCCAAGAAAGGGAAGAGGCGTAATCTGATGAACTGCAGACTAAAATCACTTATGTCAGTTTGCAGTAGAATTTTGGAACAGATGCTATGTTCAAACATTATGAATTGCCTCAGAGAGAACGATGAGCATGGATCCAGGAAACATCTTGCTTGTGCAACACAACTAGCTCTTTATTTTCATGAAGTAATGACTGCTATCAACAGCGTATCTGAAATTGATTCCAAATTTCTAGATTTCCTTAAGGCTTTTGATACCATTCCCCACAAGCAACTTCTAATTAAACTGCATGCCTGTGGAGTATCAACTCAGCTGTGTACATGGATTTATGATTTCCTCTCTGAAAGGTCACATTTCAAATCAACTGACATAGAGTCAGTGGGTGGGGTGAAATATTGTTCAGATGATCAATATACATGCCAGTATCCTTGGTTATGTTCTAAATATATGTGCTGTGTCTTACCATGTTTGTCTAAAGGTATAGTTAATGGCAATATGTTCATCAAATCAGCATTAATTTGAGCATTCTAGTGCTATTTGAGAGTGCTGGTACCTGGTTTCTTGTGTCTGCTTCTCTTGCTATCATAAACAAAACAAACACCACATGTTGATAGAGTAATCATATTGCTCCATACTCAACATATATTTCCAGCTCACAAAGGAAAGATAAACGGGACCAACTAAATAGGCTAATACTTTTTGACGCAACTAAACCGTGTCTCATACCTCGCAACATACAATGCCACTTTGTATTATTTTGTGTTAGATAATTAGTATTTTCTTAGTCAGTGGATATGTAAATGAGAATTCAGAGACATTAATTACTTAAAAGGTTTCTACAACTCGTACGTCTGCGAAGTCCTTCTATGTATAACACTGGACATTTTGCAAAGCTATACTTGTTTTAATTTATCCTGTGATTATGATACATTGAATTTAATTCTAACAGTCTAAAATCCAGGATGGAATAATAACAGTATTATGAAAAAAAAAAAGATTACTATTCACCATACACCAGAGATGCTAAGTCCCATATAGTCACAGCAGAAAGACTGTCAAACAAGTAAGCTTTTCACCAAAAAGGTCTAAACGGTAGTAGGACCTAAGAATCGGAAATAATTTTCAGGCAGAGACACTGCTTTCCATGAACTGAAACAAAAAAATGTAAAAATTACAGTTAGTTGAGGAAGCAAAGACATTGATGTGAAAGTTACATATGTTTTTGCAACAGTAATGATGCACTAAATTAACACAGCAGTATGCTTGTATCTTCTGTATACCGCAGACAGTTGCATTTATGTGAGTAATACAGCAGTTAATATTGTAAGAGCAAGAGAAGACAGCCAAAATAGTGAACTTTGCTGTGTAGAATTTATGTTACATACTATGATGGATCTTTCTCTAATGAGCTTCTCACTGGTGAGTTGTTAAACTCAAGACTTATGTGATGAAGAATGATGAAGTGACCAGCTCTGTCTTCTTATCTGAATCCAATAGGATATGGTAAAGAATCTGTTTGCAGCGTGATCAACTTTCTAAGAAGAATGACACTCATTTCTCATGGAGCTCATAGAGACCATTAAAAGCAAGAAACATTCCTGCATGTTCTGTTTTGTGATCACAGTCTATTTTGAAGTTACTTGTGCTGTAGCAAACTAATACACCTTTTTGTTTGTTGTTTGTCTTCATTTTGCTTAAGTTTCATCACCATGACATCCAATATTTTGGGTTTGTATTGTTGTGTAATTGCTACATACTCCACTTCTTTCTGTACCATGCTTAGGCTAATGAATGGATGATGAGTATCATTTTTTTTATTTTGTTTGTGAATATCACTGTTGTTTTTTAAACTGTAGTTGAATGTCGGCATTGAATTTAATAAAGAAACAAGCTTTGTGAAATTGTTGTCAATCTGCCGTGTTGCCGAGAGATCTGTCTTCAAAAGCTCTGAAAGTGCACTCCAGAGACTTTAATTACCCAACAACTGATTGCGAGAGTTACAATTTTGTAAGTAGTAGGTGCGACAAGATATCATGTGAAAAAATAATTAATACTTTGTCTGGAAACTACAGAGAACACATAGTTCAAAAATCCACTCATGGTGGAGACGTGTTAGATGTAAAGGCAACAAATGGGCTTAATCCATTTGAGGATATACATGTTGAAACTTGTGTCAGTTACCATGAAGAAGCTGCAGCAATAATGATTAGTAAAATACTAATAGCAGGTATAACAGGTTGAAAGATTTAAATGTTTAGTAGAGTAGGTAAAGAGATAAACTATTTCGAACAGCCTAAAACACACCACCACCATTTGTTTTTAATTTATCATTATTAAACACCATTAGGGCCTTTTTTAAAATTTTGTCTGAACTTATCTCTGGCTTTCACCAGCTTTCAGTATCTATAAAGATTTGAGCTTCAGTGATTTCTATTAGGGCTTGGAGCTCTGATTCTTTCCCAACACAACTACAACAGTCTACTACCATAATACCTATGGTTATTAGGTCTGCTCTCGTCCTGTGAGTGGCCTAGATTGAAGCCCTTTTTGTTCTTCCTGACATGCTCACATGTAAAAATTCACCCAGTACACTCCAAAACCTATCCCTGCTACCCATGTAGCTGCCCTCTGTGTGTAATGGACTCTTGACCTATTCAGCAAAACCCAATGCCCCAACAACCAGAGGCGCAAGTCAAGGAATCTGCAGCCTTCGTGGCCACAGGACTGTGTGAGCCTCTGATTCAGCTCCTCCACATGGCTCTATATCAAAAGTCTGCTATTGGTCCTGTCAACGATGCTACAGGTGGGGAGCTCTGCCTTTTGCAAGTGAGACGTAGTCTTTATATCTTCAGTTACACACACAGGACCAGAGAGAATCTCTTCTGATCCAAATCAATATACACCATTAGTACCAAAGTGAGCCACTACCTGCAGTTGGCTGCACCTTGTGCTCTTCATGACACATGGAAGGACCCATTCCACATCTAGGATAACTTTCCCCGGTATGCACACAGAGTGCACAGCAGGTTTCTTTCCCTCCTTGGCAGCCATATCCCTAAGACATCCCATTATGTGCCTAACATTGGAGCTCCCAGTTACCAGTAATCCCACCCTCTGTGAATGCACAGATCTTGCAGGTCAAGAGACTTCTTATGAAACAGGACATAAGACTGCATCTGGCTCAGGATCTTTATCAGCCACAGCTAGCCCCTGAAATCTGTCTATCAGACACACTGTGGAGGCCATTCAACCGGCCTGCCAGAAAGTCTTTCGAAGCGTGTCACACCTCGGAACGGGTTCGCACTCGACCATGGGTGAGGAAACTTCAGTCGCAGGCAGTAACTGGGGTTACGACAGTAGTAGTTAATTGGGGGGATACATGGAACATGCTGGACATTCCCTGGATCTCCACCTCCAGCTCCCCACAGTGGTGCCTGTTGGCAACAGACTCAAGTTGTGTGACTGAATCTGGCACCACCTGGAGCTGTGAGTGAAGGCTCACTAACTCAGCCTGCATCTGAACACGAAAATCCCAGTCCCTACCCATACTGAAGATGGCAGGACTGTACACTCATAGTAATTAAAATGCTGGACTGCACCTGCTAAGCACACAAACATGCAAGAAATTTACAAATTAAACTACTAAACACACAGGAAATGAAAATAAGTTGCCTCTCTTGAAGCTCATGCAAATAATTCACAAATGAATGATGTTCTCTCATGTGGTGCTGCTGAGACAAGAGCTGCCGCCTTTTTGTATACAGTATAGATAGAGAGATGTTGAATTAAACACATTTTATTGTCAGAGGAGCAGAGTATGAACTATTAAATGACTGCTATAGTAGAATGTTGTTGAAAAATATGTCACAAAACCTAAAGAAATTCCATTTATGTGTAGTGGCTACAGGCACTAAACTTAGTGTTCAGATACTTACACATGAACTGAAGTTAATGGTAGCAAAGCAAAACCCTATATACTGAGCTCCATTTTCAAATGTTTCTTTACAAATGAAGTTACAGGAGTGCAGCTCCTGGTTAATTGTTGCACTGATGCAAAGATGAGGGACACAGATATTAGCACCAGTGGGATTGAGAAACAGCTGAAATAGTTAAAATTAGACAAACCCCAAGGGCCTGATGGAACCCATATCACTTTCTGTAAGTGAGTTAGCCCCTCTTGTAATTGTAATAGACCACAGACTGTGCTCAGTAGTTGGAAGGAAACACAGGACACACTCATCTACAAGTTAGTTACATGGTCCATGGATCATTTTGCACACCAGATCGTCATGATGTGGAACAAGACATTTTACATTCACAGTGCAAATTAATTTGTACATGTGGTTACATTCTGAATATTTCTAAGCTTTTTAAATATAAAAGTATATAAAGAAGGAGATATACAGATGTGAATTAGTAATTCCTACCCACCACCTTTTACACTTTACAGTAACAAAAATTCTTACTTATTTCACGATACATTTTTAAGGGTATTTGAAAATTGTTTTCCCAAGAAAACAGTGAAACATAATTCCAAGAAAACATATAAAAAACCTTGGCTAACTAAAGGAATAAGAATATCTTGCAACTGTAAAAGGGAACTGTATCTAACCGCAAGAGGGAGTACTGACCCCGAAATTGTTCAATATTATAAAAACTATTGTGCGGTACTAAGAAAAGTTATTAAAAAGTCCAGAAGCATGTGTATCATGTCTGAGATCAGTAACTCTGATAATAAAATTAAAGCAATGTGGAATATTATTGAAAGGGAAACAGGGCAACCAAGAGCACATGAAGACTTTAGTGCTATAAAACTGAATGACAAGTGTACTAACAAACAATCTGAAATTGGAAATATTTTCAATAATCATTTTTTAAATGTTGTGTAGAAAGTAGGATCTAGATCTTCACTAGAAGAGGCAAGGCTTCTAATAGAAGAGGCCATACCTGTGCAGTTTGAAACAACTGTATTTCCACGAACCTCTCCCTCTGAAATCAGTAAAATAATAAACTCACTGAAAAGTAAAAGCTCTTACGGAATTGATGGCATTTCCAGCAAGATACTTAAAACTTGTTCCTCACAGATAAGTAGGATTCTCAGCCACGTATGTAATACCTCTTTGAAGCAGGGTGTTTTCCCCGATAGACTGAAATATGCCATTGTAAAACCATTGCATAAAAAGGAGGATACGTCGGATGTCAACAACTATCGCCCAATCTCTCTTCTGACAGCTCTATCAAAAGTTTTTGAGAAAGTAATGTATTCAAGAGTAGCCTCCCATATATGTAAAAATAAAGTACTAACAAAATGTCAGTTTGGTTTTCAGAAAGGCTTTTCAACAGAAAATGCTATATACGCTTTCACTGATCAAATATTAAGTGCTCTGAATAACCGGACATCACCCATTGGTATTTTTTGTGATCTCTCAAAGGCCTTTGACTGTGTAAATCATGGAATTCTTTTAGATAAGCTAAATCATTATGGTTTGAGGGGAGCAGTGCACAAATTGTTTAATTCATACTTAACTGGAAGAATGCAGAAAGTTGAAATAAGTGGTTCATGTAATGTTAATACAACAGCTGATTCCTCAAACTGGGGGGCTATCAAGCACAGGGTCCCACAGGGTTCGGTCTTAGGTCCTTTACTGTTCTTGATATACATTAATGACTTACCATTCCATATTGATGAAGATGCAAAGTTAGTTCTTTTTGTTGATGATACAAGTATAGTAATAACATCCAAAAACCAAGAACTAAGTGATGTAATTGTAAATGATGTTTTTCACAAAATTATTAAGTGGTTCTCAGCAAATGGACTCTCTTTAAATTTTGATAAAACACAGTATATACAGTTCTGTTGGAACATATGTTGTATTTATAGGAAATTTAACCTTACAGTTATAGGTACACTCCTGGAAATGGAAAAAAGAACACATTGACACCGGTGTGTCAGACACACCATACTTGCTACGCACACTGCGAGAGGGCTGTACAAGCAATGATCACACGCACGACACAGCGGACACACCAGGAACCGCGGTGTTGGCCGTCGAATGGCGCAAGCTACGCAGCATTTGTGCACCGCCGCCGTCAGTGTCAGCCGGTTTGCCGTGGCATACGGAGCTCCATCGCAGTCTTTAACACTGGTAGCATGCTGCGACAGTGTGGACGTGAACTGTATGTGCAGTTGACGGACTTTGAGCGAGGGCGTATAGTGGGCATGCGGGAGGCCGGGTGGACGTACCGCCGAATTGCTCAACACGTGGGGCGTGAGTACATCGATGTTGTCGCCAGTGGTCGGCGGAAGGTGCACGTGCCCGTCGACCTGGGACCGGACCGCAGCGACGCACGGATGCACGCCAAGACCGTAGGAACCTACGCAGTGCCGTAGGGGACCGCACCGACACTTCCCAGCAAATTAGGGACACTGTTGCTCCTGGGGTATCGGCGAGGACCATTCGCAACCGTCTCCATGAAGCTGGGCTACGGTCCCGCACACCGTTAGGCTGTCTTCCGCTCACACTCCAACATCGTGCAGCCCGCCTCCAGTGGTGTCGCGACAGGCGTGAATGGAGGGACGAATGGAGATGTGTCGTCTTCAGCGATGAGAGTCGCTTCTGCCTTGGTGCCAATGATGGTTGTATGCGTGTTTGGCGCTGTGCAGGTGAGCGCCACAATCAGGACTGCATACGACCGAGGCACACTGGGCCAACACCCGGCATCATGGTGTGGGGAGCGATCTCCTACACTGGCCGTACACCTCTGGTGATCGTCGAGGGGACACTGAATAGTGCACGGTACATCCAAACCGTCATCGAACCCATCGTTCTACCATTCCTAGACCGGCAAGGGAACCTGCTGTTCCAACAGGACAATGCACGTCCTCATGTATCCCGTGCCACCCAACGTGCTCTAGATGGTGTAAGTCAACTACCCTGGCCAGCAAGATCTCCGGATCTGTCCCCCATTGAGCATGTTTGGGACTGGATGAAGCGTCGTCTCACGCGGTCTGCACATCCAGCACGAACGTTGGTCCAACTGAGGCGCCAGGTGGAAATGGCATGGCAAGCCGTTCCACAGGACTACATCCAGCATCTCTACGATTGTCTCCATGGGAGAATAGCAGCCTGCATTGCTGCGAAAGGTGGATATACACTGTACTAGTGCCGACATTGTGCATGCTCTGTTGCCTGTGTCTATGTGCCTGTGGTTCTGTCAGTGTGATCATGTGATGTATCTGACCCCAGGAATGTGTCAATAAATTTTCCCCTTCCTGGGACAATGAATTCACGGTGTTCTTATTTCAATTTCCAGGAGTGTATTTAAGGATATAGGGATCCTCACAGTAACCTCACAGTATATATATATTCACTTATGAAATTTGTTGTTAATAATCCAGCCCAGTTCAAAAGTAATAGCAGTGTGCATAGCTATAACACCAGGAGAAAGAATGATCTTCACTATGCAGGGTTAAATCTGACTTGGGCACAGAAGGGGGTAAATTATGCTGCCACAAAAGTCTTTGGTCACCTACCAAACAGCATCAAAAGCCTGACAGATAGTCAACCAACATTTAAAAATAAATTAAAAGAATTTCTAGACGACAACTCCTCCTACTCATTGGCTGAATTTTTAGATATAAATTAAGGGAGGGAAAAAACTAACTTAAGCATTAGTGTCATGCAATATTTTGTGTAATGTAATATCTTGTACAGACATCTTTCATTAACCTGACACGTTCCACATCATTACGAAGTGTCATATTCATGATCTATGGAACAAGTATTAATCTAATCTAATCTTTTGTAGAATAGAAGAAGTTCTCAATGAGGAACTTTCTCTGTTTGTTTTGAAATTGTACTTTGCTGTCTGTCAGACATTTTATATCACTGGGTAAGTGATTAAAAATTTTTGTTGCAGCATTGTGCATCAATTTTGTGCTAAATACAACATTATGTGGAGTAATGAATGTCATTTTTCCTTCTAGTATTGTAAGTATGTACATCTTTGTTCCTTTTGAACTGTAGTGGATTATTTACAACAAACTTCATGAGGGAATAGATATACTGTGAAGCAGTAGTCAGAATGCCCAACTCTTCAAACAGATGTCTACCATAGGATTGTGGGTGATCACCACATATTATTCTTACAGCATTTTTTTGCACAATGAAGACTTTCTTTCTTAAAGATCAGTTAAACGAGAACATTACTCCATATGACATTAATGAATGAAAATATGCAAAATATGTCACCTTACCGATTTGTCTCTCCCCAAGATTGCAATGATTCTAAGTGCAAACAAGGCTGAACTAAATTATTTTAGGAGTTACAAAATTTGCTTTTTCCGATTTCAGATCTCATCAATATGGATACCTAAGAATTCTGAAGCTTCCACCCTATTTATTATTTCCTCACTGTGTATTACACTTACCATTGGTATAGTACCCATAGATGTGCAGAACTGGATATGTTGTGTCTTTTTAGAATTGAGGGTGAGACTATTCACAGAAAACCAGTCAACGATACTTTTAAGAACTTTGTTTGCCATTTCTTCTATTTTTGCATGTATGCTTGGAGTGATTACAATACTAGTCTCATCTTCAAAAAGAACTAATTCTGCTTGTTGTATATTAGACAGAGGATCATTTTCATATATCAGGAACAATAGTGGACCTGAGATTGAGCGTTGAGGAATCCCATATGTGACTTCATCCCAGTCAGAATTATGCCCCTGAGTTGTATTGATTGAATTTCTAAGTACACCTTTCTGCATTCTTTTGGTTCGATATGACATTATCCATTGGTTGACCATTCCATCAGTCCCATAAAACTTCAATTTACTTAGGAGAATACTGTTATTGACAGAGTCAAATGTCTTAGGTAGGTTGCAGAAAACACCAACTGGTGCTATTTTATTACTAGATGTCTGTAAAATCTGGTGAGTGAACATGTAAAAGACATTCTCAGTAGAGCAACACTTCTGAAACCCAGACTGTGATTTGCTATGGATCTTATTGTTACTAAGGTGAGATATTCTGAAATATTCCACCACCTCAAAAATTTTAGAAAATAATGTCAGCAGTGAAACAGCTTGGTAGTTATTGATATGTCACTTATCAACTTTCTTTAAGAGGGGTTTAATAATGGCATATTTCTGTCTCTCTAGAAAAATGCCTTGAGTTAGTGAGGCATTACATATTTCAGATGAGACTAAGCTTATTTTGCAGGAACAAATCTTTAGTACTGTGTTGGAAACACTATCAAAACCAAATGAGATTTTTGTGGGAGAATGTATAATTTTCTTAATTTCAGACGATGTTCGTGATACATTCACGTGACTGAATTTTATGGTAGTCACTTTTTCAACATGCTGCTGTGATTTTTCTCTTGAAATGTTTGTCCCTATGCTTTCTACAGTATTTAAGAAGTGGTTATTAAATATATTTGCTACCTATGACTCATCATTTACAGCGCTTCCATTCAGTTGAATAGTGATGTTATCTTCTTCTGTGGCTGGTTGTCCTGTCTCTCGTTTCACTACATTCCGTATAATCTTAAGTCTGTTGTTGAAATTACTGATTTCTGACATTATGTGCATACTTGTTGATTTCTAATTACTTTTCTTACTAATTTTGAGCAATTTTTGTAGTGTGTAACTACTGCAGGATCCCTATTTGTTCCCGCCGAAAGATACATTTCCCTTTTCCTTTCACAGGATACTTTAATCCTTCTAATAGTCCATGGTTTTTACATGGCTGTTTAGTGACCTTCCTGATATGATTATGAAGGAAAGTTATTTTCAAATAATAATATGAACTTATTATTTAATAGATTACATTTATGTTAACATTTAATTCATTATAAATTTCATCTCAAGTCATCTCCTGTAAATTATTCTTAAAATCAATTGTCCTGGAGCCATTAATTATTCTTACTGATTTCCACTGAGGAGTATCCAAACTGTAGGGCACGATTTTATTTATCCTAACTGTGCATCATGAACAGAGAGAGCATTTGTTATTGGATAAACAGTTATTTTCTTGCCTCGAGCTTCACCAAAGAACACATTATCAATTAGAATCCTACTGTCTTTATCCACCTGCGTTGGAAAATAATTATTGTGATCAAATTGTAGAATTCAAATAAGGTTTCCAGATCATTTCTCCTATCAGAATCCCATAGAAGGTGTACATCAAAGTCATCATAGAATATTAACTACTTGCTACTGTCTGACAGATAGCACAGTAAGGAATCCAGGTTCCTCATAAACAAGCGTTCAGTTCATTGTGCTATGGAGTGCGGGGAAAAAACCGCAAATTGGCAATGAGGAGAACAACAACACCAAAAATGCAACAGGAGTGTAATATGTAAGAAATTGTCCACGCAACCTGCCACTGATGATGCTTTGCAGAAAATAAAGGCGAAACGCTTATGGCACTAAAATTGTGTTTTATTCAGTTGCTGTCAGGCGGTCTGTAAGTAAAAATTATCAATATACCGTAATATTACACGCAACTGAGGAAGACAGGACTACAAAAGTTGAAGATGTCCTCATAAACAGTTCAAAATTTCCCTGCTGTGGTCTATATACAGTTAAAATTAAAAGTGAACTATTTTTCAATATTAATTTACAAGCATACTTCTTTGTGCTGATCACTACAAAATCTACTTGTCTTCTGTCTTAATGTACTTCACAACTCCTTCTTTTCCCATATTAGTTCCACATGAGTAAGCTGCTATAGTGTATTCTTTTATATGTAACTTATCTAACTCTGTGGTTATGTGGTGCTCAGACAGGCACAGGAGCTCTCTAAGTTTTCCAAATAGGCAAGAAGCTCTCCTCCCTTATTACTCAGACCTGTAATATTTTGATGAAATAAGCTAACCTTACTTTGCTGTGCATTCGTAAGCATTTTGTGAGACTCTTCTATTACTTTCTTTTCTTTTAAAGCAGGGTGCGTGTATCCCGATTCTAACTTTATAAAGGTGCATGTCTAACACGAGTAACTACAGGGATCTTGCTGTGTGTGATGGTGCCCCCCCACCCTCCTCTGGACATAGTCTGCAAGAAGCTCAGCCAACTGTTGTTGTCCTTTCCTATTCCAGTATAGGTCATGTCTAGTATATCCCCATCTCCCAATTTTAGCAACGTGCATGACACTGGTATGAGAAGGGTAGTGTAAGTGATCCACAAACTACCATTCAGTATCCATGCCATCTCTCTGTTGTAGGATTTTAGAACAGGTTTTGAGCTCAAACATAATGATGCACCTTGAACAGAATATCTCCATGCCAACTGCCAAGTACTCTGATAACACCGGTCTTGAGAAACAAACTTGTGCTTTTCAACCTCCTAGAAGCCACGGATCAAGGCAACCAGGTTGCTAGATGCAGTATTTCATGCCTTTCAAAAAGCATTCGACTCTGCACCACACCTACTCTTATTATCAAAAGAATGTTTGTATGAAGTGTCAAATGACTGGATTGAAGATTTCTTGGTAGGTAGGATGCAACATGTTATGGATGGAGAGTCATTGACAGACATGGAAGCAACTTCAGGCATGCGCTAAGGAAGCATTTTGCGACCCTTACTGTTCCCACTGTATATTAACGACCTGACAGACTTTTTGCAGATAGTGCATTTATATATAATGAAGTGTTATCTGGAAAAAGCTGCACTAATATTCAGACAGAATGTCAACTTATTTTAGATGTTCAGAAACGTGAAATTATGAACTTCACAAAACATGAAAGAATAGTGTTCATGACTGCAGTATCAATAAGTCTCAGTTGGAATGTCAACTTATGCAAATACCTGGGTATTACAATTTGTGCTGATATGAAGTGGAATGATTATATAGGCTAAATCATAGACAAAGTAGGTGGTAGTCTTCTGTTGATTGGTAGGATATGGGGGAACTGCAATGAGTTTGCTCACAAAACACTGTGCAACACATCCTAAAATAATGCTCAGTTGTATGGGATCTAAACCAGAGAGATCTAACAGGGGATACTGAATGTGTTCAAAGAAGGGCAGTACAAATGGTGACATGTTTGGTTGATCCACATGAGTGTGTCAAGAACATGCTGAAAAATCTAAACTGTCAGACACTTGAAGAAAGGAACCAATTATCCCGCCAAAGCTTACTCACAAAATTTCCGGATCAGTCTTAAGTGAAGAATCTAGAGATATTTTTTGCCCCACTAGATATCATCCCTGTGTGACCCATGGGGATAAAATTAGACTAATTACATCAGGTACAGAAGCATTTAAGCAGTCATTCCTCACATGTATAATACACAGCTTTGGCTGGCTGCTCATGGAGTAAACACATGTTGTTGTTGTTGTTGTTGTTGTTGTTGTTGTTGTCTTCAGTCCTCAGACTGGTTTGATGCAGCTCTCCATGCTACTCTATCCTGTGCAAGCTGCTTCATCTCCCAGTACCTACTGCAACCTACATTCTTCTGAATCTGCTTAGTGTACTCATCTCTCGGTCTCCCTCTACGATTTTTACCCTCCACGCTACCCTCCAATGCTAAATTTGTGATCCCTTGATGCCTCAAAACATGTCCTACCAACCGATCCCTTCTTCTAGTCAAGTTGTGCCACAAACTTCTCTTCTCCCCAATCCTATTCAATACCTCCTCATTAGTTACGTGATCTATCCACCTTATCTTCAGTATTCTTCTGTAGCACCACATTTCGAAAGCTTCTATTCTCTTCTTGTCCAAACTAGTAATCGTCCATGTTTCACTTCCATACATGGGTACACTCCAAACAAATACTTTCATAAACGACTTCCTGATACATAAATCTATATTCGATGTTAACAAATTTCTCTTCTTCAGAAACGCTTTCCTTGCCATTGCCAGTCTACATTTTATATCCTCTCTACTTCGACCATCATCAGTTATTTTACTTCCTAAATAGCAAAACTCCTTTACTACTTTAAGTGTCTCATTTCCTAATCTAATTCCCTCAGCATCACCCGATTTAATTTGACTACATTCCATTATCCTCGTTTTGCTTTTGTTGATGCTCATCTTATATCCTCCTTTCAAGACACTGTCCATTCCGTTCAACTGCTCTTCCAAGTCCTTTGGCGTCTCTGACGGAATTACAATGTCATCGGCGAACCTCAAAGTTTTTACTTCTTCTCCATGAATTTTAATACCTACTCCAAATTTTTCTTTTGTTTCCTTTACTGTTTGCTCAATATACAGATTGAATAACATCGGGGAGAGAATACAACCCTGTCTCACTCCTTTCCCAACCACTGCTTCCCTTTCATGCTCGTCGACTCTTATGACTGCCATCTGGTTTCTGTACAAATTGTGAATAGCCTTTCGCTCCCTGTATTTTACCCCTGCCACCTTTAGAATTTGAAAGAGAGTATTCCAGTCAACATTGTCAAAAGCTTTCTCTAAGTCTACAAATGCTAGAAACGTAGGTTTGCCTTTTCTTAATCTTTCTTCTAAGATAAGTCGTAAGGTCAGTATTGCCTCACGTGTTCCAACATTTCTACGGAATCCAAACTGATCCTCCCTGAGGTCCGCATCTACCAGTTTTTCCATTCGTCTGTAAAGAATTCGTGTTAGTATTTTGCAGCTGTGACTTATTAAACTGATAGTTCGGTAATTTTCACATCTGTCAGCACCTGCTTTCTTTGGGATTGGAATTATTATATTCTTCTTGAAGTCTGAGGGTATTTTGCCTGACTCATACATCTTGCTCACCAGCTGGTAGAGTTTTGTCATGACTGGCTCTCCCAAGGCTGTCAGTAGTTCTAATGGAATTTTGTCTACTCCGGGGGCCTTGTTTCGACTCAGGTCTTTCAGTGCTCTGTCAAACTCTTAACGCAGTATCGTATCTCCCATTTCGTCTTCATCTACATCCTCTTCCATTTCCATAATATTGTCCTCAAGTACATCGCTCTTGTATAAACCTTCTACATACTCCTTCCACCTTTCTGCTTTCCCTTCTTTGCTTAGAACTGGGTTGCCGTCTGAGTTCTTGATATTCATACACATGGTTCTCTTCTCTCCAAAGGTATCTTTAATTTTCCTGTAGGCAGTATCTATCTTACCCCTAATGAGATAAGCTTCTACATCCTTACATTTGTCCTCTAGTCATCCCTGCTTAGCCATTTTGCACTTCCTGTCAATCTCATTTTTGAGACGTCTGTATTCCTTTTTGCCTGCTTCATTTACTGCATTTTTATATTTTCTCCTTTCATCAATTAAATTCAATATTTCTTCTGTTACCCAAGGATTTCTAGCAGCCCTCGTCTTTTTACCTGCTTTATCCTCTGCTGCCTTCACTACTTCATCCCTCAAAGCTACCCATTCTTCTTCTACTGTATTTCTTTCCCCTATTCCTGTCAATTGTTCCCTTATGCTCTCCATGAAAGTCTGTACAACCTCTGGTACTTTCAGTTTATCCAGGTTCCATCTCCTTAATTTCCCACATTTTTGCAGTTTCTTCAGTTTTAATCTACAGGTCATAACCAATAGATTGTGGTCAGAGTCCACATCTGCCCCTGGAAATGTCTTACAATTTAAAACCTGGTTCCTAAATCTCTGTCTTACCATTATATAATCTATCTGATACCTTTTAGTATTTCCAGGGTTCTTCCATGTATACAACCTTCTTTCATGATTCTTAAACCAAGTGTTAGCTATGATTAGGTTGTGCTCTGTGCAAAATTCTACTAGGCGGCTTCCTCTTTCATTTCTTAGCCCCAACCCATATTCACCTACTATGTTTCCTTCTCTCTCTTTTCCTACAGTCGAATTCCAGTCACCCATTACTATTAAGTTTTCGTCTCCCTTCACTATCTGAATAATTTCTTTTATTTCATCGTACATTTCTTCAATTACTTCGTCATCTGCAGAGCTAGTTGGCATATAAACTTGTACCACTGTAGTAGGTGTGGGCTTCGTATCTACCTTGGCCACAATAATGCGTTCACTATGCTGTTTGTAGTAGTTTACCCGCATTCCTATTTTCCTATTCATTATTAAACCTACTCCTGCATTACCCCTATTTGATTTTGTGTTTATAACCCTGTAGTCACCTGACCAGAAGTCTTGTTCCTCCTGCCACCGAACTTCACTAATTCCCACTATATCTAACTTTAACCTATCCATTTCCCTTTTTAAATTTTCTAACCTACCTGCCCGATTAAGGGATCTGACATTCCACGCTCCGATCCGTAGAACACCAGTTTTCTTTCTCCTGATAACGACATCCTCTTGAGTAGTCCCCGCCCGGAGATTCGAATGGGGGACTATTTTACCTCCGGAATATTTTACCCAAGAGGACGCTATCATCATTTAATCATACAGTAAAGCTGCATGTCCTCGGGAAAAATTACGGCTGTAGTTTCCCCTTGCTTTCAGCCATTCGCAGTACCAGCACAGCAAGGCCATTTTGGTTAATGTTGCAAGGCCAGATCAGTCAATCATCCAGACTGTTGCCCCTGCAACTACTGAAAAGGCTGCTGCCCCTCTTCAGGAACCACATGTTTGTCTGGCCTCTCAACAGATACCCCTCCGTTGTGGTTGCACCTACGGTACGGCCATCTGTATCACTGAGGCACGCAAGCCTCCCCACCAACGGCGAGGTCCATGGTTCATGGGGGGGAGTAAACACATAATGTGCCACAATCTGATCATAGACCGAGTGAGGTGGCGCAGTGGTTAGCACACTGGACTCACATTCAGGAGGACGACGGCTCAATCCCGCGTCCGGCCATCCTGATTTAGGTTTTCCGTGATTTCTCTAAATCGCTCCAGGCAAATGCCGGGATGGTTCCTCGGGAAGGGCACGGCCGACTTCCTTCCCCGTTCTTCCCTAATCCGATGAGACTGATGACCACGCTGTTTGGCCTTCCCCCAAACGAACCAATCTGATCATAATTTTCAAGTTGGTATTTTCTTGGACACAAGTGTTCACAAGAATGATTCACTTGGATTTTGCTCATTTAATATTCTGACACAAGAAGAAGGAAGGGCAATTGGTGTTTTACATCCTGCCCACAGCTAAGATTATGAGAGATTAGCGTTGCTTAAATTTCTTACTACCGGATGGCAGGGAAGCGATCATGGCCCTTTTGAGCAACCATCCTGGCATTTGCACAGAGTGACACGGGTGACTGCAGAAAACCGATATGTGAATAGCTGACCTGGGAACTGAATGTGTATCTCTTGCATATGAGTTGAGAGTGTTAGTTATTATGCCATTTCGATAAGTTTCTCTGAAGATATTGTTAAATTACTATTTACTGAGACACTTGGTGGGCTTTTTGAGAAGCTATCTATGTGAATGAGCCTTTTCAGTTTTCATTTTTTTTTTTAATAAGTACAGAAATAGGTTGACTGTAGATATGATTTGAGGCTAAAGTTAACCAGTTTTAATACAGATATTGATTCTCTTGTGGGTACAGTAGTTACTTATTTACAGGAATTACTTATTTACATAAACCATGGAAAACCTATAACCAGCTGGCTGGACTAATTTGAACTGTTGCCACAAGTGTACGGTCCACACATTTAAAAGTTTGGGAACTGCTGACATGTCGGAGTTTTACATTTAGATTGTAGTTGTCAAAATAAGTTCACTTTTTGACATTTTATCTCCAAAGTTCACTTTTATGCTGAGCTTACATTTTTAAGATGCTTCAAGTATTTTTGGGATTTGTTTACATTTTAAATTAAAGCTGATTCCTGGAAGGCTTTTCCCTTTCCACCATGTATCTGTCATAAGTTTGCATGATGGTGTCATGCTTTAAGCAGCTTCCTTTTAATTTTTGTGTTTACCATCATCTGTATCTTACCAAGCAAGTGGCACATTGGTAAGACAGGGGATTCATATTTGGAGTGGCAACAGTTCAAATACTAGTCCATCCAGCCAGATATAGGTCTTCCTTGTTTTCTTTTAGCTTGAAAAGGACTCAGCCAACTTCATTCCCCAACCTTACCACATTTATGAATGTACACCATCTCTAATGACATCATCAAGACTTTAAACCTTAATATTGTTCTCCTGCTTGTTTTGAGCAGACAAACAACTGAATACATACCTCTCATACCTATTTTGTTTGAAATAACTCTTTCATTTCTTTGAGTTGTTTGTTGTTTTGTTCTCTCTCATTGTACAGTACTTAAATTTTGTACGAACTGCAAACTCAGATTCAAATCATCAGGTGTTGCTCCCCTGCATGAAGTTCCTGCATGTTTTCTTCACTATATGGAGTTTCCACTCTTGAACCATTCTTTCATTGCCTTCACTGCTTCTTCTGTGTATATATTGATCAGTAGGGATGAAAGCTTGCATCCCTGTCTTACACCCTTTTTAATCCGAACGTTTTGTCCTTGGTCTTTCCAGCCTTATTCCCTACAGCTTACGCCTATTTTTCCCAGAATTTCAAACATTGTACACCATTTTACATTGTTGAATGCTTTTTCTAGTTTTGCTTCCATTATCAACTACAACATCAGCCTGCCTCTCTGGTGCCTTTACCTCTCCTGAAGCCACACTCATTGTCGTACAGCATGTCCTCAATTTAATTTTCCATTCTTCTGTATGTTATTCTTATCAGCAGCTTGGATGCATGAGCTGTTAAACTGATTGTGTGAAATTACAGTCTGTCTTAACTTTCTTTACTATAATGGCATGAATTTCATGTGAAAGTTTTCAAATCTTATAATGAAACACTAAATTAATATTTCATTTCTCCATTTTCATTTTGCACTTTGTCACTAAAACATGCCCTTGATTTTAGCACATTTTATTATATAAAATAAGTTAATTGGTGCACTAAATACCTATTTAAAACTTATTTTCAGGTCAATGTTTTAATTATTTTATGCTCGTTTTACTGTTGTGTGTATTGCTTGACATCACTATACATATTTTTACCTGTTCCAAACACTTCTTTCATTACTTTTCAACAGTAGAAAATGATATAAATTCTATAACCAATATTGAAAATTCTTGTAGTATCACTGTCTCATTTGCAGGAGGAGTGACTGGTGTTTTTGAAGTAGAGGAACTTGTGAGTATCCTCAGGAGAGAGAATATGTTAGATATTTTTGTTGTGTCAGTACCCCCTGAAATTAAGTATGTGAATTACATGGTAATAGTCACTGGAAAATCACCAAGGCATATGTATGCAACGGCAGAATTTATAAGAAGAGTTTTCAAAAAGAAACGACACCCACATGATAGAATACCAGAGATAGAAGGTAAAGACTCAAAGGACTGGATTGCCATGGATCTAGGTACAGTACAGTTTTGTATCTTAGTTGTGTATCTTAATTTTTAGCAGTTTTGATAGATAATTTTGGAAACATTAAGACAACATTGATACAGCTTGAGGAATGAGAAATTCACATAATTATCTTTACATAAGTTGTTTGTATCTTTAGTTAAATTCTGAATCCTACAGTATCTTGGAAGTTAGTATTTGCCAAAAACTGAATCAAATTTTTAACAGTGTTTTTATAAAATGCACAAATCAGTGTTAAGTAGCAATTTTGTAAGCTAATTTAGTTGATTAATAGGGCAGTTAAAGATATAGTAAAAGAAAAAGACGAAAGGTTGATCTTTGCAGATGATATGGTAATATGAGGTGATAAAGAGGTAGAGATGTACAGTTACAGTTTGCTGTGTGGAAGGAAATAATGAAAAGGTATGGATTAAAAATAATAAAGATAAGAGTGAAGTAATGGTATTTGGAAGAGAGAAAGGGATCAACAGAAATATTACCTTGAATGAAGAACCCCTCAAAGTGGTAGAAAGTTTCACTTATTTAGGGAGTGAAATATCTAGGGATGGAAGAATAACTAACAAAATTAATAGGAGGTTACAGAAGGGAGGCAATTTCTACCAAACAATAAAACACCTGATTTGGAATAATGAAGTTTCAGAAAGAGCAAAACTCCTTATTTATAAGAATTATTACATCCCTATTGTCACCTATGATGGAGAAACATGGACAATGACAGAAAGGGACTGGAGCAGACTGCAAGCAGGGCAAATGAAATTTCTCAGAGCAGTTAAGGGAAAAACAAGAATGGACAGAGTAAGGAATGTAGAGATTAGAAAGGACTTTAAACAAGAAAGTATGAGAGAAGAAATTGAAAGAAAGAGATTAAGATGGTATGGGCGTGTTAAGAGGATGCATGGGCAGAGACTCCCCAAAATTATGGAAGAACTAAAGATGGATGGGAAAAGACCTAGAGGGCACCCAAGAACACGGTGGAAAATGGGAGTGAGAATATCTGTAGAAAGGAGAGGTGTGACCTGGCAGCCAGTGGAGTAAGAAAAGTGGTGGGAGGACCAAGCCAAATGGAGAGGACTCGTCAGCACCCAGACCCAGCAGTAGCTGGAGTGGGATTCGGATATAGATAGAATTTAGTTGAGTACACTGGCTGGAATGGCACTGAAAGAGTGCTGTAGTGCACTTCAAATAAATGTCAGTTTCTCCAACATATCTACAGAACTACAAATGACAGTATTAATAAATCACTACATTTATTCAAGATGCAGTATATGTAGTCTGAGTCATATGAAGAGACTCTGGATAAATTACACAAGTCCTTTAAAGCTCTCTTAGAAGTAAAATCCAAACTGGATGAGCTATAAAAAACATCCCCAGGCTGTGGCTAAGCCATATCTCCGCAATATCCTTTCTTTCAGGAGTGCTAGTTCTGCAAGGTTCACAGGAGAGCTTCTGTAAAGTTTGGAAGGTAGGAGATGAGGTACTGGCAGAAGTGAAGCTGTGAGGACGGGGCGTGAGTCGTGCTTGGGTATCTCAGTCGGTAGAGCACTTGCCCGCGAAAGGCAAAGGTCCCGAGTTCGAGTCTCGGTCCGGCACACAGTTTTAATGTGCCAGGTAGTTTCATATCAGCGCACACTCCGCTCGTGAGTGAAAATTTCATTCTGGATGAGCTATACATTCCTGATTCAGAGTCCAGTTGAGGCTAGCTTTTTGGACATAGTGTAGTCTGTAAATATTTGTAAATTGGAGTAGAAATCTGGAAAATCACTCAAAGGTTACTCGATGACCATGGCTAAGCAACTCATGGATAAACACTTGTAGAATGCAGACGTAGCTGCTAATCATTTCACTTCACTGGAGTTGTGGCTGGTTTGGAGCTGTGGCCTCCTAAATACTGGCCAAGTGGATGATTCCTTGCACACACTCTTTTTGCGTGCGTGACTGGCATAAGGAAATAGTTTGCTGACTTTGACACCGCCTATGGCGCAATCTGGCTGAGTGGAAACTTCCACAAGACTGACCGTAAACATGTTATTATGCTATTGACATCAGCCGAGTAGGCAGCCTGGTAGGCTAGGCTATAGTGCATGGGGTATCAGCCCCAGGGTACAACAACACCACAGATAAAAGTAATGATACTGACAGGAAACATGGCTGTGTAAGAAGATAATGGTAATAAAGGGCAATAATGACAATATTTTTGGTGGAGTAGCATCTCAAAAACAAAAATTACTAGAGTAGGGCAGACATTCGAAAAAATAAAAAATGTGGTAAGATTCCCCAGCTTTTTGAAATTTTCCTGCTTTGTGTAATGATTGTTCTGGGCTATGTTTTCATTTGACAATTTCCTTCCTGTTGAGACTGTTTGACAAAAAGATATGGGAAGCATACAGTTAATAATATAAATTTATGTACTTTATTGATTGATTGTGGTTGTGGATACAGTAAATGGGCCAGGATTCCTGTGTTCCAGTAATATTTATATGTATAATCATCATTTATTTGAAGCAGTTCCTTTATTTCAGGTAATATTGCATTGCACATTTTTTCCAAAACTGCAAGACTGACTTATGACCTGGAATCATTATGGTCTGTTGGAGCTGAATATGACAGACTTAGTAACAAGAAAGATGATCCAGTGGTGGAATTACTCTTGCAGCATTCTGTATTTTTAGGTGACATAAAGCCTTCAGAAACCAAAGGTTAACCTAAAGCAGAAAGCTGTTTTGTGCCTTTAATTGTAGTTCACTGAGTAAAGACTGTGATTGTCTTTTTTCTGTACATTGCTGTAGTGAACAATAAAAAGATAAATTTCCTAGGTTCCAGCAGCATTGTCAAATAGATTGTTACATAATATTTTGAGTGCGTGAATTGTCTTTAGGTGCTGTGAGCAGCGATCTCTGATATAATCACTGCCAGAAACAGTAACCAATTGAAGTCAAGACACAATCACTTTAGTTCCAGAAGAAGCTGAGCAACCATCAAATTGTTTATGAAAAATGAAACCAAAGGACTTAACTGAATCAGGAAATCATATTTTATCAAGAATTGTACATTCAATGTAAAATATTTGTGTTTAATTTATTGTGTGTTAATGGATTAGGATTGTTTGCTTCTATGTATATATTATATAAATATATTTTTATAACAATCAGAGTGTGTCATAGTTAATTTCAGCATTCACTAAAACTTCTACTTTATTCTTTAATGCAAGTAAATAATCTTCATTGTGTGGACTGATTATTGAAAAATTTGACACCTGTCTATGATCCAAACAGACTTTCACATACTGAACAATTATAAGCATGTAACAGAAAAACACATTATTATATTTGTGTCAGGAAAATACTTTATCGTGTAATGTGTTAAAAATATTATCTGAGTACAAAGTATAAAATTCTCCATTTCTACTTTCCCATGTCAGCTCTACTGTCAACTAATTAGATTCACAGGAGGTCTGGACATTCACTTATTTGCATGTTACTTACAGTTCTACAGTGGCTTGTAAAAATCACAAGTATATCTGTGCATGAAAAAGTTGTCTTGGGATGCATCATTGTTAATAATCCAAAAGGTTGAGATCGGGGGAACAGACAGGACCATGCAACTGCTCTCCCCTACTTTGTATCTGACATGGTAGATGTCATTCAGTGCATCTCAAACAGTGCTAATGAAATGTATTCAGAGGTCTTCATGTATAAACCACATCTTCCTCTTATTACAGTGACATGTCCTGAAGCGAATTGTAAAAAGCACCAGTAAGCTCAGCTGGGAAAATGTATGGACCTACCAGATAGTTCAGTCACCTACAGTTCCTACTCATACATTAGGTTGCTGCATAAGTTTCTAATGTTTTTCTGTAATTTTAATAAACATAACAGATACATAGAATAGAGACTTCAGTCATCAATAATATATTCTTCTTCACTGTTTACAACTGTCTGCCAATGCTGGAGTAACTTTTCATTTCCGTGACTGTAGAAATCATGTGGTTTTGAGACAAAGCAATTGTTTAACCGTGTTCCGAGTGCATTTTCATCTGGAAAAGAAGTACCTTGAAGGTTGTTTTATAGAGAGCAGAGAAGGTGGGAACCTGAGGGTGCAAGATCATGTGAATAAGTTCAATGCAGAATGACTTCCCAACCCATCTCCTGTAGAGTATTTTTTGTTAGTCTAGTAGCACGCATGTGGGCATTATCATGGAGTTGCAATAGTTCACACAGTCTTCCCACTCATTCTTATTGAATTCTGTCTGCAAGACGTCTCAGTTATCAACAATAAATGTCAGCAGTGATGGCTATATCTTAGGGAAGTAATTTGTGGTACACCATACTGTTGCTGTTTCACCAGATGCATAACATTATATTTTGTGGATGCACACAGGTCTTTGCATGGGAGTGGCTGCTTTGTTTGGAGTCAACCATTCCTTTCTTGTCCTCATAATAGTATGAAGACGCCACTTTTTGTCACCAGTAACTATACAGGATATGAATTGTTGGTATTGTTCATAAGCCAATTGATGACAAACAAGCAGAGATGTACAAATGGCCACCCTGTGATTTTTATAATTTTAACTTAGAGCTTATGGTAACCCATACACCTGATTTTTGATACTTCCTCATTGCATGGAAATGTTGCACAATTGAATGATCACAATTCATCATTTGCCATTTCTTCAGTCCTTTGACATGGATTTTTGTGGATTAATGTGTTTAAATGATCTTCATCAACAACCGAAGGTCTTCCTGAACATAGAGTGTCATTACTGTCAAAATGATTCTCCTTAAAATGAGAAAACTGTGAATATTTCTGGGTGCCTACACTGCTATCATCCCTTTGTTGAACTCACATGGAAGAATATGTTGAAATGTTCTAACTTCTCCACTTGGCACTCCGTTTTCTAGCATCCACAGCTTCACTCAGAATCTCAAAATGACAATATGTAAACTCAGATACAAACAGTGAACCATAAATAAAAAATGATAGTTGATAAATAAACACACGGCACCTAGAATATGAACCTTCAAAAGAAGAATGCTACCTACTTATGCAACAACGTAATATTAATTTTAAATTGCTGCTGATTTATGCCCTGAATTGTACCTCGAGGATTTTCATTTGGCCACTGATATTCTTTTTAAAGAAATGACTGCATTGAATCTTCCATTGCATTGGGAAAAAACCTGTTTTTAATGGCTTTGAGTGCTTCAGATCCCTCTTTGTGTCCCTCATTTTGACTGTCAATGACCAAAGTATCTATTTCACACAGATCATCCAATACCCTAAGTTTTAACCATCTTTTATATGGCATTGTGGTTACATTTCAGTTGTGCTGCATGTTTATGGGCTATGACAGAATTTACGGTATTATTTTATTGTTAATAAGCACTACAAGCTAGTTTTGTATGATCACAGTATGGAAGTTGTTTGTACTAAATCTGGAAGTTATTTTGTAGAGAGTAATCAGAAGTTGAGAGTCAAAAGGCTTAAAAATCACAGAATATTTTCAATAATGAATTTATTACTTACACAATGTTGCAATTTTTGACAGTCTCACTTTTTGTACTATGATTAACCGCCATTTTTTTTAATTAGTACCCAAAGTTACTGTAATTAAAAATATAGTTCATAAAATAGAAAGAAACTTCCACATGGGAAAAATATATTAAAAACAAAGATTCCAAGACTTACCAAGCGGGAAAGCGCCGGTAGACAGGCACAATAAAAAAAAAGTTCATATTCCAGGTGCCGTGTGTTTATTCATCAACTATCATTTTTTATCTATAGTTCTGTTTGCACCATGGTTCATGGTCCACATTAACTGTAACATTAACTGTAATTCCCCCTGTAGTTAGTTGGGCAAGTCAATTCAAAGACTGGAAGCAGGCAACAGTATGACACCTCTTATATTACCATGTCTAGCAAAGCATTGTGGCATTCAAACCACCCTTCAGGTTGATGACAGCACTACTTTTACTTATTGATATGTCTGTCACTATTAAGTAAACTTGGCTTTAATATTGATGTGTGTATCACTATTAAGTACTTGGTTTTTGTACTTGAAGCTTAATAATGAGCACAATGCTTGGCAATCAGACAGGATCAAATCTCGTAAACACGTTAGTTAACTTAGCAAGCGGTGATGCTTTGTTATGAGACTGCATATTTAGAATCTTCTGTCATTCACTAGTAGTACTAGCCAGATTAGGATGATCTTCACACCCATGCTCACTTGTATCAAACATCCCATTGTCATTGCAATATTTTAAGTAAATCATAAATATTCTACCTCAGGAGAATTTCCTTATATGATTTCATAAATGTGTCTTTATACCACATGTTTAACTCTTTATTTAATTCTGGAGATTGCTGGGTGGTATACAAACAATGCAAAGAATAAAGGTAACCGCTCAGTGTATAGTTGAGCAGTAAGTAGTTAATACGCCCATAAACGAGACTGAAATCATCTCTAAACTTTTGGACAACGTCCATCCTTGAAACTAAAATGCAAGCGTAAAGGGTAAGAAGGGTGATTGCTGCGGAATGAGAAGCAGAAATGGAAATAGAAATAAATGTAACACTGGCAAGCTCTCCCGGATTCAGGCAGAGGAAGTGGGGATTAGCTTGGGGGAGGGGAAGTTTGCAGCTGATTTGAAACCTTTTATCTAGGAGGTGATAGGATTGCATACCTACATTGCTTTGAATGTATGCAGAAAAAATTATTATTGTAGCTTGACAACAGCTATTTATCTGATTGCTGTTGTGTACGAAAGAGCTTTGGTGGTAGTCATAATGTAGTGTAAGTAGAACACTAACAAGCATGCTCTGCGCTTTCAGCATGTGATAGCTGACTGACTTAACATTGAGTTAACTCTAGCAACTGGAACAGTTTTACGCGGGTGGCTAGAAAGCATATGGGGCATCATATCTTTCCTCACTGACTAATGTTTTCGATGCTGCTGTGCATCTTAGTAACCATAAACTACAATCAGTTACATGCGTGCAAGGAAGATATTATCACCTTCCTTCGCACCCAATCAAAGAGGGACGTAGGTGAGGGAGTGAGAGGGAAGTTGCCCATAAGAAAGAAAATAGCACAAGTTTCAAGACTTTTTAATGGCATTTCAGCTTCATGAACGCCTGGAAAAGTCTTGCAGTATTATTTAGGTGCAATACTGTCTGATGCTTATGTTAACTCAGCACTCACTTGATGAACTGGAAGTGTGTGTTCAACTGTTGTGGACTGAGGATCCAGAATTTTGGGGGTTCAGAGAGCACATGTATAAAAAAGGCAGTATTTAGCCTACACTTTGTAAAATGAACTTCTCCTTCAGCAATATGGGCAAGTAGGTCTTGTCCAGTCAGGCTAGGAGAAAGGAGCATGCTGAGCCTGAGGCTACTAGAAAGGTAATGGCGCCTATATTCACGTTAGTCTCGGCAAACAGCTATGGCCCCAATATTACTGCATCGAACATAGCCTCTGCGGTGCCACCTGCCACTATTTGGACACATCCAGATGATCATCAACTCCAACAATGGAAAGAACACTCCTGATGTTGTCCTTGTCTTCGTAGGTGGACTGTAAAGTAAAGTTAACAATTTCACTGAAAAAAGTATATCACTAATTAGTCTCCATGTATTTTTACTCTGCTGTGGGCCATTAGAGAATGTGTCCAGCAACAAGGGCCTACCTGAGGCAATCGTATCATGCACTTATGCAGGAACTTCTGGATGATGGATGACAATGCTAGATTACATGCAGAAGAAAGCTGTAACAATGACAGAGAACCATTTGTGTCTTTTGGCTGTTGTGAGACACCAATATTCTTGGGAAGCTGTCAGTCTTGTCAATATCTTATCAGATATGTTCTCAGACACTGACATTGATTCCAAAGTGCAGGTTTAGAAGTCAGAAGTAAATTATAGAATTGTGTTCAGACTGGGGCCATTTTTCACTCAACAACTACAAGATACTGTTGCTGCCTGTGACATGGTTGCCCTTCGGTTTGATTAGAATTTGAGTTAGGTTAGCCAAAACCAAAAGCAAAAACTCTTTTTACACTTCTGGGATAGTGCATTGGCCCAGGTCTTGAGCAGGAATCTCACTTCATTGTTTTTAGGAAAAGGTGTTGAAAAGGTTTAGCTGAAGGATCTAAGGCAAATACATCCCAACCTAGGGTAAGTCTGGAAAGGTGAGTTATTCAGGTGTCCATGGAAAGCCCCATTGTTAACAGTGCGTTCCGAAGAGAACTAAAAAGCAAGCTTAAAGTTGATGGTAATCCAGAGGATCCCAGGCTTTTGGGCTTTGGGACATGTGCATTACATGCAGTGCAAGGTGTTTTAAAGACATGTACTAGCACTGGTTGGAATCTTGTTCAGTTTCTGAGAGCTTTATATAATCTATTTCAAAACATTCACTCTGGCTGAACTGATTTCACCAATACTACAGGCACTTCTGTTTTTCCACAGAAGTTCTGTGCCATTTAATGGGCAGAGAATAAAATGGCAGCTAGCTGATTCTTCCATCTTTTCTTGGTAGAACAACTTACTTATAAATGAAAAAAATAATATTGTTTATGTTCTACAGTATTAATTTATTGAATTAACAAGTTGTTGACTCACAAGGCCACCATAAAACCTTAACTATCATCATCAATGAAGTTACAATGTTTTTAAACAACAACAGAAAAGATGTTACTTACTTTTGTGGTTGGCAGGAGAGCCAACCGTATGGTTAAAGGAGGCTGATGTGCACGAATTTTAGCTCACGCAGGCTGGCGTGAGGTCTGGAACATGACAAGGGAATTAGAAGTGAGAAAAACGGACGGAGCAGGTGGAATACTTATCTTTAATCCATTAATAACGAACGGCGCTCTTTATGATACATGATTCACAATATCAATAGTACGGATACTGGCGCCTTGCTAGGTCGTAGCAAATAACGTAGCTGAAGGCTATGCTAACTATCGTCTCGGCAAATGAGAGCGTAATTTGTCAGTGAACCATCGCTAGCAAGTCGGCTGTACAATTGGGCGAGTGCTAGGAAGTCTCTCTAGACCTGCCGTGTGGCGGTGCTCGGTCTGCAATCACTGATAGTGGCGACACGCGGGTCCGACGTATACTACCGGACCGCGGCCGATTTAAAGGCTACCACCTAGCAAGTGTGGTGTCTGGCGGTGACACCACACTTATCTATAGTGAGGCACAAATATAGAATAAACGGACTGCCAGAGATGGTGAACACGTGGGTCTGCCTGGCTGAAAGCTTTGTTTGACAGTCTTTTTGTTTCGCCTATCTACAACTCAGAATCTCCACTATATTACTGAGTAACAACTATCCTTTTCATAATATTGTTAATTTTAAATTAAATCATTACTTAGGCACTGTTTTTTGAGTTTAGTGTTAATATTTTTTCTAGTCTGCTCCCTTTACTTTTATTTACTATTCAACTTTAAACTTTTTAATTGCATTACCACTCCACTGTCGAAGATGATATTTATTGTGTGTTTGTGCCTCACTCTAGATGAGTAACATATTTTCCAATGTTGTTTAAATGTATTGAATCCTCTTTAATGGCAATAAACAGTTAAAGTCTGATGATGGCCTTGCCAGATGACAACTGGTTAATTCAATAAATTAATTGGTAGAACTTATCCAGTCTTGTGTTTTTCAGGGTTCATCAAATGTTAATAGCTGTTGAAAAGTATGTGAAGCTAGTAGAAAGGACAAGGAAAGAACAGTAGATAAAAATGAAACCTAAGGTCTCTATCTGAGTTCCTAAGAGTCATATCTACCAAGTAGTGGTTGAGTCTTTTAGGGTCAAATGCTGCAAGGTCATCTCTTTCTTGAGACTATGGCTGTTCAGGTTGAGCTGCTTCTGACTAAATTTTAGTCAGATGCCCCCCTAGCTCCTTTCCCCTATACTTCCTTCCAATCTATAGTCACAGAGTTAATGAGGAAATTTTTCAAATCAGAAGTTTTGGAGTAACAGGCTGTCTGTAACACATATCTGATGACCTGGTTTTTTACAACCACAGTAATTGGATACAGAAACAAAAAAGCTCTCGGTCAAGTTGACACACCAGAGAAAGATATCTATAAGTGTCTTACATTTATAAAGAGTACAGTTTCTTAAATGCTGGATAATTGCCCCTGGTATATTCATTTACAAAGAGCATCATGTGTCTGGACCCAGAAGTGACAATTAAGGCGGATCTTGTGAACAAATCATTAGGCATAGCACTGTTGCATGTCACTGTCACATGCTTTGATGGTCAAGGGGTGATGCCATTGTCCTTGAGTTCCAAAACATTTTAGAGATCAGGCCAGTGAAGGAAATCCCCAAAGAACTTCATGGGGATTGTGATTGCATTGATCAGTTCTGCCTGACTGTCATTGGGGATAAGAGTGGTCATTAAAAATTGAAGAGATTTACCAAGCTTGCTTTCATTCTCTTCCATTGAAGTGATACCTTTGAAAGAGGTTTCTTTCACATTTCCCATGCTCTGTTGGAAAATTTGACTGAAGCCTCCCTCAAAGCCCTTTGTACAAGATCTGCTCAAAAAATTCCAGAACATTCGTAATTTCGCGCCAATGGTGCGCTTAAGCGTAATGTGATTGGCATCCCTGCACACGCCTGTGTTTAATATGTAACTGCCAGAAGTTTCATTGTTGTATGTCTGTTAGTACTGTGTAGAACATTGTATTGCACAGTTTGCGAATTTCGAGATGGGAGAGTTAGAGGAGCAACATGGGAACGTCAACGAAATTGTGTGTGTCAATCGAAGACTGACGGTCCAAGAGGTTGCAGAAGAATGTAACATTTCAGTTGGATCATGGCATGAAATCCTGACAAACCTGCGTCTATGCATTACGTTGCTGCCAAGTTTGTTCCACAGCTCATGAGTCAAGACCAGAAAGACCGCCTCGCAATCTGCAAAGGGCTTTTGGACTGTGCAAATGAGAATGAGGTGTGCCTTTAAAGAATATTAACTGGTGATGAGACGTGAGTCTACGGTTGATGTTGAGACCAGGATTCAATCTTCACAATGCGTCGGGAAAGCTACTCCAAGACTAAAAAATGCTCGTCAGATCTGGTCAAATTTCAAAGCCATGCTGAGAGTTTTCTTTGACTTTGAAGAATTAGTTCATCGCGAATTCATGCCACAGGGACAAATTGTCAATTTATGGTACTAGCAGGATGTGTTGCAATGCCTGCGAGAAAATTTGAGAGCAGCCTGAAATGTGGCGAGACAATTCATGGCTCTTGCATCACAATAGCGCTACCGCACATTCATCACTGTTGGTGCATGATTATTGCACAAAGAATGAAATCACTGTGCTTACTCATCCTCCATACTCTCCAGATGACTTTTTTTTTTTTTTTTTTTTTTTTACAGAGTTAAAAACCTCATTGAAAGGATGAAGATTTTTAACAATAGAAGAGAGAAAAGAAAATTCACTGATGGCACTTCGCGCAATGGAACAACAGGCATACCAATACCGCTAGATGGCGCTGTCATGGTTCAAACGGATATCAACTGCGTTTTTTTAAAATAGGAACCCCAATTTTTTATTACATATTCGTGTAGTACGTAAAGACTATTGCAGCACCACCCGTCACACAGCGAAAAAAGTGTTTCAATTAAAACATTGATATCTCTTTACGTTCTAAACGAATATGTTATTAAAATTGGGGGTTCCTATTTAAAAAAAAACGCAGTTGATAGCCGTTTGACCTATGGCAGCGCCATCTAGCGGGCCAACCAAAGCGCCATCTGGTTTCCCCCTTCAAGCAATACAAGTTTCGTTCTTTGTAGTTTTTTCGTTTGACGCTTATTTCGTGAGATATTTGGCCCGGTCACGATCAATGGACCACTCTCTCTCTCTCTCTCTCTCTCTCTCTATATATATATATATATATAAGAAGAGAGTGGCGCAAACCAACCTCAGAGATGAACACTATATATATATATATATATATATATATATATCCACGGCATTCATAATGTGCTGCATGTATGATATCCTTGGTCGTGCCCAGCGAGTTCTTCTGTTAATAGCTCCTTCTGCTATTGGTCCAATGACATTATTGTGTCTTAAATTGTGTGGTAGTAGTTTGTCTCTGTTTCTTTCGACGTGTCTCCTCAGAGATCTGGTTTCCTCTACTCTTCTTAGCAGCACTTCATCGCCAGCTCTGTCTCTACAGCTGATCTCC
The DNA here is from genome assembly GCF_023897955.1 of Schistocerca gregaria. Taxonomy (NCBI): domain Eukaryota; kingdom Metazoa; phylum Arthropoda; class Insecta; order Orthoptera; family Acrididae; genus Schistocerca; species Schistocerca gregaria. The sequence goes on from NC_064924.1 coordinate 95,117,912, forward strand.
ATTATCCTTCCGTAGCACCAGGTCTCCAGAACTTCTAGCCATTTTCTCTCTTGTTTTCCTACTGTCCAAGTTTACACTCATGTAGGAACACACACCCCATAAAAATGCTTTCATAATCCGTTTCCATATTTCCAGACTGATGTTCTTACTGGTGAGTAAGTTCTTTCTTAAATGAAAAACAATTTTGGCCCGTTGTACTCAGCTCACAATTTCTTTCCAGCTTCTACGATCCCTTGTAATCCTGCTTCCCAAATAGATAAATTTCTCTGTCATTTCTAGCTCCTAATCCTGTTTTGCCAGGAAAATTGTAAGAAGGTTATTGGACAATTTAATCAAGATATGGTCAAGATAGCGTTCAACATGCATCAACTCACGAGGAACGATCAGCGCTTTTAGCATGTCCGACGTAGTAATGTGTCACGTCTGGAACATTCTATATATCTCATCCCTAATTAATTAATTAGTTAGGCATTGTGATAAAAAAAAAGAAGGTGCTCTTGGCACTTCTCGTTTTGGGAAACCGCCGTTAAACACCAGACAAACGATTTACGCCACAGAGATTTAAAAGGAACCGCCACGCTTGGCATCTCCATATGGGAGAAAGCCAATAGACTGCTTGTGACTGATGAAGTAGTAAGTAGTTTGAGCAGTGAACGTCATGTATGAATTTGACAAACTGTAAATAACCTGAATAGGTGTGGCAGTAAACGTCTTGAGCAGTGGATTTTTCTTGTTAATGTTGGTATCGACCATTGATCAGTGTGTAATTGGCACGATAAGAAGGATCTGAACAGTGAATATTAGATCTGAACTTTAAAAATAACCAGTAGGCATTGAGTCATTAGTGTGGTACGAAATGTTCTGAACAATGAATGGTAAGTGTGAAATTTATTAATTGGCATTGGATAGTGAATATTTGTTGTGGTAGAAACTATTTTGAGTAGTTAAGATTACATTTGGCAAACTTTTAACATTGAACTTTAGGAGAAACTTTTGACTTTGATCTGTTATTGAGGGCTACATTGTTATGAATGGTGACGTTGTATATTCCTGCATACCACATCCTGCAATGTTGATTATATAGGGTGGGCGTGACTAATTCTCTACTAAAAATTGCTTATAACTTTTAAAATAATTAACCAATTTTCACGAAACAAAAACGTTTTGTTCCTTACAGTGTCAGAATTGTTACGCATTGCTAAAATTCAACGTAAGCACCACCATTATCTACCTGTTTCTATAAAGTGATGTGGATGTTTGTGACAGACTTTGGTAGTAGGCTGTTTAGGTTTTTGTGTTGGTAATGCTATGTAGTGCTGCGTATGAAAGTTGCTGACCACGCTGTGTGCAGTCTGTGGCTGGTTGGACTCATTGTTGCAATACTCGCTTGTGTAGTGTTGGGCAGTTGGACGTGAACAGCGCGTAGCGTTGGGCAGTTGGAGGTGAGCCGCCAGCAGTGGTGGATGTGGGGAGAGAGATGCCAGAGTTTAGAGAGGTTACGATAAGCGGACGATCTGGACGTGTGTGCGTTGGGCAGTTGGAGGTGAGCCGCCAGCAGTGGTGGATGTGGAGAGAGAGATGCCAGAGTTTAGAGAGGTTACGATAAGTGGACGATCTGGACGTGTGTCCGACAGAAAAAAGAAAATTTGTAAAGATGGATGTCATGAATTGATAAATATATATATATGATGACTTTTGAACATTATTAAGGTAAATACATTGTTTGTTCTCTATCAAAATCTTTCATTTGCTAGCTATGCTTATCAGTAGTTAGTGCCTTCAGTAGTTAGAATCTTTTATTTAGCTTGCAGTATTGGCGCTCGGTGTATTGCAGTAGTTCGAGTAACGAAGATTTTTGTGAGGTAAGTGATTCATGAAAGATTTAGGTTATTGTTAGTCAGGGCTATTCTTTTGTAGGGATTATTGAAAGTCAGATTGCGTTGCGCTAAAAATATTGTGTGTCAGTTTAGTGATGATCAGAATAAGTAAAGGGAGAATTGTTTGAGTACGTTGAGTTTTACTCCGCTGTCTCTGTATAAAATAAAGTAAGAGTTTTTCCAGCACTGTCATTCACAATTTTTTTAAGGGGACGTTTCAACTACCGTTAATGCCAACAGCCTTGTCGCAGTGTTAACACCAGTTCGTCTCAGATCACTGAGGTTACGTCCTGTCGGGCTTGACTCACACTCGGATGGGTCACTGTCTGGGTCTGCCGAGTTCTGTTGGGAAGTGGGGTGAGCCCTTGAGAGGCCAATTGAGGAGCTACTTGACTGGGAAGTAGAGGCACCGAGCGCGAAGACTGGCAACGGTAGGGAGAGCGGTGTGCTGGCCACATGTCCATGTGTATCCACATCTGGTGACCCCTGAGGGCTGAGTGAAGCGGCTGGTCAGTATTGTAGGGCCTTCAAGGCTCGTTTGGACGGTGTTTGTTCTGCAGATAATCCAGTGGTACGTTTTACAAGAACTCGGCGAATTCGCTCCTCCGATTCATCAAGAGTTTTTGGTTTTGTGCGATAAACTTCCCCTTTCGGTCACTCCCAGAGGAAGAAACGCAGCGCATTAGGACAAGATTCCTTGCTGGACATTGAAGAGGCCCAAACAGCGTCCTGGAAAGTAAGTGTCGAGCCACGCGTGGAGAGGATGTGTGAATTCAGGAAGGATCCCATCTTGCATAAAGATTAAATCATTATAAATGCCCCAGGTGGGTACAATACCGTGAAGATAAATTTTAAGTAATCGTTCTGCATTCATTGTGTCCCGAATGAGACCCACAGCTTTTGTGCATGTCATGCCGCACTGCGCAGTGACTTTTGGGCGATGTTGGCTTTGTTTAGTAGCCACCCTCAGATTGTATGTTGCCAATAAGAACAATTGTGCCGGTTAAACCCACCAAACGTAAAACACGGCTTCATCTGGCCACAGGATATTACCGAAAATATCGGACCAGTCTTCATACCAAGGAAGCAACACCTCCTCATATTCCAACCATGATCATAGTCTTTCCGCGATAATTCCTAGCAGTAACGTGGTTCACCCGGACGAAAATTAAAACCTTTCTTCAGAACAGTTTCGATTGTGTGTCGGGTTAAACCACTTTCGCTAGATGTCTGTCTTGGTGAATATGTCTGTCTTGGTGAATTCTGAGGTCTTCAGATGAACATTTCCTTAGCCACTCGCACATTTTCTTCTGTCATAGATGTTGGTGGTGGTGGTTAGTGTTTAACGTCCCGTCGACAACGAGGTCATTAGAGACGGAGCGCAAGCTCGGGTTCGGGAAGGATTGGGAAGGAAATCGGCCGTGCCCTTTCACAGGAACCATCCCGGCATTTGCCTGAAACGATTTAGGGAAATCACGGAAAACCTAAATCAGGATGGCTGGAGACGGGATTGAACCCGTCCTCCAGAATGCGAGTCCAGTGTGCTCATAGATGTTGGGGATCGACAGCTTTTCCTAACATCTGATACAGAACCTGTGTCCATTCCTGGCAATTCCTTGGGGTCTTTGCATCAACCGAGGCATGAGGCCCTTTCCCACGTCACCGCTATCTCTGTACTTGTACCATAGATCGCCATGCTTCATACCGGGATGCCAGCTGAGCCCGCTCACGGACGTTTGGACATTGTGCTGTGGTCTTCCACTGACATATAACATGAGATATAATGTAGTTAGTTCTACTACTTTAAGGAACATAATAATTTGTTTCATTAACATTATTTAGAATTAAAAATTTATGAACTATTAGCAATGGGCAGTTAATTCTCTCCCACGCTGTAGGCAGTGAACATAGTAGAAAACGTTGATTATGGACTGTTGTAGTTTATTGCCACGATATTAATCTGGTGACTGCAAGTGGAACCGGATGAGTGAAGACGACGTGCTGATTGGACTGCGCGGATGACTACGGTCGTTTCACACTTATTCGGTGTGCGGTGTAAATGGCGCCAGTGGACGGTTGTCGGGAGGTCAATCGTATGAGACGCTTCACATCCACCCGGCGCCGGCTAAACGGCGCATCGCTACCATGCTGCTGTGTGACGTCAGCAGCCCCCAATGCCGCCGCCGGATGCCGGAGGCGGAAAACCAAACTTACCAAAGGAGTAGACGCTGTAGAACACTGTTGGAGTTTACATCTCGCTGCATTTGGCGTTTTTTGATCTAGTCTTCACTACTTGGGCATTATTTCGTGTGAAGTTATACATGTGAACAGTTGTTATCTATTTTATCGTGGTGGAAGTATTCCTGGAAGTACTAATCACTTTAGAAATCAACCCTACTTGAGGAAACCAACCCAAGTGAACTAATGAACCCTATAATGCAAAAGCTAGATGGGTTTTTCAAAGGAATAATCCCGTCCTGCGACGATGAAGTACTGGGATTTCAACTTACAGTGTTACAAATGTGTGCCTGTTCATGCAAGGGCTTCCCATAGATCTCGTCAGCACAGGATAGCCAGCATCAAACGTTACAGATCCGCTATAAAGACTTCACAGGGACATTTTGCATGTCCCCAATTGTTTCAAACCACAACGAAACCTCATCAGCCGATGCGTTCGGTTTCTAAATTAAATATCATTTTTCTCTTAAAAGCCGTTAGAATTTGAAGCTTTCCTGTGTTAATAGATAGGCTGTGCTGAGTCTTGCCGACTGACGAGTCGGACGTCGAAGAACGGCCTAAATAAGTGGACGTGGTCTGGATTTCACGTGATAGCAGAGATGAACCTTGTCAAGGATAAAATATGACTATCGATCATAGCACATCAAAGATAAAAACTTCTCACTGATTATGTAGCGCCACTGTCATGGGCAGTGAGTTCGCTGAGTTTCATAGCTTCTTCTTTTCTGTTAAAGTTATCACCATGTTTATATATTTCGATGGCTTCTCGGTGTATAGCCGTGGCTAATAATTCGTCATAGTACATCAGTTTCCGAAAATTTCACTACGTGATCAACCGACTGAAGAGTATGTTCCACCACTGCTGACTTGTCTCTTTTCCCTAGTAGGCAAAGACATTTACGTTCCTTCAACCGTGCATTCACACTTCTCGATGTAGTTCCAATATAGACCCTACCACACGTACACGGAATCTTGTATACACCACTTGCAGACAGAGGGGGCCGTTTATGCTTAACGGAACGAAGTGCTTGGCCTATTTTCTTAGTCGGCCTGAAAATGGGTCGAAGTTGTGTCCTATCGTTGTCCTTAGGCCTCCAGCTAAAAATAAAAAAAAAAAGCTCTGAGCACTATGGGACTTAACTGCTGAGGTCATCAGTCCCCTAGAACTTAGAACTACTTAAACCTAACTAAACTAAGGACAGCACACACACCCATGGCCGGGGCAGGATTCGAACCTGCGACCGTAGCGGTCGCGCGGTTCCAGGCTGTAGGGCCTAGAATCACTCGGCCACCCCAGGCCTCCTGTTATTCGGTCGCAAAACTCTATTTATTTCCTTACTAGAGTACCCATTCTTCTCAAAGCCTGCTTTAGTAGTTTTAACTCGGCGTCTAGGGATACACAAATCCTTTTAGGTCTGTCCACTAGACTTTTAATTACACCTCTTTTCTGTTGCCGATGATGATTGGACTCTTTATGCACGTATCGGTCAGTGTGTGTAACCTTCAGAAAGACAGATCTAAAAAGCAAGACTCAGCACAATGTAGGTACGTCTTCGGACGTGCTCCTGGTTGTGCTAGAGTTCCATGGACCACGGCCATACAACCCGGAAAAATTCTCAGCAATTAAAACGCTTGATTCTTCCACTCATCCGTGACATGTGTATAGGCTGTGTACTATCTCTGAAGGATGTGCTTCATCTTTGAATTGAATCCTTTCTTATACATAGATCATCAAAAAATAGTTGAAAAAAGTTTTAGCATCACTTCTAGTTTTTTCTAAATGTATAAATAGTAGCCCAACATCGTCTCTTCTCATGTTGATTGGATGAACCCACCGCATCCTATTCCTTTTTTCTTAAGGCTTCTAAGAAAGACCATCCACAGCAGTAATCTGTTGCGGTTCATTTGAGTAATTGTGTGCCAAAATTTAGCCATATGTGCATAGGTGTATGTGGTGTCATAGATCAGTATCACTGGCGTTCCACAGTTGGCAACGGAAAGGCACGTTTCCGACAGACGCTGATACTCGTCGGGCGCCGCCCGGCGGATCCAATGATGTCCTCCAGCTGAGCCACACTTCAGTGGCTCCGACTGAGTGCTCTCTGCAGCCCAGATATAGGGCAGCAACACGACCAGTCTCAGTCAGCCTTTGACGTGCAGAACTAGTGGGAGGGTGGGAGCCTCACACTGAATGCGCTCTTTAGTTTAAACTTTGAACATAGCTGCTAAGGTTCAGTGACCGTGTCAGAATTATATTATAACAAATAATTCCTCGGTCACAAATATTAAGTCAAATTGACCTGGTTTCGACGCTACTATGAGCCACTAAGGGCTGCTCGTACTGTGAACAAGGGTTGCAACAAGGCAGTTGTTCACAGTGCGAGCAGCCCTTAAGTGGCTCGCCATCTCACAAGTGTTCATGACGTTCCTTTCCGGCTTAGATCTTTTTTAATGTGTGACTTGTAAGTACTGCATCTTTTCGAGTCAGTACAAACTTTAATTTTATTAATGTACGATATACCTAATGTTTTAGTACAGTCAGTCTAATTCTGAAGACGGCGCTCATAGTAGCGTCGAAACCAGGTCAATTTTGACTTAATATTTGTGACCGAGGGCTTATTTGTTACAATATAGCTCTTTAGTTTCGTTGTTGTAATAGCTGGTTTATATTGCAATTTATTCTTTCGTTAAGTTTCTTCACAGCACTAGGAGCAAGTCACATGTTAACTAAAACTTCTGTTTCCTGTATTATTTCTTCTCCTGTCTAGCTTCCCTGGGATGACAGCTGCCGCACCAATCTGTACCTACCTCTCCTTACCAGGTTGTTATGTTTTTACCTTCCGTAAGTGATTGTATAGCAATTAATTTCGGTAAAACTCCAAGGAAATGAGGTAACCGACAACAGGGCAGTGTACAAAGTTGTACACAACAGTGTAAACGTCTGACATGATACAGTCGCTACTGTCTGTTCGGTACTGTCGCCGCAAGCTAGTGCGACATTTACACGGCAGCTGTGCTGATGCGTGAACGACCCTAAGAGGGTGAAAAGACCCTGCGAGTGCTGTAACAGCAGTTGCAGACCACCGGCTACTGCCAGGGGTCCGGGTGGCTTATCAGCTTTACGCGCGCAGCTTCGGCTTCATCACAGCATTGAGGTGTGCCTGACTTTGCACTGATTAATGTAAGTTGTACATACGAAATTATTTTAAAAAAGGAACATATGTTGTATTTATAGGAAATTTAACCTTACAGTTATAGGTACACTCCTGGAAATGGAAAAAAAGAACACATTGACACCGGTGTGTCAGACCCACCATACTTGCTCCGGACACTGCGAGAGGACTGTACAAGCAATGATCACACGCACGGCACAGCGGACACACCAGGAACCGCGGTGTTGGCCGTCGAATGGCGCTAGCTGCGCAGCATTTGTGCACCGCCGCCGTCAGTGTCAGCCAGTTTGCCGTGGCATACGGAGCTCCATCGCAGTCTTTAACACTGGTAGCATGCCGCGACAGCGTGGACGTGAACCGTATGTGCAGTTGACGGACTTTGAGCGAGGGCGTATAGTGGGCATGCGGGAGGCCGGGTGGACGTATCGCCGAATTGCTCAACACGTGGGGCGTGAGGTCTCCACAGTACATCGATGTTGTCGCCAGTGGTCGGCGGAAGGTGCACGTGCCCGTCGACCTGGGACCGGACCGCAGCGACGCACGGATGCACGCCAAGACCGTAGGATCCTACGCAGTGCCGTAGGGGACCGCACCGCCACTTCCCAGCAAATTAGGGACACTGTTGCTCCTGGGGTATCGGCGAGGACCATTCGCAACCGTCTCCATGAAGCTGGGCTACGGTCCCGCACACCGTTAGGCCGTCTTCCGCTCACGCCCCAACATCGTGCAGCCCGCCTCCAGTGGTGTCGCCACAGGCGTGAATGGAGGGACGAATGGAGACGTGTCGTCTTCAGCGATGAGAGTCGCTTCTGCCTTGGTGCCAATGATGGTCGTATGCGTGTTTGGCGCCGTGCAGGTGAGCGCCACAATCAGGACTGCATACGACCGAGGCACACTGGGCCAACATCCGGCATCATGGTGTGGGGAGCGATCTCCTACACTGGCCGTACACCTCTGGTGATCGTCGAGGGGACACTGAATAGTGCACGGTACATCCAAACCGTCATCGAACCCATCGTTCTACCATTCCTAGACCGGCAAGGGAACTTGCTGTTCCAACAGGACAATGCACGTCCGCATGTATCCCGTGCCACCCAACGTGCTCTAGAAGGTGTAAGTCAACTACCCTGGCCAGCAAGATCTCCAGATCTGTCCCCCAATGAGCATGTTTGGGACTGGATGACGCGTCGTCTCACGCGGTCTGCACGTCCAGCACGAACGCTGGTCCAACTGAGGCGCCAGGTGGAAATGGCATGGCAAGCCGTTCCACAGGACTACATCCAGCATCTCTACGATTGTCTCCATGGGAGAACAGCAGCCTGCATTCCTGCGAAAGGTGGATATACACTGTACTAGTGCCGACATTGTGCATGCTCTGTTGCCTGTGTCTATGTGCCTGTGGTTCTGTCAGTGTGATCATGTGATGTATCTGACCCCAGGAATGTGTCAATAAAGTTTCCCCTTCCTGGGACAATGAATTAACGGTGTTCTTATTTCAATTTCCAGGAGTTTATTATACACTGAAGCTCGAAAGAAACTGGTATACGCATACTTGTTCAAATACAGAGATATTTAAACAGGTAGAATGCAACGCTGCGGTCGGCACCGCCTGTATAAAACAAGATCTGTTACTGCTGCCGGCTGCTGTGGACGAATCGTTCTAGGCTCTTCAGGTTTGAATCCGGCCTCGGGCATGGCTGTATGTGATGTCCTTATGTTAGTTAGGATTAAGTAGTTCTAAGTGAAGGGAACTGATGACCTCAGATGTAAGTCCCATAGTGCTCAGAGCCATTTGAACCATTTGTTTACTGCTGCTACAATGGCTGGGTATCAATATTTAAGTGAGTTTGAGCGCGGTGTTACAATCGGCGCACGAGCGATTGGGCACAGCATCTCCGAGGTAGCAATGAAGTGTGAATTTTATCTTACGAACATTTCACGAGTGTACCGTCAACATCAGGAATCCGGTAAAACATCAAATCTACTACATCGCTGCGTCCGAAAGAAGATCCTGCAAGAACGGAACTAACGATGACTGAAGAGAATCGTTTAGCGTGACAGAAGCGCAACCCTTCACCAAATTGCTGCAGATTCCACTGCTGGGCCATTAACAAGTGTCAGCGAAACATAATCGATATGGGATTTCGGAGGCGAAGGTCCACTCGTGTACCCTTGATAACTGCACGACACAAAGCTTTACGCCTCGCCTGCCCTGTTAACACCGACATTGGACTGTTGATGACTGGAAACTGTTGCCTGGTCGGACGAGCCTCGTTTCATATTGTATGAGCGGATGGACGTGTGCGGTTATGGAGACAATCTCATAAGTCCATGGACCCTGCATGTCAGCAGGGCACTGTTCAAGCTGGCGGAGGCTCAGTAATGGCATGGGGCTTATGCAGCTGGAGTGTTTTGGGACCCCTGATAGGTGTAGAAACGACTCTGAAAGGTCTGATCACCTGCATCCATTCATGTCAAGTGTGTATTCCGACGGACTTGCGCAGTTCCAGCAGGACAATGCGACACCCCATACTTCCATAACTGACGTCCATAACTGCTACAAAGTGGCTCCATGAACATTCTACTTCTTCTGGCCACCAAACTCCCAACACGTGAACATTATTGAGAATATCTGGGATGCCTTGCAACGTGCTATTAAGAAGAGATCTCCTTGCCCTCGTACTCTTAGGGGTTTATGGACAACCTTGCAGGATCCATGGTGTCAGTTCCCTCCAGCACTACTTCAGACATTAGTAGAGTCCATGCCGCGTCGTGTTGCGGCGCGTCTGCTTGCTCACGGGGGCCCTACACGCTATTAGGCAGGTGTACCAGTTTCTTTGGATCTTCCGTGTATATTTCTGTTATGAAATACACTCTAAGAAAAAAACGACCCATCATGAAGGAATTATAACTTTGGGTCGGAAATCGGTGGATATGATGTAAATTTACAGACAAACAAATGATTACAAATAAAAAAAAATTGTATTATTTATTCAAGAGAAAGAGCTTCACAAATTGAGCAAGTCAATAACACATTGTCCACCCCTGTCCCTTATACAAGTAGTTATTCGGTATTCTGATTGGCATTGAGTGACACAGTTGTTATTTGTGGTCTTGAGGGATATCGTGTCAAATTCTGTCCAATTGGCGCTTTCCATCGTCAAAATCCCGAGCTGGTTGGAGAGGTCTGCCCATACTGTTCCAGACATTCCCAGTTGGAGAAATATCTGGCGACCTTGCTGGTCAGGGCAGGGTTTGGCAAGCACGAAGACGATCGGTAGAAACTCTTGCCTTGTGCAGAGAGGGGAGGGGGGGGGGCATTTTCTCGCTGAAATGTAGGACCAGGATAGATTGCCATGAAGGGCGATAAAATGGAGTGAAAAATATATCGTAGACGTACCCCTGTTTGTAAGCATGCCAAGGGTGATAACCATGATAACCAGAGAGGTTCTGCTATGAAAAGAAATAGCACCCTAGACCATCACTCCTCGTTGTCAGATCACATGCTGAATGACGGTGAGGCTGGTATCCCACCGCTGCCTGTGGCATCTTCGCTGGTCATTGTTCCTCAGTTCCAAGTGGAAATCATCGGTGAAGACAATTATGCTCCAGTCAATGAGATTTCAGACCGGCGACGTGTCTGGAGACGCCCTTTACAAATATGGGGTACCGACCTCACTGTCGTTCCAATAACCAGGACTGACGGTCTGGGTTGCCACATCTTTCAATAACAGGACACCTTAGGTTGTTATGTGCGACACTCTTACAGCACAATGATACGTCGATAATATTCTACGCTTCATTTTGTTTCCCTACATGGGAAGCCATCCTAGGCAAACATTGTAGCAAGATAGCGCACGCCCGCACGCGGCGAGAGTTTCCAGAACATGTCTTCATGCTTGCCAAACCCTACCTTGCCCAGCCACATTGCCAGGTTTCTCCTCAATTATGAACGTTCGGAGCACTATCGGCAGGGATCTCCAAACAGCTGGGGGCCGATCTAACGCGCCAATTGGACAACATTTGGCGCAATATCCCTCGCGATGACAACCAACAACTCTATCAATCAATGTTAAGCCGAATAATTGCGTGGATAACGGCCAGAGGTGGACCAACGCATTATTGACTTGCTCAATTTGTGAAGCTCTTTTTCTTGAACGAATCATGTAATTTTTCTAAAATGGTAGTCATTTGTTTGTCTGTACAGCAACTGTCTCATTCGGATAATTCCATTCTGGTGCGTCTTTTTTGCCTTAGAGTTCAACTGACCTTGCAAATCAGGAAAGATGAATTCAATTAATGAAAATACATGTGATGAAATTGTCTTCCAGGGAAGTGTTGCTGATAATAAAGAAAGTATTAATGAGTTAATCAGTAGTGAGAATGACAATTTGTTTCATAAAGTTAATATCAGAGTGCAAAGTACGACGACACTGTTTTGGAAAATAAGAGGCATTTGGCTCAAGATAAGGAATTTTAATGATGTTTTATGACAATTTACCATGCCATTTTAGAAAGGTGGATCTCAATGTTAATATGTCAGTTAATAACAAACGTGATAACATACTTGCAGATATGGGATTTCTGAATTAACATAAGCTGAATATAAATTATTACTATGTGAAATAAAGACGATTTGGAAGACAAGTATAATATGGAAATATGGAAAATGAGCAGAATAATAATGCAACTATTGGATGACGTGATGTGTTGAACGCAGGATTTTAAGACTTGTATATAGAAATTAAAGCTGATTTGAAAGATATGAAAAATTTGTTAACGGCTAGGAGTGAAAGTATTGAAAACTGCAGACAAACCAAGTGGTTGTGGTTAAAATTATGAACAGGAGAGGTCAGCAGTGATGAAAATAAAGTGCATGAATGGGACTATAAAATGGGGAAATAGGAGGTACGGAATTATGATTTAATACTAGATGTAAATGGAATGTGGAAACAGAGTTGAATAAAGAAAAAACGGAGGTGAAGTACGTGGAAAAATGTGTAGGCAAAGATAAACAGTATAATGGTAATAATGATGTAAGAGAAAACGAATTTAGTTGTCGTACAGAGGGAAGTAGTAGGTACGATGGACAGAGACAGATAATACTGTTCATGAGATGATAAACCAGAATAATGATGACTTCAAAATCTGCGTAAAATTGTAACTTTATTTTCTGGGACAAAAATATAAATGGTCAAATCGGTCAGATAAAAGGCTACGATGAAAAAGAAGTGTTGATGAAATTATTGAGAAAGCATCAGAAAAGATTTGCTGAAATTGGTGTTATTTGGAAAAACTACTGTTGCGTGTTTCTGTTACGGGAACATAACCATTCCAAACGACGGCTTCTCGTCGTAAAGTAGCGACGGAAGATGCAGATAATAATAAGTACTTGTTACCATAAATTGTTATAAACTCATGCCAATATGTTAATACTCTGACATGACAAAAACATTCCTTATATCTTATCCTAATTAATTTATCAGTTAAGCAGTGGGGTAAATATTTATAGGAGCTGCTACATACGTTAAACAGAAACATGTAAAAAAACCAAGTAAAATGGCAAAAATTGGATCATCCTTGAAAAATTAAGTACAGTACAGTACCTGTATGAGAAAAAATGCAAAATTAAATTCATATTTTTATACCCAGTGTTGTTGTTGTCGTCGTCTTCAGTCCAAAGACTGGTTTGATACAGGTCTCTGTGCTACTCTATCTTGTGCAAGCCTCTTCATCTCTGAGTAACTGCTGCAACCTACGTACTTCTGAATCTCCTTAGCGAATTCATCTCTTGGTCTCTCTCTGCGACTTTTACCCTGCACCCAACCCTCCAGAAATAATTAGTGATCTCTTGATACCTCCGAACGTGTCCCTTCTTCTAGTCAAGTTGTGCCACAAATTCCTCTTCTCACTAATTCTATTGAGTACCTCCTCTTTAGCCGTCTAATCTTCACCATTTTTCTGTAGCATCGCATTTCAAAAGCTTCTATTTTCTTCTTGTCTAAACTGTTTATCGTCCATGTTTCACATCCATACTTGGCCACACTCCATACAAATACATTCTGAAAAGACTTCCTGGCACTTAAATCTACACTCGATGTCGACAAATTTCTCTCCTTCAGGAAGGCTTTCCTTGGCATCACCAGTATACATTTTATATCCTCTCTACTTCCACCATCCTCAGGTATTTTGCTGCGCAAGTATCAAAACTCATTTACTACTTTAAGTGTCTTTATTATTTTTTATTTATACGTCAAGCACGATAGTACCAAATTGAGGAGCAAATCTCCGAGGTCATGGAACGTGTCAGTACATGAAATTACAACATAAAAGTTGTAACAGCTGAAAATAAGATGTTTATGAACCCGAAAAGAGTCAACCCGTAAGTTCAAGTAAGCGCAGTCAACAATACAACAAGAATCAGCTTAATTTTTCGAGGAAGCGCTTCAGTTTCGATTTGAAAGCGCTTGGATTACTGCTATGATTTTTGAACTCCAGTGGTAGCATATTAAAAATGCACACCTTTCTGCACAATAGTTAAGGAAGTCCGATCCAGATGCAGGTCTGATTTCTACCGAGTGTTAACTGAGTGAAAGCTGCTTATTCTTAGGAATAAGCTAATATTGTTATCAAGAAATGACAGTAAGGAATATACATATTGAGAGGCCAACGTCAAAATACCCAGCCTCGTGAACATGAGTGGGTTCGTGAACTTTCACCACTTATTGCACGAACCGCCCGTTTCTGAGTCAAAAGTATCATTTTAGAATAGGAAGAGTTAACCCAAAATATAATACCATACGACATAAGCAGATGAAAAGAAGCAAAGTAGACTAATTTTCGTTTCGAACCATTACTCACTTCAGATACCATTCGAACAGTAAAAATGGCAGCATTAAGTCTTTGAGCAAGATCCTGAACATAGGCTTTCCTAATCTAATTCCCTCACCGCCGCCTGATTTAATTCGACTACATTCCATTATCCTCGTTTTACTTTTGTTGATGTTCATCTTATAGCCTCCTTTCAAGACAATGCCCATTCTGTTCATCTGTTCTTCCAAGTCCTTTGCTGTCTCTGACAGAATTACAATGTCACCGGCAAACCTCAAGGTTTTTATTTCTTCTCACTGGAGTCTAATTCCTACTCTAAATTTTTCTTTGGCTTCCTTTATCGCCTTTTCAAAGTACAGATTGAATAACACAGGGGATAGGCTACGACACTGTCTCACTCCCTTCTCAACCATTGCTTCCCTTTCGTGCCCCTCGACTCTTATAACTGCTTTCTGGTTTCTGTTCAAATTATATATAGGCTTTCGTTCCCTACATTTCACCCCTGCCACTTTCAGAATTTGAAAGAGAGTATTACAAACACCATTGTCAAAAGCTTTCTCTAAGTCTACAAATGCTAGAAACATAGGTTTGCCTTTCCTTAACATAGCCTCTAAGATAAATTGTAGGGTCCGTATTGCCTCACGTGTTTCTACGGAATCAAAACTGATCTTCCCCGATGGTTACTTCTATCAGTTTTTCCATTCGTTGGTAAGGAATTGGTGTTAATATTTTGCAACCGTGGCTTATTAAACTCATAGTCTGGTAATTTTCACACCAGTCAGCATCTGCTTCCTTTGGAATAGGAATTGTTATATTCTTCTTGAAGTCTGGGGATATTTCGCCCGTCTCATACATCTTGCCCACCAGATGGAAGAGTTTGGTCAAGGGTGGCTGTCCCAGGACTTTCAGTAGTTCTAACGGATTGTCGTCTGCTTCCAGGGGCCCTTGTTTCGACTTAGGTCTTTCAGAGCTCTGTCAAATTCTTCACGCAGTATCATATCTCCCATCTCATCTTCATCTACGTACTCTTCCACTTCCATAATATTGCCCTCAAGTACATCGCCCTTGTATAGACCCTCTATATACTCCTTCCACCTATCGGCTTTCCCTTCTTTGGACTGGTTTACCATTTGAGATCTCGTTATTCATACTATTGGTTCTCTTTTCTCCAAAGGTCTCTCTAAGTTTTTTGTAAGAGGCATCTATCTTACCTCTAGCGATATGTACTTCCTTACATTTGTCTTCTACCCATTCCCGCTTAGCTGTTTGGCACTTCCTGTCGATCTCATTTTTGAGACGTTTGTATTGCTTTTCGTCTGCTTCATTTACTGCGGTTTTATATTTTCTCTTTTCATCAATTAAATTCCATATCTCTTCCGTTACCCAAGAATCTCAACTAGTTCTCATCTTTTCACCTACTTGACCCTCTGCTGCCTTCACTATTTCATCTCTCAAAGCTACCCATTCTTCTGCTACTGTATTCCTTTTCCCTGTTCTTGTCAATCGTTCCCTAATGCTCCCTCTGAAAATCTCCACAACCTCTAGTTCTTTAAGTTTATCCAGGTCCCATCTCCTTAAATTCCTACCTTTTTGCAATTTCTTCAGTTTTAGTCTACAGTTCATAACCAATAGATTGTGGTCAGAGTCAACATCGGCCCCTGTAAAAGTCCTACAATTTAAAACCTGGTTCCTAAATCTCTGTCTTACCATTATATAATCTATCTGAAACCTTTTAGTATCTCCAGGATTCTTCCACGCATACAACCTTCTTTCATGATTCTTGAACCAAGTGTTAGTGATGATTAATTTATGCTCTGTGCAAAATTCTACCAGGCGGCTTCCTCTTTCATTCCTTATCCGCAATCCATATTCACTTACTACTTTTCTCTCGGAAATGTTATGTCCCTAGGGAATGAAAAAGTCACCTACCCCAATTCCCACATCAATAAATGTACATATCTTCATATACCTCAAATGACTGTTGGTGTAACAAAAGTGTTGCACGACAAAATACACTCGACAAAAGCTTACTCTTTCAAAATTCAAATAATGGTTAACAATTAAAGTCAGGCGATGATTGAAAGTAACACACTGCATTACATTTCTTTTCATTTGCTTAATGGGTGTTGATTTGCAGTGTTTGGTCACTGAATGGTACCTGTCGATAGAAATAAGAGGTCGTCATCATTGGAGCTGCTGCCAACCTATGCAATATAACAGTGGGCTGCGCTTACTCAGTAGTTGAGGCATTGACATGTGGAAGGTAGTAAGTCAAAACGAATAATTTTTCATATTTTTTTATTGAGAAGGTAGTAAGGCAAGTTGCTCAGAAGAATATTATACAGTAGAACAGAAAATAAAATTGAGGATGTGTTAGATGACGATCGGTTTGAATTTAGGAAAGGTACAGGCATCAGAGAGGTAATTCTGAGGTTGCAGACGATAACGGAAGCAAGACTAAAGAAAAATCAAGACACATTCATAGGACTTGTCCACCCAGAAGAAGCCTTCAACATGGTAAAATTGTGCAAGATGCTCGAAATTCTGAGAAAAATAGGGGTAAGCTATAGGTAGAGACGGGTAATTAACAGTATGTACAAGAGCCAAGAGTGGATGGCCAAGAACGAAGTGGTCGGATTAAGTTTTTGCCCCTACTGTTCAATCTGCATATAGAAGAAGCAATGATGGAAATAAAAGAAAGGTACAGGAGTGGGATTAAAATTCAGGGTGAAATAATATCAATAGCACTATTCGCTGATGACAGTGTTATGCTGAGTGAAAGTGAAGCAGAATTATATTCTGAAATCATTCAAGAATTACACGATCTGCTAAATGGAATGAGCAGTCTCATGAGTACAGATCATGGATTGAGAGTAAATCGAAGAAAAACGAAAGTAACGAGAAGTAACAGAAATGAGAACAACGAGAAACTTAACATTGCTATTGACAATCACAAAGTATATGAAGTTGAGGAATTCTGCTAGCTAGACAGCAAAATAACCTATGACAGACGGAGCAAGGAGAACATCAAAATCAGACTAGCTTTGGCAAAAAGGGCATTCCTGGCCAAGAGAAGTCTACTAGTATCAAACATATGCCTTAATCTGAGGAAGAAATTTCTGAGAATATACGTTTGGAACACAAAATTGTAAAGTAGTGAAACATGGACTGTGGAAGAGAATCGAAGCATTTGAGATGTGGTGCTATAGACGAACGTTGAAAGTCATGTGCTCTGGTAAGGTAAAGAATAAAGAGCTCCTGTGCAGAATAGGAGGAATATGTGGAAGACACTGACAAGGAGAAGGCTCAGGATGATAAGACATTTGTTAAGACACCAGGGAATAACCTCCATGGTACGAGAGGGACAGTAGAGAGCAAAAACTGTAGAGGAAGACAGAGATTGTAATGCATGCAGCGAATAACTGAGGACGCAGGTTGCAAGTTCTACTCTGAGATGAAGAGGCTGGCACAGGAGAGGAATTCGTGAAGGGCGAAGGGCCGCAAAAAAAAAAAAAAAAAAAAAAAAAAAAAAAAAAAAAAAAAAAAAAAAAGGTTAGGCATGTGGCCAAAGACAGAAATGTCAAAACTGGGAGTGGCTGCGTTCTTATAAACGACACAAGATGGCACTGGTAATAACACCACGTTAGCTGGCATGTATATGGGAGTAAGTCAACAGGTCACCGAGTTACCAACTATTCATTACTGTGTTACTGATGCAGTAGTAACTTTACTAGCAGTTGTTAGTGAGGCAAAATGGCTCCGAAACCACACAAGCTGGTAAGTCATATTTTCCATCTGCAATGAAATGTAATTGATTACAATGGTAACAACTAATTTGGTGTTTCATTATGACCTAACCGATTTATATACTTACTTTGTATGGATGCTTGTGAACGCAAATGTAACTGCCGTAGTTTTGAAGAGAATGACGTACGGAAGCTGCACTCATAGTTTTGGAATCAAAACTGGAGAAGTCAATGTAATTTTCTTTTCAGTTTCATCAGATAAAACGAAGAATGTTGCGTAATACTGACGACCCTGCTTTGAGGAGATGCTGACTCTTCCACTGTGTGGTGTGGTCAAATGCGCCGGCCAAAATAAAAATCAAATGGTTTTAATGGCCTCAATCTATTCAGTGATAAACATCATGGTTGATAATGTCACTTCGAAATTTCTAGTGTCGGGGCATCCATGCATGCCTGACGGCTGAGATTTCGGCGTGATAGAGAAGAGAAAGAGGGTTTCACAACCAGTGACGCTAAACAAAATAGCTGATATGATCAGAGAGGCGAAGAATGTGCGATCATTCAGTGTTGTAAAGGTTATGGAGGAAGATTTCTACGGTTTCGCCTCGATATGTGATACATTATTGCATACAGCACCTGAGAAGATCACTCCTGAATGAGATTTTCACTCTGCAGCGGAGTGTGCGCTGATATGAAACTTCCTGGCAGATTAAAACTGTGTGCCGAACCGAGACTCGAACTCGGGACCTTTCTGGCGAGATCACTCCTGTTCCGGCGTAAAGTCAAGCGCCGTCACACCGGTCGAGAACGTTAGAGCAGAGGGGACTGTGAAGAAGACGTCAGCCAACTGCACGTGGACCAACCCCTCTCTACGACGAAAATCCGACGACAGCGCCCTCAACACGAAGACATAAGCGCGGCCCCGCCTGGCCGCCGCTTAGTTGAAGACTAGCAGTTCTGCGAGTTCTGTAGCAGTGACGTACGAACTGTATTACTTATCTTGTATTACGAACCGTTCATACTGGAGAGGTTGCTTATGTTGCATGTCGCCCTTTGCTTGCGACACATCACTGTAAATTTCTCGAAATTAAGTATTGTCATTTTTTTTCTATAAGTAAAATTCACCAATACGATTTGTTTGAATTGTTGTCTAGCGATCCGAGAAAGCAGGTTTCCTACGCACCTCATATTTGACGAGTAGGCAGAATACAACAAAGTCTGTGTCTTGGATTCGAAATGTGAGGAATAAGCTGCTCATCATAGAAATTAAAGATTCATTCACTGAAATAGAACCGTGGAGCGAGCACAACATTTTGAAAAATGGTCAATCTGTTAAGAAAGTCTCTGCAGTTCTTTCTTTGACAAAAGACATGGAATAGCGATATGCCTATGTACAGATGGCGGTAGTATCACGTACAACAAATATCTTGCATTTGACAGCATTCATTGTGCCGCATGAGAAGCCCGCTAAACCCACTGGGCAGAACAGGTGATAGGATTGTGGAAAGGGCCAAGGGTTGAGGTCAGTTTCTGCTTCTAATGGTCATTTATTGTAATTTAGCAACTCTTTCACGGCTGAAGGCCTCCAACAAGAAATCTTAACAAGATAAAAATCCAATTAAGATAATAAAACAATTCAAAACAACATGCTCAAAGAGCAATAAAAATGGCTGAGGGTCACAATAAAGTTCCATAATTTTAGAATATATTACCATAGACCTTTAAAGCCATTTAAAACAGCAATATAATAATTAAAAACCCAAAAGGCAACTTATCCAAGGTGCAACATAAAAGGCTGAGGGCTACAATTAAATTTCAAAGCTTCAGAATATATTACCATGGTCAGCATGTTTAACAACAAGAAATCTTTAAAAAATCAACAAGATAAAAACCCGGTTAAGATAGCAATAAAATAATTTAAGGAAGCAACATATGCGAGATGCAATACCAATGGCTGAGGGCCACAATTAACTTTGTTGTTGTTGTTGTCTTCAGTCCTGAGACTGGTTTGATGCAGCTCTCCATGCTACTCTATCCTGTGCAAGCTGCTTCATCTCCCAGTACCTACTGCAACCCACATCCTTTTGAATCTGCTTAGTGTACTCATCTCTCGGTCTCCCTCTGCGATTTTTACCCTCCACGCTGCCCTCCAACGCTAAATTTGTGATCCCTTGATGCCTCAAAACATGTCCTACCAACCGATCACTTCTTCTAGTCAAGTTGTGCCACAAACTTCTCTTCTCCCCAATCCTATTCAATACCTCCTCATTAGTTAAGTGATCTATCCACCTTATCTTCAGTATTCTTCTGTAGCACCACATTTCGAAAGCTTCTATTCTCTTCTTGTCCAAACTAGTAATCGTCCATGTTTCACTTCCATACATGGCTACACTCCAAACAAATACTTTCAGAAACGACTTTCTGATACATAAATCTATATTCGATGTTAACAAATTTCTCTTCTTCAGAAACGCTTTCCTTGCCATTGCCAGTCTACATTTTATATCCTCTCTACTTCGACCATCATCAGTTATTTTACTTCCTAAATAGCAAAACTCCTTTACTACTTTAAGTGTCTCATTTCCTAATCTAATTCCCTCAGCATCACCCGATTTAATTTGACTACATTCCATTATCCTCGTTTTGCTTTTGTTGATGTTCATCTTATATCCTTCTTTCAAGACACTGTCCATTCCGTTCAACTGCTCTTCCAAGTCCTTTGCCGTCTCTGACAGAATTACAATGTCATCGACGAACCTCAAAGTTTTTACTTCGTCTCCATGAATTTTAATACCTACTCCAAATTTTTCTTTTGTTTCCTTTACTGCTTGCTCAATATACAGATTGAATAACATCGGGGACAGGCTACAACCCTGTCTCACTCCTTTCGCAACCACTGCTTCCCTTTCATGCCCCTCGACTCTTATGACTGTCATCTGGTTTCTGTACAAATTGTAAATAGCCTTTCGCTCCCTGTATTTTACCCCTGCCACCTTTAGAATTTGAAAGAGAGTACTCCAGTCAACATTGTCAAAAGCTTTCTCTAAGTCTACAAATGCTAGAAACGTAGGTTTGCCTTTTCTTAATCTTTCTTCTAAGATAAGTCGTAAGGTCAGTATTGCTTCACGTGTTCCAACATTTCTACGGAATCTAAACTGATCCTCCCCGAGGTCCACATCTACCAGTTTTTCCATTCGTCTGTAAAGAATTCGCGTTAGTATTTTGCAACTGTGACTTATTAAACTGATAGTTCGGTAATTTTCACATCTGTCAGCACCTGCTTTCTTTGGGATTGGAATTATTATATTCTTCTTGAAGTCTGAGGGTATATCGCCTGTCTCATACATCTTGCTCACCAGCTTGTAGAGTTTTGTCATGACTGGCTCTCCCAAGGCTGTCAGTAGTTCTAATGGAATGTTGTCTACTCCGGGGGCCTTGTTTCGACTCAGGTCTTTCAGTGCTCTGTCAAACTCTTCGCGCATTATCGTATCTCCCATTTCGTCTTCATCTACATCCTCTTCCATTTCCATAATATTGTCCTCAAGTACATCACCCTTGTATAAACCTTCTATATACTCCTTCCACCTTTCTGCCTTCCCTTCTTTGCTTAGAACTGAGTTGCCATCTGAGCTCTTGATATTCATACACGTGGTTCTCTTTTCTCCAAAGGTCTCTTTAATTTTCCTGTAGGCAGTATCTATCTTACCCCTAGTGAGATAAGCTTCTACATCCTTACATTTGTCCTCTAGCCATCCCTGTTTAGCCATTTTGCACTTCCTGTCGATCTCATTTCTGAGACGTCTGTATTCCTTTTTGCCTGCTTCATTTACTGCATTTTTATATTTTCTCCTTTCATCAATTAAATTCAATATTTCTTCTGTTACCCAAGGATTTCTAGCAGCCCTTGTCTTTTTACCTACTTTATCCTCTGCTGCCTTCACTACTTCATCCCTCAGAGCTACCCATTCTTCTTCTACTGTATTTCTTTCCCCTATTCCTGTCAATTGTCCCCTTATGCTCTCCCTGAAACTCTGTACAACCTCTGGTTCTTTCAGTTTATCCAGGTCCCATCTCCTTAATTTCCCACAATTAACTTTAAAATTTCAAAATATATTACCATAATCTTTAAAGGCAGAAGGCCACAGTGTTTAAGATTAAAAAATAAATTAAAAAATTAATTTTGAAAAATTTTAAGAAACTAGCAAAAACCACAAGCATAAAATTTAAAATAGCTGACTACAGATAATTAAACCCCGGTGGCACTCAGAAGACATCCAGGGAGATTGGTCTGCCCTCGTTCACTTAGGTGAGACAGGTGGTGAGCCCAACTATACCTGATCCGTCGGAACCCAACCAGGGGACAGCCACGGACCGACAGACACAACGACTTGCTTCCCGTCAATCAGTACATGAGAACCTCAACCGGCAATGTTCCAAATGTGGTGACCCACAATGGAATACGTATTAGCTGACAAAATTACACATCATATTGGACAGCGATAACAGGTGAGGAAAGGACGTTGCCTTAAATTGCGTTAGTGGCCAGGGCAGGTAACCGGAACACTAACGGCCACAAGACAGAAAATTCCACTGGTGCACTCAAATCGTAGTCGACCAAAATAGTTAACTGCACAGCATGGCGGCTAAATCTCAGTAGTGGAACCGCTCAGTGTTACTCACCGGAAAACCTCCCCAACAGCAAACCACCAAAGCGAACCACTTCAACGTGAATAGACGTGGTTTGGGTAGTTGAAAGATGCAGTATAGCTCAAGATGACTTTTAACATAAAATGAAACAAATGTTAAGTAATATCACTATATTCAATTATCACACATAAAAAATAAATTTACAATGAGACTTACATTGAATAAGCTGCTGCATGCAACAATAGGTGAGTGCATCTAGTATGATTGCGCCTGTACAAAATATAAATGATAATGGCCGTGAACCGTATAAATCCGCCATAATCGTAGAAAACTGTCTTGACTCGTTTCTATAAAAAAAAAAGTGCCGTCCCCTTCACAAAAATAATTGTTGTTGTTGTTGTTGTTGTCTTCAATCCAGAGACTGGTTTGATACAGCTCTCCATGCTACTCTGTCCTGTACAAGCTTCTTCATCTCCCAGTACCTACTGCAACCTACATCCTTCTGAATCTGTTTAGTGTATTCATGTCTTGGTCTCCCTCTACGATTTTTACCCTCCACGCTGCCCTCCAGTACTAAATTGCTGATGCCTTGATGCCTCAGAATATGTTCTACCAACCGATCCTTTCTTTTAGTCAGGTTGTGCCACAAACTCCTCTTCTCTCCAATTCTATTCAATACCTCCTCATAAGTTACGTGATCTACCCATCTAATCTTCAGCATTCTTCTGTAGCACCACATTTCGAAAGCTTCTATTCTCTTCCTGTCTAAACTATTTATCGTCCACGTTTTACTTCCACTTTTACTACACTTACTTGAGGGACGTAATTCTACATTTTTCTGCGTTTGTATCCTGCAGTCGATACAACCGTTCATAGTACTTAATTTGTACTTAATGCTTTATTTATTTGTTTATTACATTTCAAATATTTCGCATGTAAGTTACTCACTTACTGCGGGAGGTGTCTTTAAAGAATACAATATGGAACAGTTTCAGAAAAGGAAACTCGGTGGGAATAGGACGAGGAACTCGAAATAATAACTGAACCCGCTCATACAGGCTCGCGTGACGCGCCTCCCACGCTATCACGCGCTGTCTTCCCGACCTCACCTCCTTCCAGAAGCTTCTATGCTGCTGGTCACATAGCCCACACTACCCTTATCACAAAAACACAGTTCCTCGTGCTTCCTAGCGTCCCTACCGACGTTAGGTTACTGCTTTACTGGCACACCTTCTGCAACATTATACCCTTAGCTATAAACTCACAATTCTTCACTCGACACACATGCGACAGTATCCTTTTGTGGTCATGCGTAACGCATGGCAGTCATCAAGGCACATTCATAAGCAGTCCGATCACCGGTTTCAAAAAATTACAGTCTGCAAAAATTGGGTATGAATTGCGAATGCCATAAATATTTAGTTGAAAAGTCAAGTAATTTTGTAATGTTATATAAAAGAAATGGTTAACGATAAACTTTAGAAATTAGTACAAACTAATTGCCGTAAGTTGAAAATAATTGTTTCTTTTTTTATTACTTTGTGCATTAAATGACTTGCCTTTAACAGAGAAAATATACTAAAATGCTGTTTTCTGGTCATTTACAGCAGTACAGTTAAGTGTCAAAACTTTGTGGAAACATTTTGAAAATGCTCCTAAAATGCCACCTACATTTCTCATAGAAACCTAAAATGATTTAGATTCTGAAACAAATTTGATAGTCATGGGTGACCGGAATTCGTCAGTAGGAAAAGGGAGAGAAGGAAACATAGTAGGTGATTATGGATAGGGGCTAAGAAATGAAAGAGGAAGCCGTCTGGTAGAATTTTGCACAGAGCATAACTTAATCATAGCTAACACTTGATTCAAGAATCATAAAAGAAGGTTGTATACATGGAAGAATCCTGGAGATACTAAAAGGTATCAGATAGATTATATAATGGTAAGACAGAGATTTAGGAATCAGGTTTTAAATTGTAGGACATTTCCAGGGGCAGGTGTGGACTCTGACCACAATCTATTGGTTATGACCTGTAGGTTAAAACTGAAGAAACTGCAAAGAGGTGGGAATTTAAGGACATGGGATCTGGATAATCTGAAAGAACCAGAGGTTGTACAGAGTTTCAAGGAAAGCATAAGGGAACAATTGACAGGAATGAGGGAAAGAAACACAGTAGAAGAAGAATGGCTAGCTCTGAGGGATGAAGTAGTGAAGGCAGCAGAGGATAAAGTAGGCAAAAAGACGAGGGCTGCTAGAAATCCTTGGGTAACAGAAGAAATATTGAATTTAATTGATGAAAGGAGAAAATATAAAAATGCAGTAAATGAAGCAGACAAAAAGGAATACAAACGTCTCAAAAATGAGATTGACAGGAAGTGCAAAATGCCTAAGCAGGGATGACTAGAGGACAAATGTAAGGATGTAGAAGCTTATCTCACTAGGGGTAAGATAGATACTGCCTACAGGAAAATTAAAGAGACCTTTGGAGAGAAGAGAACCATGTGTATGAATATCAAGAGCTCAGACGGCAACCCAGTTCTAAGCAAAGAAGGGAAGGCAGAAAGGTGGAAGGAGAATGTAGAAGGTTTATACAAGGGCGATGTACTTGAGGACAATATTATGGAAATGGAAGAGGATGTAGATGAAGACGAAATGGGAGATACGATACTGCGTTAAGAGTTTGACAGAGCACTGAAAGACCTGAGTCGAAACAAGGCCCCCGGAGTAGACAACATTCCATTAGAACTACTGACAGCCTTGGGAGAGCCAGTCATGACAAAACTCTACAAGCTGGTGAGCAAGATGTATGAGACAGGCGAAATACCCTCAGACTTCAAGAAGAATATAATAATTCCAATTCCAAAGAAAGCAGGTGCTGACAGATGTGAAAATTACCGAACTATCAGTTTAATAAGTCACAGTTGCAAAATACTAACCCGAATTCTTTACAGACGAATGGAAAAACTGGTAGATGTGGACCTCGGGGAGGATCAGTTTAGATTCCGTAGAAATGTTGGAACACGTGAAGCAATACTGACCTTACGACTTATCTTAGAAGAAAGATTAAGAAAAGGCAAACCTACGTTTCTAGCATTTGTAGACTTAGAGAAAGCTTTTGACAATGTTGACTGGAGTACTCTCTTTCAAATTCTAAAGGTGGCAGGGGTAAAATACAGGGAGCGAAAGGCTATTTACAATTTGTACAGAAACCAGATGACAGTCATAAGAGTCGAGGGGCATGAAATGGAAGCAGTGGTTGCGAAAGGAGTGAGACAGGGTTGTAGCCTGTCCCCGATGTTATTCAATCTGTATATTGAGCAAGCAGTAAAGGAAACAAAAGAAAAATTTGGTGTAGGTATTAAAATTCATGGAGAAGAAGTAAAAACTTTGAGGTTCGCCGATGACATTGTAATTCTGTCAGAGACGGCAAAGGACTTGGAAGAGCAGTTGAACGGAATGGACAGTGTCTTGAAAGGAGGATATAAGATGAACATCAATAAAAGCAAAACGAGGATAATGGAATGTAGTCAAATTAAATCGGGTGATGCTGAGGGAATTAGATTAGGAAATGAGACACTTAAAGTAGTAAAGGAGTTTTGCTATTTAGGAAGTAAAATAACTGATGATGGTCGAAGTAGAGAGGATATAAAATGTAGACTGGCAATGGCAAGGAAAGCGTTTCTGAAAAAGAGAAATTTGTTAACATCGAATATAGATTTATGTATCAGGAAGTTGTTTCTGAAAGTATTTGTTTGGAGTGTAGCCATGTACGGAAGTGAAACATGGACGATATCTAGTTTGGACAAGAAGAGAATAGAAGCTTTCGAAATGTGGTGGTACAGAAGAATGCTGAAGATAAGGTGGATAGATCACGTAACTAATGAGAAGGTTCAAATGGTTCAAATGGCTCTGAGCACTATGGGACTCAACTGCTGTGGTTAGTAGTCCCCTAGAACTTAGAACTACTTAAACCTAACTAACCTAAGGACATCGCACACATCCATGCCCGAGGCAGGATTCGAACCTGCGACCGTAGCAGTCGCACGGTTCCGGACTGCGCGCCTAGAACCGCGAGACCACCGCGGCCGGCTTGAAGAGTATTGGGGAGAAGAGAAGTTTGTGGCACAACTTGACTAGAAGAAGGGATCGGTTGGTAGGACATGTTTTGAGGCATCAAGGGATCACAAATTTAGCATTGGAGGGCAACGTGGAAGGTAAAAATTGTAGAGGGAGACCAAGAGATGAATACACTAAGCAGATTCAGAAGGATGTAGGTTGCAGTAGGTACTGGGAGATGAAGAAGCTTGCACACGATGGAGTAGCATGGAGAGCTGCATCAAACCAGTCTCAGGACTGAAGACAACATCAACAACAACAAATTACTCAGTTTTACGTTATGTATTATCCGACAGGTTACACATAAGGGGGGAACATGATGTAGTTTCTACATTAAATCGGTTTGAAAATCGATGCTGAAGCTTTTTCTAATGGTTTGAAAGCAAAAACGTTCCAATGGTAGGAAAAATATTACTTGAGACAATACGGTTTAAGAGGGGACCAACAAAAATAACGGAAATGCCAAGAAAACGTGAAATATGAGGATGCAGAAACAGGTCTTACTATATACTTAATGCAGTTAGCTTGTTTTTGTTTACAGTATTCATCTACAAAATGGTTCAAATGGCTCTGAGTACTATGGGACTTAACATATGAGGTCATCAGTCCCCTAGAAGTTAGAATTACTTAAATCTAACGAACCTAAGGACATCGCACACATCTATGACCGAGGCAGGATTCGAACCTGCGACGTAGCGGTGGCGCGGTTCCAGACTGAAGCTCCTAGAACCGCTTGGCCACAACGGCCGGCATTCATCTACACTGAAGAGCCAAAGAAACTGGTACCTGCCTAATACCGTCTAGGGCCCCCGCGAGCACGCAACACGACTAATGTCTGAAGTAGTGCCGGAGAGTTGACACGATGAATCGTGCAAGGCTGTCCATAAATCCTTAAGAGTACGAGAGGGTGGAGATCTTTTCTGAACAGCATGTTGCAAGGCATCCCAGATATGATCAATAATGTTCATGTGTGGGGAGTTTGGTGGCCAGCGAAAGTGTTCACTCGCAGAAGAGTGTTCCTGGAGTCACTTTGTAGCAATTCTGACTTGTGCGGTGTCGGATTGTCCTGCTGGAACTGCGCAAGTCCGTCGGAATGCACAGTGGGCATGAATGGATGCAGGTGATCAGACAGGATGATTAGGTACATGTCACTTGTCAGAGTCGTATCTAGACGTATCAGGGCTCCCATTTCATTCCAGCTGCCCACGCCCCACACCACTACAGAGCCTCCACCAGTTGGAACAGTCCGCTCCTGACATGTAGGCTCCATGGATTCATTAGGTTATCCCCATACCCGTAGACGTCCATCCGCTCGATACAATTTGAAACGAGATTCGTCCGACCAGGGAACATGTTTCCAGTCATCAACAGTCCAATGCCGGTGTCGCCGGCCCAAGGCTTTGTGTCTTGCATAAGGTAGACGAGTGGGCCTTCGGGTCCAAAAGCCTATATCGATGATATTTCGTTGAATGGTTCGCACGGTGACACTTCTTCATTGCTCAGCACTGAAATCTGCAGCAGCTTACGGAAGGGTTGCACTTCTTTTACACTGAACGATTCTCTTCAGTCGTCGTTGGTCCCGTCCTTACAGGATCTTTTTCCGGCCGCAGCGATGTCGGAGATTTGATGATTCACCGCATTCCCGATATTCGCGGTACACTCGTGAATTGGTCGTACGGGAAAGTGCCCACTCCATCGCTACCTCGGAGATGCTGTGTCCCCTCGCTCATGCGCCGACTATAACACCACGTACGAACTCTCTCAAATCTTGATGCCATGCCATTTTAGCTGCAGTAACAGATCTAACAACTGCACCAGACACTTGTTGTCTTATACAGGGTGTTACAAAAAGGTACGGCCAAACTTTCAGGAAACATTCCTCACACACAAATAAAGAAAAGATGTTATGTGAACATGTGTCCGGAAACGCTTAATTTCCATGTTACAGCTCATTTTAGTTTCGTCAGTATGTACTGTACTTCCTCGATTCACCGCCAGTTGGCCCAATTGAAGGAAGGTAATGTTGACTTCGGTGCTTATGTTGACATGCGACTCATTGCTCTACAGCACTAGCATCAAGCACATCAGTACGTAGCATCAACAGGTTAGTGTCCATCACGAACGTGGTTTTGCAGTCAGTGCAATGTTTACAAATGCGGAGTTGGCAGCTGACCATTTGATCTATGGATTAGCACGGGGCAATAGCCGTGGCGCGGTACGTTTGTATCGAGACAGATTTCCAGAACGAAGGTGTCCCTAGAGGAAGACGTTCGAAGCAATTGATCAGCGTCTCAGGGAGCACGGAACATTCCAGCCTATGACTCGCGACTGGGGAAGACCTAGAACGACGAGGACACCTGCAATGGACGAGGCAATTCTTCGTGCAGTTGACGATAACCCTAATGTCAGCGTCAGAGAAGTTGCTGATGTACAAGGTAACGTTGACCACGTCACTGTATGGAGAGTGCTACGGGAGAACCAGTTGTTTCCGTACCATGTACAGCGTGTGCAGGCACTATCAGCAGCTGATTGGCCTTCACGGGTACACTTCTGCGAATGGTTTCTCCAACAATGTATCAATCCTCATTTCAGTGCAAATGTTCTCTTTACGGATGAGGCTTCATTCCAACGTGATCAAATTGTAAATTTTCACAATCAACATGTGTGGGCTGACGAGAATCCGCACGCAATTGTGCAATCACGTCATCAACACAGATTTTCTGTGAACGTTTGGGCAGGCATTGTTGGTGATGTCTTGATTGGGTCCCATGTTCTTCCACCTACGCTCAGTGGAGCACGTTATCATAATTTCATACGGGATACTCTACCTGTGCTGCTAGAACATGTGCCTTTACAAGTACGACACAACATGTGGTTCATGCACGATGGAGCTCCTGCACATTTCAGTCGAAGTGTTCGTACGCTTCTCAACAACAGATTCGGTGACCGATGGATTGGTAGAGGCGGACCAGTTCCATGGCCTCCACGCTCTCCTAACCGCAACCCTCTTGACTTTCATTTATGGGGGCATTTGAAAGCTCTTGTCTACGCAACCCCGGTACCAAATGTAGAGACCCTTCGTGCTCGTATTGTGGACGGCTGTGATACAATACGCCATTTTCCTGGGCTGCATCAGCGCATCAGGGATTCCATGAGACGGATGGTGGATGCATGCATGCTCGCTAAGGGAGGACATTTTGAACATTTCCTGTAACTAAGTGAAGTCACGCTGGTACGTTCTGTTGCTGTGTGTTTCCATTCCATGATTAAAGTGATTTGAAGAGAAGTAATAAAATGAGCTATAACGTGGAAAGTAAGCGTTTCCGGACACATTTCCACATAACATATTGGCTTTCTTTGTGTGTGAGGAATGTTTCCTGAACGTTTGGCCGTACCTTTTTGTAACACCTTGTATAGGGGTTGCCGACCGCAGCGCCGTATTCTGCCTCTTTACATATATCTGTATTTGAATACGCATGCCTATATGTTCTTTGGCGCTTTTGTGTAGTTCAGAAAGACAGCTGTAGAAACCACAGGAAAAAACGGTGAGCAGGTAACAATGTACTCAAAATTGAATCACTTGCACGGGGAAAATATTTTGCCCCTACTGACATGAAAACCTAGGGGAGCGCCGCTGCGACTGTACGTGGTCCAGTCGCTTTGTTAAAACCGGGTCGTAGCAGTTTGCGCGGCGCAAGCGACCTACGGCACCAGCAGTCAGTGTTCGCTTCTGAATGGCTGACGTCACGAAGGTCGCAGCCGAGGCCGAAGATAAAGAAAGGCCGCGGCGCATTCGCTGCGTGGCAGTCTGGCGTTGAGCATCGCCTCCGTCAGTCTGTGACACAAAGCCATAGGCCCCCGCTTGTACGGGTGAAAAACCAGGTGCGACTTCGGCTTCGCTTTTATTAAAGCGTTGACGGGTCCACGCATCGAAGCGCAGCATGGCCAAGGTGCAAAATGAGCAAATTGTCGTGTGCGGATTCGAGCTGCGGTGACGATTCGGGGCCCCAGCAGCGTGCTGTTGGCGGCGTCGATGTCGTCTCCTCGATGTCGCGGGCCGCTTTTCCGAGCGGTTCGAGTACTTCAGCTGCCGCAGAGCCATGCTCTGCTCCTCCTAGCGATAGGGAATCTGCATGTCAGGGCCTGGTCACTGGCCAGTTACCCGCGCATGCTAGTTTGTTAGGGCCAAAGTCGTTTGCTGGAAACCTAACGGTGTCGGCAACCAAGGCAGCGACTGGCACCCCCATGGCAGCCTTCGACTTTGCCTTCCCAACCAGCGTGAATAACACGGCGCTTAACGCCATATCACAGAAATCGAGCACAACGACTTACGTCGTCAGTAAGTGCAGTGCCACCACCACTCCCTCCCCATTCATAGAACAACTACTACTGGCAAACGCGCAAGATAAACTCATTCCTTTTTTTAAGCGCAAACGCGGAAACAACCACGTTCCAGTAACAATTCTCCCAAAACCAACATCAGTAGCAGAACCCAAGCCCACCAGTAAACTGTCGAGTAAGGTGAAATTCACCCGCACCCCCTCCCCCCGTGTCAAGCTATCGAGGACCCAAAAGAAAAACAGATGTAGGCGCAGAAACCACAGAGCCAAAATCCTCGAAAGCGCCAAGGCCACTGAAGATGAGTCGCCAAATTGCGACTCTGACTCAGAGGGTGCTCTCGTGATCGACGAGACAGGGCCCCGGAAGGAAAATGACGTTGTGGAACAAGAACGCGGTCCAGACGAAGACGGCTTCGAACTAGCCAGAAACACTGTCCGCCAGCCCACTCCTCCACCAGCCAGGGATATAGCCCCTACGACTAACCGTTACTCTAGCATTGGAGATGAGCCCGCAGGTGGTGATGCGCCCCAAAACCAACAGGGGGAAACGCGCAAGCAGAAACGCGTCCAACTGCCCCCAATAGTTGCAGAGTTCGACAGGGATTACAAAGAATTGTATGATCTAATGAAATCGACACTAGGGCACAGACCATTTAAAGCGAAACCCGCGGGAGGCGATAAAATAAAGCTAGTCCTCCACAACCTCGACGATTATAAAGAGGTAAAACAGGTGCTAGTGGACAAACGAAATCCACACTACACTTTCCCAACAGACAAGACGCGCAACCTTAACATCGTGATACGTGACCTGCCACGTAAACTTTCTCCCAAGGCCATCAAAATGGACCTGATGCGCCAAGACTACGAGGTCAAATCGGTCACCCAGATGAAACAACCTGTGTCTGACAACAAATGGCCATTATACGTAGCAGTCATACCAGATACACCGCAAAATAGAAGACAAATCACCGAAGTCCTTTCTGTCCCAGTAACCACTGAGCTGCTGCGGAGGAAGAATAAATCAATCCAGTGCTTTACGTGCCAGGGACTCGGGCACATCTCCACCCACTGTGACATGCCCCCTCGATGCAGGAAATGCGCAGGGGGACACGACTCCAGGACATGTACCACAAGAAAGGACGACCCAGGCATCAAGTGTGCACTTTGCGGCGAAGGCCATGTCTCCAGGTACCTGGGCTGCAAGGTGCACAAAAACTACGTCCAACGCGCCAGAGGCATGAAGGCGGCACAAAAACCGCCGGACAAACCCCGAGCCAAGCCCGCTAACCGTCCTGAAAACCGAACAAGACCGGACAGGCCGGCCTATCGGGCAAAACCCAGGGACGTTACTGATGACGCGACCTACGCGAACGTCGCCGTCGGCATGGGGCAGCTACCCAGTAGGCCCCTGCCGGCTGCGGCGGGCGCGGATGAGGACAACCGGGCACCCACAGACACAGACGCAACTCAGGACACCACAGAACACGACCAGATCCCGCCTAACGAGGGAAGTTCTAGGGAAGCACTGCACCCCACACCAAAGCCCAGTCTGCGAGAAGCGGCAGCAGTAGGCCGTCAAACAGACGACGCTCAGCACACTGCTCATGTAACGACAGAAGTCACCACGAAACCTTCCTCCACAGACCCAATGCTAGGGCTAATGACACAGACTCTCAGTCTCCTCACGCAAATGATGCGTGAGATACAGCAACAAAATGTGCAAATCCTCGCCGCTCTCCAGGCGGCAGCCAAGCAATCGCAGCCCTCAGCGATTTCCCCAGCAGCACAAGCGGCCAAGCATGGACAGACGCCCACATATTCAAGGCCTGTCAATAAGTATCTTCAACGCCGGCGGAATTGTCGGGCAAGTCATGGAATTCCGCGAATTCATGAAAGAAGTCAATATCGACGTCTGCATGGTAGCCGAAACCCATCTAAAACCGGGAGTAAAGGCGACGGTCCCCAACTACAATTGTTATAGAAAAGACAGGCTAACCGCTGGGGGCGGAGTAGCCATATTCATCAAAAGAGGGATCCCCCATCACCAGGTCTATATTCCAGCTACCCAACAGTTGGAAACTGTGGCAGTGGAAATAGCCACAGCCACAGGACCTCTAACAGTCGTTGCAGTACATCGCCCCCCTACCCCATTAATAGCAGAGGAAGATATAGCCGCATTAGGGCAGATCAGAGACAAACTCCTAGTAGGAGGAGACCTCAACGCCAAGCACGTAGACTGGCACTCGCGAAACACTAACAGAGCAGGTCGTCAACTGCAACGACTCGCGCGCAACCTACAATTCGATGTATGGGGTCCAGAGGAGCCGACTCACTTCCCAAAGAACGGAGGTAGGCCGGACGTCCTCGATATAGCTCTCACAAGAAGGATAACGGGCTTCGTGACAGCGAGGACAGTCAACCGAATGTCCTTCGATCACAACCCTGTTATACTAGAGGTCGACGTGGGAGAGTGGGTAGCTCTTCCACAACACCAGGCGACATACAAACGCACAAACTGGGAGCAATTTCAAGACAACGTCGCATCAGAAATTGCTCGCGCCCCGCCTCCAACTGCAAATACAGCAGAACAGGCGCTTCAAGACCTCACCAACACGATCCTGCAGGCTGCTGAGGAAGCCACACCCTGACAGCGGGAAGGCCGTCCTCCTCAAATACGACTCCCGGAGCACCTGCTTGCGCAAATTCGGCACAAAAACAGGATCGCAAAGGAGTGGAAAATAACAAGAAACCCAAACACTAGGAGGCTGCTCAACAGACTACAGGGAGAGCTGAAAGCCGCACTCACTGAGCACCGCAACCAGCAATGGTCTGCACGCCTCTCAGCCCTCAAAGTAGACGACAACAGCCTATGGCAAGCGACGAAACAATTTACGCAAAGACGCGCTAGAATGCCGCCGCTGCACGGTGAGCGTGGCATGGTCTACAGCGCAGCTGACAAGGCCAATGCGCTCGCTGACGCATTTGAACAGCAGTTCAAACCAGCGGAGGCACAGGATAGAGACCATGAAAATACAGTCCGTCGACAGCTTGCAGTCTTCCTTGCAGCTGAAGACGATGGAAACGATGACCCACCACTTTTCGCCCCAGAAGACGTGGCAAAAGTAATCAAGTCTCTTCCCAACAAAAAGGCCCCAGGCCACGACCGGCTTACGAACCAACTAATAAAACATCTCCCGCCACTGGCAATTACACACATCGCGGACGTCTTCAACGAGATATCTCGTTCCCACGAGTTTCCAGCGTGCTGGAAACACGCGGAAGTGGTCGCGATAGCCAAACCAGGTAAAGACCCAGTATTCCCACAGCACCACAGGCCGATTAGCCTCCTACCCACTCTCAGTAAAATTTACGAGCGCCTCCTGCTCATACCCATCGAGCAACACATCTTAAGAGAGCAAATTCTACCAAATTTCCAGTTCGGTTTCAGGCAAAAACATTCAACCTCGCAACAAATCATGAGAGTGGTCGAAGCAGCAACCGAAGCTTTCTATCGAAGAGGCTACTGTGGGATAGTGCTACTTGACATAGCCAAAGCCTTCGACACCGTATGGCACACTGGGTTACTATACAAACTATACACACAAGGCTTCCCCGGGACGATAGTCAAACAACTGAAAAGCTATCTCTCGAACAGAACATTCTCCGTTAGGGTCGACTCTTCACTCTCGACGAGAAGACGCGTGCGTGCTGGAGTGCCCCAGGGTTCGGTGCTAGGGCCCGTCCTGTATAGCCTATACACTGCGGACACCCCCACCGCGCCCCTGGTGCACACAGCACAGTACGCGGACGATACCGCGTTCTTCACACGCAACGCCAACAGGGATCTGGTCACCAGACGACTACAGACAGTCCTAAGCGACACGGAAGAATGGGCAAAGAAATGGTGCATCATCATCAATAGTGAGAAAACACAGGCGATGCTCATAACCCGTCGACTAGGCAAGCGCGGACCACAGAGGAGACCACCACTGCACCTTGGGCTAAACGGCCAGGAGCTACCATGGAGGCAAAAAGCTAAATATCTAGGGGTGACTCTCGATAAACGCCTCACATGGGTCACACATTGAGGACCTAAGGCGCAAAGCGAGCGCCAGAATGAGCCTCTTGTATCCTGTTCTCAATACAGGAGGCTCACTGACAGCAAATATAGGGCTAAGAGTTTACTGCTCCCTTATCAGCCCCATCATGAAGTATGCATGCCCCATCTGGGGATATGCAGCAAAAACACACATAGCAAAACTCCAGCGTGTACAAAATAGGGCGCTGAGACGAGCACTACATGTCCCCTCGCAGTTCCCAACGGCCGATCTACACGAGGCGGCAGAAGTCATGCCACTAATAGAAAGGTTCCGAGAATTCGCGGAAACCTTCTATGACACAGCATCCAGGTCCACAAACAACCTGATCAACAGGCTAGGACAATATGATCCATCAACAGGCAGGCATAAAAGACCGAAAACGATCTTTTATAACTAATAAAAACAAAAAAATAAAAATATAAAAAAATAAAATAAAATAATAATAAAAATAAATCAAAATAAATATGAAAATAAATAAAAAAACAAATAAATAAATAAAAATAATAAAAAGAAAACATCCATTACATCATCAACCAACCACCACACATCACCATCATCCAAGCCAGCCCCCAGTTAGGGCAGTCAAGTACCCCACAAACAAATGCACGCCAGACAGAAGACAAACCGCAAAGAAAAGTAAAAATAAAAAAAATAATCACCCAAACCCAGTGGGAGTAAATGTCTCTAGGACAACAAACTCCACACGCAGCCACCCTCAAGTAGAGGAAGCATTAAAGTGCAGCAGTGTGTTTTGTGTGTTGTTTCGTACAGCACATTCGCTGAGTAGCAGTCGAGGGTTGAGCATTGCTCCTCTCACTCGCTTACCGTCAGCCATAGGCCCCCGCTTGTACGGGTGACAAAACAGGAGTTTATTCGGCTCTGCTTTTATTAAAGCATTGGCGGTAACTCGCGTACAGGTCTACAGCAAGCAACGACGGGCAGGATTCATAACTTTGCGACGCCCGACAGCAGAATTGTCGTGTTTCTTTTCGTTTTGCGGGATGTCGAGCTCCAGTATTGCTTTGGGGTCGAAGCGGTTAACCGCTGTCGACAAAAAGCGCGTCTTGTTGCCGCGGGCCGCGTCGTCGGCCGTCTCGGGCACCACAGCTGCCGCAGAGCCAGGCTCTGCTCCCCCCAAGAGTAGGGAAATTGTGGGCCAGGATCTGAAAGCCGACCACGGAAGCGCAGAAAAGGTTTCTGCCGCTGCCGTCCAGACCTCCGCGTCCACGAATACAGTAGGGCCAGCAACGCAGCTGGGAAACCTAACGGTGTCAACGAAGGCTGTAACTGGCGCTTCCCTGGCAGCGTCCCCCTTCCCCGCTCCGGACATGCAAATAACACAGCAAATAATGCCATCCTACACAGAACAACAACAACCTCATACATCGTCAGTACTTGTAATCCCACCCCTCCCTCCCCTCTCCTAAGTCCGCTCCTGCTTGATAACGCCATTGCTTCCATGAACAAAGCCAAGCAGACGACCTGTCAGCCGATTGCAATCCTCCCCAAACCCACCACCTCAACCCAGCCCTCCACCCGATCCAAATACCTAAAACCCCCCCACACAAGTCCACCTCATCCAAGCAGCGACATGCAAAGATGGACCGCAAGGTGAGGCACATAAAGAGAAGAAGCACTCCACCGCCCCTGCTCCTACCACTTCCTCACCCTCTGAGGAATCTGCGCCCCCGACAACACCTGTAGTCGCTCTGGGAGGGGACCAGGAATCAACTGACCTGGAACGGAACCGCTTAACCGGACAGGACTCGGACGGTTTCGTGCTGGTGAAAAAGACCTTTCGCCAGCCGAGGCTACCGGCGACCCGGGGAGTGGAACCCACCCCGAACAGATTCCAGGCGGTGGCTGATGAACTGGAGACAACACGTGACACAACAGACACACAAAAACAAGCCACCCACCACCTGCCCCCGACTGTCGCAGAGTTTCCTCAAAACTACGAGGAGCTTTTCGAGTTGCTCAAGACAGAAATCGGGGGAGGCAGTTTCCAGGCAAAACCCGCCGGTGGAGACAAAATAAAAGTCACAGTACACACACTCGAACACTACAACACAGTCAAAACGCTATTCAACACAAAAAACATACCTCACTACACATTCCCCACAACAAAAACACGAAATAGAAACATAGTTATTAGAGACCTCCCAAGACGACTGTCCCCCCAGGCAATCAAAACAGACTTGACTGCCCAGGGGTACGTCGTCAAGGTGGTCCAGCAGATGGGCAGCATGGACAGCAAGTGGCCGCTGTACCAGGTAACACTCCCTGACATACCCCAGAACAAGAGGGAGGTTAAGATGGTCCTGGCTGTGCCTCTCACCACAGAGCCGCTGTGCCGTAAAAACAAGACAGTGCAGTGCTTCAGGTGTCAGGGCCTGAACCACATCGCTGCACAGTGCACAATGCCAGTGAGATGCAGGAAGTGCGCCGAGGCCCACGACACTAGGACATGCACAATAAAACACATCGACCCACAAATAAGGTGCGCACTGTGTGGCAAAAAGCACACAGCGGGTTACCAAGGTTGTGAGGTCCACAAAAGACACTCACAGCAGGCAAAGGGCGCAAAGGCCGCCCCCCACACACGTAAACAATACACGGCAATCCCAACCAGTCACACAAGAAAACAAAATACAACAACACACACAGACAAGGCCTGGGTAAAACCAAGACCTTACACACCCAGGGCAACATACGCAGAAGTGGTTTCTCCCCCGAGCAACCATGAAAGCGCGGCCCTGTCACCACAACACCAATCACAATCACAAGAACAACACCAGGATACACACAACAACGACCAGGTCCACCAAGACAGAGGAAGCTCTAGGGAACCTCACACACGTCCTCCCCCCCCCCCCCCCCACGGATCAGTTGTTAGGCGTTATAGTGCAGACCATGAACCTCGTCATGGAAATGATGAGGGATTTCAGGGAAGCCCAGAAGCAGAACACACAGATCCTTGTTGCCCTTCAGGCAGCAGTCCAGCAGTCGCTCCCCTCTGCGACTTCCTCAGTAGTTTCAAAACCCCATCATGGATAGACGACCAAACATCCAAGGCCTGACAATGTGCATCTTTAACGCAGACGGCATTGTTAACCAAGAGGTCGAGTTCAGGGAACTCATGAAGGAGATCTCCATCGACATATGCATGATGGGGGAAACCCACGTAAAACCGGGAATAAAAGCGACAGTTCCCAACTACGTTAGCTACCGCAAAAACAGGCCAACCCAAGGCGGAGGAATGGCCATATACATAAAAAGGGGGTTCCCCAACCACCAGGTATTCTTACCAGCTACCAATAAAATCGAAGCAATGGCGGTGGAAGTAGCCACTGCCACTGGACCCCTAACAATCGTTGCGATCTACCGACCTCCACAAGACCAGATAGAGGAGGGAGACATAGCTACTCCAGGGCAAATCGAAGGCAAACTCGTAATAGGGGGCGACTTCAATGCCAAACATACTGATTGGAATTCTAGAGTAACCTCCAGAGCAGGCGCCAGATTGCAACAACTAGCGCGCACCCACCATTTCGAAACATGGGCTCCAGTCGAGCCCATACATTTTCAAAAAAATGGAGGCAGGCCAGACGTGTTAGACATAGCTCTCACCAGGAGGATTACGGGGTTTGTGACCGCGAGGACAATCAACAGCATGTCCTCCGACCACAACCCAGTGATTCTAGAGGTCGACGTGAGAGAATGGGTAGCACTCCCACAGTACCAGACGTCTTACAAACGTACAAATTGGAAGCGATACCGAGAAACTGTCGCCTCTGATATCGCTCGCGCTCCGCCACCTACTGCCAAAACAGTAGAACAAGCGCTACAAGACCTAACAGGTACCATCCTCCAGGCAGCAGAAGACGCCACCCCTCCACAAAGGGATGGCCCACCGCCGCAAATACAGCTCCCAGAACACTTGCTAG
The DNA here is from genome assembly GCF_023897955.1 of Schistocerca gregaria. NCBI lineage: Eukaryota > Metazoa > Arthropoda > Insecta > Orthoptera > Acrididae > Schistocerca > Schistocerca gregaria. Next base: position 95,156,928 of record NC_064924.1, read on the forward strand.
ATCAAATTCGACATAAGAACAGAGTGGCAAAAGAGTGGAAGATAACCAGAAACCAGGCCACAAGGAGGCTGCTCTATCGCCTACAGAGAGAGTTGAAGGTAGCGCTCAGTGAGCACAGAAACCAGCAATGGCAAAACCGCCTCACAGCCCTCAAAGTAGACGATCACACACTTTGGCAATCAATCAAACAATTCACAAAAAGACGCGCTAGGATGCCGCCACTGCACGGCGAGCGGGGTCTGGCCTACAGCCATGCTGAAAAGGCCAACGACCTAGCCGACACTTTCGAGAAGCAGTTCCAAGCGGCAGAACCCCAGGATGATGAGCATGAAAGAGTGGTCCGTCGTCAACTGGCTGTTTTCCTCAATGCTGAGGAGGGCCCAGAAGATGAGCCCACAGTTTTTGCTCCTGCAGACGTGGCAAAAGTAATTAGGTCTCTCCCCTTCAAAAAGGCCCCAGGACATGACAGTGTCACCAACCAGTTGATCAGAAACCTCCCACCCACGGCGATCGAACACCTCGCGAACGTCTTCAACGAGATTACTCGTACCCACGAGTTCCCAGCTTGCTGGAAACACGCGGAAGTGGTCGCGATACACAAACCAGGGAAAGACCCTCTATTCCCGCAGCACTACAGGCCGATTAGCCTCTTGACAACTCTCAGCAAGATCTATGAGCGCCTCCTGCTAAGACCCATACAAGAACATATTACCAGAGAGCAACTTCTGCCGGATTTCCAATTCGGATTCCGGCAGAACCACTCTGCCCCACAACAGATCATGAGAGTGGTCGAAGCAGCCACAGAGGGCTTCAACCACAGAGGCTACTGCGGGATAGTGCTACTAGACATAGCCAAAGCCTTTGACTCAGTATGGCATAGAGGGCTACTCTAAGGTTGTACACACAAGAGTTCCCCGGGAGCATAGTTAAGCAGGTCAAAAGCTACCTCTCGAATAGAACTTTCTCTGTCAAAGTAGAAACAGCCACCTCCACCAAGAGGCGTATTCGTGCTGGCGTGCGCAGGGATCGGTCCTGGGGCCCGTTTTGTACAGTCTGTACACTGCGGACACACCAACGGCCCCCCTGGTGCACACCGCACAGTACGCTGACGATACAGCCTTCTACACAAGGAATGCGAACAAGGACCTGGTCAACCGTAGGCTACAAAGGGTTTTAGATGACACAGAACTTGGGCCCGTCGCTGGCGAATCACCATCAACTCCAAAAGACACAGGCTATGCTGATTACCCATAGGCTCGGAAGGCGCGAACCTCCTCAACGCCCCCCCCCCCCCCTCCACCTTTATCTAAATGGAACCCAACTCCCCTGGCGTAGAACCGCCAAGTATCTTGCCGTAACCTTGGACTCTCGCCTTATGTGGAAACCCCACATAGACGAAGTCCACAGGAAGGTCTGCGCCAGAATGTCCATCCTGTACCCAATCCTGAACTCATCTAGCTCCCTTCCCTACTCAGTAGGAGTGAACGTATACCAGGCCCTGATCGGGCCAGTCATGGAATACGCGTGTCCTGTCTGGGGACACGCGGCGAAGCAGCACCTGGACAAACTCCAGAGGCTGCAGAACCGCGCCCTCAGGAGGGCACTGCGTCTACCTCTCGGATTCCCCATTGACGATTAGCATGCCGCTGCTGAAATCCCACTCCTGAATGAGCGTTTTCAAGACCTGGTAAGGGCCTTCTATGAAGGTTCTTGCAGGTCGGGAAACGCCCTCATCCACTCCCTAGGTCGGTATGACATGTCCTGCGATAAGCACAATCGCCCCATGACGATCTTCGACGACTACGTCGAAGAGAAAATCCCAATATTCTTTCCCAAATCCTGCTCCTACCCAAATAACCACAATTATCTCGCCAGTACCAGACAAACACAGAACAATCATCACATTTCACAGACACCAAAAAGTACAGACATAATCACACACACAAGTACACAGGGGAGTAAAAGCCGCAAGGCTACAAACTCCCCCTCACACTTCCCCAAAGAGGGGAAAGTAATAGATGTGAGCAGCAGCGTACAGCACAAAGGCAGGTCTGAGCTCGCTCGATGGCTCTCTCAGCTCAGCAGACGCAACTCGTGACTGCAAATTTGCCTACAAACGAGAACTGAATCTTCTACTGGCATCCACTATTATGGATTCTTACTGATTAATACTACCACAATGACTGGATGCCCACAGACCTACTACTAATTTGTTATGGCTGTACTAGGTATAAAAATCATGCCAGAATGATTTAGGTTGCATGGAACACTGCATTTTGTTATGATATGGGGACTGTTAAGAAGAAGAGACTGAATGGTATGAACAAGTCGTTAAACCATTTACACTGATGAGCCAAAAATTATGAGCACCTTCTTAATAACTTGTTTGTCCCTCTTTGGAACAAATATATCGCTAATACTGTGTATCGTGGATCCGATATTTGTTTATAGGTTTGTGGAGGTATGTGGCGTTAGATGTCTACGCACAGGTCATGTAATTCGCGTAAATAATGGGCCGCTGAACTGTCTAAGCGGTGACGGTGCCCGATAACGACCCAGATGGGTTCCATAGGATTTACATCTGGCAAATTTGGTCTACGAGACATCAATGTGAATTCGCTATAATGCTCTAGCTACAAGACACGGCCAAAGACACCGTCATCGGGGAAGAAGCAAGAAGGGGTGCAGGTGGTTCGCAGCTGTCAGCGTGTCTTCGATTACTTCCACAGGTCTCATGCAAGTGCGGCCGAATGTTTCCAGTATCACAATACTGCTCCAACCAGCCTGTGTCGGTGGCTCGCTGCACGTTACGAGCCGCTGTTCACCTCCACGACGGCGTTGGTGGAGACGACCATCGACCTATTGTGGCAAAAATGTGATTCACCCGAAAATTCGACACGTTTCCACTGATCGATGGTCGAATCCCGATGGTCCCGTGCCCACTGCAGTCGTAATCGACGATGTCGTTGGGTCAACGTAGGGTGGTCTGCTGCAGAGCTCCATGTTCAACGATTTACGATGAACAATGAGTTCCGAAACACTTGTGCTAGCACCAGCATTGTGCTGTTTCGGCAGAGATGGCACAGATCACCATCTATCCTACTTTACAAAACAGACAAGCCTCCGAACCGCACGTTCTATGAAGAATCGTAGATATCCAACCATTTATCGTCTAATGGTAGTTTCACCGTCCTCCTATTTCCGTAGATGCTCACGATAGTAGCACGTGAACATTCGAGCAGCTTCGCCGTTTCCGAGATACGCGTTCACAGGCTCTGCGTAATAATAGTCTGCCCTTTCTCAAAGTCGCTTATCTCAAAGTATTTCCCAATTAGCAGCCCATCATATCTTCGACAGAGTGATCCCTCGTCCATGTCTGTTCCGCTTACATACTTCTGTTACAACGTCACGTGCCCGCAGTGCCACCATACGACATCCAACGTCGCGGTTGGCAGTGGTCATAATGTTTTGGCTGATCGGTGAATGTCGAACGTAGCTCTTAAATTACAACATAATGCCAAGTTTCTGTTCCATTGTAGTACTAGTAATCAGTAAGACTCCGTAATGATGTATTCCAGCAGAAAATGTTACTCTCGTTTGTACATACACTTAACAGGCAAAGAAACTGAAAGACCTGCCCAATATCGTGTAGCGCCCCCGCGAACAAGCGGAAGTGCCGCAACACGACGTGGCATGGACTCGACTAGTGTCTGAGGTAGTGCTGGAGGGAACTGACACCATGAATCCTGCAGGGCTGTCCGTAAATCCGTAAGAGTACAAGTGGTTGGAGATCTCGTTGGAAGACAACCCAGATACGCTCAATAATGTACATGTCTGGGGAGTTTGGTGGCCTGCGGAAGTGTTTAAACGCTGAAGAGTGTTCCTGGAGCCACTCTCTAGCAATTCTGGAGTTGCGGAGTGTCGCATTGTCCTGCTGGGAGTGCCCAAGTCCGTCGGAATGCACAATGGACATGGATGGATACAGGTATCACACAGGATGGTTCGTACCTATCACCTGTCAGAGTCGTATCTACACGCAACAGGGGTCCCATATCACTCCAACTGTACACGCCCCACACCATTACAGAGTCTCCACTAGCTTGAGCAATCCCATTCTGAGATGCAGGGTCCATGGATTCGTGAGGTCTTCTTCACACCTGTACACGTCCATTCGCTCGATACAATATGACTCATTCGATCAGGCAACATGTTTCCAGTTGTCAACAGTCCAACGTCGCTGCTGACGGGCCCAGGCAAAAAGCTTTGTGTCGTGCGTCATCAAGGGTGCAAGAATGGAATCGATGATGTTTCGTAGAATGATTTGCACGCTGACACTTGTTAATGGCCCAGCATTGAAATCTGCAGAAATCTGCGGAAGGGTTGCACTTCTGTCACCTCTTCAGTTGTCGTTGGTCCCGTTCTTGCACGATTTTTTTTTCCGGCAGCAGGGATGTTGGGGATTTGACGTTTTACAGGATTCCTGATTTTCACGGTACACTCGTGAAATGACCTTATGGGAAAATCCCCACTTCATCGCTGCCTCGAAGATGCTGTGTCCCATCGCTAGTGCGCCGACAATAACACTATGTTCAAACTCACTTAAATCTTGATAACCTGCCATTGTAGCAGCAATGACCGATCAAACAACTGTTCCAGACACTTGTTGTGTTACATAGGCATTGCCAAGTGCAGCACCGTATTCTGCCTGTTGACATATGCTCCTGTATTTGAATACGCATGCCTATACCAGTTTCTTTGGCGCTTCAATGTAAATACTCAGTTACGAGTTAAGATGCCTAAAACGCAGTTCGTCTGCTGAGCTGAGCGAGCGAGCGGGTTCAGGCCAACCCTTCTGTCTTTGTCGTAGGCTTGGGGTCGCAGCTGTTTCTCTACAGCCGTTAGTCGACTTTTGTGTGACTCTTTCTGTGCTCTGAGAAGCTATTTATGGACAGCTCAGTAGTTCACAGAGAAGTGACAGCATTAGCAGTTTATTACGAAATACAGAGACTTGAAGGAGATCCGCTAGATATCTTTTTGATAGTATTGGTCCACAACTCTCATTTCGTGAATGACATGTTCAAACCGCCAAAAACTGCTAAATAAACATTTGTTTTTCTTGTTTCAACGATATTCTGAGCTCAAACGTAACAAAATAATTTCACCTATGCGAACCATCATGAGTTCCGAAAATATGGATCACACAGAACAAAGCATGCGCGTTTCTCACGTGACATCTTGAAACCCACAGATCAAATTAATCAAGTGGTTGTAATATTTCTTGACTTTTACAAAGAATATGATTCACTACCACACCAACGCTTACTACCAGAAGTACCGTCGTATGGCGTGCCAAACGAAATTTGTGACTGGACTGAAGATTTATTGGTAGTGGGGACGCATTACGCTGTCTTGGATGGAGAGTCACTGACGAACATAGAAACAGCTTCTGGCATACCGCAGGAAATTGTGCTAGGATCCTTGCTATTAATCACGTACATTAATGACCTGACAGATAATTTTACTCATAACCGCAAACCTTTAGCTAATGATGAAATTTTGTAAAATGAAGAACAATTTGACAAACGAAGCACAAATATCCAAACAGATCGTGATAAGATTTCTAAGTGGCGTAAACAGGCTGTAACAAACTTAAATGAAATATACAGAAATTGCAGAACTCTGCACTTCACGAAAGACAAGAAAGTAATATCCTATGGTTACAGTATCAATGAACCACACATGGAATAAATCAGCTCATACAATTTATGAGTTGTAACTGGATGTAACAATTTGTGAAGATATGAAATGGAATGATCACATAGTCTCAATCACAGGAAAAGCAAGCGACGGAGTATGTAGTATTTGTAGGATACCGTGAAAGCACAATCATCTTACAAAAGCTTAAAAACACTTGTGCATTCCACCTTTTAGTATTGCTGAAGTGTGGGATTCACGACTACCATGTCGTATTGAACACACCCCATCAGTACAAAATGTTTCGAGGTTACATGAGGTGTTGGTTGAGTTCTTTTTCATACCCCTAAGATGCTACAGATCTGATCCCTGATGACATACAGGGAAGGGAAGCTCCCTATAAGGTCACGCAAATTTAAAAGAATCAATGTCATGCATGGCAGCCACCAAACTACGAACTAAATTAGTGGTCACGGTAATAATATGGTTTATTATCACAAGATGTTAAAAATGATTTATTACTGAATCAGGCACACGAGTATAAATGTTTAATAGGATTTAATAGGTGGATAAGGAATTGGAAGCCCGGGTTGGTGGGTATATGAAACTACGTCACAAATACGACCAGTGACTGTGAAAAAGGTTATGAATTACACTGAGGTGACAAGTCGTGGGTTACCGATAACCACATATACATACGGCGGTAGTACCACGTACACCAGGTATAAAAGGGCAGTGCATTGGCGGAGCTGTCATTTGTATTCAGGTGACTCATGTGGAAAGGTTACCGACGTAATCACGGACACACAAAGGGAATTAACAGACTTTGAATGCGGAATGTTAGTTGAAGCTAGACTTGTGTGAAATTCCATTTCGGGAATCATTAGGGACTTCAATATTCCGAAATTCACATTGTCACTGGTGTGCTCAGAATACCAGATTTCAGGCAGTACCTCCTACCAGGGACAACACACTGGCCGGCAGCCTTCGCTTAATGACTGATAGCACCGGCGATTGTGTAGTCAGTGCTAACAAACATGCAACACTGCGTCGAATAAAACTATAAATCAATGTGCGACGTACGATGAACGTATACGCTAAGGAAGTGCAGCAAAATTTGGCATTAATGGGTTATAGGAGCAGACGACCGACGCGAAAGTCTTTACTAGCAGCACGAAATAGTCTGCAGCGTCTCTCCTGGGCTCGTGACCATATTGGTTGCATGCTGGACGGCAGTAAAACTGTGGCATGGTCAGATGAGTCCCAATTTCAGCTGGTAAGTGCTGATGGTAGGGGTCGAGGTTGATGCTAATCTCACGAAGCCATGGACCCAAGTCTTCAAGCCACTGTGCAAGCTGGTGGTGGCTCCATAATGGTGTGGGCTATGTTTACATGGAATAGACTGGGTCCTCTGATTCAAGTTAACCGCTCATTGACTAGAAATGGCTACGTTCGGCAAGTTTGAGACCATCTGCAGCTGTGGCTCCATAATGGTGTGGGCTATGTTTACATGGAATAGACTGGGTCCTCTGATACAAGTTAACCGCTCATTTACTAGAAATGGCTACGTTCGGCAACTCTGAGACCATTTTCAGCTGTTCCGAAACAACGATGGAATTTTTATGGATGATAATGCTCCGTGCCACCAAACCACAATTGTTCGCGATTGGTTTGAAGAAAATTCTGGACAATTCTAGTGAATGATTTGGCCATCCAGATCGCTCGACTTGAATCCCATCGAACGTTTACGTGACGTAATTGAGAAGTCTGTTCGTGCACAAAGTCCTGCGCAGGCAACTTGGACGTCTGTACAGACAGCAATGCTCAATATTTCTGCGGGAGACTTCCAACGACTTGTTGAGTCCATGTCACTTCGAATTGGTGCACTACACCGAGAAGAAGGAGGTCCGACACGATATTAGGATTCATCCCACGTCTTTTTTCACCTGACTGTATGAGAAAGTCACCACAAAAGCATGAATGAACGCAAATACTTCCGTCAAAGTGCATGGTGGATGTAACTAGCTGGCTGTGAAAAGTAGATGTGCACAATGAAACCCTGATGGAAATTAATAGCTTCGCATCGCTTCGTCTTGGCAGCATTGTCGATGGCACATGCTTACTAGTCTTAAGCTGTGTGAGTGTAGAAGACTTGGCCTTTGTACTTTGCTCTATGTTGGAGATATCTCTCTCCACAGCTCTGCCTCCAGCACTGGAACAAGCGGCGGATCCCCAAAGCAAGTGTTCTTTTTTTTTTTTTATCTCCTGACACAAGTGTATCGCGACTTTACTCTGCAAAACTTACCTCATTCTGGCCATGTCGGAGTCTCGCCGCCCATTTGCAGCAGAACTTATCCTGTTCCAAACAAGAATAATTTTATAACTAACTTTAACAGTTCCTACTCGTGGTTAAGAAGTAAGGCGTAGTGGGGGAACAAATCGGAAAATCTCTCCCACTACGTAACAGCTTGCTAGCCATGACCAATCAAAAGCTCTGCATGTATGCACACACAGGAACGTTCCCCTTCTACTGACATAGTCACTGTGAGCCAGTCACAGAACCCCTTACTAAGATTTGAACAGACATTCCAGGATGGCACGGTAGCGTTCAGTGGCTCTTCCCACACTCAAAAGCTCTGTGTTTTCACCAGGCTTCATGTCTAGCTAAAAAAAGGATTCCTATTCACTTCTCGCACAATGCAGTTCTTGTGGCATGCAGCCTGGCCTCTTCGAGAATCCTGTGCAGACAGATTGCCATGCCCTCCTCTATACCTGCCTGAAGACAGCTACCAGAACCAACCAGTTTTAAAACGATCTGTTTTCCTAAGGCTGCAGAAATGACAAGGCTCCCACACTGTATTAAGAGGAAAGGAGATGAAGATGTACAAGCAGTACAGTCATTGGCAGTAGCGAATACGGTTTATAGTTTTTATCCAGCGATGAAGACTTGACTTTACGGACTATTAGGATCTGCATATTCCGTGTGTACGGCGTCTGTTAATAGTCAAGTGTACTCGTCTATGGTAGCATCAATATGCATCTGACTACATCCAAGCATGTTTAAACAGACATCGGTACATATACTGTGCAACGGCACAATGTCGTTACTTCGAAGATGTACTGGTGTGGCTCAACCAATAAAAAACCTCAGTATGTCACTAATGGCCAGTCCTTATCCTTACATACTGGATAAAGAAACTCGGACTGACAAGCCACACCATCAGAAAAGAATAACATAAGACTCGGCACATGTAGTTTCGTCATTCTACAGCGTGGCTTACCATACAATTACGAAATTGACCCTATTATACAACAGTGACCTTTCATAATCGTCTCACTTAGGCTGAAATAAGTTAAAAACCCAGACAGATATTAATCACAAAATCTCTATTTGTTATTACTTTAGACAGGCATAAGATGGGAATATTAGTCTGACCGAGGTAAAGAAAATGAAAATTTCAAATAAACTTATTATTTATTAGAGTAATACTACGACAAACCCTCATACAGGTTACTACGACTCGAACCTACACACTTTGCTCGATTCCTGCATCAGCAACATTAAAAACAACCATATACAGATATTGCCAATCTATTTGGTGAATAAAACAACTTTACAAACTCCTGAATGCAAGTGGAACATTAGGTGTGAACGTAAATAAAATATTGCTTATTGCTCTCAGTCTAATCTTATTCTGCTGCACACTCCATAGAAAAATCTAAGTAGCCACACTGCCTGTGCTTAACATGAGGCAAAGAATAACACGTTACTTCGTATCGCTGAACAGAATTAAAAGAGAGGAGCGATATGTGCATGCTATAATCAGTTAAAACAATATAGCGCACTGTCTCAAGATAAAATAGTGTAGCCATTCACTGTAGCAGTTCAAATATATGCACTCCTTCTGTTCAACTGAGCGGCAGCAGAATTATCAGACCACAACTTGTCTGATAAAGAAAACTTCACGGCGGCTTCTTCCGGCTCTGCGCTGCCTCCATGCACAAACTCACAATACCAGGAACTTAAAAAAACTGCTCAGCGCCCACTGGCGAGATCGCTTAGGACTGCCCATGTCGGACCACAACAGACTCGCTGACCATGTTCAACTGTTTCTCCATCCTCCTTTCAAATTCTACGTGCTGACATAGCATATCACGCCCTAGCCGTTCATTGGTCGAGCTGTTAACTCCAAAGACCACTAGTAAAACGTAAATATTTCCCATGTAGCACAGATAAATATCGAAATCGATCAACGTCCTATCGGAAAACAAAGTACCGTGTTCTCCTGTAATCTGTGGGAAAAATACGTGATCCAGGTGGACGGTAGTTGAATCAACAGGCATCTTTCACGCCGCACATTACTGGATTAATAAATAGTAGGAAAAGTTATAATGGTGGTTTTAATGCGTCTAGTGTTTCTACATATTCTTCCCCAACAAGTGTACAACGCACAGAACGTATCACAACCTTGTGAAACTGTCAGAAAACTCCTTCTTTGAAATGTTGTTCATCTCACCTGTCACATTGGCTTGAATGTCGGTCATGTTGACAAAGCGGTGATCCTACAATGAATTTCAGCCGTAACATTTTTTTCCAGAAAAGAATTACCCGTAATTTGCATTTCAGTCAGTTAGTGGCAGGCATTCAAGTTCGTTGTTTTTGTTACGGAGTCAAGTTGTATGGGACATTTGTTAACGTCGCGTACTGAATTGAGCATCAGGAATTCTTTTCTGAAAGTATTTGTGTTGAGTGTAGCCATGTATGGAAGTGGAACATGGGCGATAAATAGTTTAGACAGGAAGAGAATAGAAGCTTTCGAAACGTGGTGCTACAGAAGAATGCTGAAGATTTCATGTGTAGCTCACTTAACTAATGAGGAGGTACTGAATAGAATTGGGGAGAAGAGGAATTTGTGGCACAACCTGAATAAAAGAATGGATCTGTTGGTAGGACATGAAGGGATCACCAATTTAGTATTGGAGGGACTTCAAGAAGAATATAATAATTCCAATCCCAAAGAAAGCAGCTGCTGACAGATGTGAAAATTACCGAACTATCAGTTTAATAAGTCACAGCTGCAAAATACTAACACGAATTCTTTACAGACGAATGGAAAAACTGGTAGATGCGGACCTCGGGGAGGATCAGTTTGGATTCCGTAGAAATGTTAGAAGAAAGATTAAGAAAAGGCAAACCTACGTTTCTAGCATTTGTAGACTTTTGACAATGTTGACTGGAATACTCTCTTTCAAATTCTAAAGGTGGCAGGGGTAAAATACAGGGAGCGAAAGGCTATTCACAATTTGTACAGAAACCAGATGGCAGTCATAAGAGTCGACGAGCATGAAAGGGAAGCAGTGGTTGGGAAAGGAGTGAGACAGAGTTGTAGCCTCTCCCCGATGTTATTCAATCTGTATATTGAGCAAGCAGTAAAGGAAACAAAAGAAAAATTTGGAGTAGGTATTAAAATTCATGGAGAAGAAGTAAAAACTTTGAGGTTCGCCGATGACATTGTTATTCTGTCAGAGACGGCAGAGGACTTGGAAGAGCAGTTGAACGGAATGGACAGTGTCTTGAAAGGAGGATATAAGATGAACATCAACAAAAGCAAAACGAGGATAATGGAATGTAGTCAAATTAAATCGGGTGATGCTGAGGAAATTAGATTAGGAAATGAGACACTTAAAGTAGTAAAGGAGTTTTGCTATTTAGGAAGTAAAATAACTGATGATGGTCGAAGAAGAGAGGATATAAAATGTAGACTGGCAATGGCAAGGAAAGCGTTTCTGAAGAAGAGAAACTTGTTAACATCGAATTTATGTATGAGGAAGTCGTTTCTGAAAGTATTTGTTTGGAGTGTAGCCGTGTATGGAAATGAAATATGGACGATAACTAGTTTGGACAAGAAGAGAATAGAAGCTTTCGAAATGTGGTGCTACAGAAGAATACTGAAGATAAGGTGGATAGATCAAGTAACTAATGAGGAGGTATTGAATAGGATTGGGGAGAAGAGAAGTTTGTGGCACAACTTGACTAGAAGAAGGGATCGGTTGGTAGGACATGTTTTGAGGCATCAAGGGATCACAAATTTAGCACTGGAGGGCAGCGTGGAGGGTAAAAATCGTAGAGGGAGACCGAGAGATGAGTACACAAAGCAGATTCAGAAGGATGTAGGTTGCAGTAGGTACTGGGAGCTTGCACAGGATAGAGTAGCATGGAGAGCTGCATCACACCAGTCTCTGGACTGAGACAACAGCAGCAGCCGAACTGTCAGGGCCAAGGAAGAACGCTGGTTGAACACCAACGGAACTTACGCTTGGGACGACCAGTCAGGTTTGCGTTCGCTGAGCATTGCTTGGAAACGGTACACACTACGAATTTCAACGAAAAGAAGATATTGGCATAGTACTTCAACTTCTAACGTTCCATAGTAACAGAATCCATTGAAATTAAAATCTAGGAAACCTTATTAACCGTATTATGGGACAGAATGTTCACCTAATGCGCGAAACATTATTTTTTACATGGCACAAACATGTTTCAGCAGAACTGTGCCATCATCAGTGGGGTTTCTTTATTAAAATCTGTAAAATGTGGAGATACACTGACGGAAAAAATTGCAAGACCAAAAAATAATTAAAGTAGAGTAACGAAATTTCGGGAATACGTTTGTCTAGGAAATATATTTAAGTTAATGCAAGCGCCAGATAAGCCATGGCAAATGTGAAATGCTGGTACATTAATAACCGGTGTAACGGCCAGAATGTTGAAAGCAAACATGCGGACGTCGATGCCTTGTGTCATACAGCTGCCGGAGGTCAGTTTGTCGAATGGAGTTCCACGCCTTCTGTACTGGAATGCTGTTTATGAATGGCAACACAGCAGGCCGAAGCACGAGACGGACTTACACATTTGCAGTAAGTGTGCGTGGGATAACCACGAGAGCTCCTGCCGTCATTCGAAATCGCACCTTCCACCATAACTCCAGGTGTAGGTTGTGATATTCGCTATTTTTGGCTTCATTAAAACAGCAAATAGTTAATACTTTCAGCCAGAAGGCAAATACTTGTTTATAAAGAACGATTAATGTGTAATAAGGCGTGTATTGCGATGGTGGAATTTCCTAAATAATGTAATTCGTCGTATTTGGGCGGCAACATAAACAGTAGAATACGGATGGATATGCGATCCTTCACTATCTTGTTCGCTGAAGAACAAATGAAGCCTTGAGCGCAAAAGACTTGTACTGTTTTCTTAAGTAAGACGGACGGAGATTTGTGGCAGTCTGATCTAACTTTTACTAAATGTATAAAAACCTGTTCGGTCCAAGTTTGAGTGAAGTGTAAAAAGAAGAACTGTTATAACTTATCGCGACGACGCACGAGCGACTCAAGAGGACAATGGCTATATAAAAGAGGGCTCAGTGGACATGAAACGGACATAAAAATCTACTGTCATTGTAGTACTAAGCTTAAGGTAGGATATATGTTTTAGTTATAATAAATATTTGTTCTGGAAATACTAAATCATTTAGCAGTGCTCATTCCTATTATCTCCTCAGTATTATTTTCATTTTTATTATGCATTTTGCTAAGATTACAGACACCAAGAGCAGCAGACCAATGTGAATGTTACATTGACAAAAAGAAAACTGCTTTATCGTCTTCTTGCATCAGCTTTAATACTGAATTTCCCTTTTGTGTGACGTTACAGTTGTTTTCGCGCCCTTAAGAACTTTCTGGTTCCTTAAGAAATTGTTTTGTCATAACAATAAGTTCACAACCGCGTATGATCGTACCTACGATCATGAAGTAATTAGAAAGACGATAATGCAATTTCTTAGTCAATAGCGCGCTAGCTGTGACTGCTTCAAGCCACGAGAAACTGCAAGTAAAGACTATTCACATTTCATAATGCAATATTTTATGACAATGGTCAATCCACGATTCTTACGCCAATTGTGACTCATAAAACAGTAATCGAAGTCTCAAACTCCAACTTTTCAATTGAATAACATCACTTTTTTTTGTTACATCAAAAGGTCCGGTATGTCTAGCACGCAGACAGGTTGGTTGCAGGCTCTCAACTGCCCACCTTCTAACCAACACGCGGCCACCACTGGCCCCGAGGCACAACAAGCTTTCAACAGAAAACTCAACAGACCTTCAACCTGCCCCCCAATGAGTTCTCGCTTGACACCACTGAAGTCGCAAATGGCGGTAGTTTGGTGTCACTGGAATGCACGCCACAGGGCGTCTGACTCGGGGCTGTCCTTGAAGTAACGATTTGTAACAGTTGGTTGTGACAATCTGGCGCCAACCGCTACTCAAATTGCTACTGCAGATGCAGTACGATCGACAGAGCCATACACCAAACACGATGGTCTTCGCCCATTCAGAGACCGGTCTTCTTGCGAGCGTACATTCTCGTGACCACCGCTGCCAGCAGTTATGTGCAGTGGCTACATTCCTACTGAGTCTTTCTGCAGTATCGCAGAAGGAGCATCCAGCCTCTCTTAGCCCTATTACGAGACCTCGTTCAAACACAATGGTGTATTTGTCGCCTTAAAGGTATTCTTGACTGAAATCAACCCACCCGTCCACTCTCGAAGGCAACAAACGCTCACGACCGTTGCAGCGTGTATTGAAAGAAAACCTGATTTCCATTGTAATTGTGGCCCTAATAGCGTCACTCTTATGCAACTGGCACGAAATTTGAATAGACATCGTCTTTCAGATGTAGGAACAGGACTACCACCTTTCCTTTATATCGCACTTCTCCTCCTTGGTGTTGCGATTTTATTTCCGTCAGTGTATTTTGAGTGATACATAATCTATGAAAATAAGGCCCAAAGAACAATTTTTGTCATTATCTTAATTTTACATTATACGCTTCTGCAGGATCATTTGCACATTATCATGCACTGGTAGAGGGTCATCTGCAACCCAACTATGTTAATGCCACTAGGTTGTGCCAAAATACTTCGCGCAAATGTTTGCTATTACTTATGTTTTACTTTAGCAGATCCATTTTCTTTTGCGTTCCCATGGGTTACTGAGAATTTGATTTTTTTTTCTCTCTCTCTCTTTGTCTGTGTGTGTGTTTGTTTGGATAAGTAGTGTGTGAGAGTGTGTGTGTGTATTCGCGATAAAACCCAACTGTGAATGCTACAGGTTCATTGCAGTCAGTTTAAGCATAAATTTATATTAACATAGTTTGCAGTGTGACAGTTAATGGAGACAGTTATTTCAACGTTTCTGTATTCTGGAAGGTTTTATCGAAAGAAATAATCATTATAAATGTACATAAAAATAGAAACTGCAAAAACACATTAACGAACGGTTTTTATATCGACTTATTGAGACTTCATTTGTTTCACAAAATTGCAGACTTTTTACCTGCGCACCTATCCAATATTCTTCATCCAAAATCTTCCTGCTTCTACTTCTTGTTAGCGAAAAACTGGGCTATTGAAAAACTGGGTTCAGCAGAAGGAGAACTAATTGCACGATGATTATGTGGGTTCCTTTTGTTCTTGGTTAGATTACGATTGTATACCTGCGGCGTGAAGAAGCATGGTCACGACATCATCGATGAAAGAAACAAAAAGTCCTTATCTGATAATGAATTTCGTCGTAGCTGTCATAACTTGTAGTTCATACCAGGAGCGAGTCGGAACAGCACAGTTTGTTGCTTCCTGTAAGTATACTGCCAATAAAACGTAGTCTTTGGTTCGCCTTCCCCACAACATTGTCTATGTGGTCGTTCAAGTCTAAGCTATTAGTAATTGTAATCCGTAAGTATTTAGCTGTATTGACAGTCTTTAGATTTCTGACAGTTATTGGACTTCTTTCAGTGCTCATGTGGATAAATTCACGCCTTTCGTTATTTAGGGTCAATTGCCACTTTTCACACAGTACTGACAGCTTGTCTAAATCATTGTTCCACTGTTTTAATCTTCTGATGATGACTTAACAAGATGGTAAGCGACAGAATCAGCTGCAATGTAAGGGGTCAGCTCACATTGTCTCCAAAACCGTTTCTATTAGGTTGGTGCATAGGTTCGTAGAGTTTTTGTTCTTCACGTTGGTATTCCGGGTGCTATGGGTTTATTTATCGATTGTTTTTTGATTGTTGTTCACTGTTGCTATTTGGGTTTACGTATTGTCGTTTTGTCCTTTGGATATAGTGAATGGAGCTGTACCAAGTCCAGAAATCGGAACATTGCCGACATATTTTTCTGTTTGAGTTCAATAGAGGGGAGATAACTGTGGTGTCACCGCCAGACACCACACTTGCTAGGTGGTAGCCTTTAAATCGGCCACGGTCCGGTAGTATATGTCGGACCCGCGTGTCGCCACTATCAATGATTGCAGACCGAACGCCGCCACACGGCAGTTCTAGAGAGACTTCCTAGCACTCGCCCCAGTTGTACAACCGACTTTGCTAGCAATGGTTCACTGACAAAATACGCTCTCATTTGCCGAGACGATAGTTAGCATAGCCTTCAGCTACGTTATTTGCTACGACCTAGCAAGGCGCCATGTTCAGTTACTATTGATATTGTGAATCATGTACCGTCCAGAGCGACGTTCGTGATTAATGGATTAAAGTTAAGTATTCCACCAGCTACGTCCGTTTTTCTAAATTCTAGTTTCCTTGTCCTGTTCCAGACCTCACGCCAGCCTGCGTGAGCTAAATCACGTGCCTTTCGGCCTCCTCTAGTATCACGGTTTTGGCTCTCCTGCCAACCACAACAATAACAGCGGAGACAGCCAGAAGCATTAGCTCTGTGAACGTGGATAATGGCATTGGACAGAGCACGACAAGAAAATTGTTTTCTCATTTCAAGGAGGTCGTTTAGACATTAGTGATTCTCCACGTACAGTAAGTCCTTCGGGATTAGATGAAGATCGTTTAAACTTAACCCACAATAACCCACGTCAATTTACTCAAGAACTGGCAAAAGTGATGAACTGTGATTATTCCACAATAGGGCGACATTTACATGCATTGTGCTAGCATCAAAAACCGAGTGTATGGGTACCGTAAGTTTCAAGTCAAAACCACAAAAATCACCGTGAGCCGTGATAAAAAAAAAATGCTTTTTTGAATAGCGCGCCGCAGCGCGTAGTGTGAAGTAGTCTCCCTCCGTTTCTGGCGTTGGCGCCGCTGTGGCAATTCTAACTTTGGTGTCTCCCACTGGTGGGAAAGGTTGCCTGTTCACGTGCATTTAAGGGGCGCTATGAGCTCGTCAGTTCGTCCGTCTGAGTCGGGAGTCGGTCAGTCTCGGCGAGTCTAGTCAGTTGGTCAGCCGGGTGAGTGTGGGGCAGTCAGTGTCTGTCTGTCGTCTGGAGTGCTGGTATGTGTTAGGCCGCCAGTCTGCTCGAGTTGCTCAGGCAACGGACATTGGCGGTTGGATCGATCGGTTGGTCGGTCGCGCACTGAGACACAAGATGACTTGTCCGTCTTGAGCGTCGCCGCATGTGAGGTCGTCACGTCAGTCCAGAGAGCCGCGCCTTAATAGCGAGGGGTAGTGGCTTCGCGGCCGACACGAGAGCAACAGGAGTCGACCCACGACATCGGGCTGGCCGGCATGAGCTGCGCCGCCGTGAGACGGGAGATCGGCGCGCCTTCCTGTGTCCGTTGAAGCGGCTGGCAGCGGACGGTTCGGGAGTCCGTTTTGGTGGTGCTGCGCCAGGTCTTCGCCAGAAGTCGCAGTTATTAGAAGTTAAGTGATTCGTGATATGTCGTTTCAGTTGCTTGTTATATTCTACCTGTCTTCTTGGTAAATCACTCGCCCCCAGCTTGCTCATCTGTCTCTCGTCCGCATTTGTTACGCAGTTAGTGTATGTCTATCTGTCGGTCTGCCGTACGTTAATGGCTGCCTCTGTCATGTTTGTCAGATTCGGTGTTAAGGAATTTATTGCTTAAAGTGTAAATGCTGAATCCCTGAAGTATGTTTTTATCTTGCCTATCATCTTGAGAGGTAGTATATGTGTACTGTAGAGCATGTTTGTATATTTTATGTAAGACTGCATTTCATGGGTTTTTATTTAAATGGTCATTTTAGTATATAAGGTTGCCACCTTTCCACCGTAAGAGTTCATTTAAAAACAAGTTGCACTTTCAGTGGCAAATAATTTTTAATGTGAGTGTTTTGTACCATTTTCATCCCTCTTACGGGGTGCATAGTTTATGTGGTTGTGTGAGTTGTTAAAATTTTTAGTTGGAAGTAATCTGGTGTGTAGAAGATTGGCACCAGTGTAGTCTTTCAGAGGTTGTTGTGAGCGGTCGTGACTATGGCCGTGTCAAAAGGAAGCGGCCAGGTTCTCAGCCCGAAAGCTTATACTGTTAAATTTTTTTTTGTTATTTCTGCCTCTGAATAAATTGTAACTTGATATTTACAGGGCGCTTTCTGATTATAATTTTAAAACTGTTTCAAATTTCCATTTATCAAAAAAAAAATTTGTTTCATCAGTTACCAATTGGCAACTACTTCCACGCTCACATAGTGTGATAAAATGTGTTAATGTTCTTCATGAATCGCTAGTAAATAAATTCTTAAGAAAAGGTTTTGAAAGTAAATTCACGGTTCACAGCGGATGGCCATATGCTTGCTTGTCATCAGTTGGATCGTGAATAACGCCGACCATTCGTATCCTGAATCGTTACCAGTGACGGGAAGTGGTGTCTTTGCGCTAGCATAAGTAAAAGAAAGGAATGGTTGAGCCCAAATGGAGCAGCAACTCCATGTACATAGATCGTGCTCATCCACAAATGACGTTCCGCATCTGGTGGATCAGCGACAGTGTGGTGTACTTCGAATTGCTTCCCTGAAGTGTAACCATCACTGTTGACATTTATGGTCAAAAACTGAGACGACTTGCTGACGCAGTCCAAGAACAGCGACGAGGAAGACTACATGACTTCACGAAAACGTCCGCCCGCATTCTGCTAGACTTACAACACTATATGGGAGCTGTGTTGGGAAGTCATTCCGCACCCACCTTCTTCACCCAATCTTGCGTCCTCAGATTTTCACCTTTTCCGCTCTCTACCGAAGAACCTTCAAGGAACTTGCTTTCCGGATGAAAATGCTCTCCTGGTATGTCTCCATGAGCTCTTCACCTCAAAACCACTTTAGTTCTATAGTCGCGGAATCGAAAAGTTACCCCAGTCTTGGCATTCTGTGGTAAATGGTGAAGGAGAATCACACATCAAAAAAAGTTTTGCATCTCCTCGTCTCCGAGAGTTCCGGAACCTGTACAGAAAATTGGAATAGAGATCTATATAAATATCATTTCCGCCCTTGTATTCCTCATGAAACCCACGCATTGCATGTTGTACCACCATACATCTACCTCTAATACCCAGTAGCACGTCCTCTTGCATTGATGCATGCCTATATTCGTCGTGGCATACTGTCCACAAGTTCATCAAGGCACTGTTGGTCCAGATTGTCCCACTCCTCAATGGCGATTCGGCGTAGATTGGTTAGTGGATCACGTCGTCCATAAACAGCCTTTTTCAATCTATCCCACGCATGTGCGATAGGGTTCATGTCTGGAGAACATGCTGGCCACTCTAGGCGAAGGATGTCGTTATTCTGAAGGAAGTCGTTCACAAGATGAGCATGATGGGGGCGCGAATAATCATCCATGAAGACGAAATCCTCGGCGACATGGTTGCACTATCGGTCGGAGGATGGCATTCACGTATCGTACAGCCGCTACGGCACCTTCCATGACCACCAGCGGCGTACGTCGACCCCACATAATGCCACCCCAAAACAGCATTGAATCTCCACCTTGCTGCACTCGCTGGACAGTGTGTCTAAGGCGTTCAGACTGACCGGTTTGCCTCCAAACACGTCTCTGACTATTGTCTGGTTGAAGGCATATGCGACACTCATCGGTGAAGAGAACGTGATTTTAATCCTGAGCGGCCAATTCGGCATGTTGTTGGGCTCGTCTGTACCGCGTTGCATGGTGTCCTGGTTGCAAAGGTGGACCTCGCTTTGGGCGTACGGAGTGAAGTTGCGCATCATGCAGCGTATTGCACTCATTTTGAGTCGTAACACGACGTCTTGAGGCTGCACGAAAAGCATTATTCAACATGATGACGTTGCTGAAACGGTTCGTCCGTAGGTAGTAGTTATTCACTGCAGTAGTAGCCCTTGGGCGGCCTGAGCGAGGCATGTCATCGACAGTCCCTGTCTCTATATTTCTTCCCCAATGTCCGAACAATATCGCTTTGGTTCACTCCGAGACGCCTGGACACTTCCCTTGTTGAGAGCCCTTCCTGGCACAAAGTAACAATGCGGACGCGATCGAACGGCGTTATCTAGGCATGGTTGAACTACAGACAACACGAGCTGTGTACCTCCTTCCTGGTGGAATGACTGGAACTGATCGGCTGTCGGACCCCATCCTTCTAATACGCGCTGCTCATGCGTGGTTGTTTACATCTTTTGGCGGGTTTAGTGACATCTCTGAACAGTCAAAGGGACTGTGTCTGTGATACAATATCCACAGTCAATGTCTGTCTGCAGGAGTTCTGGGAACCGGGGTGATGCAAAACTTTTTTTGATGTGTGCATCATTAGTGACTAAATCCCCTGTTATGTGTATCTCTTGTTTCTTACGGAAAAATGATACGGACTTACGCAACAGCCCAGCTGCAGATAGCCCTTCTTACAGGCAATGACGAATCCACTCGCACAACTTAGACAGCATTCTATAGGCCCCCAATTTGATTAAAAGTCGATTGCCAGCTACGGTGTCAAAAGCCTTCTGGAAATACAGAAATATGGAATCAATTTGGAACCCCGGCGATGGCACTCGTTACTTGGAGCGCATAAAGAGCTAGTTGTGTGCACAAAAACGATATTTTTTGAATTCATGCTGACTACGTGTCAATAGGTCGTATTCCTCGAAATTCATAAGGCTCGCACATACTATATGTTCCAAAGCCCTACTTCAGATGGACGTCAGTGATATGGGTCTGTATTTCAGCAAATTATCCCTATTTTCTTTCCTGAGTATCGCTGTGACATGTGCAGCTTTCCAGTCTTTAGGTACGGATCTTAACGTGATTTGAGCCGGAGTGGCCGAGCGGTTCTAGGCGCGGCGCTACTGTCGCAGGTTCGAATCCTGCCTCGGGCATGGATGTGTGTGATGTCCATAGGTTAGTTTTTTTTTTTTTTTTTTTTTGAGCGATCGGTTGTATATGACTAGTGACGGAGAGAACACGATTTCCCAGAAACTTCTCTCGATGGAAGGGTGGTGAAAATAAGCGAACGCTTGTTTCTGCTTATCTGTAGATATTAATTTTTTTATGGAAAACGACGGTCAAAGTTTTGGTGGTACTTTATGTGCATTTTAACCAATACGTAATTCAACATAAGCGGTGGCAAAGTGGCTGGATTCGCGGCTTCGCGTTTTCGTGCCCCGTGATCAAAACTCGATTATTATTTTTGTTTTCGTTTTTCATGTATCTATCCTTGTCCGTAGAAGATTACTACACGAATGCTTAAAAAAAAAAAAAAAAAAAAAAAAAAAGAAAAGATTCAAATGGCTCTGAGACTATGGGACTTAACATCTATAGTCATCAGTCCCCTAGAACTTAGAACTACTGAAACCTAACTAACCTAAGGACATCACACAACACCCAGTCATCACGAGGCAGAGAAAATCCCTGACCCCGCCGGGAATCGAACCCGGGAACCCGGGCGCGGGAGAATGTTTTCCACTGTATATTGAAATAACGTTGTCCTTATTCGTCCATTATTGGTATGTCTCGTGAATGAATTTAAAAAAAGAAAAATAGAAACACTATATTAATGAAAAAATTATTGAATTTGTTTTCGATGAAATTCCTGCAGTGTATCTAGATTCGTAATCAACTTTAGGCGTCTGATTTGGAAATCTGATCCGTTATGCGTGGTTTGCCACGAAATTATTGGCAGTTAATGACGTTTCTTTGTGTTGTGAGATTTATACGAAGAAACGTCGCTGTTGCAAACTTGTCTTCACCCGATGCTTATGCTGTTCAAAATTTCTATGTTGCGAATAATTCTACGATCAGTATCATCCAAGGGAATGAAGCAAAGCTTCCTGAAGAATAAACATAAGAACAAAATATAAGAATTAAGAACTGATTTAAGAATGAAGTATAAGCATACGAGAATTTGAAAAGATTGTGACCCCCGAAAATAGCATGGACCCTTATTGTGACACCCAGATGTGATTTTGCAGGTAATATACTGACCATGTACCTCGTAACTTGTATGTAACATGACAAGATTAATAAAAAAATAGAAAAAGAAAAACAATAAACGGATTTCCAGTACGGGACGCAAAATTGAGAGGCTGCGATGATAGCCACTATGTCACCAACGCGCGCTAAAAGACGTCTACACGAAGTTGAAAACTTAGACAGTCGTTTTCTCAGAAACGGTCCAGTATTTACGGATAAGCCGACACGCATGTTCGCTTATTTTGCCTCGTCTTCCATTGAGCGAAGTTTTTTGGAAATCGGGTTATGGCACTTACCCTGTTCTCGTAAGTATGGAGCTACAGTACCAGCATACTCTGAAAAGAACCTTACTGGTATACAATCTGGACTGGAGGACTTGCCCTTGTTAAGGGGGACATACTGGCATGTACGAATGGGATAAACCTTCCAGTGACCCTTAGCCACTCAGTTTACAATAAAGATGCAAAACAGAATAAAGAATAGTCGCATGGCTCGGCGTTAATGTTGATGTCAACGCATTACGTTGTAGAGCTATTGTGCATTTCTGACGCAACGATCGGAAATTCGCCAGAGGAATTCTCCTTCAACTGATTCCTTTTTTTCTTCGTTTTCCGCGCGTTGTTATCGCTTTTCAGTCGAACGTAAGCATTTAGCACTAGGCCTATTTTGCATTTGTGTTACACACTTATAGTGTAGTCAATGTACCTGGAGCTCGTAATGCAGAAATTACAGCGCAGTGCTTCAGTAGCAGCGAGGGACCAATGTGTAGTTTACGTAAGAATGAGCAGACGAGATGCTGAAGTCAGAATTGAGATTTATTATAGGGGGCCGGCTGGTCGTCTTCCCCACCGGGGTCAGAAAAAAAAAACAGTTTTTGTTTCCTGATAAGTGACTAACTGATGAGCGTTACGCAGTTTTGCACAGTCATGCAGCGCGAAGTGTCTACGAAAACAGACTTACGTAACAAAGCAGACTAACGACTGTGTATCTGCATTGTTCACTCTTACTGTGTAAACCGTAGTGAAACGCAGGGCAGGGGCTACTTCCCGATCTCTCCCACATGTTAGTTTCTTTTCGTACCATTGACGTATAGATCGCGGGAATAATGACCGTTTGAATACCGCGATGTGCGCTGTAATTAAGCGAATCGTGTCTTCGTAATCACTGCGGTAGAGATACCGAGTGGGCTGTGTTGTATTAGTAGATTCTTCATTTAAATCTGATTCCTGACTCTTTGTATGTTGGCTTTGGTGGGATAATTTGGGACCACCTTTAAGCGCCTCCTGTCACTTCTGGGTTTGCAGAATTTTTATGCAGCTTTACCCTGAGGCCAAACAAACATGTGGAATTGATGCTGTCCCCCTTTGGAAACGTTGAAAATCACCTGTTAGTCCTATTTGTTACGTGTTTTATACACATACTTCCTAATAGGATCTGCCGAAGGAGCCGTGCTTAGTTACGGGAACATTGCTAATGACTTCAAATATCTTGAATCTTTGAAAAGGATATACGAGAAGTAATGCCTCCAAATTCTTTATGTCAAAACTTTTAAAGCTTTTTAAATAAAACAAACGTTATTAACGTTCTACATATTTCTTCATGTCCACATATTTGTTTCTCAGCGTAGTCACCCTGGCGACGACCAGGTTTCTCCCAACGAGAGGCCAGTTTATTGATACTGTCACCCTAGAATGTCTGACTTTGGCCCACCGTCAGAGGTTCGAGTCCTCCCTCGGGCATGGGTGTGTGTGTTGTCCTAAGCGTAAGTTAAACTTACGTTAAGTAGTGCGTAAACCTAGGGACCGGTGACCATAGCAGTTTGGTCCCATAGTCCTTGCCACAAATTTCCAAATTTTTTTCCAATGTCTGATTTTGCTGACGGAGCAACAATCTCACCTCAGGTTGCACTACTTCTTCACCATCAGAGTGAAATCGTCGGAGGTGTTCTTTAAGTTTGGGAAACAGATGAAAATCGTAAGTGGTCACTTCGGGACAATATGGAGGATGATCGATAACAGTGAACCCGAGACGTCGAATTTTTGCAGATGAAGCGGCGCTTGCCAGTCATCTGCTGCTTCATTTGTGGAGAAACTCGATTACAGTATGCTGTTTCTCATCGACCGATGGAGTTACGTTATACGCTGCCATGTTACACTCCACAATCCGGAGTCCTCTAGCGGCAGAGGGCTCAAAATACACTACTGGCCATTAAAGTTGCTACACCACGAAGATGACGTGCTACACGCGAAATTTAACCGACGGGAAGAAGATGCTGTGTTATGCAAATGATTAGCTTTTAAGAGCATTCACACAAGGTTGGCGCCGCCGGCGACACATACAACGCGCTGACATGAGGAAAGTTTCCAACCGATTTCTCATACACAAACAGCAGTTGACCGGCGTTGCCTGGTGAAACGTTGTTATGATACCTCGTGTAATGAGGAGAAATGCGTACCATCACGTTTCCGACTTCGATAAAGGTCGGATTGTAGTCTATCGCGATTGCGGTTTATCGTATCGCGACATTGCTACTCGCTTTGGTCGAGATCCAATGATTGTTAGCAGAATATGGAATCTGTGGGTTCAGGAGGGTAATACGGAACGCCGTGCTGGATCCCAACAGCCTCGTACCACTAGCAGTCGAGATGACAGGCATCTTATCCGCATGACTGTAACGGATCGTGCAGCCACGTCTCGACCCCTGAGTCAACAGATGGGGACGTTTGCAAGACAACAACCATCTGCACAAACAGTTCAACGACGTTTGCAACAGCATGGATTATCAGCTCGGAGTCCATGGGTGCGGTTACCCTTGACGCTGCATCACAGACAGGAGCGCCTGCGATGGTGTACTGAACGACGAACCTGGGTGCACGAATGGCAAAACGTCATTTTTTCGGATGAATCCAGGTTCTGTTTACAGTATCATGATGGACGCATCCGTGTTTGGCGACATCGCGGTGAACGCACATTGGAAGCGTCTATTCGTCATCGCCATACTGGCGTATCTCCCGGTCTCATGGTATGGGGTGTCATTGGTTACACGTCTCGGTCGCCTCTTGTTCGCATTGACGAAACTCTGTGAACAGTGGTCGTTAAATTTCAGATGTGTTATTACCACCTGTGGCTCTACCCTTCATTCGATCCCTGCGAAACCCTACATTTCAACAGGATAATGCACGACCGCATGTTGCAGGTCCTGTACGGGCGTTTCTGGATACAGAAAATGTTCGCCTGCTGCCCTGGCCAGCACATTCTTCAGATCTCTCACCAACTGATAACGTCTGGTCAATGGTGACCGAGCAACTGCCTCTTCACAATACGCAAGTCACTACTCTTGATGAACTGTGGTATCTGTCCTGTAGGTTGCAGAGGAACGTAACATTTCAGTTGGATGACGTCATAAAACTCTGACACAGCATCTAGGAGTGCACCATGTTGGCGCCAAGTTCGTCCCACGGCTCGAGAGTCAAGGCCAGAAAGACCATCGCCTCACCATCTCTGAAGAGCTTTTGGATCGAGCAAATGAGAACGAGATGATCCTTAAGACAATTATAACCGGTGACGAGACGTGAGTCTACGGTTATGATGTTGAGACCAAGGTTCAGTCTTCACAAGGGATTGCGAAAGGTTCTCCTGGACCAAAAAACCTCGTCAGATAAGGTCAAATGACAAAGCTACGCTGTTGTTTTCTTTGACTTTGAAGGATTACTTCATATGAATTCGGCCACAGCGACAAACTGTTAATCGACGGTACTATCGGGACATGTTGTGACAACTGCGAGACGTGAGTCTACGGTTATGATGTTGAGACCAAGGTTCAGTCTTCACAAGGGATTGCGAAAGGTTCTCCTGGACCAAAAAACCTCGTCAGATAAGGTCAAATGACAAAGCTACGCTGTTGTTTTCTTTGACTTTGAAGGATTACTTCATATGAATTCGGCCACAGCGACAAACTGTTAATCGACGGTACTATCGGGACATGTTGTGACAACTGCGAGAAAATGTGAGAAGGAAACGGCCTGAAATGTGGCGAGACAATTCATGGCTTTGCATCACGACAACGCATCCTTGTTGGTGCGTGACTGTTGCGCAAAAAACGAAATCACTGTACTGCCTCATCCTCCGTACTCTCGAGACCTGGCCTCTACTTACCTTTTTTTATTTCCAAAGTTGAAAACTACGCCAGAAGGACGGAGGTTTGCGACGTAGACGACATAAAAGAAAATTCGCAAACGGCACTTCGCGCGATCCAGCAATGGCCAAGACTGCTTCCGGAAGAGGAAACGGCTTTGGGAACGGTGTATCAATTATGGAGGAGAGTAAGTTGACGGAGACCGCGCACAACAACTAAAACGTAAGCTTGGAAAAAATTTGTGAACAAAGTTCAGGAATTTTTTGAACAGACCTCGTATGTACGATTTAGTTGTTGTACGGCCCTCTGCCCCTGGTTCATTTGATGTTCTACGAGGGCTGGCTGAGAATTAATGTCTCAGATTTGTTTATGTGAAAACTACTAAAGATTTTTATCTTTATGTTTCAAGCCTACATACACTACTATCCATTAAAATTGCTACACCAAGAAGAAATGCAGATGATAAACGGGTATTCATTGGACAAATATATTATACTAGAACTGACATGTGATTACATTTTCACGCAATTTGGGTGCATAGATCCTGAGAAATCAGTACCAAGAACAACCGGCTCTGGCCGTAATAACGGCCTTGATACGCCTGGGCATTCAGTCAAACAGAGCTTGGATGGCGTGTATAGGTACAGCTGCCCATGCACCTTCAACACGGTACCACAGTTCATCAAGAGTAGTGACTGGCGTATTGCGACGAGCCAGTTGCTCGGCCACCATTGACCGGACGTTTTCAATTGGTGAGAGATCTGGAGAATGTGCTGGCCAGGGCAGCAGACGAACATTTTCTGTATCCAGAAAGGCCCGTACAGAACCTGCAACATGCGGTCGTGCATTATCCTGCTTATATGTAGGGTTTCGCAGGGATCGAATGAAGGGTACACCCATGGGTGGTAACACATCTGAAATGTAACGACCACTGTCCAAAGTGCCGTCAATGCGAACAAGAGGTGACCGAGACGCGTAACCAATGGCACCCCATACCATCGCGCCGGGTGATGCGCCAGCATGGCGATGACGAATACACGCTTCCAATGTGCGTTGACTGCGATGTCGCCAAACACGGATGCGACCATGATGATGCTCTAAACAGAACCTGGATTCATCCGAATAAATTACGTTTTGACATTCGTGCACCCAGGTTCGTCGTTGAGTACACCATCGCAGGCGCTCCTGTCTGTGATGCAGCGTCAAGGGTAACCGCAGCCATGGTTTCCGAGCTGATAGTCCATGCTGCTCCAAACGTCGTCGAACTGTTCATACAGATGGTTGTTGTCTTGCAAACGTCCCCATCTGTTGACTCAGGGATCGAGACGTGGCTGCTCCATCCGTTACAGTCATGCGGATAAGATGCCTGTCATCTCGACTGCTAGTGATACGAGGCCGTTGGGATCCAGCACGGCGTTCCATATTACCCTCCTGAACCCACCGATTCCATATTCTGCTAACAGTATTAGATCTCGACCAACGCGAACAGCAATGTCGCGATACGATAAACCGCAATCGCTATAGGCTACAATCTGACCTTTGTCAAAGTCGGAAACGTGATGGTACGCATTTCTCCTCCTTACACGAGGCATCACAACACGCCTGTCAACTGCTGTTTGTGTATGAGAAATCGGTTGGAAACTTTCCTCATGTCAGCACGTTGTAGGTGGCACCACCGGCGCCAACCCTGTGTGAATGTTGTGAAAAGCTAATCATTTGCATATCACAGCATCTTCTTCCTGTTGGTTAAATTTTACGTCTGTAGCACATCTTCGTGGTGTAGCAATTTTAATGGCCAGTAGTGTACAGAACCACTGCAATGTCGTATTTATGCATCGACATCAGGCATGCGTCTTTCAAGTAAAATGTTTCTCCTGTACGGGAATATACATAATGGATGTACGAGTACAGGTTGTAGACACGTGGTTCAAGACGCCGCGTGTCGTGCTCAGATAGCCAAATGGTAAGGCGGTCCGTTCGCGATAAGCGGGAAATCCAAATTCTAGTCCCGATCCGGCAGAAACTTTTATTGTCGTCATTCCGCTATGTAGCTGATGGTTGGCCATAGTCAGAACTGCGAATACATTTACTGTGTCTACGGATGTAGTCACCGCAGTGCCGGTTTATTCTGGCATGAGGAACTTTGCATCGTAATTTGGAATAACACGGACGCTGCAATATGATACTTTTGGGTGTGTTTCAAGGAGATTCACCTGATTTCACAAGACAATATCTTACACATGAAATAAAACTATAACTTAGGAATCGAAACTAAAAGTCTACCTTGGTTTCAGCTGCAAGCTGCCAGTCCTACCGCACTCGGAAGCCACGACCATCTCTACCGGCAGAGACACCAGAAACCAGCATAGGACACAAGGGAGCTTGGGGCACATCTATGCGCGTTTGGCAGCGCTGCGAGTGCAACACACGGTGGCTGATGGCCATTAGCACACCAGAATGCCGGCAGGCCTGCCAAGTGCTACCTTATACTATTTTCGCACTAATTCTTCTATCTGTGAGTTGAGATAAGAGCAGCAAAATGGGACACTTCAGCTCAGGGCTACTGAAACGACGAACTGTAAAAAGAACTTCTAGGGAGTCATGAGCGTCATGAATAAGGCTCTCCACGTTCAGTCACACGAAATGTGCTGATGCATAAGTTCGTAGAGTTTTTGTTATGTATGTTAGTATTCCGGTTGTTACGGTTTTGTCATTTTAATATTTGTAGTTCACTGTTGCTATTTGAGTTTACGTATTGTCACTTTATCATTTGGATATAGTGAGTGGATTGCCAAGTGGAGAAATCGAAACCCTTTCTGATGTAAGAAAATGTTATTATTATTATTATCGATTATTCCCATTTAAGAGAGCGTTTGAACTTGAATTCCTTTATGGCGATGGTTTATGTTTTTTCTGAACCCAAATTTTCTTCATGTGTTTACTGTGTTGCTTCTTTCGCTCCGCTGTCCATTTGCATCCTGGTCACTTCTGTGTTATGGTGTCAAATTTATGTTTTTTGATGATGTTCCTTAATTCAGTTCTATTTTCTGCATCGTTTACTTTTATGTGTGCTTGTCTGAGGTCCTCTTCAACTTCTTTTATCCATTTTGTTTTTCCCCTGCCTGAGTTGATGACTTTAAGAATTCGCTTTGAAATTCCGTTTTCATTCATCCTGTGGATATGTCCGTAGAACTGCATTCTTCTTTTCCTTATTATATCCGTAATCTTGTCTGTGTATTTATGTAATTCTGATGTTGATCTCTTCTTCCAGATTCCTTGCTCTTGTATCGGACCAAAAATTTTCCTGGGAATTTTCCTTTCTTGTTTCTCTCTTTCTTTAATTTTAGTTTGCCCACCGTTTTTTTTGTTGTTTCAGATGCGTACAGTGTCTCTGGAAGTACGACAGTGTTGTAGTGCCTCAGTTTTGCGTTACTGGATATGGACTTTTTGTTATAATAGTTCCACGTGAGTTTATATGTTTTCTGTAGTTTTTTTAATTCTTTCCTCATTGGCCTTTAGGTTGATCCCTGATGGCTGGATGATTTCTCCCAGGTACTTAAAATGTGGTACTTGTACGATTTTCCCATGGGTTGTCACAATAGGCAATTTGTCTTGTGGCACTCTTCATATGTACTGGGTTTTCTCATGTGAGATTTGCAGGCCAGTTCTTTGTACAATTTCGTGTAACTTCTCTATGGCGTTAGTGGCTTCTTTTCTATTATTTGTGAGGATTGCAAGGTCATCCGCAAAAGCTAAACACTTCACATTGAATCTATTATCTTTTCTAATGCCAATTTGGATTCCTCTGACTACTTTTTTCCATGTCCTGATAAATTTTTCAAGAATGATATTAAATAGTAATTGTGAAAGTCCGTCACCCTGTCACACTCCAGTTTGGGTTTCAAATGGTTCCGAGATATCCCCCATAAATTTAATCTTGGAGACTGTGTCAGTTAATGTTTCCCGAATGATTGCTCTTGTCTTTCTGTCAATGCTGAATTCTTCCAGCGTCTTGCAGAGCGCTACTCTGTCTATTGAGTCGTAGGCCTTTTTGAAATCTACAAAAGTAACCACTGTGTTTCGGGTGTTTCTCATCTGGAGAATCATTTTCAGATTCCAGATCTGCTCTATGCATGGTCGTCCCTTGCGAAAACCAGCCTGGTATTCTCCTATTTGTGGGCAGCTTGTTCTTCTAATCTATTCATGAGAACTTTTGATAGGATTTTATATGTGACAGGTACGAGTGAGATACCCCTGTAATTATTTGGTTCAGTTTTGTCCCCTTTTTGTGCAGTGGATGAATGAGTGCGCATTTCCATTCAGGAGGGATCTGTTCTGTTTCCCATATGTTTAATATGATTTTGTGAATCTTTTCTGTTAATCTTTCATCATTTAGTTTCCATAGTTCTGCAATAATTCCATCTTCTCCTGGGGCTCTATTGTTTTTCAGTGTCTTGATAATTATTAAATATTGATAATTATTAAGTATTAAGTGTCTTGATAATTATTAAGTATCAGATTGGGAATGGGAAGCAACATATACTTGCGTGGCTCCCTTTCCCGTTTACGAAGTGCCGCGTACCATTGCGGAACAGTGAGGCTTTGTGCGAGCGATGTGCGGTTGGAGAAGTAAAGTTTGCTAAGAAATTCCAGGAAGTCACTCGCACTTAAAATGTACCTAAGGGCTAGTTTAAAACTGGGTTTGAAGAATATTACAGGGGGGAAATATAAGTAGTATGTTAAGGTCGGCCTCGACTGCTCTGTTCGCACACTGACACGTCGGACACGGTTGGCTCTGTAAAAAAAAAACTTGGCACATAGAAAGTAAATGATTAAGCAAACACAAATTTAGGGTAATTGACACTATAATTAACAACTTGGACTTAACGTACAGATAACATGTTAACACTTGTGTCAATAACAATGACAGAGCGTGAGTGGTTTGAAAAGTTTAGAAATCACGTAGAAATGGCCATTCAGTAACCATTCCGTGTTTTTCACACATACTAGTCTCACACGCAACAAAGTAACCATATTTCTCAATAGACTTAAAACAAATTACAACTCTTATAATGATGCGTATGTAATGTAGCGTCCGTATTAAACAGGAGATGAAAAGAGAGATATATCGTCCGGCAGAGGACGATGGGTTGCGCGCTTGTTTTTTGTAATATTCAAATTCAGAGTCTGTCTTTAATATCGATGTTTTTACATGCGGGCTGAATTAGTCTATAGTCTCTTAGGCGCCTCAATGGCACTGGATTCATTTCTCGTTGTAAATCGTCAAAATACATAATTACAATGCGTAGTTGAATATTATACATTGGCATATAAATGGCTCTTGGCCTCTTTCGTTACTCAAATCAGTGTTTTATGTGACGAGATGTGGCGGTGTGAAAATACATCTCGCCTTCCGACATATTCTTCTGTCTGAGTTCAGTAGAGAACTAACACCATCGGAGGCAGCCAAAAACATAGAGATAATGCCATTGGGCAGAACACAGCAAGAAAGTGATTTTCTCGTTTTACGGAGGATCGTTTTCACGTTAGTGACTCTCCACGTTCAGAAAGAACTTCGTCTTTTCATGAAGATAGGTTAAACGCATTAAACCACAATAATCCTCGTCAGTGTATATCTGGCAGATGTGATGAACTGTGATCTTTCTACCATCGCGAGACATAAGCATCCAATAGGAAAGATTCAAAAATTGGGTGTGTGGGTACCTCATGCACTAACCGAAAATTAAAAAAATCTGCATGTGGCCCTATGTGCATTTCTGCTTGCTCGTCATCAGTTGGCTTGTGAACAACACCGACCATTACTATCCTGTAGCCATACTCGTGACGAGCAATGCTGTCTTTATGCCACTACGAGGAAAAGAAAGGAAAGGTTGAATCCAAAAAAAAAGCAGCAACTTACCGTACGAAGACCTGCGCGAAACCGCAAATGGTAATGCTATGCATCTGGTGGAACAGTGACTGTGTGGTGTACTACGAGTTGGTTCCCCTAGGTGTAACCATCACTGCTGTCATCCATTGTCAACAAATGATACGTCATGTAGACGCAACTCAAGAGCAACGACCAGGAAGACTGCGTAAATTTGATGCTACTCCACGAAGACGCCCGCCTGCATTCTACTAGGCTGAAAAAAATAAATATAAACATTATACAACAGTTTGGTAGGGAAGTCATTCGGCTCCTAATCTTGGGCCCTCAGATTTTTACCTTCCCGCTCTCTATCGAACAACCTTCACGGATTTCCTTTCCGGATGAAAATGCACTCCGAATACGGCTCGACGAGTTCTTCGTCTCTGAACCACGTGATTTCTACAGTCTTGGAATTAAAAATTACCACAGTGTTGACAGATTGTTGTTTACTGGTGGCTAAAGTCTCCGTTACATGCAGCTGTTGTGTTTATTAAACTTATGGAAAAACGCTGTGAGATTGAAACGTCCTCTTAGAAAAATTAATGAATTACTGTGCTGATAAACCTCTTACGTTATTTGATTTTCAAACAGCTGAACAGAACTGAACGTACTCAGACATTTCTCTCTTTACTCATTCTGATCGACACTAAACTGACACACAATATTTTTAAAGCAACGCAATCTCACTTTCAAAAATCCCTGCAAAAGAATGGCCGTGACAAAAAATACCCTATACCTTATCTTCGTTACTCGAACTACTACAATACTGCGAGCGCCAATACTGCAGCTAAATAAAAGATTCTTACTACTGAAGGCACTAACTACTGATAGGCATAGTTAGCAAATGAAAGATTTTGATAGAGAACAAACAATGTATTTACCTTAATAATGTTCAACAGTCATCATATATATATATATATATATATATATATATATATATATATATATATATATATATATATATATATCAGTTCATGATATGCACAATTACAAATTTACTCTTTCTGATGGACACACGTCCAGATCGTCCGAACTCAAAATTCTGCCATCTCTCTCCCCACACCCACCACTGCTGGCGGCTCACCTCCAACAGCACAACGGTACGCGCTGTTCACATACAACTGGCCAACACTACATAAGCGAATATTCCAACAATGAGTCCAACCAGCCACAGACTGCACACATCACAGTCAGTGATTTTCATACAGAGCGCTACGTGGCGTTACCAACATAAAAACCTAAACAGCCTACTTACAAGATTATGCACCAAGCCAATAGAACAGGTACAGCAGGTGATTATGAAGCATCCAGTACATCAGACGCTGTAGAATTATTTTAAGAAATAAAATATGATGCAGGTTTCCTACTTTTTGTCTAAAATATTTGTAAGCTCAATATGAATTCACAGTAATGTACTTTTCGAATAACAACTGAAAAATCACGTCTATGTATACTTTGGCAGCTACAACTGAAACTGTACGTAACACTGCAGCCAACAAATAATTAACTGCTAATAAGATAGGTGATGAACATCTTTTCTGTTGGCGTGATTACTTTCCTTAATATAGTGTCGTTTTTCCTCTGTTCATCTCGGGAGATCTTCAGTAACTCGTCAAATGAACGTAGCGACGTTCTCACAAAACTGAAAAATTTAGCACTGTAATTTCTTAAATTATTGTACAGCGTGTGAAATAACTTGTTTACCTTTATATCACGATAAGCAATGACCGGATGCAACCAGAACTTTTTTCTGCATTCTACTTTTATTTCTAAGTGGCACACGAAGCTACTAGCTCTTCTGCTGAGGACATACTGGAGGATTTCCTCTGGCGTCTCCTACTGCCAGACCAGGTCGTTGCCAACAGAGCAGCCATGGTGTCCCAGTGTGGTAACACCATAATGTGGTTGGCTGTAGACGTCCCCTGGCGCAAGTAGCTCGTTTGCTTGCTTGTTCGCTAGTTACCCAAAGAGTGTACAGTCGAAACGATGATAACAAAAGGGGTTTAGCCGTCTCTGGTCTAACACGTGCAACTCTCGAGAACAACACGGTTATTGCCATAAATCAACATCTCAGAAACTTCGCTCAGTGAAAGAGGGTTCAAAACAAGCATAAAAGTATCAGCTTCTACATCTTCACCTACACTCCGCAAGACACAAAAAAAAGAAAAATAGAAAATAGTTCAAATGGCTCTGAGCAATATGGGACTTTACAACTAGGGTCATCAGTCTCCCAGAACTTAGAACTACTTAAACCTAACTAACCTAAGGACATCGAACAACACCCAGTCATCACGAGGCAGAGAAAATCCCTGACCCCGCTGGGAATCGAACCCGGGAACCCGGGCGTGGGAAGCGAGAACGCTACCGCATGACCACGAGCTGCGGACATTCGCAAGCCACCTGACGGCGTGTGGCGGAGGGTACCTTGAGTACCTCTATTGGTTCTCTCTTCTATTCCAGTCTCGTTTTGTTCGTGGAAAGAAAGATTGTCGTTATGCCTCTGTGTGGGCTCTAATCTCTCTGATTTTATTCTCATGGTCTCTTCGCGAGATATACGTAGGAGGCAGCAATATACTGCTTGACTCCTCGGGGAAGGTATGTTCTCGAAACTTCAAGAAAAGCCCGTACCGAGCCACTAAGCGTTTGTCTTGCAGAGTATTCCACTGGAGTTTATCTATTATCTCCGTAACGCTTTCGAGATTACTAAATGATCCTGTAACTAAGCGCGCTGCTCTCCGTTGGATGTTCTCTATCTCTTCTATCAACCCTACCTGGTACGGATCCGTATATGCTCTACCGTTTCTCACAAAACGACAGTCAAAGCTCTTGAAGTACTCTATGTGTCTTTTTGCGGATGATAAGTTTTACAAAAATGGTGGCACAGTGGTTAGCGGTGTGGCTTAACAGTTTCCGATCACTTGTTCGGAACCAGATTATTGTTTTTGTTTTTCGTTCATCTAGCCATATCCGTAGAAGATCGCTACACGATTTTTTTCAAATGGTTCAAATGGCTCTGAGCACTATGGGACTTAACATCTGAGGTCACCAGTCCCTTAGAACGTAGAACTAATTAAACCTAACTAACCTAAGGACATCACACACATCCATGCCCGAGGCAGGATTCGAACCTGTGACCGTCACGGTCATTCGGCTCCAGACTGAAGCGCCTAGAACCGCAAGGCCAAACCGGCCGGCTCTCCAGTGTATGTTGTAATAACTTCGTCCTAATTCGTCTGCTAATTGTCTGTGTGGTGAATGAATAAAAAAACAGTAAAAGAATGAGAAAATTGTTTGAAATTATTTTCGGTGAAATTTCTGTAATCTAAATTCATAATCAATTGCAGGCGCCAGTTTTCGGAAAAATGATCCGTTATTCGTGGTTTGCCGCGAAATTATTGCCAGTGCGTGAATTATTCAGCTATGTTAACCACGTCCCTTTCCCAAGTGACATTCATACGAAAAAATGTCACTGTGGTAAACGTGCATTTGCGCGAAGCTCATGGAGTTCGGAATTTCTACGTTTCGGAAGTTTCTACGATCAGTGTCATACAAGGGAACGCATTAAATCTTCCTGAAGAATAAACACAAGAAAAAATGTAAGAATCAATATAATAATTAGTATAAGGATGAAATATAAGACTACGAGAATTTAAAAAGAAAATACCGTACACTCATATATTTTATACAATAAATGTACGACACTTATGAAACCCAGTTGCAGTGTTACAACTAATATAACGCCCTAGTATCCCCTAATTCGATAAGAAAAATTTCTGCAGTAACTTCTACGAACATGGGTAGATGCTCGTAAACAAGATTAAATGAAATTTTTAAAAATCATGTTTCAAACACGTGGCGCAAAAGTGTAAAGCTGCGATGGCAGCCACTGTTCCACCGCTTCTGCTCAACGACCTAATTGCTAAAAGGCATATAAATTACGGCGAAAACGTTTTTAAGAAACGGTGGAGTATATGAGATTAAGCAAAGACACGTGTTCGCTTATTTTGACCCCTCTTCCACGGAACTTTCCGTGCGTGAATTTCGTCGACAGTACGGTACTACATGTTGTACAGAGTTAGGGACGTTGTCCTCCAAGGTCACTAGCTCTGATGGTAGGCGATTCTTTGGTGAAAGACTACGTCTGTGTCCTTCCATTATCTTCCGGTGAAATACGACATCTGTAAGACGTGTGTATTTCTGTTGTCTATTGTCAAACCACAATTTATGAAAGATGTTTATATTTTATCAATAGGATTAAGTATGAATAATTAATATTTGTCATGTTGGAAATAATTGTGGCAGCAGGGAATGTCCGCACTAAAGTATTGTTCGCAGGAACACAGCACATTGATGTTGTTGTTGTTGTGGTCTTCAGTCCTGAGACTGGTTTGATGCAGCTCTCCATGCTACCCTATCCTGTGCAACATTCTTCATCTCCCAGTAACTACTGCAACCCACATCCTTCTGAATCTGCTTAGTGTATTCATCTCTTGGTCTCCCTCTACGATTTTTACCCTCCACGCTGCCCTGCAATGCTAAATTTGTGATCCCTTGATGCCTTAGAACATGTCCTACCAACCGATCCCTTCTTCTGGTCAAGTTGTGCCACAAACTTCTCTTCTCCCCAGTCCTATTCAATACTTCCTCATTAGTTATGTGATCTACCCATTTAATCTTCAGCATTCTTCTGTAGCACCACATTTCGAAAGCTTCTATTCTCGTCCAAACTCTTTATCGTCCATGTTTCACTTCCATACATGGCTACACTCCATACAAATACTTTCAGAAATGACTTCCTGACACTTAAATCTAGACTCGATGTTAACAAATTTCTCTTCTTCAGAAACGCTTTCCTTTCCATTGCCAGTCTACATTTTATATCCTCTCTACTTCTAAGATAAGTCGTAGGGTCAGTATTGCCTCACGTGTTCCAACATTTCTACGGAATCCAAACAGATCTTCCCCGAGGTCGGCTTCTACTAGTTTTTCCATTCGTCTGTAGAGATTTCGCGAACTGATAGTTCGGTAATTTTCACATCTGTCAACACCTGCTTTCTTTGGGATTGGAATTATTATATTCTTCTTGAAGTCTGAGGGTATTTCGCCTGTCTCATACATCTTGCTCACCAGATGGTAGAGTTTTGTCAGGACTGGCTCTCC
Source organism: Schistocerca gregaria (assembly GCF_023897955.1). Lineage (NCBI taxonomy): Eukaryota > Metazoa > Arthropoda > Insecta > Orthoptera > Acrididae > Schistocerca > Schistocerca gregaria. The sequence goes on from NC_064924.1 coordinate 95,194,106, forward strand.
CAAGGCCGTCAGTAGTTTCAATGGAATGTTGTCTACTCCGGGGGCCTTGTTTCGACTCAGGTCTTTCAGTGCTCTGTCAAACTCTTCACGCAGTATCGTATCTCCCATTTCATCTTCATCTACATCCTCTTCCATTTCCATAATATTGTCCTCAAGTACATCCCCCTTGTATAAACCCTCTATATAATCCTTCCACCTTTCTGCTTTTCCTTCTTTGCTCAGAACTGGGTTTCCATCTGAGCTCTTAATATTCATACAAGTGGTCCTCTTTCCTCCAAAGGTATCTTTAGTTTTCCTGTAGGCAGTATCTATCTTACCCCTAGTGAGATAAGCCTCTACATCCTTACATTTGTCCTCTAGCCATCCCTGCTTAGCCATTTTGCACTTCCTGTCGATCTCATTTTTGAGATTTCTGTATTCCTTTTTGCCTGCTTCATTTACTGCATGTTTATATTTTCTCCTTTCGTCAATTAAGTTCAATATTTCTACTGTTACCCAAGGAGTTCTACTAGCCCTCGTCTTTTTACCTACTTGATCCTCTGCTGCCTTCACTACTTCATCCCTCAGAGCTACCCATTCTTCTTCTACTGTACTTCTTTCCCCCATTCCTCTCACTTGTTCTTTTATGCTCTTCCTGAAACTCTGTACAACCTCTGGTTCTTTCAGTTTATCCAGGTCCCATCTCCTTAAATTCCCACCTTTTTCAGTTTCTTCAGTTTCAATCTACAGTTCATAACCAATAGATTGTGGTCAGAGTCCACATCTGCCCCTGGAAATGTCTTACAATTTAAAACCTGGTTCATAAATCTCTGTCTTACCATTATATAATCTATCTGATACCTTTTAGTATCTCCAGGATTCTTCCATGTATACAGCCTTCTTTCATGATTCTTGAACCGAGTGTTACCTATGATTAAGTTGTGCCCTGTGCAAAACTTTATCAGGCGGCTTCCTCTTTCATTTCTTATCCCCAATCCATATTCACCTACTATGTTTACTTCTCTCCCTTTTCCTACTCTCGAATACCAGTCACCCATGACAATTAAATTTTCGTCTCCCTTCACTATCTGAATAATTTCTTTTATCTCATCATACATTTTTCGATTTCTTCATCATCTGCAGAGCTAGTGGGCACACAAACTTGTACAACTGTAGTAGGCTTGGGCTTCGTGTTTATCTTGGCCACAATAATGTGTTCACTATGCTGTTTGTAGTAGCTTACCCGCACTCCTATTTTTTTTATTCATTATTAAACCTACTCCTGCATTACCCCTATTTGATTTTGTCTTTATAACCCTGTATTCACCTGACTAAAAGTCTTGTTCCTCTTGCCACCGAACTTCACTAATTTCCACTATTTCTAACTTTAACCTATCCATTTCCCTTTTTAAGTTTTCTAATCTACCTGCCCGGTTAAGGGATCTGACATTCCACGCTCCGATCCGTAGAACGCCAGTTTTCTTTTTCCTGATAACGACATCCTCTTGAGTAGTCCCCGCCCGAAGATCGGAATGGGGGACTATTTTACCTCCGGAATATTTTACCCAAGAGGACGCCATCATCATTTATCCATGCAGTAAAGCTGTATGCCCTCGGGAAAAATTACGGCTGTAGTTTCCCCTTGCTTTCAGCCGTTCGCAGTACCAGCACAGCACAGCAAAATCCGTTTTGGTTAATGTTGCAAGGCCAGGTCAGTCAATCATCCAGACTGCTGCCCCTGCAACTACTGAAAAGGCTGCTGCCCCTCTTCAGTAAACACACGTTTGTCTGGCCTCTCAACAGATACTCCTCCGTTGTGGTTGCACCTACGGTACGGTCATCAGTATCCTTGAGGCACGCAAGCCTCCTTACCAACGGCTAGGTCCATGGTTCATGGGGAAGGCGCACATTGGTACAATTTTAGAAAGGGCGAGAGAGACCGCGTATGGATACATTTTTTTTAAAAAAAGCGGGAAATATCGCGCATTGATACATTTTGTAATGGTTTTAGGGATTCTCTTCACCAGAAAGTATGTCCAATTGAAGGTTTGTAAAATCATTTCATTCAAAATATAATTAATTTTTGCGAGCAATATTGCATTATTGATTAAAATCCATCCCAAAAACCATCAACGTAAAACATTGCAAAATTTTATTGTTGTCAAGAAAAAGTTTAACTGTGGATTACGTAACTTCAGACAAATTAATTGAAGAATAACGTCAGCTTTGCTAATAAATGCAGCTACTTATTATGACAGCAGCTAATAGAGTATAGTAAAACAGAGTAAATATATTCATGTCGCAGTTCGATGTAGCAGTCAGATGGCGATCCAGTAACAGTAAAAAAGGTAAGGAACAGTTTTGTGTTATTACAGGTAACGACTGAGTGCCACGACGACGACACATTGTATGTTTCGTCTAAATAATCAGAAAATCACTTTTAATAAGCAGGATTTTTTTTTATACGAAGATAGAGAAAGAGAATTAATTTCAAAGGGAAGATTTCATTTGTTATTATCAAGCAAGAGATAGAAATCCTAAGGGAAGGTTTCATATTTTATTGTAGAAGGTTGCGCAACAAAAGAGATATAGAGGAGACAGGGAGGTTGCGCATCCAGTACCTGCAACAGTGAATGAACTACAGACTAGCGAATGTATGGGACGGGTTCAATATAATATCGTCTGGATGTGTCGTGCTTCCTGTGGTGGGTGCAATTACCATTTGTGAAAGGAAAATGAAAGCTTTTATCCTAATCATAATTGCAAGAAGTTACTCAAGGCTGCAAGTGCATTTATATAAAAGATTCAGGGGTTGGACCAAAATATGGAGACACCGCAAGAAACGGATGCTTGAACACAAATAGAGATTCTAGCCAAGCCTGCAGGTGAGGCTGTTGTGTTTGACCACGAACGGCACCAGTACAATGTCCTCCATACGTAGCAAGTGTCAGAACAGTGTCCTGTGTAGTTGTGATGTATAATGTCAGAGCTAAGTGAATCCGAACGTGGGCAAATTGTTGGTGCTCGTGTGGTGAGTGCTTCGGTAAACAAAGGTAGCCAAAGCGTTCAGTGTTTCAAGGACGCTATATCAAAGATTTGAATTATCGTGACAAGCGGTCGTTGAAGAGGACCGTGACGAGGAATAAGAGTCACCATAGAACTGAATGACACACTCGCGAACCCTGTCAGCACCAAAACGACACGAACGGAGCTCCATGAGCTGGAAATTGCAGTTCCAGATACCTGGAACAGGAAAATGTGATGCAGAAGCCGTAAAACCTGAATTACGCAGCAATGGAAGAAAGTCATTTCGTCGGATGGCTCTTGTATCACATTTGCGTTCACAGGCGGGGGTTCGGTGATGATTTGGGCAGCTGTATCGCGTTATTAGATGGGTCCCATGGTTACTCGGCAAGGTCGCATTAGTACTAAGGCTGATCAGGTCCGTCCCATGGTACAATGTTTGTTTGAAGCACACAAAGGAAAACTGAGGTTTAAGGGGACATGGATGTCATGGCCTATAATTTTTACTAGTATTTTGGAATTTAATAACTCACTAAATTTAACAGACATTAGAATGAAACTCTAACCACATAATAAGTATAATGTAACTTCTATGTGAAAAAAATTATAAAGGTCTGGAAGCGTAATGAAGTGAATATTGATTTTTATCTTACGTACTGAATTACATGTAATTTTTATTTTAGGTACACTATACTTCCACACTATTCAAAACAAAGAATCAAAAAAATTTTTCTTCTTTTAATTACTAACTCGTTGAAACAGTAAAACAGGAATATTTACCAAATCGTTGTTCTGTGTATTTCAGAAAGGGTTTTTTGGAAGTCAGTTTTTTTCTCGTAATAATTTAAGAACATATGACACACTCCAGCTTAAAATATTTAATACATTTTTGAATAATTTAGTTCACTGTACAGGCAAGCATTATACATTCATGCTCATAAATTAAGGATAGTTGCAGAATGTGGTGCCACACAACGTGGAACTACACAAAACTGGCGATAATAGCAGAGACACATAGGGAACACACACGACACAGATCTTTAAGTCCAAGGTATTGGTGATAAGTTGAGGAAACGGTCCCGAAACACACGTGCTACAAAACGCCACTGTTTCCTGCGCATGTACCCCACATCAGTATGGGATATGATCACCATGCACACGTACACAGGCCGCACAACGGGTTGGCATACTCTGGATGAGGTGGTCGAGCAGCTGCTGGGGTATAGCCTCCCATTCTTGCACCAGCGCCTGTCGGAGCTCCTGAAGTGTCCTAGGGGTTTGAAGACGTGCAGTGATACGTCGACCGAGAGCATCCCAGACGTGCTTGATGGGGGTTAGGTCTGGAGAACAGGCAGGCCACTCCATTCGCCTGATATCTTCTGTTTCAAGCTACTCCTCCACGATGGCAGCTCGGTGGGGCCGTGCGTTATCATCCATCACGAGGAAAGTGGGACACTGCATCCCTGAAAAGGTGGACAAAATGGCTCTGAGCACTATGCGACTTAACTTCTGAGGTCATCAGTCGCCTAGAACTTAGAACTAATTAAACCTAACTAATCTAAGGACATCACACACATCCATGCCTGAGGCAGGATTCTTACCTGCTGCCGTAGCGGTCGCTCGCTTCCAGACTGTAGCGCCTAGAACCGCACGGCCACTCCGGCCGGCAAAAGGCGGACATACTAGTGCAAAATGATGTACCGATACACTTGACGTGTTACAGTTCCTCCGTCAAAGACATGCAGGGGTGTACGTGCACCAATTATAATCCCACCCCACATCTCCATACAGGTCCCTTACAAGGACGTTAAAGGGTTGGTATCTGGTGCTGGTTCACGTCAAATGAAAACCCGGCGAGAATCACTGTTCAGACTATAACTGGACTCGTCCGTGAACATAAACTGGGACCACTGTTCCAATGTCCATGTACTGTGTTCTTGACACCAGGCTTTACGGGCTCTCCTGTGACCAGGAGTCAGTGGAATGCACCTTGTAGGTCTCCGGGTGAATAAACCATGTCTGTTCAGTCGTCTGTAGGCTGTGTGTCTGGAGACAACTGTTTCAGTGGGTGCGGTAAGGTCCAGAGCAAGGCTACCTGCAGTAATCCGTGGCCGTCTGCGGTCACTGATGGTGTTGTACACTGTGTACGTCCCGTACTGTAGGCCTGAACACGTTTCCTGTCTTCTGGAATCGTTTCCATAATCTTGAGATCACACTTTGTGGCACACAGAGGGCCCGTACTACGACCTACTGTGTTTGACCAGCCTCCAGTCACCCTAGCATTCTACCCCTCATAACGTTGTCAATATGTGTTCTTTGAGCCATTTTCAACACCCAGTCACCATTAGGACTTCTGCACACTTACTCGCTGCACCGTACTCTGACATGCACCAACACACCTCTGCTTATGTGGACTGCTGCCAGCGCCACCATGCGACGACCGCAGGTCAAATGCTCCACATGGCCATACCCCGAGGTGATTTAAACCCGCAAATCGCCCAGCAGAGCGTTGTTTCGCCATGTATCAGCATTATCCTTAATTTATGAGTATGAGTGTAGAAAAATGTATTCCCGAAATTTCATTAGTGAGCATTAAGTATTTTTTAGTGTTTCGGTTTTTTCCGTCAGTATGTAAGAAATTCGCGGCTCTTTGAAGAGTAATTGGATTCGTTTCACTTCTTATCCCGATTTATCTTTCTAAATGTACTGCACTGAAACTGTCTACACACAACACTGCAAGTTTCGACGACATGCGCCGTGTTCCTTGTGTTGAAACAAACTTGTTCCATTCAGTCACGGCACTTTGGTCGATAACAGCAGTGCCCACATTAGTCTTCGCCTTCGAGCTTGTGCCCAGTACGGCTTGTCCCTGTCTCGGGTTTGTATTCCCGGCTGTGATAGTTACACATTTTCAATCATACATTGAGGTATGAATAGGGTTACTGATAAAAATGGCCGATATTGACATACTGTATAAGTTCGCCGAACGTACTAGTAGAGCGTCACAGCGACTCAATGCTGAGCAATGGCAACCATATTGCCATACTTCCGCATCTGTACATAGGTGCATACGAGAAACCAGGTCCTGTCGTTTTGGGTTGTACATTTTAATGAATGGGTATTACATTTTTTTCAGTGTTGTGCAACTATTTTCACAGAAAGAAACGCCACTGGGATAACAAAGAGAGTAAATCGTAAGTACGTTTGAAGGGTGTATGTGTCTATAATTTTATAGCTATTTTTTTTGTTTTTGGATGTCTTAAAACGCGCATGTAGTATTTGTATCTGATAGTTACGCGCATGTAACCAGAGACATTAACTGTTGCTAGCAGAAACAGTTAACTTTGTTTATACACTACATTTCTTTTTATGTAACTATCTTCCCAATACCTTTTTTTCGATAAATCGGAGAAGAAATTAACTTTTCCATTAAAACAGTTATATTTTTCTCCTATCGCAATACAGGAACCTAACAAAAAGAGAGACGAATCTTAGCAGCCCGAAGAACTAAAAAAAAAAAAAGGTTCAAATGGCTCTGAGCACTATGGGACTTAACATCTGAGGTCATCAGTCCCCTAGAACTTAGGACTACATAAACCTAACTAACCTAAGGACATCACACATATCCATGCCCGAGGCAAGATTCGAACCTGCGACCGTAGCGGTCCGCGGTTCCAGGCTGAAGCGCCTACAACCGCTCCGCCACACCAAGAACTGAACAGCAGCGAAACAAGGCGATATATGTATATATATGGTGTTTCTCTAAGAGCGTGCAAAAATTTAACAGGACACAAGGGATGTTCCATTCAACAATTTGAGGTAGGGGACCTGAGGCGGAGAAGCCAGATTAAGGGGACAATAGGAATAAAATCACATTACGGTGTCTTTTTTTATTTACAGTAGTTGCAGTAAACTGCACAGACAATTGACTTTAGAGATCCCCATTGAAGATAGCCAAGGGGATACAGATACACACACAACAGGTAGCTTCATCTGCCTTATACTACATTATTCTTAGTTATTCCGACCTTCTCAATCTCAGTATTATTTAAATGCACTGAAGAGCCAAAGAAACTGGTACACCTGCCTAATATCGTCTAGGGCCCCCGCGAGCACGCAGAAGTGCCGCAACACGGCTAATGTCTGAAGTAATGCTGGAGGGAACTGAAACCAAGAACCCTGCAGAACTGTCCATAAATCCGTAAGAGTACGACGGGCTGGAAATCTCTTCTGGACAACACGTCGCAAGGCATCCCAGATATGCTCAATAATGTTCACGTCTGGGGTGTTTGGTGGCCAGCGAAAGTGTCTAACTCAGTAGCTTAAACTCTGCAGCAATTCGTATTGTCCTGCTGGAATTGCCCAATTCGGTTAGACTGCACAATGGACATGAATGGATGCAGGTGCTCAGACAGGATTCTTAAGTACCTGTCACCTATCAGAGTCGTATCTAGACTTATCAGGGGTCCCATATCATTCCAACTGTACACGCCCCATATTATTGCAGAGCCTCCACCAGCTTGAACAGTCCCCCGCTGGCGTGCAGGGTCCTTGGCTTCATAAGGTTGTCTCCATGCCCGTACACGACCATACGCTCGGTACAATTTAAAACGAGACTCGCCCGACCAGCAACTTGTTTCTGGTCATCAACGGTCCAATGTCGGTATTGAAGGGCTCTGGCGAGGCGTAAAGCTTTGTATCGTGCAGTTATCAAGAGCACACGAGCGAGCCTTCGGCTTCGCTAGCGCAAATCAATGATGTTCTGTTGAATGGTTTGCACGCTGACATTCGTTGATGGCCCAGCATTGATTTCTACAGCAATTTGCGGAATGGTTGCGCTTCTGTCACGTTGAACGATTCTCTTCAGGCATCCTTGGCCCCGTTCGTGCAGGATCTAATCCCGGCGCAACGGTGTCGGAGATTTGATGTTTCACCGGATTCCTGATATTCATGGTACACTTGTGAAATGATCGTATGGGAAACTCCCCACTTTATCGCTACCTCGGAGATGGTGCGTCCCATCGCTCGTGCGCCGACTACAACAACACGTTCAAACCCACTTAAACCTTGATAACATGCCATAGTAGGAACAGTAACCGGTCTAACAACTGCGCCAGACACTTGTTGTGTTACATAGGCGTTGCCGACCGCAGAACCGTGATCTGCCTGTTTACATATCTTTGTATTTGAATACGCATGCCTATAGCAGTTTCTTTGGTGCTTCAGTATATACAGGGTGGTCCATTGGTCGTGAACGGGCCAAATATCTCACGAAATAAGCCTCAAACGAAAATACTACAAAAAACGAAACTCGTCTAGCTTGAAGGGGGGAACCAGATGACGCTATGGTTGACCCGCTAGATGGCGCTGCCATAGGACAAACGGATATCAACTGCGTTTTTTAAAATAGGAACCCCTATTTTTTATTACATATTCGTGTAGTACGTAAAGAAACATGAATGTTTTAGTTTGACCACTTTTTTCGTTTTGTGACAGATGGCGCTGTAATAGTCACAATTTTAGACCGAACAGTTGGTAACAGGTTTTTAAAATTAAAATACAGAACGTAGGTACGTTTCATAATTTTATTTCGGTTGTTCCAATGTGATACATGTACCTTTGTGAACTTATCATTTCTGAGAACGCATGCTGTTACAGCGTGATTACCTGTAACTACCACATTAATGCAATAAATGCTCAAAATGATGTCCGACAACGTGAATGCATTTGGCAAAACGTGTAACTACATTTCTCTCAACAGTGAGTACTTCGCCTTCCGTATTGTTCGCACATGCATTGACAATGCGCTGACGCATGTTGTCAGGCGTCGTCGATGGATCACGGTAGCAAATATCCTTCAACTTTCACACAGAAAGAAATCCGGGGACGTCAGATCCGGTGAACGTGTGGGCCATGGTATGGTGTTCGACGACCAATCCACCTGTCATGAAATATGTTGTTCGATACCGCTTCCATCATGTTGGAAGTAATCGCCATTCTGCCATGCAGTGAAACATCTTGTAGTAACATCGGTAGAACATTACGTAGGAAATCAGCATACATTGCACCATTTAGATTGCCATCGATGAAATGGGGGCCAATTATCCTTCCTCCCATAATGCCGCACCATACATTAACCCGTCAAGGTCGCTGATGTTTCACTTGTCGCAGCCGTGGATTTTCCGTTGCCCAGTAGTGCATATTATGCCTGTTTACGTCACCGCTGTTGGTGAATGACGCTTCGTCGCTAAATAGAAAGCGTGAAAAAAATCTGTCATCGTCTCGTAATTTCTATTGCGCCCAGTGTCAGAACTGTACACGACGTTCAAAGTCATCGCCATGCAATTTCTGGTGCATAGAAATATGGTACGGGTGCAATCGATGTTGAAGTTGCATTCTCAACACCGACGTTTTTGAGATTCCCGATTGTCGCGCAATTTGTCTGCTACTGATGTGTGGATTAGTCGCGACAGCAGCTAAAACACCTACTTGGGCACCATCATTTGTTGCAAGTCGTGGTTGACGTTTCATATGTGGCGTAACACTTCCTGTTGCCTTAAATAACGTAACTATCCGGCGAACGGTCCGGACACTTGGATGATGTCGTCCAGGATACGGAGCAGCATACATAGCACACGCCTGTTGGGCATTGTGATCACAACAGCCATACATCAACACGATATCGACCTTTTCCGCAATTAGTAAACGGTCCATTTTAACACGGGCAATGTTTCTAGAATGAAATTTTCACTCTCCAGCGGAGTGTGCTCTGATATGAAACTTCCTGGCAGAGTAAAACTGTTTTCCGGACAGAGACTCGAACTCGGGACCGAATTCGAGTCTCAGTCAGGCACACAGTTTTAATCTGCCAGGAAGTTTCACGGGTAATGTATCACGAAACAAATACCGTCCGCACTGGCGGAATGTTACGTGACACCACGTACGTATACGTTTGTGACTATTACAGCACCACCTATCACAAAGCGAAAAAAGTGGTCCAACTAAAATATCCATATTTCTTTACGTACCCCACGAATATGTAATAAAAATGGGGGTTCTTATTTTTTAAAAAAAGCAGTTGATATCCGTTTGTTCTACGGCAGCGCCATCTGGCGGGCCAACCATAGCGTCTTTCCCCCTTGAAGCTAGACGAGTTTCGTTCTTTGTAGTTTTTTCGTGTGATGCTTATTTCGTGAGATATTTGGCCCAGTCACTATCAATGGACCACCCTGTATATGAAACTACCAGTTTATCTACCTTGTACTCCATTATTCTTAGTTCTTTTGAACTTTTCGATATTTTAAGTATATACACAGTGTGTTACAAAAAGGTACTGCCAAACTTTCAGGAAACATTCCTCACACATAAATAAAGGAAAGATATTATGTGGACATGTGTCCGGAAACGCTTATGTTAGAGCTCATTTTAGTTTCGTCAGTATGTACTGTACTTCCTCGATTCACCGCCAGTTGGCCCAATTGAAGGAAGGTAATGTTGACTTCGGTGCTTGTGTTGACATGCGAGTCATTGCTCTACAGTACTAGCATCAACAGGTTAGTGTTCATCACGAACGTGGTTTTGCAGTCAGTGCAATGTTTACAAATGCGGAGTTGGCAGATGCCCATTTGATGTATGGATTAGCATGGGGCAATAGCCGTGGCGCGGTACGTTTGTATCGAGACAGATTTCCAGAACGAAGGTGTCCCGACAGGAAGACGTTCGAAGTAATTGATCGGCGTCTTAGGGAGCACGGAACATTCCAGCCTATGACTCGCGACTGGGGAAGACCTAGAACGACGAGGACACCTGCAATGGACGAGGCAATTCTTCGTGCAGTTGACGATAATCCTAATGTCAACGTCAGAGAAGTTGCTGATGTACAAGGTAACGTTGACCACGTCACTGTATGGAGAGTGCTACGGGAGAACCAGTTGTTTCTGTACCATGTACAGCGTGTGAAGGCACTATCAGCAGCTGATTGGCCTCCACGGGTACACTTCTGCGAATGGTTCATCCAACAATGTGTCAATCCTCATTTCAGTGCAAATGTTCTCTTTACGGATGAGGCTTCATTCCAACGTGATCAAATTGTAAATTTCCACAATCAACATGTGTGGGCTGACGAGAATCCGCACGCAATTGTGCAATCACGTCATCAACACAGATTTTCTGTGAACGTTTGGGCAGGCATTGTTGGTGATCTCTTGATTGGGCCCCACGTTCTTCTAGCTACGCTCATTGGAGCATGTTATCATGATTTCATACGGGATACTCTACCTGTGCTGCTAGAACATGCGCCTTTACAAGTACGACACAACATGTGGTTCATGCACGATGGAGCTCCTGCACATTTCAGTCGAAGTGTTCGTACGCTTCTCAACAACAGATTCGGTGACCGATGGATTGGTAGAGGAGGACCAATTCCATGGCCTCCAGGCTCTCCTAACCGCAACCCTCTTCACTTTCATTTATGGAGGCATTTGAAAGCTCTTGTCTACGCAACTCCGGTTCCAAATGTAGAGACTCTTCGTGCTCGTATTGTGGACGGCTGTGATACAATATGACATTCTCCAGGGTTGCATCAGCGCACCAGGGATTCCATGCGACGGTGGGTGGATGCATGTATCCTCGCTAACGGAGGACATTTTGAACATTTCGTGTAACAAAGTGTTTGAAGTCACGCTGGTACGTTCTGTTGCTGTGTGTTACCATTCCATGATTATTGTGATTTGAAGAGCAGTAATAAAATGAGCTCTAACGTGGAAAGTAAGCGTTTCTGGACACATGTCCACGTAACATATTTGCTTTCTTTGTGTGTGAGGAATGTTTCCTGAAAGTTTGTCCGTACGTTTTTGTAACACCCTGTACACTCTTAAAATATTATTTCCTTATGCTTGTTAATCGTCAAGAACCTGTGCACCTCATCTTCCACCTAAATAGAAGAGTGGTTAGAGTACGTCAGTTGCAACACTAGTAAGCGAATGTGCGCGGAGAGCAGCTGCTGTAGATAAGACGGTCACGGCCAAGAGCACGCCAAGTCTGCCGAGTCACAGCACTGTGCCGTGAGGGAGGTCGCGTCCAAACCGAGCGAGCTCGTCTCGCCAGTAGCAGAGCGGCCGGCTTGCAGAACACAACGGCTGGCGGCGGCGCGGCCGGCTCGCAGATGTGAGTAAGCGCACACGGCATGGCCAACATCTTGTTTCTGAACACTTCAGCTCGCGCCAAAAGCCTCGATTGCACAAAGAGGTTCATTCGTTTCACGGTACCGGTTACTTTACCAAACGCTGCACATGTAACGCGTTTCATGTACGAGTACTGTAAGTATCGGTCTTTACTAGACGTGCTGAATCATCAAAAATGTCGACGTGGGGGAAAGGTGCGGAGGTGTAGAGTGGGCAGGGGCAGCGGGAGGGAAAGGGACAAGAGAAGCTGTAAGAGGCTACAGCAAAGTGCTTTACATCGAGTGTGTTCTGACGCTGTGATTACTTAACCTAATCGCCAGCAATGAAGATTGTGTAGCGCACATTTTTGTGCCGTTAGCTACTATGAATGAGCCTCTGTGTCTTGTGACTTGTGGTACTGCGGTTGTGACGTTTCTCACGTCAACAACAGAACGGGTGTCTTTGTGTGATGGAGACTTTTTTTGCTCGCACTTTATGGGATAGGCGTGGGTCTTGTGTAGTCCCTCTATTGCGACTATTTATGTTTCATATTATTCCTACCCTACCTCACCATTCAACATTTTTTCCCATTTTTTTCCGTTACGCATGTGAAGCTGTGCCACGTTTTGTGAATGTTGAACATAGCACGTGGTGCACTAAAACGGAGAATGATGGTTGTTAAATTATTAGCGAACTGTACCAAGAATACATAATGCATATACAACACTGAAAAATGCCGGCCGTTGTGGCTGATTGGTTCTAGGCGCTTCAGTCTGGAACCGCGCGAACGCTACGGTCGCAGGTTCGAATCCTTCCTCGGGCATGGATGTGTGTGATGTCCTTAGGTTAGTTAGGTTTTTAGTTGTCCTAAGTTCTAGGGGACTGATGACCTCAGATGTTAAGTCGCATAGTGCTCAGAATCATTTGAACCATTCGAATTTGAACTATTTTTGAACATAGAAAAATAGAATCAACATTTACGATTCCCCATGTGAGAGCGATACCGAGTCAGAAGCTGATGTAAACCACGTCTTTTCCCCGTGTTCCACATTTGACAACGAACCATCGGAACTTATGAACACTTTTAGAGTATGGGTTACCTCCTATTTCAATCAGCGTCCTCTCTTTACGTTTCTAAAGATATTCGCCAGTATATATTAGTCATCAGTTTGTTAAGAGTATAGGGTAAAATCTGTGGGACTCATATTTTCATTTATCTGTATCACTTATTATTAAATTTAAGAAACAGTGTGTATTGATAACATTAATATGTCCCATTTACTCATCGTTCTATTTGTTAAACATCTCTTGTACAAAGGTTTACCGCTTGAGCATTCAATTATTTAAATATGCATTTTTGTATTTCTCTCTGTACAATTAGGTATTCAATGTAACCACGTGTTCTCGATGGGGAAATAGAGTACAAACTCTGAGAACCAAATAAAACTAACAACAAAGCACGGGAAAAACATTTAAAGAACTGCAGTAGAAATATTCGACTAAAGCTTCACTCAGAAACTTAAGGCCACATCACCTAACAGCTAACGAGCACAAGGCGTGGCCCCATCATAGAAACGTGTAAGAGCCTATCTCACGAAAAAGGTAAATGGTTAAACGTGAATAAATTTTGTATGCCACACTTGTGGCTGGCTACTGTATTTATGTCATTGTTCTTCTAAAATGATAAACTGGTCTTTCATTTTCTTCCAGGAGCGTGGTTGTATAGTAAATATTACGTTTCATTTGGGATCGCTTGTTTCAATCAATTTATTACATTGTACAACTAATTCACGTTCTTCAGAATAGCTATATTCAATGTGGCATTCCTTAAGATCATATGCATGTTTCTGATTTGCTCCCAGGAGGTGATTTCAACAGTCTCCGTGGGACTTTGTAGTGGATCGGTTGGAATCTGTTCTGTTATGACGCTGAGGCTGTGTCCCGCATTGTGCCGCCATTAACTATTGCCGGGAAGATTATGGATCTGCATAGTCCTAATTTGGTTTCTCTTTCCGATTCGAAACTAACAAGAAAGCGTGCCAATGCTTTCACCGTCTGTAGAAAAGTAATTACTTTCGGAGTATTGTCAACCTTGAAGAAAATTTGTTGATTTAATACGATTCTGGGGCATTTAACATTTGTTAATCATGCGATGTTTCTGTAGCTGATTCTGATGTTGCCACGAAGGTGCAGCGACTTTTTTGAGAAGTATGTATTTTTACTTTCATCATTGTTGATTGACACTTTGTTTTTTCTACACTGATTTGCGGTGACGTTCACTTGTTATGCAGCGTTTGTTGCTCGTATGCATCACTGTATCATCCGCGTATTCTGCTAGCTGTGCTTGTTACTGTGGGATGCCTTTTCTTTAGCTGATGAAAAGGGTAGAGACAGTACTAACCCTTGTAGGAGACCAGTTTTTATTTTTATTGTCTCTGACTTCTTCTCGTCTATGGATCAATGATTTTTCCGTTGCGTGGAAACTGTCATCTTAGTATGTAGTCCGGTATTTTGATCTGAGTAACTTATCTTCACAATCTCTACATAGTTTGTCGAAGGGCTTGTTCCAATCCATGAAGACCGGCGCTGTCGGTACTGATGCGTTGAAATTTTTTGTTGTGTTTTCCACTAAACGTGGAGTTTGCATTTTTCTGATAATTTAGTTTTAAACTCGAACTATCCTAGTCTATGTGAAATACTATTGTGTACGTTGTAGGATTCGATCCCACTACGATTGTTGGCCTGGTTTCAAATCTAGGAATGAATAAAACTACAACTACTACTATTACTACTACTACCACAAGCAAAGACGAATCACTGAAAAGTACCAGCGAAACAAAAATTAGATCATTGGACTACGTTGGATTCGAATCTTATTGATCGAAACTGGCTGGCAGGCTGATACTGAAATACCAACAGATTTTATAATAAGGAACAATGAATAAATAAAAAAGACTGAGATGCAGATAAATTAACTGTTATTTTTGTCCGTGTAAGTGTACCGTAGCGGAAACCATCAATCTAAAGTAGGATTAAAGAATAACAAGAATATGTCTCTAGTAACTATGTACGTATTACAAATTTTTTTGTACAGGTGTCACTGAACAAATTGCAAGTTTTTACCGTAACATCTGATTCGGGTTTTTAAGCACTTATTAGCCGCTGAACAGAAGATAACCCTTCTAATTCTCAGTTACAGCTTTTTTGAGCGAAACAGATACTGCTTTGTCCTGCAGGGAACTGCCGATGTCAAGTAGTTGCATAAGACGAAATTGCGAATCAGGTGTACCGCCAAAAATCTGAATGTTGTCCTTGATGAATGCATTTTTAATTATGAAATTAATAGTGCGAAGAAAGAAACATAAACGGTTAATTATTTATTATTATTCAGTACTGACCTAAACCCTTAATGACTACAACGACAAGAAACTAAAGGGTTTTTGGTAGCGAGAGAGATGACTGGCTTTACAAAAGATAACTTAACGAAATTTATAAGAATGGTTGGCTTTCTCTTCGGAGATCATGTTTTCATTTCTGAACTGAGCAATGCGAAAACTTCACCACATCAGAAGGAGTAATGGATATTTTTAAATGAGCCTTGTATTTAGAAAAAAATGTCTGTCTTTCTATTCTAAGTTAACAGCTTTCTGATAATTCAGCACCACTAACGAACCTGGAGGTGAAACCATCAAGAGACTCCAACATCATAGAAATCAAGTTTTTATTGACATACGGTTGAAGACCCTGCACAATTAAAGGCAACTATGGTTAGATACTAATTTTTGCGCCTTCAAGCCATGATCGCCTTGTAGTAATCACCTGCTTTCAGGTGACAGACACTTATTGCCAGAACAGACACATAACGTCGTATTGCATCCTAAGGTGGACACATAAAAGAACATGAACGGCGAGTCTTCGTATAACAGAAGTTAGCGACACAATTCACTATAAGAACGCTATTATTTACATGTAGGATGTGGATGCATGACAGGATGAAATGGTTCAAATGGCCCTGAGCACTATGGGACTTAACTTCTCAGGTCATCAGTCCCCTAGAACTTAGAACCACTTAAACCTAACTAACCTAAGGACATCACACACACCCATACCAGAGGCAGGATTCGAACATGCGACCGTTGCGGTCGTGCGGTTCCAGGTTGTAGCGCCTAGAACCGCTCGGCCACCCCGGCCGGAATGACAGGATGAATTAACGCAAATGTCTACTAGTAAATAAACTCATATGACTTCCATTTAACGAGACAAGCAAGCTATTCCAAGGACACGTAAGAAGTCAAACTGGTCTCTGCGTCAAGTCCTTGAGAGCGCAAGAAAAGTAGGTTCGTAACTTGCCACGATTGACTGGTCAGTTGAAAAAAACTTTTAGCGATGAAATTGTCTGCAGATGTGCAGTTCTGAAGCTGCGAGCTTGTAGCAGGTCGTACGAGTGCTGTGTCCTATGATGTATGGTGTTCTGTTAAACAAATCTTGTAAAAAAACTGTCTTTCGTGCTTATAAGGTACCTCTAACATCTGTAGCTTAATGATATATGGGTCACGCAAGGATCTGCGTATAATATACTGACGAACCAATACATCATGGCAGTCTGTTTAATAGTTTTTTGGTCTGTCTTTGAAACGATTCTGCGTTACATGGATTCAGTGGTATGTTTCTGAAGCTATGAGGTGTGATCAAAAAGTAACTGGAAGTTTTGTACAGTACCTTTATCTATTCAACAACATCAACTTTGACCCCTTCAAAGCAATCTTCCTCGGATATAATACAATTGGACAATTGCGTTTTCCAATGTTGGAAGCACTTCTGGAACTTACTTTTCGAAATACTATTCAGCTCTTTCAGCGATTCTGCTTTTATTGCACAAATGGTGGCAGAACGGCGTCCTTTCATGCTTCTGTTCAGTCTGGGGAATAGAAAGAAGTCACAGGGGGCCATGTCCACCGAATACTCTGGCAACTTTTTTTTTTTTTGCCAAAAAATCACGAGCAAGCATTGAGATATGAGAGGGAGCATTAACGTGATACAATTTCCACGAGTGGTTTTGCCATAAATCTAATCGTTTTCTTCGAACTGCTTCAAGCAAACGGCACATAAGTTCCAGATAGTATTCCTTACTGACCGTACGACCGTAAGGCAAGAACTCGTGATGCACTGTTCCATTGTAATCGAAGAAAACGTTGGGAAGAACCTTCTCATGTAACGGGAACTTGTCGATTTTATTTCGGTCTTGGCTCTACAGGTAGTTTCCGTACGAACGACTGGGTGTTGACTTCCACGTCATAGCCATGTAGCCATGTTTCGTCACCTGTTATAACTTCCTTTAGAAATTCTGTATCGTTGTCGACTTCGTTCACAGTTCCTGAGCGATGTCTGTGCGACGACGTTTCCGGTCGAAATTCACCAATTTAGAACAAACTTTGCTGCTACACGTTTCATGACCAAAACATCCGGAAAAATTGCTTGGCGTGTGCCAGAGAATATGGCAACATCATCAGCAGCCTCTCTGATAGTGATTCGGAGATCTTTCCGGAACCATTTTTTTTTTCTGTTTCCACACTGTCGTTAGCAATTGATACGTTAGAGCGTCCGTGGCGCTCGTCGTCTTCTACGTTTTCTCCATCCTCTTTGAAACGTTTATACCACTAGCAAACTCATGTCGTACTGATAGCGGATTGGCCAAAAAGCAACAGTCAACATTGCGAATGCGGTGCTGCACTTCATTCCATTTCTGAAACAAAATTTAATGCAAATTATTTGACCCATCTTCGCCGAAGGCTCGAAAACACGTATAATCCTTTCGACTGTTAGCAATAAACTAAATATCCAAAACAGATGAAAATGCAGACATGTCAGGTGTAGAAGCGTGATACCAGAATTTTGTTGCAATAATTACACATCTGTGGTTTCAAACTGATAAACAATATTTTATTAAAAATTATCTCCATTGCTATTTATACGTTTCTCCCACCTCTCCGGCACGATACGAATGCCCCGCCAAAAAAACAGTTCTTTTGAAGCGAACTAGTCAGCGAGCCACTTCTGCACATTTTCATACGAATTGAAGCGTTATTCAGCGACAGCGTGTCCCAGTGATACAAATAGATGAAAATCGGACGGAGCCAAGTCTGGAGCATAAGCCGAATACCCTGGTATTTCGCAACTGAACGCCTCTATCGTTTCCCTTACCCATCTTGCTGTGTGTTATGAGTACTTATCATGGAGCAAAATGACTTTGTGTTGCCTTTTACCATATTCCGGCGGTTTTTCACGTAATGCTCGATTTAAATCGATCATTTGCTGTTGGTAGCGATCAGTGATTCAGTTGTTCCGCGAGTTCCAGTTGAGTTCTACATCCAAACACGCATGCGATTCGATGTCTTCGAACTTTTTCGGTGGTTTCCCGCACTCGTCGTTTCTCACGTCAAAATCACCACTTTTAAATTTTTTTAACCACTTGAAACACTGTGTTTTCCCAAGAGTGTGTTCGCCGAAAGCTTCGACTAGCATTCGATGCGATTATGCAGCAGTTTTCTTCAAATGCTAACAGAAAACCAATGCCGTCCGCAAACCGTAGTTCGTTGGCAGAAAATCCGAGATGTTTTCGGGTTTGAAGCAGATAGCGATGTATGGGACTTTGGTTACTGTGTGTTGACATTTGTCGTCAGCCATTACAGGAAGCAGATGGCGCTGCAGATGTCTCACGGGCCCTACACCGATGGCTAGTGTCATCTACAGGGAAATTACGGTTTCAAACTTGTACACCTGGTACATCGGGAACATGTGTACCAACAAGATAAAAAGAGTTTTTTTTAAATCGGATGTATAAAGGCCGCGAAATCAAAAAAAATCCCTTTACTTTTTGAGCACGCCTCGGAAACCAGATGCTCACGCACAAATGTGACCTTGTGATACGGACAGTTATCGTGCTGCAGTCTGCAGCTCGTGGTCTTGCGGTGGCGTTCTCGCTTCCCGCGCACAGGGTCCCGGGTTCGATTCTCGGCGAGGTCAGGGATTTTCTCTGACTCGAGATGACTGGGTGTTGTGTGTCAGCTAAAAAGGACTTGCAATTTCGGCGGCCGAACACCCCGCATGGGGTCTCCCGGCCAACGATGCCGTACGATCATTTCATTTCATCGTGCTGGAAGACGCCATCGGCATCGGGAAGACACGAAACACAAAGGGATGCAGGTGCTCCGCAATAATGTTGACGTAGTCCATAGCTGCTGTTGGTGTCTTCGATTGTTACCATAGGTGCCATGGAAGCCAAAGTGAATGTCCCTCATGGCATAGTGTAATGTTGTTGCATTAATTTGTTCTGAAAGCGGTGCTGATAGACAATAAAAGCTGGTTAAAAGCTGTGAGCTGTCTGGGGAAGTTAACCTTGCATTACTGAGCAACTGTTTCACCAGGTATCCAGTCTAGCTTACCAAATTCCCAACCAGACTAACATTAATTATAATCTTTTAATCGTCATACGACAACCGGTGATATATATATAGAAAGAGAATTTAAATAAAAAGAAATAAATCAATTTATTTTTTGACATTTATTTTAACATTGATCATTGAAATTTCAGCATATTAAACTTGATTCATAACTAAACTGGTGCCTTATTTAGGATTGGGAAAATGTGAGTTTGTAATCTTACGGGACACATCAAATATGGAGCCAAGATTGGGAGACTGCATACAACACTGCATTCATAAAATAACACACAAAGAACGTTGAAACATATGCAAGAGGAAATTAACCACAACCAACCGATTTAATTTTCACCCAAAGAAGTTACGTTCGTAGCGCAATCCTGTCCATCATGTAATTACCATACACTGATATACTAAATTCATACTAACTCTCCGTGAAATCTTCTCGAAAAGAATTGCTGAGGGCTACTTTGATGCTTACACCACATGCTTCACGTGGTCAACTTGGTTTACACAAAGAGTGTAACTCCACAATAATTTTGATAATTAAAATAAATTACATCGAAACGCAATTTACAAAAGAAAAACCTCGAACTGGTTAATATCGTCTTACTATTAACCTGATGGGTCAAACAATTGTATAAGCATGTTGTACTGGTCTCACAAAGTACACCCCACGTGGATTGAACATAAAGGAAAGTTGCTATATTGAAAAATATTGTCAAGACGAGACGTTATAATCTCACGCACATTCGCATTTAAGATTGATGATCTTAGTTAGAGTTACTGATCAACACGTGTTTCCACTTTACTCACAAAGTAGTAACAAAGCAACTACCGGAAGATATTCCGAACTTCACACTCGAATTGCACTGCGACGCAATTTAAGATAACATTAGATATTTTAGAGCTAAACCTGAAATAAAGGTGATTAAACTATCAGTTAGGCTGAACTTAAGAAATTCATTGTCCTACGGACTTAGCAGACACGCGCTTAGCCGGAGATCTTACCACTTCAGACGCTCGCCGCAGACAGACTGACCTGGTCTCCTACCGAACGTGCTTAACAGATACAAACGGAAGTGACCAGAGAGGCAGCTTCCTATACCAACATGACGAAGGACGGACAGGACCATACTAAGAATAGAAACCTCTCTGCTTTTAGAAAGCGTAGCTACCTGTTTCGACGTTGGTCCTACTGTTCTCTAGCAGACAGGCTTGTCTGCCACCATCCAGCATGGAACTCGAAATACATTTGCTCATTCATCCTCTCACACAGAAGGGAAGGGGGATGACAGTATCTTATCATATACAGTATTTAAAGAAAGAGGATGTAGGTTCCGTATGAGACTGTGTGACATGAATTACATATAAACTGTGTTTTAAAGTGTAGTAGTGTGACAGATCGTTCTTGTTTATGTGTAAAAGTAACACTTTTCACTGCTCAGTCTCCTCCCAGACAGTCAGAAACAACACAATAAGTTTAGAAGAGGAATTTATGCCGTAAATGACAACAGATTTAAGAAATTAACATGAAAGAAATCCAACAGAGACCTTTCAATAGTACTGCTCCAATTGGTCTGTGTCCTTGGCTCGGAAGATGTTTCGACAGCTGTTCGCCTGGATGACGGCGTATACGGAGATAAGACCATAGTCGTGGTGTAACAAGAAACGTGAACCACCCGGACAGGCGTCACTATCGTGTTGATCCCACGCCCATTGCAGTCGTAACTGATGTCGTTGGGTCAACATGATAACACGTAAGCGATCGTTCTGCTGCGCAATATTCAACAAATTGCTCCGAAATAGTCGTGCCTGCACTAACTCCGTACTAGGAATGGAAAACCGACCGGTTTAACTGATATCGGTATTTTAGTTCTACACAACCAGTGTTTTCCTATATTTGGTTCAGCTCGGTTATAACAGCTATTTTTTATTTTTTACTGAAAACGAAATAAAAAACCGAAATATCAAATAGCAGCAGTGCTAAAATGTTTCGTTTTTAAATATTTTTTTAAAAAAAAGGGAGTTATTTTTACCCATTAAATTTGCATTGATTTGGAATATTGCGTTATTACGGGAAATCGGGAAAGAGACCAGTGCTATTTTGATAACAGTGCCGTATAAAATGTATAAAATTCTCGTGTCACAGTGTTAGTTGCCACACTCTTCCGAAACGGCAGGATCGATCAGAATGAAATTTTACATGTATATTCGGTAGGTCTCAGAATCGGTCGTAATCTATTTTTCACACCCCTAAGTGATAAAGGTGGTCCATCCCAAAAATGTTTTCTTATTTTTTGAACAGAACTTTTTATTTTTATTTTTTTATGGTGTGGCATTAAAAAATACACAACCCCAAATTTTCACCCTTTTAACGCAACTCCTGTTTTTTAATAGCTATTTTAGTAACTGAATCATTTTCAACCCCAGTCGATAACTGATCAATTATCACTTGATCAGTTATCCCCGCCAGGTGTCTACCGGTGATAGTCTTTCACTATTCGATAGATAGGTAATTGAAGAAAACGTACCAAAAACAACGACTCGAATATTGACGTAACTAGCCCGAGAAGTTTAACTAGGTAGCACACGTCATTCGCCAAACCGACATTTAGGCCTAGCGCACACGCATCGATTTTTATCGTAGGGAAATATATGGTACTATCAAATTCTTTTAGTGGAACAAGGATGTTCCTATGCTCTCCTTCCTTCCTCTAAAAGAATTTAATCGTACAATATTTTTACGTACGATAAAAATCGATGCGTGTACGCTTGTCCTTATTCATAATGCTGGCGAACACGTTTCGATACGAAATTGCCGCTATGTTTGTATGCTCATGGACGAGCCGTGTATTGGCTGAAATGGTTAAATCCGCGCGATCTACCGTAGAAACGCAAGGACCAATAGTAGCCGGTACTAAAAATGGTTAAAATGGCTCTGAGCACTACGGGACTCAACTGCTGTCGTCATTAGTCCCCTAGAACTCAGAACTACTTAAACCTAACTAACCTAAGGACATCACACACATCCATGCCCAAGGCAGGACTCGAACCTGCGACCGTAGCAGTCGCACGGTTCCAGACTGCGCGCCTAGAACCGCGAGACCTCCGCGACCGGCTAGCCGGTACTGCCGGACTTCCCCCTGAACCTTTTCTCACTCCCTACACAGTTTTCGGCCATTATTATTGTTTGTGTCACGAGCTCCAACAACTGCTATTGTGTTACACGTATACATTGCGTTACACGTATCATTATTCTTGTAGACTAGAGATAATTTATATGGCTAAACAACGATTGCTGGGTCAGCTATAACATACAAAGATTTTCAGAGGCGGAACGAAGTTCGCCGAGTATAGTTAGTATGGCATAAAATGTGTGTCGCTTACGGTAGGCGTGAACGTGCAGTGTGCGGTCTGTACGATAGTTCCTCGCTTGCCGTCAGCCTGACATCCGTTCTATTACATAATGCCACCAATCCTACTACAATGCTTTTATTGATTTAAAGGATTAAAGATCTGTCTGCCGTTTCTATGAAATAATAAAAGAGGAAGGAAATTATGATAGCAGTAATAAATTAAAAACTTAACAACAATGCGTTTATAGTTTACAATAAAAATAAAAAGAAGCTGACCTGCTGCCTCTGTGTACAAAATATGGCTCTATCTGCTATCAGCTCTTGAGAAAAACATTCTTCAACCTCAGTTTTCACTCTTTGGCACTGACTATCATAGTGGCCAGACTGAGATACGACCACAATTACAGTATGATTTTTGAGAAGAGTTTCACAATTAGAATCAATAGAATTATACCAGAGAATTTTTGTAGTATTCAACCACTTATTGTTGTTGTCGTGGTCTTCAGTCCTGAGACTGGTTTGATGCAGCTCTCCATGCTACTCTATCCTGTGCAAGATTTTTCATCTCCCAGAACCCACTACAACCCATATCCTTCTGAATCTGCTTAGTGTAGTCATCTCTTGGTCTCCCTCTACCATTTTTACCCTCTACGCTGCCCTCCAATACTAAATTGGTGATCCCTTGATGCCTTAGAACATTTCCTACCAACCGATCCCTTCTTCTGGTCAAGTTGTGCCACAAACTTCTCTTCTCCCCAACCCTATTCAATACTTCCTCATTAGTTATGTCATCTACCCATCTAATCTTCAGCATTCTTCTGTAGCACCACATTTCGAAAGCTTCTATTCTCTTCTTGTCCAAACTATTTATTGTCCATGTTTCACTCCCATACATGACTACACTCCATACAAATACTTTCAGAAATGACTTCCTGACACTTAAATCTAGACTCGATGTTAACAAATTTCTCTTCTTCAGAAACGCTTTCCTTGCCATTTCCAGTTTACATTTTATATCCTCTCTACTTCGACCATCATCAGTTATTTTGCTCCCCAAATCGCAAAACTGCTTTACTACTTTAAGTGTCCCATTTCCTAATCTAAGTTCCTCAGCATCACCCGACTTAATTCGACTACATTCCATTATCCTCGTTTTGCTCTTGTTGGTGTTCATCCTATATTCTCCTTTCAAGACACTATCCATTCCGTTCAAATGCTCTTCCAAGTCCTTTGCTGTCTCTGACAGAATTACGATGTCATCGACGAACCTCAAAGTTTTTATTTCTTCTCCATGGATTTTAATAACTACTCCGAATTTTTCTTTTGTTTCCTTTACTGCTTGCTCAATATACAGATTGAATAACATCGCGGATAGGCTACAACCCTGTCTCACTCCCTTCTCAACCACTGCTTCCCTTTCATGTCCCTCGACTCTTATAACTGCCATCTGGTTTCTGTACAAATTGTAAATAGCCTTTCGCTCCCTATATTTTACCCCTGCCACCTTCAGAATTTTCTCTAAGTCTACAAATGCTGGAAACGTAGGTTTGCTCTTCTTTAATCTAGCTTCTAAGATAAGTAGTAGGGTCAGTATTGCCTCACGTGTTCCAACATTTCTACGGAATCCAAACAGATCTTCAACGAGGTCGGCTTCTACTAGTTTTTCCATTCGTCTGTAGAGAATTCGCGTTAGTATTTTGCAGCTGTGAGTTATTAAACTGATAGTTCGGTAATTTTCACATCTGTCAACACCTGCTTTCTTTGGGATTGGAATTATTATATTCTTCTTGAAGTCTGAGGGTATTTCGGCTGTCTCATACATCTTGCTCACCAGATGGTAGAGTTTTGTTAGGACTGGCTCTCCCAAGGCCGTCAGTAGTTTCAATGGAATGTTGTCTACTCCGGGGGCCTTGTTTCGACTCAGGTCTTTCAGTGCTCTGTAAAACTCTTCACGCAGTATCGTATCTCCCATTTCGTCTTCATCTACATCCTCTTCCATTTCCATAATATTGTCCTCAAGTACATCGCCCTTGTATAGACCCTCTATATACTCCTTCCACCTTTCTGATTTCCCTTCTTTGCTTAGAACTGGGTTTCAATCTGAGCTCTTGATGTTCATACAAGTGGTTCTCTTTTCTCCAAAGGTCTCTTTAATTTTCCTGTAGGCAGTATCTATCTTACCCCTAGTGAGATAAGCTTCTACATCCTTACATTTGTCCTCTAGTCATCCCTGCTTAGCCATTTTGCACTTATTGTCGATCTCATTTTTGAGACGTTTGTATTCCTTTTTGCCTGCTTCATTTACTGCATTTTTATATTTTCTCCTTTCAGCAATTAAATTAAATATTTCTTCTTTTACCCAAGGATTTCTAGTAGCCCTCGTCTTTTTACCTTCTTTATCCTCTGCTGCCTTCACTACTTCATTCCTCAGAGCTACCCGTTCTTCTTCTACTGTATTTCTTTCCCCTATTCCTGTCAATTGTTCCCTTATGCTCTCCCTGAAACTC
Organism: Schistocerca gregaria; assembly: GCF_023897955.1. Taxonomy (NCBI): domain Eukaryota; kingdom Metazoa; phylum Arthropoda; class Insecta; order Orthoptera; family Acrididae; genus Schistocerca; species Schistocerca gregaria. The sequence continues at coordinate 95,219,575 of NC_064924.1, forward strand.
TGTACAACCTCTGGTACTTTCAGTTTATCCAGGTCCCATCTCCTTAATTTCCCACATTTTTGCAGTTTCTACAGTTTTAATGTACAGGTCATAACCAATAGATTGTGGTCAGAGTCCACATCTGCCCCTGGAAATGTCTTACAACTTAAAACCTGGTTCCTAAATCTCTGTCTTACCATTATATAATCTATCTGATACCTTTTAGTATCTCCAGGCTTCTTCCGTGTATACAGCCTTCTTGCATGATTCTTGAACCAAGTGTTACCTATGATTAAGTTGTGCTCTGTGCAAAATTCTACCAGGCGGCTTCCTCTTTCATTTCTTTGCCCCAGTCCATAGTCACCTACTACGTTTCCTTCTCTCCCTTTTCCTACTACTGAATTCCAGTCACCCATGACTATTAAATTTTCATCTCCCTTCACTATCTAAATAATTTCTTTTATTTCATCATACATTTCTTCAATTTCCTCGTCATCTGCAGAGCTAGTTGGCATATAAACTTGTACTAGTGTAGTAGGTGTGGGTTTCGTATCTATCTTGGCTACAATAATGCGTTCACTGTGCTGTTTGTAGTAGCTTACCCGCATTCCTATTTTCTTATTCATTATTTAACCTACTCCTGCATTACCCCTATTTGATTTTGTGTTTATAACTCTGTAGTCACCTGACCAGAAGTCTTGTTCCTCCTCCCACCGAACTTCACTAATTCCCACTATATGTAACTTTAACCTATCCATTTCCCGTTTTAAGTTTTCTAACCTACCTGCCCGATTAAGGGATCTGACATTCCACGCTCCGATCCGTAGAACGCCAGTTTTCTTTCTGCTGATAACGACATCCTCTTGAGTAGTCCCTGCCCGGAGATCCGAATGGGGGACTATTTTACCTCCGGAATATTTCACCCAAGAGGACGCCATCATCATTTAATTATACAGTAAAGCTGCATGCCCTCGGGAAAAATTACGGCCGTAGTTTCCCCTTGCTTTCAGCCGTTCGCAGTACCAGCACAGTAAGGCCGTTTTGGTTAATGTTGCAAGGCCAGATCAATCATACAGACTGTTGCCCGTGTAACTATTGAAAAGGCTGCTGCCCCTCTTCAGGAACCACACGTTTGTCTGGCCTCTCAACAGATACCCCTCCGTTGTGGTTGCACCTACGGTACGGTCATCAGTATCCTTGAGGCACGCAAGCCTCCTTACCAACGGCCAGGTCCATGGTTCATGGGGAAGGCGCACATTGGTACAATTTTAGAAAGGGCGAGAGAGACCGCGTATGGATACATTTTTTTTTAAAAAAAGCGGGAAATATCGCGCATTGATACATTTTGTAATGGTTTTAGGGATTCTCTTCACCAGAAAGTATGTCCAATTGAAGGTTTGTAAAATCATTTCATTCAAAATATAATTAATTTTTGCGAGCAATATTGCATTATTGATTAAAATCCATCCCAAAAACCATCAACGTAAAACATTGCAAAATTTTATTGTTGTCAAGAAAAAGTTTAACTGTGGATTACGTAACTTCAGACAAATTAATTGAAGAATAACGTCAGCTTTGCTAATAAATGCAGCTACTTATTATGACAGCAGCTAATAGAGTATAGTAAAACAGAGTAAATATATTCATGTCGCAGTTCGATGTAGCAGTCAGATGGCGATCCAGTAACAGTAAAAAAGGTAAGGAACAGTTTTGTGTTATTACAGGTAACGACTGAGTGCCACGACGACGACACATTGTATGTTTCGTCTAAATAATCAGAAAATCACTTTTAATAAGCAGGATTTTTTTTTATACGAAGATAGAGAAAGAGAATTAATTTCAAAGGGAAGATTTCATTTGTTATTATCAAGCAAGAGATAGAAATCCTAAGGGAAGGTTTCATATTTTATTGTAGAAGGTTGCGCAACAAAAGAGATATAGAGGAGACAGGGAGGTTGCGCATCCAGTACCTGCAACAGTGAATGAACTACAGACTAGCGAATGTATGGGACGGGTTCAATATAATATCGTCTGGATGTGTCGTGCTTCCTGTGGTGGGTGCAATTACCATTTGTGAAAGGAAAATGAAAGCTTTTATCCTAAACATAATTGCAAGAAGTTACTCAAGGCTGCAAGTGCATTTATATAAAAGATTCAGGGGTTGGACCAAAATATGGAGACACCGCAAGAAACGGATGCTTGAACACAAATAGAGATTCTAGCCAAGCCTGCAGGTGAGGCTGTTGTGTTTGACCACGAACGGCACCAGTACAATGTCCTCCATACGTAGCAAGTGTCAGAACAGTGTCCTGTGTAGTTGTGATGTATAATGTCAGAGCTAAGTGAATCCGAACGTGGGCAAATTGTTGGTGCTCGTGTGGTGAGTGCTTCGGTAAACAAAGGTAGCCAAAGCGTTCAGTGTTTCAAGGACGCTATATCAAAGATTTGAATTATCGTGACAAGCGGTCGTTGAAGAGGACCGTGACGAGGAATAAGAGTCACCATAGAACTGAATGACACACTCGCGAACCCTGTCAGCACCAAAACGACACGAACGGAGCTCCATGAGCTGGAAATTGCAGTTCCAGATACCTGGAACAGGAAAATGTGCTGCAGAAGCCGTAAAACCTGAATTACGCAGCAATGGAAGAAAGTCATTTCGTCGGATGGCTCTTGTATCACATTTGCGTTCACAGGCGGGGGTTCGGTGATGATTTGGGCAGCTGTATCGCGTTATTAGATGGGTCCCATGGTTACTCGGCAAGGTCGCATTAGTACTAAGGCTGATCAGGTCCATCCCATGGTACAATGTTTGTTTGAAGCACACAAAGGAAAACTGAGGTTTAAGGGGACATGGATGTCATGGCCTATAATTTTTACTAGTATTTTGGAATTTAATAACTCACTAAATTTAACAGACATTAGAATGAAACTCTAACCACATAATAAGTATAATGTAACTTCTATGTGAAAAAAATTATAAAGGTCTGGAAGCGTAATGAAGTGAATATTGATTTTTATCTTACGTACTGAATTACATGTAATTTTTATTTTAGGTACACTATACTTCCACACTATTCAAAACAAAGAATCAAAAAAATTTTTCTTCTTTTAATTACTAACTCGTTGAAACAGTAAAACAGGAATATTTACCAAATCGTTGTTCTGTGTATTTCAGAAAGGGTTTTTTGGAAGTCAGTTTTTTTCTCGTAATAATTTAAGAACATATGACACACTCCAGCTTAAAATATTTAATACATTTTTGAATAATTTAGTTCACTGTACAGGCAAGCATTATACATTCATGCTCATAAATTAAGGATAATTGCAGAATGTGGTGCCACACAACGTGGAACTACACAAAACTGGCGATAATAGCAGAGACACATAGGGAACACACACGACACAGATCTTTAAGTCCAAGGTATTGGTGATAAGTTGAGGAAACGGTCCCGAAACACACGTGCTACAAAACGCCACTGTTTCCTGCGCATGTACCCCACATCAGTATGGGATATGATCACCATGCACACGTACACAGGCCGCACAACGGGTTGGCATACTCTGGATGAGGTGGTCGAGCAGCTGCTGGGGTATAGCCTCCCATTCTTGCACCAGCGCCTGTCGGAGCTCCTGAAGTGTCCTAGGGGTTTGAAGACGTGCAGTGATACGTCGACCGAGATCATCCCAGACGTGCTTGATGGGGGTTAGGTCTGGAGAACAGGCAGGCCACTCCATTCGCCTGATATCTTCTGTTTCAAGCTACTCCTCCACGATGGCAGCTCGGTGGGGCCGTGCGTTATCATCCATCACGAGGAAAGTGGGACACTGCATCCCTGAAAAGGTGGACAAAATGGCTCTGAGCACTATGCGACTTAACTTCTGAGGTCATCAGTCGCCTAGAACTTAGAACTAATTAAACCTAACTAATCTAAGGACATCACACACATCCATGCCTGAGGCAGGATTCTTACCTGCTGCCGTAGCGGTCGCTCGCTTCCAGACTGTAGCGCCTAGAACCGCACGGCCACTCCGGCCGGCAAAAGGCGGACATACTAGTGCAAAATGATGTACCGATACACTTGACGTGTTACAGTTCCTCCGTCAAAGACATGCAGGGGTGTACGTGCACCAATTATAATCCCACCCCACATCTCCATACAGGTCCCTTACAAGGACGTTAAAGGGTTGGTATCTGGTGCTGGTTCACGTCAAATGAAAACCCGGCGAGAATCACTGTTCAGACTATAACTGGACTCGTCCGTGAACATAAACTGGGACCACTGTTCCAATGTCCATGTACTGTGTTCTTGACACCAGGCTTTACGGGCTCTCCTGTGACCAGGAGTCAGTGGAATGCACCTTGTAGGTCTCCGGGTGAATAAACCATGTCTGTTCAGTCGTCTGTAGGCTGTGTGTCTGGAGACAACTGTTTCAGTGGGTGCGGTAAGGTCCAGAGCAAGGCTACCTGCAGTAATCCGTGGCCGTCTGCGGTCACTGATGGTGTTGTACACTGTGTACGTCCCGTACTGTAGGCCTGAACACGTTTCCTGTCTTCTGGAATCGTTTCCATAATCTTGAGATCACACTTTGTGGCACACAGAGGGCCCGTACTACGACCTACTGTGTTTGACCAGCCTCCAGTCACCCTAGCATTCTACCCCTCATAACGTTGTCAATATGTGTTCTTTGAGCCATTTTCAACACCCAGTCACCATTAGGACTTCTGCACACTTACTCGCTGCACCGTACTCTGACATGCACCAACACACCTCTGCTTATGTGGACTGCTGACAGCGCCACCATGCGACGACCGCAGGTCAAATGCTCCACATGGCCATACCCCGAGGTGATTTAAACCCGCAAATCGCCCAGCAGAGCGTTGTTTCGCCATGTATCAGCATTATCCTTAATTTATGAGTATGAGTGTAGAAAAATGTATTCCCGAAATTTCATTAGTGAGCATTAAGTATTTTTTAGTGTTTCGGTTTTTTCCGTCAGTATGTAAGAAATTCGCGGCTCTTTGAAGAGTAATTGGATTCGTTTCACTTCTTATCCCGATTTATCTTTCTAAATGTACTGCACTGAAACTGTCTACACACAACACTGCAAGTTTCGACGGCATGCGCTGTGTTCCTTGTGTTGAAACAGACTGGTTCCATTCAGTCACGGCACTTTGGTCGATAACAGCAGTGCCCACATTAGTCTTCGCCTTCGAGCTTGTGCCCAGTACTGCTTGTCCCTGTCTCGGGTTTGTATTCCCGGCTGTGATAGTTACACATTTTCAATCACCCACTGAGGTATGAGTAGGGTTACTGATGAAAATGGCCGATATGGACGTACTGTATAAGTTCGCCGAACATACTAGTAGAGCGTCACAGCGACTCAATGCTGAGCAATGGCAACCATATTGCCATACTTCCGCATCTGTACATAGGTGCATACGAGAAACCAGGTCCTGTCGTTTTGGGTTGTACATTTTAATGAATGGGTATTACATTTTTTTCAGTGTTGTGCAACTATTTTCACAGAAAGAAACGCCACTGGGATAACAAAGAGAGTAAATCGTAAGTACGTTTGAAGGGTGTGTGTGTCTATAATTTTATAGCTATTTTTTTTTTGTTTTTGGATGTCTTAAAACGCGCATGTAGTATTTGTATCTGATAGTTACGCGCATGTAACCAGAGACATTAACTGTTGCTAGCAGAAACAGTTAACTTTGTTTATACACTACATTTCTTTTTATGTAACTATCTTCCCAATACCTTTTTTTCGATAAATCGGAGAAGAAATTAACTTTTCCATTAAAACAGTTATATTTTTCTCCTATCGCAATACAGGAACCTAACAAAAAGAGAGACGAATCTTAGCAGCCCGAAGAACTAAAAAAAAAAAGGTTCAAATGGCTCTGAGCACTATGGGACTTAACATCTGAGGTCATCAGTCCCCTAGAACTTAGGACTACATAAACCTAACTAACCTAAGGACATCACACATATCCATGCCCGAGGCAAGATTCGAACCTGCGACCGTAGCGGTCCGCGGTTCCAGGCTGAAGCGCCTACAACCGCTCCGCCACACCAAGAACTGAACAGCAGCGAAACAAGGCGATATATGTATATATATGGTGTTTCTCTAAGAGCGTGCAAAAATTTAACAGGACACAAGGGATGTTCCATTCAACAATTTGAGGTAGGGGACCTGAGGCGGAGAAGCCAGATTAAGGGGACAATAGGAATAAAATCACATTACGGTGTCTTTTTTTATTTACAGTAGTTGCAGTAAACTGCACAGACAATTGACTTTAGAGATCCCCATTGAAGATAGCCAAGGGGATACAGATACACACACAACAGGTAGCTTCATCTGCCTTATACTACATTATTCTTAGTTATTCCGACCTTCTCAATCTCAGTATTATTTAAATACACTGAAGAGCCAAAGAAACTGGTACACCTGCCTAATATCGTCTAGGGCCCCCGCGAGCACGCAGAAGTGCCGCAACACGGCTAATGTCTGAAGTAATGCTGGAGGGAACTGAAACCAAGAACCCTGCAGAACTGTCCATAAATCCGTAAGAGTACGACGGGCTGGAAATCTCTTCTGGACAACACGTCGCAAGGCATCCCAGATATGCTCAATAATGTTCACGTCTGGGGTGTTTGGTGGCCAGCGAAAGTGTCTAACTCAGTAGCTTAAACTCTGCAGCAATTCGTATTGTCCTGCTGGAATTGCCCAATTCGGTCGGACTGCACAATGGACATGAATGGATGCAGGTGCTCAGACAGGATTCTTAAGTACCTGTCACCTATCAGAGTCGTATCTAGACTTATCAGGGGTCCCATATCATTCCAACTGTACACGCCCCATATTATTGCAGAGCCTCCACCAGCTTGAACAGTCCCCCGCTGGCGTGCAGGGTCCTTGGCTTCATAAGGTTGTCTCCATGCCCGTACACGACCATACGCTCGGTACAATTTAAAACGAGACTCGCCCGACCAGCAACTTGTTTCTGGTCATCAACGGTCCAATGTCGGTATTGAAGGGCTCTGGCGAGGCGTAAAGCTTTGTATCGTGCAGTTATCAAGAGCACACGAGCGAGCATTCGGCTTCGCTAGCGCAAATCAATGATGTTCTGTTGAATGGTTTGCACGCTGACATTCGTTGATGGCCCAGCATTGATTTCTACAGCAATTTGCGGAATGGTTGCGCTTCTGTCACGTTGAACGATTCTCTTCAGGCATCCTTGGCCCCGTTCGTGCAGGATCTAATCCCGGCGCAACGGTGTCGGAGATTTGATGTTTCACCGGATTCCTGATATTCATGGTACACTTGTGAAATGATCGTATGGGAAACTCCCCACTTTATCGCTACCTCGGAGATGGTGCGTCCCATCGCTCGTGCGCCGACTACAACAACACGTTCAAACCCACTTAAACCTTGATAACATGCCATAGTAGGAACAGTAACCGGTCTAACAACTGCGCCAGACACTTGTTGTGTTACATAGGCGTTGCCGACCGCAGAACCGTGATCTGCCTGTTTACATATCTTTGTATTTGAATACGCATGCCTATAGCAGTTTCTTTGGTGCTTCAGTATATACAGGGTGGTCCATTGGTCGTGAACGGGCCAAATATCTCACGAAATAAGCCTCAAACGAAAATACTACAAAAAACGAAACTCGTCTAGCTTGAAGGGGGGAACCAGATGACGCTATGGTTGACCCGCTAGATGGCGCTGCCATAGGACAAACGGATATCAACTGCGTTTTTTAAAATAGGAACCCCTATTTTTTATTACATATTCGTGTAGTACGTAAAGAAACATGAATGTTTTAGTTTGACCACTTTTTTCGTTTTGTGACAGATGGCGCTGTAATAGTCACAATTTTAGACCGAACAGTTGGTAACAGGTTTTTAAAATTAAAATACAGAACGTAGGTACGTTTCATAATTTTATTTCGGTTGTTCCAATGTGATACATGTACCTTTGTGAACTTATCATTTCTGAGAACGCATGCTGTTACAGCGTGATTACCTGTAAATACCACATTAATGCAATAAATGCTCAAAATGATGTCCGACAACGTGAATGCATTTGGCAAAACGTGTAACTACATTTCTCTCAACAGTGAGTACTTCGCCTTCCGTATTGTTCGCACATGCATTGACAATGCGCTGACGCATGTTGTCAGGCGTCGTCGATGGATCACGGTAGCAAATATCCTTCAACTTTCACACAGAAAGAAATCCGGGGACGTCAGATCCGGTGAACGTGTGGGCCATGGTATGGTGTTCGACGACCAATCCACCTGTCATGAAATATGTTGTTCGATACCGCTTCCATCATGTTGGAAGTAATCGCCATTCTGCCATGCAGTGAAACATCTTGTAGTAACATCGGTAGAACATTACGTAGGAAATCAGCATACATTGCACCATTTAGATTGCCATCGATGAAATGGGGGCCAATTATCCTTCCTCCCATAATGCCGCACCATACATTAACCCGTCAAGGTCGCTGATGTTTCACTTGTCGCAGCCGTGGATTTTCCGTTGCCCAGTAGTGCATATTATGCCTGTTTACGTCACCGCTGTTGGTGAATGACGCTTCGTCGCTAAATAGAAAGCGTGAAAAAAATCTGTCATCGTCTCGTAATTTCTATTGCGCCCAGTGTCAGAACTGTACACGACGTTCAAAGTCATCGCCATGCAATTTCTGGTGCATAGAAATATGGTATGGGTGCAATCGATGTTGAAGTTGCATTCTCAACACCGACGTTTTTGAGATTCCCGATTGTCGCGCAATTTGTCTGCTACTGATGTGTGGATTAGTCGCGACAGCAGCTAAAACACCTACTTGGGCACCATCATTTGTTGCAAGTCGTGGTTGACGTTTCATATGTGGCGTAACACTTCCTGTTGCCTTAAATAACGTAACTATCCGGCGAACGGTCCGGACACTTGGATGATGTCGTCCAGGATACGGAGCAGCATACATAGCACACGCCTGTTGGGCATTTTGATCACAACAGCCATACATCAACACGATATCGACCTTTTCCGCAATTAGTAAACGGTCCATTTTAACACGGGCAATGTTTCTAGAATGAAATTTTCACTCTCCAGCGGAGTGTGCTCTGATATGAAACTTCCTGGCAGAGTAAAACTGTTTTCCGGACAGAGACTCGAACTCGGGACCGAATTCGAGTCTCAGTCAGGCACACAGTTTTAATCTGCCAGGAAGTTTCACGGGTAATGTATCACGAAACAAATACCGTCCGCACTGGCGGAATGTTACGTGACACCACGTACGTATACGTTTGTGACTATTACAGCACCACCTATCACAAAGCGAAAAAAGTGGTCCAACTAAAATATCCATATTTCTTTACGTACCCCACGAATATGTAATAAAAATGGGGGTTCTTATTTTTTAAAAAAAGCAGTTGATATCCGTTTGTTCTACGGCAGCGCCATCTGGCGGGCCAACCATAGCGTCTTTCCCCCTTGAAGCTAGACGAGTTTCGTTCTTTGTAGTTTTTTCGTGTGATGCTTATTTCGTGAGATATTTGGCCCAGTCACTATCAATGGACCACCCTGTATATGAAACTACCAGTTTATCTACCTTGTACTCCATTATTCTTAGTTCTTTTGAACTTTTCGATATTTTAAGTATATACACAGTGTGTTACAAAAAGGTACTGCCAAACTTTCAGGAAACATTCCTCACACATAAATAAAGGAAAGATATTATGTGGACATGTGTCCGGAAACGCTTATGTTAGAGCTCATTTTAGTTTCGTCAGTATGTACTGTACTTCCTCGATTCACCGCCAGTTGGCCCAATTGAAGGAAGGTAATGTTGACTTCGGTGCTTGTGTTGACATGCGAGTCATTGCTCTACAGTACTAGCATCAACAGGTTAGTGTTCATCACGAACGTGGTTTTGCAGTCAGTGCAATGTTTACAAATGCGGAGTTGGCAGCTGACCATTTGACGTATGGATTAGCACGGGGCAATAGCCGTGGCGCGGTACGTTTGTATCGAGACAGATTTCCAGAACGAAGGTGTCCCGAGAGGAAGACGTTCGAAGCAATTGATCGGCGTCTTAGGGAGCACGGAACATTCCAGCCTATGACTCGCGACTGGGGAAGACCTAGAACGACGAGGACACCTGAAATGGACGAGGCAATTCTTCGTGCAGTTGACGATAATCCTAATGTCAACGTCAGAGAAGTTGCTGATGTACAAGGTAACGTTGACCACGTCACTGTATGGAGAGTGCTACGGGAGAACCAGTTGTTTCTGTACCATGTACAGCGTGTGAAGGCACTATCAGCAGCTGATTGGCCTCCACGGGTACACTTCTGCGAATGGTTCATCCAACAATGTGTCAATCCTCATTTCAGTGCAAATGTTCTCTTTACGGATGAGGCTTCATTCCAACGTGATCAAATTGTAAATTTCCACAATCAACATGTGTGGGCTGACGAGAATCCGCACGCAATTGTGCAATCACGTCATCAACACAGATTTTCTGTGAACGTTTGGGCAGGCATTGTTGGTGATGTCTTGATTGGGCCCCACGTTCTTCTAGCTACGCTCATTGGAGCATGTTATCATGATTTCATACGGGATACTCTACCTGTGCTGCTAGAACATGCGCCTTTACAAGTACGACACAACATGTGGTTCATGCACGATGGAGCTCCTGCACATTTCAGTCGAAGTGTTCGTACGCTTCTCAACAACAGATTCGGTGACCGATGGATTGGTAGAGGCGGACCAGTTCCATGGCCTCCACGCTCTCCTGACCTCAACCATCTTGACTTTCATTTATGGGGGCATTTGAAAGCTCTTGTCTACGCAACCCCGGTTCCAAATGTAGAGACTCTTCGTGCTCGTATTGTGGACGGCTGTGATACAATATGACATTCTCCAGGGTTGCATCAGCGCACCAGGGATTCCATGCGACGGTGGGTGGATGCATGTATCCTCGCTAACGGAGGACATTTTGAACATTTCGTGTAACAAAGTGTTTGAAGTCACGCTGGTACGTTCTGTTGCTGTGTGTTACCATTCCATGATTATTGTGATTTGAAGAGCAGTAATAAAATGAGCTCTAACGTGGAAAGTAAGCGTTTCTGGACACATGTCCACGTAACATATTTGCTTTCTTTGTGTGTGAGGAATGTTTCCTGAAAGTTTGTCCGTACGTTTTTGTAACACCCTGTACACTCTTAAAATATTATTTCCTTATGCTTGTTAATCGTCAAGAACCTGTGCACCTCATCTTCCACCTAAATAGAAGAGTGGTTAGAGTACGTCAGTTGCAACACTAGTAAGCGAATGTGAGCGGAGAGCATCTGCTGTAGATAAGACGGTCACGGCCAAGAGCACGCCAAGTCTGCCGAGTCACAGCACTGTGCCGTGAGGGAGGTCGCGTCCAAACCGAGCGAGCTCGTCTCGCCAGTAGCAGAGCGGCCGGCTTGCAGAACACAACGGCTGGCGGCGGCGCGGCCGGCTCGCAGATGTGAGTAAGCGCACACGGCATGGCCAACATCTTGTTTCTGAACACTTCAGCTCGCGCCAAAAGCCTCGATTGCACAAAGAGGTTCATTCGTTTCACGGTACCGGTTACTTTACCAAACGCTGCACATGTAACGCGTTTCATGTACGAGTACTGTAAGTATCGGTCTTTACTAGACGTGCTGAATCATCAAAAACGTCGACGTGGGGGAAAGGTGCGGAGGTGTAGAGTGGGCAGGGGCAGCGGGAGGGAAAGGGACAAGAGAAGCTGTAAGAGGCTACAGCAAAGTGCTTTACATCGAGTGTGTTCTGACGCTGTGATTACTTAACCTAATCGCCAGCAATGAAGACTATGTAGCGCACATTTTTGTGCCGTTAGCTACTATGAATGAGCCTCTGTGTCTTGTGACTTGTGGTACTGTGGTTGTGACGTCTCTCACGTCAACAACACAACCGGTGTCTTTGTATGATGGAGACTTTTTTTACTCGCACTTTATGGGATAGGCGTGGGTGTTGTGTAGTCCCTCTATTGCGACTATTTATGTTTCATATTATTCCTACCCTACCTCACCATTCAACACTTTTTCCCATTTTTTTCCGTTACGCATGTGAAGCTGTGCCACGTTTTGTGAATGTTGAACATAGCACGTGGTGCACTAAAACGGAGAATGATGGTTGTTAAATTATTAGCGAACTGTACCAAGAATACATAATGCATATACAACACTGAAAAATGCCGGCCGTTGTGGCTGATTGGTTCTAGGCGCTTCAGTCTGGAACCGCGAGAACGCTACGGTCGCAGGTTCGAATCCTACCTCGGGCATGGATGTGTGTGATGTCCTTAGGTTAGTTAGGTTTTTAGTTGTCCTAAGTTCTAGGGGACTGATGACCTCAGATGTTAAGTCCCATAGTGCTCAGAATCATTTCAACCATTCGAATTTGAACTATTTTTGAACATAGAAAAATAGAATCAACATTTACGATTCCCCATGTGAGAGCGATACCGAGTCAGAAGCTGATGTAAACCACGTCTTTTCCACGTGTTCCACATTTGACAACGAACCATCGGAACTTATGAACACTTTTAGAGTATGGGTTACCTCCTATTTCAATCAGCGTCCTCTCTTTTGGTTTCTAAAGACATTCGCCAGTATATATTAGTCATCAGTTTGTTAAGAGTATAGGGTAAAATCTGTGGGACTCATATTTTCATTTATCTGTATCATTTATTATTAAATTTAAGAAGCAGTGTGTATTGATAACATTAATATGTCCCATTTACTCATCGTTCTATTTGTTAAACATCTCTTGTACAAAGGTTTACCGCTTGAGCATTCAATTATTTAAATATGCATTTTTGTATTTCTCTCTGTACAATTAGGTATTCAATGTAACCACGTGTTCTCGATGGGGAAATAGAGTACAAACTCTGAGAACCAAATAAAACTAACAACAAAGCACGGGAAAAACTTTTAAAGAACTGCAGTAGAAATATTCGACTAAAGCTTCACTCAGAAACTTAAGGCCACATCACCTAACAGCTAACGAGCACAAGGCGTGGCCCCATCATAGAAACGTGTAAGAGCCTATCTCACGAAAAAGGTAAATGGTTAAACGTGAATAAATTTTGTATGCCACACTTGTGGCTGGCTACTGTATTTATGTCATTGTTCTTCTAAAATGATAAACTGGTCTTTCATTTTCTTCCAGGAGCGTGGTTGTGTAGTAAATATTACGTTTCATTTGGGATCGCTTGTTTCAGTCAATTTATTACATTGTACAACTAATTCACGTTCTTCAGAATAGCTATGTTCAATGTGGCATTCCTTAAGATCATATGCATGTTTCTGATTTGCTCCCAGGAGGTGATTTCAACAGTCTCCGTGGGACTTTGTAGTGGATCGGTTGGAATCTGTTCTGTTATGACGCTGAGGCTGTGTCCCGCATTGTGCCGCCATTAACTATTGCCGGGAAGATTGTGGATCTGCATAGTCCTAATTTGGTTTCTCTTTCCGATTCGAAACTAACAAGAAAGTGTGCCAGTGCTTTCACCGTCTGTAGAAAAGTAATTACTTTCGGAGTATTGTCAACCTTGAAGAAAATTTGTTGATTTAATACGATTCTGGGGCATTTAACATTTGTTAATCATGCGATGTTTCTGTAGCTGATTCTGATGTTGCCACGAAGGTGCAGCGACTTTTTTGAGAAGTATGTATTTTTACTTTCATCATTGTTGATTGACACTTTGTTTTTTCTACACTGATTTGCGGTGACGTTCACTTGTTATGCAGCGTTTGTTGCTCGTATGCATCACTGTATCATCCGCGTATTCTGCTAGCTGTGCTTGTTACTGTGGGATGCCTTTTCTTTAGCTGATGAAAAGGGTAGAGACAGTACTAACCCTTGTAGGAGACCAGTTTTTATTTTTATTGTCTCTGACTTCTTCTCGTCTATGGATCAATGATTTTTCCGTTGCGTGGAAACTGTCATCTTAGTATGTAGTCCGGTATTTTGATCTGAGTAACTTATCTTCACAATCTCTACATAGTTTGTCGAAGGGCTTGTTCCAATCCATGAAGACCGGCGCTGTCGGTACTGATGCGTTGAAATTTTTTGTTGTGTTTTCCACTAAACGTGGAGTTTGCATTTTTCTGATAATTTAGTTTTAAACTCGAACTATCCTAGTCTATGTGAAATACTATTGTGTACGTTGTAGGATTCGATCCCACTTCGATTGTTGGCCTGGTTTCAAATCTAGGAATGAATAAAACTACAACTACTACTATTACTACTACTACCACAAGCAAAGACGAATCACTGAAAAGTACCAGAGAAACAAAAATTAGATGATGGACTACGTTGGATTCGAATCTTATTGATCGAAACTGGCTGGCAGGCTGATACTGAAATACCAACAGATTTTATAATAAGGAACAATGAATAAATAAAAAACACTGAGATGCAGATAAATTAACTGATATTTTTGTCCGTGTAAGTGTACAGTAGCGGAAACCATCAATCTAAAGTAGGATTAAAGAATAACAAGAATATGTCTCTAGTAACTATGTACGTATTACAAATTTTTTTGTACAGGTGTCACTAAACAAATTGCAAGTTTTTACCGTAACATCTGATTCGGGTTTTTAAGCACTTATTAGCCGCTGAACAGAAGATAACCCTTCTAATTCTCAGTTACAGCTTTTTTGAGCGAAACAGATACTGCTTTGTCCTGCAGGGAACTGCCGATGTCAAGTAGTTGCAGAAGACGAAATTGCGAATCAGGTGTACCGCCAAAAATCTGAATGTTGTCCTTGATGAATGCATTTTTAATTATGAAATTAATAGTGCGAAGAAAGAAACATAAACGGTTAATTATTTATTATTATTCAGTACTGACCTAAACCCTTAATGACTACAACGACAAGAAACTAAAGGGTTTTTGGTAGCGAGAGAGATGACTGGCATTACAAAAGATAACTTAACGAATTTTATAAGAATGGTTGCCTTTCTCTTCGGAGATCATGTTTTCATTTCTGAACTGAGCAATGCGAAAACTTCACCACATCAGAAGGAGTAATGGATATTTTTAAATGAGCCTTGTATTTAGAAAAAAATGTCTGTTTCTATTCTAAGTTAACGGCTTTCTGATAATTCAGCACCACTAACGAACCTGGAGGTGAAACCATCAAGAGACTCCAACATCATAGAAATCAAGTTTTTATTGACATACGGTTGAAGACCCTGCACAATTAAAGGCAACTATGGTTAGATACTAATTTTTTGCGCCTTCAAGCCATGATCGCCTTGTAGTAATCACCTGCTTTCAGGTGACAGACACTTATTGCCAGAACAGACACATAACGTCGTATTGCATCCTAAGGTGGACACATAAAAGAACATGAACGGCGAGTCTTCGTATAACAGAAGTTAGCGACACAATTCACTATAAGAACGCTATTATTTACATGTAGGATGTGGATGCATGACAGGATGAAATGGTTCAAATGGCCCTGAGCACTATGGGACTTAACTTCTCAGGTCATCAGTCCCCTAGAACTTAGAACCACTTAAACCTAACTAACCTAAGGACATCACACACACCCATACCAGAGGCAGGATTCGAACATGCGACCGTTGCGGTCGTGCGGTTCCAGGTTGTAGCGCCTAGAACCGCTCGGCCACCCCGGCCGGAATGACAGGATAAATTAACGCAAATGTCTACTAGTAAATAAACTCATATGACTTCCATTTAACGAGACAAGCAAGCTATTCCAAGGACACGTAAGAAGTCAAACTGGTCTCTGCGTCAAGTCCTTGAGAGCGCAAGAAAAGTAGGTTCGTAACTTGCCACGATTGACTGGTCAGTTGAAAAAACGTTTAGCGATGAAATTGTCTGCAGATGTGCAGTTCTGAAGCTGCGAGCTTGTAGCAGGTCGTATGAGTGCTGTGTCCTATGATGTATGGTGTTCTGTTAAACAAATCTTGTAAAAAAACTGTCTTTCGTGCTTATAAGGTACCTCTAACATCTGTAGCTTAATGATATATGGGTCACGCAAGGATCTGCGTATAATATACTGACGAACCAATACATTATGGCAGTCTGTTTAATAGTTTTTTGGTCTGTCTTTGAAACGATTCTGCGATACATGGATTCAGTGGTATGTTTCTGAAGCTATGAGGTGTGATCAAAAAGTAACTGGAAGTTTTGTACAGTACCTTTATCTATTCAACAACATCAACTTTGACCCCTTCAAAGCAATCTTCCTCTGATATAATACAATTGGACGATTGCGTTTTCCAATGTTGGAAGCACTTCTGGAACTTACTTTTCGAAATACTATTCAGCTCTTTCAGCGATTCTGCTTTTATTTCACAAATGGTGGCAGAACGGCGTCCTTTCATGCTTCTGTTCAGTCTGGGGAATAGAAAGAAGTCACAGGGGGCCATGTTCACCGAATACTCTGGCAACTTTTTTTTTTTTGCCAAAAAATCACGAGCAAGCATTGAGATATGAGAGGGAGCATTAACGTGATACAATTTCCACGAGTGGTTTTGCCATAAATCTAATCGTTTTCTTCGAACTGCTTCAAGCAAACGGCACATAAGTTCCAGATAGTATTCCTTACTGACCGTACGACCGTAAGGCAAGAACTCGTGATGCACTGTTCCATTGTAGTCGAAGAAAACGTTGGGAAGAACCTTCTCATGTAACGGGAACTTGTCGATTTTATTTCGGTCTTGGCTCTACAGGTAGTTTCCGTACGAACGACTGGGTGTTGACTTCCACGTCATAGCCGTGTAGCCACGTTTCGTCACCTGTTATAACTTCCTTTAGAAATTCTGTATCGTTGTCGACTTCGTTTACAGTTCCTGAGCGATGTCTGTGCGACGAAGTTTCCGGTCGAAATTCACCAATTTAGAACAAACTTTGCTGCTACACGTTTCATGACCAAAACATCCGGAAAAATTGCTTGGCGTGTGCCAGAGAATATGGCAACATCATCAGCAGCCTCTCTGATAGTGATTCGGAGATCTTTCCGGAACCATTTTTTTTTCTGTTTCCACACTGTCGTCAGCAATTGATACGTTAGAGCGTCCGTGGCGCTCGTCGTCTTCTACGTCTTCTCCATCCTCTTTGAAACGTTTATACCACTAGCAAACTCATGTCGTACTGATAGCGGATTGGCCAAGAAGCAACAGTCTACATTGCGAATGCGGTGCTGCACTTCATTCCATTTCTGAAACAAAATTTAATGCAAATTATTTGACCCATCTTCGCCGAAGGCTCGAAAACACGTATAATCCTTTCGACTGTTAGCAATAAACTAAATATCCAAAACAGATGAAAATGCAGACATGCCAGGTGTAGAAGCGTGATACCAGAATTTGTTTGCAATAATTACACATCTGTGGTTTCAAACTGATAAACAATATTTTATTAAAAATTATCTCCATTGCTATTTATACGTTTCTCCCAGGATACGAATGCCCCGCCAAAAAAACAGTTCTTTTGAAGCGAATTAGTCAGCGAGCCACTTCTGCACATTTTCATACGAATTGAAGCGTTATTCAGCGACAGCGTGTCCCAGTGATACAAATAGATGAAAATCGGACGGAGCCAAGTCTGGAGGATAAGCCGAATGCCCTAGTATTTCGCAACTGAACGCCTCTATCGTTTCCCTGACCCATCTTTCTGTGTGTGATGGGTACTTACCATGGAGCAAAATGACTTTGTTGCCTTTTCCCATATTTCGGCGGTTTTTCACGTAATGCTCGATTTAAATCGATCATTTGCTGTTGGTAGCGATCAGTGATTCAGTTGTTCCGCGAGTTCCAGTTGAGTTCTACATCCAAACACGCATGCGATTCGATGTCTTCGAACTTTTTCGGTGGTTTCCCGTGAAACGTCCCCTTAGAAAAATTATACGCGACTGTGCTTAAACTGACACACAATATTTTTTTAGCGCAACGCAATCTGACTTTCAAATATCCCTACAAAAGAATGGCCCTGACTAACATTAATCTATACCTTTCACAAATCACTTACCTCACAAAAATCTTCGTTACTCAAGCTACTGCAATACAGCGAGCGCCACTACTGCCAGCTAAATAAAAGATTCAAACTACTGAAGGCACTAACTACTGATAGGCATAGTTAGCAAATGGAAGATTTTAATAGAGAACAAACAATGTATTTATCTCACTAGTCATGATATATATATCAGTTAATGACACCAATTCTTACAAATTTTAAAACTCCGCCATCTCTCTCCCCACGTCCACCACTGCTGGCGGCTCACCTCCAACTGCGCAACGCTACGCGCTGTTAGCATCCAGCTGCCGCTGCCCAGCACTACAATGGCAGACAACAATGCAAACTAAACACAGACTGCGCACAGCACAGCCAGTGATTTTCATACCGAGCGCTAAGCGGCGTTACCAATAAGAAAACCTAAACAGCCTACTTACACCCGCACTCTTCGTTTCTCACGTCAAAATCAACACTTTTGAATTTTTTGAACCACTTGAAACACTGTGTTTTCCCAAGAGTGTGTTCGCCGAAAGCTTCGACTAGCATTCGATGCGATTCTGCAGCAGTTTTCTTCAAATGCTAACAGAAAACCAATGCCGTCCGCAAACCGTAGTTCGTTGGCAGAAAATCCGAGATGTTTTCGGGTTTGAAGCAGATAGCGATGTATGGGACTTTGGTTACTCTGTGTTGACATTTGTCGTCAGCCATTACAGGAAGCAGATGGCGCTGCAGATGTCTCACGGGCCCTACACCGATGGCTAGTGTCATCTACAGGGAAATTACGGTTTCAAACTTGTACACCTGGTACATCGGGAACATGTGTACCAACAAGATAAAAAGAGTTTTTTTTAAATCGGATGTATAAAGGCCGCGAAATCAAAAAAAATCCCTTTACTTTTTGAGCACGCCTCGGAAACCAGATGCTCACGCACAAATGTGACCTTGTGATACGGACAGTTATCGTGCTGCAGTCTGCAGCTCGTGGTCTTGCGGTGGCGTTCTCGCTTCCCGCGCACAGGGTCCCGGGTTCGATTCTCGGCGAGGTCAGGGATTTTCTCTGACTCGAGATGACTGGGTGTTGTGTGTCAACTAAAAAAGACTTGCAATTTCGGCGGCCTAACACCCCGCATGGGGTCTCCCGGCCAACAATGCCGTACGATCATTTCATTTCATCGTGCTGGAAGACGCCATCGGCATCGGGAAGACACGAAACACAAAGGGATGCAGGTGCTCCGCAATAATGTTGACGTAGTCCATAGCTGCTGTTGGTGTCTTCGATTGTTACCATAGGTGCCATGGAAGCCAAAGTGAATATCCCTCATGGCATAGTGTAATGTTGTTGCATTAATTTGTTCTGAAAGCGGTGCTGATAGACAATAAAAGCTGGTTAAAAGCTGTGAGCTGTCTGGGGAAGTTAACCTTGCATTACTGAGCAACTGTTTCACCAGGTATCCAGTCTAGCTTACCAAATTCCCAACCAGACTAACATTAATTATAATCTTTTAATCGTCATACGACAACCGGTGATATATATATAGAAAGAGAATTTAAATAAAAAGAAATAAATCAATTTATTTTTTGACATTTATTTTAACATTGATCACTGAAATTTCAGCATATTAAACTTGATTCATAACTAAACTGGTGCCTTATTTAGGATTGGGAAAATGTGAGTTTGTAATCTTACGGGACACATCAAATATGGAGCCAAGATTGGGAGACTGCATACAACACTGCATTCATAAAATAACACACAAAGAACGTTGAAACATATCCAAGAGGGAATCAACCACAACCAACCGATTCAATTTTCACCCAAAGAAGTTACGTTCGTAGCGCAATCCTGTCCATCATGTAATTACCATACACTGATATACTAAATTCATACTAACTCTCCGTGAAATCTTCTCGAAAAGAATTGCTGAGGGCTACTTTGATGCTTACACCACATGCTTCACGTGGTCAACTTGGTTTACACAAAGAGTGTAACTCCACAATAATTTTGATAATTAAAATAAATTACATCGAAACGCAATTTACAAAAGAAAAACCTCGAACTGGTTAATATCGTCTTACTATTAACCTGATGGGTCAAACAATTGTATAAGCATGTTGTACTGGTCTCACAAAGTACACCCCACGTGGATTGAACATAAAGGAAAGTTGCTATATTGAAAAATATTGTCAAGACGAGACGTTATAATCTCACGCACATTCGCATTTAAGATTGATGATCTTAGTTAGAGTTACTGATCAACACGTGTTTCCACTTTACTCACAAAGTAGTAACAAAGCAACTACCGGAAGATATTCCGAACTTCACACTCGAATTGCACTGCGACGCAATTTAAGATAACATTAGATATTTTAGAGCTAAACCTGAAATAAAGGTGATTAAACTATCAGTTAGGCTGAACTTAAGAAATTCATTGTCCTACGGACTTAGCAGACACGCGCTTAGCCGGAGATCTTACCACTTCAGACGCTCGCCGCGGACAGACTGACCTGGGCTCCTACCGAACGTGCTTAACAGATACAAACGGAAGTGACCAGAGAGGCAGCTTCCTATACCAACATGACGAAGGACGGACAGGACCATACTAAGAATAGAAACCTCTCTGCTTTTAGAAAGCGTAGCTACCTGTTTCGACGTTGGTCCTACTGTTCTCTAGCAGACAGGCTTGTCTGCCACCATCCAGCATGGAACTCGAAATACATTTGCTCATTCATCCTCTCACACAGAAGGGAAGGGGGATGACAGTATCTTATCATATACAGTATTTAAAGAAAGCGGATGTAGGTTCCGTATGAGACTGTGTGACATGAATTACATATAAACTGTGTTTTAAAGTGTAGTAGTGTTACAGATCGTTCTTGTTTGTGTGTAAAAGTAACACTTTTCACTGCTCAGTCTCCTCCCAGACAGTCAGAAACAACACAATAAGTTTAGAAGAGGAATTTATGCCGTAAATGACAACAGATTTAAGAAATTAACATGAAAGAAATCCAACAGAGACCTTTCAATAGTACTGCTCCAATTGGTCTGTGTCCTTGGCTCGGAACATGTTTCGACAGCTGTTCGCCTGGATGACGGCGTATACGGAGATAAGACCATAGTCGTGGTGTAACAAGAAACGTGAACCACCCGGACAGGCGTCACTATCGTGTTGATCCCACGCCCATTGCAGTCGTAACTGATGTCGTTGGGTCAACATGATAACACGTAAGCGATCGTTCTGCTGCGCAATATTCAACAAATTGCTCCGAAATAGTCGTGCCTGCACCAACTCCGTACTAGGAATGGAAAAACCGACCGGTTTAACTGATATCGGTATTTTAGTTCTACACAACCAGTGTTTTCCTATATTTGGTTCAGCTCGGTTATAACAGCTATTTTTTATTTTTTACTGAAAACGAAATAAAAAACCGAAATATCAAATAGCAGCAGTGCTAAAATGTTTAGTTTTTAAATATTTTTTTTAAAAAAGGGAGTTATTTTTACCCATTAAATTTGCATTGATTTGGAATATTGCGTTATTACGGGAAATCGGGAAAGAGACCAGTGCTATTTTGATAACAGTGCCGTATAAAATGTATAAAATTCTCGTGTCACAGTGTTAGTTGCCACACTCTTCCGAAACGGCAGGATCGATCAGAATGAAATTTTACATGTATATTCGGTAGGTCTCAGAATCGGTCGTAATCTATTTTTCACACCCCTAAGTGATAAAGGTGGTCCATCCCAAAAATGTTTTCTTATTTTTTGAACAGAACTTTTTATTTTTATTTTTTTATGGTGTGGCATTAAAAAATACACAACCCCAAATTTTCACCCTTTTACCGCAACTCCTGTTTTTTAATAGCTATTTTAGTAACTGAATCATTTTCAACCCCAGTCGATAACTGATCAATTATCACTTGATCAGTTATCCCCGCCAGGTGTCTACCGGTGATAGTCTTTCACTATTCGATAGATAGGTAATTGAAGAAAACGTACCAAAAACAACGACTCGAATATTGACGTAACTAGCCCGAGAAGTTTAACTAGGTAGCACACGTCATTCGCCAAACCGACATTTAGGCCTAGCGCACACGCATCGATTTTTATCGTAGGGAAATATATGGTACTATCAAATTCTTTTAGTGGAACAAGGATGTTCCTATGCTCTCCTTCCTTCCTCTAAAAGAATTTAATCGTACAATATTTTTACGTACGATAAAAATCGATGCGTGTACGCTTGTCCTTATTCATAATGCTGGCGAACACGTTTCGATACGAAATTGCTGCTATGTTTGTATGCTCATGGACGAACCGTGTATTGGCTGAAATTGTTAAATCCGAGCAATCTACCGTAGAAACGCAAGGACCAATAGTAGCCGGTACTAAAAATGGTTCAAATGGCTCTGAGCACTACGGGACTCAACTGCTGTGGTCATTAGTCCCCTAGAACTTAGAACTACTTAAACCTAACTAACCTAAGGACATCACACACATCCATGCCCGAGGCAGGATTCGAACCTGCGACCGTAGCAGTCGCACGGTTCCAGACTGCGCGCCTAGAACCGCGAGACCTCCGCGACCGGCTAGCCGGTACTGCCGGACTTCCCCCTAAACCTTTTCTCACACCCTACACAGTTTCGGCCATTATTATTGTTTGTGTCACGAGCTCCAACAACTGCTATTGTGTTACACGTATACATTGCGTTACACGTATCATTATTCTTATAGACTAGAGATAATTTATATGGCTAAACAACGATTGCCGGGTCAGCTCTAACATATAAAGATTTTCAGAGGCGGAACGAAGTTCGCCGAGTATAGTTAGTATGGCATAAAATGTGTGTCGCTTACGGTACGCGTGAACGTGCAGTGTGCGGTCTGTACGATAGTTCCTCGCATGCCGTCAGCCTGACATCCGTTCTATTACATAATGCCACCAATCCTACTACAATGCTTTTATTGATTTAAAGGATTAAAGATCTGTCTGCCGTTTCTATGAAATAATAAAAGAGGAAGGAAATTATGATAGCAGTAATAAATTAAAAACTTAACAACAATGCGTTTATAGTTTACAATAAAAATAAAAAGAAGCTGACCTGCTGCCTCTGTGTACAAAATATGGCTCTATCTGCTATCAGCTCTTGAGAAAAACATTCTTCAACCTCAGTTTTCACTCTTTGGCACTGACTATCATAGTGGCCAGACTGAGATACGACCACAATTACAGTATGATTTTTGAGAAGAGTTTCACAATTAGAATCAATAGAATTATACCAGAGAATTTTTGTAGTATTCAACCACTTATTGTTGTTGTCGTGGTCTTCAGTCCTGAGACTGGTTTGATGCAGCTCTCCATGCTACTCTATCCTGTGCAAGATTTTTCATCTCCCAGAACCCACTACAACCCATATCCTTCTGAATCTGCTTAGTGTAGTCATCTCTTGCTCTCCCTCTACCATTTTTACCCTCTACGCTGCCCTCCAATACTAAATTGGTGATCCCTTGATGCCTTAGAACATTTCCTACCAACCGATCCCTTCTTCTGGTCAAGTTGTGCCACAAACTTCTCTTCTCCCCAACCCTATTCAATACTTCCTCATTAGTTATGTCATCTACCCATCTAATCTTCAGCATTCTTCTGTAGCACCACATTTCGAAAGCTTCTATTCTCTTCTTGTCCAAACTATTTATCGTCCATGTTTCACTCCCATACATGGCTACACTCCATACAAATACTTTCAGAAATGACTTCCTGACACTTAAATCTAGACTCGATGTTAACAAATTTCTCTTCTTCAGAAACGCTTTCCTTGCCATTTCCAGTTTACATTTTATATCCTGTCTACTTCGACCATCATCAGTTATTTTGCTCCCCAAATAGCAAAACTGCTTTACTACTTTAAGTGTCCCATTTCCTAATCTAATTTCCTCAGCATCACCCGACTTAATTCGACTACATTCCATTATCCTCGTTTTGCTCTTGTTGGTGTTCATCCTATATTCTCCTTTCAAGACACTATCCATTCCGTTCAACTGCTCTTCCAAGTCCTTTGCTGTCTCTGACAGAATTACGATGTCATCGACGAACCTCAAAGTTTTTATTTCTTCTCCATGGATTTTAATAACTACTCCGAATTTTTCTTTTGTTTCCTTTACTGCTTGCTCAATATACAGATTGAATAACATCGCGGATAGGCTACAACCCTGTCTCACTCCCTTCCCAACCACTGCTTCCCTTTCATGTCCCTCGACTCTTATAACTGCCATCTGGTTTCTGTACAAATTGTAAATAGCCTTTCGCTCCCTATATTTTACCCCTGCCACCTTCAGAATTTTCTCTAAGTCTACAAATGCTAGAAACGTAGGTTTGCCTTTTCTTAATCTTTCTTCTAAGATAAGTCGTAAGGTCAGTATTGCCTCACGTGTTCCAATATTTCTACGGAATCCAAACAGATCTTCCCCGAGGTCGGCTTCTACTAGTTTTTCCATTCGTCTGTAGAGAATTCGCGTTAGTATTTTGCAGCTGTGAGTTATTAAACTGATAGTTCGGTAATTTTCACATCTGTCAACACCTGCTTTCTTTGGGATTGGAATTATTATATTCTTCTTGAAGTCTGAGGGTATTTCGGCTGTCTCATACATCTTGCTCACCAGATGGTAGAGTTTTGTTAGGACTGGCTCTCCCAAGGCCGTCAGTAGTTTCAATGGAATGTTGTCTACTCCGGGGGCCTTGTTTCGACTCAGGTCTTTCAGTGCTCTGTCAAACTCTTCACGCAGTATCGTATCTCCCATTTCGTCTTCATCTACATCCTCTTCCATTTCCATATTATTGTCCTCAAGTACATCGCCCTTGTATAGACCCTCTATATACTCCTTCCACCTTTCTGATTTCCCTTCTTTGCTTAGAACTGGGTTTCAATCTGAGCTCTTGATGTTCATACAAGTGGTTCTCTTTTCTCCAAAGGTCTCTTTAATTTTCCTGTAGGCAGTATCTATCTTACCCCTAGTGAGATAAGCTTCTACATCCTTACATTTGTCCTCTAGTCATCCCTGCTTAGCCATTTTGCACTTACTGTCGATCTCATTTTTAGGACGTTTGTATTCCTTTTTGCCTGCTTCATTTACTGCATTTTTATATTTTCTCCTTTCATCAATTAAATTAAATATTTCTTCTTTTACCCAAGGATTTCTAGTAGCCCTCGTCTTTTTACCTTCTTTATCCTCTGCTGCCTTCACTACTTCATCCCTCAGAGCTACCCATTCTTCTTCTACTGTATTTCTTTCCCCTATTCCTGTCAATTGTTCCCTTATGCTCTCCCTGAAACTCTGTACAACCTCTGGTACTTTCAGTTTATCCAGGTCCCATCTCCTTAATTTCCCACATTTTTGCAGTTTCTACAGTTTTAATGTACAGGTCATAACCAATAGATTGTGGTCAGAGTCCACATCTGCCCCTGGAAATGTCTTACAACTTAAAACCTGGTTCCTAAATCTCTGTCTTACCATTATATAATCTATCTGATACCTTTTAGTATCTCCAGGCTTCTTCCGTGTATACAGCCTTCTTGTATGATTCTTGAACCAAGTGTTACCTATGATTAAGTTGTGCTCTGTGCAAAATTCTACCAGGCGGCTTCCTCTTTCATTTCTTTGCCCCAGTCCATAGTCACCTACTACGTTTCCTTCTCTCCCTTTTCCTACTACTGAATTCCAGTCACCCATGACTATTAAATTTTCATCTCCCTTCACTATCTAAATAATTTCTTTTATTTCATCATACATTTCTTCAATTTCCTCGTCATCTGCAGAGCTAGTTGGCATATAAACTTGTACTAGTGTAGTAGGTGTGGGTTTCGTATCTATCTTGGCTACAATAATGCGTTCACTGTGCTGTTTGTAGTAGCTTACCCGCATTCCTATTTTCTTATTCATTATTTAACCTACTCCTGCATTACCCCTATTTGATTTTGTGTTTATAACTCTGTAGTCACCTGACCAGAAGTCTTGTTCCTCCTCCCACCGAACTTCACTAATTCCCACTATATATAACTTTAACCTATCCATTTCCCGTTTTAAGTTTTCTAACCTACCTGCCCGATTAAGGGATCTGACATTCCACGCTCCGATCTGTAGAACGCCAGTTTTCTTTCTGCTGATAACGACATCCTCTTGAGTAGTCCCTGCCCGGAGATCCGAATGGGGGACTATTTTACCTCCGGAATATTTCACCCAAGAGGACGCCATCATCATTTAATTATACAGTAAAGCTGCATGCCCTCGGGAAAAATTACGGCCGTAGTTTCCCCTTGCTTTCAGCCGTTCGCAGTACCAGCACAGTAAGGCCGTTTTGGTTAATGTTGCAAGGCCAGATCAATCATACAGACTGTTGCCCGTGTAACTATTGAAAAGGCTGCTGCCCCTCTTCAGGAACCACATGTTTGTCTGGCCTCTCAACAGATACCCCTCCGTTGTGGTTGCACCTAAGCTAAGGCTATCTGTATCGCTGAGGCACGCAAGCCTCCCCACCAACGGCAAGGTCCATGGTTGATGGGGGGAACCACTTATTACTTCTCGAGAAAAGCGGAGAACCGAGACGGACTCAGTTTTCTTTGCCCGTTTAATTTAATATTTTGATGCTACGTATCTTGAAACTCAGTGCGTCAACATTTTTCAGTCTTTGTTCCATTTCTACTTATATTACAGGAAATAATAAGAATAAAAGATCGAGAACCGGTTACTTTGAGCGATTTTAACAGTCATGTTAAACCCGAATGGAGAGAACCCGATTCAACCGGAAACCGCCATTCCTGGCCCATAACATTGGCACCGAGCGAGACGGTGCAGTGGTTAGCTCACTGGACTCGCGTTCTGGAGGACGACGATTCCATCCCGCCTCCGGCCATCCACATTCAGGTTTTCCGTGATTTCCCTAAATCGCTCCACGCAAGTGCCGAGATGGTTTCTTTGAAAGGTCGTGGTCGATTTCCTTTCCCGTCCTTGACACAGTTCGAGCCTGTGCTCCACCTCTAATGACCTCTACGTCGATGGGCCGTTAAACCCAATCTACCCTCCTGCCTCCAAACCAGTGCCCCTATTGGCCTGCGTCCGAGTTGCGGAGCTTGTTTCGAGCAACCTTTCACCTAGATGGCGGCCTATTCGGACACGGCCAATGGGACTGGTGTACCAGGAAACGTGCTTCATCAGACCGCGCGACACGACTGCAGAACATTGCCTTGACACCGGTCATCCTATGGAACACAACAACACGGAGATTCTGGCTTGCACGTCCAGCTTTTGGGATACTGTTATTAAGGAAGCTGTTTAAATCAGACTATCAAGCAATCTTATTAACAGAGATGGTGGATTTTGTTTATATGCTGCTTGGAATCCGGCTCTGTTTCTCAACAAAAAACACAGACACAGAATTAGTGCTACCTCACCTCTTGATTAATAGTAACTATCGATATTCCTGATGTTGGTTATCTTCGGTTGTGTTGACAGTTGTTCTGTGTGTGGTGTCTTCCTTGTTTCTCCTCTGTGAACCGAGGTATTAAATTTGCTTGGACATTTTTTTCTTCCTTGCATTTGTGCCTTGAGAATGGCAGGTTGTGCTCCTGTCGAAATATCGGCGGTGTTCGACGACGTCACCCGGCAGCAAACTCGTAAGTTATTTGACCATTCGATTCGTCGGGAAAAGTTAAGTCTCATATTCGCGTGTTGCTCGAACTTCCGGAAACAAACCTAGCAACCCGCTTCTGAATTGCTTCAATGTTTTCCTTTAATTCAACCTGGTAGGGAACGCAAACACTCAAGAATGGATAGCTTTAGTATTCTATATTTTTTCTCCTTTATCGATAATTTACATTTTTCTAGGATTCTTTCAATAAACCAAAGGCGACAATTCGCCTGTATTACGTGGCGACCTTAATGTGCTCAATCGATTTCATATCGCCTTGCAGCATTACGCAGTCCCGCCCCCCGATAGCTGAATGGCAGCCGGCACGGTAGCTCAGCGTGTTCGGTCAGAGGGTTAGCTGCCCTCTGTAATAAAATAAAAACTGAGTTAATGTATCAACGACGAGCTGAATGGGGGTGTCTGGCGACGTCCGCCCCGAGCAGATGAAACGAACGAAAACGAACAAAATGAGGTTAAAAAAAAAAGTGGTCAGGGCGACAGAATGTTAATCCTAAGGGTCCGGGTTCGATTCCCGGCTGGGTCGGAGATTTTCTCCGCTCAGGGACTGGGTGTTGTGTTGTCCTAATCATCATCATTTCATCCCCATCGACGCGCAAGTTGCCGAAGTGGCGTCAAATCGAAAGACTTGCACCCAGCCAGCGGTCTACGCGACGGGAGACCCCAGTCACACGACCTTTGAAACGTCCCCTTAGAAAAATTAATGAATTACTGTGCTGTTAAACCTCTTACATTATTTGATTTTCAAGCAGCTGAGCAGAACTGAATGCACTCAGACATTTCGCTCTTTGCCTATTCTGATCAACACTAAACTGACACACAATATTTTTAGCTCAACGCAGTCTGACTTTTAATAATCCCTACAAAAGAATGGCCCTGATTAACAATAACCTATACCTTTCATCACTCACTTACCTCACAAAAATCTTCGTTACTCGAACTACTGCAATACAGTGAGCGCCACTACTGCCAGCTAAATAAAAGATTCTAACTACTGAAGGCATTAACTACTGATAGGTATAGTTAGCAAATGAAAGATTTTGATAGAGAACAAACAATGTCTTTTCCTTAATAGTGTTCAAAAGTCATAATATATATATATATCACTTCATGACATCCAGTCTTACAAATTTACTGTCTCTGATGGACACACGTCTAGATCATCTGCTCTCAAAACTCCGCCATCTCTCTGCCCATATCCACCACTGCTGGCGGCTCACCTCCAACTGCGCAACGCTACGCGCTGTTAACAGCCAACTGCCCAACACTACAATAGCATATACTTCAACAATGCAAACCAACCACAGCCTTCACACAGCACAGTCAGTGATTTTCATATAGAGCGCTACGTGGCGTTACCAACATAAAAACCTAAACAGCCTACTTACACCTTTACATTTTTAGCGTTACGCTACTATATTTAGTCGACATGACGGTTTCTGCCAGCACACCACTAATACTGCATTCGAACATTACAGCATTGTTTTTCCAGCTCATCTCCATTAACGTCTTCTGCTTAATCGAGGTGTGTATAACTCCTCCACATGTCTTATCACATATGTGCAGTTATATTTTTCATAATATGCCGTGTACCTGTATTTATTCACAGAAGGTTTTAGTTGCACTTTGTAAAAACCGCTGACAGCAGTAGTTTGTTTCTCGTAAACAAATCATTTCGGCCTGGAATACTCTCTTTGAAGTTCTGAAGGTAGCAGGGTAAGGTATGGGGAGCTAACGGCTGTTTCCTAACTTGAACAGAAGCGAGAGTCGAGGGGCGTAAAATCGAGGCTGTGGTTGAGAAGGGAGTGAGAAAGGCTTGTAGCCTATCCTCGAGAAGGCATTCAAGTTCTCGGAGAAGAAAGAAAAACTTTTAGGTTTGCCGATGGCATTGTAATTCTGTCAGAGACAGCGCAGGACTAGGAAGAGTAGTTGAACGTAATGGACAGTTTCTTTGAAGATGGGTATAAGATGAACATCAACGAAAACAAATCGAGGATAGTAGACTGAAAACGAATAAATTCGGGTGATGCTGAAGAAATTAAATTAGGAAACGAGACATGTAGAATATTAGATGAATTTTGCTACTTGCTCAGCGAAATTACTGATAATGTCTGGAATATAAAGGATGTAAAATGTAGACTGGTAATAGCAAGAAAAACGTTTGAGAAGAAGAAGAGGTGTTTGTTAATATCGAATATAGACTGAAGCGTTAGGAAGTCTCTTTTTAAAGCATTTCTACGGAGTGTGGCCATATATGGAAGCGAAAAATGGACTATAAATAGTTTCGACAAAAAAAGAATAGATGCTTTTGAAGTGTGGTGCTACAGAAAAATGTTGATGATTAGATGGGTAGATCACATAATTAATAAGAAGATACTGAATAGAACTGGGGAGAAAAGAAATTTATAGGACAACCCGAATAGAAGAATGGAGCTATTGTTAGGATAAGTTCTGAAACATCAAGCGAACACAAATATAGTATTGGAGGAAACTTTGGGATGTAAAATTGCAGAGGGAGACGGAGAGGTGAATGCAGTAAGCAAATTCAGAAGGTTATAAGCTGCAGTAGTTATTCGGCGATGTAGAGGCTTGCACAGGATGGAGTAGCATAGAGTGCTGTATCAAACCAGTCTTTGGACTGAAGTCTCAACAACAAACAAATCAGTATGAAACATTGCGAAATGTTAAGAACGTCCGAAAGCGGCAAGACAATTTTAAAAGTCGGAAATCTTTTCTTTCATCCACTGTTAGTAGAGAGGGTGAGGCGTAGCACCGTACACCGATCCTGCCTTGGAGGCGGTTAAGTGGGAGATGTGTCTCAGAGCTGGATAGTGACATGGTGACGCGAGACTAGACGCGCACGTAGTCTATGTATAAGCCGATAGAGGACAATATTCGATAGGGGACAAATTTAGTTTCGATTGTGCCCACTAGAGTGCACTAAAAATTAAGTAATTGAATGATTTTCATAAACTGTTTTAGTAGTTTCATAAAGTGTTATTATGTTTTTTTGTGAAGGTAAAATGTTATGAATGTGTTTTAGCGGTATGAAAGATGCGTGAGTGTGGTTTAAGGTTAATTTGAAGATATTTGTATAATGAAATATGTAGTGGGATTTAGTGTGGGAACATTTCGAAAAGAGTGGATGTGGACAATGGCGATTTTTGTAGATCTTGTAAAGCAAGTCTATGGTAAAGTTAATTCAGGTATAAATAACAATAGTAAATAACTTTATGCATAAACAAAACTTCAGCATATTAGATAATTACGTCGGTAAAAAGTCCAGTCGTTATGTTTACGGTTTTTTTGTGATTGGTTATTGATGAAAAGCGCGGACTGACGCGGGAGAATGTTGTTTTGCTATTGGCTGTTGAGTAAACTGACCAATGGTAAAGCAATATTCTTCGGGCGCCTTTCTCTGCTGGTAGAAAAGACGTAGAGAGGAGTCGGAGCCTAGCCATGAAACAGTTCGGACGTGTGTAGCAGTGGTTCCGATGGAAATGATAAGTTGCCGGATGTAGCAGTGTTTCATACATCAAAAGTGTTGTAAAGTGACGGCATAATTATTCCGATGCGTGTGTAGAAATTTCGGAGTTTTTAAGTGAATTTTGTGACGAGAAAAGACATAAATTCCGCGTGGCGTATTGAGCAGGTCGGTGGCTAAAAACTGTGACTGCATTAGGTACCGACAGACTTAATATTTGGCGAGGATTCTCAGTCAAAAACAATCCGTGTTTTTGTTGCTATTACGTTTTCGGGAAATGCAACACCATAAACTTGCTAACGTGAGTGAAAGGGATTGTGAGTTACTGTTCATGTAACTAGCATGGGCATGGCAGTGATACTTGTTCACCTAAGTTTCAGAATATATTAATTAAGGACAAAATTTCCGAACTGTCATTTCGTGTGAAAACTTTCTCCCGAAACGTAGATTAGTAACTTTAATTGCAGCCTGGTTTACGTCGAAGTACAGTAGGTTTCGCTCGGCTTTCCTACTGATAATCTGCTGAGGCAATATTCACAGGTAGGTGCAGGTTCATCGCAAAGGGGCAGAAAGAACCGCGCCGCCGCAGGGGGTGTAAACTCAAAAACACGCAGGTCCTCTTTGGGCAGTCGACATTTGCGACTCGATTAGTATGTCACTTGCAGCTGAGATGATAAACAGCGTGGGCGGTACACAGTAGTTGACATGGAGTTAGTAGCCAGCAGTGCTGGGGACACAAAGGTCGTCGCTTTATCACTGGATGATAAGCGGTGACACAGCTGCTAACTCTCCAACCGCAAACAGCGACCTATACTAGTCACTCAGTTCTGCGAAATTGTCTTGACGGAAATTGTAGCTGTTTCGCGCAGCATATTTACATCTACATTCCGTCACAGAAATGTGCGACAAAGTTCGAGGGGTTGTAGAGGGTGTGTTGAGGAACAAATCCAACCTGTGTCCGCAAACATTATCCAACGACGCTACAGAGCGTCGATGTTGTGGGCGCGGGCACCTTCGGCACTAAACGTGACTTTGTTCGCTGACAGACCACAGGTGGAACGTCTCGTACTGTTGTTTGTTACTCAGTGATCGCGATTGATTGCCACGATCGCCAATGGAGAAGCTACAGCTAGCTGTTGCCTAGAAAGGTCTTGTCTCTTACGAAAGCTTTGTTGCCTCGCTGGATGACGGAATTTGGACACGAGTTTCCATCTGCAGTTTATTTTTCTCTTGTGTAACGAAAAATGCTGGAGATTTTAGGGGGTTCTAAGAGACCAATAAACTGTAAGTGACAACCTGTATCTGAAAACGCCATTCGTTGAGTCAACAGAGCATCGCAATCATAGGAGACAACGCCTGTCTATAGCAGCTAGCTCCACCTACTCCGCTGGAGATCCTGGCAATCAGTCGAGATCACTGAATCACAAACAACACAGCATAACATTCCGGCTACGGTCCGTTAGCTTACTGTGTCACGTTTGCTGCGGAAGGGACAGCATAGTGGCGGCTGCCGATGCCTGCAAATTCGACGCTCTGTAGCGTCGTTGGATGACGTTTCCAGACACAGGTTTCTATGCTCGATTTGTTC
Organism: Schistocerca gregaria; assembly: GCF_023897955.1. Classification (NCBI taxonomy): domain Eukaryota; kingdom Metazoa; phylum Arthropoda; class Insecta; order Orthoptera; family Acrididae; genus Schistocerca; species Schistocerca gregaria. The sequence goes on from NC_064924.1 coordinate 95,252,387, forward strand.
CTCAAGACACCCTCTACAGCCCATACAAGTTTATTGTAACATCTGTGCAGCAGTGGACATTTGGGGGACTACTATCAACTTACTCATTTTCTATTCCATTCGTGAATGGTAGGTGTGTAAGAGGACTGTGCATAAGCTTGTGCGTAAATCCTAATTTCTCTGCTGTTTTGGCGAGTCAACTTAGCAAAACATGTCGCCTGGTTCTTCGTGGTAGGAATTCTCTAGAAACTGTAACGATAAACCTCTCCATGATGAACAATGGTTCATCACTCGAACAGTCCGCTCTATTTAAGGGGTACAAAGTTTATTTAAGAAAAGGATGCACAAAATCTCTCCTGCAGCATCTACGTCTACATCCATACTCCACAAGCTACCTGACGGTGTGTGGCGGAGGGTACCTTGAGTACCTCTATCGGTCCTCCCTTCTATTCCAGTCTCGTTTTGTTTGTGGAAAGAAAAATTATCGGTATGCCTCTGTGTGGGATCTAATCTATCTGATTTAATCCTCTTGGTCTCTTCGCGAGATATACGTAGGAGGGAGCAATATACTGCTTGACTCCTCGGTGAAGGTATGCACTCGAAACTTCAACAAAAGCCGGTACTGAGCTAATGACCGACTCTCCTGCAGAGTCTTCCACTGGAGTTTATCTGTCACCTCCGTAACGCTTTTGGATTACTAAATGATCCTGTAACGAAGCGCGCTGCTCTCCGTTGGATCTTCTCTATCTCTTCTATTAACCCTATCTGGTACGGATCCCACACTGCTGAGCAATATTCAAGCAGTGGGCGAACAAGCGTACTGTAACCTACTTCCTTTGTTTTCGGACTGCATTTCCTTAGGATTCTTCCAATGAATCTCAGTCTGGCATCTCATTTACCGACGATTAATTTTATATGGTCATTCCATTTTAAATCACTCCTAATGCCTACTCCCAGATAATTTATGGAATTAACTGCTTCTCGTTTCTGACCTGCTATATTGTAGCTAAATGATAACGGATCTTTCTTTCTACGTATTCGCAGCACGTTACACTTGTCTACATTGAGATTCAATCGCCATTCCCTCCACCATGCGTCAATACGTAGCAGATCCTACTGCATTTCAGTACACTTGTGCATTGTTACTACCTCTCGATATACTACAGCATCATCTGCAAAAAGGCTCAGTGAAATTCCGATGTTATCCTCAAGGTAATTTATATATATTGTGAATAGCAACGGCGCTACGACACTCCCCTGCGGCCCACCTGAAATCACTCTTACTTCGGAAGACTTCTCTCCATAGAGAATGACATGCTGCGTTCTGTCTCTATTGTCCACCTGCTTGGCTGGGTGGTAACGTGCTCGCCATCCATGCAAGCGGGCCAACGATGCCATACGCTCATTTCATTTTTTGCCCGTATTAAATCTTCTAGTGAAAGTCTGGGGTCCTAAGCATCGTTGTAACTAGACTGAGAAACTTATTTAATTTCTATCTCGTCCCTCTCCAGTCTGAGAAAATTCTGCCATTCAATTCTTCTGAACTGCGCCTCTCTCTATCTAAGAATACCTCAGTATTTCCCACTCACATACACCATTTTTATTTGGATGAAATTGGTCAGTATTTTATCTTAATGTCGGTCGGATGGCCAAGCCCGCACTCGTTCATCGGTTCTCCCATGGCATCGTTCTCTTGTTCACAGTACACAACACTCGCAGACTGTGTCTGAGGTCTTTCTCGATATCGATTTTAGAAACGCGGTTCTAGCTGCCGGATTTTCTGTTTGATCATCGGTATTTGCTCCTAGGTAAGTGCTTCACCGTTTTCTAAACATGATTCAGTTGTCACCTTCCTGTTTCGATTTAAAAACGTTGATTAACCTGAGAAGTGGAAAAAAGAACGCCACTGAGCAGAAAGCTACCCATTTCCTTTACTTAAATAAAGAAAAACACATTATTTTTATTCCATGGGAAAGAGAATCATAAATGATGATATTGCTGCATTACCAAAATTGAATTGAAGGGCAGCATCCCTGTATTCGACAGAGATGGCTCATTTGTATAAGGGGAGTTCAAAAAGAAACGACCCGGAGCCATAATTACAGAAACCAGTACCTGTATGTTAGGAGTACTGACCCTGGCTGTTGAGACACTTGTCCCCCTGTGACGCAAGGCGGCGAATGGCTGTCTCATAAAATTCCCGGGGCTGCGACGTTAGCCAGTTCCGCACGGACGTCGTCGTCCGAGGCGAATCGTTTGCCCCTCAGAACCTTTTTAAGGGAGAGAGGTCCATTTGAATTTCTGCAGAGCGCCGCGATTGTGACGGCCGTTTATGGCTTTGCATGGTCGTATAGCAGAATGACCCCATGGATGAGATTGCCTGGTCCTTTTGATTTGATCGCTTGGCGAAGGGTGGTCAAGGTTTGCGAGTAACACTGGGCATTCATTGTTGTCCCGTGCTGCAGGAAGTGAATCAGGAGGGGGCCATCTCGGTCAAAGGAGAATGTCAGCATAAACTTCCCAGCACTCGTGTGTATGGCCTTAGCTTTTTTTTGTGATAGTGACCCTGGATTGTTCCACTGGAAACTTTTTTTTGATTCTGGTTAGAACTGATGACACCATGACTCATCTCCAGCTACCTCTCGTGCCAGGAACATATTCCCTTCCCGAGTTTAGCGCTGCAGATGAGCAAGAAAGTGGGTCATTCGACATACTTCCTGGTGTGGTTGAAGACTGTGAGGCATCCATTGATCACACATTAGCAGCTGTTCCTTCATGATGGTGTGAAAACTTCCGACGCCCAATCCGATCACGGCAGCTATGGCTTTCATTGTCACTCCGCAGTCTGGGTAATGAGTGCATCCACCAGCAGGACGATGTCATAGGTAATGCAGTGTGGTGCTCCAGACACCCAGCTAACGACACCCGTCCTTCCCTGAAGCGCTTGTGCCACTCCTTGACCATTACAAGGGACATGCAATGTTCGGTTCACGCTTGTGACATTCGTCGATGAATGCCCGTTCCTCCTACTCCTTCCGCCGTCAGAAAACGCTTTGCTCTTCTGTTGACGCCCCCAAGTCACTGTTTGCAATGCGACTGGCAGCGCTGGACGATTGATACGTGTGTTGCTAACTCTGTATAATCACGTGACGTGCACGTGTGACCTCTAGCGACGGGCTGTGACCTTCCGCGCTCTGATCGGAACCACACCTCGTTACACACGCCACGATATTACCCTTCTGTCACCGGTTTGCGCATTCCTGACTTCGGCTCGTTTCTTTTTGAACTCCCCTTACAATCTGCCGTATTTCGGTGATAAACATTCGCTAATCCTGAGCACTGGAATATGAAAGCGTCTTCATTCATTAGAAAGCTTTCTACGCATTTCCAATCAAATCGTTGAATGGGATGATCAGCCGCTAGTGACCACCCCACACTTTATCCACAATGCGCTTAATATGTTTAAAAAAGCACTCGTAGTTTCAAACGCATATTTGGCTCGGTTAAGATTTTTTAACTCTTCTTGTTGTAGAGCCAGCTTCTGCTTACGAGTTCATCGAGATCTGTAATGAAACCATCCTGTCTTTATCAAAAATATTACAAAAATATTCACAACCTCGCTTCATAGTGCAGCCGAAATAGGAAAGTAGATTTACAGACATTGTTCGCGTAAAACAACTGACGCTCGGAACTCCGATATTTGGTCGGGTTACCAAAATTGGTTCAGGATTAGCAAGTAAACAGCACTGCTAAAAAAGGTTTTTGTTGTGCAGCATGTAAACGTACTCGGAGTGATGCCTGGGTGGAGATGAATCAGAGTACGTTTCGACTGCAGCCTGTCATCATAGATATCAGTATACTTCCAATTTTAAGCAAAACGTTGCCATTTTACAACATACACTGATAACCTGGTATATCATCAACCTTTGGAATGGGTAACATCAGTGACGCGTCATGGCATGGTAGCAGTGAGGCATGGTACAAGCTGGAGGGAGTTGGCACCACATCTGCACCCACAGGTCGCCTGATTCTCGTAAATTCCGGGGAGGGAGGCGATGAGCTCAGACGCTGGATTCAGTCATGTCCAACATGCGTTCAACAGGGTTGAGATCTGCCGAGTTGGTGGGCCAACACATCAATTGGAGCTTGCCACTGTGTTCCTGGAACCACTCCATCACACGCCTGGCCTTGTGACATGGAGCATTATCTTGCTGAAAAACACCACTGCTGTCGGGAAACACGATCAAATGGTTTTGTCTGTTAGCACAGACAACTCCACACAACGCCAGTGCTCTCAGTCATTAAGTGAAGGCTGTCGGTCAGTGTATTGTCCTTGTTGGGAGGTACTGCCTGAAGTTTGGTATTCTGGGCATCTATGCGAACCGGCATGAGTTCCGAAAACATGGATCACACAGAACAAAGCTTGCGCATTTCTCACGTAACATCCTCAAGACCCACAGATCAAATTAATCAAGTGGTTGCAATATTTCTCGGCTTCTACAAAGAGTGTGATTCACTATCACACCAACGCTTATTAGCTGAAGTACCTTCGTATGGCGCACCAAACGAAATTTTTTACTGGATTGAAGATTTATTGGTATTGTGGACGCATTACGCTGTTTTGGATGGAGAGTCATCGGCAAACATATAGCAGCTTCTGACGTACCACAGGAAATTGTGCTAGGATCTTAGCTATTAATCATGTACATTAATGACCTGACAGATAATTTTATTAGTTCAAATGGTTCAAATGGCTCTGAGCACTATGGGACTTAACTGCCAAGGTCATCAGTCCCCTAGGACTTAGAACTACTTAAACCTAACTAACCTAACGGCATCACACACATCCATTCTCGAGGCAGGATTCGAACCTGCGACCGTAGCAGTAACGCGGTTCCGGACTGTAGCGCCTAGAGCCGCTTGGCCACTGCGGCCGGCCTCGCGAAACCAATTTCCAACTGTGGCCCTGGAAGGGGAAGCTTCACCAAAAACACACAGCAAAGAAGAATGGCATTCTTCGGCACTTGAACCCTTTTTATAATCGTAAAAAATCATGGCGCGAAAGTTGCGGTGCGACAGCTCCAACCTGCACCGTCTCTGACTCAGCACTGCCTGTGCTTTCTTACCGCACTGTGTGGTGAGGGAGGGGGGGAGGGGGTCACCGCTATACAGGGGCTGCGCGCGCACGTCCCGAGGTCGAAAAACATCGCTCTTTTGACTGAAAACAACCTCATTGTCCCCCGCCTTACGGTTTACGGGCTACTAAAAACTTTCGGCATAGCCCTCGTATCTTAAATAATTTCTGAGAAAAATGTATAATTTTTTGAAAGTAAAATTTCAAATTTCCATAAAAAAGTTAAGCAAGGTACAAAATTACATTGCCGTATCTTCAAAACTGCGGACTGCTGCATCTTTTAAATAGTGGGTGTTTTTCATGAACGTCAGCCCTTAACAACAACCAGTCAAAACTAGTAGCTGTGAAAGAAAGTCGTGTGGCTGTGAAGCTGAGACCACTGAAGGGGGTGAGACCGTCACAGTTCTGCTGCAGAGCTGTTGGTAGTTTTAGACCGCATTTTATCATTTTCGAAGATAGCGTTTATAGAAGTTAATAGAAAGCAAAATTCTTTTGCGAGGTTCCTTTATGGACACGACGGCCACTGAAACACGTAAATGAACATATCTTTTGATTGTACCTTCACCAGTTTCCGAGTCACAGAGTGTCGATGAAAATACTTTCTGATTATAGACATGAACCTCTGTTATTGCAAACTCTCCTAATCTTCATGCTCCATCGTAACCTGCAGTAACCTGGAGTCACCCTCAAACACACCTGCTGCAAGGGTTGTAAGACGTGTATATTTCTATTGTCTATTGTCAAATCACAGTTTATGAAAGATGTTTATATTTTATGAATAGGATTAAGTAGGAATAATTAATATTTGTCATGTTGGAAATAATTGTTGTGGCAGGGAATGTCTGCAACGAAGTATTGTTGCAAGAGAGAAGACAAATTGATGTATTTTTAAAAAGGGTGAGAGGGACCGCGCATTGATACATTTTGTAATGGTAGTAGGGATTGTCTGCACCAGAAAGCATTGTTGGCAGGAGAGACCGCACTTGAGCGTTCGTAGGAAGTCAATAGTAACCGCGAAGTGAAGCGAGTCGGTAGCAGGTCTGAAGCGAGAGTTTGAGAGGGGCGGTGTGCCTGCCAGATTTACAAGAGGTTATAAACGGATGTACAGAGACATCAACAAACTATTATCATAAGAGGAACTAATATTATTTAATTATTTTCTTTGCGAAACTCAAGAGTACTGAAGGTATGTTTGCGCAATGCTAGTTGTAAGATTATTGTAAAAAGTAAGTCCCATTTGAACGTTTGTAAAATCATTTCATTACCAACAGCAAATATTTGAAGCGTTTTCAGAATATAATTAATTTTTGCCAGCAATGTTGCATTACTGATTATAATCCATCCCAAAAACCATCAACATAAAACTTTGCAAAAATTTTATTGTTGTCAAGAAAAAGTGTAACTATGAATTACGTAACTTCAGTCAACTTAACTGAAGAATAACGTCAGCTTTGCTATTAAAGAATAACGTCAGCTGTGGTAATAAATACAGCCACATACTATGACAGCCCACCAGCAGTTAATAGAGTATAGTAAACCAGAGTAAATATATTCATGTCGCAGTTCGATGTAGCAGTCAGATGGCGATCCAGTAACAGTAAAAAAGGTAAGGAACAGTTTTGGGTTACTGCAGATAACGATGGAGGGCTACGACGACGACACATTCTATGTTTCGTCTAAATAATCAGAAAATCACTTTTAATAAGCAGCAGTTAAATTTGTATGCGAAGATTGAGAAAGAGAATAAATTTCAAAAGGAAGATTTCATTTGTTATTATGAAGCAAGAGATAGAAATCCTAAGGAAAGGTTACATAGGTTATTGTAAAAGGGAAGGTTGCGTAACAAAAGAGATATAGAGGATACGGTTATTGCGTAATAACACAAGAGGTATAGAGGAGACGGGAAGGTTTCAGGGTCTTCACGTCCAGTTCACCATAGTCTGAAATCATTACATCTCGAAAGAAGCAGTCTAGTAGCAGAAGGAAGTGTAGCAGAAAGATCGAAGGAAGCCTGTCGCTCAACTGAAAATGTCATTCTAACATTAAGGAGCACACACGCTAAAATGGTCAAAGATGAGAACGTCTCTTGCTGTTTTTGCTGCGTAATGTGTTGTTAAAACTGAAGTAAGGTTTATTGGATAAAGTGTGAAAGATATAATGTATGTTTCCATGGGATTTTTGCAGGAGTTATTGGCAACAAACATTGAATTAGTGGAAAATGTAACTAGGGTTATCTTTTGAAGAATAACATTAATTCTGTTATTACAATATAAGGACCATTTTTCTTCTGCTTGTCAAATAAAATACTTTTCATTAAGTTATTGTGTGGTTAACGAGTAAAAAGTAAAAATACCTTATAGGTAGGTGTTTATTTTTCTAAATTTTAACTGTTACTAAAAGTAAGTCGCTTATGATCCAATGCCCAATTTTTTTGTAAAATGAAAGCTTGTAATTCCCTGATGAAGCAGGAAGTAAATAGGAGCTATTTCTGACTAAGCAGATTTTTTCAGTCAAAACTCATTTTAAATACTGACGAGAATGTTTCCTTGGTGATTAGAATCATCCCGTGATATTTCACATTATTTCGTAATGCAGGTACTTATTTACATCACATTTTTGCAATAGAAGATTTAATTAGATAGTAAGAATGTTTAATAGTCAACAGTAAAAGGTATGCTCTTTTGAAATGCATATTGTTTTCTTTGAGGAAATATTTTTTTCTTCTACTATGTAGCATTCGAAAGGATTGTAATAACTCAGGAGTACCCTGTTAGTTCCTCTTAGCCGATTGGGTACACCGAAAAAGACTTAAATCTTGCAAGAATGGCAATGCATCCGGATCTGAAAAGGTATTGTAAGATTCCACAGACAAATGTCGAAAATTGAGTGCACTAATAACGTAAGGAATGAGGAGGTTCTGCGCAGAATGTGAGAGGAAAGGAATGTATGGAAAACACTACCAAGAAGACAGGACATCTGTTATGACAACATGGAATGACTTCCGTGGTACCAGAGGCAGCTGAGGGTGTAAGAACTGTAGAGGAAGACGGAGATTGGAATACATCCAGCAAATAACTGAGGACGTAGGTTGCAAGTGCTCCTCTGAGACGAAGAGGTTGGCGCAGGAGAGGAATTCGTGGCAGGCCGCATCAAACCAGTCAGAAGACTCTACCAGTAGTTTATCATAGGTTTCTCGAACAACGAAAGGGACCAAGTGATTGGAAAAATTCTCAGATCGTTCCAGATTTTAAGAAGAGTCATTGAACAGATGTATGTAATTTTAGGCGCGTATCACTGACGTCTGCCGTAGTACAATTATGGAAAGCATTTTATGTTGATGGCCTTTATGGGTAGCGAAAAATGTCCACAACAACTATAAACAGAGATCTTGAGAAACCTAGCTTGCTCTGTTGATCCATGAAAGTCGGATCGCCGTAGACAAACACGTTCACATTGATGGCTAGTACATTAGTTACTTACGTGCTCCATAGATCATTTTAACGGTTTTTCCATCGAAATAATGTGGAACGAATTAGTTTACAAGATATATATATATATGTGTGTGTGTGTGTGTGTGTGAGTGGTGTTGACATTAAAGAATACAACAGTTTTTAGTACTACTAACGCACCTAAAATGAAAACAAGGTTTTTTTAGAGGCTTTCAATTTTTAAAGAATAAACTGTCCAGAAAAAATGATTTTAGGGAAAATTAAAATCTGTTTCAGTACCTATCAGACAATTTATGTTCTTCGACAAATGATCACAAATTTTTGTTCTCGTTTGAGCCCCGTTCTGAGTCACTGACAGGTTTAATAATGGGCATTAAATGTAATGTTCTGCTCTAGTGTTTTAAGTGTGAATGTCACAGTTCTTCTGTAATTGTGATGGATTATTTATGCCGAATTTCACTAGCGAATGTACGTATTGTGACAGCGCAATTAAGATGCCTAACTCCTTGAAGAGGTACCTTCAGGACGATTGCGAGTGATCACCGCATATTATCCTTACTGCTAGCTTTCGTGCAATCAATACTTTGTCTCTAAGTGATGAGTTTCCCCAAGAAAGTAGTTAAATCTAATTATAAGAAACGATGCAAAAAACCTTGGCTTACTAAAGGAATAAAAATATCTTGTAACCACAAAAGGGAACTGTATCTAACAACAAGAAAGAGTAATGACCCAGAAACAGCCAAATATTATAAAACCTACTGTGCTACATTAAGAAAGGTTATTAAAAAGTCCAGAAGCATTTGCCTCATGGCTGAGATTAACACCTCTGATAACAAAATCAAAACAATTTGGAATATTATTACAAGGGAGACAAGGCAACCAAGAGTACAGGATGACGGCATTACCATCAAAGCGAATGTAAACTTGACAAACAACAAGCCGGAAGTCGAAAAATTTTGAATAATCATTTTTTAAATGTAGAGAAAATAGGATATAAATGCTCATTAGAAGAAGCAAGGCAGTTAATGGAAGAGGCCTTACCCACACAATTTGATACAATTGAAATTCCACTCACATCTCCTTCTGAAAGGAAGATAATAAACTCTCTCAACAATAAAAGCTCACATGGAATTGATGGCATTTCCAGCAAGATAATAAAAGCTTGTTCCTAAGATATAAGTGGGATTCTTAGCCACAGATGTAATAGCTCTCTGAAGCAGGGTGTTTTCTCAGATAGACTGAAGTATGCCATTGTTAAACCACTGCATAAAAAAGGGGATATGTCTGATGTCAACAACTACCGCCCAATCTCTCTTCTGACTGCCTTATCCAACATTCTTGAAAAAGTAATGTATTGTACAGTAGCTTCAGACCTTTGTAAAAATAAAGTTTTAACAAAATGTCAGTTTGGTTTCCAGAAAGGTTTTTCAACGGAAAATGCTATATATATACTTTCACTAATGATAATTAAATGCTCTGAGTAACCGGAAGTCACCCGTTGGGATTTTTTGTGATCTCTCAAAGGCTTTTGATTGTGTAAATCATGGAATACTTCTAGATAAGCTCAAGTACTGTGATATGAATGGGACAGCGGTCAAATGGTTTACCTATCTGGAAGAGTGCAGAAAGTTGAAATAAGCAGTTCACATAATATGCAAAAAACTGGTGATTTCTCAAACTGGGGAACAATCAAGAATGGGGTGCCGCAAGGTTCGGTCTTGGGTCCTTTGCTGTTCTTAATGTATGTTAATGACTTGCCATTCTATATTCACGAAGATGCAAAGCTGGTACTTTTTGCCGACGGTGCAAGTATAACTATACAGTTCCACACAGTAAATGGAATGACACCATTGTTATAGCCTTCGATCAGAAGTCGGTAGCTAAGGTAGAATAATCAAAATTTCTAGGTGTATGCGTTGATGAGGGGTTGAACTGGAAAAAACACACTAAAGATCTGCTGAAACGCTTGAGTTGAGCTATTTATGTTGTTAGGGTCATTGCAAATTTTGGTGATATACATCTCAGTACATTAGCTTACCACCCCTATTTTCATTCTCTGCTTTCGTTTGACATCATATTCTGGGGTAACTCATAATTGAGTAAAAGAGAGTTCATTGCATAAAAGCGTGTAATAAGAATAATTGCTGGAGCTCATCCAAGATCATCCTGCAGACACTTATTTAAAGAGCTAGGGATCTTCACTGTAGCCTCACAATATATATATATTCACTTATGAAATTTGTTATTAACAATCCGAACGAATTCAGAAGTAATAACAGTGTACATGGCTACAACACTAGGAGAAGGGATGATCTTCACTACTCAAGGTTAAATCTAACTTTGGCTCAGAAGGGGGTAAATTATGCTGCCACAAAAGTCTTTGGTCACTTACCTAATAGTATCAAAAGTCTGCCATATAGCCATATAGCATTTAGAAAGAAGTTAAAAGAATGTATGAATGGTAACTCTGTCTACTCATTAGATGAATTTTTGGATATAGTAAGTGGGTAATTCCCCCCCCCCCCCCCCCCCGCCAAAAAAAATTAAAAATATTAAGAGTGATGTAATACTTTGTGTAATGTAATATCTTGTATGGACACCTTTTATTAACCTGACGCGTTCCACATCATTACGAAGTGTCGTATTCATGATCTATGGAACAAGTACTAATCTAATCTAATCTCTAATACAGTTACCCCAGAAAATTATTCTGTAAGACATTATTGAGTGGGAAAATGCAAAATATATCAGGACATTAACTCGTTTGTTTCCGAGACCAGCAGTTATACGAAGAACAAAAGTAGATGAGCGTAATTGTTTGAGAAACTCGGTAATATTTTCTTCCAGTTCAGATTTACATCAGTAAGATTGCCATTTCCAGCCGGTTTGGATGTGGAAATCTGTACTGAATAGGTGAAGAAATGCCCTGAAATACGGACACATCTCGGAAGGAAGACCATAATAAGACAAAGAACAGAGCCGCATGGTTTCAAGTGTGTGAAAGGTTTTCTGAGGGTTTTGCGACGAAACCACATGAAAAGAAAAATGATTAAGATGTTTATCACTGTTAAGGGGGACGTTTACCAAATTCGCTGTGAACGTCAATTTTCAATTCATTTTTTATTTATGAGTAGAACTCTTGCACGATAAATACTCAAAGTTTCAATGACGAAATCGCATCTGAAGTGACTCATAAATAATTAAATGCGGACGCTACCTTCCTGCCACGCCCATGTTTTGAAGCAACACTTCAATACTATGAGTAGTTCGGTGAACAACGCTTCCGTGCATTACTTCCAAGCAAACTTGCACAGGATGTACCTAGCAGGCTGTGGTATATACTCTGGTTTTATAGATCATGTGTGACTCTGTTCCGGTGTCTTTGTAACAACAACAAACCATCTGCTTTGTTTGTAAGGAAGCAATTCTTGTTTTACATTGTGCTGCTGACGGAGATTTACTCAAGTGTTCGATTGTACCATCGCTCAGTAATGCTAGGCTCTATGCAGTGTAAATGAAATGAAAAGCGTACGAAGAGCTATGTTTCCAGATTGCGTCGACAGATGAACATACGTTTCATAATGATAATCTTCTGGAAATACTCGTATCTATAGGCTCAGGGCGATAAGAACCCCTACACTCACAAGGAGAAGTTTCGAAGTTTTATCCAGGATACAGGTTTCTACCTCATTCTGAACTTCTGAAAAGGTACTGACTTGGCAGAAAATCCTAAGAAATTTTGGTCCTATGTCAAAGCGGTAGGTGGATCAAAACAAAATGTCCAGACACTCTGTGACCAAAATGGTACTGAAACAGAGGATGACAGACTAAAGGCCGAATTACTAAATGTCTTCTTCCAAAGCTGTTTCACAGAGGAAGACTGCACTGTGCTTCCTTCTCTAGATTGTCGCACAGTTGACAAAATGGTAGATATCGAAGTAGACGACAGAGGGATAGAGAAACAATTAAAATCGCTCAAAAGAGGAAAGGCCGCTGGTCCTGATGGGATACCAGTTCGATTTTACACAGAGTACGCGAAGGAACTTGCCCCCCTTCTTGCAGCGGTGTACCGTAGGTCTCTAGAAGAGCGAAGCGTTCCAAAGGATTGGAAAAGGGCACAGGTCATCCCCGTTCTCAAGAAGGGACGTCGAACAGATGTGCAGAACTATAGACCTATATCTCTAACGTCGATCAGTTGTAGAATTTTGGAACACGTATTATGTTCGAGTATAATGTCTTTTCTGGAGACTAGAAATCTACTCTGTAGGAATCAGCATGGGTTTCGAAAAAGACGATCGTGTGAAACCCAGCTCGCGCTATTCGTCCACGAGACTCAGAGGGCCTTAGACACGGGTTCACAGGTAGATGCCGTGTTTCTTGACTTCCGCAAGGCGTTTGACACAGTTCCCCACAGTCGTTTAATGAACAAAGTAAGAGCATACGGACTATCAGATCAATTGTGTGATTGGATTGAGGAGTTCCTAGATAACAGAACGCAGCACGTCATTCTCAATGGAGAGAAGTCTTCCGAAGTAAGAGTGATTTCAGGTGTGCCGCAGGGGAGTGTCATAGGACCGTTGCTATTCACAATATACATAAATGACCTGGTGGATGACATCGGAAGTTCACTGAGGCTTTTTGCAGATGATGCTGTGGTGTATCGAAAGGTTGCAACAATGGAAAATTGTACTGAAATGCAGGAGGATCTGCAGCGAATTGACGCATGGTGCACGGAATGGCAATTGAATCTCAATGTAGCGAAGTGTAATGTGATGCGAATACATAGAAAGATAGGTCCCTTATCGTTTAGCTACAAAATAGCAGGTCAGCAACTGGAAGCAGTTAATTCCATAAATTATCTGGGAGTACGCATTAGGAGTGATTTAAAATGGAATGATCATATGAAGTTGATCGTCGGTAAAGCAGATGCCAGACTGAGATTCATTGGAAGAATCCTAAGGAAATGCAATCCGACAACAAAGGAAGTAGGTTACAGTACGCTTGTTCGCCCAATGCTTGAATACTGCTCAGCAGTGTGGGATCCGCACCAGGTAGGGTTGATAGAAGAGATAGAGAAGATCCAACGGAGAGCAGCGCGCTTCGTTACAGGATCATTTAGTAATTGCGAAAGCGTTACGGAGATGATAGATAAACTCCAGTGGAAGACTCTGCAGGAGAGACGCTCAGTAGCTCGGTACGGGCTTTTGTTAAAGTTTCGAGAACATACCTTCACCGAAGAGTCAAGCAGTATATTGCTCCCTCCTACGTATATCTCGCGAAGAGACCATGAGGATAAAATCAGAGAGATTAGAGCCCACACAGAAGCATACCGACAATCCTTCTTTCCACGTACAATACGAGACTGGAATAGAAGGGAGAACCGATAGAGGTACTCAGGGTACCCTCCGCCACACACCGTCAGGTGGCTTGCGGAGTACGGATGTAGATGTAGATGTAGATGTACGTCCACGGCAAAATACAGAATACAAATGAGCCTCTATATTCACTCATGTGCAAACGATGCACAAAAACCACAATTTCATCTGTTACTATTGTAAGAATTGCAACTAACGATGTAGTTCATTTTCTACTTAAACCCAACTAACCTAAGGACATGACACACATCCATGCCCGAGGCAGGATTGGAACCTGCGGCCGTAGCAGCAGCACGGCTCCGGACTGAAGCTTCTAGAACCGCTTAGTCATAGCGGCCGGCCTTGAATATCAGGAATCCAGTAAAACGTCAAATCTCCACATCGCTTTTGCCGGAAAAAGATCTTGCAGGAACGGGACCGAAGAGAATCGTTCAACGTTACAGGAAGTGCAACCCTTCCGAAAACTGCTGCAGATTTTAATGCTGGGCCATGAACAAGTGTTAACGTGCGAACCATTTAATGAAACATCATCGATATGGGCTTTCAGAACGGAAAGCCCACTCGTGTACCGTTGATGACTGCACGACACAAAGCTTTACGGCTCACCTGGGCCCGTCAACACCGACATTGGACTGTTGATGACTGGAAACATATTGCCAGGTCGGACGAGTCTCGTTTCAAATTGTATCGAGCGGATTGACGTGTAAGGGTATGGAGACAACCTCATAAATCCATGGACCCTCCATGGCAGCAGGGGACTGTTCGAGCTGATAGACGCTCTGTAATGGTGTGGGGCGTGTGCAGTTGGAGAGTTGGAGTGATACGGGACAGCTGATATGACTGTGACACCTACGCAAGCATCCTGTCTGATCACCTGCATCCATTCATATCCATTGTGTATTCCGACGGACTTGGGCAATTCCAGCAGGACAGTGCGACACCCCACACGTCCAGAATAGCAACAGAGTTGTTCCAGGGACACTCTTCCTAGTTTAAACACTTCCGCTGGCCACCAGACTCCCCAGACATGAACATTATTATATCTGGGATGCCTTGCATCGTGCTGTTCTGAAGAGATCTCCACCCCCTCGCGGTCTTACGGGTTTATGGACAGCCCTGAAGGAGTCATGGTGTCAGTTCCCTCGAGCGCTACTTCAGACATTAGTCGAGGCCATACCACGTCGTGTTGCAGCACTTCTGCGTACTCAGGGGTGCCATACACTATTTTAGGCAGGTGCACTAGTTTCTTTGGCTCTGTCATGTACATATAGAATTTCTATCTTTCGACCACGACCTCTTAGTTCTGAAGTTTTAATTACTGCTTCGGGAACTCAAATCTGAATAACTGGACGGAAGGCATCGCTCTTTTTGAGGAGCGCTATTGAGGAAACTGGCATTTGAGGCTGACTGCAAAGCGATCCTACTGCAACCAACGTGTATTTCGCGTAAGGACCACTGAGATAAGATTAGAGAGACTGTGGCTCTTTCGTAGTCACAAAGACAGTCGTTTCTCCATCGCTCTGTTTCCGAGTGGAAGAGAAACGACTAGTGGGCCCTCCGCCTCACACCATACGCTGGCTTGCGGAGTATGTTTGTAGATGTAAATGAAGGCGTACGTCCGTAACTCATGGCGGAACGTGCTGGTAGGAGGCTTGCCGGCTCTGTGAAGCAGGATAGGCGGCTATGTGTGGAAGGTCTGACGACAGAGTACAGTGGCGGTGCAGGCACGTTTCAGAAAACATCGTTGAGTGCACGTTATTGAACGCGTGGATGCGCTGCAGACGATCCCTTCGTCTTGGTTTGTTAACCCAATGTTCAGTTACGATTGCAGTGGGCATGGGATAATCTACAATGGATCCTGGATCAATGCAAACGTGTCACCTGGTCGGATGAATTACGATTCTTGCTACACCAGGACGATGGTCGTGTCGGGATACGCTGTAATCCAGAGAAACAGCTACTCGAAACATGCACCACGCCATGGACGCGGTTGGGCGGGGGTGGGGGGAGGGGCGGGGAGGGGAGATAGTATTTTGCTATAGGAGGCAGTCTCTTGGTCTCCCATGCGACTTGCGATAGTAATGAAAGAGCCGTGACGATTCACGGCCTGAAATGTGACAGTTAATAAAATGTTCCGATGGGCTGATCGGATTCCTAGATCAAGAATTCAGTATATTTTATCATTTTATCAATAAATTAAACGACATAGTGGCCCAGTAGGGAGACATATTAGCTAGTTTTGATGTTACATCGGTACTTACGGTGATTCCGCTCTACGGATTTTCCGTCCCGATGTTGAAGAAGTGTTTAAATATTGCCTCACGAGCAGGATTGCAAAACGAATTATGAGCTCTTCAAAAATACTGATGGCGTGGCTATGGGAAGCGCCTCAAGCCACGTTATAGTGAATTACTTTATTAAAAAATTCGGGGAGCGGGCGCTGGAAACTGACAACAACTGCCCAGCCAGGGATGGTACTTTGTTTTGTGGAGGCACGCCAGAGGAGAACTAGACCGATTTCACAAGCATCTCGACGAGACTGATCTGAATATTCAGTTTACCTTGCAGGATGAGCCAGATGGAAGATTCAATTTTCTTGATGTTCTAGCTTTCAAGAAACGAGATTGTAGCTTAGGCCACACAGTTTTTTTTAAATAATCTTTTCTCAAACCAATAATATCATACATGATAATCCACCACATCATACATTAGTGGGTCCTGAGATCTACAGTACATTCAGTAATATTTAGCAGCGTTTACTAATTCCATTTCTAACCTTCTTACATGCTACAGGATGTGAGATGTTAGTTATTCAATGGGTAAGAACTAGTCTCTGTACTCTAATGTAAGTATTCTGAAGCTAGCTCCTGCAGCGTTACAGACGTGCCAGTGAATGTATAAACCTACTTTTTGGCCGTTCCCACCGAGCCAATCCCGGTGGGCGTGCCCCTGGCACCGACCTGGCCTTTACAGAAAATCGCTGCAGGCCATACAGTTTACGAAAAACCCACGCACACTGACCATTTCCTGCACCAGGATTCGAACCACCATCCACAACAAAAGCGAGGCATCGTATTTCGTTGGTGGACAGAGCAGGAAACATCTGCGAACCAGAGCTGCTTGAGGCGTAACTAAACCAGCTCAACAGTGCATTGTTCAAGAATGATTATTCGTCTGTTGAGGTAAAAAGCGTGTCAAGACCGCAGCATAAAAATCATAGCGATGCACAAGCGCCTGTGAAATGGAAAATTTTCTTGCGTTTCATTAAGGACGTTACTGACCCCATACGAAAAATTTTGAAAAAACGGAAGAAGGTGGTAAACTACAAACTCACCACGAAGATACAGGATCACCTAAATTTGACCAAGGATGCTCGCAAACCCCCGGAAAAAACCGAACTTTATAGGGTTCCGTGTTGTTATGGGTACTACAGAAAGAACGGTCAAGAAACAACTTACAGAGCAGAAGGACAACTGTAGAAGGGGGCTAGATTGTCAGATCAGCTGTTGCGGTACGTGCTTTGCAACCAGGAGACTGTCACATTCATTTTGATACGACTCAAATACTGGCAGCCAGAAACGTATACCAAGGAAAGCAATACAGAGAGGCCATAGAGATAGTTAAACACCCCAGGAATTTCAATAGGAAGGAGCAGGGTGTAAAACTGCATGACACCTGGATCCCTATGCGGAACAGGTGTACCAGTCGTCCACAGCGGACGACGGCGACCGACAGCTGCCAGTTGCCCTCGGGTATTTAAAGCATGTGACATCACGCCACTGCGCGGGAGCCCACATAAACGTTAGTTTGCTGCAGTCAGTAGCGAGCAATGGTATGATTCGACACTCAAGGAAGCTATGATCCGCCATCAAAATGTCTTCCCTCGATGGTGACGGAACGTTGAATATGTAATCCATTCGACCACGGCATAAAGGCCCGGAACGTTTTATTAATTCCGACGGTGGACTATCCGAACATCATCACCGAACATCCGTGTTGCTTCGTGCTAGATATCTGTATCTTCCTCAACGACTAAGGGATCTCCCAGCAGAACAATTGCCCGTGTTACAAGGCGAGAATCGTGCTATAGTGGTTTGAGGAGCATGATAGTGAACTCACGTTGATGTCATGACCACCAAACCCGCGTGATATGATCGTGCTGGAACACTTCTGGGATGCCTTCGGGTTCCAGCTCTGCGCCCATAAAGCCCAAGTCCAGAATTTCCAGGAATTGAGTGGATTGTGCCGGGACATCTGGTGCTACATACCTTTGGAAACTCACTAAGGACTTGTTGAATCCTTGCCACGCAGAACTGTTGCTTCATCGCGTATCAGAGGTGGACAAACAGGCTGTTTAGTAACTGTTTATACGTTTTGGCTGATCACAATATTATCTGTATGAAACCTTCCGTTGTCTGTCGGTCTCTTCCACATATAGAACTTCTTTGATACTTCTCAAATCGCTCTCAATGTTTAAACTGTGTTCTGCGCAAAATTGTACCAGGTGACTCCCACTTCTATTATTTCCCCTCCAGCCCATGCTCTTCTGCTGTTTCTTCCGTCTCTTACTTCTTCCACTATCCCATTGTTGTCTCCCATCGCAATTAAATTTTCATCTCCCTTAAAGATTTGAATATTTTCTTTTAAAGCTATCGTAAATAGTAAGACGATTCCTGGAGGAATTGCTGTGTATGTCTCAGTGTTTGTGGCGTCGGCATCTCCTGAGAGAGCCGACCCGAGGTCAGAGACCGCCGCTGTGTACTAATGGCTACACAATGGTCTCTTTGATCACCGACCTCCTCCGGCCGCGGTCAATTGCCACAGGTCATGACACCATCGCTGTGCAGTTGACGTTATTGTGTTAAGTGAGGAGGAAAAACGTGAAGTAGCGCTGCATCAATACCGGCCGTATCCTGCACTGGTGACTGCACCATTATAAATTTGTTTCAGAAACAACAGTTTCAGATACGTCCTGCTACATCAAAAAGCCTCAATAGTTTGCCTCAATCTGGAGAGGGGTAAAAAAATGGGAGAGAGAGAGAGAGAGAGAGAGAGAGAGAGAGAGAGAGAGAGAGAGAGAGAGAGAGAGAGAAAGAATTTCAACCATTCTGTGAAATTTGGAATTGTGAAAGTAAAAATAGCATAAACTCACCATTCAATTACTCTAAGTACTGCAGATAAATCCCTTTCGAATTCTAACCGAAAAAAATCTAGCTTGAGACACGTTTTATTTTGCGCCTTCCTCATTGTGTTTACGCTAAGGAGTCTGGAGATCCCTAATTATTTGTTTCACGTTTCTGCTACCAGTCACTTTTTATTTTGTGCTTAATCTAACGTAATGAAACGCGTTTCGAACATACATACATATATACATAGAGAGAAATGTTACTTAAAATAAACAGTCTTAAACTAGATTAATCGAGAACTCTTTGTCCATTGTTTTTTACTGTAGCTGCTGGTGCGGCATTTGGGGGAGGGGGGGGGGGGGGGAAGGAGTGGGCATTGTATGGCTATAAATCGAAATCAGTGATGTCTACTGCTGGTTTTCTTCCTTGTGATTGACTATGTATATCACTGCAATTTCATCATCTTGCTGCGCTTTAATCACAGAACTGCACTTCGCAAACTCGAGAGCACAAAATGATTACTACTGCGGCGTAGCCATTTCAAACATATGACGGTTACCAAGCAAAACAAAAGACAACTGACATCTAGAGACTGTTAATATAAACTAGATTATGTATTCGTTTCTCAAATAGCCGAGCCGAGGCGTAGCGATCGATAGTTTGGACAAAATAATGCTTTGTAATGCGTATATTCTTCTTAAAACACCATGTATAATCAGTTAACGCTACGAAAAGTCTGAGCACATATTTTTATTCGTATCAGTGAGGCATTTCATCGTCATTTTACAACAGTCTGTAAGATGGAAACCGGGGAAGTAACGGGACATAGGCTAACTGCGCCATTACACTGATCAATAAAACTTTAATCACTATTGCCTCTGTGTAGCTACCGAGACGTATACTATTCGCTACTGTCAGTAGATACACGTGACAAAAGTATCTTAGCCGCTTATACACTCTTCTTGTCGTGACACAGCTCAGTTTTAACACGCTTCGACTTCCTGACAACGAAATCTGCCTTGATCCCTCCTATCAGATTCAACTCGCTTCTCCCTACCCCTTTCCGA
Organism: Schistocerca gregaria; assembly: GCF_023897955.1. Taxonomy (NCBI): domain Eukaryota; kingdom Metazoa; phylum Arthropoda; class Insecta; order Orthoptera; family Acrididae; genus Schistocerca; species Schistocerca gregaria. The sequence goes on from NC_064924.1 coordinate 95,272,517, forward strand.
TTTCATCTCCCACTCTCTCACTTTTATTTTTTCCTTCTGACCTTGACATTGCCCCTCCTAGCGGTCTATATCCCGAAGCTAGCGCTTCCCTGTAGACCATACACCCACATTATACCTATCCTTACAATCCAGCTCATGTGAGCCAGTTAGCTCCATAAACTAACTATCCCAAAGGATCAAGTCAGTCGGCCGCGGTGGCCGAGCGGTTCTAGGCGATTTAGTCCGGAACCACGCGGCTGCTACGGTCGCTGGTTCGAATCCTCCCTCGAGCGTGGATGTGTGTGATGTCCTTAGGTTAGTTAGGTTTAAGTAGTTCTAAGTTTAGGGACTGATGACCACAGATGTTAAGTAAGTCCCATAGTTCTTAGAGCCATTTGAACCATTTGGATGAAGCCACCTTTCTTCTCCCCATCACTGGTCCTAAATGCAGGTCCTTCGCATCATCTGGTAGAGTAGTGCAATACGCTTCAGTGTATGTTTTAACTTTCTCGCAACTCACTGTTTTTTAAATGTTATGCGAAAGTTATCATACGCGATATTTTAAATGTCATTAGTAAAAAGCTTCTCCATACTATTATAGTTATAAAAGAATGGGGCGATTAGATGATAATGAAAGAAGCAGACAGTCCTAATAAACACTGTTCCGTAAACCAATGGCTTCCCCGATGTGATGTGAACACATTGAAAGAGAGTCCTCGAGAATCCAAACTACAGATATACATTAAGGACAAACACAATACGACAAGTTGTCCACTTAGCTTTAAAAGAAAGAACGCAGCGAGTTTTAACAGATCTGAACAGCAATCAATAAATGCACTTCTATAAAAGTACTTTCCTCTATGACTACGAGGTAATCCACTAAATCCAAGAATATCTGTGTTGTCTTTGATGTGCCAGAACTGGACAAGTCATTGTTCATGTGAAGCAGGCTTCAAACGTGTCTTCATCACGCCTGCATTCGTTCAAAAACGCCAGATGTGTTCCGAGTGCACTGACAACCATCCACAACGCATTCCCATAGTTCATCGACGGTTGTCAGTAGGGCTGGAATGCACCAGAGCTTTAAAATATTCCCAATGAAAAGACCTGACAGATTCAAGAGATTCAAGTTGGAGGACGTGGCAAGCTATAGTACTGGCAAGCAACGGCCGATACACTTGTTGAATCGTTGCTTACGAGTACTTTTTTTTTTGTTTTGGTCCTCAGTCTACTGACTGGTTTGATGCGGCCCGCCACGAATTCCTTTCCTGTGCTAACCTCTTCATCTCAGAGTAGCACTTGCAACCTACGTCCTCAATTATTTGCTTGACGTATTCCAATCTCTGTCTTCCTCTACAGTTTTTGCCCTCTACAGCACCCTCTAGTACATGGAAGTCATTCCCTCATGTCTTAGCAGATGTCCCATCATCCTGTCCCTTCTCCTTATCAGTGTTTTCCACATATTCCTTTCCTCTCCGATTCTGCGTAGAACCTCCTCATTCCTTACCTTATCAGTCCACCTAATTTTCAACATTCGTCTATAGCACCACATCTCAAATGCTTCGATTCTCTTCTGTTCCGGTTTTCCCACAGTCCATGTTTCACTACCATACAATGCTGTACTCCAGACGTACATCCTCAGAAATTTCTTCCTTAAATTAAGGCCGGTATTTGATATTAGTAGACTTCTCTTGGCCAGAAATGCCTTTTTTGCCATAGCGAGTCTGCTTTTGATGTCCTCCTTGCTCCGTCCGTCATTGGTTATTTTACTGCCTAGGTAGCAGAATTCCTTAACTTCACTGACTTCGTGACCATCAATGCTGATGTTAAGTTTCTCGCTGTTCTCATTTCTACTACTTCTCATTACCTTCGTCTTTCTCCGATTTACTCTTAAACCATACTGTGTACTCATTAGACTGTTCATTCCGTTCAGCAGATCATTTAATTCTTCTTCACTTTCACTCAGGATAGCAATGCCATCAGCGAATCGTATCATTGATATCCTTTCACCTTGTATTTTAATTCCACTCCTGAACCTTTCTTTTGTTTCCATCATTGCTTCCTCGATGTACAGATTGAAGAGTAGGGGCGAAAGGCTACAGCCTTGTCTTACTCCCTTCTTAATACGAGCACTTCGTTCTTGATCGTCCACTCTTATTATTCCCTCTTGGTTGTTGTACATATTGTATATGACCCGTCTCTCCCTATAGCTTACCCCTACTTTTTTCAGAATCTTGAACAGCTTGCACCATTTTATATTGTCGAACGCTTTTTCCAGGTCGACAAATCCTATGAACGTGTCTTGATTTTTCTTTAGCCTTGCTTCCATTATTAGCCGTAACGTCAGAATTGCCTCTCTCGTGCCTTTACTTTTCCTAAAGCCAAACTGATCGTTACCTAGCGCATTCTCAATTTTCTTTTCCATTCTTCTGTATATTATTCTTGTAAGCAGCTTCGATGCATGAGCTGTTAAGCTGATTGTGCGATAATTCTCGCACTTGTCAGCTCTTGCCGTCATCGGAATTGTGTGGATGATGCTTTTCCGAAAGTCAGGTGGTATGTCGCCAGACTCATATATTCTACACACCAACGTGAATAGTCGTTTTGTTGCCACTACGAGTACTTAGGTATCCGGAATGATAATACAGTCAAACGAAGGCTGTCCCTTTGTAATTTATGCAGCACAAGTGGTGTTTTGGAATAAACGTAGCCTTAGGTAGTGTTGTAACATTGGCATGACTCCACTACTGCATGCTTACTATCGTGAAAACCCGTTGGTTTCCGGACATATGTTTGTTACGATTATTTGCTTGTTTGAGTGTCCTCTATTCGCTTCTTTCGCTTTTACCTGTAATAGTGAAACACCCTATATAGCTCATCCATTTACACTAACTTTCCCACCACTGCCTCTTCTAAGATACAGAGTATGAATGACCTATCCTGCTAATGTTGTATTTGCTAAGTTCATGACCTATTTTCTCAAGAACAACTTCATACAACTTAATGAAATGTTCGTAGGTTACTTATACGTGCTTCGTGTACATACTCCTCTAGTTTGGTTGTAGTACAAGATGTAGAAGTATGAAACCGGAATTTCCCTAAAGATTGTGCTAGCCGTCAGTGTAGGGCCCGTGGGACCGCGTCTGCAGCGTCTTCTGCTTTCTGTGACGGACGGGTGTCAACACACAGTAACCCAAGTATGTATTCCAAACGAGTAAACATGTCGAATTTTGTGCCTACGCATTACGATTTGCGGACAGCATTGGTTTTCTGTTATCACTGGAAGAAAAATGCTGCACAATCGAATCGAATGCTTGTCGAAACTTTCGGCGAACATGCTCTTGAGAAAACACAGCGTCTCTAGTGGTTCAAAAAATTCAAAAGTAGTGATTTTGACGTGAGAAACGACGAGCGTGGGAAACCACTGGAAAAATTCGAAGACGACGAGTTGCAGGCCCTATTGGATGAAGATGATCCTCCAACTCAACAGGAACTCGCGGAATGGTTGAATGTGACGCAAAAAGCCGTTTCTCTTCGGTTGAAAGCTATGGAAAAGGTGCAGAAAATGGGAAAATAGGTTCCGCATGAACTGAAAGAATGACAGCAAGCAAATCGAAAGACCACTTGTGAAATGCTGCTCGCCAGATACAAAAGAAAATAGTTTCTACATCGAAAAGTGTCAGGTGATGAAAAATGGATAGATTTTGAGAATCGCAACCGTCGTTAATCATGGGTGAATTCAGGCAAACCATCGACATCCACTGCAAGACCAAACCGCTTTGGAAAGAAGAGAATGCTCTACGTTCGGTGGCATCAGAAGGTTGTCATCTATTATGATCTGCTAAAACCTGGTGAAACCGTTAACATTCATCGCTACCAACAGCAAATGATCGATTTACATCGAATATTACATGAGAAACGACTGGAATATGGGAAAGACAGCACAAAGTGATATTGCTCCATGATAGCGCCCCATCACACACTGCAAAATAGGTCAGTGAAACGATCGGGGCGTTCAGTTGCGAAATACCAGGGCATGCGTCTTATCCTCCAGACTTGGCTCCGTCCGATTATCATCTATTTGCATCACTAGGACGCACTCTCGCTGAACAACGCTTCAGTTCGTATGAAAATGTAAGAAAATAACTCGCTGACTGGTTTGCTTCAAAAGTAGAACTGTTTTTTGGCGTGGCGTTCAAAACCTGCCGGAAAGGTGGGAGAAATGTTTGAATAGCAATGAAGATTATTTTGAATAAATTATTGTTCATCAGTTTCAGATAATAGACGTGCAGTTGTTGCAACGAAATTCCAGTTTCATACTTCTACACTTGGTATATATTCTAGGCGTTAGCATAGAATATTTTTCTTTTCTATCTCTTTTTGTTTCATATCTTCCTTGCATTTTTGTGCATCTTACTGGGGATTATTAGATGGGTAGATCACATAACTAATGAGGAAGTATTGAATAGGATTGGGGAGAAGAGAAGATTGTGGCACAACTTGACCAGAAGAAGGGATCGGTTGGTAGGACATGTTCTGAGGCATCAAGGGATCACCAATTTAGTATTGGAGGGCAGCGTGGAGGGTAAAAATCGTAGAGGGTGACCAAGGGATGACTACACAAAGTAGATTCAGAAGGATGTAGGTTGCAGTAGGTACTGGGAGATGAAGAAGCTTGCACAGGATAAGGTAGCATGGAGAGGTGCATCAAACCAGTCTCAGGACTGAAGACCACAACAACAAACAACTGGGGATATACGTTCTAGACGTGTAGTATCACAAGAGTATTATAAATAAACTGTAAAAAAATCATGAAACTATCTGCTATAGTTCCTGTGGAAATGGGTAATTTGTTTGAGAAAATTTTGTTTTTCCGGAATTGCAGTTACAAAGTAATTTAAATCAAATCACACATTTTAGTAGAAACAATAGTTAAAACGTAGCAGCACTGTAGTTGTCGTGATGTTGTACATTGCATCACTCCATCCACTTCCTCCTCCTCAAAGATCTTGCGTCCTTGGACACTTTTCGGGCTGGTAGGTCAGCCTTGTCAATTCATTCACCGTACAGTTCCTCCCGCACGGCCCGCGTGATCCAACCCGCCTTCACTCCCAACTCCACTCTAAGATTTTCAGTCTAGCAGTATTGCCATCATTAAATATGATTAGAGCATCATACATACCAAACCGAATTATGTGGATCCCCACAAATTCATTATTAGGTACTCTTATTCCAAACTACATTGTTGAATGACTCCTTCACATTTTATGTTCTCACTGGCAGACATTTCAGAAGAACAGAATTTCTCAAATCTCTGTACACTTTAGTAGCCTCAGGTGAAGAGTTCTTGTTGGTAAACTTATCTAAAGTGACACCTGATTCAGCTTTTTTTGTATATTTACGCCACTCGCCTGAATGAATGTTGTGGATTGCTTTGCCATCTGTTGATATTTTATGGGAAAAAATTGCCTACACAACCTTTTTCATACCATCTGGGGTTTTGCGTTGCTTCTTATGGTTTGACCATAGTTTTCTGGTAGCTGATTGATGATATTGTGTATTAGACGCCTGCTAGTATCGCATCGTCAGACAACAGTGCCTGCAACAGCCATACTTCTCCGTTAAACCAAGAATACCGCACGAACAGCGTAAAAAAAGGATCACAACTGTTATGGCTGGCCTACAGACTTATGCAGCAAGATTTCCACTCGAATTTAAATTATACTTCACCCATCTAGACCTTATGGCTCATGAGATATTAATTCTTCACTGAGAAATGGTTTATGAAATCCTAAAAATGTGCTACACAACTAATTAATTACATTAAATTAAATATACTTCTGGCCAGTCAAATTGAATAAATCATACATCAAATTAATCATCAAATTCCAAATAAAATTTTGGCATAGAAGAATTAAAATTGTTCAATAAAATGCCCATTTATACTCCCCTTAAATTCATTTGGTTAAGGACTGGATTACTGTCGTTTCGCTGCCAGTCCAAGCTCACCCCTTTGGAACGCGGGAAAGAAACAGCAATACAAAAAAGACCTACATTTGGGCACGTCACTACATCCCTCACTAGACGACAGCATTACTTTACTTCAGGGCCATACAGAATTAAAATTTTAACATCTTTCAGTAGTCAATAACTATAGGATACTGTTAAAACGACATAATATATTCGTGTAATGTGTAGCCTCGTTTACACCACAACATTCCAATGTCCATAGGAAATACATTGTGTTGTCTGTACAGATGCTGCTGTTTGTGTTGGCTTCATTCTCCCTGGCGCTCTGGCTTCTGCTCAGCTGGGTCAAGATGAAACCCAAGAACTTCCCTCCAGGTAAGTGGCGACAGGATTTTTTTCTTTTTTTTGCCTTAGTAACATAAGACATTCTTCGGCAGTGCGTTTCAGACTAATAATTCGATCACCATTTTGGATTTACAGATTTATAAAATTCGGCCTTGTATGCGCAGAAGCGAGTTGCCTAGGACGCACTTCAATCGAACTCATTTAGTTTTCCCACGTGTCTAACTATAGGGGTACGCGCAGGCCAAGGATAGATACACTAAATTTGCCAAATGGGAAATACAGGGCAGAAAAAAAGAGAGATGAAGCAAACAGTTTATACATTCAAACGAAGAGCAAGTTAGTAAAGAACAATTCCCGTCCGGGTTCCAGGGTGACGAGACGAACAAACGTGGTACATGGGATAAACAGCTCTAAAAAATAGGACTTAAGCGGAGAAAATGGAATACAAGAAATGCAGCTACAGCTTTAATTAATGAACTACAGCTGATTAAAATTCCATTGCTTTATTTCTTAAGACACAAGTTTTCAGTAGAGTTTTGAGTTTGTTCAAGAAATAACTGCAGAAAAATCCGAACGAAAACTCTTGTAAATTCCACCGTACCATCAGCATACTTATCATGGTTTCAGTTTTTAATTGGTTTCTATTGTGAATCTATTGCGTAGCTATTGATGAGAATGTTCTTTCAACGACAATGTGCTACGGAAAACTTTAAAAGAAAGAGCTCAGCGAGTTTTAACAGTTCTGAACAACATTCAATATATGTACTTCCATAAAAGTACTTTCCTCCTCTCTGGCTACGAGGTAAAGCACTAAATCCAAGAACATCTGTGTCTCTTTGACGTTTCAAAACTGGTCAAGGCATTGTACACCCTAAATTTCAAAATTATTACATTCCTATTTCAAAGAATACAACTCTTTTCTGTTTATCTTCGCACTCAAATTTTTTTCTTGGAGGCATACGCTGAAGGATCACTTTCTATGCACCCCATTACGATGAGGGAATTCAGACCAATTGATTGCCAACATTTATTACGCACAGATTGTACATTTTCCGTATGGTTCAGTACAACATCCTCATGATAAGTACCCAAAAAATTGTTAGAGGTCTTTACATTCTTTAGTTTGCTTCACTTACTGCATTTTATGCATACTTTCTACTTTCGCTAATCTAAAGGAAATAAGTTTGCTGAATTAGTCTGTGATAATCTCTACATATGGAAATTAGAGTTTGGCGTCATTAGCCGGGAGGCCAATTGCGGGGCAGGTCCTGCCGCCTTGGTGCAGGTCTTATTACATTCGACGCCACATTGGGCGAGCTGCGTGTGGATGGGTATGAAATGATGATGAAGGCAGCACAACACCCAGTCCCTGAGAGGAGAAAATTCCCAACCCAGCCGGGAATCGAACCCGGGCCCGTAGGACGACAATCCGTCAGGCTCACCACTCAGCTATCGGGGCGGACGTCTCCACATATGAAAGGCAATATCCTCACTGCTGACTGACTGCCTCATTATCGCCCAGCCCAGACCGGTAACGAGGGGAACTTGAGACTTGGAGAAGGTGTGGATCTTATGCTATACACGTCGTTTAAGAAAGGAATTTCCGAAATTCCAACCGTAAGAAATGAAGATTTATTTAAAAAATGTCGCTATTACAGCAATTTTGAAGCTAGACCTACGAAAATTGATATTTGGTTTCTCGATCAGAAATGAAGAAATACGTCTTTAATCATTTTTGGAAATTTAGTCCTATGGGGGTGAAATACTGGATCAAAGCTGTTTTTGAAAATATATCATTATTAAAGAACTAAAAATTATTTTTATTGGTACATCTATGAACATTGGTATTTGACTCCTCGGTGTTTCAGTGTTTTTGGAAATTACAGGGCATAAGATTTTTTATGAAAATATTTTGTTTTGAAAGCATTTTTGAAGCTAAATCTATGAAAGTTTAAATTTGACTTGTCAATTAGAAATAAAAATAGATGTTTCACTGTTTTTGGAAATTCAATCCCTATGGGGTGAAATAGGAGGTGAAACGTTTTATGAAAATATTTCATTGCGAAAACATTTTTAAAACTAAATCGTTGAAAACTGGTGTCTGACTTCTCGGTCAAGAAAGGTGAAATAATATATTTCATTCTTTCTGGAAATTCAACCACTAAGGGGGTGATATAAGATCAGACTTTCACAGATTGATCAACACCCAGTCCAAACCGCTAGGGATGGAAGCTTAAAGTTTGGAGAGGGTGGTGATAGTATACTGTAGGCATCGTTCAAGAAGGGATTGTCCGAAATTCCACTCCTAAGTGGGTAAATAGGGGATTAAAGGCTTTTTAAAAGTATGTCGCTCTTAAGGGGATTTTGAAGCTAGAACTACGAAAACTGATATTTGGTTTTTCAGTCAGAAAATAAAAGAAATTCGTGTTTCACCATTTTTGAACATTCGACCACTAAGTGGGTAAGATAGTGGGTGAAAGTCTTTTTGAAAAAAGAAAAACTATTAAATAACTACTGGAGGATTTCAAGGCTTCGCCTGTGACGACTGGCGTTTGATTTTTCCTTTAGAAATAACAAAAAATACATGTTTCAGTGTTTCTGAAAATTCAACCCCTAAGGGAGTGCAACAGGGGATGAAAAGCTTTAAGGAAATATTTCCTTACATTAAAAACTTCTAAAGCTAAACTTATGAAACTGGTGTTCACTTGTCGGTTAGATATAAAAAAAATCTGTGTGGGAATGGAAGTTGCTATGGAAATATCTTCACAAGACAGCAAAAGGCATGTTAACGAAAACTTCGTACACCAGCTATCAGAATCGTTTTTTGATCAGGAATACATTTGGAAAAGATGTAGTTACATGGCTTTAATTAGCGTGGGAAGCTTTGAAGTTGTTGCAATTTGTGAACAGCTTAAAAATTCGATTAAACAGAAACAAAACAAAAAAAATCTCTGCAGGCCATACGGTCTACGCGAGCGAAGCAGAGGGCGTAAGCTAGTTGTGGATATTTTGAGAATAAAGTCGCCTAGATCGCTTAATATACTAATTTATTTGTAGCGTCATTTAAGCTACTGCCATCATCATGTCAAAACTTAGAACTTGAGGAAAAATGTTCACTGTCAATCAGTAACCAACGGATAAGGAGAGGTTTTACCGAATAACACTGAACACTGTTTTACAAGCTCTGAATTTTGATGTAATTATGTCAGTAGCTAAAACAAACTCAGAAATAAGATAATACAAGGGATCAAGTCGGTTTTATTCAGAAAATAAATTCAGCATTACATGTGTGCGTAATCTACTGGGCGTTGTCATTTCGTCTATTTGATGCCCTACTTCAGACACTGTTCATTCTTCTTCTGTTGCATTTTTTTCCTTTGTTCCAGTCAATCGTTTCGTAATGCGGCCTGTGAAACACTCAAAACCTCGGTTCTTTAAATTTCCTATTTACCATTCCCCTTTTTCTCAGTTTTTAATCTCGACTTCATAATTAATACATTAAGGCCAGAGTCTACATTCACTCCTGGAAATGCCATGCAACACAATATCTAGTTTAGGAATCTTTGTCTTACCATTGCACAGTGAGACTGAAACACTCTGGTGTCTCCGTGTCTCTTCCACGTACACAACCTACTTTCATGATCCTTAAACCAATTGTCTGGAATGTTTGAAGTGTGTTTTTTTTTAATTTATATATTTCAGTGTCAGTGACAATTACTTATTACCCAGATATTTCAGGTGGTCTGTTTAAAAACAAAGAAAACAGATGTAGTAAAAAACTGGCAAGGTAATTACAAATGAAACAGAATGTCCATCCAATACTGTTTTTGTTGATTAGGAGTTAAGTCTTCCTCCTTACGGAAGTTCAAGAATTATCAATAGCCTTAATCCACGAAACTGCACTGAAAAATACAGAAATATAACAGCTATATAATGGCAAGCCACAATAACACCTATAGCAGGCATCTACTGAATCCTAACTCAGGTATAACAATCGTTTACAGTTTATGGGCTTTACGTAAATATCTTAGAAACTGTCCCATGTTTCACGGTTCCATTAAATATTAGTTCTAAGACTGTAGTACACTATCATTGTGGGCCACATAGTCACATGCTAGGATACTGTATGCCTCATAAATACGTTTTATTGACGCTTAACTGTGATGATGATGCAACAGCACACGGATTTGGCAGATAATCCACATCTACAACGCTGTCATCTCCCAGGGATTCACTTCCAGCTTCCAGCTTCCGTATTAGTTCCACAATACCTTTTTTTCATCCGAACAACTCGTGCTATTTCCTCAGCAAGTCGCCATCTTAGCTGTGGCTTACCATACTAAATCACAAAAATGACGTGCCGTGTCTTCGTGCAACACATAAAATTCGAGTATGTGCTGCTATCTCTTGGTACTTCAATTACTACTCGGCTTGTTGCTTGCCATCCCCTAGCGGACAAGAAAAAGGTACAAATCTCCATTTCACGCAGTGTGTGGCTTTCCATATTCTAGCCCCAATCGCCTTATTTTTTATTTATATATTCTAATTGTCTCTGTAGATGACAGTTTTCAGACAGTATTGGCCACTTTCATATCTGGGTGTTGTGCACCCGTGCGAGTTTTCAAGTGGTATTCGAGTTGGAGAAAAATAGCATAAATAGATGTGCAGCGTCTAAGTGAGAGTGGCCATCGTTGGCATTCAAGCCGCTGCTGCATAGGCGGTGGGTGTCTCCAAGCTCGCTCACAGCAGAATGCGGGTAAGCCCACACGTGCGGAGCTGCAGGCGCTTCAGTGGTTAACAGGCGGCTGCTGTTGATGGATTTTGCAAACATGCTGCCTGGGATTCTTTCAGTAATTATACTCGTGCCCATACACTTCATACTTAAAAGCACTCATTTTCGTAATACACAAACGCTGTACGCACACTCAGTCAAAAACAAAAGAGAGGCAAACGCCTGCAGGAATGGCAACTGCGTTAGTAATTGCGAGGGTGGGCACGAAATCGCGTATCTGTTACAAATCACAGCGACTGAGAAGTCACAGATATCACAATGACAATTTAGCAGAATCAGGCTGTCTAGGTGTGACTGAAATCGCAACTCAAAGTAGTGTTTGACAATGAAAGCCGCGTGCTGAATTTAGTAGCTCTCTCTGTGAACCTTGTGTCATGCTGTCGAACCTAGCTGCGACTTCAGTGACAAATCGCAAGTAGCAACTAAACAGCGCAGTTAACATTCGATTCCGCCTGCCATCTGTCGACTGATGTTCTAATGTCGTTGTAAGAACCCTTTGTCTCAGACATAGATGTATAACATATACATGGTCGAGGTAATGGGTAAAGAAGCTAATTTGCTCTGAGAAAAGTTTTATAGTTGGTTTAGCATTGATGAAGCCATAAAATGTGAATGCCAAATAAAGATTGTGCTAAGAGGTGAACATACAGTGCTGTCTGGAATTTTCGTACCATATTTACCAATTTTCGTACCATATTTAAACACACTTATCTTCATGAAAACTGAAACTGCAAGTAATTCCAGAAAACATTTGGCAACATGGTTAGAACTGTTACCGTATTCTGTGGCAATTTATGTTATGAATCTGAAAATCAGACGATTAATATTTTCACAGTTGTTCCATTAATATAAAATTAAATCCTTAGGAAGAACAAATACAAAAGATACTACTAACTTTCGTAGAGATGAAATTTTCCCTGTGGACATAAGTAACTTCCGTATAGCATGTAACAGTTTAGACAGAATCGTTGCAAACATTAACAGTACCATCTCACGTAACTTTTTGTCACTTTGATTACTGAAATGTTAGCCTCAGGTGCCGGGGCTGCAGCCACTATAACACTATCGGCTACTATTAAGTTAGTGATATGCAGATAACGTTATTCCTGTGAAAGAATTTTTATTTTATGACCTTGACTGAGTGTAATGGCAAGGTATTGAACTGCATTTGCTTCCCTACAGATTTCTATTGAAAGAAAACTCGAATCGAACCGAGGTTCTATTAGTAATCAAGTAAACTATAAATACGCAAAGTTGTACCCAGTAATAGCATACTTCATAAAGAAAGTTAACTATTGGGATTGACTTTGCTTGATACTGAACTCCTGTTTTGCTGATAAGATACCAGACAGTAGCACAGTTTGGCAACTAATGTACTAGCGATTTGACTTGAACTACACGGAAGGAGTATTATTGCGTTTAGGCAACAACTGGTTCTCAACAACACTTACCACCTGTACATTATAGTGAGAATATTTAATGGAACCATGAAACATGGGACAGTTTCTAAGATATTTACGTCAAGCCCATAAACTGTAAACCATTGTTACGCCTGAGTTGGAATGCAGTAGATGCCTCTACAGGGGTTATTGTGGCTTGCCATTACATAGCTGTTATATTTCTGTGTTGTTCAGTGCAGTTTCGTGGATTCAGGCTATTGATAATTCTTGAACTTCTGTATGGAGGAAGACCTAACTCCTAATTAACAAAAACAGTACTGGATGGACATTCTGTTAACTTTTCAGAAGCTACAGTGTTCAAAGTTTTGACGTCAAATCCAGATTCAATTTTCGTGAAGCACACTTTTTGTAGTGACTTTTTTGAAATGAATATCAAGAAGACGTCAAGGATTACTATCGTAACAGAAAATCGTAGGCCTATTGCTGTTCAGCATAAGAAGCTGTCAGACCTCATGGACTCGTTTCACTATGAACAGTGCATCTGGAAAGTCACTTAGCAGCGGTGAGCTCCACGTGTCTCGCCTTGCAGGGCACATAAGGTTGGCACCACATTCATGTCGCTGTGTAAGCTTGGGGCTGCAATTCACTGCTCGTGGCTGCAGTTATGTTTGGAGATGGGATTCAACATAATTATAATCAAAACAGCGAAATTAATTAATTATATTAATTACAATTAAATACACTATACTCACCAATATCACAGTAGGCGCTGGAAATGTTTTTCTCTTTCTTGAAGATATAGTTCAACACATTTACATTTATTTGTGAACACCTTTACCAATGTTTCACGTGTAATCGAATACAGGCAATAAATTGTCGCTGTCTTCAGTTCATCTATTGTATTTGGGTTATTCTGATACACGGATTTTTAGCCACATCCCAAAAGAAACAATCAGGTGAAGACAGATCCGGTGACTGCCGGGGTCAGACACCTTTCGTGATTACTCTGCCTCCAAATATTACATCTAAAAGTTGTAGGGTCTGGTGTGCCGCATAAGCAGTAGCATTGTCGTTTTGGAAAAATGAATTACTAAACTCATTTTCATTCAGTAGGGCATTAAATGGATAAATTATTTGGGAGCGATACACATCGGAAGTGACGGTGGTATCGAAAAAGAACAGTAGTGTAATTGTCGCTCACGCTATCGCAGCCCAGACTCCAGTTTCCTCGGCAGGCAGTGGCGTTTCTCTTAAGGTATGTGGATTTTCTGACGACCAAATTCGTGAAGCTTAGGAACTAATGTAGCCAGGTAGGTGGAACCAAGCCTCGTCAGCGCAAAAGCTTCGATCTAAAACAGCGGCTCCATGCCAGTAACAAACTGCTGAAACGATTCACAGTACGCTATTCGCAACGGATGGTCCATACAATGTAACTGTAGCACAGAACTAATTTTATCCGGATATGGTTCTTTGATTATGGCCTTACGCGCTGTTGTACGAGAGACTTTACCCCCTTGCGACAGTCTCCTCACTGCTTTTGTTGGACTCCACAACCTGATGACTAAAATGTCGTCGAGCTTCCGTTTTGTTAAAACTATGGGCCTACCAGTTCATGGTGTATCATGAACTAAACCTGTTGTTTGGAATTGGCGAGGTGAATCACATACAGTGTCACGATCTGGAAAACACAATCTAAACTGCCACCTCACATGCTCTGTAAAGTTCCCTACTACTAAAAATGCTCTCTTTCCCATAGTAAGCATTCTCAATGCACCCAGCGCACACAAGAATTCGCCAATAACAAACCTACCACCTGCACCACACCCGTGACACGACTACCAGCACCCTACCGCCTGCAGGTTCACGGAACACGTGCATGCGAGACCTAATTTTGTGGTACATTCCTTTGGGACGAAACTGATGAGGTCATCGGTCCCTAGGCTTACACACTACTTAATCTAACTTACGGTAAGGACAACACACACACACGCCCATGCCCGAGGGAGGACTCGAACCTTCGACGGCGGAACCCGCGGAACCGTGGCAAGGCGCCAAGACCGTGTGGCTACTCCACGTGACTAGGCCAGACTTAAATGTGCTGCCAACCTTAAGCGTTCTGCAAAGCGAGACACACGAGGCCGCCATTGTCAAGATACTTTGAGGACTCACTGTACCTGCGGTGCATCGTGGATATTATTTATCCGTGACTCAGTACGAAGTCACAGTCCAAGTTAATGATATTACGGTATCATTTTTCCTTTGGACCGTCTGACAGCAACTGGCTAAAACACAATTTTAGTGCCATACGCGTTTCGCCTTTATTCTCTGCAAGGCTTCATCAGTGGCCTGGAATATGTACATTTGTTTGCTATTTAATTTACATTTTTGTCATTGTACGTCTATAGGTTATAAACAGTTCTGGTGGTTGCTATTTCCTATTAAGTTTTGAACTGCACTTACAGATTGCGTAGACAATTTCTTACATATTACGCTCCTGTTGCATTTTTGGTGTTGTTCTTCTTCTTATGAACACCAATTTGCGGTTTTTCCCCACATTCCACAGCACTATGAACTGAACGCTTGTTTCAATGCAATGTTTTCGTTTCTGTTGCCGACTGTCAAATGTTTTTGCCAAACTTTAGAGTGTAATTATTGAAGTATCTGTGATCTGTTCGTGTATGCATGTGTGCGTGTCTGTGTGTGTGTGTGTGTGTGTGTGTGTGTGTGTGTGTGTGTGTGTGTGTTTTGGTGTGATGTAATTTTTTGTGCTGTGTGCTGTTTATAACCTATAGGTACAGTGACAAAAATGTAAATTAAATAGCAAACGTATGTACATATTCCAGGCCACTGATGATACCTTGCATAAAATAAAGGCGAAAAGCGTATGGCACTAAAATTGTGTTTTATTCGTTTGCTGTCAGACAGTCCATAAGTAAAAATTATCAATATACCGTAATATTACACGCAACTGAGGTTCAAATGGTTGAAATGGCTCTGAGCACTATGGGACTTAACATATGTAAATTAAATAGCAAACGTATGTACATATTCCGGGCCACTGATGATACCTTGCATAAAATAAAGGCGAAAAGCGTATGGCACTAAAATTGTGTTTTATTCGTTTGCTGTCAGACAGTCCATAAGCAAAAATTATCAATATACCGTAATATTACACGCAACTGAGGTTCAAATGGTTCAAATGGCTCTGAGCACTATGGGACTTAACATCTGAAGTTATCAGTCCCCTAGAACTAAGAACTACTTAAACCTAACTAACCTAAGGACATCATACACATCCATTCCCGAGGCAGGATTCTAACCTGCGACCGTAGTGGCAGCGCGGTTTCAGACTGAAGCGCCTAGAACCGCTCGGCCACACTGGCCGGCACGCAGATGAGGAAGATAGGACTACAAGAGTTGAAGATATCAAGTTAATGATCCTGAATTAATTGATAGCAGTTTCTTAGATTAAGCTAAGAGCAACGTGAATTTTGATCAGCAAAGCGAAATGTTGGCGCTAAAACTTTGTTGATATACAACGGCAAGCCACAAAATTATATGTATTCCTTATAGTTATTCTGTTAGTCACTGTTCGCAATAGTTGAAAATGATCTGTTTCATGTGAGAAGAATATCATAATTTCTGTACTAACTATTCAATAAATGTACATATTATGTGGATCACCTGATTTATGGATTTTTTTTTGAGCCTCCATTTGACTCTTCAGAAAAATTTAGTTGTTTTGGGATACCAGAAATTAGCACAGAGTGCCTCAAATCGATGTGGTGTCTCCCGGACAGCATAACGCTGCCCTTTACTCAGCTGCTTGTTATTCCTGCCGCCCTGGATTAGCCGAGCGGTAGGAAAGAAAAAAAAAAGCGGTCTAAGGCGCTGCAGTCATGGACTGTGCGGCTGGTCCCGGCGGAGGTTCGAATCCTCCCTCGGGCATGGGTGTGTGTGTCCTTAGGATAATTTAGGTTAAGTAGTGTGTAAGCTTAGGGACTGATGACCTTAGCAATGAAATGAAATGTCGTGTGACGAGGGCCTCCCGTCGGGTAGACCTTTCGCCTGGTGCAAGTCTTTCGATTTGACGCCACTTCGGCGACCTGCGCGTCGATGGGGATGAAATGATGATGATTAGGACAACACAACACCCAGTCCCTGAGCGGAGAAAATCTCCGACCCAGCCGGGAATCGATCCCGGGCCCTTTGGATTGACAGTCTGTCGCGCTGACCACTCAGCTACCGGGGGCGGACACCTTAGCAGTTAAGTCCCATAAGATTTCACATACATTTGAACATTTTGTAATTCCTGAAAATGAATATTTAACTTTTAACTCTCTTTTGATTGTAACATTGTGTACCGTGTGAGTGGTGACGGGAACCTGTGGTCATGCTGGCAGGCCCTCCGTGCCTGCCCGTACTGGGCAGTGTCCTGTCCCTGGCCGGTGCGAAGCCGCACCTACGGCTGGAGGCGTGGCGCGAGAAGTACGGCCCCGTGGTGGGGCTCGTGCTGCCCGGAAGCGTCCTCGCCGTCGCCGTCTGCGGCGCCGACGCCGTCTTCGAGACGCTGCGCCGGGACGAGTTCCAGGGGCGGCCCGACGACCCAGACCTGCGGGAGCGCACGCTCAACAAGCGCCTCGGTCAGCGCCGCCCCTTCTGCTCACACACTTGCTACGTTCCAATTCAAGACTTAACGCCAATTGTAGTGTTACATCTACAGGGTGAAAAGCAGTTAAATCGACAAACTCTGGGAGGTTGGTACGGGACATTAAAACAAATACACTCCTGGAAATTGAAATAACAACACCGTGAATTCATTGTCCCAGGAAAGGGAAACTTTATTGACACATTCCTGGGGTCAGATACATCACATGATCGCACTGACAGAACCACAGGCACATAGACACAGGCAACAGAGCATGCACAATGTCGGCACTAGTACAGTGTATATCCACCTTTCGCAGCAATGCAGGCTGCTATTCTCCCATGGACACGATCCTAGAGATGCTGGATGTAGTCCTGTGGAACGGCTTGCCATGCCATTCCCACCTGGCGCCTCAGTTGGACCAGCGTTCGTGCTGGACGTGCAGACCGCGTGAGACGACGCTTCATCCAGTCCCAAACATGCTCAATGGGGGACAGATCCGGAGATCTTGCTGGCCAGGGTAGTTGACTTACACCTTCTAGAGCACGTTGGGTGGTACGGGATAAATGCGGACGTTCATTGTCCTGTTGGAACAGCAAGTTCCCTTGCTGGTCTAGGAATGGTAGAACGATGGGTTCGATGACGGTTTGGATGTACCGTGCACTATTCAGTGTCCCCTCGATGGTCACTAGAGGTGTACGGCCAGTGTAGGAGATCGCTCCCCACACCATGATGCCGGGTGTTGACCCTGTGTGCCTCGGTCGTATGCAGTCCTGATTGTGGCGCTCACCTGCACGGCGCCAAACACGCATACGACCATCATTGGCACCAAGGCAGAAGCGACTCTCATCGCTGAAGACGACACGTCTCCAGTCGTCCCTCCATTCACGCCTGTCGCGACACCGCTGGAGGCGGGTTGCACGATGTTGGGGCGTGAGCGGAAGACGGCCTAACGGTGTGCGGGACCGTAGCCCAGCTTCATGGAGACGGTTGCGAATGGTCCTCGCCGATACCCCAGGAGCAACAGTGTCCCTAATTTCCTGGGAAGAGGCGGTGCGGTCCCATACGGCACTGCGTAGGATCCTACAGTCTTGGCGTGCATCCGTGCGTGGCTGCGATCCGGTTCCAGGTCGACGGGCACGTGCACCTTCCGCCGACCACTGGCGACAACATCGATGTACTGTGGAGACCTCACGCCCACGTGTTGAGCAATTCGGTGGTACGTCTACCCGGCCTCCCGCATGCCCACTATACGCCCTCGCTCAAAGTCCGTCAACTGCACATACGGTACACGTCCACGCTGTCGCGGCATGCTACTCAGTGTTAAAGACTGCGATGGAGCTCCGTATGCCACGGCAAACTGGCTCACACTGACGGCAGCGGTGCACAAATGCTGCGCAGCTGGCGCCTTTCGACGGCCAACACCGCGGTTCCTGGTGTGTCCGCTGTGCCGTGCGTGTGATCATTGCTTGTCTAGCCCTCTCGCAGTGTCCGGAGCAAGTATGGTGGGTCTGACACACCGGTGTCAATGTGTTCTTTTTTCCATTTCCAGGAGTGTATTTTTCCCTAATGCCATTTTTTCCTATGAGGATTATTTAAACCGGTGGAGGCCATATTATGCTCCTCAGTTTTTAGAGGTCGTATTACTATCTTCAGTTGTTAGAGGGCGTATTACGCTCATCAATTGTAAGCAACTGCTATCCACCAGTGTAGTGGTGCATTGTTTCTGTTTACTAATGGAGCGATACACCTGGAGTGAGTACACCGACATGGTTGGTGCGTACGACGTAGCGCACCACAATGTACGAGCAGCACAGCGGGTTTATCAACAATATCTTAATCACCATATCCCGCATCGTATGACCTTTTGTGCTGTGTACCAACGTCCGCGTGAGACCGGATCATTTAGTAGATTACCTGGACTGGGACGCCGCCTCACGGTAAGAACGCTGCAATTTGAGGAAGCTGCCTTCCATCATGTGGAATTGAAGTTAAAATCTGGGTTATTAGGCCGCGTCATGTTTCTTCTAAAACGTTCGACGTTTCGACCCCTCTGTTGGGATCTTCCTCAGGATCTTTTGGTGTCCACTACTGCTATAACTGCAGAACTAGCAGTAGCGGACACCAAAAGATCCCGAGGAAGATCCCACCAGAGCGGTCGAAACATCGAACCTCTTTAGAAGAAACATGACGCGGCCTAATAACCCAGAAGATTTTAACTTCAGGGACAACGGCCACGAAAGCCTGCAGACATACATACAGCGTGTGGAACTGCTGTAAGACGTCCCGCTCCCTGCAAGACAACGCACGTGGTCCCAACATGACGGGGCGCCGGCGCATTTCAGTCGTCGTGTGCGTCGATTCCTGGACCGACGGTTCCCAGAAACGTTGATTGGCAGAGGTGGTCCTGTACCATGTCCTGCTCGATCCCAGGTATGTCCCCTCTGGACTATTTTGTGTGGGGAGAGATGCGCAGCCTTGTTTAGGCTACTCCCGTTGCATCAGAAGAGGATCAGGTTGCCCGAATAGTAGCAGCAGCAGGAACAATTCAGGATACTCCTGGGGTTTTTGCGGTGTCAGACAGAATATGATCCGACGGTGGAACCTTTGTTCATTTGTCAATGGGGGCATTTTTGAAAATATACTGTAATTGAAATTCGGTTGTATTAATGTGTTGTCTCTTGGTCATAAATAAATGGAAAAGTGTTTGTTGGTTTAATTAATTTGCCATCAGAGAAATCTTCCTCTACCGGTTTAAATCTCATAGGAAGAAATGACATTAAGGAAAAATATTTGTTTTGATGTCCCCTACAACCTCCCAGAGTTTGTCGGTTTAAATACTGTATATCCACTGATGAGCTTAGTAGCTAAGTATCAAATGGTTCAAATGGCTCTGAGCACTATGGGACTTAACATCTAAGGTCATCAGTCCCCTAGAACTTGGAATTACTTAAACCTAACTAACCTAAGGACATCACACACATCCATACCCGAGGCAGGATTCGAACCTGCGACCGTGGCGGTCGCGCGGTTCCAGACTGAAGCGCCTAGAATAGCTCGGCCACTCCGGCCGGCAGCTAAGTATCAGTTTGGTTCATTTGTGAAAAGTTATACAACAATGATTGTGCGTGGAATCTGTTCGACAACTTACTGATGGGTTTCTGGATGTATGTGGCACCATATCTCTACACGTAGGCTACGCATTTCCCATTAATTATGGATCAGTGGTTCGTGGATGCCAAACTGGTGACCAACACCACCTCACATGTGTTCCATCACCTTCAGATCAGACGAATTTGGTGAACAAGACCACAATGTGAGTTCACTGTGAGGCTTCTAAAACCATTGTAGCATTACTGTGGCCTGGCGACAGTGACAGTTATCCTGCAGGAAAATGCCATCGCCATTGTTGAACACACGGATCATGAAGCAATGCAGGGACCCATAGTAATGTTGACATAGTCCACAATGATGGTACCTCCAATTACTACCACAGTTCAAATGGAAGCGCAGGTGAATGTCTCTCATAACATAATACTGCCCCAATGGTCTGCACCCATTGCGAAGAGCAAGTTTCGAGCTCCTATTCGCCTCGATGATGGCGTATACTGACACGAGTATCGGCCTAGTGTAATATGATTCTTCTGACCAAGCAACATGTTTCCATTCATCTCGGTCCACACTTGTTGATGCTGTGCCTACTGGATTCGTAACTTATGATGTCTTTGACTCAATGTGGGGACTTTTAGGGTTCGTCAGCACTTAATGCTTCAAATCATGTCTGCAACAGTATTGTACTCTGTCGTTGGATCTGACACAGATAGTCGCCTATCATGCTTTACAAGAGCGTGCATCCCTTCTACCACCAAATTTCACGAGAGATTCTCTAAATCTTGTGGTATACTCGTGGGATGTTGTCCTTCAACCACTTTCCACAGATGCTTAGCCGGCCGCGGTGGTCTCGCGGTTCTAGGCGCTCATTCCGGTACCGCGCGACTGCTACGGTCGCAGATTCGCATCCTGCCTCGGGCATGGATGTGTGTGACGTCCTTAGGTTAGTTAGGTTTAATTAGTTCTAAGTTCTAGGCGACTGATGACCACAGATGTTAAGTCGCATAGTGCTCAGAGCCATTTGAACCATTTGAACCACAGATGCTTAGGGCAGTAGCGCACAGGCAGTCCTTCAAGACTGGCATTTTCCATGATCAGGATGATTTATGGCAGAGGGCGATAAACAGCAAGATCATCGACAAGGTCATCAGTGGGCATTCCCAAGATCCTCATTCCACGCTACAGGCTATATGACTGTACCATTCCTTAAAGGCTTTATGTCAGTGGATTTTGGCCCATATCATCGCTACAATGATTCCCTATTCGCGTGTCCTTCACTTATACAGGGTGGTCCATTGATAGTGAGCGGACCAAATATCTCACGAAATAAGCATCAAACGAAAAAACTACAAAAACGAAACTCGTCTAGCTTGGAACAACCGAAATAAAATGTTGAAACGCACATTCGTTCTCTACTTTAGTTTTAAAAACCTACCTGTTACCTAGGGTTCGTTTAAAATCGCTAGCAATAAATTTGTGACTATTACAGCGACATCTATCACAAAGCGAAAAAAAGTGGTCCAACTAAAACAATCATATTTCTTTACTTACTACACGAGTATGTAATAAAAAATGGGGGTTCCTATTTAAAAAAAAAAAAACGCAGTTGATATCCGTTTGACCTACGGCAGCGCCATCTAGCGGGCCAACCATAGCGCCATCTGGTTCCCCCTTCAAGCTAGACGAGTTTCGTTCTTTTTAGTTTTTTCGTTTGATGCTTATTGCGTGAGATATTTGGCCCGGTCACGATCAATGGAGCACCCTGTATATACTGGCATACAAAACATAAGGACGAAAGTAACTTTCGCATGGTGTCCAATTGCGAATTAACATAGCTTGATGAAACTTGGACCACATGTAGAAAGACCTTCTGCAGTTAATATAGACGGCAACTGAGAAAAATATGCAATGAAGTGAACAGAAGTGACATTTTTATTCAAAGATAATAATTACATTGAAGTTACCACAATTCATGGTGGTGCTGCAGGCTTTGCAAAAGGCGTAAAATGCTTATTAATAGGGTGTGTGGTCACCACTGATAGCAGTGCACGCTCTGCTCCGTTCTCCCATGCTGGCCACAAAGCTGGTAAGAAGGTCTTGTGGTGGGGCATTCTATTCCTCCACCATCACAGGTGGAAACTCCTGGATGGTCGCTGGTGTATTTGGATGTACTTACAATGAAATGAATACCCCTATCTGCATACAGGCGTTGATATAAGTAAACGGGGACTGTTGAAAATGTGTGCCCCGACCAGGACTCGAACCCGGCGTCTCCTGCTTGCATGGCAGATGCTCTATCCATCTTAGCCACAGAGGACACAGAGGATAGTGCGACTACAAGGACATGCCTCCCGTGAGTCCGACATTCCCAACACATCCCATACATATTCAAAGGGATTTAAGTTGGGGAAATGGGAAGGACAGTCAATTCGTTGCATATCCTCTGATTCCAAGAGCTCCTCAAGCTTTGCAGTTGGATGCGGTCGTGCAATGTTGCCCATTAAAATGTAGTCAGGGCCAGATGCACACCTTATAAGACACACGTTGGGTAGGAGTGCAGTGTCAGAATAACACTGACCAGCGAGTATATTGTGTTCAAAGATTTTGC
This sequence comes from Schistocerca gregaria, assembly GCF_023897955.1. NCBI lineage: Eukaryota > Metazoa > Arthropoda > Insecta > Orthoptera > Acrididae > Schistocerca > Schistocerca gregaria. The sequence continues at coordinate 95,295,370 of NC_064924.1, forward strand.
TGTTAGTACACCCATGCAACATCACACCTGCCCATGCCATAGCATTTGGACCATGGAAACAACAATGTTCATCAGTGGGCTGTGTGCTCTCTCCTCTCGTCATCTGAGCGTACGTGCAGCATTCTTGATCATCTCGAGGTGCTATGCTGTGTGGAGGCATAATGTTGCGTCGGTGTAATGACCAAATCTTTGAGCACATACACTCATCAGTCAGTGTTACTATCACATAGTGCTTCTTCCCTATATGCGTCTTTTCAGTGTTGTATTCACCCCTAATGCGATTCTTATCTATGACAATGCATAACCGCATTGGACAGTCCAGGTGGAAGAGAACTTGGAACGAGAGGACATTTAGCAAATGAACATGCCTTCCGATCCCGCAACTTAAATCCCATTGAGCACATGTGGGATGTGTTGGGGGAAAGTATTGCAGCATGTCCACATGCTCCAATGACTATCTATCTGCCTGTTGTCAGTGGCGCTGGTGTAGGAATAAAAGGCCCTACCACAATAACTAGTCTCATGGCCAGCATGTGAGTCGTTGCAGAGTAAGCATTGCTGTCAGTAGAAATCAAGAATTCTATTAAAAAGCAGAAACCACTCATTGCAACGCCCAGTGGATCATCATGAATTGTGGTGACTTGAGTGTAATTATTACAGTCTTTGAATAAAAGTATCATTTCAGTTCGTCTCATTATGCACTGCTTTCAGCTACCTCCTCTACTGCTCTGTACAGTTCTTTCTGCACTAGATCCAAGTTTCATCGCTGTGTTACCTAGCAGTTAGTCAACATGCAAAAGTTACTTTCGTTCTTAAGCTTTCGGTCAACAGTGTACTTAGCTTTCTTACAGCGTCACGTGAGTGCAGGTGGCATTCAGTTTAGTGATGGACCAATTTCATAATATTTTGGCTCATCAGTGTATGTGCAAGGAAAAATTATCAATCTTCTTTTCTCTTTCAAGTGCTTACTGAGCCTTTTTACTTGACCTAACATCTATTATCATTTTCTCATGATGCCTGTGCAAGATATATCATGGTGGCAGCTTATTGATTCCGCAGTCTTCTTGAAATAAAGGCTCCTTAAATGTACTCAACAGAAATTCCCGAGAACTACGACCTCTTTCTTCAAAGGATACACAAACATTTCTACTACACTTCTACTTTGACTGTACCAGCCAATTATGATGAAATCGTTCCAAGTCTGTTGTCAGGCATGCTTGATAAGGACCCAAACGCTGGACAAAACTTCAGTATTGGAGCAATAGTGACTTGTAAAATGGGATTCCATTGTGCGACTGCTACGGTCGCAGGTTCGAATCCTGCCTCGGGAATGGATGTGTGTGATGTCCTTAGGTTAGTTAGGTTTAAGTAGTTCTAAGTTCTAGGGGACTAATGACCACAGCAGTTGAGTCCCATAGTGCTCAGAGCCATTTGAACCATTTGGGATTCCATTACATATGCACTGAAAGTTCCCAGAATTCTTCCTACGGACGTAGGCCTAGCATTCGCCTAGCCAATACTAATGTTTGTGTGATTGTCACATTCCGTATCGCTTCTTAAAGGTCAGTGAGAATTTAGTGGAACTGTTCCTTTTTACAGGATTAGAACTTCATAACGATATTCTTATTTAGCTTAATATTAAGTTGGTGCATAAGATCATAACTTTTTTTATAAGTTTAATATACACGACAAATATACATAACAGAGAGTTTAATCATTAACAATATACTCTCCTTTACTATTTACAACAGTTTTCAAACACTGAGGTAACTTTTCGATGCTGCAGTTGTAGAAATCACGTGGTTTTGACTAGAAGAACTCGTCACCCCATGTTCTGAGCACATTTTCACCTAGAAAGCAAGCTCCTTGAAGGTTGTTCGACAGACACCAGAAATGGTGAAAATCTGAGGGCTCAAAATCAGATGAATAAGGTGTGTCCAGAATGACTTCACAATCCAATTACTGTATAATGCTCTTTGTCAGTCTAGCACAATGAGGGTGCACGTTACAACAAAGCAGCATCACTACTTGTTCTTGGACTGCATCTGCAAGACATCTCAGCTGTTGACTGTAAATGTCGGCAATGATGGTTACACCTGGGGCAATGACTTCACAATCCAATTACTGTATAATGCTCTTTGTCAGTCTAGCACAATGAGGGTGCACGTTACAGTAAAGCAGCATCACTACTTGTTCTTGGACTGCATCTGCTAGACATGTCAGCTGTTGACAGTTCACAGTACAACACACAATCGCTCACCACATGCATAACATTATCTTTTGTGGATATGCACAAGTACATTGAGTTGGTAATTTGGGCTCAACCATTCCTTTATTTTCTTTGTGTTAGCGTAAGGAAATCACTTCCCATTGGCAGTAACGGTACAGGATAGTGACTGTCGTTGTTGTTCAAGAACCAATTGATGACGAGCAAGCGAAGGTGCAGCCGCTGATTTTGTGATTTTGGCTTCGAGGATGCAGTATCCATACACCCGATTTTTGAATATTACCCACTACATGCAAGCGTCGCATTATGGTGGAATGACGACATTTCATCACATCTTCCAGTTCTCGAGTACACTGACGTGGATCATTGTGGTGTCATGCGTTTAAATAACATTCATCAAACACCAAAGGACTTGCTGAATGGCCGCGCGGGATTAGCCGAGCGGTCTTAGGCGCTGCAGTCATGAACTGTGCGGCTGGTCCCGGCGGAAGTTCGAGTCCTCCTTCGGGCATGGGTGTGTGTGTTTGTCCTTAGGATAATTTAGGTTAAGTAGTGTGTAAGCTTAGGAACTGATGACGTTAGCAGTTAAGTACCATAAGATTCCACACACACACTTGCTGAATGTCGAGAGTTAACTATGAAAACAATTTTCTTGCCGTGCTCTGTCGAGCACGATTATCCCCCACACGGCGCAAAAGTTACTGACAGCCTCCGCTGCTGACACCCGTATACTGAACTCAAGCAGAAGAATATGTCGGAAATATTCCGATTTCTCCACTTGTCACTCCAATTTCTAGCGTTCACAGCCGCACCCACAATCTCCAAATGAGAAAATGACAATATGTAAACTTAAATAGCAACAGCGAACTACAAATAAGATATGACAACCGATAGAGAAACTCACAGCTACTGGAATAACAACTTGCAGACCAAAACGCTTCGAACTTACGCACCAACCAAATATAATTACTTTTTAACTGTGAAAAATGCCCCTGCTTCACAGATAGTTTATTATACCAACCGGTTTCTATTAACGATGATAATGCGTGCTTGTGTTCACCGCGAAATTGTGGATCTAAGTACCAGGTTACAATACAGCGTAGAATATTATCCTACTGGGAGCTATTCAGGTATTTACTTTAAACATACTCAGATGTGTACAGTCCAAGAAAGAATACTGTCAACTAACTTCCAGCTAATGACGGACACTAGAAATGATACAAATTAAATCCGTCTCCTCAACAATTTGAGAAACAAGGAAAGATATCTAACGGAATAAAAAAATGTCTCTGGAACCCGAGAATCAGGTACGAGGCTCTGTTGTGTAGAACGATACGAATCCCATAAATTGTGAATCACGTGTTCCATACCCTGAGCTTCGGAAACCAATATCGCAGAAAACATTTCTTAGGTCTGAGCTAAAGAAGTCAATTATTTTTGTTTTTTCGGCCATTCGGACTTTATGCTGATATAAACAGTAGATGAGCAGAGCACACGGGGTGTATATCTAACACAGACATACACTCCTGGAAATTGAAATAAGAACACCGTGAATTCATTGTCCCACGAAGGGGAAACTTTATTGACACATTCCTGGGGTCAGATACATCACATGATCACACTGACAGAACCACAGGCACATAGACACAGGCAACAGAGCATGCACAATGTCGGCACTAGTACAGTGTATATCCACCTTTCGCAGCAATGCAGGCTGCTATTCTCCCATGGACACGATCCTAGAGATGCTGGATGTAGTCCTGTGGAACGGCTTGCCATGCCATTCCCACCTGGCGCCTCAGTTGGACCAGCGTTCGTGCTGGACGTGCAGACCGCGTTAGACGACGCTTCATCCAGTCCCAAACATGCTCAATGGGGGACAGATCCGGAGATCTTGCTGGCCAGGGTAGTTGACTTACACCTTCTAGAGCACGTTGGGTGGTACGGGATACATGCGGACGTGCATTGTCCTGTTGGAACAGCAAGTTCCCTTGCCGGTCTAGGAATGGTAGAACGATGGGTTCGATGACGGTTTGGATGTACCGTGCACTATTCAGTGTCCCCTCGACGATCACCAGAGGTGTACGGCCAGTGTAGGAGATCGCTCCCCACACCACGATGCCGGGTGTTGGCCCTGTGTGCCTCGGTCGTATGCAGTCCTGATTGTGGCGTTCACCTGCACGGCGCCAAACACGCATACGACCATCATTGGCACCAAGGCAGAAGCGACTATCATCGCTGAAGACGACACGTCTCCATTCGTCCCTCCATTCACGCCTGTCGCGACACCACTGGAGGCGGGCTGCACGATGTTGGGGCGTGAGCGGAAGACGGCCTAACGGTGTGCGGGACCGTAGCCCAGCTTCATGGAGACGGTTGCGAATGGTCCTCGCCGATACCCCAGGAGCAACAGTGTCCCTAATTTGCTGGGAAGTGGCGGTGCGGTCCCCTACGGCACTGCGTAGGATCCTACGGTGTTGGCGTGCATCCGTGCGTGGCTGCGGTCCGGTCCCAGGTCGACGGGCACGTGCACCTTCCGCCGACCACTGGCGACAACATCGATGTACTGTGGAGACCTTACGCCCCACGTGTTGAGCAATTCGGCGGTACGTCCACCCGGCCTCCCGCATGCCCACTATACGCCCTCGCTCAAAGTCCGTCTACTGCACATACGGTTCACGTCCACGCTGTCGCGGCATGCTACCAGTGTTAAAGACTGCGATGGAGCTCCGTATGCCACGGCAAACTGGCTGACACTGACGGCGGCGGTGCACAAATGCTGCGCAGCTAGCGCCATTCGACGGCCAACACCGCGGTTCCTGGTGTGTCCGCTGTGCCGTGCGTGTGATCATTGCTTGTACAGCCCTCTCGCAGTGTCCGGAGCAAGTATGGTGGGTCTGACATACCGGTGTCAATGTGTTCTTTTTTCCATTTCCACGAGTGGATTTCACGTAAAAGATGTTACGGGAGAAACCAGAAAATAGTAATGACTGTACCATCGCAGAGATACAGTGTTGTGTAATGTACTCAATGGCGCCCATAGCATCACACCAGGTGCTGAGCCCCTATGATGGTGACAAAAGCAATCTGGCACCTTTCGATCTCCTCAGAAGCTACGCACATGGATATGTCCATTGTAATGCAGTATGCAGAAGCAGGACTCATATGAAAAGTTCGTGTGGTGACACTTGTGTGTACAGAGTTGTTTTTGGACGCACCACTGCCAGTATACCTCTCTCCGCGGTCGTGTCAATGTCAACCCGTCTGTGTGGTTCCTTGTCTTTCTAGAAACAAGTCCTTTTCCTGACTCCAGGTGTGTGTGACGTGGGTGTACAACCCGGCATGGCCGAGCAAACAATATCTTTGCCCTTACAGGCGCTAGTCAGGTGGGGCCGTAGAGGTCATGCCCGCCATTAAGGAATGGCTGTCCTGAACTCACTGATTCCAAATCCTACTGACACTCGTGGGATCATGATGCGAGCAGCAATATCACAGTCTCCACAAGACGCTTTTGAATGCCAGCCTGTGTTGGTTCAGCAAAATGCTTATATTGCTGCCCCTACTGATTTTTTTTTTGGCTGTGCTCAAATGCTGATAATTTGTAGAGAGTTACTTTTGCAGCGCATGAGTCTCGGTAGATGCAACTGTAGCAGATTGGCAAAGAAGCGCCGCGTGATTGTTCCCTAGCAGATTTCTCACCTGCGGATCTTCTGTCCCAGGCATCGGACTTCGTTTCTTACAACAAGTGTTTCATCGCCTAGTAAGGTATTTATAAAAGAGGACAGTAAGGAAGCTATAAACATTGAAACTCGGAATAATCTGGAAAAACATATATCAAAAAATAAACACATAAGTGAAACCGTGTCACAAGTTTCCATAGATTATCTCTCATCGAATGTAGCTATTGGACGAGCTACAGACACTCTGTGTGACATATTGAAAATACTCAAGCTCACACAACAAAACTGTCTCCAGAGTAAAGACCGGTCTGCAGAGAAAGCACTAACAATTGGTCCACGCTTATGACACCAGTAAAACTAGTAGGCAAAAACAGCTTATCGCGCTACTCAAATGGTTCAAATGGCTCTGAGCACTATGGGACTCAACTGCTGTGGTCATCAGTCCCCTAGAACTTAGAACTACTTAAACCTAACTAACCTAAGGACATCACACACATCCATGCCCGAGGCAGGATTCGCACCTGCGACCGTAGCAGTCGCACGGTTCCGGACTGCACGCCTAGAACCGCGAGACCACCGCGGCCGGCTATCGCGCTACTGTCTATCTGCAGGACCACTAAAAAAAAAAAAAAAAAAAAAAAAAAAAAAAAAAAAAAATCTTTATTTTAACCAATGTTATATTATGATACAGAATAACCCACCACCTGAAGCATTAGTGGGTCTTTGCTTACATACAATAATACAGTTACTACAGCATTCATTGCTTAATATTATTACCTACTTTTTAGTGTTAGTTTTTTTGTTTTCGCTATGGGCATTTCTACTTCTAATATTAACCTACTTAATCTAACTGCAACGTTACACACGTGCCAGCGTGAGTATAAACCTACTGTTTGTGGCCGGGCCCACTGAGCTGATCCCAGTGGGCATGCCCCTGGCACCGGGCTGGCCCAAGACGTTTGAACCGCTGCAGTTTATACTAAGGTATTATCCTAACTTATCCTACTTCTTAACCTATTCCTACGCTACTGTCAATTTCGGTGTGTTGGTCAAATCCGGTAGAAATGTGCACCCTCCTCCTGGTCCAGGAGCGTGGCGGATCCCAGCCGTGAAACGGCTGGCCAATTCCACGTCCGGCGGAAAGGGACGGGTGCACTTAGGTCTGGTCAGGTGTTTGTCAATTTCGGGTTAATTTTGGTTGTTCCTAAGAAAGTCCTTTAATATTTTGCCCGAGATCTCATTCGCAAGATTATTTAAAGTTTGAAAGTGATCCTCGCGCCTGAGTAAGTGGTACGTGTCTTGATTTGGTAGTTGGAGTCTGAGTTGTGATGCTACTTCGTCAAAGAGATGGCACTCATACACCACATGGTCTGGAGTGCCCTGTGGGGCCCCACAGTCGCACGCTGGTGTAGCCCGTTTCCCGAATCTGCATAAGTATGCTGGATAGGGTCCATGTCCAGTGAGGAAGTGCAGAAGTCCTCTTGATGGCTTGAAATATCTGAGCTGTAAGCGCTCCTTAATATTTGGCAGCAGTTCATGCGTTCTCCGACCTGTGTCGTCCGCATCCCATTGCTCTTGCCAAAGTTCTTCCCCCCTATTTCTAATTTCCGATTTAGAGCCCGTGTAGATCCCCATTATTTCTATCATTTTATCCCTGTTGCCTTTCTTGGCCCAGTACCATGCCGCCTGTTCTCTTATTTTAATGTCCAGAGGACACAGCCCCATGAGTACTAATAGCGCCCCCCCTGGTGTTGTTCTATATGCTCCTACAGAGCGCAGGAGCATATTCCGCTGCACTCTCCTCACGGCCATGGCAGGCATGACCCTCGTGAGCCTGTGAGCCCAGACTCCTGACGCGTATCCCACAATGGAGGTCAGTATGCTGTTATGATATAGTTTGATTAGGTCTGGTGGTAAGTGAAACCGCTTGTGTCCTATGCCAATGAGTTTATTCAGTGTTTCTAGGGATCTCTGTGTTATTGTGTCAACATGCGATGTATAGTTCCATCTCTCATCGACGATTACGCCCAAGTACCGGGCCTCACGTCGCCGAAGCACTGGCGAGCCGTCTATTCTCACCGTCGGGTTCCTAACTAGTTGTCCCTTGAGCAACAGATATGTAGACTTACTGGGTGATATAGTCATTTTTGTTCTGTGACACCATGTGGTCAAGATAGAAATTGCTCTCTCAATTTTCGGTTCCAGTTCTTCGCGGCTGCGGCCGCCAACCAACAGAAGGAGGTCGTCTGCGTAGGCTATGCCCTCTAGCACATCCTCGCTATTCTGCAGATCTTCTAAGAGTGGTTCCATTGTTATGTCCCAAAAGAGTGGCCCAAGGACAGAGCCCTGTGGACACCCCTTTGTAATCTGCTTTCTAACCCTCCCGCTAGGGGACGATAGCCAGACCTCCCTTCCCTCACAGTAGCTCCTAAAACAACCATATAGCGGCCCTGGACACTCTTTCTCTCGCAAGCGAGAGAAGAGCGAGGGCCACCACAGATTGTCGAAGGCGCCGCTGATATCCACCATGATGCCAACAATGTATTTGTGCGGGGCTGAGCCACAGACCTCCGCGGCAAGGGCGATAGCGTCAGACGCTGATCTCCCCGACCGGAAACCGAATTGCCTGTCGCACATCCCACACAACACACGATGTGCAGCCAGTCTGTCTGCCAGCAACCTCTCAAAAAGTTTCCCCAGTATGTCTAGTAGGCAGATAGGCCTGTATGATTTGGCTTCTTTTGGGTCCTTATCTGGGCCTTTCTTAAGTATTACAACATTTGCCTTCTTCCAGGTGTTAGGGAATTTTCTGAGTCTCAAGCACTCATTGTACAACTTGGTGAGAGGTGCCACCAGCTGGGGAGCCAGGAACTGCACCACTTCCGTTGTGATACCGTCTGGTCCAGGAGCCTTCCCCTTTTTGAGGGCTTTTATCTGGGCTTCGACCTCCTCTTCTGAGAAGGGATAGACCATACTGTTGTTTTCATAATCTTGTCGGTCTTCCTCCCTGATCAGCCTTTGTACTTCTGTATCCTCTTCTTCCACATCATCAGGCAGCAGGACCCGGAGAAGGACCTCGGCAGTTTCCTGCCAAGTCTCTGTCATCCGGTCCCCGCTCCTGACGGTGGACAGCACCATGGGCGATCTTATTTTCTCCCGTACTAGTTTGTAAGGGGTACCCCATGGGTCTGTGGCGAGTTGATTTAAAACAAATTTTTTCCCAGCTTGCAAGTCGGACTGCCCTGAGCTCCTGTTGAAAATGATCCTTCGCCTCTCTGTAAATTTGTAGCCATCGTTGTTTTTCCCTCCAGACGGCACACCGCTGGTAGTACCTCCTAGCCCTCCTTACAGACTGGCGCATCTGTTCTAGTTCTGTCGACCATGGTGTTGGGGAGGCCGCGACGGCTCTCCTCCTGGTTGGTACGGCTGCTTTCACCGCTCTGTTGACTGCACTCACCAGTTCTTCGGCGTATAGCTCCACGTTTACGTCACCTTCCGGCCATGTCGGAATGTCACACTCTCTCGCCAGGCGATCCCAGTCGGCCTTATTGTAATTGAATTGCAGCTCCCACCCCATGTCCCAGCGGCACTCCTTGTCTCCCAGTGAAAAGGTAATCAGATTGTGGTCACTTGTTGTCATGTGTTCCCATACTTTCCAATCAATTACCTTGGTTGCGGCGTTGGGCGTTACCAAGGTAATATCAATATTGGTACCTTCTCCCCCGCCACCTGCATAGGTAGGGGGGTGCCCTTGCTTGTTAGCGACCATGAGCTGTAGGGCCATGATGGTCTCTTCAGCCTTTTCTCCACGTTCATCTCTTGTGCCGCTGAACCACAGGGGGGACTTTGCATTTATGTCTGCTGTGACTATTATTCTCCGCCCCTGCAGTGCCGTGGTTATCTGAGTTAGTTTATCTAAGAACTCGTCAATCTCCCTTCCGTACTGGAAGTACATATTAATGATGTACAGTACCCCGATGGGTGATTGCAACTCCACGACATTGCAGTGGTCATCAGAAAGCTGTGTAAGCACTGTAACTCTCAGTGCCTTGTTAATAATTATGATTGCAGCTTTTGGCTCACCTGTGCTATGAGTTATTTGCCAGTTGGCAGCTGTAAAGGGGATCCGTCCAGCTTGAGAGTATGGCTCCTGTAGACAGAGTATGTCAAGTCTCCTCTCCTCCACCACCTTCCGGAGTTCCTGCGTGACTAGTCTGCTGTTATGACAGTTAATCTGCCCTACGTTTATAAGGCTCAGTGGAAAAGTATGTTCTAATATGCGATTCTGGCCAGGTCTTATTCCAGTCGTGTGCAAGCCTTCCATTTGTAATTACAGACTGGTGATATAGTTCTTCCAGATCAAATTTTTCGTTTCGCCTTTCGAATACTTTTTTCACCAAGTCACGCAGGGCTCCAAAGTCAGTGGGGAGATTCATTGTCTTGAGCTGTATTCTATCTACAGCCTCCATTACCGAAAAGGTGACGTCTCTACCATATTCATGGCCAACACGCACCACATGCCTTAAAGCGGTGGTGAGGACAGCCGGCTCCTCCAGGCGCGATAGCTGCAATGCCTGTTCCAAATTTGGGTAAATCCTCCTTGGATCCACGCTCATGCCTCCAAAGGAGGGTGGATCTTTCAACGTACTCGTACTGCTCACATCATTGATTTGTATTTTCCCTTCATCAGCTGTGTTGTCTTTGATTGTCGGGAAAGTCAAACTCCCTGCCACAGGATGCCCTTTTGGTCGCTCATGATCTGTAATCGACCTTCTTCCCCAGCTTGGAGGAGAGGGTGCGTCCTTCTGCCCACTAGGGTCTGTTTGAATCCCTATGTCTACCATTTGCACTTTTCCAGTAGTTGCATTGTTGAACTTCCGCAGAAGTTCTCTAAATCTGCTTGCTCTCAACGCATCCCTTAACCTCTTACTGGGCGACTTCCTTTTGGGCTTCCTGGATGCAGGAACAGACTCAGCCATAGTCTATTCTTGCTATGAGCCGTTGCTCGAGCATCCTGTATGTAGGGCAGTTCCTTCCAGTAGCATTGCAACTTTTCTTTCCTCTCCTCACACAAGGGATACATATCCCTGTTTTACAACAGGTTTTCCTTGTATGGTTTTCTGCCCCACACCTGGAGCAGGCCGGCTTCCTCTCGCAATGCTTGTGGACATGGTCCAGATCACCGCAGTTATGACATCTGGGAACCACCAGGTAGTCCCTCACATTAATTGCGTGAAACCCCATATAAATTCTGCCCATAGCGGTCAGTTTGCGCCACATACTCCCCGAGACTTCCGCGACGTGATGGACAACATCACGATCGCGGGGTCCCGTTCTGAAGCGCAACTTAAACTCATTTTTGAAGGCTTCCATATTCATTTCCTCGAAGTTCTGTTCTTTTATGGTTTCATATATCTCATTTTCCTCTATTGCCACAGGTACATCATATAATATCACCAGCGGATTCCGCTTTTTAGGCGGTTCGCATTTCACTACCTTATTAAGCTTCGTGTGATTAAGTATTTTTTCCCTGTCTTCTTCTGTAGCAACATTTACAATAACCACATTTTTGGTTGCCTTAACTTTGTTTATTTTAATTTTTTCTTTTGCAGGGTTCACCGTTGTGGTGAATATTTCTTGTACTTTCTTAGTATCATGTCCGGACAGGGGTCTCAAGAAGACCGCCGTGTCCGGCCTTTTCGACACCTTGGCAATTGTCTCTTTTGTGGTTTGCGTTTTTGGAGCCGCTTGCGCAGCTACACCAGCCCATGTTTTTGTCGGCTGTTTACGTAAACGCTCGTTTTCTTTTTCTAGTTCTTCTAGCCGCCCCTCGAGCTTCGCGCTAGCGATCGCCCAGGCGGCGAGCTCCTTTTTGATGGACAGGACAGCAGTATTGCTTATTTTGCCGTTCTTTATACTAGAGTCCAATAATTGATTTATTCTGTTGTGCCAGTCAGTTACATTCTCCTCGTTTTGCCCCAGGCCCTCTTCTGGGACAGGAACAATAGGCATCGAACACCTCGAATGCACACTCGAGTCACTCGTCTCTTGTTCAGCCATGATGATGTAGACGAGTGAAAAAAGTTGGGAGCCCGTCTCTTACCCCGGACCGGCTCCTCTGGCATGGGGGGGGGACTTCTTGCAGCTCGCCCACCGACCTCGCCCCAAGGTCAAGGGCCTTCTCGAACTGCTGGGTTCAGCGCGCCGTCGCCAGCGCACTGGTCCCCATCGATGGCTTCATCATCGGCGATTTCACACGACGCTCCTCGGCAACTGCACCCCGCACTCCGGAGAGGCGGATGCACCTCTCGTCCTTCGCCGCCTACTAGCCCGAGTTTCCACCTTTCGGCCAAGGACCCACTCCTACTCAGGTGGCGGGCCGGTCCCCCAGACGTTCGGCGGTCTGGACCCAGTTAACCTAGCCCAGGCGATGTCACCACCTCCTGGGTTTGGCAGAACACGCCCCGGTTACCCAGGGGCGCGGCGAGGCACCCTTGCCGACTCGCGCCGCGATCCCACGCCGACAAACGAAGTCGCCGGCATGCAGAGCTCCTGCTGGTCTGGGCCCTGCGAACAGAAGGGACAGATGTTCGTCCCTCGACACAGCTCCCCCTGTGCCATGCACCCTTCGCTTTCGCATCGGGTTGGGTCGCAGCTCTCCCTTTTGTCGCAAGGCAAAACGCCAAGCTTAACGTCTGGCACCACGGGAAGGCGGAAAGAGCCACTTGGGAAGGAGAGGCTATAGGAGACGCGTCACTTCCCCTGTGAGGACTGCCGCGGCACGCCCGTCTGGAAGCGATACGCCCCAGTGCGAGCCTCCGTGCCTTACGGCGCGCCGGCTACGGGCGGGCCCGCGCCGAACGCGCCGTCGAGCGACCGACCTCACGCCAGACTGCAGGACCACTATCTTGTTTCGCTGACGTAGCTGTAATACAACCGCAACCGTTAAGATTGCTATGTGCTTAATAACTCTAAACAAAACGAGTGGCTCGCGGATGATTAACCTAGGTTTGCTACCAAGGTAATGGGAAGCACTAATCATTAAATGGCGGTAAGTGCCGTGCACTAAACATCGCACTGTTCTGCTCCTGTTGAAACTGCACCGGAATGAGCTGGATAGCTGCTCCATCATGTACACTCCTGGAAATTGAAATAAGAACACCGTGAATTCATTGTCCCAGGAAAGGGAAACTTTATTGACACATTCCTGGGGTCAGATACATCACATGATCACACTGACAGAACCACAGGCACATAGACACAGGCAACAGAGCATGCACAATGTCGGCACTAGCACAGTGTATATTCACCTTTCGCAGCAATGCAGGCTGCTATTCTCCCATGGAGACGATCCTAGAGATGCTGGATGTAGTCCTGTGGAACGGCTTGCCATGCCATTTCCACCTGGCGCCTCAGTTGGACCAGCGTACGTGCTGGACGTGCAGACCGCGTTAGACGACGCTTCATCCAGTCCCAAACATGCTCAATGGGGGACAGATCCGGAGATCTTGCTGGCCAGGGTAGTTGACTTACACCTTCTAGAGCACGTTGGGTGGCACGGGATACATGCGGACGTGCATTGTCCTGTTGGAACAGCAAGTTCCCTGGTCGGTCTAGGAATGGTAGAACGATGGGTTCGATGACGGTTTGGATGTACCGTGCACTATTCAGTGTCCCCTCGACGATCACCAGAGCTGTACGGCCAGTGTAGGAGATCGCTCCCCACACCATGATGCCGGGTGTTGGCCCTGTGTGCCTCAGTCGTATGCAGTCCTGATTGTGGCGCTCACCTGCACGGCGCCAAACACGCATACGACCATCATTGGCACCAAGGCAGAAGCGACTATCATCGCTGAAGACGACACGTCTCCATTCGTCCCTCCATTCACGCCTGTCGCGACACCACTGGAGGCGGGCTGCACGATGTTGAGGCGTGAGCGGAAGACGGCCTAACGGTGTGCGGGACCGTAGCCCAGCTTCATGGAGACGGTTGCGAATGGTCCTCGCCGATACCCCAGGAGCAACAGTGTCCCTAATTTCCTGGGAAGAGGCGGTGCGGTCCCCTACGGCATTGCGTAGGATCCTACGGTGTTGGCGTGCATCCGTGCGCCGCTGCGGTCCGGTCCCAGGTCGACGGGCACGTGCACCTTCCGCCGACCACTGGCGACAACATCGATGTACTGTGGAGACCTCACGCCCCACGTGTTGAGCAATTCGGCGGTACGTCCACCCGGCCTCCCGCATGCCCACTATACGCCCTCGCTCAAAGTCCGTCAACTGCACATACGGTTCTCGTCCACGCTGTCGCGGCATGCTACCAGTGTTAAAGACTGCGATGGAGCTCCGTATGCCACGGCAAACTGGCTGACGCTGACGGCGGCGGTGCACAAATGCTGCGCATCTAGCGCCATTCGACGGCCAACACCGCGGTTCCTGGTGTGTCCGCTGTGTCGTGCGTGTGATCATTGCTTGTACAGCCCTCTCGCAGTGTCCGGAGCAAGTATGGTGGGTCTGACACACCGGTGTCAATGTGTTCTTTTTTCCATTTCCAGGAGTGTAGTAGACTCGGTCCACGGTACACGAACCAACCTAACAGGGGTGAGAGGTGGAACGGTTCCTGCTGTCTTGGTCACCTGGAGCGGTCGATTTCCGGCCGTCAGGATGGATGACCTGAACTGGCGCGAATTCTCAGAACGCGGGAGAACGGCATGTCCTTCCAGCACCCCGTGGCTTCAACGATGATTCGAAATATGGGCCAGAGAACCAAGCTAGATTTCGCCATCTTGGGTGTTAATTAAATGTCCTCTCCCTCAAACCGATGGTAATCTATGTAGACAATACCTCGGTAGTCTCTGCAGACTTGGCAAAATTAATTTAGTAACATCAATTCGTTACGTAAGTTTGATGAATTGTTAATTAATTTACCGACTGGTCTGAGTTAGGTATCAGTTTACTCGTAATTTTATGTGGAGTTCGAATCTGTGATCAGAATTAAAGGATTAGTTTTCTTACTCCCTCTTCCTTTGTGGTGATGACTGGTCTGGACAGATGTCATGGCATTCCCACTTACGTTTTGTGCTTCAAAAAGTCACTGTATTACCCTTCCCTTAATAGGAACAAACTGTAGGAAACAATCCCTAACGAGATAGGAAGCAGAAAAGTTCATACGGCCGAAACTCGTTCCAAGTGAGGTATACACACTTGGAAATAAAAGACCTGTAACAGTGTAGATTTTAGAGATTAAAAGCAGAGATGGGAACACACCAGACAGGAAGGAATTTTCTGTCCGTGCTAGATTCAGCTCGTCACTCAAGAGAGCAGCGATCTGGGGCACAGTCAAATAGTGGCGACAGTACCTTTCGTACAACCAGATGCACGTCTTCCAGTAGGGGATGAAGGTTCACTCGTAGAAGTGCAGACGTGTGTCGCCTGAAAGAGTTGTGGAAGGATGACTGGTCCTACTAAGCTATAGCCAATAATCCCCGCCCACACACTGAGGCTGAACTGGTGCAGATGGTTCGCTGCCACCATATCATGGGAACTTTCCATATCCCATAGATCAGTATTGTGAATGTTGACCCTCATAAAGGTATAAGTGATATGGCAGTGGCAGTTGTGGAGAAAGTTTCACACAGCCTGGCTGACCCCCCACTGGCGGGCCAGCTGCTCGGCGCTGATAACCAGATCACTGTCAAAGATCTTTTATCTCCACCTCCCTTGAACGCATTTCCGGCTACATGTCCGTTTGATTTCTTGGCTTCTTTTCGTCTAAGGGACCTTTTCCTGCCGTTTGGCAGGTGTGGCCGAGCGGTTCTAGGCGCTTCAGTCTTGAACTACGCGACCGCTACGGTCGCAGGTTCGAATCCTGCCTCAGGCATGGATGTGTGTGTTGACCTTCGGTTAGTTTGGTTTAAGTAGTTCTAAGTTCTAGGGGAATGATGATCTCAGATGTTGTTCCATAGTGCTCAGAGCCATTTGAACCTGCCGTTTGTTCCCGTTTAACAAAATCACCCTGTATATAGTGCACCTGATGCCATTATTAGGTTTGTTACGTGTCACTTTCATGGGGGTGCAATTTTAATGGTCAATAGTGTACTGCACAAAGCGAGACAAATATGTAGACATTACTGAAGATGACGGAGGTAAACCATTGATGCTCATCAAAAAAATGGATCAAAATGGCTCTGAGCACTATGCGACTCAACTTCTGAAGCCATCAGTCGCCTCGAAATTGGAACTAATTAAACCTATCTAACCTAATGACATCACACACACCCATGCCCGAGGCACGATTCGAACCTGCGGCCGTAGAGCGGTCGCTCGGTCCCAGACTGTAGAGCCCAGAACTGCAAGGCCACTCCGGCCGGCGATGCTCATCAGCTTTTGACTAGAAGTGTTTACAGTTTTTCTAAGGTGTAAACGAATGTAGATATCACAGTGAGTAATCACTGTGCTTCGGTCCACAACAACAGGTATGATTTTCAACGACGGACCGGCTTGGGTGCAGCAGCGGCGCTTTACTCTGCGCCACCTGCGGGATTTCGGCTTCGGCAAGCTCAGCATGGAGGGCCGCATCCTGGAGGAGGTCGAGGACCTGCTGTCTTCCATCCGCAACAACACTGTCGAGGTCAGTCGCCCCTTCCTCATGCCTAGAATTGTAAAACTATCGTAGGCTACTGTAGACTTTCATAAGTAATCGCAGACTTGCAGGGTCGCAGCAGAGCTTCTGTGAAGTTTGGAAGGTAGGAGACGACGTACTTGCTGAAGTATAGCTGTTAGGACAGGGCGTGAGTCCTGCTTGGGTAGCTCAGACGGTAGAGCACTTGCCCGCAAAAGGTGAAGGTCCCGAGTTCGAATCTCGGTCCGGCACACAGTTATAATCTGCCAAGAAATTTCATATCAGCACACACTCTGCTGCAGAGTGTGTAAGACGTCGTGGTCTCCTGACCTTCATTGCTTACATATTCCGCCCTCACAATCATATTCCGCACATGAAGACGCTTCATTCGAACCCAAACTCGATAAGGTACAGTCAGTGTTGTATCATGTAACTGATACGCAAATAACTAATAAATCGCAAGTGCGCACCATGGTTGAAATACTCTAGGCTGGCGTACACACACACATTCAAGACACGACGGTCACAAAAGCTTTTAGTTCGGGAGAGGCAAATACCGCATGCCAGGACGTCGGTCCCTTCAGAGGTTTTCACAGGGAGCTATGTACATCGGCTGGCGGCCGCCAGTGGAGCAGACAGCGTTTGCCCAAGTGAAAGGAGGAACGACCTTGTGTTCGGCTTAAAAGCAAATTCCGGTACATTGTGTGGGAGCGCCCGGCCAACGCATTCTTTACAAACATAGCACTCAGTTTCAGAGATTTTCACAGGGAGACAGCAAACGCCACACGCCGATGCTACAGATTTCCGGATTGGTCGCCTTAAACGAAACGTCATTCTCCCGTTTTAGAAGAGGAATGCTGATTGGCGGACGATTTTTCTGAAGCCTTGAGCTGAACGAGTAATGGAAGAGACCGAAAGATATACCCCTTCACGTCTGGCGTGGAGAGGGGCCGTTCCGTTGTCGCTCTTGCAGCGAGAGCACGTGTGCTCGTACGTGTACTCAAAGAGCGAGGAGCAAGTCTCTCCTCAGTACTTCACTGGGAGAGCACCTCTGCCAAGAGCGAATCAGAGTGCAACTCTATATTGAGTCCTTGCGATTAAGCGTTGTTCACTGTGTTGACCGCCACACTTGTTGTGCGGTGTGAACGGACAGAGCTACAGTTTAAATGCCTGCGAGCGAGTTTTTGAGTGGCATCACGGTGGACTGGTTATCTGACTGGTGTACCACGCCAATAGATAGACTAGGGGCGAATAGGAGTCATTCATCAAGGTGTAGGGAGAGTTTGAGTGGCGAAGGTCAGTCCAGATAGAACGAGAGTTATCTTATTTGTCAGCAGCGAGCGGCGCAGACAGCAGTTATCGCAGCTTGCGGTATGTGCGCTACAGCTCTTGCGAGCCCCATATTTCCTCCACAACAATACACTTCACTGCATTTCACATGCGACAGCCTCAACCGTACCTAGCAACATTCTAACGGATAATTATTCAAGTTGAGTAGGTGCGGCTCTCAGACATTCTGCCAAGTCAATAACAATCTTAAACTTTGTATAGATATTTCATTAGCGAATCCTATCCTTGAAAGGTAACTTCACATTCCAAAAACAATGAGGATATAACTTGTTCAATTCATAGCTAAAAGTGCCATTGTGATTTCTCCGAATTTTTGCAAATAAATAATAATTTTCGTCAGTTCATGTTTTTCTTACACTAACTAGCACTACTCCAGTGCCAAAGTATCTCAATAGCTACGTAAGAAATTTTGTGAATTTTTGTGTCATTTCCTTACAGCAGACGACTCCAGAAGATATTTATTGCTGAAAGTTTTTCAGGCGTTTCTCTTTAGAACGTTAGGAGCGTCTGTCTGACTTCTGTAGTAGTGTGGGGATGGACATTGCATCTTGCAGGAGTCACAGGGTAAAGGGTACACCTCGGATTAATCCGTTGCGCAGAATGACAGAGTAGCGCCCACACGCTCCCAAGTGAAAATCTCATTCTGGACAGGTGCTGTACTGTTCGTCAGGTGACGGAGCTGTTCCCGGTGCACATGGTGAACATCCTGTGGGCGGTCACGGCTGGCGCACGCTACGAACGCCACGACGCCCGCCTGCGCCAGCTAATAGACGGCGTCCAGCGGACGTTCCGCTCCGGGAACCCCACCGGCGCCACGCTGGGCCGCATCTTCCCCGTGCTCAGGACCCTCGCCCCCAGGCTCGTGGGCTACGAGCAAGAGGTCCAGTCCCGGAAGGAGCTGTACCGCTTCATACGGGTGAGTCCGTAAATACCTGCTGCTGTGCTCCGCAAGCCAAAGTTATTTATTCAATCGTGTGGCTAGGGCCCCCGTTCTCGCGTCAGTCGGCCATCGTAATGTAATATATTATTTACCACAAAAATTTGTTGATGATGGTGATTGTTGCCGACTTACGTGGTGGGCCTTAATCAAAATACGAGGGCTGTCCAGAAAGTAAGTTACGACTGATCGCGAAATGAAAATCACAGTGAAAATCAGAAATGTTTCATTTGTAACAGTTAGCTACACCTTTCAGCTATTTCTCTACGTAGTCGCCTTTGTGACTCAGAAATTCGTCGTAGCGTTGTACTAAGTTTCCAATACCCTCATCATAGAAGGCAGCAGCCAGTGCTTTCCGCCAATTCTCTACGCTGGCCTAAAGCTCGTTGTCTGTGAAAAAATGTTGTCTTCATAGCCAGCGGTTCATTTGAACAGAGATGAAACTCAGTGGGAGACAATTACGGGCTGTATTGTGGGTAACCAAACATTTCCAACTGAAACGATGCAGGAACATCTTCATTGCCCCTGCAGAATGAGGCCGAGAATTGCCTTGAAGAAGAAACCGCACGACAGTTATGTAATGTTGGTTGCATAGCTTCAGGGGAAATTCTCACCAGGCCCTCGTACTTGGTGGGAGACACTATTTTCTATAACATCTTTACGCGCTCACTAAGAGCTCAGGAATGAAAAGAGCGTCATAATGCTATCTAGAGTCACACTAGAGACACTGCCCAACACATCTTTGCAAAGCTTTATCGGATTTTCATAGTCGTTTCCATTTCGCGACCGATCATAACTTACTTTCTGGACAGCCCTCGTATTTAACTCACTTTTGGTTTACAATTGTGGTGTGCGTACTGTAAGACCTTCGGTACACACACCATCAGATTATTTGACTTGTCGCTCTAACGAAGTAGGCGAGTGTCAGCAATATGTCTCGTGGTCTTATCGCGGCGTGTTTATCTTCTGCCGTTATGTCAGACGATAGAAATGCCATTTGCACGCATAGAGTAGCAGATTGACGGTGACCAACTTTAAACAGAACTTGATTAATTTTCACACACATTTATTAAAATAATAAAAATCATAAATCTTACTTAACTTGATTCTGGATGCTATTTACAATTGACAATCTGAAGTTTGTAATGGTACTTGAATTACGTAACCATTATGGTACCTCACATGAACCTCTCGATACCAGTAATATTCTATTGTATTTCTGTTAACTACTTAACATATTACTGAGACAACATTCAGATTTGATTTCATTTGTGATACATCGATATGTTTATATTGCAATGATATTATTCTGATGTGCATTCTTTCTTTCGTCACTATGATCTTTGACGTACTTGTAACTCTGATTTTTGGGCGCGTAAGCGATAATTAGTTAGTTATTAACTTGTTAGAGAGTCGGACGTTGAGAAAGTCAAGAGGAGGACGTCATGTTGGAAAGATGCATATTGTAGTTGGCTTATAAAATGCGAGGAACATGTTTTCAAGTATGTTTTGTATTGTGAAGTGATGTTTTGTGTGTTACGTGATATTCCAATAAAAGCAATCAAAAGGAAATGTAACTTAAATTCGGAGTGCTGATTTCTTTTACATCACTATTGTGCTAACTTTGAAAGATTTAATCTCCAAGAATGGTTTGAGAAGCGCATCTACAAAACTTTTGAATATAGCAGAATAAAACCTAGGCCTCTTTACATCCGAACTTGGAATCATAATCACCTAGATTTTCAATAATTGAGCCATGATAATACGCCACCAGCCTGGGAAACACAAAAAGATGAGTGCCTAGTTTTTTCATTATTACATGAAATGACTATTAACTGTGCACTAATGACACCTGCCACATAATATGACTGATGTTGACCGAAAAGGCAGTACTTAGCAGCGTGAGCAACACCACAATCGTTATTAAAATTTTGACCTTTGTCGTGGTAGGGTTGTTAGAAGTTCCTTTGGTCTTGCTACGTTAATCTTATTCTCACATATCTCTGATACTTGACAAAGTGTCTATACATTTCTCTTCGTAGCTATGTACAGGAATACGATAATCTTATTAGGCGCACACTGAAACTTGACTATAGACTGGTACAGACTAATGCAGACTGACTAATCGGAGGTCTGTACACTCGTTATAATACCTCGAGCGTTCAGGTATCACTGCGCGAGTGTGATCCGCGAGGAGAAAAGGTTCTACGTTGGCAGCAATCTCATTGGCTGCTTTACATATTAATACGCGGATCGGCGGAAGCAGAATTTGGTCCGACTCTAAGACAGCACCATCTCGTAGTGCGGAGATGGACGAGCGCTGCGCCTGCGCTGTTGTGCTTAGCGGGGCGCGCTCTAGTGGGAAAGTTGTGTACGCGCTTACCACACAGAACTATGTACATAACAACAATTAAATGCTTTACTGAAGTTCTCTTTTTTTAACAATATTAAACTTAAGTGGAAATATTTTTTTACGTTAATGAACGTTAGACTCACTGAATCTTAAAGCATGAAAATATTAGTTGAACAATGGAATAAACTTTTCATATTAATTTCCTCGGCTAGTCAGTTCACTTTTTCCGCGAGAGTATTTCTTCTTAGCCCCGTTAACCATTGCATTGTAGTCGGAGTCCTGGCCCTGGCTCTCGGCTGCGCTACTGAAAATAAGAATCTCAAATTTTCTGCAACGTCGGCCGGCTGTGAAGAAAAATGTATATTATGTTAATATCGGACGAGTTTTTCGCTTCCGCTAATTTTTAGAAGTTAATATCGCCACGTAACGGCGTCGTTGGCTGCATCGGCCGCTGCGGTTGTTGAACTGTAAATGCAGATTAATTCAAAGGAAGGCGGACATGAAATCGGGATCACCTCTTACAAATTAAAAGTGAACAATAATATTAAATGACTATATTATCTGCTTAATTAGTACAAATATGCTTACATATGCCAGCACTCGCAAGATGTCCGTCTACGCGCAACCAAGACAAGAGAAGAACTGAAGACGACTAAAAAATTAACAAAAGAGCGTATCTTGTCGTCTCTTTAGATCATTTGGTTATATTTCTTTGCCCTGAAACTTACACAGAGAAATTATTATAATACGAATACAAGAGAAAAATGTATATTATTCAATTTTTAAAGGTCTTTTCTTTATAAACACTGTCTTTTCTTATTATTTCCCTGGGGACGTTATACCGTCGGGCAGGCCGTTCGCCGGGCGCCTTTCTTTCAATTTGACGCCACTTCAGCGACCTGCAGTCGATGAGGATGATATTATGATGACGATGACAGCACAACACACAGTCCCTCGGAGGTGAAAATTCCCCGACCCAGTCGGGAATCGAACCCGGGCCCAGAGGAGAGACAATCCGTCACGCTGACCATTCAGCTACCGGGGGCGGACAAGTAAAAGTAGGAAGTCCGGATAAACAGGAGCCTTCGATATCACCTGCAATATCATACAAAGCGAAACAACAAGAAAAACAGAACATAATTGTTGCAAACATACGTGTACACACACACACACATACACATACACACACACACACACACACACACACACACACACACACACACACAAGAGAGTGTTTCACAATTCACGTTACATACTTCTAGTGATTGTAGAGGAGAGTTAGTAAATCAAGTTTTGCATTGGATCTCATGTACGGAAACGTCATCCAACGGCGCTAGGGAGCACCAAAGTTGTCAGTGGCAGCGCCTCTAAATGTCTGTATGTACAGGGTGATTCCATGATGATATTACAAGCTTTCAAGGATGATGGAGAAGGAAACATGTATTAATTTGAGATCAGTGTCCCTGTACCGGAGAGTAACGAGTCGGAAGCTATAAGCGAAAACCTCTGACTTTGAAATACACTGCTGTCCAAAATTAAAGCAACAAACCGCTGTTTCTCCGTCAAGTGTCTCATTCACGATATAATCATACAAACTGTCTACATATGTTCGTACAATCGTGTTCTGCACGGAAGATGGCATTCTGGTCCATGAGCCGCGCAGGATAGCCGCCCTGGATAGCTGCGCGGTTTAGGGCGCCTTGTCACGGTTCGCGCAGCTCCACCCGTCTGAGGTTCGAGTCCTCCCTCGCGCAAGGGTGTGTGTATGTTGTTCTTAGCGTTAAGTTAGTTTAAGTTAGATTAAGTAGTGTCTAAGCCTAGGGACCGATGACCTCAGCATTTTGGTTCTATACGAACTTATCACAAATTTCCAAATTTCTGGTCAACGGGTAACGACGCCAACGATGACGTGTGTTTGTTGGGTTTTCCCACATCCAAAATCGCTGTCTACAGTCACAGACGGTGCAGTATGGCCAGAGAAGATGCCTATCAGACTCTCTGTGGTGGAAGGTCTTAGGAACAATGGAAGCAGGACAATCACAAACTGACTTCGTCCGATGGCTTAATGTGAATCGTTCTATTGTTTCTCGGGAAAGGCGACAGTTTATAGAGAACGGAATGTATCCCAAAGACAAGGGCAGGGCCGACCACGAGCGAAATCAGAAAGAGAAGACGTTTATTTGACAGTAAGGGCACGACAGTACCGCCTTAGTACTGCATGGCAACTGGCATCTGACTTCGCAGTATCCACTGGACGTGTTGTATCGAGACAAACGGTGTAACAGAAGGCTACAGCAGAGTGGCCTTTATTATTGGAAATCTGTTGTCTGTTTACCTCTGGCGTGTCTTCACAGAAGGGAACATCTAGAGTGGAACAGTCGACATGCCACCTGGGCGGTCGAAACGTGAGCCAGTTTTCTTTCCGTAGATAAGTTCCGATTTCTTCTGGAGAGTGATTCTCGACGGGTTCGCATCTGTACGGCACGTGGAACACGATTTCGGGACCCAAACATTGTGCAAAGAGACGGATATCGAGGAAGATCCCTAATGGTGTGGGCAGAGATTATATTGACCATTCGAACACCTCTTCATGATATTTTCAACATTCCGCGGCCCTGTCAGCAACTGCATAAATATTAATTTCACCAGTACAATTTTATGAAGAGGCTAATTTTAAATAAACAACAGCGTCAGTTGCAAAGTTTACCT
Source organism: Schistocerca gregaria (assembly GCF_023897955.1). Taxonomy (NCBI): domain Eukaryota; kingdom Metazoa; phylum Arthropoda; class Insecta; order Orthoptera; family Acrididae; genus Schistocerca; species Schistocerca gregaria. Next base: position 95,319,244 of record NC_064924.1, read on the forward strand.
AAATTTACCTAGGTTTCAGTTGGGATAATCCAACCTTTTTCAGAATAAAGGGAACTACGATTTGTCCATAATGTTTTTAGTTTTTGACGTTGTCCATTATGGACAAATCGTACTTCCCTTTATTCTGAAGACGGTTGGGTTATCTCAACTGAAAGCTAGATAAATCTGAGTAAACATTGCAACTGAGGCTCTTGTTAATTTAAAATTAACCTCTTCATGAAATTGTACTGGTTAATCGGCAAATTTTCACTGCTGTCAGAAATCGTGACGAGATCTTGGGACCTCATGTGCAGTTGTTGTGAGGTGCTGTGGACCTAGACTTAGTATTCATGGACGATAATGCTCGATTAATTGATTGATTTGGGGGAGGAGACCATACAGCGAGATCATAGGTCCCGTCGGATTAGGTGAGGATGGAGAAGGAAATCTCCCGTGCCCTTTCAAGCAAACCATCCCGACAGTTACCCGAAGCGAGTTAGGGAAATCAGGGAAAAGTTAAGTCAGGATGGCCGGACGCAGGTTTGATCCGTCGTCCTCCCAAATGCGAGTCCAGTGTTCTAGCCACTGCGCCACCTCGCTCGGTCGATAATGCTCGACCTCATAAGGCTGATCTTTTCTTGGAAGATATTGCACGCATGGCGCGGCCTACTCGCTCTCCCGATTTTAATTCCATGGAGAATGTCTGGGATGCACTAGGGAGACGAGTTGCATTGCGTCAGCATCCACCAACCAATCTCCAAGACTTGCGAGCAGCTCTGCAGAAAGAATGGGCGTTATTGCCTCAACATGAGATTGATGACGCCATTCACAGCATACCCCGTCGTTTGTCAGGCCTTTACTGCAACCAGAAGTGGTCACGCTCCGTACTGAGCACATTAACCAGTTGTCAGAATGTACGAGCAAACCAATTAAGTTGAAAAAACGCGGAACATTTTTGCTTGCTGTTATGCACGTTGCAGTTATTTACTTTCTGTTTTCTTTACACTGTTTCTACTTCACTATCAACTGTTTACATTGTTTTGCGGTAAAATAAACACAACCTTTCAAAATTTCCGTTTATTGCTTTAATTTTAGACACCAGCGTACATGTACCGGTACTGTTGTTGCTAAGTATGTAGGGTGCCCAACTTTCATAGTTGGTAGTGTGGACCAAAACAAGAAAAAATTCAAGCAAACATGGGCTCTAAAATGCATACCTGAGGAACTTTGAGCAATTGTTCATGTTCGCTTCTGTAAAACACGCCTCAATTGAAAAAGCGCTCGTAGCTCTTAAGATTTTAGGTCTCAAGTTTACTAGACATTTTTCTTGTTTTGGTCCATATTACCCCTTCTGACGGTTACCTACCCTACAATCTTAGCAACAGCAATGCCGGTACCTGTATTTCATGGTCAGAGGAATCAGAACGGTTTTCGCTTATAACTTCGACTCTATTGTTTCGAGAAAAGGGCCCTTACCTCAAATTTGTACATTTATCCTTCTCCACCATCCTTGAGGTTTGTAACGAGTCCCATCTACAATCTCTAGAAGTGCGTAAAATGAATTGTGAAATGTTAGGACTACAGGTACAGATATTGTAATCATACCCACTTCATTGTGTTCGTTGTGTTTTCTGTGTCTGACGGTCTTCCCAAAACCCGACACATAATTTACTACCTGACGTTTTCTGCACAGTCATAACTGCTCCTGCCTGTATAAACATTTTGCGTCAATCTTTATAAACATTTTGCAAGCAGGCGTCCAAACTTTAATACCCGACCTGCTGCGCAGGGGAAAATAAACATTAATGACTTACTTGTGCCTTGCGTACTCTGATGTACTAGACAACATAAAAACGTACTACTCGTAATATGTGTAATCATTAGTCTGCAAATGAAGTAAATACTGATATAATGTTCAGTAAGCGTCATTAGTCACCAATAAAAATATCTGCATTTATAACCCTAACCACCAGTATACACAGGGTGATCAGAACAGTCTGGAAAGCTTAAAAGGGTGTAGCAGGCTAGGTTGTGCTCAGAAATAGCTGTTGAGGAAAAAAATCGATGTGTCACGCCGTTTCCGATTTAAGCAGCATCACGTCGCATGCGCAAATTCCAGTGCTTGCATCAGCTTAAATACGGTAATGCACAGACGTCTGTGGATCCGTGAGTTACCACTTGTTAAAACTCTCATCATCAGTTACTGTGTGCCTTCCTCGGAGGTGATAAATTTCAAGGGGGAGAGCAGAAGCTACGGTGTCAGGAAACCAAATGAAGAACACGCCTGGCGATACTGCCTCGCACAGGCTGCGTGAATTTGCGGGCGCAACAACCGATTAGCTAACTTCATTGCTAACTGAGTCGGAAACGGCGCAACTTATCGAATTTTGTCTTACAGTTATTTCTGAGCACGAACTACCCTGCAACAGCCTTACAAGTTTTTCAGACTGATTCTTACTACCCATTCTATACATGCACGAATCAAGTAACTAAAGCGTGACCTGGAAGCCAAAAGACAGTACCATTACACATAGCGAAAAGTCGGGAGAATTAACGAAACGCGGTATCGAAAACATCAATTGACCTACATAGTTCGACTTCAATTCCTGACACCAATAAAATAGCCAAAAAACGATGGTTATATAAAAATAGGTGTCAATACACCTAGTCAAAAGTAGGGGCAATCAATGAAAAGCAGTATCGAAACAAAACAAAGTATTAATAAACTAACATCACTATAACGTACAAACTGAGACCCTACCTCTCAAAGCATGTAACACACCTGGAAAGAGCTCTATATTCGAAAGGATCAAGTATTCGTCAATAGTTCCAAGTTCATGTTAATTGTAATAACTGTTTTCGTTCGTTACTATGGCAGCCAGAGACAATGTTTAATCTGGGGCTGATGAATGACGTCGTCGGCTAACACAGTAGTACGTAACGGTTCAAAGCTGCCGGGAGGTATCGAAAGCTCAAGTTGGAGTAATGAGAGCGTGCAGTGCTTAGTAGTATCGCTTTTCACACACTCTCTCTCTGCGATTTGCGGATAGTTCCTGAGAAGAACGGCGGTCGGTTACCCACTGTGTGAGCCAGGGTATCTATAATTTTAACATCAAAGTCATTACGCTAGATACGAGTTGGAGGAAGTGCGGTGCGTCTCAAAAGTCGCCGTACGCTCTTGACTTGGAACAACTTCGAAAATATGAAATTGTTGTATTGCTGCTCGTACTATGAAGCTGACGAAAAGTATTTTTGACAGTCTGTATAGTTACAGTTGTGCAGTCATGGGTGATGCGAGCGGAAAAAAGTTACTCTGATAAGGAGCAATTAGTAACGTTTATGTTTGTGTATGAACGTCCACAGACAGGGCAAAAGTTGAGAGACTTAATGAGTGCGTTTGGAGATAGCCCTACCTAGTATAGCAACCTTGATAGACTGGGAGCAACGTGGTTTTGTTTCAGGCATTGTCAAAGGCAGGCCCCGCAATGAACGTGAGAAGATGAGTGACGGGACGTGGACTGCAGTCGCTTGATCTACTGAGCAGTCCCCAAAGAAATGTTCGCGGAACAGTAGCCCAACTTCAAGTGTCGCGGTCAGCAATGCATGACTACATTAAAATATTTGAAAATGAAGGGTTTTAGACCGATGTTTGTGAGCAAACTATCTGGCAATGATATGGAGCAGTGAGCTGCACCCTTCCGTGGTTTGTAGACACAATTACCAAACGTCATGTCTCACTCAGGAGTGTTATTTTATTAAGAGTATGCGATACATCGCAGTTGACACAAGTGGAATGCGGTATTCTGATCTACGTAAAATCTGCATTATATGACAGAGTTGGAAAGGAATCTGCCTCGCCGGCCAGTGTGGCCGAGCGGTTCTAGGCGTTACAGTCTGGAACCGCGAGACCGCTGCGGTCGCAGGTTCGAATCCTGCCTCGGTCATGGATGGGTGTGATGTCTTTAGGTTAGTTAGGTTTAAGTAGTTCTACGTTCTAGGGGACTGATGACCTTAGAAGTTAAGTCTCATAGTGCTCAGAGCCATTTTGAATCTGCCTCGTGTTTATGATAAGCGCTGAGAGATCATCACGATAGCTGTTCGGACAGTTTTTATTTGAAGGACAATTTTTTGTGTGAAGGGTACCTAAATGGGACTTCTTATGTCAACATGTTGCAAACAGGGTTACATCAACTTGAAGACATGAGGAATCTTGGATCACGTGCAGTGACAATAGGACCGAGCTCCAGAGTACTTTGCTATTCAGTTGCATGAGTTGATTGATGAACAATCTCCAGAGTGCTTGGTCCGCATGTAATGTTGTTGCACTAATTTATTCTGAAAGCGGCGCTGATATTCAAGACCATAAAAGTGTGTTAAATGCTGTGAGCTATCTGAGGAAGTTACCCTAGCATTACTGCACAACTGTTTCACCGGGTATCCAGTTTAGCTTACCAAATTCCCTACCAGACTAACATTAATTATAATCTTTTAGTACTTATCTTAGGATATATATATATATATATAAAGACAATTTAAATAAAAAGAAATAAATCAATTTATATTTGGACATTTATTTTAACATTGTTCATTGTTCTGTTAACATTTCAGCACATCAAACTTGATTCATAACTAAATTGGTGTCTTATTTAGGATTGTGAAAACGTGAGTTTTTAATCTTACGGAAACCATCAAATAGGGAGCCAAGATTGGGAGACTACATACAACACTGCATTCATAAAATAACACACGAAGAACGTTGAAACATATCCAAGAGGGAATCAACCACAACCAACCGATTCAATTTTCACCCAAAGAAGTTACGTTCGTAGCGCAATCCTGTCCGTCATGAAATTACCACACACTGGTATACTAAATTCATACTAACTCTCTGTGAAATCTTCCCGAAAAGAATAGGTGAGGGCTACTTTAATGCTTACACCACATGCTTCACGTGGTCAACTTGGTTTACACAAAGAGTGTAACTCCACAATAATTTTGATAATTAAAATAAATTACATCGGAACGCAATTTACAAAAGAAAAACCTCGAACTGGTTACTATCGTCTTACTATTAACCTGATGGGTCAAACAATTATATAAGCACGTGGTACTGGTCTCACAAAGTACACCCCACGTGGGTTGAACATAAAGAAAAGTTGCTATATTGAAAAATACTGTCAAGACGAGATGTTATAAACTCGCGCACATTCCAATTTAAGATTCATGATCTTAGTTAGAGTTACTGATCAACACGTGGTTCCACTTTACTCACAAAGTAGTGACAAAGCAACTACCGGAAGATATTCTGAACTTCACACTCGAATTACACTGCGACGCAATTTAAGATAACATTAGATATTTTAGAGCTAAACCTGAAATAATGCTGATTAAATTTTCAGTTAGTCTGCACTTAAGAAATCCATTGTCCTACGGAGTTAGCAGACATGCGCTTAGCTGGAGATCTTACCACTTCAGACGCTCACCGCGGACAGACTGACCCAGGCCCCTACAGAGCGTGCTTAACAAACGGAAGTGACCAGCGAGGCAGCTTCCTATACCAACATGACAAGGGGCGGACAGGAGCATACTATGAATAGAAACCTCTCTGCTTTTAGAAAGCGTAGCTACATGTTCCGACGTTGGTCCTACTGTTCTCTAGCAGACAGGCTTGTCTGCTACCATCAAGCATGCAACTAGAAATACATTTGCTCATTCATCCTCTCACACAGAAGGGAAGGGGGATGACAGTATCTTACCATACACAGTATATAAAAGAAAACGGATGTAGGTTCCGTATGAGACTGTGTGACATGAATTACATATAAACTGTGTTTTAAAGTGTAGTAGTGTGACAGATCGTTCTTGTTTATGTGTAAAAGTAACACGTTTCACTGCTCAGTCTCCTCCCAGATAGTTAGAAACACCACAGTAAATTTAGAAGAGGAATTTATGCCGTAAATGACAGCAGATTTAAGAAATTAACATGAAAGGAATCCAACAGAGACCTTTCACCCATTGAAATGAACACCATGAAGTCCGGACCTCGCCACTTAATGCAGTTCATTATGGGGATTGATCAAGCCCAGTGTGGCTTAACGTCAGTACAAGACTAATGAGATATTGCGCCTAAGTGTTGAAGAAGCCTTTCGAGGCATAGCTCCTAAGATGCTCGGCCAGGTGTCAAGCCGTACGTGGAGATGGGCAGGTGTCTGTGAATAGTACGTGATTTCTCGGACGCTGTGTAGAAAGTCTGCTTTATCGTCTTGGAAAATGGGGTCTCTTAATTTCATGAACAATGTTGTTCGCGATGCAGTCATCTCTCTTGTAACGTCTCCTGAACCAGTAGTTGAGAATTGTTCGCGCTGCTCTTCTGTGAATTTTTTTATCTCCTCTACTAATCCAAATCTGTACCGGTGTCAGACCAACGAACAATGCTCAAAACTAGTCGAACAGGGGTTTTGTGAAAGGAAGCAAGGCTAACGTTTAACGTCCCGTCGACAAGATCATTAGAAACGAGAGGGTTTTGTAAGTGGCCTAATTCGAGCGCGAATGACACGTCCTTAAGCATTCTTCCACCAAATACTAGTGTATTTAAATTTATCCGTGCTGTGGAATTCGTTCAGGTCAGCAACTGTATTATAAATCAATATAAATAGAATGTAAATGTTCGTTTCTTCGAAATCCCAAATCTACGAAAGTTCTTCTCAGATTGCTTTGAAATTTTGACACAGCATTAGATTCGAATATACTTACTGGAACGCCGTCAGGTATATGCGTAATCTGTTTGTAATAAAAGGGTACAGGGTATAAAAATGTAAATTTTGGTTTGTTCAAAATCTTTAATCTCCTAAAGTTCTTGACCGATTGCTTTGAAATTCTGACACAACGTTCTAGTGGTATACGCGCTTGTTTCTATTTCCTCACTTTTTAAATTATGTAATACATAATTTTTTATGAATTTAATAGTGGAATAAGGTTATAAAATGCACGATAGTTATTAGCAAAAAGGAATGTTGTATTTATGGCTTATTGATTTATGATAAGAATATTACAACATAGTCTGAAGTTGCAATAGCAATAAACAAGGCTCGAGGTCAGTAAGAGGGAGGAAGGGGGATAAAGGGATAGAGGGAAATGGACATAAAAAACTGGAAGGAGAAGACAGACAGAGAGAAGGGGCAGGAGGAATGGAGAGAGGTGGGATAAGATGGACAGAGAAAGGCGGGAGGAGGTGACGGACTGGTAGAGAAGGAGAGGGGGCAGCAGGAGATGGGGAGAGAAGGGGGTGGGGGAGAAGATGAACAGAGAGAGCAGGAGGAGAAGATGGGCAAAGAAAGGGGAAGGGGAGGTGGAAAGACAGGGGAGAGAAGGAGATTACGTAGTGTATCCAATTCCCATACATACTAGAAATGTGTGCTTTCGATTTTCTTCCTTTTCCATTTAAGCAGCCTCAGGTACAACAAAGTGTGGCCCGGTACAGCTAGTTATAAATATTATATCATGGCACATATTAAAGAGTATGATTACTTGGTGTTACCTGATTTTTCGGTTATGTTGTTTGGATAAACAAGAAATACAAAATATTAATACTGAATAATTTAATATGCGCTATGACATACATCCACATATACAGAAAAATATTGTTTTTAGTATCTTAGCAACTGAAATAAGATCTTAGTAGTTAAAGAGTCTGTGGAATTTAAGCATATGAATGTGAAAGCTTTAAGTGATGGTTTATTTATTATTACTGTTCTCCATGTCGCAAGCAAATAAATTTCGAGTAAAATTTCAGTAAAGGCACGAATGAAATGACATAAATATACAACTGTCTTAGGATCCACACTATCGCATTGAACAAATAATCCTTACCAAACTTCAAGTTAACGTACATGTAACTGTAATGCAACTGGTGATAGCAGCACACTGCTAAAACGCGTCTTGCTAATAAATGAATTGAAATGAGCGTGTGGCATTGTTGGCTGGGAGACCCCATCCGGGGGAATTGGGCCGCCCAGTGCGTCGTATTTCAGTCGACGCCACATTGAGCGACTTGCGTGCCGGTGACGAAGATAAACTAATGATGAAGACAACACAACGCCCAGTCAACGAGCGGAGAAAATCTTCAGCCCGGCCGGGAATCGAACCAGGGCCCGCTGCATGGGAGGCAAGCACATTACGACTCAGCTATGCAGGCGGACTTGCGGATAAATATCAATAAGTGACTGAAGCAAAGAAAATTATTTCATGAAACTACGAGTGTGGCCTTAGTTCTATTCGCTACTAGACTTGTTTGGTCGTTCCACATTGTATGACTTTGATCAGAAACTTGTAGGCACCTGTGATTCATGCCGGCTACTCTTCCTATTTTTGCTAGCCTTCAGCCATTGTTTTCAGATGGTAGGCATGTTAATCTGGAGTTGGCAGTGATAGTGGTAGAAGTAGCAGGATGCTCTTGCTTCCTTTTGAAACGTCCCCTTAGAACACTTATACATGACTGTGCTTAAACTGACACACAATATTTTTAGCGCAACGCAGTCTGACTTTCAATAATCCCTACAAAAGAATGGCCCTGACTAACATTAACCTATACCTTTCACATATCACTTACCTCACCAAAAATCTTCGTTACTCGAACTGCTGCAATACAGCGAGCACCACCACTGCCAGCTAAATAAAAGATTCAAGCTACGGAAGGCACTAACTACTGATAGGGATAATTAGCAAATAAAAGATTTTAATAGAGAACAAACAATAGTGTTCAAAAGTCATAATGAATATAGCAGTTCATGACACCCAGTCTTACAAATTTCAAAACTCCGCCATCTCTCTCCCCACATCCACCACTGCTGGCGGCTCACCTCCAACTGCGCAATGCTACGCGCTGTTACAAATTGTTTTGGGAACTGGCCAATACAGATTTGACCAAATTATTCATAATTACAGTAAGAAAGATATCAAATGCACACATTTATTGATAAAATGTTGGTCAAAAGCTAAAATTTTCTCACAGTCCATAAAGACAGTCCTGATCATTCATCACAGTAAAATTGCAGTGTTTTTCTCAAAGTCTGAGCAGTAAAAAGAAAATGCACACGGAAGTATTGCAGCCTTGAAGAAGTAGTGTTGTCCTTCCAACGGAAAGACAGTGCTGACTCTTGACATGCACACAGGTAATGGTCCACAACAGAGCAAACCCACAGCAGAATCAGTCGAAGTTTTGAAGAATATTGGTAGGTAGGTCGTCACAGAGTAGACCCACTGTAGTCCTGGTAGACATTACGGTATTGGTGGGCCACCAGAGTTGCAGACCCACTGCAGTCCTTGTAGAAATAATGGTATTGGTGGGTCATCAAAGATGCGGACCCACTGTAGTCCTTGTAGAGATGGCCAGCAGCCATCTGTTGTAACTGTGCAGGTGCGCAACCACCATCGAAGTCTTGCGGACAATGTAGCAAGTCCATAAACCACCACTTGTACATTCACAAAGTTTTTGGAATTGTCCTTAGAACCAGCAATTCTGTTAAACAGTCCCTTGCTCAATTATCAACACACATGCAAACACTATCGGTCCCTACTTCTCACATATTGTCCATACACTATGAGCAACAGAAATGTGTGCAGTGAAATGTAACTTACAAGTTACTTAATTTGATGAACTGGTCTCAATTACAATTTTATAAGATAAGAATATAATAATAAAGGTACAAAATACATCATTAAAGAACATAACAATACAGATAACATTTGTAGTAATAGGGACTTTACAAAAGAATAGAAATAAACATATACAGCAATGTTACAGTAGATATGACATAATTAAATCCATAAAAGGTCTGAATAGCTTTCGAAACATCAACTTCACACGTGAGCATTAAAACAAAACAGAACAAATAAAGTCTAAACATCTTTACAAAGTAAATAACATAGTATTAGAAAAATTCTACAACATAAATCTTATTAGCTAAACACATGTTGTTGTTGTTGTTGTGATCTTCAGTCCTGAGACTGGTTTGATGCACCTCTCCATGCTACTCTATCTTGTGCAAGCTTCTTAATCTCCCAGTACCTATTGCAACCTACATCTTTCTGAATCTGCTTAGTGTAGTCATCTCTTGGTGTCCCTCTACGATTTTTACCCTCCACACTGCCCTCTAATACTAAATTGGTGATCCCTTGATGCCTCAGAACATGTCCTACAAAACTGATCCCTTCTTCTGGTCAAGTTGTGCCACAAACTTCTCTTCTCCCCAATCCTATTCAATACTTCCTCATTAGTTATGTGATCTACCCATCTAATCTTCAGCATTCTTCTGTAGCACCACATTTCGAAAGCTTCTATTCTCTTCTTGTCCAAACTAGTTATCGTCCATGTTTCACTTCCATACATGGCTACACACCATACAAATACTTTCAGAAATGACTTCCTGACACTTAAATCTATACTCGATGTTAACAAATTTCTCTTCTTCAGAAACAATTTCCTTGCCATTGCCAGTCTACATTTTATATCCTCTCTACTTCGACCATCATCAGTTATTTTGCTCCCCAAATAGCAAAACTCCTTTACTACTTTAAGAGTGTCATTTCCTAATCTAATTCCCTCAGCATCACCCGAATGGAAAAACTAGTAGAGGCCGACCTCGGGGAAGATCAGTTTGGATACCGTAGAAATGTTGGAACATGTGAGGCAATACTGTCCCTACGACTTATCTTAGAAGCTAGATTAAGGAAGTGCAAACCTACGTTTCTAGCATTTGTAGAATTAGAGAAAGCTTTTGAGAATGTTGATTGGAATACTCTCTTTCAAATTCTGAAGGTAGCAGGGGTAAAATACAGGGAGCAAAAGGCTATCTATAATTTGTACAGGAACCAGATGGCAGCCATAAGAGTCGAGGGACATGAAAGGGAAGCAGTGATTTGGAAGGGAGTGAGACAGGGTTGTAGTCTCTCCCCATGTTATTCAATCTGTATATTGAGCAAGCAGTGAAGGAAACAAAAGAAAATTTCGGAGTAGGTATTAAAATCCATGGAGAAGAAATAAAAATGTTGAGGTTCGCCGATGACATCATAATTCTGTCAGAGACAGCAAAGGACTTGGAAGAGCAGTTGAACGGAATGGATAGTGTCTTGAAAGGAGGATATAAGATGAACACCAACAAAAGCAAAACGAGGAATGTAGCTAAACACATAAAGACAGGAAAAGACAAATACACAAACGTACATAAACACATAGTGGAATAATACAAAACGAAAGACAGTGTTCGTTATCAGTGTAACATTTGGTACTGCAGTCCAACTCAAAACTTCATTCTGTAGATCTTTCCTCTTATTTCAACATTTGTTTCCACCACAAAAATCCTATCCAAGCATGCTTTCTGTATTCTGTTCACATCCTCTTTCACAAATAGTTTTTCTTCAGTGTACCCTACTTTCTTTGGCCAGACCATTTTCTTATAGCTTCTCAATGCATTTCTTCCAATTCTTCACAACTCATTCTCTTATACAGTCTACCCCCTCATGTTGTTGTTGTTGTGGTCTTCAGTCCTCAGACTGGTTTGATGCAGCTCTCCATGCTACTCTATCCTGTGCAAGCTGCTTCATCTCCCAGTACCTACTGCAACCTACATCCTTCTGAATCTGCTTAGTGTACTCATCTCTCGGTCTCCCTCTACGATTTTTACCCTCCACACTGCCCTCCAATGCTAAATTTGTGATCCCTTGATGCCTCAAAACATGTCCTACCAACCGATCCCTTCTTCTAGTCAAGTTGTGCCACAAACTTCTCTTCTCCCCAATCCTATTCAATACCTCCTCATTAGTTACGTGATCTATCCACCTTATCTTCAGTATTCTTCTGTAGCACCACATTTCGAAAGCTTCTATTCTCTTCTTGTCCAAACTAGTTATCGTCCATGTTTCACTTCCATACATGGCTACACTCCAAACAAATATTTTCAGAAATGACTTCCTGACACTTAAATCTATATTCGATGTTAACAAATTTCTCTTCTTCAGAAACGCTTTCCTTGCCATTGCCAGTCTACATTTTATATCCTCTCTACTTCGACCATCATCAGTTATTTTGCTCCCCAAATAGCAAAACTCCTTTACTACTTTAAGTGTCTCATTTCCTAATCTAATTCCCTCAGCATCACCCGATTTAATTGGACTACATTCCATTATCCTCGTTTTGCTTTTGTTAATGTTCATCTTATATCCTCCTTTCAAGACACTGTCCATTCCGTTCAACTGCTCTTCCAAGTCCTTTGCCGTCTGTGACAGAATTAGAATGTCATCGGCGAAGCTCAAAGTTTTTACTTCGTCTCCATGAATTTTAATACCTACTCCAAATTTTTCTTTTGTTTCCTTTACTGCTTGCTCAATATACAGATTGAATAACATCGGGGAGAGGCTACAACCCTGTCTCACTCCTTTCCCAACCACTGCTTCCCTTTCATGCCCCTCGACTCTTATGACTGCCATCTGGTTTCTGTACAAATTGTAAATAGCCTTTCGCTCCCTGTATTTTACCCCTGCCACCTTTAGAATTTGAAAAAGAGTATTCCAGTCAACATTGTCAAAAGCTTTCTCTAAGTCTACAAATGCTAGAAACGTAGGTTTGCCTTTTCTTAATCTTTCTTCTAAGATAAGTCGTAAGGTCAGTATTGCCTCACGTGTTCCAACATTTCGACGGAATCCAAACTGATCCTCCCCGAGGTCCGCATCTATCAGTTTTTCCATTCGTCTGTAAAGAATTCGCGTTAGTATTTTGCAGCTGTGACTTATTAAACTGATAGTTCGGTAATTTTCACATCTGTCAGCACCTGCTTTCTTTGGGATTGGAATTATTATATTCTTCTTGAAGTCTGAGGGTATTTCGCCTGTCTCATACATCTTGCTCACCAGCTGGTAGAGTTTTGTCATGACTGGCTCTCCCAAGGCCGTCAGTAGTTCTAATGGAATGTTGTCTACTCCGGGGGCCTTGTTCCGACTCAGGTCTTTCATTGCTCTGTCAAACTCTTCACGCAATATCGTATCACCCATTTCGTCTTCATCTACATCCTCTTCCATTTCCATAATATTGTCCTCAAGTACATCACCCTTGTATAAACCTTCTATATACTCCTTCCACCTTTCTGCCTTCCCTTCTTTGCTTAGAACTGGGTTGCCATCTGAGCTCTTGATATTCATACACGTGGTTCTCTTCTCTCCAAAGGTCTCTTTAATTTTCCTGTAGGCAGTATCTATCTTACCCCTAGTGAGATAAGCCTCTACATCCTTACATTTATCCTCTAGCCATCCCTGTTTAGCCATTTTGCACTTCCTCTCGATCTCATTTTTGAGACGTTTGTATTCCTTTTTGCCTGCTTCATTTACTGCATTTTTATATTTTCTCCTTTCATCAATTAAATTCAATATTTCTTCTGTTACCCAAGGATTTCTAGCAGCCCTCGTCTTTTTACCTACTTTATCCTCTGCTGCCTTCACTACTTCATCCCTCAGAGCTACCCATTCTTCTTCTACTGTATTTCTTTCCCCTATTCCTGTCAATTGTTCCCTTATGCTCTCCCTGAAACTCTGTACAACCTCTGGTTCTTTCAGTTTATCCAGGTCCCATCTCCTTAATTTCCCACATTTTTGCAGTTTCTTCAGTTTTAATCTACAGGTCATAACCAATAGATTGTGGTCAGAGTCCACATCTGCCCCTGGAAATGTCTTACAATTTAAAACCTGGTTTCTAAATCTCTGTCTTACCATTATATAATCTATCTGATACCTTTTAGTATCTCCAGGGGTCTTCCACGTATACAACCTTCTTTCATGATTCTTAAACCAAGTGTTACCTATGACCAAGTTGTGCTCTGTACAAAATTCTACTAGGCGGCTTCCTCTTTCATTTCTTAGCCCCAATCCATATTCACCTACTATGTTTCCTTCTCTCCCTTTTCCTACACTCGAATTCCAGTCACCCATTACTATTAAATTTTCGTCTCCCTTCACTATCTGAATAATTTCTTTTATTTCATCGTACATTTCTTCAATTACTTCGTCATCTGCAGAGCTAGTTGGCATATAAACTTGTACTACTGTAGTAGGTGTGGGCTTCGTATCTATCTTGGCCACAATAATGCGTTCACTATGCTGTTTGTAGTAGCTTACCCGCATTCCTATTTTCCTATTCATTATTAAACCTACTCCTGCATTACCCCTATTTGATTTTGTGTTTATAACCCTGTAATCACCTGACCAGAAGTCTTGTTCCTCCTGCCACCGAACTTCACTAATTCCCACTATATCTAACTTTAACCTATCCATTTCCCTTTTTAAATTTTCTAACCTACCTGCCCGATTAAGGGATCTGACATTCCACGCTCCGATCCGTAGAACGCCAGTTTTCTTTCTCCTGATAACGACATCCTCCTGAGTAGTCCCCGCCCGGAGATCCGAATGGGGGACTATTTTACCTCCGGAATATTTTACCCAAGAGGATGCCATCATCATTTAATCATACAGTAAAGCTGCATGTCCTCGGGAAAAATTACGGCTGTAGTTTCCCCTTGCTTTCAGCCGTTCGCAGTACCAGCACAGCAACGCCGTTTTGGTTAAAGTTGCAAGGCCAGATCAGTCAATCATCCAGACTGTTGCCCCTGCAACTACTGAAAAGGCTGCTGCCCCTCTTCAGGAACCACACGTTTGTCTGGCCTCTCAACAGATACCCCTCCGTTGTGGTTGCACCTACGGTACGGCCATCTGTATCGCTGAGGCACGCAAGCCTCCCCACCAACGGCAAGGTCCATGGTTCATGGGGGGGACCCCCTCATAGGCTAACTTAAATCCACTGAGCTCAGATGCATAAACAAAGGGACGAGGCAATGCAGCAGCACAAAACAATTAACACAAACAGCAATGACAAAAAATGCAGAATGGCAAAGCAAGCAGCATAAATTAGCAAAGCAAATGAAATATTACAACTAATATAAGGCAATGCACAGCAAACAAGAAAAATTAATCAGTAGTAATACTAGCTTAACAGAGTCATACAAAGTGAAAGTTAGTAGCACTATACCTGGCAAACAGCGGCAGCAAAAGCTATAACTTATACCTAAACATGACAAAGCTCAAGCAGAAAGAATATGACAGTAAAGATGGCCATGTCTAATACCTATGTCACATCTTAACACTAGAGTGATGCATCACCTTGACGTACTCTAGCAGATAAGTTACCAAACTTTTAAAAAATTATTTTTGCAATTCCTGTGAATGAAAATGTCTATTTTTGCTCTCCTTTCTACGAAAGTACATCATAACATTATTCTTTACTGGATCTGTAGACAGAAAATAGTGATATTAGTACATCTATAAAATTTTATTTTAACCAATGCTGCAGTGCAGCTAGAAGCCAGATATTAAACAAAATGAGTAAATAAATACGTAAAGCAAGCCATATCGCATTTCTCTCAACTAGCAAGACAATAGCCGTGAAATGTTTCTCATCGTTTCTTCTTCTTCTTCTTCTTCTTTCGAATAACCCATTTGGAGGGTACGATGAATCAACTTTGGCTAATCTTCATTGTATTAGATTTCCTCAGTTTCCAAATTTCCTTCATCCTTTTAGAGTGTTGTTGCCTTTCTTCTTGAGTCCACATTCGTCTAGTTATTTTTTTTCTCTACTGAAATTCTGCCTTTTGAACTGACTTTCTGAAATGTGTTCTGTTTTCTATTGTGTCTATTGTAACTCCAGCGTTTTCAATGTCCTTTTCAGTCTCTATGAACAATGCTGGCTTGGATTTGTAGCTATTGAGTAATGTGAATATCCGCTTGGTTAGTCTGTTGTTATCCATTCTGAATATATGTCCAAAAAACTGTAGTCTCCTCTTCCTCATCACATCAGTTAGTTTCTCCATTTTCAGATATAGCTCTCTGTTTGGTCTTAACCTGTATTTAGCATTATCGTTTCTTTTAGCTCCCAGTATTTTCCTTAAAATTCTTCTTTCGACCTTCTCTAGTTTCTCAAGATCTCCATTTCTTGTTAGTTTGAGTGTTTCTGCCGCATAGAGAGCTTCAGATCTGGCCACTGTTTGGCAGTGTCTTAATTTCATGTTGCAGGACAAGGATTTTTTGTTATATTCGTTTTTGGTCATATGAAACACTCTTTCCATTTTGTGCACTCTAGTTTCTATAGCTATCTTTTCTTTGGCATTGTATGTAATCCACTCTCCTAGGTATTTAAAGGAATCTGTTTTGTGTATTGTATTGTTGTCAACTGCAATATTTTGAGGAGCATCACAGATGTTTGTCATAAACTTTGTTTTTTCATAGGATATTTGTAGTCCTACTTTGGCTGCTTGTTTTTGTAGTTCTCTTATTTGTTCTTGGGCATTGTCTAGTGAATCTGTAATCATGCCATGTCATCTGCGAAGGATAAACAGTCGACAGTGATCTTGTTTGGATTTCTCCCTAGTTGAATCCCTTTAGTATTGACGGCCTTCCTCCATTCTCGAACTACCTTCTCCAAGACACAATTGAAAAGTAGAGGTGAGAGACCATCTCCCTGTCGAACACCTGACTTTATTTCAAACAATTTTGAGAGCTCTCCCCTAAATTTTACTTTCGATTTTGTATTTGTCAAAGTACCTTTAATTATTGCAGTTGTTTTAGCATCGAGTCCCAATTCTTTTAAGATATCAAGCAGTGTATTTCTGTCAATAGAATCATAGGCTTTTTTAAATCCACAAAAGTTATTACATATTTTAAGTTCCTGATTTTCCTCATTTCTATTATGTTCTTTAAATTTAGTATTTGTTCTGTACATGACCTTCCCTTCCTAAATCCAGCCTGATACTCTCCTAGCTGTTTGTCAAGTATCTCTTCTGCTCTTTTTAAAAGCGCCTTAGACAAGATCTTATAAGTCACTGGTAAGAGGGAGATTCCCCTATAATTGCTAGGATCTGTTTTCTTCCCTTTTTTATGTAGTGGATGTATTAATGCAGATGTCCAGTCTGGTGGTAATCTGTGTGTTGTCCACATTCTTTTAGTATTTCTGATAGACACTGTATCATGTTGTCACTAGAGTACTTCCATAGTTCAGAAACTATATTATCCTCTCAAGGGGCTTTATTATTTTTAAGCTCTTTTATGATTTCTTTTATTTCTTCTGTAGTTGGCGGCTTGGAGTCTGGTGGTGTTGGGTTTACAATATTGAAATTAAATTTTTCTTTCGGTGGATAACAGTTATGTAGTTCTTCAAAATATTCAGCAAGTATTCTACAGTTCTCTATGCTATTGTATGCAGTTTTCTGCGTTTTTGGGTCCGTGAAAAATAGACTAGGAGGAGAGTATTTCTTTAAGTTGCTTTTGAAAGTTTTGTAAAAGTCCCTAGCATTGTTCTGTTTGAAGTTGGAGTCTATTGATGCTAGTTGGTCTTTTATGTATTGAAATTGGATCTTTTTAAGACCTTTTGAATCTTGCTTCTGGGCTTCTTTTAGGGAGTTCCTATTTTTATCATTTTTGTTTGCATTCCAAATGTTCCAAGCTCGTTATCTTGTTAGGATTAGTTTGTCACACTCATCATTCAACCAGGCATGTTTCCATTTTTTGGTAAGGAGAATGGTTTCTTCTGCTGTCTGTACTATATCTTTTTGAAGTTGTTCCCATGTTTTAGGTGTTTTCTTTTCCAAAAGTGTCCTGAAATTGTGTTCCTTGGTTAATTTCTGAGTGTCAAACTTTTTAGGTTGATATTCCCTCTTTCTCTTACATTTTGGTCTAATTTTGAATTTAACGACAGATAGATAGTGATCTCAATCTAAACTTACACTCTCAGCAACTTTTACATTGAGTACCTTTGATGCAGACAGTCTGCTTATAGCAACATGGTCAAGTTGTTTCTCCCCACAGACTGGATTCGGGGATACCCATGTAGTTTCATTAGGCATTTTAGTAAATATCACAAATTACGAGCTCCACAGTATAATCATATGTTTTCAAGTTTGAGCGTGTCGTATTTGCGATGCTTTCTACAAAGGAATGTCAATGGCCTCTTTTTTTTTTCTTCTCCACCTGTGCCTCTGAAAGGCACACACTAATGGCTTTTTTCCAGGCCTCTGTCGCGCAGCTGGGTGCCCACGACACATTACGTGAAGGTGGTCACTTAACTTTCTTACCGAAATATTTACAACAGTTTTCGCTACAGTGACAGTCTCATATAAAAATATTTCACAGTTCAAGAATTTGCGTTACAAATCTGTAGAAACAAAATCCTATTAATATAACAGTGTCCAAAAAATTTTCGTCGGCATTGTAATACATTCAGGCATTTACATACATTCCATAACTCTAAAAGTACGATTCTTGGTTTCCAACAACTTTCTCCACAAACCAGAGTCCCTAACCACTACTCATTATTCCTTACCTTATTCGTCGACACTTCTTCAATATTTCATCATAACAGATATGTAGCATAATCAGATAACTCATATAGCATCAGCTTATTGATCATAAACATACCACAACTGCATAATACGCATAGTCATCGTAATAATATCATAACACCTCAGTCAACTCTCAAAATCGTCGTAGCTTCCTCCAATAATTTCAAAACCTAAAAATTCTCTGCTTATGTCAAAAGTGTCATCTGCCTCAAACACACTTTAAAAATATGATCCCATACCAAATACATCATTCAAAGCTCTCACAATGGTTCCGAAAAAATATGAACATTTCACAAAGTACAGATAAAATACAATTTCATAAGTGTGAAGTTATCCAACCATGTAATTACGTAAACATCTGTCACTGATGTAGTACAATAAATATTTGTCTCTCTCAGTTAACTGATAAAATAGCTGTGTAATTCTGTGTTAGAGAAATATGGTACTGATGTGTAAAGTTGTATTAGCAAATACCATATTAGCTAGGGCTCCTTGTGCTTGCCATACACATGGTACACAAAGTAAGCGTGTACCCCCCTGAGGATTAATGAATAATACCTTCAGGTGTTGTTCCATTGTGTCTAACTGTTGCTGTGTTTGTCTCTGGTGTTGTTCCATTGTGTCTAACTTTTGGTGATTTTGTTCCATTGTGTCTAACTTTTGAAGCTTGTGCTATGTTCCATTGTGTCTAACTTTTGAAGCTTTTGTCCTATTTGTTGCATTAATTAAAATAACAATTCACTGGTGTCTGAAACATGTTCCTCAGTGATTTTCGGCAGTGAATTTGCACCGGCAACATTCACATTTTGACAAGCGGAAAATGTGTCTTGACTCATTTGAGAAAACGGTGAGAAAGCAAAAACTGAGTCTACAGTATTTGCAATATTGTGTTCTGTCATTCCCGATTCCTGAGGCGAGCTGTTGCCGACCGATCGATCGATAATGCTTCCCTGTTCACTACCTGTTTCACTGTCTACACCATTATTTGACGCCCGCTCCATTTCCCTATGCACAGTTACCAAATTACTACTTTGAATGTCTGTTAATTCATTACACAGTGGTGCTGGTAAGCTACGCTCGCCGTCACTATTATTTCTCAGTTTAATTTGGAGCCTAGTGTTACGTTTTCCACACATCATTATTGTCACAATATTTCACATGATAACACAGAGAAACACAATTTGAAGAGCAAAACAAGAAAACACATTAACATAACATTTAAAATAGTATCTCGTTAATTGCAAGCGCAGCTGCGAAATACTTGGTGCAAATCTACATGCATGCCCCAACTGTTTTACTGTACAAGAATGAAAAACTAAAACTACAAAGGAAATTCTCTCTATGATTACGCACTAGCAATAAACAATAGCTACACTAATTACACAAACTACAAGAACAAAATCAGAAGATTCCAGTGAGGTATCCTCGGCTAAGGGTCGACATATGAAACGTCCCCTTAGAACAATTATACATGACTGTGCTTAAAGTGACACACAATATTTTTAGCGCAACGCAATCTGACTTTCAATTATCCCTACAAAAGAATGGCCCTGACTAACATTAACCTATACCTTTCACATATCACTTACCTCACCAAAAATCTTCGTTACTCGAACTACTGCAATACAGCGAGCGCCACTACTGCCAGCTAAATAAAAGATTCAAACTACGGAAGGCACTAACCACTGATAGGGGTAGTTAGCAAATGAAAGATTTTAATAGAGAACAAACAATAGTGTTCAAAAGTCATAATGAATATAGCAGTTCATGATACCGAGTCTTACAAATTTCAAAACTCCGCCATCTCTCTCGCCACATCCACCACTGCTGGCGGCTCACCTCCAACTGCGCAATGCTACGCGCTGTTAGCATCCAGCTGCCCAACACTACAATGGCAGACAACAATCCAAACTAGCCACAACTGCGCACAGCACAGCCAGTGATTTTTAATACAGAGTGCTATGTTGCGGTACCAATAAGAAAACCTAAACAGCCTACTTACACTTTTTTCTCAGACAGCGTGTTTTTAGCCAAAAGCCAGTTTTTGCGCCTGGCAGTAATCAGCTGTCTCTTCAATCCATTGCAGGTTTCGATGATGTCACATCTCCGGTCGTTACCTCCAGGGAGCCCTGTCGAATTTCACACATTACCCGTCAGGAAATTTCTTTGTCTCGTGGTTAGAAATGGACCTTCAGATTGCCTTGAGGAACGCCGAACTCTATTTTCGCTGCTGATGTTACGAACGAACACTAACTCCTGCTTGCTAGACTTTCCCATCTGCACTCACGAATTTTATATACAGTATCCAACGCTCCCTGAAGAAACACGGCAGCAATCCGAGCTCTGCCGTCTACCGCCTTCCAAATCTCTTGAACAAGCAGAGGAAGATGGAATTTGCACGACAGGTGTCTTAGGGAACCGTATTGATTCCTAAGTAGGAGCTGTTCAGTCTCCAGGAAAGTCATCATACACGAGAACATTGTATTTTCCTAACTCTACACGAAATTCTTCTAAATGACAGAGGCTTAACAGTTTTACAAGTCGGTCGTACAAATCTTCTTATACAACGAAATAACCTATACCCATACCCAGTCAAGTTCCACGCCCCATCAGTAAAACAGAGACTAGTTCATCCGTGCATCATCTTTTGTCTCTCAAGGGCAGTCCGTTAGGTCTGTTTCGAGCGATTTGAGCCGTTTCTCTATCTCGCACTCACTTCTTTCCGTATCTGTGATTTTCGCATCCTTGCGACGGTCGCACGAAGAAATTTTGTTGTGATCTTTGAAGGAGCACTATTTCTGTCTTCAGTTCGTCACCTTCCTTTTGGACGGCGTCTTGGTCGAAGAGTGTTTGGACGAAAGACTTCGTTACATTGCATAATTTTAGGTAGGACTCAAATTTACTAGCGTTTATTGAGAATTCAGCAGTTACGATCCCAATTTATTAACCATTGAATGTTTGCAAAACCGTCGTTACCGTTGTTTTGACAGCGTTCAGCATTTGTTTGTTAATAAGGTTGCGAATCTAGCGTGTCTATGCACGCACTTGCTCACGGGATTTATAATTAATAGTAAGAACTCGTTCTGAAGCAACAGCAACATTGTCAGTGAACGCTGGATAGAAAAATTATATGCACCGCATTCCTACTGATACTCGAACAAAACGGCAGTGTTAGTATGGTTCACAGATCGAGAGCCAGAAACAAGAATATAACAACAAAAGTGATGTAACAGATGTCTTGGCAATGTTATTGAACCAGCTACATGCAACAGCGCTAAAATGTTTTCAATTTTCCAACGTTTTAAGGAAAAGTGAACGGAAATTGTAGGTTTACTGGAAGCACTATTTTTTCTTTCTTTGAAGTGTGTACTATGATTATTGACTATTGTGGAATCAAGCGGTTCTAGGCGCTTCAGTCTGGAACCGCACGACCGCTACGGTCGCAGGTTCGAATCCTGCCTCGGGCATGGACATGTGTGATGTCCTTAAGTTAGTTAGGTTTAAGTAGTTGTAAGTTCTAGGGGAGAGATGAAATCAGATTTTAAGTCCCATAGTGCTCAGAGCCATTTTTTTAAACCAAGTCGATATTTTCAGTGTCAATATATTTTGTGGTTGTGTTTCTAGGAGGCTATACACGAGCACATGAAAACTCTAGATGAGGACAACCCACGAGATTTCATCGACGTCTACTTACGGGAAATGAAGAACTCCGAAGATCCCACGTTCACTGGTTAGTAGAGCAGATGTCTTTTTTCATTTAGGTGCTTTGTCGAATGTTGACGATGTAATGACTTGTACATTGTTAAGCTTAAGGCTATTGGTAGCCAGTAAAGGCATTTCGAGAAAGAAATCAGAGATACAATGCAGAGAACAGGCAGAAGTAGTGGCGTTTTGGTTAACAGAGGTAAACAGTAACAGTAGAGTGCTGTGAATTGCAGACGTTCAGGGTAGCTGTTCCAGGGGAGCAGTTTCATTTCAAGAAAGTTAACACGCTGTTGTAAGGCCTCATAGTAGAAGATAACCACAAAACGGCACGTCTTAGTAGAGCCAGCTAGCTTGATACCTGCACATGAGAAATGCAACGTCACTGGGTTTACACAGGTGAGGGAGGTACCACAGGTGTTCCCACTCACGAGAGGCCTCTTGGCAGGGTCATGTGGCGTAAAACACTTGTTGGCCATAAGAGGATGGGCAGTAACGTCTAGCTTTCAGCTGAACGGTGTTCCTACTAAATTTGGCGCTTGTTAATGTTAAGTCCAGATACATCAAATACCTACTGAGTAGAAGGGGAGTGATCTGAATGTGGTAGGACAGAGGCGCCCTGGAGGTGCAGAGCCACTCATCAGATCGGCTGAAGCTAGTTAAGTGCTGGTGGGTTTGCGGGCCGAATATAGAAAGGGGCAAATAGTGCGCCACCACAGTCCTTTAAAAACCAAAGCTTGGAGTACACTCCGACAAAGCTGTTTTTCTCACTCGGAGTGCTGCTGTCAAAGTTCATACCTCACAATGCGCCGGCTGGTGTGGCCGAGCGGCTCTAGGCGCTTCAGTCTGGAACCGCGCGACCGCTACGGTTGCAGTTTCGAATCCTGCCTCGGGCATGCATGTGTGTGATGTCCTTAGGTTAGTTAGGTTTAAGTAGTTCTAAGTCTAGGGGACTGATGACGTCAGATGTTAAGTCCCATAGTGCTCAGAGCCATTTGAACCATATACAGTATATATACACTCCTGGAAATTGAAATAAGAACACCGTGAATTCATTGTCCCAGGAAGGGCAAACTTTATTGACACATTCCTGGGGTCAGATACATCACATGATCACACTGACAGAACCACAGGCACATAGACACAGGCAACATAGCATGCACAATGTCGGCACTAGTACAGTGTATATCCACCTTTCGCAGCAATGCAGGCTGCTATTCTCCCATGGAGACGATCGTAGAGATGCTGGATGTAGTCCTGTGGAACGGCTTGCCATGCCATTTCCACCTGGCGCCTCAGTTGGACCAGCGTTCGTGCTGGACGTGCAGACCGCGTGAGACGACGCTTCATCCAGTCCCAAACATGCTCAATGAGGGACAGATCCGGAGATCTTGCTGGCCAGGGTAGTTGACTTACACCTACCTTCTAGAGCACGTTGGGTGGCACGGGATACATGCGGACGTGCATTGTCTTGTTGGAACAACAAGTTCCCTTGCCGGTCTAGGAATGGTAGAACGATGGGTTCGATGACGGTTTGGATGTACCGTGCACTATTCAGTCTCCCCTCGACGATCACCAGAGGTGTACGGCCAGTGTAGGAGATCGCTCCCCACACCATGATGTCGGGTGTTGACCCTGTGTGCCTCGGTCATATGCAGTCCTGATTGTGGTGCTCACCTGCACGGCGCCAAACACGCATACGACCATCATTGGCACCAAGGCAGAAGTGACTCTCATCGCTGAAGACGACACGTTTCCATTCGTCCCTCCATTCACGCCTGTCACGATACCACTGGAGGCGGGCTGCACGATGTTGGGGCGTGAGCGGAAGACGGCCTAACGTTGTGCGGGACCGTAGCCCAGCTTCATGGAGACGGTTGCGAATGGTCCTCGCCGATACCCCAGGAGCAACAGTGTCCCTAATTTCCTGGGAAGTGGCGGTGCGGTCCCCTACGGCACTGTGTAGGATCCTACGGTCTTGGCGTGCATCCGTGCGTCGCTGCGGTCCGGTCCCAGGTCGACGGGCACGTGCACCTTCTGCCGACCACTGGCGACAACATCAATATACTGTGGAGACCTCATGCCCCACGTGTTGAGCAATTCGGCCTCCCGCATGCCCACTATACGCCCTCGCTCAAAGTCCGTCAACTGCACATACGGTTCACGTCCACGCTATCGCGGCATGCTACCAGTGTTAAAGACTGCGATGGGGCTCCGTATACCACGGCAAACTGGCTGACACTGACGGCGGCGGTGCACAAATGCTGCGCAGCTAGCGCCATTCGACGGACAACACCGCGGTTCCTGGTGTGTCCGCTGTGCCGTGCGTGTGATCATTGCTTGTACAGCCCTCTCGCAGTGTCCCGAGCAAGTATGGTGGGTCTGACACACCGGTGTCAATGTGTTCTTTTTTCCATTTCCAGGAGTGTATATATCACAGTGCTTCTAGTGCTTGCTATTTCTGTCAGCTCTCACTGCACAAACTCAGACACTCACTTCTGTTGTGCATCCAGTTGCACCCTTTGTTTTGCTTGTTTAGAATTGGCCTTCAATGTAGTCATTAGTCGGATAGTAAATAGTGCTAATCAGACCCCTGGGTATCCTTGAGTCTCCTGCTGTGAGCATCCTATTGAGGCCCAAAATTCTCTCCTCCTGTAAGTGCCCTGTTTGACAGTGATCCTACAGCTTAATTCATGAGGAATGTCACATAATTTGTGACGTGATTCTGCATGTGAAAATAAACCGAAAAAATCATATCCCATTTTTTATTGTTACGGATCTGGGGTGGGTTGAAGACTACACGCATCCATGAATGAATATGATGACAAGTGTGAATATTACTGATCGAAATGCTACGTGGTGGACAGAATAATGCTGGTACATTTGGCTTATCCTTCCTCTAAGAGGTATAGGAGTCCTCAAACACATGGTAGCACTGTTAGGCCCCACTGAGGTAGCAGCTGCACACGTACCCACTGTCATGCTTGGGTCGGGTCAATGACACCATGTGACTGTCGTGACTAAGTGTCCACTGTGTCTGTGAATACCAATATGCTGCATATGTTCACCCATGCAGAATACGAAGACATGTTGTTTGTGTAACGGCATTATGGCAGTACCCGTGCAGCTGAGGCAGAATACCAGAGACATTTCCATGATGTACGAACGTCAGGCTGTCCAGTTAGTTGAGGAAAAGGAATACATTATTGCAATCGCACAGCAGAGTCCCACCACCAGTATATGGTGCATTAGCAGTCAGCTCTGTATACCACAAATGCGAGTGTGGCGTACATTCCGTTCTGAGGTCTTGTACCCATTCCATATGCAGCCAGGGCAACATCTACATCTACATCTACATCTGCATGCAGGTGACTTAGTAAACAGATAACAGCTTTGTGAATGATTGGCTGTACACAGAGAATTCGTGCAATACGCTTAATTTACAGATGAGGCTACATTTACACGCAATGGTATCATGAGCACCTGCGATTCTCGTGAGAACTGACAAGACACTAGGGAAACAAAATTTCAAGTTAGGTGTTCAGTTTACGTCTGGTGTGGTATTATTGATGACCTCGCGACAGGGGCTGTGTTCCTGCTAAATCACATGATAGCGGCAACATAAGCACATTCCCTCATAGAAAACTTACCTGCACCTTTGGATAACGTGATGTTAGAGAAACGGCGGCATATGCACCTGCAACATGATGGATCACCGATTCACTGTACCAGACTAGTATCCCCATATCTGAATAATACATTTCCTCGACGGTGGATTGGCCGTGGCGGACCCATTAACTGCCCTGCCAGATCACCCTGCCTAACCCCGCTAGACTTCTGTTTATGGGGCTGGTTAAAGGGGAACGTGTACACTACTAAGGTGAATGCTCATGAACAACTTGTTGCTCGCACCGCCAACGCTGGTACCCGCATTAGAGCCCGCCGAGGTGATATTCGATTTAGGCTACAACACACCCTCCAACGCTCTGACAAGTGCGTTGAGGTGGTTGGGGAAGTTTTTGAACACCAGTTGTAGGATGGATCAGTCATCTGTCCCATCATTATACTGTCCATCACAGAGCTACACAGCATTTCGGTAAGCAATATTCGCATTTGTCTCAATAATCCTCCATGGATGTGAGTAGTCTTCAGCCCACTCCAGTTCTGCAACCACCTAAAATGTTTATAGGAATTGTTCAGTTTATTGTCACATGTAGAATCATCTCACAAATTATATTCCTGAGTCGCCCTGTATATGGATGGTGTAGGGTTCTCTTCACCGACAAGTGCGGGATTTGTCTGGTGCCTGACGGTCGTCGTAGAAGAGTGTTGAGGTGGCCAGTTGCCAATGCAAGTCACAGGTATACACTGCCACGTTTCGTGTCTCACGGTAATAGCAGAATCTTCTAATGACATAGCTAGGTATATGCCAATTCAGTGGACAATTCTCGAAGTCAAAACATTTCTTGCCACAAGTAACAACTGAAGCCTGAAACGGCGATCTGAAGAGTATACACAATACACATTCACCTATTCTTGAGTATCTACTTTTACCTCAGTTACACATGTGACTTTACGTAGAAAATACTGAGGTGAGAAGAGTATTCAGAAATATATTTCCGATTAAAAAAAGGTATGCATCTCGTAAATGTCGTGCATAAGCTTTTTCCCGCTGTTTATTACTCACAGTGTATTGTTCATGCGTTAATATACAGTTGAATGCATGAAGATCATCACAAGTAGGCTGCTGCGGCCGAAGTTGCACGACGTTGTGTAACAGTGACGGACAGTCCCCAAAGCTGTCGTCATCTGGCGCCTAGACCTTCGTACGGCCCCAACTCCGCGGTCGAGACGCGTGTATCACGTAAGTGGTATTTCATTAATTTCGATTGGCTACTGTTGCAACAGTGTAACGCGAGAATTTTCTCGGCGCAATTGACCACAGTAATTCATTTTAGTGAAATCGCTGACTATATTTGTGGCTGTAACTTGCCAGAATCCACATTCATGTAATGTAGTGCCAACCAATAATAAAAATTATATTTCTTCTACACACGTCAAAAAAAGTTTTGCAACACCCCGGTTCCCAGAGCTCCAGAAGATAGACGCTGACTGTGGATACTGTATCACAGACATAGCCCCTTTGACTGTTCAGAGATGTCACTAAACCCGCCCAAAGATGTAAACAACCAAGCATGAGGAGCACCTATTAGACGGAGGGGGGCCGACAGCCGAAATCAGTTCCAAGTCATTCCACCAGGAAGGAGGTACACGGTTCGTCTGTAGTTCAACCATGCCTAGACGGTCAATACCGCGGTTCGGTCGCGTCCGCATTGTTACTTTGTGCCAGGAAGGGCTCTCAACAACGGCGGTGTCCAGGCGCCTCGGAGTGAACCAAAGCGATGTTGTTCGGACATGGACGAGATACAGGGAGACAGGAACTGTCGATGACATGCGTCGCTCAGGCCGTCCAAGAGCTACTACTGCAATGGATGACCGCTACTTACCGATTATGGCTCGGAGGAACTCTACAGCAACGCCACCATGTTGAGTAATGCTATTCGTGCAGTCACAGGACTCAAAATGTGCGCAATAGGCTGCATGGTGCGCAACTTCACTGCTGACGTCCATGGCGAGGACCATCTTTGCAACCACGACACCATGCAGTGCGGTAGAGATGGGCCCAACACCATGCCAAATGGACTGCTCAGGATTGGCATCATGTTTTCACCGATGAGTGTTGCTTCAACCAGACAATCGTCGGAGACGTGTTTTGGGATGGCATTATGTGGGGCAGACGTACGCCGCTGGTGGTCATGGAAGCCGCCGTAATGGCTGTACGATACGTGAATGCCATCCTCCTACCGATAGTGCAACCATATCGGCAGCGTATTGGCGAGGCATTCGTCTTCGTGGACGACAATTCTCGACCCCATCGTGCACATCTTGTGAGTGACTTCCTTCTGGATAAGGCCATTGCTCGACTAGAGTGGCCAGAATGTTCTCCCGACATGAGCCCTATCGAATATGCCTGGGATAGATTGAAAAGGGGTGTTTATGGACGACGTGACCCACCAATGACTTTGAGGGATCTACGCCGAATCGGCGTTGAGCAGTGGGAAAATATGGACCAACAGTGCGTTGATGAACTTGTGGATAGTATGTCAGGACGAATACAGGCATGCATCAATACAAGAGGACGTGCTACTCGGTATTAGAGATACCGGTGTGTACAGAAATCTGGACCACCACCTCTGAAGGTCTCGTTTTATGGTGGTACAACATGCAATGTGTGGTTTCATGAGCAATAAAAAGGGCGGAAATGATGTTTATCTTGATCTCTATTCCAGTTTTCTATACAGGTTCCGTAACTCTCGGAGCCGAGATGATGCAAAACAATTTTTGATGTGTGTATTTCGCATGGCTGCAAAATAGTATTAAATGCCTGGATAGGCCGCGACAGTAATAAGTAATTCTCTACTTGTTCAGGAATCACAGTAACTTTGGGAGCGCAGGATGTGGACACAAGGCGACATGTGGTTGTTTGTGTTGTTCTGGAAGGCGTGCTCCGATCGCCGAAATGGTGAAGGCAATATTTCGCGTAAAGCTTAAAATCCGGGTTTGAATCCCAGTCCAGCACAAATATTCATATGTTGCCAACCGATTGTTCAGCTGAATTCTAATTGTATTACACTCCGTCTACACGCCACAAGTGGCCCATCGCGACCATCCGACCGCCGTGTCATCCTCAGGGGAGGATGCGGATAGGAGGGGAGTGTGGTCAGCATACCGTTGTCCCGGTCGTTACGATGGTATTCTTGACCAAAGCCGCTATTATTCGGTCGAGTATCCTCAGTTGGAATCACGAGGCTGAGAGCACCCCGAAAAATGGCAACAGCGCATGGTGGCCTGGATGGTCACCCACCACGACCACGCACGACAGCGCTTAACTTCGGTGATCTCACGGGAACCGGTGTATCCACTGCGGCAAGGCCGTTGCCATTATAATTCTATTCGGAATTGCTAGTTCAAATCTTCTATAATATGTGTGTATATGTCTGCTAGTCTTTGCAAACCCATTTTTTTAGATTAGATTAGATACAATTTTTGCACCACAAATCTGTAGTGAGAATTTCCTCCAGTATGTAGAATATGTCACTAAACCAAATCAAATTTTAAAAAAATGCTAACATTCCTTCCATAGGCGCTTCATGAAATAGTCGTCATGCACGTAGGACAAATCTTTTTATTACATTGATAATAACTTACTTGTCAGAAAACATGTAAATGTATACAGGAGTGCGTGTGTGATAATTCTCAAGTTTTGTAGCCAATCATCATAAAACGCAAAATCAGTGGACAACCATTATTTACATCTATTACAGTGCTGCACCGATGATGTGCACAAAATCCGTTTTACATAAAGCTAACAGTATCTGATGTTAATAATGCGTACATCGTAATGAGGTAAGATGAAGTTCGTCACCAATAAATCCTTTAGGCTGCTCTTAAATTGAATTTAATTAGGAGCTAAACTTTTTACGGCTACTAGCAAGTTACTGAAAACGTGTATTCCTGAATACTGGGCAACTATCTACACACATCACACACATCCATGCCCGAGGCAGGATTCGAACCTGCGACCGTAGCGGTCACGCGGTTCGAGGCTGAAGCGCCTAGAACCGCACGGCCACACCGGCCGGCTGCACCTTTCTAGACCAATTAAGCGGCTTCAGATCTTTGTAAAATTTATGTTTACACCGTCCGCTCACATATATGTGACCACCTTATCAACGGACTGAATAACCACGATTTGCAGTGCGGACCACTGCGAGACGTGTAGGAAGAGAGTCAGTGAAGTCCTGGAAGGTGCGACAAGGATGTGGAGCCGTGCCAATTCTAGTGCCGTGTCAAACTGCGCTAGGTTACTCGGCTGAGGATCCATGGCGCGAACAGTCCGATCGAAATGGTGCCAGAGTTCGTCGACTGGGTTTAAAACCGGCGAGTCTGGTGGCCGGAGGAGTACTGTAAAACCTGAGCTGTGTGACACGTTGCATTGTCCTGTCGGTAGATGGCACCGTGCCGAGGAAGAAGAGACTGGATGTAGGGGTGGACATGATCCTCAAGATTAGAAGCATTCTTGTGTTGATCCATTGTTTCTTCGAGAATGACCAGATCGCCTAGGGGGTGCCATGGAAACACATCCCCTCCCATAACGCACTCTCCTCCGGCCTAGACCCTTCCAAAGATTGTTGCAGGTTGTTTGCTTTCTGTACGATGGAGCATAAAACTCGATTCATCTGAAAAGGCCACCTGTGGCCACTCAGTGGACGTCAAGTTACAGTACAGATATGCAAATTACAGCCTTCGTCATGGACCCAGCAGTCAGCATGGGGTGCATGAACCAGGCGCCTTCTGTGCAGGCCCATACACAGCAACGGTCGTTGACGAGACACTGCTGGTAGCCCCTTGGTTCATCTGGACGGTCAGTTGCTCGACAGTTGCACGTCTGTTCGCCCTCGCACATCTCCGCAGCCGTCCTCCACCCCTCATATATAGCCCATCGTGCACTACAGTTGCCTCGTCACTCGTTTTGGCCAGCGCCATTCTGCTATGCACGATATACTTTATCCACGGCGGCACGCGAACAGTTTACAAACTTAGCCGCTTAGGAAATGCTTCCAGCCTCGGCCCGAAAGCCGATGATCATCCGCTTTATTGTCGGCGCTTCAGTCTAGAACCACGCGACTGCTACGGTCACAGATTCCAATCCTGCCTCGGGTATGGATGTGTGTGATGTCCTTAGGTTAGTGAGGTTTAAGTAGTTCTAAGTCTAGGGGACTGATGACCTCAGATGTTAAGTGCCATAGTTCTCAGAGTCATTTGAACCATTTTGATCATCCGCTTTAGGACGTCACGTAAATCGCTCCGTTCCCGCATTACGATAGTGACTACCCTGTTATCTGCGTCCCCCCGACATGTTTTATACACCGTAAACTGCTTATGCTGCCACCTGCCGTCTGTGAATGCTTATACCACTTGGGTGGTGATCATATTAATGTGACTCGACCGTGTGTTTCTAGTACTGACTCCACTGTTGATTTGAAAAGGTAATTTATTATATATGACGAATTTCATTAACAAATAAATAAATTGGGAAGCAGTAGTTAATACTTCTGATATCCTCCTTACTTCGGCCATCATGATAATTTTGTTTCCTAGATAGGACGTCACAACTTCCACCACTGTGTCTACCAAGCAATGAATAATAAAAGTCGAGGAGTTGTAAGCTGGTAACGCGGTGAGCAGGTCCCTGATGTGTTGATGAATTGTGATATGGTCTGTGTTTGAAATTGCAACGTTTATTACATTAAGCACTGATGGCAAGAAATTTTTTGTATTTTATTTGATTACTACTTTCAGTCAAGAATGGTCATTTTCAGATCCGTCTGCGTTAATTAAATGGTAGTGCCGCCTTCGTCGTCATGTAGTTAACTTACTGCTGCGAAGGTCCCTGGTTCAGTTTCCAATTGCCGTTTGCGGTAGAAAACTGTGGACAGGGGCCCGCTCAGTTTCATGAGGCCAAGTGCAAACAAAGCTGTTTGATAAAATGGGCAGCCAGATTACCGCGAAAGCAGACGAAGTGCGGTCAAATTGAAAGGCCTGTCCAGGGTAGGTGTCACAAGATACATATTTACCTAATGAAAGGGTACAAAAAACCTAATTTTTAGCCAACCCTGGCTCATTCATCAAATAAGAGAGCTGATGCATTCTGATGCTCGCTTCTTGATGAGGGTGGCGAGCACATTAACTGCGGTCTCTCTGCAGAAACTTCAACATATTGATGAAATTCCTGCCAGGGCAGTAAATGGGCAAACGATCATAAAACTATGAATAATATCAAATTATGCACAGCGATCTGGTGTTCCTGAAGAATATGACACTAACGAACGCCATATCGAGTGCGCATCAAGCAACAGAAGTGACTCAAGTATGTATTCTGCTACTGTTTCAAACACGAGATTCAGTTTTCAACAAAACTACACAAATGTAAACTAGTCACAGGTAGTACTCTGATGCTTACGGAAAATGGAAATGAGCGTTTGGCGTCATTGGCCGAGAGGCCCCTTACGGGGCAGGTCCTGCCGCCATGCTGCAGGTCTTATTACATTCGACGCCACATCGGGCAACCTGCGCGCCAGATGGAGATGAAATGATGATGAAGACAACACACCACCCAGTCCCTGAGCGGAGAAAATCCCCGACCCGGGAATCGAACCCGGGCCCGTAGGGTGGCAATCTGTCACGCTGACCACTCAGCTATGGGGGCGGACCCTGATACTTATTAATACCGGCGTTGATAAAAGTGATTGCAAAAAAAAAGCGTTTCTGAATGTAGTTTGCTGTGATTCACTACGGAAATTAATGCACCTACACAACACTGTATCTCTTCTCTTCCGATGTACGTCATTCATTAACGGGTTTTCTTCAGCACATTATCCCTAATTTCGTTTGGACTACTGTTGGATACAAGTCAAGACCGACATTATGTTATGATTTTTTTCGAAACGACAATCTTTGGTAAAAGGTTTTCTGTCTACATTAGTTTATAATTGAAATTCGTCCTGTTGAGGATCATAGCCTCAGTCCGCATCACAGAATGAAGACCAACCACCAGCGTTTGCCACGTTGACCTTCTTGAACAACCTGTAAGTGTTTCACTGTATTTCATCGAAATGGTTTCCTCAGAATGATTTAACAATGGCCGGTCAACAACGACCAACTGCAGCTCGACACACCCCAAGCTAGCGGTATTCTGTATTCAAGAAGTCTATGGAGATTTGTCCACATTCAACATTAAGAAACTCTACAGCCACACTGATGGCAGCTCCGGTCCGTCCATGTTGTCGTTGATTACTGGCCGCGAGATCGGCTGGGTCACAACGTGTAATCGACTATTCAAACATTTTCAATTAGCTACTTCAATTTTCAGAATAATGGTGGAGAGCGTCTGTGTGAATATATGGAGATCAAAGGATCAAAATATTATTATCATCATTTTTGTTCTTATGATGAGAAAAGTGATTATAGTTCTCAAAAATACCAAATTTTATTTTGACTCTAGGTGCTAATGTGTCAAGATATTTTTGTTCAGTAATGGCTGAGTCAGTTTACTTGTATCTCGGGACTGTTTTGCCTTTCAGAAGATGGACTTGCGGCTATAATCTTCGACCTCTTTGCTGCTGGATCTGATACAGTTTCCAACACTCTGGCCTTCGCCATAATGTACATGATCCTGTATCCGGAGGTCCAAGAGAAGGTGCACAAGGAGCTGGATACTGTGGTCGGCCATTCTAGAAGAATTTCACTCGAAGACAGGCCACGGTTAGTCAAAGAAGAAAATTAAGGATCTAATCACGTATAATAACGTTTACTTTTCTTCTTTTGGACCAAACTTTTGTTTTCAGGCTGCCGTACTTCGAGGCTGTGATAGCTGAGATTTCCCGCATAAATACCACTGCGCCCATGTGCCCCCCACACGTAGCGCTTAAGGACACCACTCTACACGGGTACAACATACCTAAGGTACGTATTGTAGTGTCCTTGTCGCTACTGTAGTACCTTGTACCATGGAAAGCAAGGGAGGGGACATTATTTTGTGGCCGGTATCCTCTTTCTAAAACACAACTGCATACATGTTTTAGCATGGTTCTTTATTTACTTGAAGACAGACCTTATTTACTTAAACAGATAGCTGCTACTTAACTTTAAAAGCGCCCATGTGTTGTGGTACAAGTTCGTCCATGTTTGCCTCACTGTTGGTGAATTACTCTGATCGCTATACACTCTCGTAACCGGTGATGGAAATGAGCGTTTTGCGTCATTGGCCGGGAGGCCTCTTGCGGGGCAGATCCGGCCGCCGTGGTGCAGGTTTTATTACAGTCGACGCCACATTGGACGGCCTGCGGGTCGGATGGGGATGAAATGATGATGAAGACAACACAACAACCAATCCCTGAGCGGAGAAAATTCCCCGACACAGCCAGGAATCGAACCCGGGCCCGTAAGACGGCAATCCTTCATGCTGACCACTCAGCTATCGGGGCGGACACTCTCGTAGCCGGTGATGTGAACTGACTTAGGCCAACTAGAATAGCTACCGATCTAGTGACTGAGTTAGTGACAGCGACTGAGACTGACCCCTCTTGTCAGCTGCGGCGATCTAAATACACTACTGGCCATTCAGGAATTTTTTGAACAGACCTCGTATGTACGATTTAGTTGTTGTACGGCCCTCTGCCCCTGGTTCATTTGATGTTCTACGAGGGCTGGCTGAGAATTAATGTCTCAGATTTGTTTATGTGAAAACTACTAAAGATTTTTATCTATATGTTTCAAGCCTACATACACTACTATCCATTAAAATTGCTACACCAAGAAGAAATGCAGATGATAAACGGGTATTCATTGGACAAATATATTACACTACAACTGACATGTGATTACATTTTCACGCAATTTGGGTGCATAGATCCTGAGAAATCAGTACCCAGAACAACCACCTCTGGCCGTAATAACGGACTTGATACGACTAGGCTATGAGTCAAACCGAGCTGGGATGGTGTGTACAGGTACAGCTGCCCATGCAGCTTCAACACGATACCACAGTTCATCACGAATAGTGACTGGCGTATTGTGGCGAGCCAGTTGCTCGGCCACCATTAACCAGACGTTTTCAATTGGTGACAGATCTGGAGAATGTGCTGGACAGGGCAGCAGTCGAACATTCGCTGTATCCAGAAAGGCCCGTACAGGATCTGCATCATGCGATCGTGCATTATTCTGCTGAAATGTAGGGTTTCCAGGGATCGAATGAAGGGTAGAGTTACGGGTCGTAACACATCTGAAATGTAACGTCCATTGTTCAAAGTGCCGTCAATGCGAACAAGAGGTGACCGAGACGTGTAACCAATGGTACCCTATACCATCACGCCGGGTGATAAGCTAGTGTGGCGATGACGAATACACGCCTCCAATGTGTGTTCACCGCGATGTCGCCAAACACGGATGCGACCATCATGATGCTGTAATCAGAACCTAGATTCATCCGAAAAAATGACGTTTTCCATTCTTGCACCCAGGTTCGTCGTTGAGTGCACCATCGCAGGCGCTCCTGCCTGTGATGCAGTGACAAGGGTAACCGCAGCTATGATCTTAGAGCTGACAGTCCATGCTGCTGCAAACGTCGTCGAACTGTTCGTGCAGATGGTTGTTGTCTTGCAAACGTTCCCATCTGTTGACTCAGGGATCGAGACGTGGCTGCACGATCAGTTACAGCCATGCGGATAAGATGCCTGTCATCTCGACTGCTAGTGATACGAGGCCGTTGGGATCTAGCACGGCGTTCCGTATTACCCTCCTAGAACCACTGATTCCATATTCTGCTAATAGTCATTCGATCTCGACCAACGCGAGCAGCAATGTCGCGATACGATAAACCGCAAGTCTAGTGCTGTTTGTGTACGAGAAATCGGTTGGAAACTTCCC
The DNA here is from genome assembly GCF_023897955.1 of Schistocerca gregaria. Lineage (NCBI taxonomy): Eukaryota > Metazoa > Arthropoda > Insecta > Orthoptera > Acrididae > Schistocerca > Schistocerca gregaria. Next base: position 95,354,901 of record NC_064924.1, read on the forward strand.
TCATCTCAGCACGTTGTAGGTGTCGCCACCGGCGCCAACCTTGTGTGAATGCTCTCAAAAGCTAATCATTTGCATATCAGAGCAACTTCTTTCTGAGGGTTAAATTTCTAGTCTGTAGCACGTCATCTTGATGGTGTAGCAGTTTTAATGGCCAGTAGTGTACTTTTGGTCGAGACGTCATTGGCGGTACATTGCTTGCGAGTCTGTCTTTGGCCTCTCTCCTGGCAGGTGCGCTTGATCCAGTGTCTAGTATCGATCTTCTTGCTGCATATTTGCCGACCGGTGTGCTGGCGACAGCACATTTACGCAGTTGATGTCCAAAAAGGTGCAGCCACCCTCATTAGGCAATCTTTTGGTAGGGCTTTTCAAAGAATGTTATGTTTTTCAGCCATCATTCTAGTCCACAAAAAGCATCAAAGATTTCTTAAATAAAGACACAGTATTTCATAGACCTAAGGTTATCTTTATCTGATATGAAACTATCGAAATCTTAGGAGTCGTATTTTGCTACACAATTGTAGGAATATCTGTGGAGTGAGCATTGAGATGCGCAGAACAGAATTTCTGATTTCTGTAGCCAACGTAGGCTTCCTTCAAAGTCAAATGGTTATGGTAAGGTGAGAGAATTGCCCTTAAGTGGACTGTAGATTTTGAATGTCATCACCATTACATCGTTAGTACAAACAGATCCCGTTCAATGGTATAATGGATCATGTACACACGATTCATACGGATCGTAACAGTTTGCATTTGATATCTGGAATGAATTTGGCTTAAATATTTCAAGGATAAAAGCTAAGGCGCTTCGCTTGTTTGTAGTAAGTACTAGAACCTAGATACTGCTTTTTCGACTCTGTAAGTGCAGAACAGGGAATCAGTGATAATAAGGCCGTTGCAGCATCCCTGAATATGGAAGTTAATAGGAATATCAAAAAAGGGAGGAAGGAGCTTCACTCCAAGTTTAAACGCAGCCAAAACCTCTAAGACAAACAGAACCTAAACGATGTCAAAGTTAGCGTAAGGAGGGCTATGCGTGAAGCGTTCAGTGAATTCGAAAGTAAAATTCTATGCACCGACTTGACAGAAAATCCTAGGAAGTTCTGGTCTGACGTTAAATCAGTAAGTGGCTCGAAACAGCATATCCAGACACTCCGGGATGATGATAGCTTTGAAACAAAGGATGACACGCGTAAAGCTGAAATACTAAACACCTTTTGCCAAAGCTGTTTCACAGAGGAAGACCGCACTGCAGTTCCTTCTCTAAATCCTCGCACAATCGAAAAAACGACTGACATCGAAATAAGTGTCCAAGGAATAGAAAAGCAACTGAAATCACTCAACAGAAGAAAGTCCACTGGACCTGACGGGATACCAATTCGATTCTACACATAGTACGCGAAAGAACTTGCCCCCCTTCTAACAGCCGTGTACCGCAAGAGGAACGTAAGGTTCCAAATGATTGGAAAAGAGCACAGGTAGTCCCAGTCTTCAAAAAGGGTCGTCGAGCAGATGCGCAAAACTGTAGACCTATATCTCTGACGTCGATCTGTTGTAAAATTTTAGAACATGTTTTTTGCTCGAGTATCATGTCGTTTTTGGAAATCCAGAATCTACTCTGTAGGAATCAACATGGATTCCGGAAACAGCGATCGTGTGAGACCCAACTCGCTTTATTTGTTCATGAGATCCAGAAATTATTAGATACGGGCTCCCAGGTAGATGCTATTTTCCTAGACTTCCGGAAGGCGTTCGATATAGTTCCGCACTGTCGCCTGATAAAAAAAGTAAGAGCCTACGGAATATCAGACCAGCTGTGTGGCTGGATTGAAGAGTTTTTAGCAAACAGAACACAGCATGTTGTTATCAATGGAGGGACGTCTACAGACGTTAAAGTAACCTCTGGCGTGCCACAGGGGAGTGTTATGGGACCATTGCTTTTCACAATATAAATAAATGACCTAGTAGATAGTGTAGGAAGTTGCATGCGGCTTTTCGCAGATGATGCTGTAGTATAGAGAGAAGTTGCAGCATTAGAAAATTGTAGCGAAATGCAGGAAGATCTGCAGCGGATAGGCACTTGGTGTAGGGAGTGGCAACTGACCCTTAACATAGACAAAAGTAATGTATTGCGAATACATAGAAAGAAGGATCCTTTATTGTATGATTATATGATAGCGGAACAAACACTGGTAGCAGTTACTTCTGTTAAATATCTGGCAGTATGTGTGCGGAACGATTTGAAATGGAATGATCATATAAAAGTAATTGTTGGTAAGGCGGGTACCAGGTTGAGATTCATTGGGAGAGTCCTTAGAAAATGTAGTCCATCAACAAAGGAGGTGGCTTACAAAACACTCGTTTGACCTATACTTGAGTATTGCTCATCAGTGTGGGATCCGTACCAGATCGGGTTGACGGAGGAGGTAGAGAAGATCCAAAGAAGATCGGCGCGTTTCGTCACAGGGTTATTTGGTAACCGTGATAGCGTTACGGAGATGTTTAGCAAACTCAAGTAGCAGACTCTGCAAGACAGGCGCTCTGCATCGCGGTGTAGCTTGCTCGCCAGGTTTCGAGAGGCTGCGTTTCTGGATGAGGTATCGAATATACTGCTTCCCCCTACTTATACCTCCCGTGGAGATCACGAATGTAAAATTAGAGAGATTCGAGCGCGCACGGAGGCTTTCAGACAGTCGTTCTTCCCGCGAATCATACTCGACTGGAACAGAAAAGGGAGGTAATGACAGTGGCACGTAAAGTGCTCTCCGCCACACACCGTTGGGTGGCTTGCGGAGTATGAATGTAGATGTAGATGTAGATGTAGGAATACAATGACAGTCAGTTTTATTATGTTATGTCTCGAATTCAACTTCATCGTACTGCCGCCCCTCTGTTTCAATAAATTATGTTACCGCTGCATTAATAAATTACTTTAGAGTACGCAAAAAACATAAAATCTGTAGCTATGACTTGCAGCAGATTAGCGATTTTTCACACTATGAAATATTTTTAGGAACAAAATTCTTCCGTTTTTCCTTTCTCATACGGGGCAACGTTCGTTCGACCATACGAAACTCAACTATTAAGCGCACATTATCATTTTCCACGTCATAGTTAGGCTTAATGGTAATACAGTTTACTATTGTACTGCTTTAAAATACGTATAATGGTTCAGATATCTGTATAACCAGAAGGTAATGACTCAATTTGCCATACATAATTGTTAAAGTAAGATCGAATTTGCATATTAAAATTTGCTCTCCCTCTCCCTCTCCCTCTCTTCCCCGCCCCCGCCCCCTATCTCTCTCTCTCTCTCTCTCTCTCTCTCTCTCTCTCTCTCTCTCTCTCTCTCTCTCACACACACACACACACACACACACACACAAACACATCAACGCCACCGCCTGTCTTTAAATGAATCGAAGTTACAAAAAATAACTTTCTGTAAATTGTGACTTGAAATAATTAGCAATAATGGCAATGTGAAAGAAAACTGGGACGTGTTTTCGAGAAATATAGTTTCTTTTTTTCTATTGTTATTGTTTTTACGTAGATTATTAAACAGTTTCAGAAGCAACTTTAAAATAGCTACGGCTCACGGTTGTACCTGCAAGACAGTCCTTTCGGTAATGTATAAATCAACCATGAAATTTAACGCTGTTTCCTTTCAGAAAAAAATATGTAATTTATAAGTGGACTCCGTAATATATTTATAAGACAAATATTTATACTTTTGCCGCCAGAAGTTAGCGACCTCTATTGCATTTGGAGTTGCATGTAGCAGGTCTTCTGTTGTGCATGTTGTTGGACGTTGGGTATACTGGAGCAGGTGGAAGGTCGTCTGTGTTGCTCCACACTCACAGAGTGACAGCTCCTCTAGGAAACCCCATTTAGTCAGATTGCTCTTACATGATACATAATACTTTTATATGATTCCTAAACATTTAATTATTGCCGAAATCTGATTAAATATTTACTCTCCGGATAGGAGTTAAGGCTGAACATCCAGCTAATTTAACATCAGATTAAAGCCGGCGTAATTCAGAATCGTGAGAGCTATCAAAGCGAGCGAGCAAAATAAGCAAAAAATGATATCAGAAGCACGGGAGCAAATCCTTGAACTAAAGAAACAAGAAGGTAAAATACGTCTTCACATCTGCTTTGAAAAAACGAAGATATTGACAAACATCAAGCACTCACGTAAATACCTCAAAGTTCAAGAACAAAAGACTGAAATAGTAAAAGAATTCAAATATCTCAGAGAATGGATTAGTTGGAATGCTGGGAAAAGCAATTCAATGGAATCCAGAAAAAATAAACTTGAATTGGCCTGCCAACTAACAAAAAATACATACAACAAAACATCCCTTTCATGGGGGTCCAAAATTACACATTAAAAGACAGTGATTAAGCCAGAAGCACTGTATGCAGCAGAAACACTAAATATGAATTTCAAAGGTCAAATGGAGAAACTTGAGCTAAAGGAAAGAAAAATTTTAAGAAAAGTCATAGGACCAAAATTTCAAGACCCTAAGATTATAGACATCAAAAATGAAACTCTCTACAAGAAAATTGAAAAACTTTCAGATACTATGCGAAAAAGGAGGATTAATTTTATGGTCATCTTCTCAGAATGAATTCCAACACATTAACCAAACAAATTTTTGACTTTTTCCGTAACTGCAAAACGAAACCCAACTGGTTTAAGGAAACTGAATGTCAAATTTGTGTGAATTCCTAAGGGACAAACTGCTGAGGCCAGCGGTCCCTAGACTTACACACTACTTAAAGTAACTTAAAGCAACCTATGTTAAGAACAATATACGCACACGTGCCCGAGGGAGGACTCGAACCACGGTGGGAGGGGCCGTGCAATCCTTTACATTGCTTCTTAAACCGCGCAGCCACTATGCGCGGCGAAGAAACTGAGAAAGACCTAGCAGGATTAAAGATTTCAGAAAATTCGCTTATCGAACAGCTAAATTAATTTCTAAAGATGAAAACATAAGGTTCCAAGACAAATCCACACAAAAGGACAAACCCTTTGTAAGAGGTCCATGACTAAGGAATTTATTGCTAGCGCACTCGAGCAGATGTGATTTCGATGGATTGCTCACGCGCTGCGTGCGATATGTAAGCTATAAGAGAATCGCAGAACGGAGCGTAGTTTTGACTGCAGTAGGAACTGTGTGGCAGTAGGAGTAAGTAGTAGCTAGCAGTCATGTGTATCGAGTTGGCTTGGCCGGTCGTGTGGAGCGATGGCGGTGTCTGAGCGATGTAGTATAAGGTAAAAGCAGCCTCGCGCATATGTACTATTGTTATATCAAGTCCCATGTAAATGTTTTTTTCTAAATCTCTTAATAATAATCTTTCTTATAAAAATTAACTTCTGACAATCATTCACCTCAATTTAAAGAATTTACTAATTTCTCCAAGCCATGGTCATCCCGGTTATTGTAAAGAAAAATCAGTTGTTTCTTTTTATACACGACAAATCTATCGGCTAGCATTGCACTGGGCTGTGGCAGAAAAATTTCTTATAGGAGCTGATAAATATGCATTATCCGGCGACCTTCATTGAGGTCAGAATTTTCAGTTTATTCAGTATGATCTTTCACGGCCATGAGGCAGCACTGCTGACGTCCAAATTTACCAGTTTAGTTTCAGTCAGTTAATTATTGAAAGGTTATATAAGTGAGCCACAATTTTATTGAGAGATTAGTCACATTCTTATTGCGAAGTTACCGAATTTAACTTTTGGAAGGTTACGCTAAATATGAATGATGTACAATTATTTTTAACTGTTGGGAGGTTACACTAAATGTGGATCTTATACACTTATTTTTAACTGTTGGGAGGTTACACTTGTCAACAACCGGCCAGGATCGTATTTTTGTGAATTTCTGAGAAGTAGTCAGTAATATATCTGCTCTTATTTACTTGATGTTAAATGTAGTTTTCATCTGGCGCAACGCATTTACTTATTTGTCACTCTTTCTTTCACAGATCATCGGCAATTTATTGCTCTTTGTTGTTATTGTATTTGTTCCATTTTTGCTTTGTCTTTGTTTGAATTTTTGCTTACCTATGACTTGTGAAAATGCCGCGAAAAACTGCTTACAGCACATCGCGATGCGCAATGAGTGAAAAAGCCGACCTTAATTTGACTGATAATACCAGCGTCACTCAGTGCCGTAATGATAATCCTTCAATTATAGATAATCAGTGCGTGCCGACCACCAGTAATGATTTTATTTCAGATGATGAACAAACAAATTCAATCATGTCTACACTTAACTAAACGACAATTGATGACGCTGCACGTTCCAATACAATTAACGCTGCCCAGTTTGATACACCTGATTTACAAAATTTACACAGTGAACAGATAAATGTTTCTAACGAAGACGAACAATGTACTCAAAATACGTCTGATTTATTTGATTTCGATGTAAGACCAACAGTGCACATCCGATTAGCAAACCTTTTTGTAAATCAGACAATGACCAAATGGTTACACAAAACGTGACACATGCAGATACACCATCACACAGCACAGAGAAAAGAGTCGGTAATTTTGGCTTGGATCAAGTTATGGCAGTATTGCTGCAACTTAATGAAAAATATGACAACAATTATAAACAACTTAATGAAAATCTCAAACAGTTGAATGAAAAACACAACCTTAAGGAATCGAACAAACAACTTAACGAAAATTTCAAACAACCTAATGACAAACAAGACAACAATTATAGACGAGTTAATGAATCGAACAAAAAACTTAATGAAAATCTCAAACAGATTAATGAAAAACTTGACACCTTTACTGAACAACTTACTGAACAGATTACAGCCGTTGCCGAGCAATGTAACGAAACTAAACAACAGTTACGTGAGGAAATTAAGGCTAGTGCGAGGAATAGTAGTGAAGAAATTAGATCCGTTGCACAAGAAATATGTAATACACATGCAGCCACAACAAAATTACATAGAGATGAAATTACTGTAGTTGCTAAACAATGTTCAGAAAACGCTACACAGTTACGCGACGAGTTTAAATTAATGTCAGCAGAACTTTCACGCACACTGGATGCGAAAGCAACAAGAAATTCGAACAACAGAACAGCCAAATTGACGAACGTTTTCATCACCACCTACAAAACAGTGAAACGCGTTACCGTAAATTTATACAAGAACAGATTAAAGTAAATAAACAAGTCGTGGAAACAATTACTGCACAGGGACAGGAAGATAAGCGTAAGTTATTTACGAAAGCAAAAACATACATAGTCAACAACACTGTTACAGTATCAGACGAAATCAATACTATCAAACAGTTGAACACCGAGTTGCATGATGAAATCTCCGATCTTAAAACACACAGTAGACTTCCAGACCATGACCAGCAGACTTGAACAATTGGAATTAACACACGATCCTGATGCCATTAAAGCAGACGTTAAGAAATTAAACAAAATCACACATAAAATACAAAAACAAATTAATGCTTGTGACACTAAAAATGACGATCAGGTAAAAGTACTGACTGGAACATTTGATAAATTGGCCAGTCGTATTGACGTTATCGAAAATAACAATGACACCAAATCAGACGATACGTCACCAGTTTCGTTCAATCAAACACCTGAATTCCAAAACATACAGCAGACAATCAGTGAGATAGGTTCGTCCAATAATATATTACTTAGAAAATTGTCATCTTTACAGCAAGAAGTGACAGAAATGAAAAGTGTTTCAGCCTATAACACGTCACAGCATACGCCACATTCCGAACATTTCTCACACTCACACAGCCAGTATAATTTAGGTAATTTACAGAGAGTACGTGACTTATATTCCTACCAATGACAGACAAATAGATTATCATACAATCCTGAACCAGTTCAGACACACATTCAGCTAATCATTGAAAGGTTATATAAGTGAGCCACAATTTTATTGAGAGATTAGTCACGTTCTTATTGCGAGGTTACGGAATTTAACTATTGGGAGGTTACGCTAAATATGAATGATACATAATTATTTTTAACAGTTGGGAGGTTATACATTCATCTCGGAAGAAGAGAGGAAAAGGAGATCAGAAAGAATGAAGATATAATGTGCCCTAAGAAAAGAACAACGCACAAAGAAACGATTGATCCAGCGTACCCCAAAGAGGGTGAAACGAAAGAAGAAGAAAGTGATATCGTGGACCCTTGTACACTGGTTTATTTAAGCACATATGTCGATGATCTTTGTCCATTTAGAGATTAAATTTACGGTTACAGTTCTGGTATCTCTGATTCAGTTTATATATCCCTAAAGTTTTATACTTTTCGTTTGCGCACTTTACAGTGTCTGTTTCCATATATTTACATTAATATAATTCAGGGGATAAATTTTCAAAACTTGAGCTGTGACGCCGTAACACAATCTGCGGATTGGCTCGTAAGAGACGTGAGGCGTATTTTCCATTTTGTGATTGTAATCATGATCGAATCAGTGAAACAAAAGCTGCATAGCGATTGTTTTACGGAAGGCCGTATGAAGGGCTTATTTCAATAGTGGTACAAGTCCATTACCTCCACTTTTCTGTCTATAACGCTTCTGACACTAATGGTCAAGCAAACAAATGGTTCAAATGGCTCTGAGCACTATAGGACTTAACGTCTGAGCTCATCAGTCCCCTAGACTTAGAACTACTTAAACCTAACTGACCTACGGACATCACACACATCCATGCCCGAGGCAGGATTCGAGCCTGTGACCGTAGCAGCAGCGCGGTTCCGGACTGAAGCGCCTAGAACCGCTCGGCCACAGCGGCCGGCGGCCAAGCAAACAGAAAGAAAGGTTCATCTGTAGCAAGAAGCCTTATGCTTGAATATTTCTGGTATCTCAACTGTAGGTTTTTCAGCGCTCATTTAATTTAGGACTTTGTATCTCAGAATGAAGAAAAGTGGACTTGTACCACGATTAACATAAGCCCTTCATATGTGATAAGTAAATATCGTTTTTGCTCTTACAAAGGATAAGTTTTTTAGCACTGCTACATTATAGTGGCGTTGAAACAATATTGCGCATGCTGCAGTTATGGAAGTATTGCTAATGATTCTAAATATTAGTACAATACTAGTAATAACAGAAATAAAAAAATAATAATTTTCATATGGACGATGCTTCCCTGTCTAGGGTTCAGATTCAAGTTTAGATGTGCAAAAATTCCTAACAGGTAGTTAGCAAACATCAGACGCTGGGAACTGGAAATCTCCAGATACTCAGAAACAAAGTAAAGCAATACAGCTTAATTGTCACTAGTTGTATAATTTATATCATGTTAATAGCGGTTAACATCAATGTTTGTGTTGAACGGATTTCTAATTTTTCTGGTATGTAGTTAGTCGATAACGTTATCAGATATCACAATCTTTCGTGAATGTCTATTATGAAATAGTACAGGGTGGTTATAATTAAAATTTCGATACTTAAGCCAGTGTAGACGGACAACTACCGTATGGGTAGTTCAGATTGTGCACTGCAAGATTTGCGTTGTTAATAGTGTTAGTGTGATGGCTTGCCGTTAGATGCCATTACTGATACGGCGACGTAGGGTTGAAACTCGAGCATCAGTGTGCGTTGCGCTGCAGACAAAAAAAATGGTTCAAATGGCTCTGAGCACTATGGGACTTAACAGCTTAGGTCATCAGTCCCCTAGAACTTAGAACTACTTAAACATAACTAACCGAAGGACACCACACAACACCCAGCCATCACGAGGCAGAGAAAATCCCTGACCCCGCCGGGAATCGAACCCGGGAACCCGGGCGTGGGAAGCGAGAACGCTACCGCACGACCACGAGATGCGGGCTCGCTGCAGGCAATCAACATGTATACGGACAGGGTGAACAGGGCTTTTTACTCGTAAAGGTGTTTTATCATTACAACAGTGATGTTGCTGCTGCTCTTCGCGAGTATCGGCGCATTACAGGAATACGGAGAGGTCCTCTTTCCACATCGGCGATGAAGAACATAATTCGGAAATTCGTATTATCTGGTGATTTGTCAACTGCTTCTTGGAGAGACCGACAGCCCGCTGAGCCACAAACTGTTGAAGAAGCTACTGTTGACACGGTTGAGAATGATGGACGCAGTGTGCGATATTCAAGCAGTGCACGAGGTGTGTCGCGACAGCTGAACATTCCATGATCCACCGATCGAAAACTGCTGCGAACAATTGTGTAATGGTTATCTCTGGTTCGGTTCCAGGCTCTCGTGGGTACAGATGGTCGCCATATTTAGCAATATTGGTAATTCGGAACTTAAACGCGCTACACAATTAACAAATGTTACCTTCTCAGTGATTTGTTCGTTATATTTCTCTTTCACACGTCCTTACAAATTTTCCCACAAAGTTTCATTGTCCGACGAACATTCGTTTTTCATGGGTGCCCAGTCAAGTAATGAACATTTAAATATCACCATCCGTGCAGAAAAACGGCAGCTTAACAGTAAAAAGAAATGAGCAGTGGCTCTTTTCCAAGGTAGCAACTTTTATGGTAATACATCTATCTACATAATTACAGGAAGACGAGTGTCCGTTTGTTCGGTTGTAATTCATACAAACCTAGTTTTATTCCAATCTCAATGAAATTTTACACACTTTACTTCTAAGCCAAGTGGAAGATCACTGTCTACACAAGATTTCGTAATCTGACATGAAACATAGGAGTATGTAATATATACAGGGTGGTCCACTGATCGTGACCGGGCCAAATATCTCACGAAATAAGCGTCAAACGACAAAACAACAAAGAACGAAACCTGTCTAGCTTAAAGGGGGAACCAGATGGGGCTATGGTTGGCCCGCTAGATGGCGCTGCCATAGGCCAAACGGATATCAACTGCGCTTTTCTAAATAGGAGCCCCATTTTTATTACATATTCGTGTAGTACGTAAAGAAATATGAATGTTTTAGTTGGACCACTTTTTTCGCTTTGTGGTAGATGGCGATGTAATAGTCGCAGATATATGGCATACAATTTTAGACGAACAGTTGGTAACAGGTAGGTTTTTTAAATTAAAATACAGAACGTAGGTACGTTTGAACATTTTATTTCGGTTGTTCAAATGTGATACATGTGCCTTTGTGAACTTATCATTTCTGAGAACGGATGCTGTTACAGCGTAATTACCTGTAAATATCACATTAACGCAATAAATACTCAAAATGATGTCCGTCAACCTCAATGCAATACGTGTAACGAAATTCCTCTCAACAGCGAGTAGTTCGCCTTCCGTAATGTTCGCACATGCATTGACAACGCGCTGACGCATGTTGTCAGGCAATGTCGGTGAATCACGATAGCAAATATCCTTCAACATTCCGCACAGAAAGAAATCCGGGGACGTCAGATCCGGTGAACGTGTGAACACTGTGCTTCGACGACCAATCCACCTGCCATGAAATATGCTATTCAATACCGCTTCAACCGCACGCGAGATATGTGCCGGACATCCATCATGTCGGACGTACATCGACATTCTGTCACGCAGTGAAACATCTCGTACTAACATCGGTAGAACATTACGTAGGATATCAGCATACATTGCACCATTTAGATTGCCATCGATAAAATGAGGTCAATTATCCTTCCTCCCATAATGCGGCACCATACATTAACCCGCCAAGGTCGCTGATGTTCCACTTGTCGCGGCCATCGTGGATTTTCCGTTGCCCAATAATGCATATTATGCCGGTTTACGTTACCGCTGTTGGTCAATGACACTTCGTCACTAAATATAACGCGTGCAAAAAATCTATCACCGTGCCGTAATTTCTCTAGTGCCCAGTGACAGAACTGTACACGACGTTCAAAGTCCTCGCCATGCAATTCCTGGTGCATAGAAATATGGTACTGGTGCAATCGATGTTGATGTAGCATTCTCAACACCGAAGTTTTTGAGATTCCAGATTCTCGCACAATTTGTCTGCTAGTGATGTGCGGATTAGCCGCGACAGCAGCTAATACACCTACTTGGGCATCATCATTTGTTGCATGTCGTTTTTGACGTTTCACATGTGGCTGGACGCTTCCTGTTTCCTAAACTAACGTAACTATCCGGAAAACGGGCAGGACAGTCGGATGATGTCGTCCAGGATACCAAACAGCATACATAGCACACGTCCGTTGGGCATTTTGATCACAATAGCCATACATCAACACGATATCCACCTTTTCCGCAATTGGTAAACGGTCCATTTTAACACGGGTAATGTATTACGAAGCAAATACCGTCCGCACTGGCGGAATGTTACGTGATACGAAATACTTACACGTTTGTGACTATTACAGCGCCATCTATCACAAAGCGAAAAAAGTGGTCTAACATATTAAAACATTCATATTTCTTTACGTACTATACGAATATGTAATAAAAAAGGAGGTTCCTATTTAAAAAAAAAACGCAGTAGATATCTGTTTGACCTACGACAGCGCCATCTAGCTGGCCAACCATAGCGCCACCTGGTTTCCCTCTTCAAGCTAGACAAGTTTCGTTCTTTGTAGTTTCTTAGTTTTACGCTTATTTCGTGAAATATTTGGTCCGGTCACGATCAATGGACCACCCTGTATAAATGTGCAAGGCTGTTACAAAACTCTAAAAGTTCTTAGCCGGTTTACTTCAAATTTCTACACGATGCCCAAACGAATATTTAGACGGACACACGCTTTGTTTTTAATATACATAATGTATAAAAATATAAATAATGTTTATGAAGGAGAAACGTTGTTACCAAACATCTCGAAAAGTACTTGATCGATTTACTTCGGGTTTCTAGTTTCAGATGGAACAGTGGAGAAAATTAATGAAAAATTAAAGGCCTGACAAACAAAATATATCGTGGTAAACTGACCGTATTTCCTACCGCGAGAACAAATTACAGCTGCAATATCCGTCCTAGACATAGTACAATCAGACGATACTAGAGCGGTGACGAGTGAAATCTCGAAAATTTGATAGAAACATACTTGCTAAATCTTATTTATTGATTAGTTGCTGTTGTTACATATGGCATATACCCTAGAAGATATTTAAGTCCTCGTTTCACAGTTATTTTTGTTTTTAAAATCCAAAGTTCAAAAAATAGCCCTGAGCACTATGGGACCTAACATCTAAGGTCATCAGTCCCCTACAACTTAGAACTACTTAAACCTAACGACATCACACAACACCCAGCCATCACGAGGCAGAGAAAATCCCTGACCCCCCCGGGAACCGAACCCGGGAACCCGGGCGTGGGAAGCGAAAACGCTACCGCACGACCACGAGATGCGGCCGAAATCTATAGTGCCATACTAGCGTGAAGACAGTTCGAGGATATACAATGTTACCAAAAACAGTCTCTAGATCGCAGGCCGATTAAAAGATAGAACAGAACCCGAGATTTCCCGAACCATGACGTAAACTGTTCGAGTCGTGATCAAAAAGTCAGAACCAGAATCTTAGAACCTGATTTTAATGATTTCCACCGATGAAGACGTATTCATTCGTCACTTTCCGTTGATGTCCAATGATTCAATTATGCCCTTCGATTTAAAGCGACTGCAGTTTCCTATGAGACTTACGTACGCTTTGAGTGTCAACGAGGCACAGGGCCAATCACTTTGAGTGGCAGGTATTAAACATCCTGGGCAATGCTGGTCTCTGTCTAATATGCCAGTAAAATAGTGTCATTCGGATAATAATCAGTTTGTATAGATTGGCAGTAGTCACAATTTATAGTTACTATAGCTTATACTAGCAACCTGGAGTTGCTGGTAGTGCTTGCTAAGGGATGACGTGATGGAATTGATAGAACATGATGAGTGAACGAATAAATGGAAATACTGTTCTCCATTGATGAAATCATCTCAGTTTATCAGGCGTATTGTGGCATCGTATAGCTGCAACGTTTTGACGAGATTCCTACTAGGCATCTTCAGGTGGACGTCCAGTTCGTTCCTTTATACCCCAGGGCCAAGTGGGTGGGCCAGTCACGTGATCCTGAAACAGATGTCGCAGCCAGTGGTGGGAGCCCCTCAGCGGGGGTCCGGACGTCGAATCCCAGTGCTGCTTGTGTGTTCCTCTCACTGCCTCCAGAGCTTTCACCTCAGACCGTTCCCTCAATACTTTTGCTAATGCTACATCCCAGGTGGAGCTCAGCTTGGAATCGCTGTCCCGGTTGACAAGATCATCGAGTACTCTTATTCTAGCTGCGTCTTGGATGGCGGAATCGGAGAACCTCTTGCTTCGGAACAGCGCCTTTGCCTGTTCAAAAACAAACATGCGTCGTTCGTTGATGCACTGTCACACTGTGGGCACCTCCCACTATCCGCCGTAAGATGTCTCTCGGGAGCAAGCGACTAGCCCACCCATTGGGCCCTCGCTGTAGCGGATACAAAGCAACGAAGTGGACATGAAACTGATGTCTTGCTTGAAGATTACGAGTAGGAAACTCGTCGAGACGCTGAGACAACACGACGCTCGAAGGGGCTAACAACCCTAGAAGATTTCATCAATGAAATTCGTGGAGAAAGTCTGTATTTCTGAACAAATCTAGCGCACTAAAAATGTTTCCATTTAAAGCTTTTTTGTAAGAAATTATAAGACAGCCCTTATATTTAGATGCCATACTACATTGAATAGCCAAAGAAACTGGTACATCTGCCTAATGTCGTGTAGGGGCCCCGCGAGCATGCAGAAGGGCCGCAACACGTCGTGGCATGGACTCGAAGAATGTCCGAAGTTGTGCTGGAGGGAACTGACACAATGAATCCTGCAGGGCTGTCCATAAATCCGCAAGAGTGCTAGGGGCTGGAGATCTCTTCTGAATAGCTCGCTGCGAGGCATCCCAGATATACTCAATAATGTTCATGTCTGGGGAGCCTGGTGTGCTGCGGAAGTGCGTAAACTCAGAAGAGTGTTCCTGGAGCCACTCTGTAGCAATTCTGTAAGTGTGGGGTGTTGCACTGTCCTGCTGGAACAGCCCAGGTTCGTCGAAATTCACAATGGACATAAATGGATGGAGGTGATCAGACAGGATGCTTACGTACGTGTCACCTGTCACAGTCGTATTTAGACGTATCAGGTGTCCGTTATCACTCCAACTGCACATGCCCCACACCATTACAGAGCCTCCACTAGTTTGAAGAGTTCCCTGCTGACGTGGAGGGTCCATGGATTCATGGGGCTGTCCCCATACCCAAAAATGTCCGTCCGCCCGATACAATTTGAAACGAGACTCACCTCACGAGGCAACACGTTTCCAATCATGAACAGACCGCTGCGGTGTTGACGGGCCCAGACGAGGCGTAAAGCTTTGTGTTGTGCAGTCATCAAGGGCCGCGAAAGCCCATATCGATGTCGTTTCGTTCAATGGTTCGCGCGGCAACAGTTGTTGATAGCCCTGCATTTAAACCTGCAGCAATTTATTGTAGGGCTCCACTTCTGTCACGTTGAACGATTCTCTCCAGCCGTCGTTGGTTCTGTTTCTGCAGATCTTTTTCCGACAGCAGCGATGTCGCAGATTCATGATATTCACGGTACACTCGTGAAATGGTGGTACAGGAAAATCCCCACTTTATCGCTGCCACGGAAATGCTGGTCCCATCGCCCGTGCGCCTACTATAACATCAAGTTCAAACTCACTTGAATCTTGATATCCTGCCATTGTAGCAGCAGTAACCGATCTAACAACTGCGCTAGGCACTTGTTGTCTTATACAGGAGTTGCAGACCGCAGCGCCGTATTCTGGCTGTTTACATATCTCTGTATTTGATTACGCATGTCTATACCAGTTTCTTTGGCGCTTCAGTGTACATGCCATACTATTCCTCAGATATATTGTTAACTTAATGTTGTGTGCCTGCGTATTTCAGCACGCACAGCTTTAACAGGCGCTATAGTACAATTCCTTTATGTTGGCGGATCGCGCATGCCCGCCCAGACGCGGGAGATTGCTGCGTTGACAGTTGCACGCGCCAAGAGAAGCAGTGCCATAGTATAGTATAGTTCGCAAACTTACGTTTAGGGGAGGAGCGCACAGTTTATGAGGTAAAGCCATCACGGCCGCATTAACACTTTCGCTGCTACAGAGATGTGCTCCCCGCATTCCGCGCTGTGCGCGATTTTGTCATCACTGCATTGCTCGCCTGTGCAGACAGACGGTGTTCCGACTGCTTTGACACACTTATCATTCGATTTCACAAAAACTATTTGGCCCAAAAATTTGATTTTTACACGTCTTCTAGAGCGATGCCTTGCCTCTACAAATGACTTAATTTTATTTCGATGTTCAACGCGTGCAGCATTAAATGTAGTAAACCATTGTACGAAATTTTGAAGAGTGTATTCTTTCTGTATGGTCGATTTTAGTTGCCACTAGAAATTTCAAAAAATTACATTCAAACAAATAACATTCATGAAGTAAGACACTTCGATAATGTTTTTAAATAAAGAAAATATTAAGCACCAAATAAGGTTTGAACTTAGAATCTTTTGCTTAGCAGCAAACACATTGATCATTATACTAACGCAGCTCGTTATTCAACAGAATTCCTGGAGGACTTTAAAGCATCACGCAAAATACCGACAAGCACTGTTGGTGTGACTATGAATTACTCACGTTTCGTCGAAGTACAATAGGAAAGAAACAATTACCGGTGTTCTTTATTGCGAAAATGTGGTTAGTGAGAATGAATTTCCTTGCTATCGCCTGAATTAGGAGGCTTATTGCGTGTTTGGTTTAATTAATTAATAGAATATGAAGCAATTGGTATAATGAATGCTTTTTCCCTACTTTCTGTTAAAGAAAGTCTGCTATCAAGCCACTGCTTTTGTTCAATTGCTTTATTTATGACTGAACGTTTCTAAAACTGAAGACACTCGTCCGTGCTCTACCCTGCAGTCGAGCTCTGGCAACGTCGTCCTCTGTTCATTGGCCGCCTGTGTTTTCTGACGTCAGATGCGCAGAACGAACCTAGACTCGGCCGCCGTCGTAAATGACGCGCACTCTAATCTTTGCTGGAGCTTAACACTTCGTACGAGCGCTGACTGGCTGGTCTGTGTGCAGGGCACGTGGTTCTTCATCAGCCTGTGGTGCGCGATGTACGATAAGGGGCACTGGGGCGACCCGCACGTGTTCCGGCCGGAGCGCTTCCTCGACAGGGAGGCGGGCGCCTTCACGCGGGACCCGTACGTCATCAGCTTCGGCACCGGCGCGCGCTCCTGCCTCGGGATGCCTCTGGCCAAGAACAACCTGTTCCTCTTCCTGGGCGCCATCTTGCAGGACCTGGCCGTGTCGCTGCCGGCCGGCGAGCCCAGGCCGTCGACGGACCCACTGCCGGGGCTCACGGCCGCTCCCAGGCCGTTCAGGGCGCACTTCGCCACCAGATGAACATCGCAGCACCTGAGTCGACACTTCTGAATTCCATCCGTGTGCGTCTGTCGTCGAAACATAAAGTATTTGTATTTTTGTCGAATTTAGAAGTACAAGTCTATCATGGCGACTTTGTTTTTATAGCAACAATGGGCGTAATGTTACAACTGACAAAGTACATTTCAATTACGTTATACATAAACTCGTTGCCTCAATAAAGACTGCTACTATCAGAGTTATTGTTTGCACTTCTTAAGTAATAGAACCCAGTACGTTGTCCTCGATGGTGAGTGTTCATCGGAGGTGAGGGTATCATCTGGAGTGCCCCGGGGAAGTGTGGTAGGTCCGCTGCTGTTTTCTATCTACATAAGTGATCTTTTGGATAGGGTGGATAGCAATGTGCGGCTGTTTGCTGATGATTCTGTGGTGTATGGGAAGGTGTCATCGTTGAGTGATTGTAGGCGGATACAAGATGACTTGGACAGGATTTCTGATTGGTGTAAAGATGCCAGCTAACTTTAAATATAGATAAATGTAAATTAATGCTGATGAATAGGAAAAAGAATCATGTAATGTTTAGATACTCTATTAGTAGTGTAGCGCTTGACACAGTCACGTCGATTAAATACCGGGTAATCAAAAAGTCAGTATAAATTTGAAAACTGGATAAATTACTGAATAATGTAGATAGAGATCAACAAATTGACACACATGCTTAGAATGACATGGGGTTTTATTAGAATCGAAAAAAATACAAAAGTTTAAAAAATGTCCTACATCTGATCAGAATAGCAATAATTAGCATGACAACGCAAAGCGAAGATGATGTTCTTTACAGTAAATACTCAATATGTCCACTGTCATTCCTGAACAATAACTGTAGTCGAGGAATAATGCTGTGAACAGCACTGTAAAGCATGTCCGGAGTTATGGTGAGGCATTGGCGTCGGATGTTGTCTTTCAGCATCCCTAGAGATGTCTGTCGATCACGATACACTTGCGACTTCAGGTAACCCCAAAGCCAATAATCGCACGGACTGAGGTCTGGGGACCTGGGAGGCCAAGCATGACGAAAGTGGCGGCTGAGCACACGATCATCACCAAACGACGCGCGCATGAGATCTTTCACGCGTCTAGCAATATGGGGTGGTTTTTTTGTTTTAATAAAATCCCATGTCATTCTAAGCATATGTGTCAATTTTTACCTCTCTGTCTACATTATTCTGTGGTTTATTAAGTTTTGAATTTTATACCGACTTTTTGATCACCCGGTATTTGGGCATAACATTGCTGAGCGATGAAGTGGGACAAGCATGTAATGGCAGCTGTGGGTAAGGGGATATTCGTCTTCGGTTCATTGGTAGAATTTTGGGAAGATGTGGTTCATCTGTAAAGGAGACCGCTCATGAAACACTAATATGACCTATTCTTGAGTACTGCTAAAGCGTTTGGGATCCCTATCAGGTCGGATTGAGGGAAGATATAGAAGCAATTCAGAGGCTGGCTGCTAGATTTGTTACTGGCAGGTTTGATCATCACGCGAGTGTTACGCAAATGCTTCAGGAACTCGGGTGGTAGTCTCTAGAGGATAGGAGGCGTTCTTTTCGTGAATCGCTACTCAGGAAGTTTAGGGAACCAGCATTTGAGGCTGACTGCAGTACAATTTTACTGTCGCCAACCTATATTTCGCGGGAAGACCACAAAGATAAGATAAGAGAGATAAGGGCTCTTACAGAGGCATATAAGCAGTCATTTTTCCCTCGTTCTGTTTGGGAGTGGAACAGGGAGAGAAGATACTAGTTGTGGTACGAGGTACCCTCCGCCATGCGGAGTATGTAGATGTAGATGTACTGAAGTGGTATAACGGGTGATTTTGTTAAGTGGGGACAAACAGAGAATGAAGAGCAATAAAGGTCGTATTGTGAGCTTTCTGTATAAATTTATTTGTAGATAAAAATAGTGAATTTTTTTTCCAAACACTGTTGTCCCTCGTAAAGTGTGCTTTAGATATCCAATACAAATGCTGAATAATAATGACTGTTGGTTGACCCTTTGTTGCGCATGCAAACAGTGTAGTGAAACAAAACATTAAGCTTAGTGAAACACTGAATTTGAAATAGTAAACGCTAATCTAATTAAAGGCCAAAAGTAACTCACTGTGTTTCTGAACCATACAAAAGCACTGGGCGTATCAGCGTTTTACAGAGTCTGCACTTGGTCTCTCGTGATAGAAGCATGGATTTACAATGTCGCAGAATTCCAAAAAAAGATCGACTAGATGCAGTTATGTGGGCCGTAATTTCAGTCGAAGGGCTGCCATTTGCTTCTGACCTTGCGCCCAGATAAGTGAAACATTCAACTCGCTCAAAGGTCACTCCATCAAGGCTTACTGTGGGCTTTAAAGATTGATTTGTAACACTATACATATACTTTGTCTTTCCTTCATTCATTTTCAGGGCCACCTACTCTGTCCTTATTTGTAGAGCTAAGAAGACACTTTGTAGATCTCTAAATGTTCTACTCATTAGGTTCAAATCATTTATATATTCCAACAATAGTACTGACTTACAGTTGACAGTATCTCCTGTCTAGATATCCGATTCACGCACCACTTTTTCGAGTGCCAAATTGAAGAGTAGGCAGGAATACCCATTCCCTTGTCTTAGCCCAGTTAGTGTGGCAAATTGGGGTGATAGCCCTATGATAGTTCAGAAACATGGACAGTTACAAAGGAGGGCTAAAATAGACTGAGATTACAAGAAGGAAGTATATTGAGGAGAAGCTTTGGACCTGTGCATGAAAATGGGAGTTGGAGAAGACGAAGGAATGACGAGCTTTATGACCACTATAAAGAGGATGATTTGGTCAAGTTCATAAAGTTGTGTACAATGTGATGGGCTGGACATGTAATATTACTCGATGAGATAGACCCTACAAGGAAAGCCTGCTGCAGTGAACCTGGAGTAAGAAGAGCAAGAGGACGACGGTGGTTGAAATGGAGCGATGAGGTTGGAGAAGACACTACCCTAGTTGGTTGCCGTGACTGGTAGTCTACAGCCAAGTCCAGAAAAGAATGGCGGAAAATTATGGAGGAGGCCAAGTCTCATCCCAGGATGTAGTGCCAATGGGAGAAGAAGAACTAATTGTGTACTCAGCGCCAACTATTTAACTGAAACTCAGTCTTGAAGTACTTTATAAAACTTACTTGAAATGAACTGTAATTTCTGATTTGAAATGACAAAAACCAAATACTGCTCGCCCGCCGCGGTGGTCTAGCGGTTCTAGGCGCTCAGTCCGGAACCGCGCGATTGCTACGGTCGCAGGTTCGAATCCTGCCTCGGGCAGGGATGTGTGTGATGTCCTTATGTTAGTTAGGTTTAAGTAGTTCTAAGTTCTAGGGGACTGATGACCACAGCAGTTGAGTCCCATAGTGCTCAGAGCCATTTGAAGCATTTGAGTAGCGCGATAAGCTGTTTTTGCCTACTAGTTTTACTGGTGTCATAAGCGTGGACCAATTGTTAGTGCTTTCTCTGGAGACTGGTCTTTACTCTGGAGACAGTTTTGTTGTGTGAACTTGAGTATTTTCAACATGTCACACAGAGTGTCTGTAGCTCGTCCAATAGCTACATTCGATGAGAGATAATCTATGGAAACTTGTGACACGGTTTCACTTATGTGTTTATTTTTTGATATATGTTTTTCCAGATTATTCCGAGTTTCAGTGTTTATAGCTTCCTTACTGCCCCCTTACTAGGCGATGAAACACTTGTTCTAAGAAACGAAGTCCGATGCCTGGGACAGAAGATCCGCAGGTGAGAAATCTGCTAGGGAACAATCACGCGGCGCTTCTTTGCCAATCTGCTACAGTTGCATCTACCGAGACTCATGCGCTGCAAAAGTAACTCTCTACAAATTATCAGCATTTGAGCACAGCCAAAAAAAAATCAGTAGGGGCAGCAATATAAGCATTTTGCTGAACCAACACAGGCTGGCTTCGTGTGGATATAACGCAAGGCACAAATAACAAACTATTCAAAACTTCGCTAAGATTGGTGGAAGAGGGTTTTGCTTTAAAGAAAGTCTTTGTTGAAAACTTAAAACTGTGATTATTGCCAAAAAGACTATACAACATAAGAAGGCTATAATAATTACGAAATTTAAGAAGACTCTAACAATTACAAAATTCTCTCGTTACTAAAAACGCTACAGAAATTCCAAAAAAATTGCTTTATTTGTGACATAATGAAAATAAAGAAATCAAATTAACAGTAATCATGAGTGTTGTCTGAAGGACAAAGATTTCCTTCAGTTATTATTTCCGACAGACAAACATTTCATTCTTGTGCATGCATTGGTTACCTTCAAAAATTCCTCCGAGAAACCTTCTTCATCAATAGAGTCAATAATACACTTCTACAAACAAGTTTTCATCTCCATAATAAATTAGTCCAGATAACTTATCTCGGATTCACAAATATCAAATCTGGTTGTCTAAAAACTCGCTGCTCGCTACTATGCCTCAAATAGGAATGCATCAGCGCTGCACAACTAACAGGAGAGCGAGCAATCCATAGATGACGTTGTAGAACTCTGGTACCTCATGATAGCAAATGGTAGACGACACAATGTTTTGGCGTACACTTCACACTTTATTTTATAGAAACACGATGCATAAAAGGATACGTGATAAACCACACTCGTGTCACAGAGCGAACTGAACTGCTACCAGCAGCCATCAGAGATAAGACTGTGAGTTGTTTTCTCGGGCCAGCAATGCTAACGTTCCCACAGAACCCGCGCTTCCCAGTGTTGTGGATTTCTGTATGGAGGAGACAACTACCGGGGAGGGGGGGGGGGGGGGGGGAGTGTAAGTGCTAGTGTGGGTTGAGTTGTGTAGCGTGTAGAGATTATAGTGACAGGGACGGGCGGGTGCATGTTTGGTTTGGCCCATGCTGGTGGGGAAAATATATACCCCAGTACACGAGCATCAGGCAGGTCCATGAGGAGCTCACTGTCTGGAGGGGGCAGGCGAGTAGTGGAGATGGCCAGGTGACCATCATCGATGAAATGTGTATGCCGAGTTGTGGGATCAGTTTTGCAAGGAAAGGTGAGAAATTCCCGGGAACGGTCCACTGGGAACTCAGATGAGATTGTGCAGTCATCGTGGGCCCCTTTGACGGCCATTATCTTTTCTGTAATTCTCTGGGCAGAAGCAGCTGATGTCCAGTAGCGTCTGGAAAGATGGGGACACAGTTGCAGAGGGAGGAGGGCCAGGAGTTGGGGTGGGGGGGGTGGGAATCCAACATAATGGTCATAATGATAGAGTCCATATCGGGAGGCTTGTCGATGAGATACGAGGCAGGTTTCAATTAGTTGAAGGAGACTGTGACTGGCTTGTCAAAATGCAGAATGTCATAGGTATTGGGACTGTGTCGGAAAAGTTTATGTGGGCCCAGGAATGAAGGCTGAAGAGCGGCATGGACAGTATCATCACGCAGCATGATGTGGTCGCACGTGGCCAGGTCTTTGGAGATGAAACTTTTAGAAGGGGTATGGGGAGAGTTTGGCAATGTGACGCCAGATGCTGTCAACCAAGGTGGAAGGCAAGGCTGGCGTAGGGGGGTGGTCGGAAGAGATGAAATCACTTGGGAGGGATAGTGTCTCGCCGTATTAAATCTCAGCTAGTGAGGCATTGAAATATTGTTTATGCACCATGCAGACAACCAGCAGCACCCATGGGAGTGCATCAAACCATTCACCCCTGTGGAAAAAAGGTCAGCCTTTAGGGTCCAGTGTCAATCTCGACAAGCCTACTGCCTTGACCATGGTAGTTGTAGGTTCTTCAGCAGGTAATGCCACATAGTCTGCAGAGTTTGGGAAACAGCAAGGACTCGAGTTTCCGGTCTTGTTCAGTGGTTATGGAGGCAGGGCAGCCGAAATGCACGAACCAGGTTGACAGGTGAGCTCTGGCAACTGATTCAGCAGCGATGTCTTGAGTGTGGGTAGCCTCTACCCACCGTGTTACCCAGTCAGCAGTAGAGAGGAAGTAACGGTAACTGCCAGATGGGGGAAGCGGCCCAATCAGATCCACATGGATGTGTTTAAAGTGTCACTTTGGTATGTGAAAGATGCCTAGTGGGGGCTGAGTGTCCCGGGTAGTTTTCCATCACTGTGTATGGTACACAGGCCTCGTTCAGAACTTGTAGTCTCACTTAATATGGGGTCAAACACGTCACGGAGTTATAAGGCATGTATTAGGTTTGACACTGGGGTGAGCAAGGGTGTGAAACAGGTCGAAAATAATTCTGCCAAACTGTTGTGGGATGAGTGGGTGCGTGCATCCCTGGGATGTGTTTCAGAGGATAGCGTGGGTTGATCTGGGGATAACTGTCGGCTCAATGATAAGGGTCGAGGAGCCACCATTTAAGAGTTCCTGTAGCTGAGGGTCGTCCTGCTGAGCCTGTGGGGACTTGTTGAAGTCGTTCAAGGCCGAGATGGGGTTGAAACATTACAAGTATCCAGTGACTACGTTGTCTCCACCTTTCAAGTGATGGACGTCCCTAGTGAATTGCGTCATGAATTCGAGGTGACGGTGACATCGGAGGCACTCGTCATTACGTGGGATATGGGTGATGTCAGCTAAGGGCTGGTGATTCATTTAAATGGGAAGGCGGTCTTTTTCAATATCTCCTCTGAAATACCGCATGGACTCGTGAATAGCCATTAACTTCTGGTTGTAAACAGACCACATGCGCTGTGAATGCAGATTACTGGAGAAAATAGCACGAGTGTCGATTCGAGCCATCAGCCTCTTGCTGAATGACAGCTCCTATCGCTAAAATGCTAACGTCAGTACTGATGGACAAGGGAGCTTCTGGAATCGCGTGAGGTGAGGTGGCTGCCTGAACGACATCATTCTTGATCAATTGGAAGGCATACTGCATGTCCATGGTCCACTCGAGCTTCCTGTGATTGGTTGTATTTTTTGCCTTTGAGGGTCTTTTTCTGTGCAGGCACATGAGGCACACTAGTCCCTGCAAAGTCTGGTCGAGCCATCCTTCTTAGGGATGAGGCACAGTTGATATCTGATGGGTGAACAATGCCAGCTTATAACAACTCGTCCACCATTGCCTGTGTAGACAATTATGGGGTAGATATCTGGGACGCGGAGTAACTGGCAGAATGGGTGTAGTGTCAATTCGGTACACCGTTCTGTTGTTGATGGCTCACAAGATAAAAAGTTCATATGGGTTGGAGCGATTGGTTGTGGGTTTGTCAGCACGGCTCGCATGGATCTCGGTGTCTCGTGGAGCAGAAATGACATCAGATGTGAGCTGTAGGCCGGAGCCACATTGCCCCAGCATGGCCGTAGTATGCGCAGTACGTTCAGTGAGCTGCAGAGGTTTGGATGAAGCGAGGGAGGCAGTGCCGCGTGCAGCTGTTGGCTCAGTCTGGGAGACGACGGCTTCAGATGGCAGCTGCAGATTACAGCTGGGCTACCCGGGCGCGGCCGGTGTAAGCTCGTGTGCGGCGCGGTCGGCGAGCTGCAGAGGTTCGGTTGTGGCACAGCAGGTAGTACTGGGTGCAGGAACTGGCTTACACGGGCAGTGTTTTACTGTGCAGGCACGGGCACAGTGTGGGTGAGGCCATTCTGTGCAGGTGTGGGTGCGGAGCAGAAGGCGGCATTCTGGGAAGGCACAGTTGCGGTGTGGCAAGCGACGCCAGGCACAGTTGCAGGGTGGGGAAGTAAGCAGCGGCTGTGCAAGCGCAGTGCAGGTGGCAGCAGGTGGCGAAGGAGCAGGCGAGGAATGAGTGGCAGTTGATGTACCGACCTGGGCAGGCAGTGAGGCAAGGGTGGCTGCGTCAGGTGACTTGAGGTGTCAGGTAGCAGGTGCAGGTCTGCAAGTGTAGGCAACAGATAATGGAGGTGCTCTACAGTGGACCGAGCCTCTGCGAGTTCTGTCTGTGCTGTTCAGACAAGGGACGCGTTGTCCTGTCGGAGGTGAGTGTCTCTTTTGTGTGTCCATACGCTGTCGACAGGATGTAACGAAGCCGAGTTTTACAGTCCGTGTCTGGATAACCCGAACGCCTACAGCAGTTAGCAGCTGTTGAGCGAAGCTGTGAATCTTCAGACATAGACAAGATAGACGTGTGAGGTGACATGCTGATATATAATCCGGTGTCGACCAGGAAACATAGTCCGCTGATGCTGTCGAGGGCATACAGCCAGTTGTTCGGAGCGACCTCAGAAGCCGGCGGGCAGCCGGAGAATTTGGAAGTGTCGAGGCGGCTTAAGCATCGTTCACAGCTCGGGGCGCCTCTCGCGGGCCGTGAGGCGAGGTTGGGTAGTCGCAAGGTTGACAAGACAGGAGCGCGGTGTCGCCGAAGAGGGCCTGGTAACAACACAGGCGAGACTGCGCGTGTTCGTCACCTATGCCAAGGGGTATCAAAGCTTAGTGCTGTACTAGTCCAGAAACTTTCCCAGTAGCACCTATTGTTTCCAAACAACTTACTTTCATGACAGTTAATTCACTCTTATTAGGAATAGAATAAAAAAAAAATGCTTGGGACAAAGCACTTGCGTCACTGCCACTGTCAAGATGACAATTTACTGTTATCACAAGCTGCGACATCGGCGAGAACTGTTACTTTTGAGATGTTAGTTCTTATAATTGGGTGAGTTAATTTACTCTGAACAGGTTTCTCATAAACATCTTCTAATAAATCCTTTTCAATTTGTTTCCACCTAAAGTAGTTTTGGGTTCATCAATTTCCACATTTTTAGCTGCCTTTTCAATCCTGTCTACCAATTTTAAATCAAAACACAGGACGACTCCCTCTACTTCCATTTGCTGCGCATCAGCTAAACTATTCTCTACCTCTGAGCAACTGGGCCCCTGCGCAAAATTGCTACCAATGATACTATCGTCAGTTTTTACAGTTTGCAGCACTTCAGTACAGCTATCAGATTCCTTGACCTCATAATGCTATCCCCTTCATCAATTCCTGCGCTTTAAAAGTTTGCAAAACTGACTCTACTTCCTCTACCGCAACTTTAGCCTTCAGATTGGCATCATTGCCGAAGATGTAAGCTTTCACCTCATCTTCGTCCATATCAGACTCAAACCCGTTAACTTCTTCCTCTCTATTATCTATAGGGTATCTATATTGCTCTTCTTTGACCTATTTTTCCAAAGTATCAAAAATGCTATCAACTATATTATGAGAGTGGTTTAACACATCACTGGTACTGTGTGTTCCTATTTCCTCATCCATGTTTTCTGTTTGCGTGTGTTGGCTGACTGTGGTCTGTGGTTTTGTTCCTGACTGTGCTACTATTACCGCCTTGTGAGCGCCAGTTTCCTGATAGACGGGACATGGTTTCCAGCACGCGGCCTGTTATGTTCATTTGATACAGCATCCCATACGGTAGTATTTTGCTCTCTGTTTTGTCTCAACGGTACAGATTTACATTTCTGATTTCGTAATAGTAACTGTTGCGAAAGCATGGTGTGTGTCTACCCGCTCTTCCTCTACCACGGCCTTGATTATGATAATTAGACCTTGTATTCCGAACCACCACACTTCTAACATTCACGTTCCCATAGTCATTATTTCTGTTGTTTGCATAATTGCTAGAAGATCTCTTATAATTTTGCATCTGCTCCTCAGAAACAGCTACTCTTTCTACTCGCTCTAAATCTTCAGTGAACCTACCCACATTATCTCTAGGTGCGGAAATGATTCCTTTCTGCCGGTAGCAAGGCAACTTACTTTCTAGACCCGCAATAATCATTTCCGGTTTCATCTTTTCTGTCAGATGTGACAGCCGTGAAACCCACTTTCTAGAGAACTCTTTTACTGATTCCCGTACTGGAGCAAACTTTTTACCACTCAAAACTATCTCAAGACATCGTTATGTTTGTTGTGTGACCAGTACTTACAAATAAATGCAGACTTAAATTCAGAAAGATTTTTGTGTTTTATCATTAAGTCAGCTGACCACCGCAAAGCCTCTCCTCTCTTCTTAAGAAAGAAATTTTCTCTCGCTCAGACCTTTCATCGGGCAAAACATCCTCAAAATAATTACAGAACTCTAACAGGTGAACTTTTTTGTCTGGACCAAAACGTAAAAATCAACGACATCCGATGAAAGGGGCGTCAGCTGAAGTCACATGCTGTACAATAGTATTACTAACACTACCAGGTTACTCTATTTTCTATGTAAGTAATACCAGCAATTAGTTCTTCTACATATATTTCTACTGCTTCCACTCTGTCAGAACATCTTTTGTTCACATCCTCACATAATTTCTTACAGTTAGATTTTACTTTCTTAACATCTTTTTGACAAACATTTACTCTGCTAGTTACTTCTTCAAATCTTTTAGAACAATGTTTGGATTCATTGTCTATTCTTTCTGACAACCTCCCTTCCAGAAGTTCATCTACTTCTTTGAAATCTTTGCGAACTTTGGCAGTTTCGCTTTTGAACAATGCAGATTATTTAACTGTTATCCTACTTAGATTTTCAGATCATGATGATTAGCATCAAGTTATTAATTTAGACTATTCAGTTTTGTGGTTATTTCATCCCTTAATGCTTCATTACCAGACTCAATCCTACTGTTTAGTTCTTTATTACTATCCTTTAACTCTTTACTACGGGATTCAATCTTACTGTTTAGTTCTTTATTACTATCCTTCAGTTCTTTACGATGCGATTCAAGTTTAGCAAACAGTAATTGCACCAAATTTGGAGCCTCTACATTGCCACTTGGCATTTTCACTGATTTTAAAGGAGTTTCTCGCATTTCCTGACATGGCTGAATTTCCGACATATTGAACTCAGTTTCATGATCTGATAATGTTATTAATTCTATCTTCTCCTTTTTTACCTCTGTTTCAATTACTTCGTCATCAGAAAATGTTCTAACTTTGCAGTATAATTGAAATTCAAATCAGATTCTACTTTTGTGAAATCGCACTCTGCTTTTCGATTTATTGATTCGACGGAACCATTCCCATTAAATTCAGGATCTGATTCGTTGTTAGAGACTGGTTCTGTCTTATCTTTCACGTAGTCCTCCATTTTTTGTAGCTTGTTAGCAGCTACTAACAAATACTTTAAATATTCTTGACTTAATTGCTTGATTCGTTGTTAAAGACTGGTTGTCTTAACTTTCACGTAGTCCTCCATTTTTTGTAGCCTGTTAGCAGCTACTAACAAATACTTTAAATATTCTTGACTTAATTGCTTGACCTCGACGAATGGCGCCAGCGCGGTGTACCAGCAAACATGAAGCGACTTAATGCAGCTGTGGTGGTGAGGATGGCGGCGGGTATCGCCTACTGCAGTAGCTCCAGGAGGGGTGGGGTACTGGTAAAAGAGCGCGCGCAGCAGCTTGCAGGCGCCTCGCAGGTCCACGCAACTCCGTGATGACGCACGGTCGTCTTCTAACCTCAGCGCTGCTGGTATCCGTGATTTAGTGTCGTCTTCTTCCCTCCTTCCGTCACGATCAAGGTTACTGTGACTTAGCATTCACAGTTTATTTACCACACTCGCGAGTAAACCTGTTCCCGCACTGGTTTCTGCCTCTTTCTCTTCGGTATCCTGTTAGTGCCTACCGAATTCGTTGTTTTCTACCGATCACTTTCATTGTTCAATTTTCCCAGGCGATACGCACCATGTGCGGGGGGCGGCAGGTTGATTAGAAATGAATGATAATCAGTCATAGGAGGATACTGGAAATTATGTTCATACTGACAGGAAATCTTTCTGTCCTAAACAGCACTGTAAGCAGTTCAGAGGCGACCTTTGTGGTAAGTTCCTACTAAATTGTCTTTCGCCCTGGCTACTGATAATCAAAATAAATGCTCGCCACAAAAGTGGAAAATAATTGTGACCACTTCCCATACAGATTTGTTAACATTACGGCAGTCACACTAACATTTACTTTTGCGAAATCTAAGCGATCCAGGACGGTGTACAGCCCTCGCCAGTCCACTTTCTATTATTACTAGAAATAAGCGTTTTCTTACAGTCTTGTCTCTGACGTCATCCGAGGAAGCGCGCACTCCGGCCATTGACTTACCGTGGCTGGGTGCGAAGTGAAGCCTAGTTTTGCCTCTCGGGCTGTATTTATATATGTGGTGAAGCAGACGGCCAAGGGAACACCTGCTGTCATCCGCCCTATGCCCACAGTAACAGCCTCTAAACGGCCGCTTTCTCGGGCACATAGTACTTAATAAAAATGTTATGCATCACTTTGGAGTCTTCGTAATTTTTGCATGCATGCAGGTAAGATGGTTAAAACACAGAACAGGTTACATTAAAACTTTGCCTTCTAGAATTTTTAGAACTGACAGTAGAATATGACCTCTGAACTAAAACTTTAAGAGACTTTGTATTGGTTGTTATTAACTGATAAGTAAAGGAATGAGGAGGTTCTGCGCAGAATCGGAGAGGAAAGGAATATGTGGAAAACACTGATAAGGAGAAGGGACAGGATGACAGGACATCTGTTAAGACATAAGCGAATGACTTCCATGGTACCAGAGGGAGCTGTAGAGGACAAAAACTGTAGAGGAAGACAGAGGCTGGAATACATCCAGCAGATAATAGAGGGCGTAGGTTGCAAGTGCTACTCTGAGATGAAGATGTTCGCACAGGAGAGGGATTCGTGGCGGGCCGCATCAAACCAGTCAGAAGACTGATGACAAAAAAAACAACGTCCTAAAACTTGTTATAGCCATATTATTTAATAGGTTTCATCACGTGCTGTACCCAAAACTTTCTAGCATTAATATAATAGATAAGTAATGTACTACAAAAAATGACGTTTTTGTTCCAAATTGAGTTTTCAGTAGATTACTCGAAAACTATTAGAGGTAGATTAATGGGATCACGTAGTCATTATTTAAATGTTGAACTGAAGCGTCATACAAATTTTCACATTTATATTTAGTGCCCTCAATTTTTCTTAAAAACGCGGATTCTGACCAAATTTTTCGTTTTATCAGTTTATGTTGACATACACCTGCACATTACGACCAATTTATGGCTTACCAGCTTCATTATTTAGCCACCCTTTAATTTTTTCTTAGAATGATGTATTCAGGTAAAGTATTGACCTAATCAGTCTGATACTTGACAGTTTAAACATTATTACACTAAAGTATATGTTGACAAAGTTTGAAAAAGCAACTTTCACTTTTAATTTCATTCTTAATTATGGTGCAATACTTGTGTGTTAAGCGCAGATGCTGTATGTGACGTGGTGCTACTAGCAGTGAACTGGGGTAAGTCCCGGCACACTCGCTCGTCTCTGTAACTCTCAAATGATACAGCGCTTGTTTCGTCACGATGCAAAAGATAATTTCTACAATAAAGTCAAAATTTCCCGAAATGCGTCACAAATTGGTCTGAGTTATCGCCCGTTTTAATAAATGACGCGCGGACTGTCAATTGCCGCCGAAGCAATATGGCGAAGGCCATTTATTTTTTAGTTTTGAACCTTCGTTTCTGTATGGTGTCTTTTTTAGCCCCTTTCCCACGTGCCTGTTTCTAGCTGTCTTCCTTTATGTCCACTGGGACTGACGCGTAGTCGTTTTTTTTTTTTTTTAAAACTCCTCTGTGTCTTCGTGTTCTATCGTTAATTTGGCCGCGTATGGCTCCAGTTGTATTAAAGGAAAACAAAACCAAAACCAAACCAAACTTACGTGCCGGTATGGCCAAGAACCTTCATTAGAATTAGGCAGCTGAGCATAAGAAAACTTGCCGCGAAGAAAAATCTTTAATGGTTTACTTCGTCATCTTTCTGAGCTACAGCGAGTATTTATGAGCGCTGTAAGATGTTCTACACCTTAGTATTAATCAAGTCTTTGTGTGCGCGGATTATATATTTTTTGGAGCTGGATGTCACATGATTAAGGTAAAATCTGCTAAGTACATTGTTTGCTCTTTAACAAAATCTTTCTTTTGCTAACCATATGCCTATTAGTAATTAGAGCTTTTAGTAGTTAGAATCTTTTTATTCATCTGGCTGTAGTTGCTGCTTGCTGTAATTCGTGTTATGAAGATTTTCTGTGAGGTAAGTGACTTATGAAAAGTATGGGTTATAGTTACGATTTCTTCCAATTCAGGATCATTCTTTTGAGCTAATTATTATTTGAAGTCTGGTTGTCATTGTCGGAAGCGAACTAAACGCGATTTCGGAGAATTTATTTAACCAATGCAATGGTAATGAAGAATTACCAATCTTGAACATAAAGAAGATTAAAGTAAACGGTTCAATCAAAAATCATGCTCCGGATGTCAATAAACAAATAAGGTTAACCCTTTTGTGCCAAGGTCAAAAGATCGAAGCCAATTGCGTTATCATACCGAAATTAAAGGTGGACATGATAACAGGTGAGGATTTTCTGAATGAAAGACGAGCTGCGGGAAAGGTAGCGTCACTTTTGAGAGCATTACACTTCTCTTTGAACCAGGGCTGTACAGTGTCAAAGATGGGTGGAGGAGCAAGAGCCTTCCAGACCTAAGGGATGATATTCCACCACTCAAAATGGTATAGACAGAACGAACCGAGCATAGAGTGAGAGAGATAAAAGTTTAGGACTTCATCATGTAAGCCATATTTAAAGGTACGATGAATAATCACTTATGGACATCAGTAAATAACATCGAATAATATGGTGGTACGCCACACATCGTGATAAAATGATATTGAATAACTTCGTTAATACACAAAAACTGACGTAACTAAATATAAATAACATTGGTGCAGATGTCAGCACCATTGTTCTAAATGATAACGGCCCAGACTCTTAACAAATATCTTAATATTCTCTAATTTTGACAAATAAAAATAAATGTAAATGTAGGAAATTTCGCTTGATTAGCGGTTCTTCATTTGAAACAATAAATGTGACCAATATTTCCAATACTGAATCATATTTGATTTAACGTAAATCAATAAATTCTTTCGAACCTCGCTTAACGAAATCGCGATAATGTCCTTAGCATCACATTTCCTCAATAGTAAAGTTTAATTAACGCAATCAATTTTAAAGAGAAATACAGTCATAAATCTGGAATTTTGTTTGTTGGTATTGTTTTTTAATATAGAAACACCGTGTCGGGCAAATTAACTGCGAGAAGCACCACATCTGAGGCACAGACGTAAATAAATTTCTATTTGTGAAGCAGTCACAATAATATTAACTTCAACTTTCCATAATATATAAAAACCAACACATAAAGAACCACCACAAAGACGCCCAAACATGGGGCACATAAATATACGTTTTGGATGTGCATAAAGGACCCAAAGCGTGCAGCGCGAACCACTTAAACATACACGAACAGATGTGGAAACAGGTATATAGGACTATGTAGTTTATGCTTAAACTCAGAATCTCAAACTGAAACTTAGATGTAAATGTATATTTTGTGTATGTAGATATTCTACGTGGTACATATTTTAATAGCGTAAAATTAAACTGTTTCGTGTACCACTCCCATCAAAATCATACAAGCAACCTATCCATGTTGAGAAGGGTCTGCAGTAACTGATCCTTTGCTGCAGCTTTAAGAAAAATACAAATAACCAGAACAATAAACCAAAAAATTACAGAAGATAAGAGTGTAGATACAAGTACTGCTGCCTGTGGACAAGACATAAATGGGCAGGGGGGCCAGGCACTCTGCACAGTGAAAAATTTTAAATTGTCTACATATTTTAGAGAATTTACATTTGCATATTTTTGCATTGAAGTCAAAACGATTCATTTACTAAAAGCAGTGAATGATAGTGTTCAATTTGAGTGTGTGACATAGTTTAGTGCAGTGCATACGTCATACGAATTTGCTTGCCAGATTTAGTGTAAAGTGATTTAAGGAGTGCACAAAGGTAACTTCAGAGCATAGATCACAAGATAATTTTGGAGTGTTTTTGATAATAAACAATTCAGTATAGGTAAAACTTGCACTGCAGTTTAAGAAAGTTCTGTATAGGTGTTCTAGCTGAATTCATGTACAGAGTCAAATTTGAGCTAATTTGAAAGAATTTTCGTTAATATTAGGCTTACATAACTAAAAGAAAGTGAATTTAAGCCGAAATTTCTAATTTTGTATGTGTATTTTTTTGGTATATTGTGACAATTTCACTTCTGGAACCAACATCTCAAGATTTTACTGAAAATACTGAACAAGCTCAAGGGAGCACACATGTTCATGAGTTTAGTACAGAAACGAAGACTGATGCCTCGGCGTCAACTGATGGTGCATCAGTAGCAGCAGATCCTAGCCCTGATTTTCTTGCGATGTTGTCAGCATAATTAGATATCCGGGACAGACAACGTGAGTTAAGGGTACAAGCCAAAGCTCTTGACGAACGAGAGAAGTCGGAAGCCCTGGCTAGGGAGAAAAGAGAAAGATCGTGATCTTGTTCAGAGATCAAACGACCTTTCAGAAGAACGAGATAAGGCATCATCTCACATCTACCATAACAGATGAATGTGATAAAACAACGAGTTTTGGGAAATTGTAGAATAAAACAAAGACGTTCTGGGAAAAATCGATGAACTTCACGGTAAAGATAGGAAGCTCGATAATGTCCATGCCGTGTTTGAATGTCAAGCATAGGTTATGAGCTGGACGGTTGATGATCTCACTCAAATCTAAGACCAACACATTGATAAGCGTATCCCTAGGTACCCAATTACAATTCGACCCAACGCAAGTTGCAGAATGAAACAATTCTGCAGAGCTATGCTGACAATGGAGTTTCGTAATTACGGGGACTTTCCAGGTTATATACGCCGTGGTGATAAATTTGTCTGCGAGAGTCTGCCGTACTAGACTCCAACATTGCTGGTGCCGCAGATTCAGGCGTATTACCAACCCTTTCCCTTGAGGAATCGTTGATGAAGCATAGACAGTTTCAGATATATAATGATGAGAAAAAGGTTGTGCATGCTGTCATCTTTATAGAAAGTTTTAGAAACATATTGCCTCCTCTGTAACAGAACATGCAGCGCTGTGGACACTAGAAACGGGCGAACAGCGCGCGTCGTTTTCTGACTTTGAAAACAAATTTCTTGCAAGGTTCTGGTCCCGATCTGTACAAGAACGTTTAAGAAAACAGGTCTACAGGCCCGAACTGTTCAATCCCCGCCAGGGGAATTTAAGAAAGTATTTTGAGAGATATCTTAATCCAAGAAGATGCACGTCAAAACGAATATAGCAATGCGGGGAGCAATCTAAACAATAATAAATCACCACGGTCAAATAGTAGTAACCCCAGAAAGAACTGGTTCGCGAAGAATAATGTCTTTTCAAATGGTGAAGCGTACAATAAAAGGCAGACAGGGTATAACCAGCAACCGAGTAACAGTAATCGGCATCCTAAACATGCGGAAGGAAACCAATATTCACGATCTACTTACTCACCGAGTAAAAACGGCAGTGAACCATACAACCGTAAAAGGCACAGTGAAGGAGGGGGTAACCACAACTTCTCACAGAAAAACATGGGCGCTACCAACGACCACTGACAACGCCCAGGGTCGGCAAACTGGCAGGCTCAAAGTCAAAGATCAAATAATAATGTACCGATCCATCACATAAACATAATACCCATGCCACCGCCGCATCCACATAGCCCTAATGCCCAAGTGTATGTACCACAGAGTCAGTCTTGCGCTCAAAAAGAGAGCGTGAGAATTGTAGACGTCACAGTTGAGACACCTGCAGCAGGAGACAGGCTGTCAAACACCGGCCGACTGCTGTAGGCCCCTTCCAGTCGGTCGTCAGTGGAACAGTGTAGAGATGGGGGATACACTGCTGAACTGATTCATAGAGTTGAATCTTTCAAAGGAGTGAACAGTCAGTGATTCAGAAAAAAAGAACGGTAGCTCCAAACGTTTCCCACAGCAGAGAGAGAGAGAGAGAGAGAGAGAGAGAGAGAGAGAGAGAGAGACGGAGCATATCAGCGGGACCTGTGCTGGTCAGAGCACACTGCACGCCACACAACAGGGCCAGCGCAGGCCTCTGCCCTGCTTCTACCTTGGCTGCCTGCATTGTGCAGTGCCCCACTGGATTTTGTGTTTCACATATGCCGTGCCGTCTCTGTGCTTACTCTGCGGCGTGCAGTGTCTGGCGCAGCTCAACTTAGCCAGCGATCGTTTCAGTAGCACGTCCTGCCCTCTGGGCAGTTGATGCGAGCAACAGGACAGAGAGCCTCCTAGCGGAGAACATAAGAACTACCTGCAACAACCGCTCGCAAGAGAACGGCCAATTTGTCTCGGAGCGGGTGACTGGTGGCCGTTCACCGCTCCCCCCACCCTCGGAACTCGCCCGCTCAACGCTCACCCCAC
Organism: Schistocerca gregaria; assembly: GCF_023897955.1. Classification (NCBI taxonomy): domain Eukaryota; kingdom Metazoa; phylum Arthropoda; class Insecta; order Orthoptera; family Acrididae; genus Schistocerca; species Schistocerca gregaria. Next base: position 95,390,692 of record NC_064924.1, read on the forward strand.
CGTTCTCGACTCTAGCGAGAGTGTTGAGCAAAGCAACTCAGGTGTCACTCTGGCCTCTGCGGTCTCAGCTCACACAGTAATGCAGCTCGTGGCTCGACCTGCTTGACTCAGCGCCTCTGCATCAGAGTTGGTCTCTACTGGATATTGTTCTTCGTAGTAATACCGCTAGGTATATTACATTATTATGTTATGTATACATCATTTGTTTTTATTTTATTTTTATTTGTTTAAACTGATCACATTAGGTTCCTGACGAATCCTCTTACTATAGGATTTTTATTATGGACACTCGAATTTACGCTTTAATTACGAGCGAACAGATAAACGTATCGTAAAATGTGATACACCAATATTTTCCTTGTTTTATTCTGCGTAAGGCTATATGCAGCACTTTAGTCTTACAGTCAAATTTATATACTTTTTTTTCTTATTCTGGTACGGATTTTGCGATTTTAGGCGTCTTCGGAAGGAAAAGTTCAGTTTAAAAATATATGGCTTGCAATGTATTTGTATGAGGTTAATGAAATTTTAATACACTATAGCCAAATATATTGTTAATGTAAATCTCAAGTTACAACATTTTCCGATCACCCAAAAAACCACAATAGTGCAAAATACATAAATAATGAAAAGCTTTGTCATATCGTGGAAATTTGAATAAACAATACAAAATTCTTACTCATTATCTGTGTTACCTCAAAATAGGATCAAATAAGATCAAAATACAGGTAGAGTACTGGAATAAACCAAGTTTAAAGGGCAATGTGCCTTCCATTTATTTTCTATTGTGAATGAGTGGTGAGTCATGAATAAGAGCTAGTTCATTTCAGAGAGTGAACAGTTCTGATCCGATCTCTGAAAAGAACAGTTTTGCCCATCTCTAGAAGAGTGGGGACGCGCAGAATGTAAATGTGTGTGTGCTGAGATACAGTGATGGCCAGCATTTAAAGGACGAACTAATAACTGAACCGTGACAGCGAAGTACAGATAACATGGAATTAATTCAGGCAGCCTTTTAGGCTACAATTAACGATATTTTAATGAGAGTGATTCTGGGCATCGGTGCCACCATATCCGTTATAGATGAACAACTGTTCTGTTGTGTAGACAAGATCAGGAAGCTCCCGATTTTACCAGTGGAAAACTGTAGAGTGGTAGGAGCTCTACGAGGGAAGGAGCAGTTAATAAAAAAACCAGGTGCAGGTAGAAAAAGAAACTGGAAAAAGAAACATTCAAAAGCTCATTCCTGATGGTTACAAATTTCGCCGTACCCTGTATCCTGGGTTTAGATGCTCGTTGAAATGAAGGCGAAAACTGACCTGGCAAGGGGCATCTGCATCTTAATATACCACAATAAGCAGATCTAATTGGTGTTAATCAGGACGCCTGACGCACGCACGATCTATTGTCGGCACGTTAGTGTAGTGCTTCCTGACAGTCCCACGCTGATGGGGGTGAACAATCTCTCAGTAGAGAGTGAAAGTGATACAGAAGATGCCTGGGTGCAGGACTCACGGAACATTAAGCAAAATATTGTCGAAAACATAGCCAAATACACTTATTTGAATGACCAGCAACGAAGTGAACTAACATAGTTGCTTAACCAAATTGCCGATATATTTATCGGAAGACCCGTTACAATCACTGGGTATGAGTACTTATGCAAGTCAGAGCACATGATACATTCTGCCGCGCGACCTATTCTATCCCTTGGTCAGTAGAAATTGTAAATAGATTCGTACTTGATAAACAAGCATACTTCGAACAAATTTAGGTTAGTTTGAATATGTATAATGGGTCTCGTGAAAGGTCTCCTGATACAACCCTGCTGCCCGCCGCCCGTTGCCAATTGCATTTCCGTACATATCATGTCAGCAAGAACTCGGTTCTAACATGGAACCACTGTGTACAAGGCTGTATCACATCCACTACAAGGTGAGTCAGCAAGAGAAGTGAATCGGCCAGAACATTACCAATTACTATGGCAGGAGACGCCGCTAGGGCATGACGTATGAGGAACAATACCACGCTCTAGGAGGAAACCATGTTTACTGTAACTGTGGCTGCATGGTACACCATGCATGAGATTGCAGTCTCTGTAACAAAGTATGATTGAATAAATGGTCTCTAGCATGCAAACCATGTGTTGTGTACATAGTTCCACGTAGTCAGTGCGTACACAACTTTCCCACTAGAGCGCACCCCACTAAGCACAACAGTGCAGGCGCAGCACTCGTCCATCTCTGCACTATGAGATGGCGCTGTCTTAGAGACGGACCAAATTCTGCTTCCGCCGATCCGCGTATTAATACGTCTCGCAGCCAATGAGATTGCTGCTAACGTAGAACCTTTTGTGCTCGCAGATCACACTCGCGCAGTGATACCTGAACGCGTGAGGTATTATAACGAGTGTACAGACCTCCGGTTAGTCAGTCTGCATTTGTCTGTAGCCAAGTTTCAGTCTGCGCCTAATAAAGTTCTCATATTCCTGTACATAGCTATGAAGATAAATGTATAGACACTTTTGTCAAGTATCAGAGATATGTGAAAATAAGATTAACGTACCAAGACCAAAGGAACTTCAGATTGTCAATTGTAAATAGCATCTAGAACCAAGTTAAGTTATTTTATGCTTGTTATTATATTAATAAATGTTTGTGAAAATTAATCAAGTTCTGTTTAAAGTTGGTCACCGTCAATCTGCTACTCTAAGCGTGCAAGTGACATAACGGCAGAAGATAAACACGCCACGATAAGACCACGAGACATATTGCTGACACTCGCCTACTTCGCTAGAGCGGCAAGTCAAATAATCTGATGGTGTGTCTACCGAAGGTCTTACAGTACGCACACCACACCATGCATTGCCGGACATAAGTTCATTAGACATTTTTTGTTCTGTGTCCCCGCGTCGATCAATGGCTACAGTTTGTACACCGTGGAAAAAAACACCCTGTATGTGGATAGAACTTAGGGCTATTGCCATTTCGTATGGGACATAATACATAAGAATCATATACGCACCGTCTGTAAATTGATGCTTTATACTTTATTCTCGGTAATAGCAAAATACATTTTAATTCAAGTTTACATTGGCACAACTTAGAAGTTTTAACCGCCATTGGATTATACGTTTTGAGGCATCCAGAATGCTCCAAAAAGTGGTATTAGGTCTTAATGTTTTCAACTTTTTGAACGGAATCTCCCGTCTAGACCCCCTGGTGATCTACATCCTGTCTATAGACTTTCCCCACACCCTCCGATTAATTTAATGTTTCTGGCCGCTGTGTGTGGATTCAATAACATCGTTCTTCGCTCTTGCTGACTGCGTCGCGTGGACATCTTACATGCAAATACCGCACACATGACTGCCGAATATTTCTAAGCAATTTTGATACATCCTATCCTGAAACGTTTTCATGGCCAGAGATACAGGCCATGTATTTGATACACATCCGTGTATTTTGTAACCTTAAGAATGTCTATCAGAATGGGATGCAAATCTGCAGTTTACAGATTAAATAGAAATGCCGATAATGTCGGACCTTGAGGGAAACTTTTGCCCTATGTGTCCCTGATGCTGAGGTCAGATTAATGGTCTGCTGCTCAACAAATGGTACCGATTTCGAACGAATGTGGTCTGTATGCTCAGGTTCTTTAACTGCTGCACTGAGCGTGGGAGCAAGGCACAGTCGTAGGCTTCAGAAGTCCTTATAAAAGGCCACCAAATACGGTTTATCACTTTGTGAAATCTGGTGTTCAGTAATTGAAACGATGAGGGCATCATGGATGCCTTTACCTGTACTAAAAAGATGAAAAATAAAACAGCTCCCTGTTACAGCATCGACGCCAAGGCTACAGGCAGGTTTTTGGAAGACGGTACTTCTTGAATAAAAAACAACCCCGCAGCTGAAGCTGTTGACCATCTTTGTTTGTCAGGTTCGTTATCTGTACGTGCCTGTTCGCTGGGAACATCGCTAACCGCCAAGTTCCCCGAACTTCTGTCAGTGAGTGAGCAGTCGCCGCTCTTCCATACGAGGAAACAGTCACAGGTAAGATCTCTCGACTTACAGCAAATGTAATAGTTTCACCAGAATGAATTGTAATGTTTCCTGCCACAATCAGTTTGAACAGAATTCTGAGTATATTTTAATTTATCAGAAAAGTCACTTACATTTACGAAGTGGAGAGACTGTAGGTCTATAGTTTACATAGAGCTGAAGAACGACATATCGTACTACGAATTACTGAAATTTAATTTCACAATCTATTTTCTGTATTTCATAATTGTATTATAGCGGATTGTAATCTTGACGTTGAGAAGATCTTTCGAAATACGTATACGACTACAGAACGTCATCTTATAGTGTGGTATAAGAAGTTTCGAGCATAAGAACAACACAAGAGCCAATAATGTTAGTTCATTTATACAAATGCCCATTACCTTTGTAAATATTCTAGACACCACCATGCCGTGCTTAAGTAGCTTTATAAGCGTAAGTTCTCGCCAAATTTATTGTGCTTTTATACGATTCAATACGCCACGGTTGTTCTAAAATACAGCTAGGGTGTTCTTGGTGTTTTATCCTGCTTTCTGAAATCTGATATTCTGACAAAGAAATTCTCTCCGTTAAGTGTCTTACATATTATAAACTAAGGAGACAAGTCATGTGAAAGCGATCTGCACATATACAGATAACAGTAGTGTCGCGTACATCAGGTATAAAAGCGCAATGTATTGGCGGAGCTGTCATTGTGCTCCGTTGATTAATTGGAAAAGGTATTCGACGTGATTATGGTCGCACGACGGGAATTAACAGACTCTGAACAAGGAATAGTACTTGGAGCTATACGCAAGGGACATTCCATTTCGTAAACCGTTAGGGAGTTCAATATTCCAAGACCTGCAGTGTCAATAGGATGCTGAGGATACCAAATGTCAGGCATTACCTCTCACCCCGGACCACTCAGTGGCCCACGGCATCACTTAACGACCTAGAGCAGCGGCGTTTGGATAAAGTTGTCGGTGCTAATACACAAGAAACACTGCCTGAAATAACGGCAGAAATCAATGTGGGACGTACGACGAATGTGTCCGTTAGGACAGTGGGCCGAAATTTGGCTTTAATGGGCTATGGGGGCAGACGGACAACGTGAATACCTTTGGTAACAGGACGCAAAGCCCGCAGCGTCTCCCGTGGGCTGGTGACCATATAGGTTGGATCGTAGACGACTGGAAAACTGTGGCCTGGTTCCCGATTTCAATTGGTATAAGACCTGATGGTAGGGTTCGAGCGCGGCACAGACACCAAAAAGCCATGGACCCATTTTGTGAACAAGGCATCTGCAAGCTAGTGGTGGCTCCATAGTGGTGTGGTCGGCAGTTCACATGAAATGGACTGGGTTCTCTGTTCCAACTGAACCGATCATCGAGTGGAAATGGTTACATATGGCTACTTGGGGACCATTTGCAAGCATTCATGGGCTTCATGTTCCCAAACAATTATACGCCACAATTGTTCGAAATTGGTCTGAATAACATTCGAGCGAACGGTTTGGCCACCGAGATTTCCCGACATGAACACCACCGAACTATTATGGGTCATAATCGAGAGATCAGTTAGTGCTGCACTACGCGGGACAGAGGTTGGGCCGACACGATATTAGGAGGTTTCCCATGACTTTGGTCACCTCAGTGTATGTTAGCAGTTAACTATCTGACGAATATCACCTTTATTTATGCACTGTCGAAGGTGACAGTGTCTTTCCTGATTTCTGCTTAAGACTGTTGTCGAGTCCGGTTCTTCAACGAAGTACTTCTGTTGTTTGAAGTAGACTGTTAGTGTGTGTGTGTGTGTGTGTGTGTGTGTGTGTGTGTGTGTGTGTGTGTGTGTGTGTGTGTGTGTGCGTGTGTGCCTTGTGCACTTGTCCTCCTAATGAACCGCTGATAACTATAAGGGCCTAAGCACATCGTCAAATGTTCAAATGTGTGTGAAATCTTATGGGACGTAACTGCTACGGTCATCAGTCCCTAAGCTTACACACTACTTAACCTAAATTATCCTAAGGACAAACACACACAACCATACCCGAGGGAGGACTCGAACCTCCGCCGGGACCAGCCGCACAGACCATGATTGCACCGCCCTAGACCGCTCGGCTAATCCCGCGCGGCTAGCACATCGTCGTAGATTTTGAGATTTTAGCATATTTCTTTGCTCCCGACATCTATGGATCTTATGCTGAATCATCTTTGTTTATACTTTTGGCCTACTCTTTCTATACGAACATTCACGAATACCTGTCTCACCAATTTCTCTGATATTCATTTCCATATGGGCCCAAAGTACGAAGTATAATACTGCTGCGCTGCACTGGTCGCTTGTTATCTACGTTTGCCAACATAAATTTAGTGTCTACACCATGTGTATAGTGGTGTCAAACAGCTTATAAAGCTAAAGCTAGAGCCCTGCGGAACTGGTTAGAAAACGCAGACGTGTAAACAACATGGTTCTTGAGCTACTGAAAATGAAATTTCAAAAGATGGAGCCTATGAACGATTGTATCTATAGCATTTCATGAAATGCATATTAGACCACATTTGACTTACATTACACAGAACGATTTGATTGAAGATTTAGGTTGAGATGTTCGCTTAATAAACTCCAGTTTATCAGAGCAACATTTGTGCAACAAGGCTATGGTAGTAATGGTCAAGGGTATACCTTTCAATTTTAAGTAAATTACCGAATGCTATTTAACGATGGATGTTTTTCAAGGTTGTCCTGCAACATCATTAGGCGTATTACTTACTGCAGTCACACCCAGTCACTCCTGTTTCAACTGTCGTTCTTCAGTTCTTAATTTCTTATGTTAGTTGACCTGTACCGGCTCAGTGCTTTCTGTAATGCTGTTACATATTTCTCACTTGCTAGTGATCTTCACACTGCCTTTTTTTCTCTACATTGACTACTTTCACCAAGATCCTCATAATTACCAGTTATATCATCTGCTCCTCTCTTTCCTTGGACTGCTTCCGCATAGAGTTTCCTTTGTCACAGGCAATAGAAATGAAGTCACTGCGCCAAGCCAAATACTGAAAAAGACAAAGTAATTGTAAGGCATTACTTTAATTTTCTGTTTAGCCATGTCGTGTTTCATAAAACAAAATTTATGCTTCAATATAACAAGCTGAGAGTGAAGGTATTATGCTAGTGATTAAAAAGAAACTTGCCATCGTACATTCGTTGTTATATTATATTAATCACATTTTTTGAAAGACTACGCGCGAGAACAAAAGGGTAACTTGTCAAATTTTGAAGGCTTTTTCTAAAGCGTAGTCTGTACATACAAAAAAGTAACTTTTATTCAAATGAGTACCCAGTTTCAAAAACCTGCACATAAATTAACCACATGGAGATCACCCAGTCTTAGACAGGGTGAATACCAAATAGACCATGTCGCAATTTCCAAAGAAAACATAAAAGAAATTGAAAACATCAGAACCCGCAAAGGTGTCTTTGAATCAGATCATCATCTTCTCCAAATAAAAACAAAATTCCAACCCAACAGAATGCTAAAAATGCCACCCAAAAGTACCAAACCAGATCCGGAATATCTGCAACTCAACAAAGAAAAAATCATCATGCAAATTAATCAGGAAAAATCAACAGACTGGAAGAAACTAACAGAGAAAATTCAGGAAGCCCTCAAATTAGGACAACCCCCTCGCAACAGGAAACATCGCTCGTGGAATGCAACCTGTGATGAGGCAGTCGACAACCGAATGACTGCATGGAAAAAATTTAGCAGTCACAAAACTGAAGTAAACTGGGAGAACTTTCTTAAAACTGAAAAACAGACCTCAAAAATAATTAGAAAAGAAAAACGGGGATATGACAACAACAGACTCACTGAAATCCAGCAGGATTTCATCAAAATAATACAAGACATTTCTATAAGACTTTCAGAGAAAACTTACAAGGATACCAAGCGCCTAGCTTGTGCTTCAAGAAACCCGATGGGTCTTTGGAAACCAACAGGAAAAATAACTGCAAAATCTTAGCCCATTATTTCAGTTCCCTCCTCAACTGCGAACCACCTCAAGAAAAACTTGTCTTCTCTTCTCCAGTATTCACACACCCAGACTCACATGCCTCGGATCTTGAAGAAATTATGGAGATAGTCAAGCAGTTGAAAAATAACAAAGCACCAGGAGAAGATGGGATCATTGTTGAGTTCTGGAAACTAAACGATCCTATACTTATGCAGAAATTACACCATATATTGTCAGACATATGGATAACGGAGCAGATACCAGAGGACTGGAAATTCTCTAATTCACCAGCTACACAAAAAGGGCGACAAGACAGACATGAACAATTACAGAGGAATTTCCCTGCTCCCAGTCACTTACAAAATCCTTTCCAAAGCGCTTTTAAACAGGATAGAATCCCAAGCAGAAACTTTAATTGGTGAATACCAGGCCGGATTCAGAAAAGGACGCTCATGTGCGGAACAGATCTGGTGCTTAAAGACAATATTACAAATGAGGAAATGCAAAAACACAGTAGTTTCATTCATCGACTTGAGGAAAGCATATGATTCAGTGGACCGTGGAAGAATTTGGGATCGACCGAAAGACACGAAAAATCACAGAACAAACACTTACAGGAACAACGGCCAAAGTGAAATTCATGGACGAAGTATCAGAACCCTTCGAAATCAAATCTGGAGTCCGACAGGGGGACGGACTATCCCAATCCTTTTCAATATTGTTCTAGAAAAGATACTCAGGGAATGGGAACCTCACGTACAGGGTATCCAAATTGGTATCAAGAAAGAGAATCGAATTAAAGTCAAGTGCCTTGCTTTCGCTGACGATATTGCAGTTATCACCAATAACAGAACAGAAGCGATTCACGCAGTGGAAAAACTACATGAAATTTCACAAAAAGCGGACTACAGATATCTTATGAAAGAACCCAATATATGGAAAGGCAACCAGAAAATAAATCCCCTTTAATAACAAAATATGGTAAAATTGCACAAGTCTGCCATTTTAAATACCTCGGTGAAACTATACAGTCCTCAGGATTAAACCGAATTGCCAATGAACAAAGAATCACCAAGCTCCAGAAGGCCTACAAGCTAACATGGACGCATTACAACAAGAATTGCATTTCGACAGACGCAAAATTAAGGCATTATACAACAGTGATTCTTCCAGAAGCAATCTATGCAGCTGAAACAATGGTGATTGATGGTCATTAAAAAATTAAAGAAATAGAAAAACAGGAAAGAAAAATTCTCTGGAAGTTTTACGGTCCAATCAACAAAAATGGCATTTGGATGAAGAGACCACAAAACGAAATCTATAGAAAGATCAACATAGTAACAGATGAAATCAGAAAGCGCCGAGCCAAATTTTATACACACATCTACAGGATGGAAGACTCCAGAACAGCAAAGAAATTATTCAATATTATAACAAGGAGTAAATGTGGCACAGAATGGCTGAAAGAAGTCCAGAGGGATCTACAGCAGATCAACATAAAAAACCTCAAAGATCGCACCGAGTGCCGGCATAAAATCACAAGTGTGAAGTTTGGGGAAACAACATCGCGTCAGCCTGGTAAAGAATGGACAGAGGAACGGAAGCAGGAGCATTCTGAGAGGATGAGGAGGTTTTGGGAAGCAAAGAAGAAAAACATCCAGAGATGAAATTATGAATTCAAGTTCAATCGCTCTCCTAAAGGGGAACAATCGTTATAATAATAATAATAAATAAATGATCTGGATCATTCATTTTCAAAAGTTGATCCAAGTCAGATTTTCTGCTACGAATAATCCACTGGCTGCATTTATAAACAAATTATAAAAATAAGGGAAATAAAAGCGCGAAAGAGCTGCTCATTTAAAACAAACAATCAGAGTAGGCCTAATGATAACCTGTTCAATCTGTCATAATTACATATCTTTATTTTTCGAGAACCTGAAGGACGATTTGGATTACTTTCCTGTTTGAAGTTGCCACAACCGCATATTACACATATACTCCCTCATCCAACCATTTCACAGTTCTATAAAAGTAAGCCGACATGACAATAAAGTCTTCTTACAACGTCCCACAATGTAAATCATCTGTTCACTCCAGGGTTTTGTTTCCAACTCAAGCAGTTAGGAGGAGCTCGGGAGCACTGTCGACGTTTTAGGGAAGAGTTTCCGCTATTATGTCTATAAGCTACTTGTTAGTACTACTTCGCAATAGGAGGTATATAGCAGTTTTATCTGAACCTCAAGCCACAGAATGTGCTAATGAAAATCTTAGTAATGAGAAAAATGAAGTGATGGAATAGGTCCTAATTGTGTGTTCCGATGCTAGTTTCTCATTAATTACAAACTTTATAACTGTCAATACACACTGTAACCTATATATGGAAACATTTTGATAAATATTAATAAAATATAAACCTAAATATTAATTTATTTTTCATAACATAAAGTAGGCATATTATTTTTCCGAAGGAAATATAGGATGTTTAGACTTCGCTTTAAAAAAAGCGCAAATTTGATATTAACAAAAATGTGTTACTCCAAGAACTTGGGTCCTTATGGCTCTAACTGACTCAATTCAATTCGCCTAGTGATAGATTTAATAATTATAACAAGATGTAGAAAACTAAACAACAAAGCAACAAAGAGTGGGGCTGTTGCAGTGGTAGGTCACTGGAAAGTAGCAGTGGGGAGAACGATGGGTCCAATCCACATTCAGTTGTTCAGGTTGTCCATAGTGTCCCTAGATCGAGTAAGGCAAGTTTTGGGATGATTCCTCTGAAAAAGACACAGATAATTTCGCAATGCTCTGAAATTCGTGCCCCAAGTGGCTCGTTGCAGCAGCACGGCCACACAGTTGACAGCTGTAGTTGCAGATGTGCAGCAGATGTGCAGGTGAGGGTCTGCTTTTCAGTAACGAGCACTTCAATTTGGTTTACGACATGCCAAGTTTATTCAGTGTTGTAAGTCTTGCCACGTCACTGTTACTACACCGAATGACTACGAAACCTGTCACTCGTGTAAATCGTCATCTTACAACTGCAATAATTCTTAATAACACTGTACCATTAACAAGCTGAGCGTCAACTGGTTTATGTATACTACAGCTCATGCTATTAGCACTCTTGATGAAAGTAATTAACATACGCGATCTCAACTAAGTCCGCCACATACACAGTCCGTTGCTACCCTAGTGATACAATTAACACGTTCGAAAAAAATAATTCACACATTTTGCCAACTATTGAACAATGACCTTACACTCGACAACAGCCGCCACCCAACTCATCCATCGGTTACAACGAAACTGCTTCCTCTACCCTTTCAGCCAATCAATGTTCTACAAAATTCTCGCTATCTTGTAAGTGAGGGCTTCACTCAGCCAATAGGAAGCGAGAATGCTACCTCTAAGTGGATTCTTCACTTAGAATAACAGAATGATTTTTCATTTATTAATGATACTAATTGAAGGTGATGGAATTTCATACTATTTCGACCTTATCTAATTATTCTCATGACGTAATGTGATTGTTTATTTTAAGATAATTCATATTATTTTTCATAGGTACCTATCCTACTAATTTTAGCACAGAGTCGGGCATTTTTATCTATTGCATCACCATTTTTCATTTCTCTTTGCCGTCCTATTTACGCTAACAATATCAAATAATTAAACACAAAAACCTAACTTACATTCCAGGTTTCGTCTCCTTGCCGTTTTTCCTAAAAAAAGTAAATCTCTTCACGTGCAAAATATTAATTGTTTCAACGGGAGTCGCCTGGATTGCGGTTGCAGTCGCAGGTGAGTTGAAACTGGTTGGCTCAGATGGCTCTGAGCACTATGGGACTTAACGTCTGAGGTCATCAGTCCCCTAGAACTTAGAACTACTTAAACCTAACTAACCTAAGGACGTCAGATACATCCATTCACAAGGCAGGATTCGAACCTGCGACGGTCGCGCGGTTGCAGACTGTAGCAGTTAGAACCGCTCGGCCACTCCGGCCGGCAGTTGATATCTTCCCTCGTTAATTCTGGGGCATTCCAGTGATATTCTCTCCATCTCTTTCTCGTGTCTCCGTTAGGTGAATCAATTAGAAGTATTCCTTAAATCAAAAGGCGCTAATTAGTTACAAGTCACATTATGCTAAGCCTGAAAAATAATCATAGCTTTAATTAATTAATGATATATCTTATTGCTGTCCTAATATTTAATCCTTGCTCCCTCTTAGCTCTTAATCAGTTACTGTGAACGGCATCATAAAGATTTTATCCATCGTTGAAAGAGAATCTGATATCGTTACCGGAGCAGCTGCCCGTTGTGACCTAAATTATCTCAATTCCCCTGCGGCAGTTCTACAAAGTCTCGGACACCCTGCTGTGAGCTACTTCACATTTTGTTGGCCGGCTCTTGACATTAGCCCGTAAACACGCAATAACCATAAGTGTCCTCTTCGTTTCTCTGCTCGGCTCCCAGTATTTTAAACGCTATTTTAGTTATAGTCCTTGCAAAATTATTACGTTCAAAAATATCAATTGTGTCCTACGTTTTAGTGCATCATTACAAGGCAGACATTGCTCTATCCTTTCTTTCGTTAAATGTTCGCGTCATACATTTAAGCTACTGCTCAAGCATTTACTCGTCTGTTGCTCATTGTACCGTATATCACGTCTCATAAAGGTCCAATTGCAAGTTCTCTCGACTCTTTTATGCAAACAGAAGCAGCAAATGCTGAGCATGTCTGTCTCAAAAGTGTTTTCCCCAAGAGAAATAGTTCTTATTGTGCTTCGTTGTATAGTTTGAGTAAATCAAGTAGTTACCTTTATAACCCATAATACCCAACGACACATCTGCAACTTTGTTTGTATACTGAGGTGACAAAAGTCATGAGATACCTCCTAATATGCTGCAGGACTTCCCTCTGCCCTGCGTAGTGCAGAAACTCGACTTGACGTGGACTCAACAAGTCGTTGGAAGTCCCCTGCAGAAATGTTGAGCTATGCCACCCCTACAGCCGTCCATGATTGCGAAAGGGTTGCCGGTGCAGGATTTTATGCACGAACTGACATCTCGATTACGCCCCACAAATGTTCGATGCTATTCATGTCAGGCTATCTAGGTGGCAAAATTATTCGCTGTAATTGTCCACAAAGTCCTGCAAACCAATCACGAATAACTGTGGCCCAGTGACATGGTGCATTGTCATACACGAAAATTCCGTCGTTGTTTGACTGGAGAAGGTCTCCCAGTAGCCTAACATAACAATCTCCAAACTATTATCGGTTCAGTTTGACCAGAGGACCCAGTCCATTCTATGAAAACACAACTCACACCATTATGGAGTCACCACTAGCTTGCACAGTGCGTTGTTGACAACTTGGGCCCATGGCTTCATGGAGTTTGCGCCACACTCGAACCCTAGCACCAGCTCTTACCAACTGAAATCTGGACTCATCTGACCGGGCCACGGTTTTCCAGTCGTCTTGGGGTCCCACTGCTGCGGTCAGGAGCACAGGAGTGGCACTGCAGCCGACGACGTGCTGTTGGCAAAGGCACTCCCATCGGTCGTCTGGTGCCAAATGCCATTAACACCAAATTACGCCGCACTGCGCTAAAGGATACGTCACACATTTTCTATTGTTGTTTCACACAGTGTAAGACGTCATGGTCTCCTGACATCCACTGCTTACGTATTCCGCCCTCACAATCATATTCCGCACATCAAGACGCTTCATTCGAACCCAAACTCGATAAGATAAAGTCAATGTTGTATGAATTCATGTAAACGATATGCAAATAACTAGTAAATCACAAGTGTGCATTGAGATTGAAATACTTGAGGCAGGCGTACACAGAAACATTCAAGGCACGACGGTCGCAGGGGCTTTCAGTTCGGGAGAGGCAAACCACACGCCGGGGGGCCAGTCCCTTCAGAGGACGAGCCAAACTAACTACGTCGGCCAGTGACCGCCCATAGAGCAGAAAGTGTCTGCCCGAGCGAAAGGAAGTACGACCCTGTGTCCGGCTTAAAAGCAAATTCCGCTACATTGTGTGGGAGCGCCCAGCCTACACATTCTTTACAAACACAGCACGCAGTTTCAGAGGTTTTCACAGGGAGACAGCAAGTGCCAAACGCCAATGCTACGGATTTCGAGATTGGTCTCCTTAAACGAAATGTCATTCTCTCGTTTTAGAAGAGGAATGCTGATTGGAAGACAATATTCCTGACGCCTTGAGCTGAAAGAGTAATGGAAGAGACTGAAAGATATACCCCTTCACGTCTGGCATGGAGAGGTGTTCCGTTGTTGCTCTTGGAGCGAGAACACGTAACAAGAGTGTGTGCGCTCGTACGTGTACTCAAAAAGCGAGGACCAATCTCTCCTCAGTACTTCACTGGGAGAGCACTTCTGTCGAGAGAGAATTGGAGTGTGACTCTATATTGAGTCCTTGTGATTAAGCGTTGTTCACTGTATTGGCCGCCACACTTATTGTGTGGTGTGAATGGACAGAGTTATAGTTAAACATCAGCGAGCGAATTTTTGAGTGGCACCGCAGTCGACTGGTTATCTGACCAGTGTACCACGCCAGTAGTTAGACTAGGGGCGAATAGGACTTCTTGACTTTATCAAGGCATAGGGAGAGTTTGATTGGAGAAGGTCAATCCAGATACAACAAGAGTTATTTGTCAACAGCGAGTGGCGCAGACAGCAGTCATCACAGCTTACAGTAATGTGCGCTACAGCTCTTGCGAGCCCCATATTTTCTCCACAACAATAGACTTCACTGCAATTGACATGCGACAGCCTCGACATACCTAGCGACATTCTAATAGATAATTATTAAAGTTGAGTAGGCGCGGCTGACAGCCATTCTGCCAAATCAATAACAATATTAAACTTTGTACAGAACTTTATTTAGCGAACCCTATCCTTAAGAGGTAACTTCACATTCTGAAAAGAACCTGGAAACAACTTGTTCAGTTCATAACTAAAAGTGCCATTGTGCTTTCTTAGAATTTTTGCAAAATAAATAAAAATTTTCGTTAGTTTCATGTTTTTCTTACACTAACTAGCACTACTCCAGTACCCAAGTATCCCACTAGTTACGTAGGAAATTTTGTGAATTTTTTGCCATTTCCTTACAGTGGACGACTCCAGAAGATATTTATTACTGAAAGTTTTTAGGCATTTCTCTTTAGAACGTTAGGAGCGTCTGTCTGACTTCTGTAGTAGTATGGGGGTGGAAATTGCACCTTGCAGCAGGCAAAGGGTAAATGGTATATCTCAGATTAATCCGTTGCGCAGAATGACAGAATAGCACCCACAAACTCACTAAAGTGTTGCACGTCTGGTAGCACTGACAATTGTACGCAAACGCCGCTGCTCTCGGTCGTAAAGTGAAGGCCGTTGGCATAAAGCTTTGTGTCGTGCAATCATCAAGAGTACTCAAGTGGGCCTTCGGCTCCGAAACTGCATGTCTACGATGTTTCGTTGACTGGTTTTCACGCTGATGCTCGTTGATGGCCCAGCATTAAAATCTGCTGCAATTTTCGGAAGCGTTGCACTTCTGTCACGATGGAAGATTCTCTTCAGCCGTCGTTGGACACGTTCTTGGAGGGTGTTTTTCCGGCCGCAGCGATGTCGGAGATTTAATGTTTTACCAGATTCCTGATGTTAACGGTACACTCGTGAAATCGTCGCACGGAAAAATCCCCACTTTTTAATTACCTCGGAGATGCTGTGTCCTACCGCTGGTGCGCCGACTCTAACACCACGTTCAAACTCATATAAATCCTGATAAACTGCCATTGTAGCAGCAGTAACAGATCTAACGACTGCTCCAGATACTTATGTGGGCGTTGCCGACCGCAGCGTCGTATTCTGCCTATGTGCATATCTCTGTATTTGAATACACATGCCTATACCAATCTTTTCGGCCCTTCAGTGTGTATGCCTGTAAAACAGATACACAACAAACATGAATTGAGAAAATGTGTGAAGTTGTGCCTAACGAGGACACACTAAGCTGCTGATACTTTCTCCCGACATCATTTATTAAACGGAAAGTTGGGATGCTAAAGACAGGTAGAATGCAGTTAAAGTTTAGTGCTGAGTTATGAAATGGCTCATATAGAGACTTTTCATTGTGTGTACATGAATGAAGTTGCACTGTTCATGTGTTCTGGGTACTTCATTTCATCGTGGTGTTGCGATGTTGCAGGGCATGGCTGACAGCCACGAGTTTGTCCCGGCAACCGCCGAGCAGGTGGCGACCATCCGGAGTAAGCTGGGGACCGACGAGGAAGACATCCGCCAGGCCGTCGCGTCGCTGCGCGCCTGGCTCAGGGTGCAGCCCCATCTGCCGGACCACATAGGTCAGTAGCTCAGGGCTACAGGCTGTCTGCAGCTGAGGGGTGGCAGAATACTACAACTGCGTAGAGTGTACGGTTGCCGTCCGTCCCGATGTATCGGGAATGTCACCATTGTGTACGTTCCAGTCCAGACATCCCCACATGACCCCAGTTTGTGGCTCAAGTACTGAAGTAAAGCCATCTGTTAACGGCATCACGTACATGGAGCCTCAGTTAGTTTTATTTATGTCACAAGTTTATATTGACAAGATAGTTTCACAGATGGCGTTGCATGTTGCGTATCCTGTATCGACAATGAAAGCACCTTCTAGATCTAGCGCCATCATTCGAGAAAATACCACACTTCTCCAGTAGCACGGGACTGGCAGGAATGGGGCAGTTCCCATTCGAATAGCGATCTGATAAGACTATTCTTTCTAAACGTAATGCGAACAACGAGTGCAAATTAGTAATGGTTCAAATGGCTCTAAGCACTATGGGACTTAACAACTGAGGTCATCTGTCCCCTAGACTTAGAACTATTTAAACCTAACTAACTTAAGGACATCACACACATCCATGCCTGAGGCAGGTTTCGAACCTGCGACCGTAGCAGCCGCGTGGTAATTAGTATTGTCTGAAGTGTTTACTGCGGGTATATAGGGCGTGAATTGTATAGTGACTTCGATGACTTAAGTGTTATTGTGAACTGTTTACCGTTTAATAAATTTATCTCATCATAGATTACGAAAATGCCTAAGCATGAAAAAAGGAAAGTGCTTTTCGGATGATTACACAAAAGAGTGGTCTTTTGTCAAGAAAGGACGTATGGATCAGGAAGTTGTAATCTTCCCTCTCCTTTCTTCTTCCATCTATTGTCCGCATTAAACAATGGCCAGTCCAAGTAATTAATAACAAAGTCTTTTATGAAGATTTGAGAGAAGCGAATATTACAATAAACTTTGAAATTTACATAGGTTGTCATGTTGAGATGGCTCCAGTTCTTCTTATCTAGGAATCTGATTCTCGAAGCTGAAAATCTAACATCATGTCGCTACGGCTGGTTTGAACTAAATAAATTTGAAGATTGTTGTTCCAGAATTTTTTATGTAAATATATTTCCTCACATTTTAGTATATCATACAGTATTTTGATTTTTCACATTAACAAAGCCGAAATTACATTATTCGCACATATTATACAAAAATCTCAGAGGCAAGCTTAGGACTCTCACACTCTGCGGAAATAAGCGTATTCCAAAACGTTTACAATTTTTCTTAACAAATGAATTCCTACTAGTTTTCGTTCCATTATTAATTTAGATTATTATTTCGCAAATTAATCCAGAAGTAAACATAGTAAACAGTACAGGATTGCGTAATTAATAGTAGAAACTGTAAGAGTGCAGATAATCTGTAATATCAAATGTTCCTAAAAAATAATTGGAACTGTACATTCAGAATTAGTAATTATCGATTATAACATCGAAACAAAAATTTTTTCTAAGTAATTCCTTTTCACAAATTTTAGCTTGGAATATAGCATACTGTGTACAAAATTATATGAAAGTTTTCAGAAAAGCAATTGAGATATTACTGACTGTCTAAAATTCGAAAAATAATACTGGTGTCGACAACTACTGTTGAGGAAAAGTAACGCTAGAGGAGGACGCCCCATTATAAAGTGCTGTCTGAGATTTGTAGCTGTTTCATTCTCAGTAATTGACGGAGGTAAGGCAGACGTGAGGCATCACATTTCGACAAAGAATCATACAGATTGGGTCTGTGGAATCAATCTTACAGTGCAGGTTAACTATAAGCTGACTCCCGTAAAGTTTTATAAATGCGTAAAAAAAGAGAAACACGTGCTGAAAAATTGGAAATCTTCCGAAAAATACGGTGTACCAACTATTTCCATTTGTGTTCTAAATAAGCAGTAATTATATTAAATAAATTTTTTACTTCATTTCTACACCCCCATCTGAGTGTTCCGACGACGTCCCAACTAGATACGGCGATCCTAGTAGAGGATGTCTAAGAATCAATTTCCTGTCTGGCAGTTCAGTGCTATGTGCTGTGCCTTATATACATTTGGTTTGTCTGCGTATCTTGCGTTACTTATATCAGGTACTTATTTCTGTATTCCTTGTAGTGTTGACGCATTTTGTGGAATACAGACATCCCCCGGGCGTGTCTGTGCAGCGCATCGCTTCTGATTCAAAAGGCATGCTTTTCAGCCAGCCTACAGGGCGTGTGAGGAACGTAATAAGACTGATTTTTAATCTTCCAATTTTTTTTTTCAAGCAACCGTATTATCCCCTTCAAAGCAGTCCCTTTCGCCTGCTGTACACCGGTTGAGTCACTAACACAGTCTTGGTAGCAGCGCTCAAAGGCTTCAACTGGTAGGGACTTTAATACGTCGGTCACATTCTTTCCAATGTTCTCCAGAGTCTCAAAATAATATCTTTTTAAGACATTTTTCAGTTTGGGGAAGAAAGCTACAGGGACTCAGATCAGGTGAGCACGGTGGCTGTGGAACTACAGGAATGTCTCTGAAGATCTAAAATTCCGTGGTAGAAGTGGCCGTGTGACATGAGACACTGTCATGATCCAGCATCCACTTGTCTACTATGTCCAGTCTCTCCTGATTCACCCATTTCCGATCCTTGCAAGGACATCTTTCTTAAACACTTGGTTGGCCATTTGTTCTGGCTTAACAAATTCTTTATGCATGATACCCATACTGTCAAAAAAGCAAATAAGCATTGCTTCTATCTTTGATTCTCAGTCAAGCTTTGCTGCTTTATCTCAGAATCGTAATTAAAAATCCACTATTCATCATCTGTGATCACGTGACTGAACTATTAGTGGTCATTGGCAAGCCTGTAAAGAACATCAACACACACATTTCTCCATTTGCCCTTCTGCTCAGTTGTGAGGTTTTCCGACACCGTTTTGACACAAACCTTTCACATGTGCAAAACTTTGGTCAAAATTTTATGTACAGTCAAAGTGCTTAAGTTAAACAGGTCACCCATCCTTGAGATCGGCCTGATCTCACAAGAGCAAGCACACATTCGACGTTTTCGAAATTGAAGGTCTCCCTGAGCGAGTCTCATCTTCAACATTTCCTCAGCCTTCCAAATATGATTTGTGCCAGAGAAAAAGTAGTGCTCTTGATAAGGAATATTTCCCATAGACCAGTTTCAACTTTTCAAAGGGCACATCTGTGGATTTATCAAGTGTAACGTGATGGCATAACGTTGTTCTAAATTCCACTGTTCCATTTTCGTAACGCACAACAAAAACACAGCTCCACTGATAGCACTCTCAAAATTCACGTGGTGGCTGTACAGAGCTCAAACTTGGACTGTCGCTCTGGAATGGATTAGCGCATCGGTCTACAAAGGTAGAACAAGAAAGTGTTGCCAAATCGCTCGCAGTGTTGTCAGACTCATTACTTTTCACCCACACCTCGCTCCTTGGCGCACCAGGCGCTCCTTGTGACGTAGTAGGGTAGAGAGAGTGGGGAGTTCCTGCTTGCTGTTTAGCTTGCTTACAGATTATAGCCAGCTGAAAAGAACAGTTGCTAGGGGAGTGGCGGGCAATGGTAAAACTGTCCTTTCACCAACCTTTCCGCCCCGCAGCAGTTCATCTCCTGTGTTATTGACCAGGCTAGCAGACTTCATTGTCAGCTTTTTTGTGTTTCATTGTACACTGTTTATTGGTTCCCAAATACTACGGTGGTATCACAAGTCTGGTAAATTTTCATTAAAGAAGGAACATTTTTGTTGCCCCTTCATGATTAGTAAGCTAAATCATTGCAAGGATGTACAGTTCATTGTTGACTGCAGTCTGAATTGGTCAGTTTCTCGACTGCGATCAAAAATGGAGAAAACCGAGTTTCGTGCTGTTATTAAACATTTTTTTCATTTGAGGACCTAGATTTGCGCACAAATCAAAACAGAACTAGATGAATACCGCAGACTCTTCACCATCACTTAAAACTACGTTTGGATTAACGAATTTAAACGTGGTCGAACAAGCACAGAAGCTGAAGTACGCTCTGGCCAAGCAACTGAGGACACTACAAAGGAAGTCATTGACAAAATCCATCCAAGAGGGCCGAATAAAAAGCCGTGTGATTGCTGAGACTGTAGGCATCTCAAATGACAAAGTGCGTAATATTCTGCAAGGAGAATTGGCTATGAAGAAGATATAAGTGATGTGAGGGCTTGATTGCTCGGAGTAGACCAAAAGCACATCTGGCACAACATTTCAGCACAATGTATGACGACGTTTAATCGCAATCCACAAGACTTTTTGCATCGATTAGTGACTGTTGATGAAACAAGGATCCATCGTTACACGCCAGAGTCAAAACGGCAATCAAGGCAATGGACAAAGGCTGGTGAAAGTACTTGCCGCTGATAAGGTGATGGCCACTGTTTTTTGGTATTCCCAAGGAATAATCCTCATACATCACTTGGAAAAAGACACGAGACATAGTTCGACCGTCATATTATGCTTTATTTTGGGATTGTTTGATACTTGTGTTGGCTGAAAAAAGAACAAGATTGGCATGCAAAAAAGTGCTCTTTCACTAGAATAAAACCGTCTCACACATCAACGATAATAATGGCCGAAGTCTACGAATTGGGCTTGGACTCGGGTGTTCATCCGCGCTATTCACCAGGATTATCCCTAAGTGACTTCTTCCTTTTCCTTAACTTGCTGGGAGGAAAATTTCATCAAATGAGGTAGTTATAGTTGCAGTCAACAAACACTTTGCAGAGACAGAACCTATTTTTCCGGTGGGATGAAAAAGCTGGAGGATCACTGTACCAATATTATACCCCTCAAAGGAGACTGTGGAGACGCATGGCGAGCTATTTACGAAACAAACATTTTTTTCTTGCTCTTTACCAGACTTATCAAACCACCCTCGTACCTTTTATTTTTGTGGTACGGTACCAATGACAAAGAGGAAAATTTTAAAGAAACGAGCTTTTATACTGTAAACAAGAAATGATGGTGCTTTAACCAAATGAAACGAAACGAGTATGTAGACCAGAAAAAGCGCTTCAGTAGTTGCATACACAGATTCAGTATTTTTTTATTCACCAAAACGTTTGACGCCGAACTACCACAGGATGTAGTCGCTGTATAGAAGCAGCGTGCTTGCACACAGCAACGGCCTTATCACAGGATAAATTAGACTGCAAAATAAATAATCTGTATAAGACAATGAGTGACAATTAAGAATCGCTTATTACGAGAAGCGTTCAATAACTAGGAATTTTTTTCTGAAAGCAGGTTGGTTTTACACAGTATTCCAAGATGCCATTTTATTCCCTACTCTTTTGACTACAAAACCCTATTTTTTTAACATAATCTCCTATCAGTGTGACTGCCTTACGCCACCTTAGATGTGGTGGTGGGTGGGTGCGTGGGTGGGGGGGGCTTTATCCCCGCATAGTACCATTCTACTGGTCCACGTCGGAGCCAACTTCTGAGCGCACCCCCCCCCCCCCTACCCCACCCCTCGCCTCATCCGTGGAATGCACCTTTCAAGCGTCAAACAGATGGAAGTCGGAAGGTGCGAAGTCCGGGCTGTAGGGTGGATGAGGGAGAACAGTTCAATGAGAGTTTGTCAGCTCCTCTCGGGTGCGTAGACTTGTGTGACGCCTTGGGTTGTCATAGAGAGGGAGAAGTTAGCTAGCAATTTTGTGACGACGAAAACGCTGATGTCGTGTCTTCAATATCCTGGGGGTAGCAGAATACACTTCTGTGTTGATCCTTTATTTTACGGGTCCGCCTTGCTCACACAGACCTTTACACATCACTATTACTGGTTTTGCCTACTGCCATCTTCAAACAAGTGGAAAAAACAGGCAGTAATCAACTAAGTACAGTTTGCTGACGCTAAATCCGTAAAATGTTCTAATGTAGTATCAGCGTTAAGCTGAACATATAGGTACATAGTAAGTGCTGGTGATGATCAGAATGCGTTTCGTATTTATACATAAGAATTGAGACCAGCAGAGGGCACTACAGCTAAGCCTAGCCTGGCAAAGTAAAACATAGGTCTGTGTAAAAGTCAGTATAAAAAGTTTAAGAATAAAATCACATGTATGAAACTAAATCTTCCAGCATGACGAAACAATTACCATAACCTTAAGTGTTAGGTAATTAATGAAACAGTGAAAATTAATAAAAAAATTAGAAAATCGATAGTCGATAATACATCCGAAGTGGGATCTCAATGGCGGCGCGCCGTTGCTTCTCTGTATGAGGTTACAGTACACTTGTTCACCCACTGCTTGAATACTGCTCAGCAGTGTGGAGTCCGTACCAGATAGGGTTGATAGAAGAGAGAGAGAAGATCCAACGGAGAGCAGCGCGCTTAGTTACAGTATCATTTAGTAATCGCGAAAGCGTTACGGAGATGACAGATAAACTCCAGTGGAAGACTCTACAGGAGAGACGTTCGGTACGGGCTTTGGTTGAAGTTTCGAGAACACAGCTTCACCGAGGTGTCAAGCAGTATTTTGCTCCCTCCTACGTATATCTCGCGAAGAGACCATGAGGATAAAATCAGAGAGATTAGAGCCCACGCAAAGCATACCGACAATCCTTCTTTCCACGCACAATACGAGACTGAAATAGAAGGTAGAACCGATAGTGGTACTCAAGGTACCCTCCGCCACACACCGTGAGGTGGCTTGTGGAGTACGGATGTAGATGTAGAGAATAATACCTTCAAAGTTCCAGGCGACCGTCCTCAAGACTTTACTGGCTGAGGGTGCGGCTTTCAGCGTTTTACTCGGAGGGTATGTGGTGTGGCGCTACTTCATGGATTGCTATTTTGTTTTCGATTCGAAGCGGTGACCCTGTGACGGTGTGAGACAAAAAATCGCCACGATAAATCTCGTGCGCGCACGTGGTTCCGCACAGGTGGAATACCACAGATGTCATTCTGTTTGGCGGCCAGCAACCCAGCGATCATACACCTTTCAGTCCCCCCACTGGTCGACGAGTGTGTCAGCAGTAGCAACAGAGACGTCCAGTCAAGAAGCGAGCTATTTTATTGTGATCCGACGATAATTTTGTATGAGAGTGTGTGCAGATCTCAACATTGCGGGATTCACAGCTGTGCGCGGCCGGCTGACACGCTGGAGATCGAAAAGGTTTGGGCGACCTTGTTGCAGAAATGACACACGCCTCGCCCCGTGACTCACCGTGCTTTTGTTCACTGCCTGGTCTCTATAGAAATTCTGCAAGGGCCTACGAATATGTACGATTTCTCGCCAAAAGAAACTCAACCACAGATGTTATTCTGTTTGGCGGCCAGCAACCCAGCGGGCATACACCTTTCAGTACCCCCACTGGTCGACGAGTGTGTCAGCAGTAGCAACAGAGACGTCCAGTCAAGAAGCGAGCTATTTTATTGTGATCCGACAATAATTTTGTATGAGAGTGTGTGCAGATCTCAACATTGCGGGATTCGCAGCTGTGCGCGGCCGGCTGGCACGCTGGAGATCGGAAAGGTTTGGGCGACCTTGTTGCAGAAATGACACACGCCTCGCCCCGTGACTCACCGTGCTTTTGTTCACTGCCTGGACTCTATAGACATTGTGCAAGGGCCTACGAATATGTACGATTTCTCGCCAAAAGAAACTCAACGACTACTCTCTGCTCGGATTGCACCTCCTGTACTAATTTCATTCTGAAGGCTGTGTATAGCTCCGCCACCTATCGTAACTTTACGGAACCGCCGAGGCAGAAGCGGGAATATTCCACAATGTCTATAACAAATTCCGCAACGAAATTGGTCGAAAAACAAATGTGCAATACTTAACGAATGCCCCTCGTAAAAGCTTTACACAAATGTTCAGCTTTAGTGTGATGACGATTACAAGATGTGGCACTGATGTTAAGGTCTGGTTTAAACTCAACTCAGTGAGCGATGACTGTCTAATCAAGTAGTAGTTCCATTCTGACTCTGCTGTGTCGCCAACAAGAGGCAAAAGCTGACCAGGGCCTTGTGCCCCCTCTTTGCAGCAGGGACCTTAACCTGCCTACCAAGCTCCGTATCTACCGGGCCGTTATCCTGCCTGCCCTCACGCAGGATGCGAACGTTGCAGCGCCTGCAGAACAAGGTTCTCAGGTGGAGCCTGCACTCCCCGCCACTCACGCGAATTGTGACTCTCCACGAGGAAGCAGATATCAAGGAAACCGTAAGCAACAACGCACGGCGGCTCTATGAGAAAGTGGCTGCCCTGCGGCTACGCCACGTTGGAACTACACATCCATATTCCAGACATCGCCACCCGGTTCCGCTGACCATCCTCGACGAATCGACTTCCGACCAGGACTAGCGCTGTGCCTGCCACGCCCACCACGGCTGCCTCCTTTGCCAGGACTAACCCTCCATTCCACGTCCCCGACTTTCCAATCTTACCTACCCGTGTCGGACTACGTTTTATTCCGGACAAAAGAGTACTGTCACCGTTGCAGAGTGGTATGGGAACCAAGTCCCACCGCCATGCCTCCAGTCTATTTCACTGACGCAATGTCACTGCCCTATGGTTTACATTTACTGGCTCACCAACACAGCTAGACCGCGGAAGGCTGGTGGTGCTGTAGTGTACCGTATCACATAATTAAAAAAAAAACTCTGCTGTCGGTGATAGTATATGAGCCCTGCCCCACTCGGCGGATGCTGTACCACTGTACTATGCTCATGCAACTAAGTATTTGCGACTGACGGCACCTGGCCGAGCGAAGCTGGTCATCCGATTTTATCAGCGATCGGAGAGGGAGGGGGGCGAAAGGGGGGGGGGGGGGGTAACGTTCATTTGCAAAATGTCTGTCTGGCGTCAAGCGTAAGCAGGATGTACTTCCTGTTACAATCGCCCTTTGTGGCTTCAGGGGATAACTACTGCGGATGGATATGGCTTATGGGGGAAGGGTAGTATGAGCCATGTTAGCTGTGGCGTCTGAGGTGCCACAGTGGAGACTGCTGCAGCAGCTACATACTCATACCATTTACACACAAATAGAGAATTAGGCCAATACTACTTCTAAAGGATTAGTACAGTGAAGAGGTGAGAAGATTTAACATATTTATGTTATGCTAACCTCTTCATGCTCAGTGCATCTGCCTAGTAAGCAGGAGACCCAGGTTCGAATCCTGGTCCAAACTTTCCCCATTGATTTCAATCAATGCCCGCTTGTGGCCAATGTCTTTCATTCCTTTGTGCCGCTTCAAATCAGTCACAGTTACAAGGTTGATGTAAATGTGAAAGTTATCTAAATAAATAAAAAAAGTACGCATGATGTGCTGTTTCTGATTGTAAGATCTGACCTGTAATAATAAATGAACAGTCGTAATGAAACTTATACTGTCGTAATGCGAAGGCAAAGCTGCATTTTAATAATAATAAATTGTCGTAATGTAAAGGAAAGTCTTTCATACTGTAAAAATTAGCAACCTGACGGCAAAATTTTAAACAGTATAAACTGCCTGAACAATGAACTTTGACATAAAACCTATGATAATTAGTTTTGCAAAACTGATCACAGATCCCTGTACTAAAACTGACACACAGTACAGAAAATCTAATTGTCTCTGAAACACATAAGTTTGCCCTGAGTGAATAAAAAAACATCAAAATATTTAGTCCTTATCTCTGTTCTGCGCTTGCAGTACTGCTCTGTCTTGCGCGCCGCTACGCTAAAACTGCAAATTATTGTATCTACACACTCGTGAGGTGCAATGAGTTCTATGTTACTTGCAAATCGAAGTATTTTCCGAAGACACTTGGTTCCTTTTCTACTTTTGAAAAAACAGTGATCCATGAAAAATTGTAAGAGAAAAGTATGTGAAAAATGAAATATGGGTATAAATGACAACACCAAGTCATGGCTGATTTTAAATTTAATGAACATCTTAACATCCAAACAGTACACTTTCCTATCTTTCAAATCTAGCAACTCTCAGTAAAATAACCATGTCAGTCCTATGACGCAGCAATAATTAAAGAAAGAAACACCAATATAATATTTACCTCTGACATTCCACTTCTGGTATACACTTAGTTCCAGTGAACGTCCTCCTTCACATATCAGTTTCCGTTACAATCTTTTATTCACATAAAAAATTGAAAAATTGAGAGTTTACATTTGAAATGTAACACTACAATTGCTTCCTTACTCCAACACAGCTTACGTTATCTGCCCTTGCGCCTCCACGCACAATGATAATAGCCTCACTTCTGCGATACAGCTTTACAACACCGTTGCTCGCTCACAATCGATTCAGATACCAAAATTTTGCATGATACCTATCAACTGCACTCATGAAAATGTTTTAGAATGATGCGTCCTCCCTCACGCTGCAACACACCTGCCACTTTCTGCCTCATTCTTGTCACGGATTTCGGCACACCGTAAGCCACCTTACGATATTGGCTCAGCGTATTTTGTGTGCCATTGTTACTTCCCCCTTTTCCTGTTGCATTCGTGCGTGGTTCAAGGGAAGAATGGCTGTCTAAAAGCCTGCCTCTAAGCACGAATCTCTCTAGTTTGAATGATATACATAGGAAGAAACAATAGATTGGTTGACTCTCCTCTGAATGTATGGTCCCGGAAACTTAATAGTTGTGCGAGCTTCCCTGAGGCGCTTTTGTGTTTACTAAATGAACCTGTAACGAAACGTGCTGCTCTTCTTTGGATCTTCTCCATTTCCTCTATCAATCCTGTATGGTACTCATACCAGACTCATCCCAGTTAGTGGTCGAACGGAGGGTTTTGTAAGATACCTCTTTTATGGCTGGACTACTCTTTCAGAGGATTCTTCCAATAAATTTCAATTTCCAATCTGTCTTACCTGCCAAAGGCCTTGCCGCAGTTCCAGTTGCTTCAGTCCAGAACCGCGCTACTGCTACGGTCGCAGGTTCGAATTTTGCCTCCGGCATGGATGTGGGTGTTGTCATTAGGTTAGTTACGTTTAAGTAGTTCTAAGACTAGGGGACTGATGACCTCAGATGTTAAGTCCCATAATGCTCAGAGTCATTTGAATTTGAACCTTGCCGTAGTGTTAACACCGTTTCCTGTCAGATCACGAAAGTTAAGCGCTGTCGGGCTTGGCTGGTGCTTGGATGGGTGACCGTCCGGCTCTGCCGAGCGCTGTTGGCAAGTGTGGTCCACTCATCACTCAGCCCTTGCAAGGCCTATTGAGGGACTATAGTATATAACAGAGATGTAGCGGCTCTGGTCACGAAAACTAATAACGGCTGGGAGAGCTGTGTGCTGACGACGTGCGCTTCCAGTGATGCCTCTTGGATGTGGATGACAAGGCAGTCTGTCGGAGCCTTTGAGCCGTTGGCGGCCTGTTCGGACAGAGTTTGGAGATTATCCGCCTTACCTGCGATGTAGTCCTTCCACATTAAATCGCTCCATAGGCATGCTCCTAGATATTTCCCCCGTCGGAGGTTCGAGTCCTCCCTAGGGCATGAGTGTGTGTGTTATCCTTAGCGTAAGTTAGTTAAAGTTAGACTAAATAGTATTTAAGCTTAGGGAGCGATGACTTCAGCGGTTTGGTCCTGTAGGAACTTACCACATATTTCGAAATTTCCTAGATATTTTATGGATCTGACTGCTTTCAATGATTGTTCTGCATTCGTGTGATCATACAATAATGGATCTTTCTATCTATTTACGCGCAGTACGTTACTTTTGTTTATGTTGAAGATAAACTGTTCAACAGGCCTCTCCGCTCTGTTAGCTTCAATTATCTTGCAGCCAACAAATATTATGCAAAGTCTGCGTGATAATCGAAAATGAGCCAGTGGCTGTTAAAAACAATAAACGTTACTTAACTTTGGTCTCGTTGACGTCGACTTCTTCCTTGGCAGGTTGTCTAGATCGATTATCTCACTTTCTACCAGAGGGATGGGTTCTTGTTTTCATATATGTACTGTGAAGTGTAATAATGAAACAGGAACTCTATTTTCACGTCAACTTTTTAATGTATGTCGATTCTTTCACTTCGTAACATCAAGACAGTTTGCATAATTCTACGAAAATATTTACAAAAACCAACATTCAATACAGCTCATCATGACTTCTTGCCTCTCAGTGCATCATGATTGAACAACACCAGATTCCACAGTCCAACCATCTACGCCCTCAGACAACTGTTGCAGTCTCACGACTGCTTGCTACACAAGCAAATCAAGAAGTGCAGCAACACATGATACCTCAGTTCACAGGTATTAGATTATATAGTTCTTTCGTATTACAAAGATATGTGTACAGTATCGATATGATCGAAATTATTTCTAAAAAGGTACAAATACTCATAAAATTTCATAAGAGCAATGATTATAGGGAAAGATAAGTGTTATGTAAATGATGTATCAAGAAGGTTAATAAATTACTATTTAATGTATGTAAGCTACAATACTTAACGAAAAACGAGGCATCCTGAGCAGTTCCATTACAACTGCCAAACTCTGCACGAAGCGTGGTCCCTCTGCAAGTCCTCCTGCATGCCGCTACAAGTTCCTAGCGATGCGACTTCTCTGTGTAACACAGCATCATCCGGAGGAAGCCTCATGGTTCTTCCGATGAAGTGCTGGTCCAACAACACTCCCTTGGGGTACAGGTGCGCGCTTGAAGACTTCTCTCCAGTGAGAATGACATAGTCCTTTCTGTTTGCCAGGAACTCTTCAGTCCGATTAACACAGCCGGTCTGATATTCCCTAAGTTCGTATTCTGTTCATTAGGCGATAGTGCGGAACTGTACCGAACGCCCTCCGGAAGTCAGGGAACATTGCATGAACGTGGACACCGGTAACTAATACTTAATGGGTCTCGTGAGCAAACACTACCAGCTGGGTTTAGAGTTGTAAAACTACCGTGGGCTACCGTAGACTGTCGTAAGAAAGCTTTCCTAGTAGCTTTGGTCAATTAAGATCGTACACATGTTACCTGTACATTAGGTGTGTTCCATACCTATTGGACATTACCTCAACTTTACCTATGCTGTCAGTGTCTTACTAGATTCCCATAAAACCCGGAAGCGGTGGACCATCTAGAAACTGAGTAAGGATATACTTTGAACAGCCAAAGAAGCAGGTATAGGGATGCGTATTCAAATACAGATACGTAAGCAGGCAGAATAAGGCGCTGCGGTCGGCAACGCATATATAAGACAACAAGATCTGTTACTGCTACTACAATGGTAGGTTACCAAGACTGAAGTGAGTTTGAACAAGGCGTTATAGTCGGCACACGAGCGATGAGACACAGCATCTCAGAGGAACTGATGAAGTGACATTTTCCCGTACGACCATTTCACGAGTGTACCGTAAATGTCAGGAATCCAGTAAAACATCAAATTTCCGACATCGCTGCGGCCGAAAACAGATCCTGCAAGATTGGGACCAACGACGACTGAAGAGAATCGTTCAACGCGACGCAAGTGCAACCCTTCCCCAAATTGCTGCAGATTTCAATGCTCAGCCATCAACAAGCGTCAGCATGCGAACCATTCAACGAAACATCATCAACAAGGGCTTTGGGGCCGAAGACCCACTCGTGTACCCTTGATGGTTGCACGACACAAAACTTTACACCTTCGACTGGGCCCGTCAGCACCGACATTGACCTATCGATGACTGAAGACATGTTGCCTGCTCGGACGAGTCTCGTTTAAAATTGTATCGAGCGGATGGACGTGTACGGATATGGAGACAACCGCATGAATCCAAGCACCCTGTATGTCAGCACTGTTCAAACTGGTGGAGGTTCTGCAATGTTCTGAGGCGTGTGCGTTTGGAGTTATATGGGACTCCTGATACTTCTAGATACGACTCTGACCGGTAACACGTACTTAGGCATCCTGTCTAATCACCTGCATCCATTAATGCCCATTGCGCATTCCGGCGGAATTGGGTAATTCCCGCAGGACAATGTGACACCCTACATGTCCAGAGTTGCTACAGACTGGCTCCAGGAACACCCTTCTGATTTAAACGTTACCGCTGGCCATCAAACTCCCCAGACATAAGCATTATGGAGCGTATACGGGATGCCTTGCAACGTTCTGCTATAAGAGATGTCCAACCCCTTGTACTCTACGGACTTATGGACAGCCCTGCATGATTCATGGTGTCAATGAACTCCAGCACTACTTCAATTCCGCGTCCCGTTGCGGCACTTCTGTGTGCCCCCGGGGGCCCCACACGATACTAGGCTGGTGTACCAGTTTCTTTGGCTCTTCAGGGTATAAAGGGCCGCATTATCTACGAAACATTTTTGTTCTACAATTCTCCTACCTATATTTATAGCAAACTCGAACTTGGCAGTTTTCAGTTTCCAATTTTTTGTACATGTTCCGGAAGTCTCGGAACTCAGGTGATGCAAAACTTTTTTTATGTGTTTATATAGTTATCCTTCAGTCAATTACTTAAAAATAAACAGTATTTACAGCAAAACTGGCATTGTCAAAGTTTAATTCAGGTTTTATTCGAAAATTGTTGATTTGTAAAGTGAAACAGTGGGATGCTGTAGTAAAAGTAAAGGAAACTACACAGGTTTATCATATATCGCTAGAAAACGTAAGTTACTCAACAATAAGGTAAAATAAAAGAACTGAAAAATAGCAATATTTCAAATACCTCTTAACTACTTCGTCGAACTGGTATAAAACATGTTTCTGTTATTCACATAAAACTTTAGCATTTGTCAATAGTGACTCGAAACTCTTGCGTTTGATCGAGACGAACAACGTCGTATTGAGTACAAAATAAGAACAATAATTATACACATTATTTACGTTTGTGCAAGTAAACTCTACTTGCATGGTTACGTAAAAGCGCAGAAGTTACGCCCTCAACTAATTTTCATTAGTTATGAAATGCAATTTATATTCTGTAAGGATGTGTAACAAGCAATAGACTAACACTGAATGATGTGCATTTCTAATGATGTACAAAACAATCATACGAAGAGAACAAAAAGGAAAGAGAAGTCGTCGGTTCTCAGTTTCCCTCTTAAAAGACTTGCAACTCGGCGGCCGAACTTCCCCGGATAGCGCCTACCGGCCATCAAAGTCACACAATCATTTCATTTCTCTCTTACATGTTCACTTACATTTTTCCCCTACCAATACTAGTAATATTACGGGTAATCCTACCATTTAATACATTTATGTAGTGTACGAAACATACCAAATTGTAGATTTGTTAGAGCGCGACTCTAATAGCAGGGCTACAGAGAAGAATAAACAAAAGATTAATTGCGCAACTTCACTTGCTTGAGGTGATAAGTAAAGCCTTATGACTACCCTCGTGTAACTTCTTTGACATGTGTTCCAGATGACGCGCGCATCGAACGGACGTATATCGACTGCAAGTGCAGCAGAGAACGGGTTAAGCTGGCGTTGGACGCCTATTTCTCACTGAGGAACAAGTTTCCTGAGATACTGACGAACAGGGATCCCATGGGACCTGAGGTCTCGTACACCAAGCAGCATCTGTAAGTAGAACTACGACCTGTGGTGTACCTCACCCTACGCTAGTTCTGAGAGTATACTGTTCGCCATGCATCAGGGACTGGAAGAGTAGCAGACCAATGTACATTGTGCAACACGTCTTACATTCTGATTTCCGGCCCAAGAGATCATGACTTCGTGTTCTGGGAAGAGGGTTTTGTTTTGTAGTTCCCGGTATTTTGGCAGTTGTTCTCGGATGGTAATTGGTGGACAGGGAGGGGAGTTGTAATGAGGGAATAGAGGTGAACAGGACACCATCAGGTCAACAGCAGTGTGCCACTATCACAAAGTAGAATGATTTCAGAAGAATATACTCAGCTTGTGCTCCGTCAAACTTAATATACATGTGATAGTGAGACAACTATTGAGGTAATATTTGAGAAGTATTCTACGCTATAGGACAACGATCACTTGTAACAAATTTATCAATATATCTCTCTGACACTAAGATAACATTACACTGACATGGTAAGAAATAAGTTTCAAGCAAACAGTCTCTGTATGTTTTCCATGTACGTTGCTAAGTTTCCAAACGTAATATGTGTAGAGAAATTATATGTGACAAGTAAATGCGCCACGATTGCAAATTTGTTTCCTTAAGGTCACTTACTGTAAATGCCAGAGGATCCTGATAATACATCTAAAACTAAACGATCTATTGCATACCCAAATCTGCGATTAGCTTAGAGACCAGTTGTAACTATTTAGTTTGTTTTGTTTTGTATAGTGTCCTCCCAGTCGTAACTTTCATGTGTGTGTGCATAACATAATGTGAACGTTCTGACAATTGGACAGTGCAAGAGGTGTTCTCATGTAAAAGTTATCTGATGGAAAGAATTGCCAAATCCGCCAGAATTTGTGTAGTATTACAATTAACTTTTACTAAATATAGTGAGAAAACTTAAAACTGTTTATTAAGGAAGTACGTTTCTTGCAATTCTAACACACAGTACGGAGTAAAAATCCTGCACAAATTTACAAATGGTACTTTGAAAGAATAAATGTCTAAAATGCTTTTGTGAAAATGCTGTATAAATTTACGTAACAAAATTGACCAAGTAAAATTCCGAACATTAAATTGTAGACACGCGAAGATGTAACACTGTTCTGTACAAATAAGAGTACCTGACGCAGAAATGAGATCTGAATTAAACTTCAATTGAACTGAATCTGACGATAATTTTGAAATTTTATGTTTGACTGTAAATAATACGTGATGTTAAACTGGCACTAACAATTTTTTGTAGTTTTCCTTGTGGCAATGCAAACTCGGTACACCTCTAAAATGGTGAACGTTAAAATGCAGCGCAGCAGAAACCACTAAAATAAACATTCCCCAAGCGCAGTGCAAGGAAACGCAGTCATGCTAAGAACAGCATACTTTAAGCTTCAGCCACTGTGTTATGTGCGGTGACATGATTGCAAAATAAAACTTTAGTAAGGGGACGGAGAAAGAAACTGAGGTTACTAAATAGTGTATAAGAGATTAACATTTATAAACCGAATTGTGAAACATACTTGTAACTATTACAACAACCTCTACAAAATTAACTTCTTATGAAAAAATATACCTCTAACAAGTAATTCGTTAATGAAATGGTAAATGCGGATGAATTCTATAACTCTGAGACCAAGCCAAGTGAGCGGATAATTTTTTAAATCTCATCACGACAATCAAGCTGACCAACCCGAATCAATAAATTATAATAATTTAAGAGCGAGGAAGCAATGCAGCAACAGCATACCTTTACACTTCTGAAATCAATCAGTACAAAACCATTTTTGCGAAAATTAACATCCTCTGCATTTGCATCTGCGTATCCTGCTATAGCTCTGGTAAGACGTACTGACAGGTGGCAGTTAGTGTGCTGTTGCCAGACCGTCAGTCACAAGAACTTGATAGGTCACAAGCATCTCTGTTACCCTTTGTAATACTTATGCTTGGTCAAAATGAATATAATTGCGTTTTTGCGGTGAAATATTGGTTTACGCCGTTATGGAAGTAATGTATGTGACCATCATTTGAATTTAAAAACATGTAACCCTTTCTGCGAATGGATTCCAAACGGCATCGTTGAGTATTTCTGCCGTCTTTGAGCTATCGAATGTTTCAGCGATGTCGTTTGGCATCGCTTCGAATAGTTCCGATGATTATTTATTTATTCGTGTCAGAAGCATTTACAATATATAAAATAATGTAGACTATTTACATGTTGTTTGTAGATACATTTACAAGATAATTATTTACACTTTTGCCGCCCAGAAGTTAGCGACCTCTATTGCATTTGGCGTTGCGTGTAGCAGGTCTTCTGCTGTGCATGTTGCTGGACATTGGGTACACTGGAGCAGGTGGAAGATAGTCTGCGTTGCTCCACACTCGCAGAGTGTCGGCTCCTCTAGGAAACCCCATTTGGTCAGATTACTCTTACATTGCGTGACACCCGAGCGTAGTCTGTTGAGGGATCTCCATGTACTCCAACTCTCTGTGTTGCCGGGTGGTAGTCTTTCGCTTGGTGTAATCCATCCCACAGTACTGGTAAGCCTTGCACGCCATAGTTCGATTCGGCATTGCTGTGGTGCCCCAACTAGAGCCTCGGTACATCTGAGGAAGCTCTTTATGGATTTTAGTCGTGGGTTTTCTGGCTGATAGCCATATAGGGGGTGAGCTGCAGAAGTTTCTGATTTTTCCTTCTCGCTTTTTGCTGCTACCTCCCGGCGGATGTCGGGGGGTGCAATTCCCGCGAGGCTGTACAGTTTATCCAGAGGAGTAGGCTTCAGGCACCCGGTGATGATACGACAAGTATCATTAAGAGCAACATCTACTGTTTTGGCATGGCAAGAATTAAACCACACTGGGCTTGTGTATTCTCCGGCAGAGTAATACAACGCAAGGGAAGAGGTTCTCACAGTGTTGGCGTGTGCTCCTCACGTTGTGCCTGTTAGCTTTCTGATGATATTGTTCCTGGGTGCCACTTTTTGCTTGGTATTTAGGCAGTGCCTCTTGTATGTTAATGCACGGTCAAGGGTGACCCCTAGGTATTTGGGATACGTACAGTGTTCTAGTGATGTTTCCTCCCAGGTGATTTTGAGGGCTCTAGCTGCCTGTCGGTTTTTAAGATGGAAAGCGCAAGTTTGTGTTTTTCCAGGATTTGGTCTCAACTGATTTTCCCTGTAGTAAGCTGACAGTTCTCTCAATGCTTCGGACAGATTCTCTTCAACAGTTTCAAAGCAGCGGGCTTGGGCGGTGATAGGACAATCATCTGCATAGATGAAGCTCTGTGTTCCTTCAGGTAGTGGTTGATCATTGG
The DNA here is from genome assembly GCF_023897955.1 of Schistocerca gregaria. Classification (NCBI taxonomy): domain Eukaryota; kingdom Metazoa; phylum Arthropoda; class Insecta; order Orthoptera; family Acrididae; genus Schistocerca; species Schistocerca gregaria. The sequence continues at coordinate 95,425,968 of NC_064924.1, forward strand.
TGTAGATGTTAAACGAAGCTGGAGCAAGCACACTTCCCTGGGGTAATCCGTTTTTCTGTGATCTCCATCTGCTTCTCTTGCCCTGGAATTCAACAAAAAATCTTCTATTTTCAAGAAGATTCCTTATGAAGCAGGTTAGCTGGTAGTCTCTAGTGGCATTGTACAGCTTCATTAGAAGTCTTCTATGATTAACGGTGTCATAAGCTGCTGTTAGATCTATAAATACAGCTCCTGTTATCTCTTCCCTTTCAAAACCATCTTCGATGTGCTGTGTTAGTTTCAACACTTGAAATGTGCAGCTCCTTCCCTGTCTAAATCTAGCCTGCTGTGGGATGTATATTGTCTCTAGCTTCTCCGTTAGTCGGTGTAGTATGAGTCTTTCAAGGAGTTTATACAGATGACATAGGAGAGATATAGGGCGGTAGCTTTTAGGATCATTTTGGTCCTTGCCTGGCTTGCGGATAGCTACAACTTTGGCTTTCCTCCAGATTTTAGGAATCTTGCAGGATTGGACACAGTTGTTCATTAGGTCTCTCAGCCATGCTTTTGTTATCGGCCCAAAGTTCTTTATCTGCTCAACTCTTATATCATCGAGGCCTGCCGCTTTCCCATTTTTGCACTTACTCAGAGCGAGATCCACCTCAGTCTGGGTAAATGGTTGAAGCAGAGTATTGGTTTCTTGGTCAGGTCGTCTCCCACATGTCTTCTTACCAGGCCTGGCTGAATAAGGTGGTTTCCCATTGTGTACGAGTTGGTGTGCAATTTGATCAGCTCGGACATTCGCATGCATATTCGCCTGTGAAGGGTCATTATTCAAGCGTTTTAGAAGCCTCCAGGCCTCTTGACTATTTCTACTCATATCACAGTCTTCCATCAGTTTCTCCCACTGTCTTCTCTTTGCCTCGGAGATTGAGGAGAGGACAGATCTAGCTATTTGGGAGGTTTCCTCACTGAATGGGTTTTCAGAGTATTGGGTATAATACTCCTCGAGCAGTGTAGCTGTTTCTGAAGTTACGCCCTGCAGGTAGTTTGTCTTGCAGCCTCTTGGGATACATGCTCGCGAGCAGAATTTAACAAGCTCTACAAACTGTTCATACTCTTCAGGCACAGGCTTAATTGTTTGAACTTTATCGTCCAGCATTTTAGAAAGTTTTGGCCAATCTGCCTTCTTAAAATTATACCTTCGTCTAAAACCAATTTCTCGGGGTCTTACGATGGGAAGAAATCGTCACATTATTGGTCTATGTTGTGTGTTAGGTATGGTATGACACACTGATTTGTGGCACTGTTGCGCTGCATTTTCACTCACAAATAAGACGTCAGGGTTGTACCCTCGTTGCCACCTTCCACTGTCAAAGGATGGAGGAAGTTTACTATCATGAATGAGGGAGAGGGAGTAGTTTCCGCCCAAGATATAACGGCTTCTTCATTTTCATCTTCTCAGGTGTATCCCCAGGTATGGCTGTGGCTATTAAAATCCCCTATTACCACAGATATTTTCCGTGAGTCAAAGTTTTTAGGAGGAACAAAGGAGAATTTTTCGGAAGGAGGCTTGTACACTGACGTTATCACACAGTTGCTGAGTTCCAAGGTGATGATCTCGATGTTATTGTCATGTGTGCAATAGGCACTCAAGACTTGGATTTCAGGCTTGACGAAAATAGCACTTCCATATTTAGCATGAGGTATTTCTGCAGCTAGCTGCCAACCAGGTATTTTCGGTCGTCTTTGCTGGGTATCTCTGTGAGTTTCTTGTATGCACAGTACATCACACTTCTGTTCACGGCAGAGTTCTTGAAGCAGCTGTTGCTTAGGTCGTGACATGCCTTCAATATTTACTGAAATAACTGTCAGAACAGGTTCTAAAAAGAACCGTTTGTTTAAAAGTATTTTTGGACTCATAAGTGCTTCTGGAATGCTGATGTTCAATTCAGTACCTATTTCAGATACCTATGCAGGGGCACAACGTGCAGGAATCAGCTTCACCCCCGTTCCGATGATGATGAAATATCACAATGACTTTTAGTCGTTTGTTTGGTGTACAGAACAAAGAAGCATCGTGAGTTGTGCTACTGAATTTGTTTGTGAAGGGGTAGCATTCATCTCACGCTAGGTGAGGAGAGCCCTACGTCATAGTGACGTAACGCTACGTCAACATGACGTATATAAACCTAAATCGACTACATGAGTACGTGTATAGATCTTTGCAGCCTCTAGGCTGCACTGTAACGTGAGAGCTGAATGTAAATACATGTGTATAAACAAAGTGACAGCAGTTGTCTGGTATTCTCATCCCAGTTGAATTACTTATTGAGCTTTAATCTCAACAATTTTTGATGTTACTGTGTGTTTCTTGATGTAATGATGCCTGAACGAAGGAACCATAACAATAACGAAAGTCATAAATAGCATATAGTCATTTTTTTAAAAAAATCTGATTAATTGTGCATGAATCATGTGGATAGAAGCGTGAAATAGAGAGAAATTAAAGTGTTCCCTATTTTTATAAAAGCCAATGGATTGTATATAATTCTTCTGGGTAGAAACGTTAAACTGAGAAATTAATGTGGTTCCAAAGATAATTCCGAATGTTGCTGGAATTTTAATTTTGCCTTCATGCTGTATATCAGCACAGAATCTTTTGCTCTTCAGAAATAAATTATTGCTGATGATTATAATGTACTGACCTGTTATATCAAATGTAATTATTTGTCTTCATACGTTGTATACTGTGGAAAAAATGACATGCAAGTCACATTTACCAGCATTTTAAGCAACTGAAAGCAGTGAGTGCTGTTGCCATTTTCAGCTACTTTTTGTATGACTCTTAGGCAATATGGAAATAGCTATAGTAATCATGCCAAACACCCCCAAAATTTATACCATGTCTATTGAAGGAATAAACGAACACAGTATTCCACCATCGCATATGAAACATCACTTAGTGCTGCTAAAAACTGTGGGCTGTTGAGTTTATTTTGTCAAGTAGCTCACCCATTGAGACAGTCAGTGTTCAACATCGTTTGGCAACTACTAGGAAACTTACATAATTTATAGCTGATACTGCGTAAGTATTAAAATATGAGTAACAATTATAGACGAAATATCATTGTTTTTTCACAGTATATTGCGTATAAGGAAAAATAATGACATGTGCTATAAACAGGTTCCATTATACATTATAATTATCAGCAATAATTTATTTCTGAAGAGCAAAATTTTCTAAATTGATCTCCAATATAAAGGCAAAATTAAAATTCCAGCAACATTCGGAATTATCTTTGGAACCACATTAATTTCTCGGTTTAACGTTTCTGCTCAGAAGAATTATGTAGAATCCATTGGCTTTTATAAAAAATGCGAAACAGTTTAATTCTCCCTATTTCACGTTTCTGTCCACATGATTTATGCACAATTAATCGGATTTTTTTAAAATGACTACTCGCTTTCTTTGACTTCCGTTATTGTTATGGATCCTTCATTCAGATATTCGTTATGTTCGTGAAACACACAATAACAACCCACATTCTTGGAATTACAGCTTAATAATTAATTATGTCACGTTTCTGCCGACGCAATCATGCACGATTCATGGAATTTTTAAAAAATGACTACAAGCTTTTTGTGACTTTCGTTACGTTCATGAAATACCCAATAACATCCCAAATTCTTTGGGTCACAGCTTCAATTATTTCACGATTCTGCCCACATGATTTATGGACGATTCATCAGATTTAAAAAAAATTACTGCAAGCGTTTCTTTTTTTCTTTTGTTATGGTTCCTTCGTTCAGACATTCATTATGTTCAAGAAACACACAACAACATCCAAAATTGTTAGGATTACAGCTTAATAACTAATTCAACTGGGCTGAACATACCACACAACTGCTGCAACTTCGTTTCTACACGTGTATTTACATTTAGCTTCACGTTACAGTGCAACCTCTGTGGTACAAGTTCAAAGATGGATATACATATTCATGCAGTCGATTTAGGCTTATTTACGTCACGATGATGTAGCGTTACGTCACTATGACGTAGGGCTCTCCTCATCTAGCGTGAGATGAATGCTACCCTTTGTGAACAGTGTGTATTGTGTTTTGTTTTTTGTGTGTATAATAAAAGTCTGTGCTATGGAACCGGCTTTATCTACTTCCTCAGGGGGAAGGGAAATAATTACGGTAAGTTTACAATTCAGTTATGTATGCTTTTTTTCAGCAATTATTACGTAATTTCTACTGACGCCATTAGGAGTAATTGATGCATTAGTATGTATGAGATACGCAAAACTGAATTTGAATCATGAGTGTACTGTGTTTGGTCTATACAATATTTCGTAGTTTTCATTATTGCAATATATTTTCTTCATAGGTTAACTGTGGAACACATGAAGTTCTATGGAACGATGAAATTCTTCTTCTTCTTCTGCGAGGCGATGAATCTGAAATATCAGACAACGAAATTACTTCTGATGATGAAATTGACGATGATCCATCAGTGCAGTAAGCATTGCCTCAGCAGACAGAAGCGGAACAGTTTACATTATCCTCTTCCTGATGACGTAACTCCCCTAGCTGTCACGGCGTGAAACTTTAGGAGCAGTAAATGCAAATTGCGCAAGCTATACGTGGGTATGCTAGGGTCTGCAGGCTACATATGTTCAATGTGCTGTGCAGTTTTCAGATCCACCAAGTGAAGAACGTACACCCCCTCCAATATTTTTAAAGTTTTATTGACGAGACTATAGTTGACAGCTTAGTTACACAGACTAATCTATACTCAACTCAAGTGTTAAGCCAAAATATAAATGTTACTGCCGAAGAAATGAAACAGTTCATCGGCATTCATTTACTAAGTGATATTGTGAGTGTTCTCAGTTAGAAAATGTATGGAGCAAATGAGACAACGTATAATAAGATAGCAGACCTGATGCCACTCCGTCGATTCTACGAGTGGAGGAGGTATTTACATGCGAATAACAAAGCAAATTTGTTACCGAGGGACATTAATTATGTCAAGTTCCGTGTGAGGTCATTTGTAGATCAACTGAAGAACAATTTTTTCCAAAACTGGGGTTGAAGAATACAACAGCACTGTAGAACTTATTGTTCCTCTAAAATCACATACCAGTACTTCTATGTGCCAGTATATAAAATGAAAGCCAAACTGATGAGGCATAAACGTATTTGCTCGAGCATATTTGTTCTAACAAGTGTGTGCACTAAAGTGTTATAGGATTTCTACATATAGTATTACTATCTTCATTACTATGAAAAAAAGTTTCAAAGCTGTACCTACAATACTTATTAGTTTTCCGTAGTACTTCTGAGACCAATAATAAATCTAGAAATCCTACAAAAACATAGTCCATAGATTTACTACAAAAATGTCTAAAATTATGATCCATCCAAAAATTGGAATCGGTAACTAGAATTGACCTCCTGCATAGATCAATTCTAGTTACCGATTCCAGCCATTCGATGTTTCATTAATTAGATCGTTTTTTCAGCACGTGTGTGTACTAAAATGTAGGCTAATATGATTTCTGCACTTGTAATTGCTCTCTGAACTACTGCAAAGAAGTTACTAATATTGGAATCGGTAGCTAGAATTGACCTATATAGGTCAGTTCTAGTTACCGATTCCATTTTTGTTATACACCACAGAAGTCTTAGAGAGCAATTAAAGATGTAGAAATGGTATTACGTTTCAGTGCATACAACTGCAAAAATAATTTACATATGAATCATGGAGTGGTTGGAATCTGTAACTGGAATTTACCTACATATGTTAATTCTAGTTGTCAATTCCAATATTGTTTATTTTTTGTAGATATTCGTTTATCATGTACTGGCTTTTCTTTTAGAATTTTGTGGGTCGGTTTCTCCACATTTTATGCTTCTCTTTCGGATTTGTTGTCATTCCTATAATCTTCCAATTCTTTTGATACATTTTAGTTTCTCCCCGCCCAAAACTCCCACTTTCCTGCGCTTCTCCAGTTAGATTTAATAATTAATATAAAATTAACGCTATTTTATAACAGCTTGCGCTTTACTGTAATGAAAATTAAAGGTTCTCTGTGCTTTTCTAGTCGCGTAAATTACGAGAATACTTCTTACCAGACATGAAAATTTGTTTTTAATTTTTGTTTCTAATTATTTTGTTATCTTCAGTTTGTTTCGATTCAATTCATAACTAAATGACTGAGTGAATGTGACTGTAATTTTATCGTGTGCTACATTCGTATGTTTACGAGCATGATCCGTTGCTTTCATAGATTGCCTATACCCGTCTTTGCCTTAGGTATGACGTGATTGTTCAAAGCCGACGAATAGAATCGGACATTAGAATTTATCCCATTGATATCATTTCGCAGGTACATCCAGTGGTATATGAGAGCACTGTTTGTAAAACGTGTCACGAATACAGCAGATAATTTTACTAATGAATAAACCCTTACGATTAAGACACACTTTAATTAAAATTATTAATAATTCCCTTCGTATGAAGGAAGTAATAAATTAGAACGTCATTCCTGACTAAAATTAACAGCAAAAATGTTGGGAGCAATAATCATATTTTCCTTTCATCATTATGTGCAAGGGTAGCGGGGTGTCAGAGAGAAAAAGGTTCTTAGAGGTTTGAAATTTTTTGTAAAGTTTGTTGCAGCTCATTAAGTGCTCTCGTTATTGAATTCTGGGTAAATGAAAGTTTGCATGTTCGCGTGACTTGGTCTAACTTCTTTTCAACCCCCTCTCTCTTTGATAGGTAAGTTGTTCTTCCCCCCACGGCGATTCTTTCGAAGCAGTAAGAGATATGTGTACCAAGTTTGGTTGAAGTCGGTCGAGTCGTTTCGGAGGAGATATGCAACATACATGCATTTTTGTAGCGTATAATAATAACCTTTTTTGCATCGTCCGATTTTGATTAATACAGCCTACATGGTTCCCTTTGCTACTCTAAAGTTGGCAGTGAAAGCCACGTGAAAATTCATTTAGTAGTTTCGGAGATTGACGTGTTCAAAGAAAAACAGAGACACGGCGGTTTTACAGATTTATTATTAGTATAGAAATATAGATAAAACCTAACAATCAGAGCGCACGCAGAAGGCCACACACAAGTAAAACATGCAGGGCTCAATCCGGCCGGTGTGACCGGGCGGTTCTAGGTGCTTCAGTGTGGAACCGCGCGACCGCTACGGTCGCAGGTTCGAATCCTTCCTCGGGAATGGATGTGTGTGATGTCCTTAGGTTAGTTAGGTTTAAGTAGTTCTCAGTTCTAGGGGACTGATGACCTCAAATGTTAAGTCCCATAGTGCTCAGAGCCATTTACAAAGGCAGCGCTCAATTCACATGTGTGTAAACCTTAATGTCTAGTAGAACATAACAAACAGTAAAATAGTTTACCCTTCAGAAAATTTTCAGCGTTACAATAATAAGGAGAGCACAAAAATAATTTAGCAAGCTGTAAAGCACGGGTATCCAACCCGCGGCCCAAAGCAAGTACCAATAAGGCCCAAGTTGTGAGTATCACACGACTAGGGAAAAAATAAATTCCATAAAACTCCGTTGATGTAAAGTTATGATAAAGTGAATATTTTCATGCTGAAATTCCCTCCACACGATGCTATGCTGTCATCGCTCCATCCCGTTTTTTTTCTTTTTTTTCTCAGGAGTTATTGTTAGTAGTGTCAAGTATCTTATGTGCTGCCCAAATGTATTCGTCTTCTTCAATGTGGCTTAGGTTAGCTAACGGGTCAGGCACCTCTGATCTAGAGACCGCAGACAAGAGACTGCTTAAAAGTATACATCCAAACTCGATGTTCTCTTCTACAGGATTGTTCATTTAGGTTCATGGACTCTTTCGTCTAGCGTATTTCTTGGAGCTGCAGCTGGCAATGAGGTGTCATTGCACTTCCTCTGGCGGCACGAAGTCGGCTGCCGCGACCCGATGCAGCCCTTAGCTCAACGAATACATCAAACAGAGGGCACACAAATCCAAACAGTGACGATTGTTTACAATACATTAGTGAAACATTAGTATCCAGAATAATGCTATAACTCTTCACGTTTGCTCATTCACGTACGTCATAAGAGGAACAGAAATTGTAGCGTGATAAATTCTCGCGTATTTTAGGATTTTAAGCATGCTATAGTATAATTTCAAAGCTCCTCCAAATTTTTTCTCGCTTATATGCCTAAAGTCAAATATTTAACACATTAACTCATCTGTAAGGAAATCAGATATTTGAAGGTGTTTTACGCATGAATCAGATTCTTTAAAGAATCGTTGGTTTACTGTTTGTACAAGTTGTGCGAGAACGCAGTCTCAAACGTCGGTAGTTCTCGAGGTTATAGAGCAGGGATGCACACACAAACACACACACACACACACACACACACACACACACACACACACCGCGGCCAGCTATTGGTCTGATGGTGGCCGACCCTCACTTTCGTTCTCGTCATTTTTTTACTTACCTCTCCTTGCTTCTCAGAAAGGAGAGTACGGGCCCTTGTAAAACATGTTTGTTTTCAGAATACATTATTGGAACTATATTTGTTTATTAAAGTGAGGATCTGTCTAACAAAAAACTTTTTGTCTCTCCTCTTGCGGACATTTACATAGTCACAGTGAGGGGTTTGCGGCCCGCCGTAATACAAAATTTTTACTGCCTTGTATAGGCCACGAGCAGCACCCCCTACGAGGCCCCATGTCGCTTGCCTGTCATCTCGTGTTTTATGGATGAGAAAAACAGACCGGTTAAAACTGGTATTTCAGTTTTGAATAACCGGTATTTTCCAGTATTTGTTTGATCTCGGTTATGACAAGTGTGTTTTATTTTTTGCTAATAACAGAGTAAAAAACAAAATATCAATTAGCTATAGCAACAGAGCTAATTTTTTTCGTTTTTGAATTAACCTTTTTATTAAAAAAGGAGTAATTTTTATTCGTAAAATTTGCAGTGGTTTGAAGTATTACGTTATTATAGAAAATGGGAAAAAGCTATCAGTGCTATTGTAATAGCAATGCCAACAGAAACGAGCAACAGACACATGGCATAATAATTGGTTCAGCATTGCTGAAACAGTAATGTCCCTGTTGCCGTAGTTTCTCCTTGTCGTAGCCGGACATCCGTAAGTATTTTTACGATATGATAAGGCAATTAAGTATAATGCTTCATTTGCTTTGAAAGGTCAAAGTATTATCTGTCCTATCCATGAAATAACAAAAGAGGAATAAAATTACGGTAACAGTAAAAATTGAAAACTTGACAAGACTTCATTCATGATATACAATGAAAATACAAAGTAATTGATCTCCTGCCTGTGCCTTTATAAAATGCCTTTATCTGCTCGTAGCCCTTGACAACGGACAAACTGACACGTCAAATAAAGTTCTTCAGCCTCAGTTTTTGTCCTTTATTACCAACTATTCGAATTGCCAAATATCTGTATGACTCCCGATTACAACATGCTTAGTTGAGCAGAGCTTCAAAAAAATAGAATCAGTAGGAGAATATTGGTCATTTTACATAGTTTCAACCACTTCCACTTTTCGAGCAAAGAAACGGACGATGAACAGACTAAGTTCCCTTTTATTTGCCTATTTTTTGCCTGCCGCTGTGGCCGAGCGATTCTAGGCGCTTCAGTCCGGAAACGCGCTGCTCCTACGGTCGTAGGTTCCAATGCTGCCTCGCACATGGATGTGTGTGATGTCCTTAGGTTAGTTAGGTTTAAGCAGATCTAACTCTAGGGCACTGATGACCTCAGATATTAAGTCCCATAGTGCTTAGAGCCATTTGAACCATTTGCCTACTTAATAATTTGATTCTATATATCTTGAAAGTGAGTAGTCAAAATTTTTCAATCTTGGTTGGATTTCTACGTTTATTACAGGAAATAATAGGAATAAAAAAACGGAAACCGGTTATTTTGAACGGTCTTGCGTAGAAAAAAAAGCTGACCTCCAAGCATCTGGTTTCGACGGTTCTTTTTAATAGGACCGAGAATACTCCCTAACTACAGAAGAGACTGTGTGTGCAGCTATAACAGAACCTTCGTTTCTGCATCCACTACCCACAACACCAATATACACTATGTTGACTTAGCGTCTACGTGTAGATATTTTCAGTCTACCAGTTCCCTTGAAGTCTTTCCAAACGCGGGAAACGACCCCTAGTTTCCTTTGCTACCTTCAGGCGATATGCATATGAATTATCTGCTGAGCTCGGAATTCTATTATAAATTTCCCCAACACGATTCTCGTCCATGTAATGACATCTGACTATGCAATATAGGCCTCTGTTGAAGAATCGGATTAGATGAGATCTCAAAGTAGTGACGGATGTAAATTATTAACATCATGTTAACCCTACTAAAATTTTTGACTGGGTTGTAGGATAGGTTTGGTATGTCAATGTAGGTAGTCTGAAATATCGGGAAAGATAATCAGAATTATTCCATATGAGAATTTTCGCATTAACGAGGTACAGCTTGCAAAGATTAGAAACTTAATAAGGGGAAGGGAGTGTAATACAAACCTACAACTAGAAAACCTAGCGATGGGGTTGGCACTTCCCCTTAATGGGAGGTTTACTATCTTTGGCCCGAAAAAGCATGTTCTTTGAGAATTTTGTTTTCTGGATGTGTTATAGATATCAATGTCAAATTTGGTCAAAATGTTTATTGGTATTTCCTTTGCAAACTGGAATTTTTTCCACCGGAAATGTCGAAGAGCAAAGGCGGAAGTGCCGTCAGAACGAAAGAAAATTTCGATGTAGACCTCCACGCGCGGTATGTCACAGGTCAACCGGTTCGTGTGAAATCAACATTGAGTATATGTTAGCGAAGTATATACGTTTCTTTAGGAGTTGTACCACGCTTAAGGTATTTAGACCATAGGAAACAAAATGGCGGCCATTTGGAAAAATAAGGTTTTTTCATCGATTTTTCGACTTAGTCGGCCAAGAAAAAATATTTATAGTTGATGGATCGGAATAGACAATTTAGTTAGCTTCGTCGGAATCAAAGAATCATGCCAATAGATTCTGTAGATTTAAAGTTACCATACCGCACGATAAAGATAACCCCATTTCGAGAAAAACGCATTTTAAGTTTTGACTACGTATAAATGCAGTATTATGCAACGTACGTTCAGTGTGCTATTCCGAGTCCATAAAGTAGTCCTTCCTCTTCCTCACAGAGGGCGTTCTGCTCGACCTGGGCCATCCTGCGCTGCTCCAGAGCCGCTCGTACGGCCGGCGACAAGCGGTTTTCGGCCGCTCGGATCCGGTGGTCGTCCGAATGCTTGGCGAACTGCGTACAATAGAGTCCCAGGGTGACGTTCATCGTTGCCATGGTCTTCAGAATTGCTGAATACCCTTCCTTGAAGCTACTCAGTGCAAGGAAAGTCGCAATCTCCAGTCTTTGCACCAGAATGAAAATGCTTGGAGCTAACTTCCAAACACACGCTTTCAAACTTTCATTTGAATTTTGTGTGTTTCCTTCCAAGCACTGATACATAACTCGTCCTCCGAAAGAAAGAAAAACTGGTGCGTGAAGAAGGCCGATTTCAGGCAGGTGCATTTTTTTGTTCAACCGCGAATAACAAACATTTCCGTTCCGTATTCGGAAAAACCATTTCAGAGATGGATTCTAAACATTTTTATGGATCCAAAAATGCAATTCTTAGTAAATAAAATCGATTTTTGAACCAAAAGATAAGTAAACCTCCCCTTAACTGAATGAGAGCACAAGATTCAAAGCCACATACTTTCCGCCTGCATCTAATGACAGAAATAATGCGAGAATGTTCTGCGATGCTCAATGGGCCCGTTTAACTTCTATGAACTGCAAGGCTGCACGTGCCACGGCCTGCAGTTGCGCTGTGTGTATTACCTATTCTGCTGTTCTGCTCCACAACAGGGTCCCCAGCCGGATGTTCTCGTCGTGTTGTTATGGCGATAAGGTGTGATGTCTTTGCAACCACAGCAGCGTGCATACACGACACAATCCCGTGAAATTATCCGGAGTTCCGGATAAGGTACACTACTGTTCCACAATCACTCTCTATCGCCCAGTACAGAATGCTGCTTCCTTGTCGGATGGACGCTGAAACAAAAGTCGTTTCTAACAAAACCCTAGTGCGGCGTGCCGCCCCGCTGGTGTGGCTGTCCAATCCAAACATTTTAACAAATTTTCCACCAATGAGCACTACTTCCGCTCGATTGCGAATTCGCGGGAAAAACCGCTTACGTCACGTCGATCTGGCAAATCGCGGTAGCCTGTGGGAATCGCCGCTCGTCTGAATAACTTTCCAGACACTTCCTTGGCGCTGTCATCTAGACGGATACATTCCATTCCTCTGTCCACGTTGAAAAAATATGGGGTGGGGTATTCGCGGAGTTACATTCCTTCCTGGTAATGTCGCCCGCGATGCTTTTGTGAGCCCAGGACCAGACGGCCGAGGGGAAAACAGCGTCTCCCTGCGTAAATCAGTTTAGGGAGACGTTCTGCTTGCCTCACAGTATTCAGCCGGAAATACCGAGGGCGTTTCAAATGGTTCAAATGGCTCTGAGCACTATGGGACTTAACTTCTGAGGTCATCAGTCCCCTAGAACTTAGGACTACTTAAACCTAACTGACCTAAGAACATCACACACATCCATGCGCGAGGCAGCATTGGAACCTACGACCGCAGGAGCACCGCGGTTCCGGACTGAAGCGCCTAGAACCGCTGGGACACTCCAGGAGGCCCGCAGGTGGTATCAAAACCCTGCCGCTAGACTCCCCCCTGCCGGTACCAACACCGCTGGCTTCCCATCACTGGTACCCTCAGTACAATCCTGAACGAAAACTCTATCTGCAAAAATCATTTGCACTTAACGCAATGCAGCACATTCTCATTACTCATTCCTTAGCCCTCTCTGCTGACATAGCGCAATGAACTGCAAATTTATTCACGTCCATGCTGTAAGACGTCGTGGTCTCCTGACATATTCCGCCCTCACAATTATATTCCGCACATCAAGACGCTTCATTCGAACACAAACTCGATAAGATAAAGTCAGTGTTATATGTATTCATGTAAACGATATGCAAATAACATGTAAGCGCACCGTGGTTGAAATACTCGAGGCTCGCGTACACTCATACATTCCAGACACGGCGGTCACATAAGCGATTAGTTCGAGGAGGCAGACCGCACGCCAGGGAGCCAGTCCCTTCAGAGGACGACCCAGCCTATCTATGTCGGCCGGTGACCGCCCATAGAGCAGACAGCACTTGCCCGAGTGAAAGGAGGAGCGACGGCATGTTCGCCTTAAAAGCAAATTCCGCTACATTGTGTGGGAGTGGCCAGCCTACGCATTCTTTACACATAGCATGCAGTTTCAGAGATTTTTACAGGGATCCAACAAACGCCAAACGGCGATACTACAGGTTTCCAGATTTGCCGCCTTAAATGAAACGTCATTCTCCCGTTTTAGAAGAGCAATGCTGATTGGCAGACGATATTTCTGACGCCTTGAGCTGAAGCAGTAATGGAAGAGACCGAAAGATATACCCCTTCACATCTGGCGTGAAGAGGGTCCGTTCCGTTGTCGCTATTGGAGCGAGAGCACGTAATGAGAGCGTGTGCACTCATACATGTACTCAAACAGCGAGGAACAGGTCTCTCCTGAGTACTTCACTGGGAGAACACCTATGTCGAGAGCGAATCGAAGTGCAACTCTATATTGAGTCCTTGCGATTAGGCGTTGTTCACTGTGTTGACCGCCACACTTATTGTGCGGTGTGAACGGACAGAGTTATAGTTAAACGCCTGCGAGCGAATTTTTCAGTGCCATCGTGGTGGACTGATTATCTGACCAGTCTACCACGCCAATAGACTAGGGGGGAACAGGAATCCTTGACTTCATCAAGGTGAAAGGAGAGTTTGGTGAAGCTCAATCCAGTTAGAACGAGAGTTACCTCATTTGTCAGCAGCGAGCGGCGCAGACAGCAGTCATCGCAGCTTACAGTATTGTGCGCTACAGCTATTGCGAGTCCCATATTTCCTCTAAAACAGTACCCTTCCCTGCATTTCACACATGACAGCCTCGACCGTACCTAGCAACATTCTAACGGATAATTATTCAAGTTGAGTAGACGCAGCTCTCAGCCATCCTGCCAAGTCAATAACAATCTTAAACTTTGTATAGAAATTTCATTAGCGAATCCTATCCCTGAAAGGTAACTTACATTCCAAAAAGAATCAGGGTATAACTTCTTCAATTCATAACTAAAAGTGCCATTTCTCCGAATTTTTGCAAATAAATAATAATTTTCGTCAATTCATGTTTTTCTTACACTAACTAGCACTACTCCAGTACCAAAGTATCTCAATAGTTACGTAAGATATTTTGTGAATTTTTGTGTCATTTCCTTACAGCGGACGACTCCAGAAGATATTTATTGCTGAAAGTTTTTCAGGCATTTCTCTGTAGAACGTTAAGAGCGTCTGTCTGTCTTCTGTAGCAGTGTGGGGGTGGAAATTGCATCTTGCAGGAGCCACAGGGTAAATGTTACACCTCGGATTAATCCCACGCTCACAATGGTGCTACTTCTCATTGCTGCCCTAATTAATTATTCAAAAATTCAAAGTGGCGATTGATGTGGGTGTTGCCCTCCGAGTGCATAGCCCATATAGGTTGCCACCTTTCAAATATTTATGCTTGCAAGGGCATGGGCTCAGAGAGAGCAGGAGCCCGTTGCTCAACTGATGGATGGAAGCGACACAACAGCAACAGCGACGACAACACCATCACCACCCACACCACCGGCGAATATACTGGACGTACCCTGTTATCGCTGTTACGACCTTAAAAGCGGAATGCTATCCTACTACAGCAACTGAAGACCGCAGAGGAGCAACGAAACGAAAAAGCCGCATCTTGGCAGCTGGTAGGTCCAAAATGCAAACAGCAGCAACATACTCAAACATGTGCGCCCACAGACTCAAAGATCAAACACTGAATGCTTTTTCCATCACCGCCAACATCGCTTTCAAGTACCAGTAACATGGTGGACCACGTAAACCACCCTGCAGCAGCTGAAAAACAACACCAGCAGCTACACAGAACACAAGAACGCCGACTGGCTTCCAGCTAGTCATAATATGCAACGATCACCTGGAGTGTAGCAAGTAGCTCGCCACTTCATCAGAAAGAAACACTACACACCAACTTCACAAGAACCTGGCGGACCAGCATACTCTGTGGAGGAGAAGGCTGAGCTTATGCCCTCAACGCTAGGAGCGTCGTTTACACCGAATCCGGCTCTTCCGATCCAGCATTCACACTTGAAGCGGACGAGGACGCTGCATGATGAAATAAGAAGTGTTACTGCTGCTAAAAGGGTAGGATGTCAAGATTTAAGTGGGTTTGAACGTGGTGTTATAGACGGCGCACGAGCGGTGGAACACAGTATCTCCGAGATAGCGATGAAGTGGGGATTTTCCCGTACGGTCATTTCACGGGTGCAACGTGAATATCAGGAATCCGGTAAAACATCAAATCTCCGACATCGCTGCGGCCGGAAAAAGGTCCTGCGAGAACGGGACCTACGACGACAGGAAAGAATCGTTAAACGTAACAGAAGTGCAGCCCTTCCGCACATTGATGTAGATTTCAATGTTGGGCTATCATCGATAAGGGCTTTCGGAGCCGAAGGTCCACTCGTGTACCATTGACGACAGCACGACGCCAAGTTTCACACATCTCCGACAAAGAAATGTTGATGACTGGAAACATGCTGCCTATCGTCTCTTTTCAGATTGTATCGAGCGGATGCTTGTGGATGGGTATGGAGACATGAATCCATGAACCCTGGATGTCAGCTGTTCAAGCTTGTGGAAGCTCTGCAATGGTGCGAGGCGTGTGCAGTTGGAGTGATATGGATTGTGATACATCTAGATACGACTCTGACAGGTCACGCATATGTAAGAACTCTGTCTGATCACCTACATCCACTCATATCCATTGTGCATTCCGACGGACTTGGGAAATTCCAACAGACGCCCCACACGTCCAGAATTGCTTTTCCTACAAAGTGGTTCCAGGATCACTCTTCTCAGTTTAAACACTTTCGCTGGTCACCAAACTCCCGAGACCTGACCCTTAAGAGCATATCTGGGATGCCTTGCAACGTACTTTTCAGAAGAAATCTCCAACAGCTCATACTCTCACGGATTAATGGTGTCACTTCACACCATCATTTCTCCAGACATTAGTCGAGTCCATGCCACGTCGTGTTGCTGCAGTTCCGCGAGCTCGCAGGTGCCCTACACGATATCATGCAGGTGTACCACGTTCTTGCTCGCATCTCGTGGTCGTGCGGTAGCGTTCTCGCTTCCCACGCCCGGATTCCCGGGTTCGATTGCCGGCGGGATCAGAGATTTTCTCTGCCTCGTGATGGCTGGGTGTTGTGTGCTGTCCTTAGTTAGTTTAAGTAGTTCTAAGTTCTAGGGGACTGATGACCATAGATGTTAAATCCTATAGTGCCCAGAGCCATTTGAACCATTTTGCCAGTTTCTTTGGCTCTTCAGTGTAACATTGGTTTTTAAGCACACCGCAGCTAGAAAAGTTGGTGGTGCCGATGGCATTTAAACCTGTGTCGTCAAAGAGGTCACAGATAAAGCTATAAAATAAATCACACATCTCACGAATGTTATCCTACGACACCAACTGTTCCCTGACTTTTGTAACGTGGCCAAGGTCCTGATGCTCAGGAAGTCAGGGAAAAACCACTCCTCCCACAGAAGTACCAAACCATCAATCTGCTTTGCTCGCTCAGCACGATTTTTGAGAAGATGATTCTCAAACGCCTCAAAGACCGGAGCAATTCGGATTCAAGAGCCACCATTCCACAATGCAACTTCTCCACGTAGTAGAACATATTACACACGGCTACAACACAAAAAACTACATCTACATAGGTACTTCCCAAGCCACTGTATGGTGTGTGGCTGTATGCTGTACGACTACTTGCCATTTTCCCTACTGTTGCACTCGCAAATAGAGTGAAAGAAAAACGACTGTGTGTACACCTCCATATGAGCGTGTGATTTACACAAAATGTTTGTGTGGTGAAAAAAGTGGCAGTTGTCTCTGAATAAGGAAAAGTGTGAGGTCATCCACGTGAGTACCAAAAGAAATCGGCTAAATTTCGTTTACATAATAAATCATAAAAATTTAAGACTGTCAGCTCAACTAAATAGGTAGGAGTTAGAATTACAAACAGTTTAAACTGGAACGATCGTGTAGATAATGTTGTGGGAAAGGCAAATCAAAGACTGCGTTTAATTGGCAGAACACTTGGAGGACGCAACAGGTCTACTACACTTCTCCGTCCTTTGCCAGTTTCTGTGAGGTATGGAATCCTCACAAGATGGCATTGATGGAGAAGATCGAAAAAGTTCAAATAAGGGTGGAAGTTGGACGTCTATGATTATGCTGTGTGTATGTACAAACTCTGAGTCTGAGATATTATTATAGCGAGTACTAGCGAGCGAGCTCTTGTCGATGGGAGTCGGAAGTGGTCAAACGCAGAGGGCGGTGGAGAGTAGCCGCGCGACAGTGCAGGTCGCAGCCTGTAGCGCCGGAGGAGACTTTGGCATTAATTGAGAATTTTTTGGTAGTTTGCCTTTTCGTTGCAAGTAGTTGTCGGTTGCTTGTGCACTGGACGGATTTTGTCATATTTGTTTATGGACACACTCAGAGTAATATTCGTATCTTTGTTGAGGCCAGAAACGTGTTTATTGAGTATAGACATTGTGGTATAATCAGAAGTCTGTGTAAAGTTTCTCAGAATTTAAATCATCAATTTTCTGAATATAGTAAATTAAAAGTTCTTATTGGTTTTTTCATGTTTTTAACGTTTAACTGATTTCAACATTTAATTAATGTTTGTATTGGTTTCTTTCATTATTTAACATTTAATTTACTATATTCAGAAAATTGATAATTTACATGCTGACAAACTTTACACAGACTTCTAATTATTCCGCAATATGTACGAGGTGCAACAATAAAGTAATGAGACTGATTTTCTTTGGAAGATGTGGCAACCCTGCAGGCTTACGGTCTATAAGCTGCTTCTAGTCCAAGCGGCACATTGATGCAACTGCTCAGTCGTGAGTTGTGATGTAATAAGTTAACATGTGTTTGTGTCTCTCGTCACGGAAATGGAAGTGCATATTATTGCGCAACGGTATGCCAGTGGGTGAAAACGCGACGACAACTTGCGGTAAGCTTCAGATGGATTTTGGAGAGGAGCTTATGTCAAGAGCTCAAGTTTTTCATTGGCGTAAAACGTTTAGTGAAGGTAGAACGAAAGTTGAAAATGAAGACCGCAGTGGGTGACCATCAACCTCACGGACTGATGTCGACTTGGCAAGGGTGCGTGAGTCGTATGATCTGATCGAAGATTATACGTGAAAATGATTGCAGAAGAATTGAATCTTAATCGAGAAACGTTTCGTCTAATAATAACTGAAGATCTTGTATGAGAAAGATTAGTGCAAAAATTTTCCGCAAAACTCTCATACTACGACAGCGAGAAACACTGAAAAATGTGGCAGCCGACCTGTTAGGGCAAACGGGACTCAATTGTTGAGCCGTCTTATCACTGGTGACGAAAGTTGTTTTTTTTTTTTTTTTTTCAGTACAATACAGAGACAAAACGCCAAAGTTCTCAATGGTGCTCAAAGAGATCACCCAGACCAACAAAAGCTCGCATGCCAAAGTCAAAAGTGAAATGCATGCTTGTGTGCTTCTTTGATTCCAAGGGAATTGTTCATAAAGAGTGGGTGCCTCGTGGACAAACAGTTAACCAATATTACTACAAAGAAATTGTACAAAGACTTCGTAAAAGAGTTCTTTGTGTCCGTGCCAACATTTCTGATAGTTGGATTGTGCATCACGACAATGCACCATCCCATACTGCTCTGTCAGTACAGTAATTTTTAACCTCAAAACAAATTTCAGTACTACCACAGATACTACACCAGATATCGCTCCGTGCAACGTTTTCCTATTTCCAAGAGTCAAAACAGCTGTCAAGGGACACTATTTTTAAACAACACAAGATGTCCAAAAAGTTGTGGCGAGGGTCTTGGAGGATATTGCAGAAGATGAGTTCCAGAAATGTTTCCATCAATGGTAGGAGCGCTGGAAAAAGTGTGTGCAATCATAAGGGAACTACGTTGAAAGAGACATAACTAAACTTGACTAAAACACATCAGTCTCATTACTTTATTGTCGCACCTCATATACTTAAGAAACAGGTTTCTGGCCATCTGAATGTATGCATACATAAATCTGACAAAATCCCTCCAGTGCTCAAGCAACCAACAACTGCGTGCAGCGAAAAGGCAAACTACGAAGAAATCCCCCGGCGCTACTGGCACGATGATGGCGGGCTGCGACCTCTCATGTCGCGCGGCTTCCCTCCAATGCGCGCTTCGTACGACCACTTCCGACTCCCCTCGACAACTGCTCGCTCGCTGCTACTCGCAAGCCGGGCGGTGTGGCAGTGCGGTTCTAGGCCCTTCAGTCTGGAACCGCGTGACCGCTACGGTCGCAGGTTCGAATCCTGCCTCGGGCAAGGATGTGTGTGATGTCCTTAGGTTAGTTAGGTTTAAGTAGTTCTAAGTTCTAGGGGATTGATGACCTCAGATGTTAAGTCCCACAGTGCTCAGAGCCATTTGAACCATTTTTGAAACAAATGTTGACTGATATTGTTACGAAATTCTAACTCTTCAAATATGTTCTGAAAAAATATGTAGGGCGACGTTTGTTGAAAGATCCCCCTATAACAATGGATGCCAACGCCACTGTTTTCAAAACGTACAGTTCGGGCACATGTGAGGCGTGTTTTTAGCTCATCGGCTGATCGCGGCTTCCTGGTGCACAGTATTCTACTTTTGTTTGTTACCGTCACCCACTAGTTTAGAATTACAATTCGATAGGTTAATTAACTCGGCCAAGGGCCTTGCCACAGCGGTAACACCTGTTCCCGTCAGATCACCGAAGTGAAGCGCTGTCGGGCTGGGCTAGCACTTGTATGGATGACCATCCAGTCTGCCGAGCGCTGTTGGCAAGCGGGTTTCACTCAGCCCTTGTGAGGCAAACTGAGGAGCTACTTGATTGAGAAGTAGCGGCTCCGGTCTCGGAAACTGACATACGGCTGGGAGAGCGGTGTGTTGACCACATGCATATCCGTATCCAGTGACGCCTGTGGGCTGAAGATGACACGGCGGCCGGTCGGTCCCGTTGGGCCTTCATGGCCTGTTCGGGAGAAGTTTTTTAGTTAAGGAACCCTACGATTTTGGAAGTGAATATGCATTATTTTTCAGCCCAAGGCCTAAAAGTGAGCATTTTCGGTGTCCCATGTATAGGTCTTCTGCGAGACAAGTCTTGATGATAGGAGTGTCATAAACTCCTATAAATCTGAACACCTGGCTAACTGTATGGACAGAGAGTAGAGTGACGCCGCTTTTGTGTTGATCGTGTGCTTGTAGTTAACGTGACTGCATTGTTGGCCGACAGCAAGCTGGTGACAATGCCGCGACTCACGAAGGACTTGCAGCGAGTGCACATAATCGCAGGCGTCGACCCGGACCCGTCGGCGATCTCGTGCGTCAAGTACGCGAAAGTGCTGATGATGCAGCTGGACATGTTGTACTTGGATGACTACTCCCTCGGCGACGTCGTCATCTGCGACCTGACCGGCGTGACCGTCGGGCACCTCCTCAGGGTCGACATCAACGTCGTCCGCGCTCTCGAATTGTGCTACAAGGTACTTTCCGCATACTACTGTCTTTCTTTTCTCTGTAAGTACGAGTTTTATTCTACATACATCGCATATGCATAGCAAATTTCAGTTTAGTATAATGGATAGAAGTTCTCTTTTAACATGAATGAATGAAATTTGGAAATTTGTGATAAATTCCTTTCCGACCAAACTGCTGAGGTCATCGGTCCCTACGCTTACACACTACTTAATCTAACTTAAACTAACTTAAGCGAAGGACAACACACTCACCCATTCCGAGGGAGAACTCGAATATCCGACAGGGGGAGCCGTGTGAACTGTGACACGGCGCTTCAGACCTCGCAGCTCAATGAATGAAAGGTAATGTCTATAACGAACTGAAGGTAATCTATAGCATCCTATTACAAGATCAGCAGTGAACACTTGAACACCCCAGATCGTTTAAAGCAGTATGAAACGGAGTCACCACGTGTAATCAATAGTAGAGAAGAAATGATAATTAAATCAAGACCTTAAGCTGTTGACAGGCGTTGATAATCAACGGGGCCAGTTGAAAAGGTGTGCACCGACCGAGTCTCGAACCCGGGATATGCTTCTTACATGGCAGCCGCTCTATCCATCTGAACAACCGAGGGCACAGAGGATAGTGCGACTGCAGGGACATATCCCTTGCACGTTCCCCGTGAGACCCACATTACCAACTTAATGTCCACACACTACATTCGTAGTGTCCCTGCCCGTTACACTCATTACTCGAGGTAGACAATCTTACCGAGTCCCGTAACACGTCGGGCAATGCGTGTGCATCCGCACGGAAGAAGAAGGTCAATGGCCGGTTAGCCTTAACTATGTGAAGATGGTATCTGTTCTTTCGGAGACGCATTCCCCGAAGTCTTATGGGATTCGGTAAGATTGTCTGCCGCGAGTAATGAGTGTAATGGGCAGAGGCACTACGAATGTAGTGTGTGGACATTAAGTTGGGCATGTGGGGCTCACGGGGAGAGTGCAAGGGATAAGTCCCTGCAGTCGCAGGGCACTACGAATGTAGTGTGTGGACATTAAGTTGGGCATGTGGGTCTCACGGGGAGAGTGCAAGGGATAAGTCCCTGCAGTCGCATTATCCTCTGTGCGCTCCGTGGCTCAGATGAATAGAGTCCCTGTCATGTAAGCAAGAGATGCCAGGTTCGAGTCCCGGTCGGGGCACACATATTCAACTGTCCCCGTCGATGTATATCAACGCCCGTCACCAGTTTAAGGTCTTGATTTAATTATCATTTCATTCTAGAGAGCTGTCCGAAAGATCAGATACCATCTTCATAATAGCAGAGACGGAGAATAGAATGGTTGACTTTATCGGAAGGATTCATGGAAAGACCACTGCGTCTGCAAAAAAGTGCGACCAGTTCTATGTTACATATTGAGTTTGACTGTCATTAGTGTCGAAAAACACTAGCTTGCACATTTGCCGTTTTTGGGTCTGTATAACGATTTAACATCTGGACGTTGGTAAAGAGTTTTCATAAAATGTTTTCATAATTCTGAATTTCAAATGTCCGTGTCCATAATGATATGTTCCATTGCAGTGTCTGTTGTCAGTTGCTGTATGTGTTGACGAATTTGATTCGATAACAGTCTATGGAAGATCAAAACGTGATGGGAGTTATTTCACTGTTACAAACGACAGATTGTGTATGTGGTACCTGTTCTTTCGGAAATGTCCGAGAAAAGACACCCTTCTGATCCTGGAGCTACTACGAATCAAGACACAAAGGAATTAAAGACATCAGCTGCCAGAGGGAGCTGATTTATACCAATGGGGGTTCAAACCTGGGTCTCCCACTCACTAGGCAGATTCGCTGATCACCACACCGCATCTGGACACAGTGGTCACGACAACTGCATGGACGACCCTAGCATTCATCCCATCCATAAGAACGGACACCATTTGATTCTGCAGCCACAATGAATGAAGACAGAAAGGAATTAAAGCCAATAGCTGCCAGTGTCTTGCAGATCAGGTCTCATAAATTAACATACGGCTGGGAGAGTGGTGTGCTGACCACATGCCCTTCCATATCCAATGACGCCTGTGGGCTAAGGATGACATGGCTGGCGGCCTGTAACGTTGCCCCTTCATGGACTGTTCAGGTGGAGTTTAGTTTAGTTTAGTTTTGACTGCCTGTGTGCATTGATTTATACAATCCAGGAAATTGAAATAAGAACACCGTGAATTCATTGTCCCAGGAAGGGGAAACTTTATTGACACATTCCTGGGGTCAGATACATCACATGATCACACTGACAGAACAACAGGCACATAGACACAGGCAACAGAGCATACACAATGTCGGCACTAGTACAGTGTATATCCACATTTCGCAGCAATGCAGGCTGCTATTCTCCCATGGAGACGATCGTAGAGATGCTGGATGTAGTCCTGTGGAACGGCTTGCCATGCCATTTCCACCTGGTGCCTCAGTTGGACCAGCGTTCGTGCTGGACGTGCAGACCGCGTGAGACGACGCTTCATCCAGTCCCAAACATGCTCAATGGGGGACAGATCCGGAGATCTTGCTGGCCAGGGTAGTTGACTTACACCTTCTAGAGCACGTTGGGTGGCACGGGATACATGCGGACGTGCATTGTCCTGTTGGAACAGCAAGTTCCCTTGCCGGTCTAGGAATGGTAGAACGATGGGTTCGATGACGGTTTGGATGTACCGTGCACTATTCAGTGTCCCCTCGACGATCACCAGAGGTGTACGGCCAGTGTAGGAGATCGTTCCCCACACCATGATGCCGGGTGTTGGCCCTGTGTGCCTCGGTCGTGTGCAGTCCTGATTGTGGCGCTCACCTGCCAAACACGCATACGACCATCATTGGCACCAAGGCAGAAGCGACTCTCATCGCTGAAGACGACACGTCTCCATTCGTGCCTCCATTCACGCCTGTCGCGACACCACTGGAGGCGGGCTGCACGATGTTGGGGTGTGAGCGGAAGACGGCCTAACGGTGTGCGGGACCGTAGCCCAGCTTCATGGAAACGGTTGCGAGTGGTCCTCGCCGATACCCCAGGAGCAACAGTGTCCGTAATTTGCTGGGAAGTGGCGGTGCGGTCCCCTACGGCAGTGCGTAGGATCCTACGGTCTTGGCGTGCATCCGTGCGTCGCTGCGGTCCGGTCCCAGGTCGACGGGCACGTGCACCTTCCGCCGACCACTGGCGACAACATCGATGTACTGTGGAGACCTCACGCCCCACGTGTTGAGCAATTCGGTGGTACGTCCACCCGGCCTCCCGCATGCCCACTATACGCTCTCGCTCAAAGTCCGTCAACTGCACATACGGTTCACGTCCACGCTGTCGCGGCATGCTACCAGTGTTAAAGACTGCGATGGAGCTCCGTATGCCACGGCAAACTGGCTGACACTGACGGCGGCGGTGCACAAATGCTGCGCTGCTAGCGCCATTCGACGGCCAACACCGCGGTTCCTGGTGTGTCCGCTGTGCCGTGCGTGTGATCATTGCTTGTACAGCCCTCTCGCAGTGTCTGGAGCAAGTATGGTGGGTCTGACACACCGGTGTCAATGTGTTCTTTTTTCCATTTCCAGGAGTGTATTAATGGGGAAAGTTGAAAATTTGTGCTCTATCATGTTCACTAGGCAGATGCACTGTTCAGTAAGTCATCTGGACCCACTGGTCACTACAACCGCATGGACTATACCAGCATGCGTCCTGTCACACGCAAATTCTCAACTTATCCACACACTACTCATGTGTAGTGCCCCTACTCACTGACCTCATTATTTGCGGCATCTCGCCGATCCCCCTAAGAGTTTGAACTCAGCGTGCATCTGCACTGAAGGAATCATTGGCTAACATCGCCTTAATTATGCATATGGTAAACGTTCTCGATAAGTTGAGAACTTGGATGTGACGTGAGACGTGCTCAGGTAGTCGGTGTAGTTGTGATGACCACTGTATCTGGATGACATAGTGGTCAGTGCATCTCCTTAGTGAACAGGAGACTCAGTTTCGAATGCCATAGATATAAATCAATGCCCACTGGCAGCTGTCTTTAATTCCTTTGTGTCTTGGTGATATATCATAATTTCATCCCACTTTCATTTAGATCACCTTGTGCTTATCAGTAGGCCAACATATTCTTTTGATTTTACTGCTGGATTCTGCCTGCCTTACTAGTAACCTTTATGCTTGTAGAATATAGCACCCATACTTTCATTCCCAAGGCTCCATGTCTGTTGCCCATTAAAGAGAGATTCACTTTTGTTATGGAGAGGGGTGCATCAGTGCACCGCTCTCCCAGTAGTTGTTGAGTTTCTAGACCTTGGAACCGCTGCTAATTGGTCGAGTAGTTCCTCAGTTGGCCTCACAATGTTGAGTGCACACCATACCAGGACTCCGTCGAAGGACAAATCCCAGGTATATCCCACGCGGCATACGGTGGCCGATGCGCAGTGAGCAGTTTTCGTCCAAACCGCTGGGCGAGTTTATTCGTTTGTTTACATGGGGAGGCGAGGCCGACAGTGTTGGCCACCTTTCGGCCGGGCGGCGATGACAGAATCGAGGATTACGCCTTGCAGACTTTGTCAAACGATGTTACAAACACTTCATTTTTGCTTTACTTATAGCTTTATATGTCAGCTTCACGATGATGTGCCCAAGCTTTCGTTAATATTCAATTATTGTGATATTTACGTAGAAGTAAGACACTGCGCGAAATTTGAAAAACTTTGCACTGAAGAATAGAAATCGCTATGACTTGCGTTTGATGCGTATGATGCAGCATATGAAATTTAGCTAACATATTGAATTTTTCTTTGGACTTGGTTTGACGCCTCTATCTGTCACCAATCACAAGAAAATTGATCTGATGTAGCACACTCATTTATGATCGCGCTGAGCCAGCGATGATGAATCCAGAGAGAAGTATCCATACCATTCGTCATGTTTCATAAACGGTTTGAGACATGGAGATGAGATTTTGGCAAAACATATCACATAAAGAGGAGAGTACTGTGCCATACGATTATTACGTAAAACTTCATTATCTACCATGTTACTTCACTTAGTCACACTTTTTCGAGGAAAGACTGCAGTTATTAAGGCCCATTGATAGTTGGTGAAATGAGAAATACCACAACTTGACTAAAGACATTACACGTTTATTTTGTACCGAGAATGTGCTTTATCATAAGCTACTGACATTACTTTTCCTCAGGTCTTCCCTTAATAAACCAATATTGCAGAATCCTTTTATAGTTGCATGTGCAGAACATGTTAGTGAGGTGAGACAGTGTAAGCTTCAATGTGTATGGGAAAAAGAAGCAAATTTTAACATGGCAAAGGTGTAGCTATTACACAAAACTCGCCAGTCATGACGCTTCTCTAAAAGTTACAAATGGTTAACAAGACAGCCGAAAAAAAATTCCTGCATTTTCGACGAAATTATTTTTAAATACTAACCAAAGCAAAGGTGACAGTAGATCTTTTTGAATGGCCCCCATGCAGGTGTGTGCATGGTGGGGCGTCACTTAATATTTACAGAAAATGTGAGTGGTGGCTTCAGTTTAGAGCGGCACTTCCCCTCCAGCGCTCAGCATTTCCCGTGCAGCGCCTGCCCACAGCCCCCACCACTACTGCTCTCCCGATGTGTGCCCTGCCATTTGCGCATCTACCGGCCACAGCATTCTGCGTGCACTATATTATTGGGAATCGAACCAGGGTCCTACACAAGCCAGTCACCTGTACTGACAACTCAGCTGCAGAGATGGACATTCACTGAGGAAAAATATTTTATTGTGTCACCAAACTTTTTTTTCCAATTCTTACAGCCAGCAATGCTACAGTAACAAATATCACTTCTACTTATTTTAAAGATGAGATTAATTCTTGAAAATGGCATAAAACGTACGTGATACGAAGGCTGACTGACTTGAGTTTTTCAAATAAGAAATCTATATTGCCCATGCTAAAACACTGTATACATAAGAGATGTGTGTGACTTTTATGTGGATTTTAGTTGCTGGTTACCTAATAAGACTTGTGTCTCTTGCACTGTCTCCTAAATTGCAAGGATACTGAGGAAATTTATCATATTTTCCTACAAAGTACAGAATAAATTTTTCATTTCTCATTGGTTAAAAAGACTGTATCTGTTGCACCATACGTTATTTGTAAGTCAACATGTTTCGCATGAATTAATAAGGAAATGGTAGCAAACCTCTAAAAAAAATTCACCACTGTCATAGCTTGTAAAAGCTGTATTTCTTTCATCAAAAACTTCTTTTACAATTATATTTTTACCACCGGAATCTGCCACGTGCAGCCAGCTTTATAATGGGTTTAAATTGAAATTGCATTCTCAATGCAGATCAGTAGAGAGCTGTGCGTCTCCAGTTGTGAATGGGACAACATGGTTCACTGACACTACTTGATCAAAAGAATCCAGACTCCTCTTAGCGAACATTAATATGGTGTGTGTATCTTTCGCCTTCATGATGGCTGAACCCTGCTGTGGACCCTTTCAGTTAGGTGTCAGAAGGTCTGTGGAGGAGTGGCAGCCCGTCCTTAATAAAGAGACGAAATCAGAGTGGATAGGAATTTGGATGCTGGGGTCTGGAGCTAAGTCTAGCATCTAACTCATTCCAAAGGTATTCCATTCGGTTCAGCTGGGGAGTAGGGCCAAGTTAATCCATTTCAGTGATGTTATTGTCCACACATCATTGCCTCACAGAAACTGCTGTAGGAGAGAGTGCACTGTGATGCTGATACAAATAATCATCGTCTCAGAACTGTTCCCCTATCGTTTGCAGTATACTATGCTATAAAACATGTTCATATCATTCCACATTTAGCGTTTCCTTAAGAGGAATAAGGTGACCACACACTGTAGCATCACGTCCTCAATACTTCGCTGTCGGCTCTACACATGATATCAGGTTAACCTTCTTCATGCACTCGCCAAACACAAACCCTTCTAATGGACTGCCACAAAGTATAGCAGGATTCAACACTCCAAATCATTCGTTTCCAGCCATCCACGGTCCAGTGGCGTCGTTCCTGACATCATCTCAAGCTAGTTTAGCAAATATTGCCGAAATGTGAGGGTTATGATGAGTGCGCTGTCCCCACCCCACTGATGAGTTTTATTATTTGCGTAGTTCGGCTCTGTCTTAATGTTAACTAAATTCGTCGAGTGAAAGAGGGGACGGCGCAGCTGATGAAGAAAATGTTGCCTATGGCGATCATTCACCAGTAATTGACGCTGTCTGACTGCTTCTCGTAATAACTCTTATTCAGAACCCCTTTTTTTTACAATAGTTACAGCGATTTATTTCTGATACCTACGTACAGTCGGCTCTAGAGGTACCGCCTACTGCGTTATCGGCCGTTAAATTACTTCTTCCTACTTTCGCTGTTATACACAAAGTTCCTCATTATACATTCTTCGTTTTTTTCCTCCGAAGTCCAACAACCGCCTCGGCGTATCCCGCCGCCGCGACTCTGGACCTCCATGGAGCGACGTCTTCTGCCTCACTGTGTTTGCTGCATGGAGGCCCGCTACTTGCCGCGTCAACGAAAGTCCGCGCCGGTTGATGGCTCGGTGTTTGAATTATCTGCACATATCAAAACCAAATACTTCCGCAGTATTTATGCACATAACTAACAAATCCTAACCCGCAACTCAATTTCATCATTTAATTAGAATTTGTGATAGGCCAGGGGCGATAGCTGGCGCATGCAACAGACCACTTGTCGTCTGTTACACCACAGGAGCTGCTCCAACATTGTACCACCGCCCCCTTTTTTAAAAACTCTGTACGCAGAGTAAATCTGGACTGCTGGTAGCCCTTCGGTACTCACGAATGATTGCTTCAGGTGATTTCATCCGACTTTTTTACAACCACCCTCCCCAATTCTCGACGGTCCTTGCCCATCAGTTCATGAGGTCTGATGCTCCTGGTTAAGCAGTGGTTGTTTCTTCGAGTCTCCACTTCACAACTACATCAACAACAGACGAGGAGGGCAGCAATAAAACTGCTGATATGTCCCTGATGGATTTGTTACTCAGGTGTCATGATGTTATCCAACGACTAGCCCATATTCCCAATTTGTGTTACTGGTTCTCTGTCGACAACACAATACTCCCCGCCGTCTTTCATCCTGGTGGTTCCGAATCTCGTCAAATGTGAAGATCGAATTCGCATTGCATAGGTAGTCCGGGTACTTTTGATCATAAAGTTTACACGCCTAGAAAGGTCATTTTCAATTTAAGCTAAGGATAACAGACCCAGTAGCATAGAAAACACACTTGACTTTTAATTGCCAGGCAAAAAATTTGAATTTCGCTCCAAAATTTGTTCTCGCCGTTTTATGTACGGCAATTGTCGTTTGTCAGAGGGACGAGGGTTAGGGGGTGGGGTAATCCCATGACATAATCGATGATATCATCAATGACGTCGTCGATGGCGAGTCTCATACCACACAGCTGACAACTTGCTTTCATAGAGGCTTCCTATTTAGGTGAACATCCAATTCAATACAGGAAATTGTAATCCAAGTTGGTTAAATACTGGCAATCACTGGTACTGATACATATTTCATTTATCAGTGGTGATTAGTTTTCATTTTAACTTGTCTTTTTATTTCGGGTTTTGCATCAGTTACTGGACAATTTGGGAAAAACGGTCGAGTAACATCATCTGGATACCCACCCATGCTCAGTCACTCGCATGGAGCGCCGAGGACACTATCACCTCTATCATATCGCAGACAAGCGTGAGATCCTGCCCAAAAGTTTAGTAGGCTTGCAGCCACCTTGCACTTAACTGCACGGTTTTAAATTGACCCAAATTTCCCATCACAGGTTACGCCGCCTTGTTGCAAATACTGAATTATTTTATACTAAACAAAACTATGTCAGAATACGCTTTGGAGACCCAACAGTACTGACCGACCGCTGTGTCCTCCTCAATCCACAGGCATCACTGGATATAGATACAGAGGGACAAGTGATCAGCACGCCGCTCTTCTGGGTGTTGTCAGTTGTAGCTGGCTAGCAAGGCGCACAAGCCGTCCGAACGGCAGTCTTTCTGAAACTATTTTAGAGAAACTATCCTGTAAAAAAATTTGATTCTCACCCACCCCATAATTTAATTCCTCAGTTTCATGACGAACTGCCTATAATTATGTTAAAGGTCATTTTTTTGATACTTCAGGATTAAGTAAACTACTGCAAGCATTTCAGTGAAAAATAGAGATCGCTAATAACTTGCGTTTGGTGTATGTTAATTCCTATGTTGCCATATACACTACTGGCCATTAAAATTGCTACACCACGAAGATGACCTACTACAGATGCGAAATTTAACAGACAGGAAGAAGATGCTGTGATATGCAAATGATTAGCTTTTCAGAGCATTCACACAAAGTTGGCGCCGGTGGCAACACCTACAACGTGCTGACATGAGAAACGATTCCAACCGATTTCTCATACACAAACAGCAGTTGACCGAGTCTGCCTGGTGAAACGTTGTTGTGATGCCTCGTGTAAGGAGGAGAAAAGCGTACCATCACGTTTCCGACTTTCATAAAGGTCGGATTGTAGCCTATTGCGATTGCGGTTTCTCGTATTGCGACACTGCTGCTCGCGTTGGTCGAGAACCAATGACTGTTAGCAGAATATGGAATCGGTGGGTTCAGGAGGGTAATACGGAACGCCGTGCTGGATCCCAACGGCCTCGTATCACTAGCAGTCAAGATGATAGGCATCTTATCCCCATGGCTATAACGGATCGTGCAGCCACGTCTCGATCCCTGAGTCAACAGATGGGGACGTTTGGAACACAATAACCATCTGCACATACAGTTCGACGACTTTTGCAACAGCATGGACTATCAGCTAGGTGACCACGGCTGCGGTTACCCTTGACGCTGCATCACAGACAGGAGCGCCTGCGATGGTGTACTCAACGACGAACCTGGCTCCACGAACGGTAAAACGTCATTTTTTCGGATGAATCCAGGTTCTGTTTACAGCATCATGATGGTGACATCACGGTGAACGCACATTGGAAGCGAGTATTCGCCAGCGCCATACTGGCGTATCACCTGGCGTGATGGTATCGGGTGCCATTGGTTACACGTCTCGGTCACCTCTTGTTCGAATTGACGGCACTTTGAACAGTGGACGTTACATTTCAGATGTGTTACGACCCGTGTCTGTACCCTTCATTCGATCCCTGCGAAACCCTACATTTCAGCAGGATAATGCACGACCGCATGTTGCAGGTCCTGTAGGGGCCTTTCTGGATACAGAAAAAATTCGACTGCTGCCCTGGCCAGCACATTCTTCAGATCTCTCACCAATTGATAACGTCTGGTCAATGGTGGCCGAGCAACTGGCTCGTCACAATACGCCAGTCACTACTCTTGATGAACTGTGGTATCGTGTTGAGGCTTCATGGGCAGCTGTATCTGTACACGCCATCCAAGCTCTGTTTGACTCAATGCCCAGACGTATCAAGGCCGTTATTACAGCCAGAGGTGGTTGTTCTGGGTGCTGAGGATCTATGCACCCAAACTGCGTGAAAATGTAATCACTTGTCAGTTCTAGTATAGTATATTTGTCCAACGAATACCCGCTTATCATCTGCATTTCTTCTCGGTGTAGCAATTTTAATGGCCAATAGTGTGTGTAATGTAGCAAATATATTGGATTATTCTTTAAATTTGAAGGATATTGCTATCTATCACCAGACTCGAGGAAATGGGTTGTATATAAAGCGCTTCGTCCCGAACAATCGCTCCAATGAAAAAGCCACAATGAAATATTCAGAGAATTCCTTGTATCTCATAAACCGTTTCAGATGTCGAAATGGTAGTAAACAAAGAGACAATATTTCTCCATATGGTTAATTTGCGAAACTTCAGTATTTAGCACGATATTCAAAGCGACTACAGATTTTTTTCTGTGAAGCAATATAATATTTATGCACCGTCGAATATTTATGCATCGTCGACAGCTGCTGAAACGAGAACTGCTGTGGATTGGAATATATATATATATATATATATATATATATATATATATATATATATATATATATATATATATATATATATACTCCTGGAAATTGAAATAAGAACACCGTGAATTCATTGTCCCAGGAAGGGGAAACTTTATTGACACATTCCTGGGGTCAGATACATCACATGATCACACTGACAGAACAACAGGCACATAGACACAGGCAACAGAGCGTGCACAATGTCGGCACTAGTACAGTGTATATCCACCTTTCGCAGCAATGTAGGCTGCTATTCTCCCATGGAGACGATGGTAGAGATGCTGGATGTAGTCCTGTGGAACGGCTTGCCATGCCATTTCCACCAGGCGCCTCAGTTGGACCAGCGTTCGTGCTGGACGTGCAGACCGCGTGAGACGACGCTTCATCCAGTCCCAAACATGCTCAATGGGGGACAGATCCGGAGATCTTGCTGGCCAGGGTAGTTGACTTACACCTTCTAGAACACGTTGGGTGGCACGGGATACATGCGGACGTGCATTGTCCTGTTGGAACAGCAAGTTCCCTTGCCGGTCTAGGAATGGTAGAACGATGGGTTCGATGACGGTTTGGATGTACCGTGCACTATTCAGTGTCCCCTCGACGATCACCAGAGGTGTACGGCCAGTGTAGGAGATCGCTCCCCACACCATGATGCCGGGTGTTGGCCCTGTGTGCCTCGGTCGTATGCAGTCCTGATTGTGGCGCTCACCTGCACGGCCCCAAACACGTATACGACCATCATTGGCACCAAGGCAGAAGCGACTCTCATCGCTGAAGACGACACGTGTCCATTCGTCCCTCCATTCACGCCTGTCGCGACACCACTGGAGGCAGGCTGCACGATGTTGGGGCGTGAGCGGAAGACGGCCTAACGGTGTGCGGGACCGTAGCCCAGCTTCATGGAGACGGTTGCGTATGGTCCTCGCCGATACCCCAGGAGCAACAGTGTCCCTAATTTGCTGGGAAGTGGCGGTGCGGTCCCCTACGGCACTGCGTAGGATCCTACGGTCTTGGCGTGCATCCGTGCGTCGCTGCGGTCCGGTCCCAGGTCGACGGGCACGTGCACCTTCCGCCGACCACTGGCGACAACATCGATATATTGTGGAGACCTCACGCCCCACGTGTTGAGCAATTCGGCGGTACGTCCACCCGGCCTCCCGCATGCCCACTATACGCTCTCGCTCAAAGTCCGTCAACTGCACATACGGTTCACGTCCCCGCTGTCGCGGCATGCTTGCTACCAGTGTTAAAGACTGCGATGGAGCTCCGTATGCCACGGTAAACTGGCTGACACTGACGGCGGCGGTGCACAAATGCTGCGCAGCTAGCGCCATTCGACGGCCAACACCGCGGTTCCTGGCGTGTCCGCTGTGCCGTGCGTGTGATCATTGCTTGTACAGCCCTCTCGCAGTGTCCGGAGCAAGTATGGTGGGTCTGACACACCGGTGTCAATGTGTTCTTTTTTCCATTTCCAGGAGAGTATATATATATATATATATATATATATATATATATATATATATATATATGAGCTTTTTTTTTTTTTTACTCACAAAACGGAATTTTCATAAACTATCGATTTGTCTTTTCATCAGTTGCTGTTTCATGATTCTGTCGCAATTTCAACTGCATTAGAATGTTAGTGAGATGAATATTGATAAACTCTGCTGTGATTTTGTAAAAGAAGAAGATGCAAATGTAGCAACAAGCGAACTTACGTATTGCTCAATACTCGTCACCGATAATGTGGTGTCACCGCAAGACACCACACTTGCTAGGTGGTAGCCTTTAAATCGGCCGCGGTCCGTTAGTATACGTCGGACACGCGTGTCGCCACTATCAGTGATTGCAGATCGAGCGCTGCCACGCGGGAGGTCTAGTCTAGAGACTCCCTAGCACTCGCCCCAGTTGTACAGCCGACTTTGCTAGCGACGGTTTACTGACTACGTACGCTATCATTTGCCGAGACGACAGTTTAGCATAGCCTTCAGCTACGTTATTTGCTACGACCTAGCAAGACGCCATATTCAGTTACTGTAATCTGAACAAATAATATTGTGAATCATGTACCGTCAAGAGCGACGTTCATCATTAATGGATTAAAGTTAAGTATCAAACTAATTACGTCCGCTTTCTGAATTCACATTCCTTGTCATGTTCCAGACCTCACGTCAGTATAGTTCTTCGCTCCTCACGCCAGCCTGCGTGAGCTAAAACGCTTGTATTTCGGGCTCCTCTCGCAACACGGTGTAGGCTATTCTGCCAACACAACAGATAATGTCTCTCTGAAGAAAATTTAAGTGAATAAGGAGTCTGGTGAAAATAAATAACTACTCGTGTTGAAATTCTATAACCCACTGCGTTTTTAAGAGTTAGTGATATGGGCTGAAACTTGCCACAGAATTTTATATCTGTATCTCAGTGATCTGCGAAATATGAAACCATCTGAAATGGCAAAATCCTGTCAACTAGTCATCCGTTACGAATATCTTTGACGAACTAGAAGATGTCTGTGGTGAAAAAGCAAAATACTTGATTCTGTGTAAGGGTAGGAAAGAGAAGATGGTATACTGTGTGTTGCTAATTGTTTTCATATTTCGTAAGTTATTGAGATAGAGAAATAAAACCCGTTGTCCAGTTGTAATCGATATCATTGGTTATTAAAAACACACTGGGGTGTAGGATTCCGCCGAAATTTAAATAGAAATAGCAATCTACTTTCCCCATACTTATTATTACCTTGAATTTCCTTCAGAGAAACCTTATCAGAGACGAGTTTTGATTAATACGTAATTCCCACTGTTGCCACAAAAATATGTTTCTTCCGCCAAAATACAGCAGAGTTTATAAATATTCATGTCACTAACGTTCTAATGCAGTTGAAACTGCGACAGAAGCATGGAACAGCATATCGCTAAACAAGCAACTGAGGGACGGACAAGTCAATAGTTTATCAAAATCCCCATTCTCAGTATAAAAATAAATTATAGTTTCTTCATATATCTTGCTCCAAACCCACAGCAATTGTCGTTTCACCAGGTATCGATGACACTTAAATATTACATTTTTTCATTAAAATATCTCTCGTTGCTTGAATATTACGTTAGGTATGGTTAAATACTCTCCTCTTTGCGTGCTATCATTTGTCAAAATGTTGTTTCGATATCTGAAACAATTTACAAGATAGGAGAAATTTTGTGAATACTTCATACGGGCGCGTGAGATCACGATAAAGTGCTTAACGTACAACCCATTTTCTCGAACCAGGTGATGGATAGCAATGTCCTTCGATATTTAAAGAATAATTCAAAATGTTAGCTACATTTAATATGCAGCAACATAGGGCCTAACATGCAACAAACGCAAGTTCACAGCACCTCGTATTTTACACTGAAAACTTCCTGAAATTCTTGTAGTCATTCGCTTTATCATGAAATATCGCAATAAATATGAGTGTTAACGGAATGATAGACAGTCCGTCATGAAACCAATGAATTAAACTACGAGAAATGCGTGAATCAATTTTTTTACCGAATAGTTTCCGTACAATCGTTTGCGAAAGATCACAGATCAGGCAGTGGGCTCGTGAGGTTGTGTTTGACCTTGAGGCCTAACTCGCATTATCAGTGAGTTCCCGCCCTATAGGCTGTGACGTCATAAGCCGAACACGACTCTTGACTGGCTAGCGCAGGTAGCATATTCAGCGGATCTTACAGGGACTCATAAGGAAAATAGCAACAGAGCTATCAAGGAAAACACTTACAGGTCCCTGCAGGGCAACCGGCTAGCAGACGACGGAGCCTGCAAGGGAACCGGTGCGTGAGAATGCAAGTAAGCTTGCAGAGAACCTTACTCCGTATGAGACGGGCTTAGCTGTTGTCGTCTCGTCACCTTACAACGTTCAAAAATATGCAGGTGTTGTAAACAATTTTTGAGCAGTTTAGATTGTACATATTATTCAACGTTCTCTTTTAATTTATTTTCAGACTGTCAATCGCAGAAGGATGAAGGAAATACACGTGTTGAACGTGGACAAAATAACTGACTTCTTCATGAAAATAGCTAAAACAGCAATCTCTGAAAAATTGCTGAAGAGGGTAAGTCAGTTGTATGTCTTTTTGAAAATGCAATTTTTTCTGGAAATAATTCAATGTATTTTACAGTTCTCATTAGCTATGTGATCTACCCATCCAATCTTCAGCATTCTTCTGTAGCACCACATTTCGAAAGCTTCTATTCTCTTCTTCTCCAACCTATTTATCGTCCATGTTTCGCTTCCATACATGACTACACTCCATACAAATACACTCCTGGAAATGGAAAAAAGAACACATTGACACCGGTGCGTCAGACCCACCATACTTGCTCCGGACACTGCGAGAGGGCTGTACAAGCAATGATCACACGCACGGCACAGCGGACACACCAGGAACCGCGGTGTTGGCCGTCGAATGGTGCTAGCTGCGCAGCATTTGTGCACCGCCGCCGTCAGTTTCAGCCAGTTTGCCGTGGCATACGGAGCTCCATCGCAGTCTTTAACACTGGTAGCATGCCGCGACAGCGTGGACCATTCGCAACCGTCTCCATGAAGCTGGACTACGGTCCCGCACACCGTTAGGCCGTCTTCCGCTCACGCCCCAACATCGTGCAGCCCGCCTCCAGTGGTGTCGCGACAGGCGTGAATGGAGGCACGAATGGAGACGTGTCGTCTTCAGCGATGAGAGTCGCTTCTGCCTTGGTGCCAATGATGGTCGTATACGTGTTTGGGGCCGTGCAGGTGAGCGCCACAATCAGGACTGCATACGACCGAGGCACACAGGGCCAACACCCGGCATCATGGTGTGGGGAGCGATCTCCTACACTGGCCGTACACCTCTGGTGATCGTCGAGGGGACACTGAATAGTGCACGGTACATCCAAACCGTCATCGAACCCATCGTTCTACCATTCCTAGACCGGCAAGGGAACTTGCTGTTCCAACAGGACAATGCACGTCCGCATGTATCCCGTGCCACCCAACGTGTTCTAGAAGGTGTAAGTCAACTACCCTGGCCAGCAAGATCTCCGGATCTGTCCCCCATTGAGCATGTTTGGGACTGGATGAAGCGTCGTCTCACGCGGTCTGCACGTCCAGCACGAACGCTGGTCCAACTGAGGCGCCTGGTGGAAATGGCATGGCAAGCCGTTCCACAGGACTACATCCAGCATCTCTACGATCGTCTCCATGGGAGAATAGCAGCCTGCATTGCTGCGAAAGGTGGATATACACTGTACTAGTGCCGACATTGTGCATGCTCTGTTGCCTGTGTCTATGTGCCTGTTGTTCTGTCAGTGTGATCATGTGATGTATCTGACGCCAGGAATGTGTCAATAAAGTTTCCTATTCCTGGGACAATGAATTCACGGTGTTCTTATTTCATTTTCCAAGAGTGTACTTTCAGAAACAACTTCCTAACACTTCAATCAATACTCGATGTTAACATTTTTCTCTTCTTCAGTAACGCCTTCCTTCCCATTGCCAGTCTACATTTTATATCCTCTCTACTTCGACCATCATCAGTTATTTCGCTCCCCAAATAGCAAAACTCCTTTACTACTTTAAGTGTCTCATTTACTAATCTAATACCCTCAACATCGCCCAACTTAATTCGACTACATTCCATTATCCTCGTTTTGCTTTTGTTGAAGTTCAACTTATATCCTCCTTTCAAGACACTATCCATTCCGTTCAACTGCTCTTGCAAGTCCGTTGCTGTCTCTGACAGAATTACAATGTCATCGGCGAACCTCAAAGTTTTTATTTCTTCTCCATGGATTTTAATACCTACTCCGAATTTTTGTTTTGTTTCCTTCACTGCTTGCTCAATATACAGATTGAATAACATCGGGGAGAGCCTGCAACCCTGTCTCACTTCCTTCCCAACCACTGCTTCCCTTTCATGTCCCTCGACTCTTATATCTGCCATCTGGTTTCTGTACAAGTTGTAAATAGCCTTTCACTCCCTGTATTTTACCCCAGCCACCTTTAGAATTTGAAAGAGAGTATTCCAGTCAACATTGTCAAAAGCTTTCTCTAAGTCTACAAATGCTAGAAAAGTAGGTTTGCCTTTCCTTAATCTAGCTTCTAAGATAAGTCGTAGGGACAGTATTGCTTCACGTGTTCCAATATTTCTACGGAATCCAAACTGATCTTCCCCGAGGTCGGCTTCTACTAGTTTTTCCATTCGTCTGTAAAGAATTCGCGTTAGTATTTTGCAGCTGTGACTTATTAAACTGTTAGTTCGGTAATTTTCACATCTGTCCACAAATTCTTTCTTTGGGATTGGAATTATTATATTCTTCTTGAAGTCTGAGGGTATTTCGCCTGTCTCATATATCTTGCTCACCAGATGGCAGAGTTTAGTCAGAACTGGCTCTCCCAAGGCTGTCAGTAGTTCTAATGGAATGTTGTCTACTAACGGGGCCTTGTTTCGACTCAGGTCTTTCAGTGCTCTGTCAAACCCTTCACGCAGTATCATATCTCCCATTTTATCTTCATCTACATTCTCTTCCATTTCCATAATATTGTCCTCAAGTACATCGCCCTTGTATACACCCTCTATATACTCCTTCCACCTTTGTGCTTTCCCTTCTTTGCTTAGAACTGGGTTTCCATCTGAGCTCTTGATATTGATACAAGTGGTTCTCTATTCTCCAAAGGTCTCTTTAATATTCCTGTTGGCTGTATCTATCTTATCCCGAGTGAGATAAGCATCTACATCCTTACATTTGTTCCGTAGCCATCCCTGGTTAGCCATTTTGCACTTTCTGTCGATCTCATTTTTGAGACGTTTGTATTTCTTTTTGCCTGCTTCATTTACTGCATTTTTATATTTTCTCCTTTGATCAATTAAATTCAGTATTTCTTCTGTTACCCAAGGATTTCTACTAGCCCTCGTCTTTTTACCTACTAGGTCCTCTGCTGCCTTCACTATTTCATCTCTCAAAGCTACCCATTCTTCTCCTACTGTATTTCTTTCTTCTTTGAACACTATTAAGGTAAATATATTGTTTGTTCTCCAAAAAGATAAAAAAGAAAAAAGACGTAATAAAAAGGGAACAATGTATTTACCTTAATAGTGTTCAAAAGTCATTATATATATATATATATATATATATATATATATATATATATATATATATATATATATCAGTTCATGACATCCAGTCTTACAAATTTACTGTCTCTGATAGACACACGTCCAGATCATCCGCTCTCAAAACCCCGCCATCTCTCTCCCCACATCCACCACAGCTGGCGGCTCACCTCCAATTAAGCAACGCTATGCGCTGTTAACAGTCAACTGCCCAACACTACAATAACAAATTGCAACAACGCAAACCAGCCACAGATTGCACACAGCACAGTCAGTGATTTTCATATAGAGCGCTACATGGCGTTACCAACATAAAAACCTAAACAGCCTACTTACATGTTTTCTGATGAAAGCTGGTTCTGCCTCGGTGCCAGTGGTGGTCGTGCGTTGCTTAGGATGAGGCCTGTTGAGGGCCTGCAACCAACCTGTCTGCATGCTAGACGCGCTGGTCCTGCATCTGGAACCATAGTCTGGGGTGCGATTTCGTATGAGAACAGAAGCTCTCTCGTGATTATGCCACGCACCCTGACTGCAAATTTGACACGTCAGTCTGGTGATTCGGCTTGTTGTGCTGCCATTCACGAACAGCATCCCTGGGGGTGTTTTCTGACAGGATAGCGCTCGTCCAGATACCGCTGTTGTGATCTAACATGCTCTACACAGTATTGACATGTTACCTTGGCCAGCTCGATCACCAGATCTGTCTCTAATCGAGCACATACGGGACGACATCGGACGACTCCAGCGTCATCCACAAACAGCATTAACCATCCCTATACTGATCGACAATGTGCAATAATGTGGAATTCCAACACAGAAACCAACATCCGCCACCTGTACATCACAATGCACGCCAATTTGCGTGCTTGTATTCAACATTTTGGCGGTTACATCGGTTATTAATGTACCAGCATTTCACATATGCAATGTTTTATCTCGCGCTTACCTTAACTTGCGATCTTGAAATGTTAATCGCTTAAATATGTTACCTAGATAAATGTGTTCCAGAAATTTCATTACTGTACATTAATTATTTCTTGGTCTTGTGATTTTTTTCCCATTACTATATTTAGTCTTCGTTATGCTGCAGTGTTCGGAAAAG
Organism: Schistocerca gregaria; assembly: GCF_023897955.1. Lineage (NCBI taxonomy): Eukaryota > Metazoa > Arthropoda > Insecta > Orthoptera > Acrididae > Schistocerca > Schistocerca gregaria. Next base: position 95,466,116 of record NC_064924.1, read on the forward strand.
TTTGTCAATTGGTCTAAACACGAAATACAGGGTGTCTGATGAGAAATAGCACTTCTTTAACAACTAATTAAGATATTCACACCATGTCTGACTTATGTGTCACACTATTTCGCAAAGTTTTTATGCCATTCAATCAATTTCAATGTGTTCGCCTTTGGTGGCGCGCACAACATCCAGTCTGTGTTCAAGTTATGTTCACACTGGGCGCAACGTATCCAAGTCAACTGTGCCAATGCTCAGCAACTATTCGGTTCTTTAAATCACTAATGTCGTTGACAGGCAATCGGTAAACTCTGTCCTTGACATACCCCTATAGAAAGAATTCCATCCATGTAATGTCAAACGATCTAAGGGGTCAGGGAACTGAACTACCACTGCCAACCCAGCTATCTGTAAACACGTGGTCTACAACATCTCACACAGTCTCAGCCCCCATTGTAACGGTGCACCACCATTTCGAAAAAAAACTGTGTCTTGTCCAGTTGTGAAAACGCAGACGGTAATTATTAGAAATGACTATTTTTACTGAGAAAAAGAAATACGATCAGCTATCAAACAATACCGCACCGGACATTGTGTTTGTTTGCCTTACCACACATGTGGGATTTTGCTTCCTCAGAAAATCGTAGGATGTTTAGAAAATTTCCATCCTCCTCTAAATGGTGAGGAACTTCCACGGCGAAATGCATAGTCTGCAGCTCTTGCGACACCCTCCGTATAGATGTCTGCCGTGAACGTTGAAAAGCCATCGGCATCCGTTCTGTGTCTGCTTCCTTGCTTCCTTGTTCCAGGTAGTCCAATACAATGCTTCACATCAACGCTCCCAGCCTGCTCAAAATTCCTGTACCACCGGCGTATCGATGTCCACGAGGTTGGATGCTTCCTATACCGTGTTTGGAAGTTGCTTTGAAAATGCGTGTTCGATTTGGTCTGAATAAAACATTCCACGTATTGAGCCAAACAAAACTTCGAGAGTTTTTCCGTCAGAGATGTCAAACATAGTGTGAGTATCTATAATCTTTAATGTGCTATAACACATTGAAGTCGTAGCGTATCTTCTGAGACACCTTTTATTTGCGAATGCATTAAACGTTGAAAGAACTATACTGTTACACAGTGCCTTCTCCACTAAAATTCATACTTTTTCTTGTTGAAAACCGAAAATGGACCTCCATATCCACCAAGAGATCCTTCCATATAGATACGTGGAGATACACTACTGCCCATAAAAATTGCTACACCACGAAGATGACGTGCTACGGACGCGAAATTTAACAGACAGGAAGAAGATGCTGTGATATGCAAATGATTAGCTTTACAGAGAATTCACACAAGGTTGGCACCGGGGGCGACACCTACAATGTGCTGACATGAGGATAGTTTCCAACCGATTTCTCATACACAAACATCAGTTGACCGGCGCTGCCAGGTGAAACGTTGTGGTGCCTCGCGTAAGGAGGAGAAAAGCGTACCATCACGTTTCGGGCTTTGATAAAGGTCCGATTGTAGCCTATCGCGATTACAGTTCATCGTATCGCGACATTGCTTCTCGCGTTGGTCGAGATCCAATGACTGTCAGCAGAATATGGAGTCAGTGTGTTCAGGAGGGTAATACGGAACGCCGTGCTGGATTCCAACGGCCTCGTATCACTAGCAGTCAAGATGATAGGCATCTTATCCGCATGGCTGTAACGGATCGTGCAGCCACGTCTCAATCCCTGAGTCAACAGCTGGAGACGTTTGCAAGACAACAACCATCTGCACAAACAGTTGGACGACGTTTGCAACAGCACGGACTATCAGCTCGGAGACCACGGCTGCGGTTACCCTTGACGCTGCATCACAGACAGGAGCGCCTGCGATGGTGTACTCAACGACGAACCTGGGTCCACGAACGGTAAAACGTCATTTTTTCGGATGAATCCAGGTTCTGTTTACAGCATCATGATGGTGACATCACGGTGAACGCACATTGGAAGCGAGTATTCGCCAGCGCCATACTGGCGTATCACCTGGCGTGATGGTATCGGGTGCCATTGGTTACACGTCTCGGTCACCTCTTGTTCGAATTGACGGCACTTTGAACAGTGGACGTTACATTTCAGATGTGTTACGACCCGTGTCTGTACCCTTCATTCGATCCCTGCGAAACCCTACATTTCAGCAGGATAATGCACGACCGCATGTTGCAGGTCCCGTAGGGGCCTTTCTGGATACAGAAAAAATTCGACTGCTGCCCTGGCCAGCACATTCTCCAGATCTCTCACCAATTGAAAACGTCTGGTCAATGGTGGCCGAGCAACTGGCTCGTCACAATACGCCAGTCACTACTCTTGATGAACTGTGGTATCGTGTTGAAGCAGCATGGGCAGCTGTACCTGTACACGCCATCCAAGCTCTGTTTGCCTCAATGCGCACGCCGTTATTACGGCCAGAGGCGGTCGTTCTGGGTGCTGATTTCTCAGGATCTGTGCACCCAAATTGCGTGAAAATGTAATCACATGTCAGTTCTAGTATAATATATTTGTTCAATGAATACCCGACCAGTTTATCATCTGCATTTCTTCTTAGTGTTCAATTTTAATGGCCAGTAGTATATTTAAACTAATCTGTAACCTCAAGGAAAGCTATGCTGGTAGTGTGGAAAAGATAATTTCTTACGATATAGCTGAGAACATATGAGCTGAGATTGGTAAGATTTAGATGAAATTGAGATGATACGGAATGGCTCTAAGGATCGTCGGCTTTCGGTGCATTTCATTATACGCGTTTCCTGGTTTCAGATCCGTCTCCATCTGCCAGGATCGAACACGCTGTTTGACCACGTGCAACGGAAAGACGTCCCGGATGAGCTGGGAGGAACAGCCGGCCCTATTGATACGTTTGCCTGTAAGTATGTAGGATCACATGACGTCCACATCGTCACAAATGTCCTGTTCTCTTTATGGATGCCAGGGCTCTAAATGTAGTCGTATATGTAGCTGTTATCAAGTCACCAAGAAAAGCAATGCACTACTTAACACCAGGAAAATTTAAGAAAGGTACACGGGATACGCAAAATAATATAAACCCCTGTACCTACTTGGGAATGGTTTATTAATAAGGGGTTGAAGCCTCGTTTTCCCGTTATACAACTGCTATTCTTCTTGGAATGCTGGCGTGTATGTTATACTACTCTTCGATCAGACCTCTCCTAAAACCTGTAGTGACGAGGGAATAGGAAATCTGCTCCGGAGTTTCCACTCCAATACCGCCCTCAAAGATTCGATAATGTTCAAGTCCGGGGACGTCATTTCTGCACCGATTGTACAACAGCGATCTCAAAATCGCGTGATCTTAAGTATAACTAGCGGCTCAGAAGAAAACCTAAACAATGGAAAATATATACTTAAATATTAGTGGGGCTGGAGACAAATTGTGCCTCTTTGCAAAATAGAGCACATTGAAAACCATTGGCGGATTTGAATAAGTCACGTTGCTTGGGTTGGGAATAGCTGCTTCACCCTACCATCAGATTACCATGAGTACGAACGACCTTGCCATCGTGTGACAGTGCGGTCTTCTAAGAGTCACCCTTAAATTATCGATGCACAGTGAAAAATGTTTCATCAGTACTGATTTGATCCCATAAAAGTGGCTCCACATGCGGGCCTGGGTACTATATGTGTCCATGAAACACACTCGTCTCATACCAGATGAGTGTAGACCCAGTGTACCCCCCAGAAACATAGGGTTCCTGACGCATATTTGCTAACGTCACGTACCATGCCGAGTTCATTCGAAAGCGCTGTCCTGGTTGACAAGGTGAGCCTTGCATACGGAAGGAACGCCAGACAAACGACCGACAACATGGCACTACACGTCAGCTAAAAGCCCGGAAGGTTTCATCAGAATACTAGTATGTTAGTTCCTTACATAAATAAACTATTATAGTGTTACCTATTTACATTCAACAACAGTTTAATTGTGTAACACATAATTGAAGGTTTTGCATTTTGAACTTGCCTCTTAGTGCTTCCACCATTGGTAGCTTATATTTTTTTCTTAGTTTGAGTGAAGCTTGCCTCTCTACGTCTATGTGTTGTCCGTGAAAAACACGAATACATCCATCTTTGTAACCATGAGTGATGTTGCGCAATATTAAGTAAAGAAAACATTCGAAAAATTTTGATATCCTGTCATAGCAGAAGCGTTAGCCCTTATTCTGTAACCCTTCGGACATTTTGTTCAGGAAATATTCTTCCATTTTGCGATTAATAACGATCAGATTCTCGACACTGGCAGTGAATGGTTTACAAACTTCAGATCTCAGTTCTCGATTTTTTTTATTGCATGAGAAAAAAGAGCGATAAGCCTATCTTTCATAGCATGTAGATCTGCTTTGAATAAGACACCGAGCAATTATTTTCTTAAAACTGCATTCTTATACATTAAATAAACTTTCCATTGAAGTCTGAAAAGCAGGCCGGAGTGGCCGAGCGCTTCTAGGCGCTACAGTCTGGAGCCGCGCGGTCGCTACGGTCGCAGGTTCGAATCCTGCCTCGGGCATGGATGTGTGTGATGTCGTTAGGTTAGTTAGGTTTAAGTAGTTCTAATTTCTAGGGGACTGATAACTTCAGATGTTAAGTCCCATAGTGTTCAGAGCCATTTGAACCATTTTTAAGTCTGAAAATTTGAAGTTCTCTCACACTTTCAGACGAGTTTATCAGGAGAGCAGAGAAGCTGCGAGACTGGTTCCTGGAGCAGGACAAGTACACCTCGGATGAGAGCAAGAGACCGGCAGACAACAACTATGCTGACAGCGTCTTCGGCGTTGCGGGCTCCTTTCGAAAACTTACTGTAGACTGACGCCGCGGGCATTTACTAGAGACTGCACATTATGTTACACTAAATGGAGTATCAAACTGTTACGTTTCCAGTTTGAGTATTAGCAATGATAAGACGCCTTCAACCATATACAACACAGTACTCCACATTTTATATACGGTGCACTCACGTTTACGAGCTTTTGCAGTAACTGCAGAAGTTATCGTCACCTTGTTTCTTCTTAGATTCCTACTTTAGTATAGTGACTAAGATTTTAATCAGAGAAATGTAATGCTAGTATCCAAGGGAATAAATCTGTTAGCTTATTTTCACAAACATTTGGCTGTATGAGCATCAGCAGAAACAATTTAACTTAACGGTAAGGCTCTGAGCATCGATATTATTGAAAAGCATTATGTAGAGTTAATTCTCACAACGGAAATAAGCAGTGGTTGAAAGTTATTGAATGATTTCATGAGGGTAAATCTTCTCCAGAAACGAACATCGAAGCATGTTCTCATAAATCTATTGATGAGGGAATTATGGAGTTCTAATGTCCAAATTACACTGTTCTTAGCAAATTCAAATATGTTTGGTGTATGACTCACAAAATATCATGATCAGTTTTCCATTAGATACGATCTTCGTCACCACTGTGTTAACTGCTAACCTTTATTTCCTTTTGTATATAATTCGTAGTAAGTATTGTAGCTGGAAGAGAATACCACTGAAGCAATATTAACGGGTTTCAGAATATACCAAAACAAATGCTGTTGGCTGTCTGCAAAGCTGTAATTTTGAATGGATATTTTACGTGCTGTTAACTTCCTTTACATGAAACACTTTTCAAACCAACGGTTTCTCTGGTATAAAATAAAATACTGGATTGTTTGTCTTACTTAGAAGAACAGTACCTGTTTGATTGATTGTTACTCCAATAAATGTAACTTACTGCAGTTGTTGTTTGATGCAAGCTGCAAAGAGACTAGAGTACCTAAGCAAAATCACAAAAGTAGTAAATATTTATTACTTTTATTATTTATTGTCGAATGAAAATATTTTTTACAGAAATACATCATCGGACAGTGACATTGAACAACAAGCAGGTGACTTGAGAGATCTTTTACTTTGTGTAACCTTTAAACAGCATATTCTACGTAACATGGTATTAACTATGTTGATCTTCCTTGACTTCAGTTAGGTGGCCGTTAAATGAATATTTTGTACAGAATGATTTTAAAACTTTACACGAAACATTTTGGTATATTGATGATAGTTGAAGTTTCGACAAACGTCGCCTTCTAAGTCATCTTAAAAAATGTATGGATTGTTCTTAGACTTCTACGAAAGTATTTTTTTTTTGTATTGGTGATTTGACGCATAACCTAACTTTAAGTTTTTTCTCCAGTTAGATTCATTACCTCCTCATTAGTTAGTCGACTTACCGATCTAATCGTCAGCATTTTTCTGTAGCACAAGTTTTAAGCAACTGTTCTCTGCTTCTCGCCAGAACTGTTTACTTTCACTTTTCACTTCCGTACAGGTACTTAAATAGACATCTAGAGCTATGGTGTGAACAGTGACACCTTTAAAATGTAGCTGAGTGTCTCTGACTATATCATTAAATGTTAGGTAATACTAGTTACTGTAGATTTTCTTTCAAATGTTATCCTTTGCAGACTCTTGACATGAACTGTAGATACCATCATCAGCTCGAACATTCGGTCTTCATTATGTTACCATACAGTTAGGATTGAGAACTTTTATTTCAACTAACCGAGCTGATAACTTCGCACACTTTTTGAAAGTAATAGACACGTCCAATTGTTTGTTGTCCATCTTTGGCACAACTTAAGATACTGCAGTGCCAGAAAGAAAAATGCAGCATCCTGAAGGACTATTTTCAGTGGAATCAGGGCATAATCTGTACATACGGAGGGGATGTGACGTCAGCGATTCGTTATCACGCTCATTGGCCATAAGAGGGCGCTCAGGAAGTTCGTCTGTGCACGCTCTGTTTTGACTCTGCAGGCAGTAGCTGCTCTGAGTTTAGAGGTGAACATATTTGTAACATTCTTTGCAGGGTAAAACGATGCCACGCCAGTGAGTATGTGTGATAAGCCTGCAATCGATTTACTGGCTCCAATGATGGGCTGGTCCGAATTCTCTGTGTATACTTACAATACGCGCACTAGGACAGTCATTAATTGTAATTCTTCATTAATTGTTTCATGTGTAACCAAATAATCGCCATTTTGAATTGTTCCGCGAAGAACCAAAGCAACAGTGGAAGAAGGTAAGGCTTGGACTATGTTCTTGTAACGGACTAGTATTAATGACTGAAACGCCATAGTGATATAGTACTGAAAGTATGACCAGTTCACACCATTTTGTCATATTCACAAGATAAAGTTACGTGTTGTGCATGGAGACTAGGTGTAGTTAAGCCATGCCGTGGGATTTGCGCTGAATGAGTCACTTCGGATTTTGTCTAAACTTAGCCCTAAATAGGCCCCTATGGACAAAATTTAATTAATGGTTCTTATTACATCTTTATAATAGTTTGTAAGCGTTTTGACAGTCAGTCAGATGTGAGACTTTTTTTTCATTAGGGGGCGACTTGTTACCTTTAGCGTCCTTCGTTTCGAATACATGTTTATCGGTTTCAGATGCACAAAAAAAAAAAAAAAAAAAAAAAAAAAAAAAAAAAAAATTAAAAATATGAAATGTACTGAAACTTGCATGTGTATACTATTTAACTGATATTATACTATAGACCGTACATAGAAGCTGTCTGACCCAATGAAGTAAACCAGTCACCTTGATTGGGCCGATGACACAGGTTCGTATTTCGCAAGTACAATAATTTTCAAGTCCGGGGACTGTGCTGGCGAGGGAAGATGCTGCAGTTCAGTTGCATGCTCCTCATACCACGATTGCACTGTCCTGGCTTTGTCAATGGGTGCATTATCGTCCTGCAACATGGCATCATAGTTGGGAACAGCATTTGATTCGTGGGGTGCAACTGATCACCTAAAGTGTTCACAAATTCGTTGTCTGTAACACGACCTTTGAAAGTAACGATGGGACCAGCAGAATACCATGATATGGCTGCCCACACCATCACACTCCCACCTCCATGCTTAACCGCTGGAATCAAGCAATCAGGATTGTAGGATTCTTTTGGCGTTCTCCAGACGTAAACCCGCTCAGTGTTGGAAAAAACGAAAACGCTGATTCGTCGGGCCATGTGACGTGTTTCCACTGATCAATCGTCCAGGATTTATGCTGCTGACGCCATGTTGTACACTTCTTTGCATTGGCTGTCGTTGCTAATCGTTTCGGTATAGCAGGTCGTCCATGAATATTTACTTTACGGATTTCTCGGCGAATGGTGTGCATAGATACGGGCTCTCGAAGATGGCTATGAGCTCTGCAGTCACTGTATCCGCCGTAGTTGTGTGTTGTTTTGACACAATTCTCCGTCAGTTTTGATTTGCGCGCACTATTACATTTCCATGATGTCTTTCCATGTTTTGTGTAGGCTGCTCTTTAAACATTTAACAAGTTGGCTGTCTTGGTTACTGGTGCTCCAGCTAATCGGGTCCCCACAATCTGCCCTCTTTTGGAACTCCGTATTTGCATTCAGAGGCCAAGGTCGACGTGCAATGAAAGACCTAATAAAGCATGTACTACTCGTAAACAACCTGTACTGATGCCTAGTCTGTACTGCACACGCATGTGTACCACGTCACATGTCGTAACTGCGTTGTTGAGTGTTAAACACAACCATCGCTATATTACCACTGTTCACATTATTATGCCTATCTCCTGTATTTCATTAACAGTAATATTTTGATTATGTGTGTACCATACACAAATACAGAAGATATAGTCCTAGTTACACTGAAAATAAAACATCTATTAGAATGATTGACTATTTCATTACGCATTTTCTGTGACTCCTGTCAAACAGCCTCAGCCACCTGAATGGTGTCAAACTGCAAGCCTGAGCAAAGCCGGATGGACATATTGATGGATTGCTGCAAGCACTGGGCACACCGTACCGGTAGTTTGACGCTGCTTTCAACAGTGGTGTCTGGAACGTTCTCCTACCTGTTGACCAGATTCTGGACGTTCGCGAAGTACAGACGCATGCAGAAGTGGCCAACTGGAGGCAATGGGGGAAGAAATCCGGGCACGTGTTGAACCTGCTACGTCACCAGAGACAGTTGAGAGCCATCTGACTGCACCAGGACTAAGAAGACACGTGGCTCGGGCCACACTATCGCCGATACCGTGACACCACCAACCATAGTGCTCCCTATGCGGCGAAGGCGGCGTCTAACCGGATGAGATCGGCGCGGATAGGGTCCTAAATATCCGCACACTGGAGGCACACTTCCTCCTCATTGACTGTACGTGGCATTGGCTGATGCACCCAAACGTTCATGGTAGGGTGACCTCTCGTGGTGATTTAGACCCCTCTCTCCTTTCGTCAGGCGTATGCGGAGAACCTCTGTAGGTCGCGATGCAAATGGCGGAGCCGGAAAGTCGTGTAGTCGCAAGGGCTCAGCTGGCAACCAACCCGACGACTGTGTGTTGCAATGTAGCGTAGGCGTCGGACAGATTTTGCGAGACACCAGGTTTGCTGTGGATACCACGATGTAGTTGCACTGTAAGTGACAAAAACGTAACAACAATTTCCATTTCGTGAACGTTTCGTTACCGAGTTTTAAATGTCCGTCATTTTCGCCTGTCCCCTCGCCACAGCGTTTAACTACACTTGCATCACGGTATGATGTTCGTGTAAAACCCCCAACTGACGATGGGCATGCTGTGGATCGAAAGCTATTTAATGGTACAACAAATAGTATCTAAAACCCAAGTGTGGTGTCACCACCAGACACCGCACTTAGTAGGTGGTAGCCTTTAAATCGGTCGCGGCCCGTTAGTATACGTCGGACCCCCGTATCGCCACTATCAGTGATTGCAGACCGAGCGCCGCCACACGGCAGGTCTAGTCTAGAGAGACTCCCTAACACTCGCCCCAGTTGTACAGCCGACTTTGCTAGCGATGGTTCATTGTCTACATACGCTCTCATTTGCAGAGACGACAGTTTAGCATAGCCTTCAGCTACGTCATTTGCTACGACCTAGCAAGGCGCCATATTCAGTTACTGTAATCTGGACAGATAATATTGTGATTCATGTACCGTCAAGAGCGACGTTCATCATTAATGGATTAAAGTTAAGCATCAAACTAATTACGTCCGCTTTCTGAATTCTAATTCCTTGTCATGTTCCAGGCCTCACATCAGTATAGTTCTTCCCTCCTCACGCCAGCCTGCGTGAGCTAAAACGCGTGCATTTCGGCCTCCTCTAGTAACATGGTGTTTGCTCTTCTGCCAACACAACACAAAGAAAACGACAGGTTGCATATTTATATCGAGAGAAATAGCCAATTTAAATCACAGTTGTAATTCGTCATCCACAATGGACGCGCTGAAAATAAATCATTCGTTCAAAGCCTGTAAAAAGTTTAATTTTACATTATTTGAATAAAAATCGTGCAAATCATTCTATGGAACATGTAACTCATGTACCGGAGATATCAGTGTCTCCTTATGGATAGGAATTCGAAAGATGTACAGAGAAATACATAGTCAAAACTTATTTTGAAATTATTATAAAGATCAAAATATACATTTTGACACCGCGTTACACAACAGTTATTTACAATAATTTGTATAAATAAACTTATGTGATTTGAATAATTTATTTCGATGCGAGAAACAATATACAAAGAGCTTCGTTGCTTCACCAAAAAAGACGGTAGAGAAACATTTGTAAAATAAATAACGTAATATAAATCCTCCCCGTCACAAATTTATTTTCAAGAAAGAGACCATAACGCTTCAATATCGACACTGCACTGTGCAGTGAATTTAATCAGCCTAAGTATAAATACCTAAATAGCGTTGGGAAAGGACTAGAAACTGTTAAAATTCGCTACTGTTTGTGAAAACTGCAGCATCTAGAAGGAACTGGATTTCGTGAAAGACACTACAAAGGGCAGTTCCATGACAGACAGATGTGCAGATCACAGCGTTTCTCTGAGAACGTCATTTCTGCGCCGACTGCACAACAGCGATCTCAAAATCGCGTGACCCTGAGTATAAATAGCGGCTCAGCAGAAAACCTAAACAATGGAAAATATATACCTACTTAAATATTAGTGATACTGGAGACAGATTGTGCCTCTTTGCAAAATAGAGCACCTTGAAAACCATTTGCGGATTTGAGTAAGTCACAACGCTTGGATTGGGAATAGCTGCTTCACCCTACCATCAGATTACCATGACTAGGAACGACCTTGCCATCATGTGACAGTGCGGTCTTCCCAGAGTCACTCTTAAATTTTCGATGCACAGTGAAAAATGTTTCATCGGTACTGAGTTGATCCCATAAGAGTGGATGCACATGCAGGTCTGGGTATTATATATGTCCATGAAACACAGTTAAAATTACGTTGAGTGTCATTGTATCAAGTGACTATTTGTAGTTACCGGTAGTTGAAGCTACATCAGATACAGTTACGATCCTAACTTAATTGAGTCACAGTTCAGTGATGTTGAATTCTAAAGGACTGTCATTGTTTCTCTAAATCATTAAAGATATGATCGCTTTCAGTAAGCCATAGCCGATTTTCTGCATCATCATTGTAAATTCGGGCTTGTTCTCCACTTCACCACTGACCTTGATATCTATGGAACGCTATACTACAACCTTACTTCAGTAATGTATATTGTGTGTGTCTTGAACTGGAGGCCTAGAAACGATGGAGAGGCTTGGTGCCACCGTAGCCCTCAGTGGTACACAACAGCAGTCTACTCACCCCACCGCCTCCCCACACCGAACCCAGGGTTATTGTGCAGTTTGGTCCCCAATGGACCCCCCTTGTTTGCTAGAGAAAAAATACTACAAACACATCAGAGAATATTTAGAAGGCAGAAAATGGCCCCATTTCATTTCATTCTTTGTATCTTGTTTCCTTCCTAAATGTCAAACACAATCCAAAATTATTTTCCTTGTTAAAAATATATGATTTTTTCACTGTTGAAACAGCTTTCACTACAAATGTTTATCCAGTTCACTTTCTCATGTATGCACAGTGTAGGCCTTTTCTTTGGCCAGAAATTTTAAAACGAATACCTTTTTGGTTTCTGGTATTTCGTCTCTCTGATGGAATAATATTGGCAAAGAAAATACCAGGCCATCGAGCAACCTTTACAATGTGTTGGCGAAAACAAAGCAAACGAGAGTCTGAGATGACACAAAATCCATTACTATGACAGAAATGAGTTCGGCGAGAATAGGTTTGACATCTTTTGTTATCAGACGAAGCCACAATTCCTGTTCCTGCACATCTGCTACCGGCCGCACGCTCAAGATTTTTGACTCAGTCAATTGATCAGTGACGCCGCTGACCCACTCGCGACGTGGTTGGTGTCTGATCTACACGCAAGCACGAATTGCGCATCCATGACGAGTAATCGATTTTGCCTGGAAAGTCGCTCTTGTAAAACGGATTTAAGCTGGGCATTGACGTGCATTTTTACTCGAACGATGCTCACATTTCTGTATTTTACAAGATTACCTAAACTTGTCAGTATAAATATTTTAGTATAAAAGAACATCACCCACTGGATAGCAGAGGTATAGAGTTGTCTGTCAACAGGGACACACAAAAGAAATAAAACTTGCTAGCTTTGAAAGTTACCCTTTCATGGGCTAGAGTATACACACACACACACACACACACACACACACACACACACATACGTCTATGTCTCTACCTGGTGCCTGCTAAATTGACAATGCGGGCACCATGTAGGAGCATAGGTACGGTGTACTCTAACTCACCAAAGGATACCTCCGAAAGCTAGCAAGTTTTCTTCTTTTGTGTGTCTATCGACAACTCAGCGCTTCTGCTTTTTTGACTGGTCTCCGTTGATCCTACAGTATTTACATTCTACAAGAACTGTCCCGCAACATTTAAAGCTTGTCGATAATTTTTCGACTGTCACAATACTAGAAATAGTAATGCCTGTGACACCAGAGCAAACATATTCACTCTTTCTTCGCTTTGAGATCGCTCTTCAGGAGTCGCATCACGTGCGCGAACACTTGCCGCACGACGAAGTACAGCGCCAGCAGCGCCAGAGACGCCACTGCTGCGACGAAGGCGGCGACATCTATGAGCAGGTACTGGTACCAGGCCAGGTCCAGCGCGGCGGACCTGAGGTGCGGCGCCCCCCGGTGCCTGATGACGTACTCCACCCAGTAGACCGCCTCCTCCAGCGGCGGCCGCGGGCGGTCTCTAAACAACACGGACAGCTGCCGAGCCCGCTCCCTGTACCTGCACAAAACGAAAATACCTCGATTATCGTCTTATCCCCCTACAGTACGTGGGACGTTCAATAGGTAATGAAACACGTTTTCGTCTAAAAGCAGGTTGGTTTTATTCAGAATTCCAATACTCCATACTATTCCCTATTCTTTTGGCTACAAAACCATATTTTTCAACAATCTCCATTCAGTGCGACAGCCTTAAGCCGTCGGCACTCGGACCGTGCATCAGAACGTAAACGATGAGCGTGCCAAGTTCAACGTACTGCTGAACGCTCAGGAACGACGCAACTTGTGCATACGGTACGTGGGCCCCAACGTGGTATACGCGATCGCAACGCACTCCAGCGGCAGTTGAGGGATGTTTTAGTTCGTAAATGACAGTGTTTACTCAACAGGCGCGCGCAATATTCCCACGTTAGCTTTATTAAAACGCACATTTCCTCCATTGTTCATATCCTAATCACATTGTTCTATATGTAATATACACAAATAAAAACTTCAATATAGTTGTATATGTTTTAAGACAAAACGGGATGTACTTTGTCCAATCAATAAGGACACAGGCTTATAAAAGTTCCATTACAAACAGTGCGACACAAATTTGCAATAGTTCTCTGCATAAGATAAACACTATTTTATCTCTTCCTCATTCTAGTAACACCTAAGGTCATTCTTACTTGATCACTGTTCCTACCCAGTAGTAGAATGTTAACAACATGTAAATTACGAAACTCAAAACAAAAAAGAACAAAGTATTTTTATACTAGTAGCGCAAGATGTCCTGTAGATTAAGCCAATCGAACAAACTCACTCCATATATTTACATAACATCAAATACTGTAGTACATACCTACACTAAACTAATAATAAAGCACCAGAACCTATTATTTACGCGAATATTGGGAAAAAAGTTTAGACTTCTTGAGATGCGAACCATCACCACATCCTCTATCATCAACGCTACTCACTACGCTACAGTGACAACAATTCAGTTGTTGCTAATGTTGTCACTTGGTAAATGCTTTAATTGTAGCTATGTTACTAACTGAAATATAATTATAACAGATTCTACCAAGAACAATGTGTTTTTGGTGGACCCTCAGTGTGTCGCTACCTTCAAATGACATCTCCATAATATGCAAGTTACAATAATTCTTTTGCCACGTATATGATGTCTCTCATTATTTTATTGCAACGAATCATTCAGTTAACAACGGGTTTTCGAGTGAATCTCAATTTGCTGGTGCTTATAAACGACATATATACATATAGGCTTGAAATGAATGCCAATATGGCGCCTCTCAGCTCAATGCTGAAGGGTGTTGGCGTGTAGGTGGCGTTATGCAATCTGATTGGTCAACGCTCAGATTCACCCTTAGAATATCTGAAATGCTAGATATTGCTCTGCACGTTCGGAAAGACTCCCGAACGTGCTATTCCACGCTATGAGGTCAGATACTCGGCGCGCTCAACGCTCAGCTTAAGGGTGGCGCCAAGCGCCTTGCGTTACCTCGTGTCGTTGATGAGGACGTGGACGGCGCTGCGCAGCGTCTCCAACGTGAGGTGGTCGTAGTGCAGTCGGATGCCGTTGCCCGCCGTCGCCACCCTCTCCGCGTTCAGCTGCTGGTCGGCAAACAACGGAATGACCAGCAGAGGCACGCCGGCCATTATCCCCTCCTGCATCCCCATGAGCCCACCGTGCATTATAAACAGCCGGACGTTTGGGTGATCTGCAAGTCAGGAAAACGCATTCGCACAGTTGAGATGGAAACGAACGTGAGAACTGGCTACACTTTACCATCAGAAAGGTAAAGGCTCCGGGGAAGCAGCTCTGTTAGGTTCGTTTCATACTACGAGGCGTGTTTTTTAATCCTAGGACGCCCAAGCCTTTTTTTTCCAACTTGGATGCCTAAGGGGGAGGGGAGGGGGGGTTCGGCGAGCCCACAGGTATTAAATAAGTTTACTGACGAAAAATTACAACTTTCAAAATGTTTTATGTATTTTAACTAAGGCATCGGTTTATAAATGTTGTTAATTGTTATAAATATAGGATTAAGTGAATAAAAAATTGATATATTACAATACAAAATACAGTTGTGTTCATATACAATAGACTACTCTGAGTACTCAACTGGCAACAGACACACTTCACAGTTTTTTCTGAATGTGTGTTACACACATGTTTATGACACTGTCCACAATACTGTTTTGCTTTACTTAGATTTTTGTACTTCTGCTTCTTTGTTTCAGCTTCTTTTACACGAATATGTCACCAACCTTTCCCTGCAGGAGGCTGGCGTGCTCCTGTTGTCACTTCTTTGATTTTCTTTTGTAGAATAGTCTTCATTGATTGAACAATTTGGTTAGATAACCCTCTTGCAGTCGCACTTCTTTCTTCTACCTGCAATTTTACTAGTTCCATCCCAGCTTGCAGAAGATAAAGTTTCCGTTTGTTGTGTTTCTTTTCGTTTCATCTTGGATGTTGCTGGATGAATATGGTGGTTGCATTGATAACACAAATGTCGGTGAGAGAGTAAGATACAGATAGAGGCCATCTCTTTGTTCCCATCTTGCAGGGGTACATACACGCCATTTGATCAATGGTATCAATTCCACCTTTAGTGGAATTATAATATGCATTTATCTCGGTTTTATTCTTCTCTCCTCCAACATTGCCTTTATCTTGGTGTATTGTTGACATCAGTACGTTTTTGTTGGTTTCGTTTTTGTTATGTAGGACACCAAAGTTACTGGAGGCCTACCTGTTGATGGGTCTGTGAACAAGAACATTGATGAATATAGCTCTCGATTTGACGTATTCCTCATTATGTCTGGAATATGCTTCCTGTTTGAATGGATAGTTCTACTGTAGTAACTTTGTAGTCTTGGTATAACTCTTCCGCCAAATCCACCGATGTGTAGTATCGGTCTGTAGTAATATTTGGACCAGTATTTTTCACAGGTGCTACCAGACGTTTGACGACAGCTACTGAACCCCGTTCTTCTTTCGACAAATTCTGAACATTACCTGCATAGGGTTCCATATTCAAGACATATCTGTCAACTGCATCGGACATCATGCGTATAAGGATGCCATACTTGCCCGGTTTATCCTTCATAAATTCTTTGAAGGGGCAGCGCCCTCTAAACAAGCTGAGCATCTCATCAATGGTGAGGTGGACACCTGGTTTATACAGTAGTTTGTTGAAAACATCAGCGATTGCTGTGAACTTGTCTGCTTCCCTTCTTAGCTGGCGGGTACTTTTGTCACCAAACCTTAGGATTGCAATAAGTTCCTAGAAACGTTTTCTTGCCAAAATACCCTTGTAAACTGGCCGACCCATTAGGTCTGACCAAAGATGGTGTACACTGACAGAACTGTCTTTATTTGCCCCCATAAGTATCAAGATTTCTATAAAGGCATACAATTCTTTTTCCATTAGTCAAAGTAACAATTCGCCTAACTGCTTCTTCATTTGAATGTTTTACTATAACATCTATGATGTCAGGCGTAAGAAGTAACTTCAAGGCTTCTCCAGGTGAATTGCAAACACCAGCTGGAGTTACTCGTGCCTGCTCTCTTACTATATTAGCAACAGACCTCCGAGGAATTCTAGGCTGTGTGGTTACGTACCTTCTTCCAGACTTGGCCACAATAGCATCCTGATGGTCACTGCCTGAAGCTGCGCTATCTTCATTTTCTCTAACATCCACATCACTTTCCAGATCTGAATCATACTCCATAACACCATCCTCATATTCACTTTCACTCCACGAGTCAGAATCTTCATCTAACATTTCTTTAAGAACTCTTTCTAAATACGAGTCACGTATTCTTTTAGTCATTTCTAAGTCTGGGTGTGAACAGTAGGGAACTGCACTAACTCACTGCAAGTTTACAAGATAAATAATAGCTGACTGACATCAGCAATCACTTCCTCTGAAAGTAAACCGATTGTTGTGAATATCAAGAATACCAACCAACAGGAAACTAACTTGCATTGTTGTAGAGATGAGAAATACGAAATCCTACTAAGGGAAATTTTCTATAGCATGGAAGCCTAAGGGGGGGGGGGTTGTTGCACCCATAATAAGTTTATTTATTTTTTCTATAAAATATATTGATACTAATTTTTCATAAAACAGCCAACAAACAATAACTGAAAGGGAATATGTAGTATGAAAGTTACTTGCGCAAAAGCAGGGGACATAAAAAAATTGTGCTTTCAACGAACCCCCCCCCCCCCCCCCCCCCCCCCCGCGTTTAGGCGTCCTAGGGTTAAGTAAGTACCGTTTTGAAATTAAAGAAAGACGTGCTAACATATCTCAATAATTTTATTTTTACATGAAAGCCTGTACCTCAATCTACTTGTGTACATAATTTCTGTCAATCTCGAGGCACTTGTCATAACGTTGTACCACTTTTTGAATACGCTCCTCATAGAAGTCTGCCGCCTGACTTGTTAACCACTGCATCACCACTGTTTTGACTTCGTCATCGTCTTGAAGACGCTGACCGCCCAGGTGTTTCTTCAAGTGCACGAACAGATGGTAGTCACTGGGCGCAAGATCGGGGCTGTACTGAGGATGATCTAGAGTTTCCCATCGAAAAGAAGTGATGAGATCTTTGGTCTGATTCGCCACATGTGGACGCGCATTGTCTTGCAGCAAAACGATGCCCTTGCTCAACTTCCATGAACTGTTGCTTTGACTCTGGTGTGACGTACGCCACCCATGTTTCATCGCCCGCAACAATTGGGCTTAAGAAATCATCACCGTCGTTGTGGTACAGCTCAAGGAAAGTCAATGCACTGTCTAAACGTTTGGTTTTGTGCACATCCGCAACATTTTCGGTACCCAACGTGCGCACAATTTTCTGTAATCCAAGTGCTCGGCCACAATGCCATACAAAACACTAAGAGAAACACTAGGAAAGTCATCCCGCAAGGAGGAAATCGTAAAGCGTCTGCTTTCTCTCACCCTATTGTCCACTTCTTGCACCAAACTTTCATTAAAGACCGAAGGACGCCCATTCCGTTGTTCATCATGCACATTTGTGCGGCCATCTTTAAATGCTCTCACCCACTTTCTTACCATTCCATCACTCATAATGTTTTCTTCGTAAACTGCACAGATCTCACTATGAATATCGATAGCTTTTAGGCCTTAAGCACTAAGAAATCATATAACAGCCCGTACTTCACAGTCGGCGGGACTCACTATTATCTCAAGCATCTTAAACACTCAGTACACAACGTAAACAAGGAAGAATCAGACTGTAATAGCGTCAGGGCGTAGATTAAGGTACAGGCTTTCAAGTAAAAATAAAATTATTAAGATAACATGTATTTCTTAAATTTCAAATGTTACTTACTTAAAAAACACGCATTGTATTTAACTTGTACAGGGTGTGGCGCTTAAACCAGACAAATTTCAGTTTGAATTTCCCGTTATATCTAGTTCAGTCGGAGGTCGCAATTGGTGTTCTTGAAACATCTAGTAAAGAGTCAGAACCTCAAAATGACGTGATGTTAAGGACAAGTGCAGAGTACAACCGAAGAGCCGCTAGGCGCCCACTGAAATAATTCGATTCTTCGCGTACGCAAGATCAACTGTTTACGATGTTGCGGCCAAGTGCAATGCATCGGAGAAGTCTGGGGAAGGTTCCGCTAACCCGGCGAGGAAACTTTATTTGAGGAAACGCGTGACACGAGCTACGGCAGTCATCGAAAAGGCCCAGGCGCTGATTTCGGAGGACCTGGGCCAATAGCCGTCAGTACTGAACGTCAGCGAGCGAACAATGCGTCGGATGGCAGAGGAGGCCCTCATACGAGCCATTTACTCCAAATTGGCTCTCTGATAACACCGACATGGTCTGGTCAAAGGAACTCTGCCCCCTGAATAGTTCGGATTTGAACCCCTTCGACTACTATGTTTGGAGCTTATTCGAAAGAGTTACCAATAAGGTGAGGCACCCTAATGTTGCATCTCTATCGAAGCAGCATTCGCGAATATGGATAACGTTGTTGCAAAGAGTGTGCGCGATCGCTTTAGGACGGGACTGGAGGCGGTCATTGCGTCTAAAGCGGATTACATCGACTAATGTTACTCTTGAAAGATACCGCTACTTATCTGTAAAAGTAATTTCATTTCATTTGTATTTTGTTTTAATAAATTTGTTATTTTAAAAAAGTTTTATTTGTCCAGATTTTACCGCCGCACCCTGTATTTCGTGCTGTTCACACTCAATCGTTTGTGATTTAGTACTGTTCTTCGCGTTTGTCCCCATTCAGCGGTATAGAGGTAAATTAAAGTGTCGATTTTTCCAGTAAGCACCCCATCCTATGTAGACAGATGAGCCAAAGCATTATGCTTGTTTCTCCGTCTTTGGAATCAAATACATCACTGATTCTCCGTGCTAAGGATCTGACAGTTTGTTGATGGGTTTGTGGAGGTACGTAGCATTACATGTTACACACAGATCATCTAATTCACGTAAATAATGGGCCGCTGAAATGCGTACGCGGTAATGGCGACCGATTGCAATTCAGATGGGTTCTATAGGATTTACATCAGGCGAAATTGGTCGCCAAGACATCAATATGAGTTAGCTGTAATGCTCCTCAAACCAAACCACTGTACTTTGGTTATGGCTCCGAGACATAGAGAATCGACATCTACATCTACATACATACTCCGCAATCCACCATACGGTGCGTGGAGGATGGTACCTCATACCAAAACTAGCATCTTCTCTCCCTATTCCACTCCCAAACAGAACGAGGGAAAAATGACTGCCTATATGCCTCTGTACGAGCCCTAATCTCTCTTATCTTATCTTTGTGGTCTTTCCGCGAAATATAAGTTGGCGGCAGTAAAGTTGTACTGCAGTCAGCCTCAAATGCAGGTTCTCTAAATTTAGTCAGTAGCGATTTGCGAAAAAAACGCCTCCTTTCCTCCAGGGAATTATACTGCTGAAAGATGACATCGCATGTATAAACTCAGGTGGTTCACAGTTGTGTCCCATGCAAGCGCAGGAGAATGTTTCCCAAGCACAACACTGCTCTCACCAGTCCGTGGCGAGCTGCACTTTTCGAGCCGTTCACCTCGATGGAGACGGTCATCGACCTAGCGTAGCAGAAATGTGATTCGCCCAAAGAGTCGAAACGTTCCCATTGATCGACGGTCGAATCCCGATGATCCCGTGCCCACTGGAGTCGTAACTGACGATGTCATTGGATTAACATGTGAACACAGAGGTGTGGTCTGCTGCGGAGCTCCACGTTCAACAATGAACGATGGACGGTGTGTTACGAAACACTTGTGTGTGCACCAGCGTTGTGCTCTATCAGCAGAGATGCCACAGATCTGTATATATTGTACTTTACAGAGCAGACAGCCTCCGAACCCCACGTTCTGTGAAGACTCGTGGACGTCCAACCACTTAGCGCTTAGTGGTAGTTTCACAGTCCTTCTACCTCTTTCCGTGGACGCTCACGACAGTAACACGTGAACTTTCGAGCACCTTCGGCGTTTTCGAGATACTCGTTCACAGGCTCTGCGTGATAATAATCTTTGTCGAAGTCGCTTATCTCAATGGATTTCCGCATTTGCAACCCATATCTTCGCTAGAGTGATCCTCCGTCCGTGTCCGCTCCGCTTACCTGCTTCTGTTACCGCGCCACCTGCCCGCCATGCCACCATGCGTCATCCAACGTCGCACTGTGTATTACCTGTACTACCTACATTTCACGCTTCCAGCATTTCTCTCTCTCTTTGTCCTCTGTATCAATGAGTGCGTGTGTATGTTGAATTTGTCTTTTATATGGTTCAAATGGCTCTGAGCTCTATGGACTTAACTTCTAAGGTCATCAGTCCCCTAGAACTTAGAACTAATTAAACCTAAGGACATCACACTCATCCATGCCCGAGGCAGGATTCGAACCTGCGACCGTAGTGGTTGCGCCGTTACAGACTGTAGCGCCTAGTACGCCTCGGCCACCTCGGCTGGCTCTTTTATATGGCACCAACACATGGGGCCCTCTGCTGTGGTAGTAAAGGAGTAGCCAGTGCAGCCTTCTCAGTCAAGACAAAGAGATTTGTACCCTTTCAGTTGTCATTCGACAGTAGTTAAGCTGGTGGCGGAAAGGACCTCTCTGGTCTCTTCCGGCTACCTAATCCAAGTTCGTTGCAGGCAGAGCGTGCTCCCGTCATTCGGGACTGATCCTTTGTTGAGTAAAGATGGTAGTTTTAAGAGCGACTTGGCGCTGGTGAGCATGTTAAAGGGTGGTGGCGTGTGGCTATTTTAACTGACGTATGGGTTTGATTTGCTAGTTCAGTTTCAAGTTCCGTAGTGAAATTCTTATATTTTGTCAGAGTTTAGCCACGGGTCGGGTGATGCTGAGGAAATTAGATTAGGAAATGAGACACTTAAAGCAGTAAAGGAGTTTTGCTATTTGGGGAGCAAAGTAACTGATGATGGTCGAAGTAGAGAGGATATAAAATGCAGACTGGCAATGGCAAGGAAAGCGTTTCTGAGGAAGAGAAATTTGTTAACATCGAGTATAGATTTAAGTGTCAGGAAGTCGTTCCTGAAAGTATTTGTATGGAATGAAGCTATGTATGGGAGTGAAACATGGACGATAAATAGTGTGGATAAGATGAGAATAGAACCTTTCGAAATGTGGTGCTACAGAAGAATGCTGAAGATTAGATGAGTAGATCACATAAATAATGAGGAGGTATTGAAGAGAATTGGGAAGAAGAGGAGTTTGTGGCACAACTTGACAAGAAGGAGGGACCGGTTGGTAGGATATGTTCTGACGCATCAAGGGATCACCAATCTAGCATTGGAGGGCAGCGTGGAGGGTAAAAATTGTAGAGGGAGACCAAGAGATGAATACACTAAGCAGATTCAGAAGGATGTAGGTTGCAGTAGGTACTGGGAGATGAAGAAGCTTGCACAGGATAGAGTAGCATGGAGAGCTGTATCAAACCAGTTTTCCATATTGCTTTTTGTATCCAGGACATGCAGTTCACGGATTCGTTACTCGAGCATAGGTTAAAAGTTTTCTTTTGATTGAAATGTATGTGTGAAATTTTGTTGCGTGTGCTTTATTTCTTGTTTTTCATTTAGTTTCAATTTTAAGATTGTGTAGCTTTCATCTTACCACCAGGCGGTAATTTCACTATATGCAGTCAGTGTCTTAGGAATTTTACTTTGTTGAATATTCACATCATTTGCTGGTGTTTCAGGCCAGCGTACATTAGTTTCATGTGCAAGATGATGCAGATAAATTTCTTTGTCGAAAGTGTTCCACAGTATTTATTCGTATTCATAATCATTTAATCCTAGTGATATGGATGAACCTCCGAGCCTTTGACTTCTTGCGATGGGCAAAATTCTTTTTGTTTCTGTTCTTTCCATTTATCACCACAATATACTGCAGCACTAAGTATAACAATAATATAAGTGAGTTAAATAATTTAATAATAGGCAACGACAAATCAGTAAAAATTATTTTGTGAATTTTTAATCTGAATTCAATAAACTGTGTAAAACTGTGATGACTGTTTCTCAGGTTCAAAAGGCAGGCGTTATTTTTCCAGACCTTTTTCTGATTATGGCTTTTTTTTAGTCAGTGATTTTATCTCCTGGCGACGGTGGCGGAGACAGCTATCGAAAGCTCGTGTGTTTTATTCGAAGTTACGTGGCCTGTAAACCGAGAAGATTTTATTGAAACATGCCACCACAAAAGACTCTGAGGACACATGAGCTAACGTTAATCTCGTCCGTGACTTCTGCCCAGCACCACTACCATCTGGGGAGTAGTTCCACGCTCTGTTCTCGGAATGTGTCCACACTCACTAATCCGCGAACCTCGCCATGAAAGACAGCGAAGTGGCTAAGTAGAAATTCACGCTCACACCCGGAATCAGACTACGGACTTTATGAATCTTGTGTACTGCAATGAGAAAGTTGATTGGTCATGAAGGATCACCTATTCCCAGCTTTAGATGTAGACAACGAAAACATCACCTCCTCTCATAGGCCACATGACTTCTACACCCCTCGAGGGCCATCGAGCGACTGCTCGATTTCGCGGCC
The DNA here is from genome assembly GCF_023897955.1 of Schistocerca gregaria. Lineage (NCBI taxonomy): Eukaryota > Metazoa > Arthropoda > Insecta > Orthoptera > Acrididae > Schistocerca > Schistocerca gregaria. Next base: position 95,489,445 of record NC_064924.1, read on the forward strand.
TCAAAAAACGCTCTACTAAATAATTTAACTTATAGGCCTTTCAGTTAACCGTAATCAGGGGAGGAATGTAGATATGACCACTTCCTGCTAATTTTACAGCGCTTCTGAAAGGCGGCACTCCCCTGTAGGACTTTAAGAAGGTTCGTGCAATGTTTGTCGGCAAAAACCAATTGTCATGGGGAAATTGCTTGCACTTAAAAACCGTCTGGTTGACTACGACCAAAACCCATTTAGGAGGATTATGGAAAGATGGGCCTATTTTCTTAAGGCCGAACGAAAAGCCCCCTTCCTTCTGCAGCCAGAAAAAAGGCAGAGGCTACTACAACAGCGAATAAGGGTAGCACACATGCGGGGAGCAGCAAATCAAAAAATGTTAAAATGTGTGTGAAATCTTATGGGACTTAACTGCTAAGGTCATCAGTTTCTAAGCTTACACACTACTTAACATAAATTATCCGAAGGACAAACACACAGACCCATGCCAGAGAGAGGACTCGAACCTCCGCCGGTACCAGCAGCATAGTCCATGACTGTAGCGCCTGAGACAGCTCGGCTAATCCCTCGCGGCGAGCAGCAAATTATATGTTACACTTTGTGCAGTATAAAAGGAAAGGCAGGATACCTATCTCCCAGCATATATTCCAGTTTAAGGCTTTAGTAACTGTGAAGACTTTAAGCACACAACAGACAGAATTCTGTGATAGTACTGTTTATTGCAGCGCTTTAAGCGTGAAAAGACCTCTTTATCCGACGAAGTACTTCATTAACACAGAGATTGCCAGAAGATTTAACCGAGGAAACTGTCAACTTCGAGATGCGGCAGAGGCATTCTTATCTTCTACGCCAGACCGGCAACGCCAAGATGTCCATCTTTTGGGATATGTCGAGCAATAATACCTCACGTGGGTTATGAAGCGGCTAAAGCAATCAGATTACGAACAACTGCAAACGAGAATCAGTCGCTCTGAAAGCATTACATCAGACGACGGCGGCATGGCTGTCGAAACAGGCCATTCAATATGTAAGTAGGCTGTTTAGGCTTTTATGCTGGTAACGCCACGTAGTACTCTGTATGAAAATCGCTGACTGCGCTGTGTGCAGTCTGTTGCTGGGTGAACTCATTGTTGGAATATTCGCTTGTATAGTGTTGGACAGCTGGATGGGAACAGCACGTAGCGTTGGGCAGTTGGTGTTGAGCCGACAGCATCGGTGGATGTGGAGAGAGAGGTGGCAGAGTTTTGAGAGGTCACTATAAATGGACGACCTGGACGTGTGACCGCCAGAAAAAGGACATTTGTAGAGACGGATGTCATGAATTGATAGATTTATACAGGGTGCTCCATTGATAGTGACCGGGCCAAATATCTCACGAAATAAGCATCAAACGAAAAAACTACAAAGAACGAAACTCGTCTAGCTTGAAGGAGGAACCAGATGGCGCTATGGTTGGCACGCTAGATGGCGCTACAATAGGTCAAACAGATATAAACTGCGTTTTAAAAATAGGAACCCCCATTTTTATTACATATTCGCGTAGTACGTAAAGAAATATGAATGTTTTAGTTGGACCACTTTTTTCGCTTTGTGATAGACGGCGCTGTAATAGTCTCAAACGTGTAAGTACGTGATATCATGTAACATTCCGCCAGTCTGGGCAGTATTTGCTTCCTGATACATTACTCGTGTTGAAATAGACCGTTTACCAATCGCGGAAAAGGTCGATATCGTGTTGATGTAAGGCTATTGTGATAAAAATGCCCAACGGGCGTGTGCTATGTATGCCGCTCGGTATCCTGTGTTCGGAGCGTTCGCCGGATAGTTACGTTATTTAAGGAAACAGAAAGTGTTCAGCCACATGTGAAATGTCAACCACGACCTGCAACAAATGATGATGCCCAAGTAGGTGTTTTATCTGCTGTCGCGGCTAATCCGCATATCAGTAGCAGACAAATTGCGCAAGAATCGGGAATCTCAAAAACGTCGGTGTTGAGAGTGCTACACCAATATCGATTGCACCCGTACCATATTTCTATGCACCAGGAATTGCATGGCGACGACTTTGAACGCTGTGTAGAGTTCTGCCACTGGGCACAAGAGAAATTACGGGACGATGACAGATTTTCTGCACGCGATGAAGCGTCATTTACCAATAGCGGTAACGTAAACCGGCATAATATGCACTATTGGGCAACGGAAAATCCACGATGGCTGCGACAAGTGGAACATCAGCGACCTTGGCTTGTTAATGTATGGTGCCGCATTATGGGAGGAAGGATAATTGGTCCCCATTTTATCGATGGCAATCTAAATGGTACAACGTATGCTGATTTCCTACGTAGTGTTCTACCGATGTTACTACGAGATGTTTCACTGCATCACAGAACGGCGATGTACTACCAACATGATGGATGTCCGGCACATAGCTCGCGTGTGATTGAAGCGGTATTGAATAGCATATTTCATGACAGGTGGATTGGTCGTCGAAGCACCATACCACGGCCCGCACGTTCACAGGATCTGACGTCCCCGGATTTCTTTCTGTGGGGAAAGTTGAAGGATATTTGCTACCGTGATCCACCGACAACGCCTGACAACATGCATCAGCGCATTGTCAATGCTTTACGGAAGGCGAACTACTCGCTGTTGAGAGGAATGTCGTTACACGTATTGCCAAATGCATTGAGGTTGACGGACATCATTTTGAGCATTAATTGCATTAATGTGGTATTTACAGGTAATCACGCTGTAACAGCATGCGTTGTCAGAAATGTTAAGTTCACAAAGGTACATATATCATATTGGAACAACCGAAATAAAATGGTCAAACGTACCTACGTCCTATATTTTAATTTAAAAAAACGTATCTGTTACCAACTGTTCGTCTAAAATTGTGAGTCATATGTTTGTGACTATTACAGCGCCATCTATCACAAAGCGAAAAAAGTGGTCCAACTAAAACATTCATATTTCTTTACGTACTACACGAATATGTAATAAAAATGGGGGTTCCTATTTTAAAAAAAACGCAGTTGATATCCGTTTGACCTATGGCAGCGCCGTCTAGGGGGCCAGCCATTGCGCCGTCGGGTTTCCCCCTTCAATCTAGACGAGTTTCATTCTTTGTAGTTTATCGTTTGACGCTTATTTCGTGAGTATTTGTCCCGGTCACTATCAATGGACCACCCTGTATATAATTATCAAATATACCCCAGACATAAGACATCACTATATCATACGCAGCTGTGACGAATCGATGTAGCAGTCGCTATAAACGGGAAATTAGAGACAGCGACACGGACAACTTAAGCGTTCATTAAGACAGCGTTGGTGGAATTAAAAGTAATCGTTACCTGTGTAAAGAAGAGTGTTCTCCAAATTCAAGATTGTACTCAGTGATGGTTTGCTGTTGTTGGTCTTGAGCTACACCAAAATCTGTGGAGAACGCGACAGCCACTTTGTGATGGCTACTTACGGAGAACATCGTTCTGAGGCATCCACTTCTGAGCACGCACATTGGGCGGCAGCTGTGGAAGAGAGGACGGATCGACTTTCCACAGTACGTTCTGCGGCACTGACGCAAAAGTGTCGATAATCGCCTTAAGCTTCTCCTCTGGCATGTCGTCCGTCTTCACCATAGACCCAAAACTGAAGTAGATCACTCCAGCAGGACTGTTGTCCATGAAACTCTGCAGATCCTGGGCAAGAGAAATGGAAACGAATTAAGAACAAATTACTCCCAGCTGTAAAGGAGGGCCTACGCATAACTGCAGTAAACAGATTCAAACAGACGTGGGTTGCACCGTGACAGGAAAGTGAGACTGGCTCAGCTGAACCCCCTACCGCAGCGCATTAAGTAGAATTATGTATCGTAACATCTTCGTGTGACTCACGGTTTCTAGTTCTCCTTGGCACAAATAAATGTTGTTGTAGGTGTGAGAACAAAGGAAGTATCTTATTTATTTACTTGGCGCTCTACTGAACATTCTGGTACCAAAACATGTAACCTTTTACGAACCACAGAATACGTTCCTCTCTTGTGAGCGAGACTTGAACAGAAAGAATCTTCAGGGAGAATTTACTAGAGAAGAAATCACAGCACCTCGCGCCTTATGGATCAAATCAGTACAGACAGCGTGCCTCCTCCCGGAAGTTACAGCGTTAATGGAGAACCTACCAGTGCCCAACGGTTCAAAACTCTAATTTAGTGCTCACACGAAGGCTCTAATGCGTACACAGGGAAGGCGCCACAGAAACCCTCTAAAGTCCGTGGAATCGATTTCTCAGGATCTTTAGTCCCCTGCTACCAACTGTTACATCGTTCAGTTTATCTGTGCAGTAACCAACCTCGAGCTCGCTGCCCCATGCACAGCACACAAATTCTTATTAGCCTTGCAAACATTTGTTAGATGAGATGTCCCGCATACAGTTTATAGTGAAAACTCTAATACATCCCAGACGGCTGTCCGAAAAATATTGAACTTCAACCTTTTCATGTGATCGAAACCACCACCACGTCACCCAAAAAAGTATTGCCTCGAAGTTCATTGCTCCCCGTGTGGCTTGGTTGGAAGGGGGCAGGGGTGGTTGGAAAGAAAGGTTGGTTCAGTAAAACAATGCCTTCGTAAAGTACTCGGGCGAATCAGTCCGGTTGAGGAGAGACTTCATATTATTCTTGTAAGTAACGAAGACGCGGTCAGCTCTAGACCTGACTCCCTGACTTATGGGCTCACGCCTGCGCACTTTCTCGTGGGAAGCGGACTTACAACTTTACCGAGAGGGATTGCGTCCTTAAGTCAACTAAGTTAGTAAAAGAATTCAAGCTCAAACTGAGACTTTTGGAATCTCTGGACGTTCAAATCTTCGTAAAAGCTGGAAGATCAGAATAGGCGACGCCATGCAACCCTAAGACGTCCTGGCCCAACATATGTGGGAAAATTGGAGGATGAATGACTTAGGTATCAGCCAAGATGGAGTTTATTGGGCTGTTGTCCTCAAGACTCTAAAGCAGAGACATTACCAGCTCAACACAGCTGGCTATACCATTTGATGTAGTCGAGGTTGGGGAAGGTGTCATGGTGCATTAAGTAAATTGTGTGTCAAAGTCTTTTTGAGATTCATTGTGTTATTTTCGCTTCAGTATTAAAAAAAGGTTCTTGCTGATGTGAAAGGAAGTGGCATATCTGGTTACACGCAGCTACACTGGGTAGGGTTGTTCATAAAATATCGATATATACCGACGATATGTTATCCACCGATATATCGATGTAGAAATGGCAATATCGAGTGCCGATATTTTTATTTTATGTTATATTTTTTCACAATTTTCCGTAAATACTTGAAGCTTTTATTTTGAAATAGTAGTTGAATATAATTTCCCTTTCGCTGTCTGAAGGAGTCTTACTACTTTTTGAGCTTTCAAGTCCAATCTTCCTCTTTGACTGTGTGAAGCCAGTATATGTGGCACAAAAGAAAAAGGACGATTGCACGGTGGGAGGGGGGGGGGGGGGGACGAGAAGGCTCAAAATGGTTCAAATGGCTCTGAGCACTATAGGACTTAACATCTATGGTCATCAGTCCCCTAGAACTTAGAACTACTTAAACCTAACTAACCTAAGGACAACACACAACACCCAGCCATCACGAGGCAGAGAAAATCCCTGACCCCGCCACGAATCGAACCCGGGAACCCGGGCGTGGGAAGCGAGAACGCTACCGCACGACCACGAGATGCGGGCGGACGAGAAGGTGGTAGTGTGAATGGAATAACAAGATATTCGATGTGAAGAAATAGCACACCAGTTTCGTTAAAATACAATTTTCAAGGCATGTAATGCGCTATTTCTTCGCATTCTTCAAGAACAGTTACTGAAAATGACGAACAAAACTCTAAATGGCAACACTTGATTTTTGCGGTGGATAGAGACGTGTGAGGGGAAGGCCCTCCAGGTTAGCCGACAGGAAAAAAAAGAGCGCTACCGCGCTGCTTCCTGGACTCGAGTAGGCGCGCCGGCCCCGGATCGAATCTGCCCGGCGGATTAACGAGGGCCGGTGTGCCGGCCAACCTGGGTGTGGTTTTTAGGCGGTTTTCCACATCCCACTGGGTGAATACTGGGCCGGTCCCCACGTCCCGCCTCAGTTGCACGACTCAGACATTTGAAACACATCCGCACTTTTCCATGATTTACACTGGTCGCAGACAGATGGGGTAATCTGATTCCGTCCCAGGGGGTCCGGGGTGGCGGCAGGAAGGACATTCAGCCACCCCTTCACATTAACTTGCCAAATCCGATTTAACCACGCCAACCCTATGCAAAATGCGGGACAAAGGCGCAAGCGATAGTAGTTGTAGTAGGAGACGTGTGAGGGGAAATGACGACGTAATTGGCGCTTGGCGCTACCAACGAAAACTACAACATTTAGCTTCACCATGCAGTCTTGACACTAAAACTGCTGGTTCGCTGGCGTTGGCAGAAATGAAAAAAAAATCACGGAATTAGAATGATGATGATGTTTGGTGTGTGGGGCGCTCAACTGCACGATTATCAACGCCCGCACAAATTCCCAACCGTTGCTCAGTCCAATCTGGCCACTTTCATGAATGATGATGAAATGATGAGGACAACAAAAACACCCGGCCATCTAGACGCAGGTGAAAATCCCTAGCCCTGCCGGGAATCGAACTCAGGACCCTGTGCTCGGGAAGTGAGAATGTGACCGTGAGGCCACGAGCTGCGTATCGGAAATGGAATGAAGTGTTCTGGACAATTCCGGTATGTGACAAAACTAGAAGACAGAACCATGAGACATTTTTTATTGTGCCGCTTACATGCAGCTACCATTGTTAGCGAAGTGGTTATCGCTAAGTGTGAATGTGGATCATTTTCCATTCAATTCTTGCTGTAAGGGGCATAGGCAGGTTGCTGTCTTGTTGATGTACATAATACCTAACAATAAATCAATACTTAAAAATACAGCTCTAAAAGCGGGAGTATATTTACAATAACACGCAGCCGATATTTTTATATGCCGTTATACAGCCACAGCTGCAAAATACTAACACGAATTTTTTACAGACGGATGGAAAAACTAGTACAAGCCGACCTCGGGGAAGATCAGTTTGGATTCCGTAGAAATACTGGAACACGTGAGGCAATACTGACCTTACAACTTATCTTAGAAGAAAGATTAAGGAAAGGCAAACCTACTTTTCTAGCATTTGTAGACTTAGAGAAAGCTTTTGACAATGTTGACTGGAATACCCTCTTTCAAATTCTAAAGGTGGCAGGGGTAAAATACAGGGAGCAAAAGGCTATTAACCATTTGTACAGAAACCAGATGGCAGTTATAAGAGTCGAGGGGCATGAAAGGGAAGCAGTTGTTGGGAAGGGAGTAAGACAGGGTTGTAGCCTCTCTGTGATGTTATTCAATCTGTATATTGAGCAAGCAGTAAAGGAAACAAAAGAAAAAATCGGAGTAGGTATTAAAATCCAGGGAGAAGAAATAAAAACTTTGAGGTTCGCGGATGACATTGTAATTCTGTCAGAGACAGCAAAGGACTTGGAAGGGCAGTTGAACGGAATGGATAGGGTCTTGAAAGGAGGGTATAAGATGAACATCAACCAAAACAAAACGAGGATAATGGAATGTAGTCAAATTAAGTCGGGTGATGCTGAGGGAATTAGATTAGGAAATGAGACACTTAAAGTAGTAAATGAGTTTTGCTATTTGGGGAGCAAAATAACTGATGATGGTCGAAGTAAAGAGGATATAAAATGTAGACTGGCAATGGGAAGCAAAGCGTTTCCGAAGAAGAGAAATTTGTTAACATCGAGTATAGATTTAAATGTCAGGAGGTCATTTCTGAAAGTATTTGTATGGAGTGTAGCCATGTATGGAAGTGAAACATGGGCAATAAATAGTTTGGACAAGAAGAGAATAGAAGCTTTCGAAATGTGGTGCTACAGAAGAATGCTGAATATTAGATGGGTAGATCACATAACTAATGAGGAGGTATTGAATAGGATTGGGGTGACGAGAAGTTTGTGGCACAACTTGACTAGAAGAAGGGATCGGTTGGTAGGACATGTTCTGAGGCATCAAGGGATCACCAATTTTGTATTGGAGGGCAGCGTGGAGGGTAAAAATCGTAGAGGCAGATCAAGATATGAATACACTAAGCAGATTCAGAAGGATGTAGGTTGCAGTAGGTACTGGGAGATGAAGAAGCTTGCACATAATAGAGTGGCATGGAGAGCTGCATGAAACCAGTCTCAGGACTGAAGACCACAACAACAACATCACCCATCAGGTTAGCCGAGAGCACTAACGTGCTGCTTCCTAGACTCGGGTAGGCGCGCCGGCCACGGATCGAATCCGCCCGGCGGATTAACGACGTGGGCCGGTGTGTCGGCCAGCCTGGATGTGGTTTTTAGGCGGTTTTCCACATCCCGCTAGGTGAATACCGGGATGGTCTCCACATCCCGCCTCATTTACACTACCCACAGACATTTGTATCACTTCCGAACTATTTCATGGTTTACACTGGACACAGACAGCTGGGGTACACTGATTCCGTTCTGGGGTGTATGGGGTGGCGGGAGGAAGGGCATCCGGCCACCCCTTTAAATTAACGTTGCCAAATCTGTTGTAACCACGCCGACCCTGCGCACATTGCGGGACAAAGGCGCAAGTGAAAGAAGATTATTATATGCCGTCATATAGATATTTTTTAGTCGTCTTGCAGGTATATCGATTCATTTGTTCGATATATCTAGAGCGAATAAAGACGTCTTTAATACATTGATGTATCCGATTACCGACACTTTTAGAAATGTCGACTGTCGAGCGCCCACCTGCGGCAGGGGTCGGGGCTCCTCCACGTGCAGCCCGCCGACCTCGACGAAGGCCGGCACGTTGGGAGCGGGCTGGTCGACGCTCCAGTGGCTGTTGACCAGCACCAGGCTGGTGTTGCGGACCACCTGCGCCAGCGGGGGCGTGTCGGCGCCCAGCACCACGCGCAGCTTGCTGTCCACGTGCCCGCCCGACAGCAGCCAGTCGACGGCTCTCAGGTACATGTGCGTCACCGTGCTGTACACCCGGCCCCAGAACGTGAACGGCGCCGCCAGCGGCACCATGTACTGTTCAGTGTAGGCGGGGTGCTCAGGGTTACCGACCTGCGGACCATTGCACAGGGTCTAAATACACCGACGGAAAAAAAATCGCAACACCAGACAACAAGTGATGTGGAGAAATGAAATTTCTGAAAAACATTTGACTAGGCAACGGATTTAAGTGACTAACACTTCAGGATCACATGTTAATGTAAGCGCGAGGTAAGCAATTACAAATATGCAATGCTGGCATATTAATTGACGATGAAATCGGCAGAAAGTTCAATGCAAGCATGCAAACTTGTGTGCATTTTGTTTTACAGGTAGCGGATATCAGTTTTTGGGATCGAGTTCCATACCTGCTGCACTTGGTTAGTCTGTACAGGGGCGGGTTGTGGTGGTTGTGGGTGAAACAGGAGTTGTCGTCGGATGTTGGGCCAAACGTTATCCTGTTGGAAAGCACCGTCTGGTATGCTGTTCATGAACTGCATCACAGCAGGTCGAATTACCGGAGTGACATACAGTTTTGCAGTCAATGTGCGTGGGATTCCGCTGATAATGCTAACTGATGCTGTTATACAGTGGATACTACATGGTCCCAGTACACTACTGAGTTTGGAATGTACGCAGGATATAACGAGGGGAGTAAAGAAACACTAAAAATTGCTCTGCATATTTCTCATCGTACACTGAGTCGCCAAGTATTAAGCAAAAATAAATTTCTTTGGTGAAGTGGATGTATCTATAGTTACCTGTTTTTAGAACTCTACTTATCCAAAACCTACTGTATAAGTTAAGTATGCATACCAGAATGCACTGATCTAAACTACACTACTGACCTTTAAATTGCTACACCAGGAAGATGACGTGCTATAGAGGCGAAATTTAACCGACAGGAAGAAGATGCTGTGATATGTAAATGATTAGCTTTTCAAAGCGTTCACACAAGGTTGGCGCCGGTGGCGACACCTACAACTTGCTGACATGAGAAAAGTTTCTAACCGTTTTCTCATACACAAACAGCAGTTGACCGGCGTTGCCTGGTGAAACGTTGTTGTGATGCCTCGTGTAAGGAGGAGAAATGCGTACCATCAACTGGCTCGTCACAATACGCCAGTCACTACTCTTGATGAACTGTGGTATCGTGTTGAAGCTGCATGGGTATCTGTACCTGTACACGCCATCCAAGCTCTGTTTGACTCAATGCCCAGGCGTATCAAGGCCGGTATTACAGCCAGTGGTGGTTGTTTTGGGTAGTTATTTCTCAGGATCTATGCACCCAAATTGCGTGAAAACGTAATCACGTCAGTTCTAGTATAATATATTTGTCCAATGAATACCCGCTTATCATCTTCATTTCTTCTTGGTGTAGCAATTTTAATGGCCAGTAGTGTATAAATATGAAAAAGGTTGGATATGCTTTCAACTACCCCCTTTCAACTCCCCACTTCCAACTACATTCATGCCGATAAATTAAGGATAATACTGATACATGGTGAAACAACGCTCTGGTGGGCGGTTTAAATCACCTTACATTTAACCTGCGGTCGTCGCACGGTGGCGCTGGCAGCAGTCCACACGCGCAGAGGTGTGTTGGTGCATGTCAGAGTACGGTGCAGCGAGTAAGCGTGCAGACGTTTTCAGACGTGCTAATGGTGACTGTGTGCTGAAAACGGCTCAAAGAACACATATTGATGACGTTGTGAGGGGTGGAATACTAGGGCGACTGCAGGCTGGTCAAACACAGCAGGTCGTAGCACGGGCCCTCCGTGTGCCACAAAGTGTGATCTCACCATTATGACAGCGATTCCAGCAGACAGGAAACGTGTCCAGGCGCTACAGTACGGGACGTCCACAGTGAACAACACCACAAGAAGATCGTTATCTCAACATCGGTGCCCGCAGACGGCCATGGAGTACTGCACGTAGCCTTGCCTTGGACCTTACCGCAGCCACTGGAACAGTTTTCTCCAGACACACAGTCTACAAACGACTGAACAGACGTCGTTTATTCGTCCGGAGACCTGCAAGGTGCATTCCACTCACCCCTGGTCACAGGAGAGCCTGTAAAGCCTGGTGTCTAGAACACAATACATGGTCATTCGAACAGTGGTCGAGGTTATATTCACGGACGATTCCAAGTATAGTCGGAACAGTGATTCTCACCGGGTTTTCATCAGACGTGAATCAGGAAACAGGTACCAACCCCTTAATGTCCTTGAAAGGGACCCGTATGGAGGTCGTGGTTTGATGGTGTGGGGTGAGATTATGCTTGGTGCACGTACACCCCTGCATGTCTTTGACAGAGGAAGTGTAACAGGTCAGGTACATCGGGACGTGATTTTGCACCAGTATATCCTTCTTTTCAGGGGTGCAGTGGGTCTCACCTTCCTACGCACGGCCCCACCAAGCTGCCATAGTGTAGTAGTACCTTGAAACAGAAGATATCATACGAATGGAGTGCCCTGCCTCTTTTCCAGACCTAAACCCCACCCAGCCTCTGGGATGCTCTCGGTCGAAGTATCACTGCACGTCTTCAAACCCTTAGGACACTTCAGGAGCTCCGACAGGCAATGATACAAGAATGGGAGGCTATACCCCAGTAGCTGCTCGACCACCTGATCCAGAGTATGCCAATCCGTTGTGCGGCCTGTGTACGTGTGTATGGTGATCATATACCATACTAATGTCGGGGTACATGCGCAGGAAACAGTGATGTTTTGTAACAGATGTGTTACGGGACGGTTTTCTCAACATATCACCAAAATCGTGGACTTACAGATCTGTCTCATGTGTGTTCCCTATGTGCCTGTACTATTAGCGCCAGTTTTGTGCAGTGCCACGTTTTGTGGCACCACATTCTGCAATTATCCTTAATTTATGAGCATGAGTGTACCGTCTGCTCGAAGTCACCCAAACACTATGGGAACTTTGGGCTAGTGTGTTAACTTTTTCTTGTAATACAAAACGAATGCCATCTTCTGCCGATAATGCTAACTTATGATACCGCACGGTAGAGATTACCTTACACTTCACCCTCCATACATCGCTATATTACAGCAAAGATGCAATTAATTGTTCCAAGCATCATCATGTTGCAGCCAAATTGTAACAAACAAAGTTGTAACAAATTGGCCCATACATCACCACCGTTCCACAAGATTGTAACAAATTGCCCTTTCTATAGCAAAACTGTAAAAAATCGTTCCATTTATCGACAGGTTAAAACAAAATTGGAACAAATTCCCCATAGATCACCATCTTACAGCAAAATTATAACAATGTGTATCTCGTTCTTTCATTAGTCTTCTGACTGGTTGGATGCGGCCAACTATTAATTCCCCTTCTGTGCCCACCTTTTCATGTCAAAAAGCACTTGCCACCTACATCCTCAATTATTTCCTGAATGTATTGCAGCCCCTGTCTTCATATACAATTTTTACACTGTACAGCTCCCTCTAAGGGGTAGAGCCCCTGAGTGGTAAAGCGAAATTTCCAAAGGGGTAAAAAAACGGTTCAGTAGTGTTAGCCTCTCGAAACCTTTTATTTCCAAAAGATTATTATTATTATTATCATCATTATCTCGTAAAACCGTAATAATGATTACTCAAATTACCAATAATTACATTTTTTGTTTCAAATATTAGCATTAACGCGTGAGAATGTGGTGAAGGTTACAACTGTTGAAACGAATGCACGAACAACATCTTCCTTGTTTCTAACACACTCCTACTACTGCACATATACTTTGTATAATCTAACCGTGACAGTAAAATTGGTACATATATGCTTAAGTATCTCATGAAAAATGCCTCCGACTTCCCACAATTGATCAGAAACTACTTCCTTATTCACTTCGCTGCAATAAACGATCTAACTGAGATCACAACACAACAGTAACTATGTAATGGCTACTTCACTGCTGCGTGGCAGTGGTCAGACACAAAGCACTGGCAACCTAAAGTGTTACAATTTCTACCATTTAGGAGATAAGGAGTCCAGGAATCTAGTGGTAGACAAGTAGTAGGTGCAGTGTACCCCATTTGACTTAGTCGATTTTAAAATGGGTTGCAGGGTGTGAGCGAAGCAAGTGTCACTAGTGAGAGGAGTTGTGCAGAGGAAGCACGTTTCGTAATAAGTATCTATCATCAGTGTGAATAATTAGCTTCCGTTTCTGAGGAGGAGTTGTCGGTAATATCGCGATGCACTGAGAATTATATATATATAAAATGTTGTTAGAATTGAGCAGTACCAATTGTCTCATTGACTCATTATTTTAGGGTTTAATAAGACACCTACGAAAACTAAATATAATTTATCTTCCATCACTTAAAAAAATAAAAGCATTCAAAGACAATTCTTTTTATTCTAAAGTTTAGTTAGTGTGTCAGGGGTGTTAGGGGTGTGGGTACTAGCCAATATCTGCTTGCACTCCGAGGTAATTGTGGTGTCACCGCCAGACACCACACTTGCTAGGTGGTAGTCTTTAAATCGGCCGCGGTCCGGTAGTATACGCCGGACCCGCGTGTAGCCACTATCAGTGATTGCAGACCGAGCGCCGCCACATGGCAGGTCTAGAGAGACTTCCTAGCACTCGCCCCAGTTGTACAGCCGACTTTGCTAGCGATGGTTCACTGACTTCTACGCTCTCATTTGCCGAGACGATAGCATAGCCATCAGCTACGTTATTTGCTACGACCTAGCAAGGCCCCAGTATCCGTACTATTGATATTGTGAATCATGTGCCACAAAGCGCGACGTTCTCCATTAATGGATTAAAGTTAAGTATTCCAACAGCTACGTCCGTTTTTCTCAATTCTAATTCCCTTGTCATGTTCCAGACCTCACGTGAGCTAAAACGAATGCATTTCGGCCTCCTTCAGGAACACGGTTCGCTCTCCTGCCAACCACAACAGTAATAGTCTCAGAAAGGCTGGGAGCCACTGGTGTTAAGTTTTTATGTTGGTAACGCTACGTAGCGCTTTGTATGAAAATCAATGACTGTGCTGTGTGCAGTCTGTGGCTGGGTGGCATTGTTGGAATACTCGCTAGTGTAGTGTTGGGCAGTTGGATGTTAACAGCGCGTAGCGTTGCGCAGTTGGAGGTGAGCCGCCAGCAGTGGTGGATGTGGAGAGAGAGATACCAGAGTTTTGAGAGGTTACTATAAACGGACGACGTGGACGAGTGTCCTCCAGAAAAAGGAAATTTGTGAAGATGGATGTCATAACTCTTGAACATTATTAAGGTAAATACATTGTTCGTTCTCTATCAAAATCTTTTATTTGCTAACTATGCCTATCAGTAGTTAGTGCCTTCATTAGTTAGAATCTTTTATTTAGTTGGCAGTATTGGCGCTCGCTGCATTGCAGTAGTTCGAGTAACGAGGATTTTTGTGAAGTAAGTGATTCATGAAAGGTATAGGTTATTGTTAGTCAGGACCATTCTTTTGTGGTTTACTGAAAATCAGATTGTGTTGCTCTAAAAATATTGTGTGCCAGTTTAGTGATAATCAGAGTAAATAAAGAGAGAAATGTCTGAGTACGTTCAGGTTTGCTCAGCTGTTTGAAAATCAAATAACGTAAGAGGTTTACCAGCACAGTCATTCATAATTTTTCTGAGGGGACGTTTCACATGGAATTTATTCCCCGATGTTTTAACAGATGTCTTATCATCCTGTCCCTTCTTCTTGTTAGTGTTTTCCATCTATTCCTTTCCTCGCCGATTCTGTGCAGAAGTTCCTCATTCCTTACCTTATCAGTCCGTCTAATTTTCAATATTCTTTTCTAGTACCACATCTCGAATGCTTCGGTTCTCTTCCGTTTCAGTTTTCCCACAGTCCATTTTACAATGGTGTGCTCGATATATACATCTTTGTATTTTTTGTCCAGGAATGCCCTTTTTGACGGTGTGAGTCTGCTTTATATGTATTACTTGCTCTGTCTGTTACTTTGCTGCCTAGATAGCAGTATTCCTTGAATTCGTGTATTTCGCAATCTCGAATTTTGATATTCGGATTCAAGGTCTTCTCATTTCTGCTACTTCTCATTACTTTCAGCTTACTCTCTGTCCATATTCTGTACTCACTGGACTGTTTATGCCATTCAACAGATCCTACAATCATTCACTTTTACTGAAGTTACCAATGTCATCAGCGAATCTTATCACTGACAGCCCTTCACCTTGAATTTTAAATCCACTTTTGAACCTTCTTTTTAATCCTGTCATTGCTTCGTGGATGTGCCGATTGAACATTAGAGGCGAAAGGCTAGACCCCTCCTTACACGCTGTTCAGTATGAGCACTTCATTCTTGGTCTTCCACTCTTGTTGTTCCCTCTTTCCCTATAGCTTACACCTGTTTTTCTCAGAATTCCGAACATCTTACGCCATTTGACATGGTCGAACGCTTTTTCCAGGTCGACAAATCCTGTGAACTTGCTTTTATTTTTTTTAAGTATTGGTTCTATTATTAACTGCAATGCCTCCCTGGTCGCTTTACCTTTACCTTTACCTAACTGATTTTCTTTTCCAATCTTCTCTATATTACTCTCGTCAGCAACTTGGATGCATGAGATGTTAAGTTAATGGTGTGATAATTCTCACATTGGTCAGGTCTTCTTATCTTCGAAATTGTGTGGATGATGTTTTTCCGAAAGTCTGATGGTGTATCGTCAGTCTCATAGCTTCTGTACACCAACGTACAATATGCATTAGATGAGTATGTGCCAAGCAAGATCGTAAGAGATGGAAAAGAGCCACCATGGTACAACAACCGAGTTAGAAAACTGCTGCGGAAGCAAAGGGAACTTCACAGTAAACATAAACATAGCCAAAGCCTTGCAGACAAACAAAAATTACACGAAGCGAAATGTAGTGTGAGGAGGGCTATGCGAGAGGCGTTCAACGAATTCGAAAGTAAAGTTCTATATGCTGACTTGGTAGAAAATCCTAAGAAATTTTGGTCTTATGTCAAAGCGGTAGGCGGATCAAAACAAAATGTCCAGACACTCTGTGACCCAAATGGCACTTAAACAGAGGATAACAGACTAAAGGCCGAAATACTAAATGGCAGATATCGAAATAGATGACAGAGGGATAGAAAAACAATTAAAATCACTCAAAAGAGGAAAGGCAGCTGGACCTGATGGGATACCAGTTCGATTTTACACAGAGTACGCGAAGGAACTTGCCCTCCTGCTTGCAGCGGTGTACCGTAGGTCTCTAGAAGAGCGTAGCGTTCCAAAGGATTGGAAAAGGGAACAGGTCATCCCCGTTTTCATGAACGGACGTCTAACAGATGTGCCGAACTATAGACCTATATCTCTAACGTTGATCAGTTGTAGAATTTTGGAACACGTATTATGTCGAGTATAAAGACTTTTCTGGAGACTAGAAATCTACTCTGTAGGAATCAGCACGGGTTTCGAAAAGTACGATCGTGTGAAACCCAGCTCGCGCTATTCGTCCACGAGACTCAGAGAGCCATAGACACGGGTTCCCAGGTAGATTCTGTGTTCTTGACTTCCGCAAGGCGTTTGGTACAGTTCCCCACAGTCGTTTAATAAACAAAGTAAGAGCGTATGGACTATCAGGCCAATTGTGTGATTGGATTGAAGAGTTCCTAGATAACAGAACGCAGCAAGTCATTATCAATGGAGAGAAGTCTTCCGAAGTAAGAGTGATTTCAGGTGTGCCGCAGGGGAGTGTCGTAGGACCGTTACTATTCACAATATGTATAAATGACCTTGTGGATAACATCGGAAGTTCACTGAAGCTTTTTGCGGATGATGCTGTAGCGTATCGAGAGGTTGCAACAATGGAAAATTGTAGTGAAATGCAGGAGGATCTACAACGAATTGGTGCATGGTGCAGGGAATGGCAATTGAATCTCAATGTAGACAAGTGTAATGTGCTGCGAATACATAGGAAGAAAGATCCCTTATCATTTAGCTACAATATAACAGGTCAGTAACTGGAAGCAAGCATACTTCACCGAGGAGTCATAAATTATCTGGGAGTACGCATTAGGAGTGATTTAAAATGGAATGATCATATAAAGTTGATCGTCGGTAAAGCAGATGCCAGACTGAGATTCATTGGAAGAATCATAAGGAAATGCAATCCGAAAACAAAGGAAGTAGGTTACAGTACACTTGTTCGTCCTCTGCTTTAATATTGCTCACCAGTGTGGGATCCGTACCAGATAGGGTTGATAGTAGAGATAGAGAAGATCCAACGGAGAGCAGCGTGCTTCGTTACAGAATCATTTAGTAATCGCGAAAGCGTTACGGAGATGACAGATAAACTCCAGAAGAAGACTCTGAAGAGAAACGCTCAGTAGTTCGGTGGCTTTTGTTGAAGTATCGAAAACATACCTTCACCGAGGTGTCAAGCAGTATATTGCTCCCTCCTACGTACATCTCGCGAAGTGACCATGAATCAGAGAGATTAGAGCTCACACAGTGGCATACCGACAATCTTTCTTTCCACGAACAATACGAGACTGGAATAGAAGGGAGAACCGATAGAGGTACTCAAAGTACCCTCCATCACTCACCGTCAGGTGGCTTGTGGAGTGTGGATGTAGATGTAGAACGTGAATAGACATTTTGTTGCCACTTTCCCGAATGATTTCAGTAATTCCGATGGAATGTTATCTATCCCTTGTGCCTTATTTGATATTCAATCGTCCGAAGCTCTGTTAAATTCTAAACCTAGTACCAGATCGCAAAACTCTTCCCTGTCGGCTCCTGTTTCTTCCTCTCGCATTTCATCAGACAAGTGCTCACCCTCATACAGGCTTTCAATGTACATTTTCCATCCATCCGCTATCTCCTCTGCATTGAGTAGTGGAATTCCCATTGCACTCCTAATTTTATCGCTCTTGCTTTTAATTTCACCAAAAGTTTTGTTGACTTTTTTATACATTGAGTTAGTACTTCCGACAAACATTTCTCTTTCGATTTCTTTACACTTTTCATGCATCTGTTTCGCCTTGCATTTCCTGTTTGTTTCATTCTCGAGTGACTTGTATGTATGTAGTCCTGAATTTCCGTGCACGTTTTTGTAATTCCTTTCTTTCGTCGATCAGCTGAGGTATATGCTGTGTGACGGAGGGTTTCTTTTAATTACCTTTCTTGCAGCAGTGTTTGTCCCTCCAACATCTGTGTTTGCCTTTTTTAGCAATGTCCACTCCCCGTCATTGTTCAGTACTTCAGTATTCCACTTACTTCCACTTTGATTCTTTCAGGCTATTCTCTGAACCTGCTGTTTACTCTTTATCATTAGTAAATTGTGACTCTAGTCTATATCTGCTCCTGGGTACATCTTATTATCGAATATCTGGTTTCGGAATCTCTACCTGACATTGATGTAATCTAACTGGAATCGTTGTGGAGCACCTGGCCTTTTCCAAGTATACCTCCTCCTTCTGTGATCCGTAAGAGTATTCGCTCTTACTATGTGAAAGTCATTGCAGAACTCGATGAATCTTTCTCCTCTCTCATTCCTACTAGCAAGTCCATATTCTCCAGCAACCCTTTTTTCTCCATCCCCAACAATTTCATTCCATTACCCCACGACTGTTAAATTTTCATCTCCCTTTATGTACTGAATTATCCACACAATATCTTCATATACTTTCTCTATCTCTTATCTTGTGATTGAGATGTCGGTATAGACACATGAACTATTGTCGTTGGTGTTGGTTTGCTGTAGATTCTAATCAGAACGACCTCTGAACTGTTTACATTAGCTCACTCTCAGCCCTACGTTCCTATTCCTAACGAATCCTTCTCCTGCTATGTAATTTTCTGTTGCTGTTGATATTACTCTATACTCGTCTGACCAGAAATCCTTGTCCACTTTCCATTTCACTTCGCTGACCCCCCGCAACAACTAGACTGAGCTTTAGCGTATCCCTTTTCAGATTTTCTGGATTCCCAACCATGTTAGAACTTCTGACATTCCACACACTGGCTCGTAGAATGTTGCTCCTTTGTTGATTATTCAGTGTTTTTCTCATGGTCACCTCCTCCTTGGCAGCTCTCTCCTGGAGATCCAAGTGGGGACCAGTCTCGAAACTTTTATCAGTATAGAGATCATCATGACAGTTACAAACAATATGTCCTGTGTATATGCATTATACGTGTTTAACGTTGTGGTTTTCATTGCCTTCTTCGTCCTCATGCCACTGATCATTGCTGATTTTTCCGTCTTTTAGGAGCAATTTCTTACCCAAAAGGAAAGAGAGTGCCCACTCCTCTGCCCTCTTTGACAAGGCAGATTAAGGGTGACTTCTTATGCCGAAGTTTTCGCCTGATATGGTTGGTGATTTTCATACAAAATTTTAGCAGCAGTGAGGTTCAGAGCCAGGGCCCAGGCCACCTGTGTTGTGGGGGTAACGTCTTTGTCCCACATATTAAAGCCAAATTGTAACAAACTGCCTCATACATTACCCTGTTACTGAGAAACATTGACTTCCATCACCTCTCGATCATGGTAATTACGATAACCCCCATTCTTACTGTAGGGAATGATGGTAAGCTGACAGAGTGACTACCATTATTATTAGAGTATTATTTTTAGATTTATAGAACAATTAATTTGTGATAGCACTGTCCTGTGTATCTTTTTTACTCAAAATGTTTATGTATTTTGGCAACTAATGCAGAGTATTTTATTTAGGCGCCAAGACCGAATTTTCATTCACAATCAGAGATCTGCAGTTAATCTTGCGTTTTACGTAAGCAACATGTGTGTATTTTGAATTCGAAGAATCTACATATTCAATAAATAATTTTATTTTGGTGTGAAGATTGTATTTTCAAGATATCAAACTTTCATCTCTTTGTTGGATGCTGCGTGTCATCTTTTCATCATGTTGTGTTCTGTCTATATTTCGTGTTTGCAGCATTACAAATTTATATTTCCATATTACGAAAGTATGCAGTCTAAGTGGCACAAACTCTTAGCGATCTGGTCGAAAAGCACCGCTTTTAAGACGTTTAATTGTGTCTCAGAAAATGTAAACTCTGTGTATAAACATGCTACCACAGTTATTTCCAAGAGCAAAAGAAATAAAAAAGCTATTCGGAACAGTGAATAAAATCAATTATACTTTTGTAGTATAGATCAAGGTGCATGTCTTCTCCCTGAAATGGTGCTTTCCGAGGTGATGCATTACTTAAGAACTTCTAAAAACGACAGATGATGAAACTTCGATCTACGTACATCTACCAACATAGCCTCAGTAGGCATGATATCGAAATTCCAATATCTTTGCGCATTTTCATAAATATTACAGGCAATTGAGACATGGAAAAAAGTATTTTGGCACTTAGTTTACAGTGATGTTTTAAGTATGAGATGAGAAATAATAATATTATGATGCCTGGCACAAAAATTTGTTTGTGTGTGTATAACGTGTCAAAATTACTTTTTAACAGTTTTGTGTCGTTACGTAAATAATATGGTCGTTTCAGTCTATTTTGACAGCAGCAAAATGTCGAAAAGCATATAAAGGGTGTAAAATGCTTTATTTCTTGTAACTTAAGTCAGTGTGTGTGTGTGTGTGTGTGTGTGTGTGTGTGTGTGTGTGTGTGTGTGTGTGTTCTGGAAAACCAGTATTGTAACCAGCTCTACAAGTGTTCACCCAGAAGCGCCAAAGACTACCGTATCCATACGACGGTGGCTGACAGCAGCAATGCGCGCCAGAGATCAACCAGGGCGAGCTTGCCACTATACAACGAAACGACAGCCACAAGAAATTACATACTGATTGATAAAGAATAACGGTATCGCTATACGTTTGTCTAGATTTATGGTTCAGCTGTGGTATTGTGAAAAAAGCAGTTAGTCACGATCTAAGAGCCGAAGCGTACGCGATCTTGAGTCGGTAAGACTACTATGCATGTGGGTAGAGGGACGTTTATGTGTGTCAGTACCGATACTTTGCCATAAGAATTCGGTAGCGACTATCAAGACACTTGGAAATTTTCCGTGAATTTCGTTGCAAGGGTTTCGGAAGTTTGTAATGAAGGGATTTAGGTTGTTAAATGCAAGACTACATGATGCAGTGACGATACTAAGGCACAATCAGTGG
Source organism: Schistocerca gregaria (assembly GCF_023897955.1). NCBI lineage: Eukaryota > Metazoa > Arthropoda > Insecta > Orthoptera > Acrididae > Schistocerca > Schistocerca gregaria. Next base: position 95,510,656 of record NC_064924.1, read on the forward strand.
AACTGTCTGATGAATTTTATTGGAATGTAGCTCCTCGTAATTTTGTTTTGTACTTGACCTGCGGTCAAGCGATTTTGAGCGACGGGCTTAGTGTAGCGCTGCTGGTACGCTGTGTGAAGATCGGTATTTCTGTGTTGTAGATATGACAGTAAATGAAAGTTTTAATGTCAGCCACTGTGTCTAACGAGGTCCAGTTTTGTTGCCTGTGATAGTTCGTTGCACATCCCAAAGGATTTGGGTGTTGCGTATAGTTCGAAGATTTTGGGATAAGCACGCTAAGATAGTTGAGTGTTAGCTGTTTGTGTAGGTTATGGAACATAGTGTTACTACAAGGTAGTAACTTGTATACTGTGGATTATTTAATAATCGAGCCTCGTTCTCGAGTTTTTCTTGATCATAGGATCACGTATAAGAACATGCGGACCGAAAGTGAATTGTGATTATCAGTGTATTCAGCCCGTATTCATTGTTAGTGACGCAATTTTAGAGATTCCCTAGCTCTTGCCGAACTATCTGAAGACAGAAAATTCAACAGCTGCCGTTATTCTAGTGGTATGTTTCGAGTGACATACAATTAGATTTGTAGTGGGTACGCGGGAAGTCAACACAGAAGTGATTGAGTTTTGAAAATCTGATTTTAAGTTGAGCTTGAAAGTGGTGGTGGCGCATAGGTTTTATGTTGTATTTTTTCTATTATTTCTATCTCGTTCAGTGTGGGGATTAGATTTGGGGTCACTCACTCACATCAACATCAACGTTTGCAAGTAGAGCAAGCACGCTCAAGTCAGCGATGTAATATAAATAAATGAATGACGAGTCTATAAAAAGAAAGCAGAGAAGCATTTTATCTAAGTTTAACGACGCAAAGTGTACTATTTAGGTAAAGTCTTGAGACTTAACATCGGATTACAGTTAAAAATATTGACAATTATAGACCAATACGTGAAGATTTGCTTACGAAAGTATTACAATTTTGTACAAAAGAATATATTTAAACTGTATTAGCATAGGTATCGCTAATCAGAGAATGTAAATAACTGTCGTTTGTTTCTATAGTAACCAATACATCTTTCACCTCAGACTATTGCTTTATAAAAATAATTAACTGCCGAACCTTTTACAAATTTTGGAATGCGTAAGTTCTGTAATTAAGAAGTAGGATTAATTAACCAAATACTTTAATGACAAGTACAACGTTGTTATAATCCGAGTGGCTAATTAGTGTCAATATTACGTTGTAGAGTACGACTGTCCTGTATATTTTCATTAATAGTAAGTTGTACGGTATTCATGTTTTTGGTGTGAGGATGACAACCAATTATGAGCTTAATTCAGAAATATCCGTGGGATCGTTATAATATTATAGTACTGGAAACCTTGCTTACCAATTCGAACATGTTCACGAGTGGTGATTGTTTTCAAGAACCTGTTATTTTCTGAGAGGTTAGATTGAGACCTATTGCGCCTCTCCGCGAATTATTAGCAATTTATTGCATCTGTAATTAATATTTTTGTCGATTTTCTCTTCTACTGTGTTGGGGCATCGCCTGAACGTGGGTCTACTGAAGAACGGGATACAACACGTCGGATTTGGCCAATGACGTAATGGCGTACTCATAAATATTACGTGATTACTTTCGAGCCACAGATAATAAATGGGTTGTCTGCTGTGGATAAGCGCCATAATTGTACATTGAAAAAATGAATGTGATTCTAAAACACAGCGCTAGACATTGCGTAAGATTTTTTTTCGTGTGCACTGATTTAAATAATTGGTTCTTTCCAATTCACTCGGTACTTAAATTTATTCTCAGTGAGTTTGAGATAATTTAGACGAATAGTTTTTTAATTTAGAAGAATTTTTAGTTTTTGATTTTCGTTTGTAGGTATGGCTTTCTCTATTCCCATGAATATGGATGACTTAAATCAGGCTATGGGGGTACACATGTTGGCAACCATTCGATTTTTGCAAATGTCTGGTCTTCTTGCCGATTACGTTCGATGTCGTGAGTGCATATGCCCCTGGTAAGTATGTCTGCGCCTCGTACTCACGATTTATTCATATGGAGGTGTAGCAAGGATCGGCTATGACCTCATTTAGACAAGGAACGTGGTTAAAGAAATGTAAGCTCGCCTTGAGGGATATCATAAATATTACATACTATTGGTGTTTGAGGTATCCTGTGTGGCTGTGAGTGCATGAATGTCGTGTGAGTGAGCGTACCATTGTAGACTGGTACTTGGTTTGTAGGGAAGTTTGTGGGGAATATATAAAGTATAAATGGCCTTTAGAGGAGTCGGGTGCTATAGTCGAAATCAATGAGTCTCATTTTGGCAAAACCACATACAACAGGGTGGAACCTGCGGTAGTATTACGGGTTTGGGGGGGCTGTAATTTCAGGTCCAGAATGTAATGATGTAGTTTTTAAAGTAGTTCCTAATCGAACGAAGAAAGCTTTGGTGAAATAAATTGAAGATCACGTTGCAGAGGGTACCGTAATTATTTCCGATGGTTTTTCTTCGTATAGGTATTAGGGGAATAGGGGTTTTCAGCATCTTGTTGTAAACCATAACATTGAATTCAGTCCTTCATCAACTGGTCTTGTACCAACAGTATAGAAGGTTATTTATTGGTCAGTCATAAAATCTTTTGCAGGGAGGGGGAAACGACGGATGCCGACACTTCAGAGTCATTTAGATGAATATTCATGGAGGCGTAGTGTACCCCATAAATACTGCCCATTTAAGTTTTCCTTAAACGTGGTGGGCAAATGTATCGTCAAAAACTTGTTAGTTAATTTCAGATTGGGATGGGGGTAGGTAACTGATATTTAGGGAGAAGGGTGGGGTTGAACGAGGTGGTTAAAATATTGATTTGGATTTTTTGGGGTTTATCCGTCATTCTTCATTTTCTCATGTTACGTAATTTTCTTCTGTGGATTTTTTTTACTTCATTTCGTTGGTGTGTGTATGGGGTGGGGGTGGGGGTGGGGGTGTGTGTGGGGGTGTGTGGGTGTGTGTGTGGGTGTGTGTGTGGGTGTCAGGGGGGGTGTTTTCGTAATTTTGTATTTCTTGTGTACGTGGGTATATGATTGTTGTTGATGTCTTTCTAGGCTAATTTCGTTTTTTTGCGGAGGAGTTTGGGTGTGGTAAGTTTATTTATTTATTTATTTATTGTTGTACTGAATTAGTCTATTTTAATGTATTTCATTGTTGTATTACACTGTTTTCCCTTGCGTATGGGTTCGTCGGCTGGAGCACGGAATACAAATTTTGCAGCTGTTGCTCTTTTTCCCTTTCCCACCTTTAGTATAACTACAACTTTTTCGAGTCTATACTAGCACTACCAGAGGCGACAACACTGAGACACGAAAAATTTGTGTCCGCAACTTCAGTTTACGTATACAGGTCAACTGAAATACGGGATACTGGTGCCAGAAAGACGAAAAAAGCGATATACGTAACATTGATGTGATTTACCTATATAGGTTAACTGAAGAATAGAAAAAAAATGTTATATATGGCGCTATTTTTCGCCTTCGGTTGACCTACATAGGTCAATTGAAGTACAGAATGCATATGTTATAAATGTCGTTATTTTCCATTCGCTAGTACTAGTGTTCTATTGTTCAGTTGACCAATATAGCTCAACTAAAGAATGGGATACAAATTTGACTGCTGTTGGTTTTATTGTCGTCGCTAGCAGGACTATGATAACTTTCAGTCGATACTATTAGCATCGAAAGAAAAAAAAGGTGTATTCCATTCTTCAGTAGACGCTATAGGCCAATTGAAGTATAGTACTGGCAAACGAAGTTACTCTCGGCGCGGTGGCTGATGGGAGCGACTGCAAAACACGGGATACAAATTTTATATCTGTAGTCTTCTTCCGCCTTCGCGTAGTTGAAGTGAGTTACAGATTGCCAATGTAACATACGTTGATATTCTCGGTTTCGTTAGCAGTAGTGTCCTATTCTTCAGTTGACCTATGTAGGTCAACTGAAGTGTGGGATACAAATATTATGTACGTGGATCTTTCCGCCTTCAGTAGTAATACTATCTACGTAAGAACAGACTATTAGTGGTAGCGGAGGTGAAAGAAACACCTGTAAAATTTGTATCCCGTACTTCAGTTGACCTATAAATGATGTTACGAAGAGGTATGGCCAAACTTTCAGGAGACATTCCTCACACACAAAGAAAAGATATTATGTGGACATGTGTCCGGAAACGCTTAATTTCCATGTTAGAGCTCATTTTAGTTTCGTCAGTATGTACTGTACTTCCTCGATTCACCGCCAGTTGCCCCAATTGAAGAAATGTAATGTTGACTTCTGTGCTTGTGTTGACATGCGACTCATTGCTCTACAGTACTAGCATCAAGCACATCAGTACGTAGCATCAACAGGTTAGTGTTCATCACGAACGTGATTTTGCAGTCAGTGCAATGTTTACAAATGCGGAGTTGGCAGATGCCCATTTGATGTATGGATTAGCACGGGGCAATAGCCGTGGCGCGGTACGTTTGTATCGAGACAGATTTCCAGAACGAAGGTGTCCCGACAGGAAGAGGTTCGAAGCAATTGATCGGCGTCTTAGGGAGCACGGAACATTCCAGCCTATGACTCGCGACTGGGGATGACCTAGAACGACGAAGACACCTGCAATGGACGAGGCAATTCTTCGTGCAGTTGACGATAACCCTAATGTCAGCGTCAGAGAAGTTGCTACTGTACAAGTAACGTTGACCACGTCACTGTATGGAGAGTGCTACGGGAGAACCATTTGTTCCCGTACCATGTACAGCGTGTGCAGGCACTATCAGCAGCTGATTGGCCACCACGGGTGCACTTCTGCGAATGGTTCATCCAACAATGTGTCAATCCTCATTTCAGTGCAAATGTTCTCTTTACGGATGAGGCTTCATTCCAACGTGATCAAATTGTAAATTTTCATAATCAGCATGTATGGGCTGACAAGAATCCGCGCGCAATTGTGCAATCACGTCATCAGCACAAATTTTCTGTAAACGTTTGGGCAGGCATTGTTGGTGATGTCTTGATTGAACCCCATGTTCTTCCACCTACGCTCAATGGAGCACATTATCATAATTTCATACGGGATACTCTACCTGTGCGTACCACAGAGGACATTTTGAACAATTCCTGTAACGAAGTGTTTGAAGTCACGCTGGTACGTTCTGTTGCTGTGTGTTTCCATTCCATGATTGATGTGATTTGAAGAGAAGTAATAAAATGAGCTCTAACATGGTAAGTAAGCGTTTCCGGACCCATGTCCACATATTTTCTTTCTTTGTGTGTGAGGAATGTTTCCTGGAAGTTTGGCCGTACCTTTTTGTAACACCCTGTATAGTTCAACTGAACAATGGGATGCTAATGCTAACGAAAGTGAAGAGATCGACGTGCGCTAAATTTGTATCCCGTACTCCAGTTAACCTCTACAGCGTTTCGTTTATCGAAATGATGTGGAACGAGTCAGTTTGTAGGATATGTATACACGATTAGTGTTAACATTAATGAACAAATTATCATTTTATTCCTACTCATGTAACTACATTTGTTTTTTTACTAACGGCCAGTTTTGAAGTAGAAATTCGTCAGTTGAATAGAAACAGTTGCCCTGCAGAACCGATTTTAAATTGGATTTAAAACTTGCTTCGCGACCTGTCGGTCTTAAGTTCTTTGTCAAATAATCAAAAAAAAAAAAATACATTGCTGCATACAGAACTCCTCTCTGAGCCATTGACAGCTTTAGCAGTGGATAATAAAGATAATTTTTCCATCTAGTGCTGTAGGTAAGTACATCACTGTCCATCTCAGATTGTCATGGATTACTTATGATGAATTTCATTAGTGAAAATATATACTGTGACGGCACAGTTAAAATGCCTAGCTCCTTGAAGAGGTACCTACATGACGTTCTTAGGTGAGAAACACATGATATTTTTACTGCTCGCGTTTGTGCAAGCAATAATTTCTTTCTAGGTGATTAGTTACCCCAGAAAATTACTCCGTACAACATTACTGGGTGGAAATATGCAAAATATGTCAGGATGTTGATATGTTGGTTTCCAAGATAAGCAATTATACGAAGAGTAGCTGAACTTAACTAGTTGAGAAGCTCAGTAATATACATCTTCCAATCCATGTTTTCATCTATATGTAAGCCCAAAAATTTGGAGCATTCTATCCTGCTATTGACTCCTGCTCATGAGCTACATCAATTGATGGTACGACTGTTTATTGTACAGAGCTGAATGTAGCGCGTTGTTCAGAGTTTATAGGGGGCCCATTTTCAGAGAATCACTTAATAATTCTTTGGAAAATATCATTTACTTACTCCTCCGCTGCTTTCTCTCTAACGCGATTTATTTTAGCAGTACTGCAGTCTGCAAAGAATACCAATTTTGCTTGTTGAATGTTAAGAGGCGGGTCATTCACATATGTAAGGAATAAGAGGGGATCCAAAATTGAGTCCCATGGGACTCCCTTTGTGATTTTACCCCAGTCACTAAAATATTCTGTTGTTGTGATGTTCAGTCCAAACACTGGTTTGATGCAGCTCTGCTTGCTACTCTATCCTGTGCAAGTCTCCATCTCCGAGTAACTACTGCAACCTACAGCCTTCTGAATCTGCTTACTGTATTCATCTCTTGCTCCCTCTCTGCTGTTTTTATCCTCCACGCTTCCCTCCAATACTAAATTGGTGATTCCTTGATGCCTCAGAACGTGTCTTATCAATCAATTCCTTCTGTCAAGTTGTGCCGCAAGTTCCTCATCTCCACAATTCTATTCAGTACCTCCTCATTAATTATGTGATCTACCGATCTAACCTTCAGCATTCTGATGTAGCACCACATTTAGAAAGCTTCTATTCGCTTCTTGTCTAAACTGTTTCTCGTCCATGTTTTACTTCCATACATGGCAACACTCGATACAAATACCTTCAGAAAGGTCTTCCTGACACTGAAATCTGTACTCGACCCTAAACAGTTTCTGTTCTTCAGAAATACTTTCCTTGCCATTGCCAGTCTACATTTTATATCCTCTCTTCTTCGGTCATCATCAGTTACATTGCTTCTCAAATAGCAAAACTCTCTACTACTTTAAGTGTATCATTTCCTAATCTAATTCTGGCAGCATCAACTGATTTAATTCTACTTTATTCCATTATCCTTAGTTTGCTTTTGTTGATGTTCATCTTATATTATCCTTTCAAAACACTGCCCATGCCGCTCAACTGCTCTTCCAAGTCCTTTGCGTCTCTGACAGAATTACAATGTCATCGGCAAAACCTCACAATTTTTATTTCGTCTCCTTGTATTTTAATTCCTACTCCCACTTTTTTGTTTTCTTTACTATTTGCTCAATATACAGATCAAATAACATCGTGGTAGGGTACAACCCCGTCTCACTCTCTTCCCAACCACTGCTTCCCTTTCGTGCCCCTCGACTCTTATAACTGCCGTCTAGTTTCTTTTCTAGCTTTTTGATAATGTGTGAATTATTCAGCACAACCTTTAGCATTCTGTTTGTCACGTACACTGTTGTTGTTGTGGTCTTCAGTCCTGAGACTGGTTTGATGCGGCTCTCCATGCTAATCTATCCTGTGCAAGCTCCTTCATCTCCCAGTACCTACTGCAACCTACATCCTTCTGAATCAGTTTAGTGTATTCATCTCTTGGTCTCCCTCTATGATTTTTACCCTCCACGCTGCCCTCCGATGCTAAATTTGTGGTCCCTTGATGCCTTAGAACATGTCCTACCAACCGATCCCTTCTTCTAGTCAAGTTGTGCCACAAACTTCTCCCCAATTCTATTCAATACCTTATCATTAGTTAAGTGATCTACCCACCTAATCTTCAACATTCTTCTGTAGCACCACATTTCAAAAGTTTCTATTCTCTTCTTGTCAAAACTATTTATTGTCCACGTTTCACTTCCATACATGGCTACACTCCATACAAATACTTTCAGAAACGACTTCCTGACACTTAAATCTATACTCGATGTTAACAAATTTCTCTTCTTCAGAAACGCTTTCCTTGCCATTGCCAGTCTACATTTTATATCCTCTCTACTTCGATCATCATCAGTTATTTTGCCCCAAAATAGCAAAACTCCTTTACTACTTTAAGTGTCTCATTTTCTAATCTAATTCCCTCAGCATCACCCGACTTAATTCGACTACATTCCATTATCCTCGTTTTGCTTTTGTTGATGTTCATCTTATATCCTACTTTCAAGACACTGTCCATTCCGTTCAACAGCTCTCCCAAGTCCTTTGCTGTGACAGAATTACAATGTCATCGGCGAAACACAAAGTTTTTATTTCTTCTCCCTGGATTTTAATACCTACTCCAAATTTTCTTTTGTTTCCTTTACTGCTTTCTCAATATACAGATAATAGCATCGGGGATAGGCTACAAACCTGTCTCCCTCCCTTCTCAACAACTGCTTCCCTTTCATGCCCCTCGACTCTTCTAACTGCCATCTGGTTTCTGTACAAATTGTAAATAGCCTTTCGCTCCCTGTATTTTACCCCTGCCACCTTTAGAATTTGAAAGAGAGTATTCCAGTCAACATTGTCAAAAGCTTTCTCTAAGTCTGCAAATGCTAGAAACGTAGGTCTGCCTTTCCCTAATCTTTCTTCTAAGATAAGTCGTAGGGTCAGTATTGCCTCATATGTTCCAACATTTCTACGGAATCCAAACTGATCTTCCCCGAGGTCGGCTTGTACCAGTTTTTCCATTCGTCTGTAAATAATTTGTGTTAGTATTTTGCAGCTGTGACTCATTAAACTGATAGTTCGGTGCTTTTCGCATCTGGTGAATACAGGGTTATAAATATAAAATCAAATAGGGGTAATGCAGGAGTAGGTTTAATAATGAATAAAAAAAATAGGAGTGCGTGTAAGCTACTACAAACAGCATAGTGAACGTATTATAGTGGCCAAGATAGACACGAAGCCCATGCCCACTACAGTAGTACAAGTCTATATGCCAACTAGCTCTACAGATGATGAAGAAATTAAAGAAATGTATGATGAGATAAAAGGAATTATTCAGGTAGTGAAGGGAGACGAAAATTTAATAGTCATGGGTGACTGGAATTCGACAGTAGGAAAAGGAGGAGAAGGAAACGTAGTAGGTGAATATGGATTGGGGCTAAAAAATAAGAGGGAGCCGTCTGGTAGAATTTTGCACAGAGCATAACTTAATCATAGTTAACACTTGGTTCAAGAATCATAAAAGAAGGTTGTGTACATGGAAGAATCCTGGAGATACTAAAAGGTATCATATAGATTATATAATGGTAAGACAGAGATTGAGGAACGAGGTTTTAAATTGTAAGACATTTCTAGGGGTAGATGTGGACTCTGACCACAATCTATTGGTTATGAACTGTAGACTAAAACTGAAGAAATTGCAGATCATGTACACTACTGGCCATTAAAATTGCTACATCACGAATATGACGTGCTACAGACGCGAAATTTAACGGACAGGAAGAAGATGCTGTGATATGCAAATGATTAGATTTTCAGAGCATTCACACAAGGTTGACGCCAAAGGCGACACCTACAACGTGCTGACATGAGGAAACTTTCCAACCGATATCTCATACACAAACAGCAGTTGACCGGCGTTTACTGGTGAAACGTTGTTGTGATGCCTCGTGTAAGGATGAGGAATGTGTACCATCACGATTCCGACTTTGATAAAGGTCGAATTGTAGCCTATCGCGATTGCGGTTTATTGTATCGCGACATTGCTCCTCGCGTTGGTCGAGATCCAATGACAGTTAGCAGAATATGGAATCGGTGGGTTCAGGAGGGTAATACGGAACCCTGTGCTGGATCCCAACGGCCTCGTATCACTAACCGACGAGATGACAGGCATCTTATCCGCATGGCCGTAACGGATCGTGCAGCCACGTCTCGATCCCTGAGTTAACAGATTGGGACGTCTGCAAGGCAACAACCATCTGCACGAACAGTTCGACGATGTTTGCAGCAGCATGGACTATCAGCTCGGAGACCATGGCTGCGGTTACCCTTGACGCTGCATCTCAGACAGGAGCGCCTGCGATGGTGTACTCAACGACGGACCTGAGTGCACGAATGGCAGAACGTCATTTTTTCGGATGAATCCACGTATTGTTTACAGCATCATGGTGGTCGCATCCGTGTTGGGCGACATCGCGGTGAACACACATTGGAAGCATGTATTCGTAATCGCCATACTGGTGTATCACCCGGCGTGATGGTAGGGGGTGGCATTGGTTACACCTCTCGGGTGACCTCTTGTTTGCATTGACGGCACTTTGAACAGTGGACGTTACAATTCAGATGTGTTACGACCCGTGGCTCTACCCGTCATTCGATCCCGGCGAAACCCTATATTTCAGCAGGATAATGGACGACCGCATGTCCTGTACGGGCCTTTCTGGATACAGAATATGTTCGACTGCTGGCCTGGCCAGCACATTCTCCAGATCTCTCACCAATTGAAAACGTCTTGTCAATGGTGGCTGAGCAACTGGCTCGTCACAATACGCCAGTCGCTACTCTTGATGAACCATGGTATCGTGTTGAAGCTGCATGCGCGGCTGTACCTGTACACACCATCCAAGCTCTGTTTGACTCAATGCCCAGGCGTATCAAGGCCGTTATTACGGCCAGAGGTTGTGGTTCTGTATACTGATTTCTCCGGATCGATACACCCAAATTGCGTGAAAGTGTAATCACATGTCAGTTGAAGTGTATATTTGTCCAATGAATACCTGTTTATCGTCTGCATTTTTTCTTGGTGTAGCAATTTTAATGACCAGTAGTGTATAATTCAGATTAGCTGTGTGGAAAGCCACCAGATCCATAACGACAGTTTCTCTAAGAGAATATCATAATCTACGCAGTCGAATGCCTTGTCACTGTGCCGACTCACCAGGAAGAAAAGCACTTGTTGGGTACTGCTCTGCAGATACACTGTTGGCGGAACTCACCCTGTCGTGCGCGCCGTTCAGGGCCATGCTGGAGCTGATGGCGACCAGGGGCGCTCGGAACTTGTGCGCCAGTGCCGCCATGCAGTCGTGGTGGAAGTCCTCCGAGATGACCAGGTCGAACCGTGACCCGGAGTTGGCTAGCCGCTTCACCTGCGGCAGGTCATACACTTCCGCGCACAGGTGCCTGAGGAGGTACTTCATTATGAAGGGCCCGAGGAACGGAGTCCGTATTATGCTGATCGAGTCCATGGTCAACTGCAAAATGATCACAGTTCAAAGTAAATCAATGTATCCAAAAAAAAATAACCAATGAACTAACAGAATGATATTTTCACTCTGCAGCGGAGTGTGCGCTGATATGAAGCTTCCTGGCAGATCAAAACTGTGTGCCGGACCGAGACTCGAACTCGGGACTTTTGTCTTTCGCGGGCAAGTGCTCTACCAACTGTGGTAGGAGACGAGGGATTAGCAGGAGTCTTTGGGGCGTGATTCGTGGTTGGGTAGCTGAGTTGGTAAGCACTTGCCCGCGAAAGGCAAATGTCCCGAGTTCGAGCCTCGGTCCGGCACACAGTTTTGATGTGCCAGGAAGTTTCAGTGAACTAACAGTTAGCATTGTCATGAGATAAGCTGGCTTTTTTTTACTTCTTTTTATTGAACTAGGAATGGTATAACGGGTAATTAGTTCTGAAAAATCGGTATTTTTCGGTATTTATTTGGTCTCGGTTGTAATAGGTCTTTCTATTTTTTTTTTTTACAAATATGTGGATTATTAAGATTAGAGTATCAACATGCCATAACAACAATGCTAACATTTTTGGTTTTCAGGTAAAATATATATATTTTTTAAAAATGACTAATATTTGCTCGTAAAATTTCAATTGCCTTGAAATACTTGATTGTTACAGAAACCGGGAAAAGCGATCAGCACAACTTCTTTAACAACGCCTACAGTTACAAACTAGCAACAAACGCATGGCATAAGAATTTGTACAGTGCCTTAGTGACTATGACGTATCTGGTCCCCTTTGGTGTGGACTATTAGATGGCTGTGCATGCAGTTTGTAAGGCTTGCCCCCACCAGGTCTGTACAGTGGTTTCTTGCTGCTGTCCTCAGATATAGGTTGTATTGCACAATGGTACCACCCACAGTTTGGAAGTATTATGTAAAGATCGATAGTGCAATATTAATTTTCTTTAACATATTAAAAATAGGACGAGATACAACAAATTGCGACGTCATATAAGGGGAAAGCATCCACAATTGTCCTTGGAAGAGAAAGTAAATTTAACTGATATACTCATAATGTTATTGACGTGATATAAACTTGGGGTATTAATTGAACCATTAATATCGTGGTTGCTTCAGTGTGAAAAGTTGACACCATCCAAAAATGGCGATGCACAGAAGACATCAACTTGTGAGCTTTCGCTCTTGCTGTCGCTGCGGCTATCTGCTTCAGCATCGCATTCTTTGCCGGAGACAATGAAGCGTCTCCTTAGAAAAATTAATGAATTACTGTGCTGATAAACCTGTTTAATTATTTGCTTTTCAAACAGCTGAGCAAAACTGAACGTACTCAGACATTACTCTCTCTACTTATTCTGATCAACAATAAACTGATACACAATATTTTTAGCGCAACGCAATCTGACTTAACAATCCCTACAAAAGAATGGCCCTGACTAACAATAACCTATACCTTTCATGAATGACTTATCCTCACAAAAATCTTCGTTACTCAAACTACTGCAATACAGCGAGCGCCAATGCTGCCAGCTAAATAAAAGATTCTAACTACTGAAGGCACAAACTACTGATAGGTATACTTAGCAAATGAAAGATTTTGATAGAGAACAAACAATGTATTTACTTTAATAGTGTTCAAAAGTCATAATATATATAGCAGTTCATGATACACAGTATTACAAATGTACTTTTTCTGATGGACTCGCGTCCAGATCGTCCGCTCTCAAAACTCCGCCATTTCTCTCCCCACATCCACCACTGCTGGCGGCTCACCTCCACCTGCGCAACGCTAAGCGCTGTTAACATTACAATAGCAGATTACAACAATGCAAATCAGCCACAGACTGCACACAGCACAGCCAGTGATTTCTGCAGGAAACTCGACCCAGTATCGATCATATTCTCCTACTCTTTCACCTCCACTATAATTCTACATTCATTTTTCGAAATCTACGTTTATTACTGAAGATAATAGCAATAAAAAACCGAAAATCGGTCGTCTCAAAAACCGGTTACTTCTGAGCTGTTTTAACAAAAAAAAAAAAAGAAAAAGGTTCAAATGGCTCTGAGCACTATGGGACTTAACTTCTGAGGTCATCAGTCCCCAAGAACTTAGAACTAGTTAAACCTAACTAACCTAAGGACATCACACACATCCATGCCCGAGGCAGGATATGAACCTGCGACCGCAGCGGTCGCACGGTTCCAGACTGTAGCGCCTAGAACCGCTCGGCCACTCCGGCCGGCACCTGTTTTAACAGTCAGGTTGAACAGGAAACGAAAAGAACGGGTGTAACCGACAACAAGTTGTTTCAGGGATGTCCACCATCCCCATGTTCAATCATACTGCCAACAGCTAGCTACGAACGTAAAATCATTAGCGAATCCGGTAATGCTTCGCAATTGCTAAATATCTATGAGATTTGGATAAACATCCTAAACTCCTTCCCACCTCTTTCTCCATCTCCTTCCCCTTCTCTTTGTCCAAACCCTTCTCCTCCCCCTTACCTCTGTGCATCTCCTCCTTCCTCTCCTTATGTCCATTCATCCTTCCCCCTCTTTGTCCATCTCCTGTTCCCTCTCCCCCTGATCTTGAGCTTTCTGTATTGTTATTGCAAACGAATCCTTGAGTGAGAATTTAAGTCTCTTGAGATAAACGAGTGATTCGATTGGGGTCATTGGTGTACAGGTATGAGAGGAACCTCTCCACCTACTGGTTCTGTAAGCATAGTAGCTTCGATGACATTATTTCGCATAGTTTTTAGTTGCGAAAGGGTAGGATTACAAAATTTTGAGCGATTCAGATTCACTTGTAGTATCCTAATCATAAGCCGATAAGCCACATATTTCGCATAGTTTTTAGTTGCGAATGTGTAGGATTACAAAATTTTGAGCGATTCAGATTCTCTTGTAGTATCCTAATCATAAGCCGATTAGCCACAAATACAACTCACTTTTTTGTAAAACCGATGGCGAGGAACGAAGCATAACAGCATATTGTTTTGTACACAGTTTTTGTTTAAAATTACACTCCTGGAAATGGAAAAAAGAACACATTGACACCGGTGTGTCAGACCCACCATACTTGCTCCGGACACTGCGAGAGGGCTGTACAAGCAATGATCACACGCACGGCACAGCGGACACACCAGGAACCGCGGTGTTGGCCGTCGAATGGCGCTAGCTGCGCAGCATTTGTGCACCGCCGCCGTCAGTGTCAGCCAGTTTGCCGTGGCATACGGAGCTCCATCGCAGTCTTTAACACTGGTAGCATGCCGCGACAGCGTGGACGTGAACCGTATGTGCAGTTGACGGACTTTGAGCGAGGGCGTATAGTGGGCATGCGGGAGGTCGGGTGGATGTACCGCCGAATTGCTCAACACGTGGGGCGTGAGGTCTCCACAGTACATCGATATTGTCGCCAGTGGTCGCCGGAAGGTGCATGTGCCCGTCGACCTGGGACCGGACCGCAGCGACGCACGGATGCACGCCAAGACCGTAGGATCCTACGCAGTGCCGTAGGGGACCGCACCGCCACTTCCCAGCAAATTAGGGACACTGTTGCTCCTGGGGCATCGGCGAGGACCATTCGCAACCGTCTCCATGAAGCTGGGCTACGGTCTCGCACACCGTTAGGCCGTCTTCCGCTCACGCCCCAACATCGTGCAGCCCGCCTCCAGTGGTGTAGCGACAGGCGTGAATGGAGGGACGAATGGAGACGTGTCGTCTTCAGCGATGAGAGTCGCTTCTGCCTTGGTGCCAATGATGGTCGTATGCGTGTTTGGCGCCGTGCAGGTGAGCGCCACAATCAGGACTGCATACGACACAGGTCCAACACATCATGGTGTGGGGAGCGATCTCCTACACTGGCCGTACACCTCTGGTGATCGTCGAGGGGACACTGAATAGTGCACGGTACATCCAAACCGTCATCGAACCCATCGTTCTACCATTCCTAGACCGGCAAGGGAACTTGCTGTTCCAACAGGACAATGCACGTCCGCATGTATCCCATGCCACCCAACGTGCTCTAGAATGTGTAAGTCAACTACCCTGGCCAGCAAGATCTCCGGATCTGTCCCCCATTGAGCATGTTTGGGACTGGATGAAGCGTCGTCTCACGCGGTCTGTACGTCCAGCACGAACGCTGGTCCAACTGAGGCGCCAGGTGGAAATGGCATGGCAAGCCGTTCCACAGGACTTCATCCAGCATCTCTACGATCGTCTCCATGGGAGAATAGCAGCCTGCATTGCTGCGAAAGGTGGATATACACTGTACTAGTGCCGACATTGTGCATGCTCTGTTGCCTGTGTCTATGTGCCTGTGGTTCTGTCAGTGTGATCATGTGATGTATCTGACCCCAGGAATGTGTCAATAAAGTTTCCCCTTCCTGGGACAATGAATTCACGGTGTTCTTATTTCAATTTCCAGGAGTGTATATATAAGGGCAAATAATGTATATGGGAGAAATAATTTGTCTAACTGTTTACACTAGGATTGCTGATTTTTTAAAAACCTCAAGAAAACGATATATCGATACAAAAATGTCAGATGTGTTAGTTTGATCGAGAAAAAGTATCAACACGTCGATTATCTACCAACGGGCCTATAAAAATATCGGCTGCACATTAAAAATACACTGCCCTTTTTAGAGCACATCACTGATGTGCGAAAAAATGTGCTTTGAAAAACATAAGAAATGCATAGTACTGCAGAACAACTAATAATTACCGGTGTCTTAAGGAAGAAAAACATGAACGATGTGTTAGCAGACGGCATTTCCCGATGTAAGCGAGAAATCAAGAGAAAATCACTGTAAGTACACACCAAGATACTGTTAACGAAAGGTTTTTCGATCTTAAAGCAAATAAAAATGTATATAGCTTGATTACAGATCACTGATGATGCTTTACCTCAATAAGGCGAAACGTGTCGGGCGGAAAGAAAAAAAAACCCACACATTTTTGAAGTTGCAACGATAGAACGAAAATACCGTCAAGAAACGTATATTCATATTGATATCTAAAGTAAATCGTCAAGAACTATTCGAGATTTTTGCTAACAACGTATCCCATTTATAAAAGCGGTGAATCACCTAAAACGTGCCGGCCGGAGTGGCCGAGCGGTTCTAGGCGTTACAGTCTGGAACCAGGCGACCGCTACGGTCGCAGGTTGGAATTCTGCCGCAGGTATGGATGTGTGTGATGTCCTTAGGTTAGTTAGGTTTAAGTAGTTCTAACTTCTAGGGGACTGATGACCTGAGAAGTTAAGTCCCATAGTGCTCAGAGCCATTTGAACCATTTTTTGACCACCGGGCAGCGGTAATGCCCGCTTCCAGTCTGGCATGGAACGGTTCCTGTCTACTTGGTACTCGTAGCATTTCAGCAGAGACGCCCTAGCACGCTGTAGTGATACGTCATTGCATATAGTCGGGTGTAGTTCATACACTATGTGATCAAAAGTATCCAGACACCCCCAAAAACATAACGTTTTTCATATTAGGCGCACTGTGCTGCCACCTACTGCCAGGTACTCCATATCAGTGACCTTAGTAGTCATTAGACATCGTGAGAGAGCAGAAGGGGACGCTCCGCGGATCTCACTGACTTCGAACGTAGTCAGGTGATTGGGTATCACTTGTGTCATACGTCTGTACGCCAGATTTCCACACTCTTAAACATCCTTAGGTCCACAGTTTCCTATGTGAAACAGTGAAGTGGAAACGTGAAGGGCCACGTACACCACAAAAGCGTACAGGCCGAACTCGACTGCTGACTGACAGAGGCCGCCGGCAGTTGAAGAGGGTCGTAATGTATAATGGGCAGACAACTATCCAGACCATCACACAGGAATCCACTGCAAGTACTATGACAGTTAGGCGGGAGGTGAGAAAACTTGGATTTCATGTTCGAGCACTTAATTATCGAGCGGCTGCTCATAAACCACACATCACGCCGGTAAATGCCAAACGACGCCTCGCTTGGTGTAAGGATCGTGAACATTGGGCGATTGAACAGTGGAAAAACGTTGTGTGGAGTGGCGGTCACGGTACACAATGTGTCGATCCGATGGCAGGGTATGGGTATGGCGAAAGCCTGATGAACGTCGTCTGCCAGCGTGTGTAGTGCCAACAGGAAAATCGGAGGCGTTGATGTTATGGTGTAGTCGTGATTTTCATGGAGGGGGCTTGCAACCCTTGTTGTTTTGCGTGGCACCATCACAGCACATGCCTACACCGATGTTTCAAGAACCTTCCTGCTTCCCACTGTTGAAGGGCAATTCAGGGATGGCGATTGCATCTTTCAACATGATCGAGCACCTATTCATAATGCACCGCCTGTGGCGGAGTGGTGACATAATAACGTCCCTGTAATGGACTAGCCTGCATAGAGTCCTGACCTGAATCCTATAGAACTCCTTTTTGATGTTTTGGAACGCTGACTTCGTGCCAGGCCTCACCGGCCGACATCGATACCTCTCCTCAATGCAGCACTCCGTGAAGAATGGGCTGCCATTCCCCCAAGAAACCTTCCAGCACCTGATTGAACGTATGCCTGCGAGAGTGGAAACTGTCATCAAGGCTAAGGGTGTGACAACAACATACTGAATTCCAGCACTACCGATGGAGGGCGCCAGTAACTTGTAAGTCATTTTCAGCCACGTGTCCGGATACTTTTGATCACATAGTGTACGTCCTTAAGACAGCGTCTTTCAGTTTTCCCCACACAAAAAGTCTACAGGCGTGAAACCCGAGGAATGGGCCGGCCAAGGTACAGAGCTCCTGCGTCCAATCCAAAGATTCGGAAACAATTCGTGAAGACATGCTGTAGTACTTCGGACACTACGGGCTGGGCAGCCATCATGTTGGTACCACAGGTTCATCCTAGTCTGCAGATTAACGTGTTCTAGGATCTGTGGAAGATGATGTGCTAGGAACTCGAATTACTTGCTATGTATTCTCCCTCAAAGCCTGATTGTTGATTGTCTTTGAACATGCCCATAAAATTCCAATGTTCGTTTTCTGATGTCTGCTGCCACGTTTGACAATTTCTCTGTTGCTTCACAGGCTTTCAGTCTGTATCACTACCCTGTTCTTTCCTGGGCCGAGAATTTTCCTTCCTTAGGATTTTACCACATCGCCTTTTCTGCAAGGTTTGCTTGTGTGCAGAGGTTCGGTTTTGATCACGGTGTTGTAACGTCTAACTTTTGGAGATGCACTCATTCTCTTTTCGTTGTAGATGTGATGCGTTGAACAATCTCTTAAGTTTCTGCAGTTGAATACTCTATGCTTCCACTTCTAGCCCCTTTAGCTTTATTTTAATTTTTTAATGTTAAAATTTGTGCCGAAAGAACTTTTTTTCAAATGAGATTTGCAGGGCTTTTCTTGAACCCTGATACATTTGGCCTACAAATAATTATGATTTTTTTCTAATTTTATTTTATGTTATAAAAGAGGTAAAGCTGAGAACCAGTTGTGGCTAGAGAATCACTGGCAGTTTCTGCATTTGAACACAGCTTCGGTTTGGTACACTGACCACAACAAGACAATTTATCTGCACGTCGTAAGACACTAAGTTGTTTACCGTGTGCGGTGTAGTTCAAACCAGGTGCGAAACTGACAGACCGTACGTAACCCGCAAGGAAGGACTACCAGTTCTGAGAGAAAGGCAGCTGCATACTGTAATGTCATAGCTGGTATGCGACGCAGCACGTGAATGCTACACTAATGCCTCAAATAATGCAGTCTGAGATGGCAAATGGAATTATTGCCCAGGCTGAGAAGGTTGCAAGAAAGTTCTGACAGTATGCTGAAGGCTCACTTCTTCCAACTACCATCAAACTGGAAACGCAATAGCCGGCCTGGGTGGGCGACCGGTTCTAGGCGCTGAAGTCTGGAACTGTAGTGTGTGTGATGTCCTTAGGTTAGTTAGTTTAAGTAGTTCTAAGTTCTAGGGAACTGATGACCTCAGATGTTAAGTTCCATAGTGCTTAGAGCCATTTGAGTCATTCATCACTTCTATAGTAGTGTAGGACTCCAATTAGCCTACACCATTTTACGCACACCACGTCACTGACCTTCATCGCCTCACTTTCACAGCTTGCTGGTTACCCAGCCGCACTGAGATAGTCGAAACAGATAAGCAACAGCAGAAGGGCAACGCATCCCACGAACATAATAGTGAAAATTCATACAAAAGGCGCTTCACTATCAATAACAAAGACTCACACATTTGAAAGTATAGGACAGTAGTAACAAAGACGTTCCAGTATACAGTGCGACAATTATTAAACTATGTGAAAAAAACGTAAATTACTTACAAACTACGGAGTGCACAAGCTTTATTCAACATGTAAACGTCACTACAGATATTCGGATTTACTGTATGACATGTTCGAAATGCCTGCCAATATTGGCGGTGATATGATGCACACGAATAGACATTCTGCATGACCCACTGAAGTGTTGAATGATCGAGGCTGTCGATGACCTTCTGAATGGCAGTTTTCATCTCAGCAGTGGTTTTGGGATTATTGCTGTACACCTTGTCTTTAACATAGCCCCACAAAAAGGAGTCGCATGTGTTCAGATCTGTAGAATATGACGGCCAATGGAGGTCCAAGCCGGTGGCTTCTGGGTACGCCAGAGCCATAATGCTGTCCCCAAAGTGCTCCTCAGGAAATCACTCTCCCACTTCGATGGGGTCGAGCTCCGTCTTGCACGAACCAAATCTTGTCGAAAACAGGGTCACTTTTGATAACAGGGATGAAATCATCTTCCAATACCTTGATGTTCCGTTGGGTAGTCACTGTGCCGTCAGGGAATATTGCGCCAATTCTTCCGTGACTGGACATTGCACACCCCACAGTCACCTTTTGAGGGGTTGATCGCGAAGTGCGGATCCTCAAGTCCCAAATGCACCAGTTCTGCTTACTGACGAACCTATCCAAATGAAAGTGGGCTTCGTCACTAAATCAAACAATATTCACATCAAAGTCCTGTTCGTCAATTATGTGGACAATGTTGTTGGCGAAACGCAACTGCTGTTCCATAGCCCTGGGGCTTAACGGCCGATGGGTTTGAATTTTGTCTGGGAAGAAATGCAGGTCTTCGACAACGATTTGTGGCAGTGTGTCCCGGTTGACCTCCACCTTCTACTTGTTGTGCAGCTCGCCTGATCGATTTCCTGGGGTTGGTTTCAGACACAGCGCTAGTCTTCCCGATGTTTTCAGGCGTTTCACCCTTTTTGAACGACCGACATTGACAACACTGTCATCACGAACTACTCTTTCTCTGAAACATGCGAATCAAATTCCTGATTGTTAGAAAACTTGAAATGGTTGTCTGCAGTTGAACTCAGTTGCAAACTTCCTCTGAGCCGTAGCTGGGCTGTTATTGCTCGCATAGTAGACTTTCATAAGCGCTATACGCTCAGGCGCGATGTTTCACGTGCAAATGTCCGACAACGAGAAGGTGCGTGCGAATGCACATACTAATTTTCATCGTGCCCCGCGGTCAACCGTGCAGTTTGAACGTCCTAAGGCAAACCGTTCAGAAGTTATGACGATTTTATTTCATATGGTTCAACAATTGTCATGCCGTATATGGAACCGCAAGAGAGTCGTTTGGGAGACAATTATGAATGTGTTTGAAATGTAAACTTTTCCATTAACTGGGATAAAATTTCGTCTGTGGTCCACGATTGTGAAAAGTGGCAGATAAATAAAAAAGGTTTTCGCCTCTCTGGTAACACTGCTGCAGAACCTAGCCATCTGTGCCACGACTTTAGCTGCCCACAGAGCCTTGGCACGCAATTGCTCTAGGCAGTTATGTGGGCTCGGACATTACAACGGACACGTCGCACAATGGAATGACACCGACAGCAAGACTGTGGAATGACAAAGGCTGGAAGCAATCAAAGCTTATAAAAGTGGAGAGCAGCACCCTGGACCATTCACACTTCCCTCGATGCCTTCTGACGAGGGCAGTCCATCAGACAGCGGGAATACCTTAGCACCAGGAAACCTACAAAAAACCATGGCGAGAGGCTTCAGCAGAACAAACACATTTGAACGTGGGCACCATATCACACCACAATAGCACCACTCGGAGGTGGCAGTTGCTGGTAGGCAATGCTTATGCCTCTCAGCACTATTGCATCTATTTTAGGCACTTTAGACACCAAAGACAACCAAAGAAAATGATACTAGAGTGGACCTTCAAGAACGTCTGAACCAATAGTACTTAGGCTTCTTCTTTCACAGAAAAGTGGGAGACAAGAGTAGTTGGGATTTAGGCTTCACCGGAGCTGTAACGACCACGTGCTAGCTCTGACAACTTTCATAGATGTCGGTATCCAGGAGAATCTAAAAACATTTGTGGCTTGTATCTACCTTATGGCAGCGTGTGACACTGCCTGGGGAAAAGGGTGATTTACAAACTACTGAAAAATAATTAAATGTCGAATAATATAATGTCATATTAACAACATGATAAGTAATGGTTGCTTTCAGGTTTGACTGGCTGCAAATAGTAGCTCAACAAGGAAACTAAATAATGGCCTACCACAGGGCTCAGATCTCGCACCTCTCCTGTTCAGCCTCTACGTTTGACTTTTCGTATTCACTTTCAGGGAAAATCTGCTATGCAGACGACATCGCTCTGGCTTGTTAATCGAAAGAGCTTGGACAGTCAGAGGGGACACTAACAGAGTACTTAGCGGCCTTTAATTCATATTTTAAATAATGGAGACTGAAGTCCAGTCAATACCAGTAAGAGCGAAGTTTGTGAGTTTCATCTTAACAACAAACAAGCTAACCCTGAGCTCAAGGTGTGATTTGATGGCCGTCTTCTTCGTCAGAACAAGTACCACAAGCACCTTGGCATTGCACTCGGTTGCACTCTATCTTGAAAGAAGCATCTGAAAAGCACATCATCCAAGATAAAAACTCCAAACAGTCATTCTTAGGCGATGCGGCACAACCTGGGTGGCTTCAATGGATACTTTGCGTACGTCGGCTATCGGCTTTTGCATTGGTTTTTCTCGACCACAGATTATCGTGTTTCAGTGTGGTGTGATAGTTTCCATGCCAGCCTCATCGATACGCAGCTCAAGAAGACGATGCGCATAACAACTGGTACAACCAGACCAACTCCTGTCTACTGGCTTCCCTGCTGAGCAATATCTACCCACCACAGATTCGCAGAACTGAGACCCTGTTTAGAGATTGCCACAATATAAAAGAGAATTAGGAACTACACAATCTTCACGACACATCGGTCGTAGGAAGAAATAGGCTTCTTCAGAGACACTCGCCATTACTGTACTCTGAACAGCCAGCTACAAGTGACACTTCTAAAACAAGGACAGTCAACACATCGGAAATGACCAAGAATGAGAATGATTCGAGAAATATGATTGTGATACTGTGAGTGTCGAACTTGGCGGGAAACTGTGGTGGAATTAAATGGAATCAGCACTGGATGTAGTTGGTGCTTTCAGTCATTCTATAAATGGGATATTGTGGAATCTACGAGCTGTGACTGTAGTGCTCTGAAACAATATCAGACTTGTAAGAGAGCAATACGTCCTGCGATGGTATAAGGGCACATGGAATGATTTTATGAATGCCAGTGCCATAGAAACTTAGACGCATTGACAACAATTTAGATGTGGAAATATTTAATTTCAGAGCGTACAGTGACTCACAACAAGAGCAGGTCTAATTAATTACATTCTTCCAGTAAATCAGACTGGCTATTTGTTTGTATGTGTGTATGCTTGTCTGCTTAGCTTAGTATTTTAGCTAACTGGTATATTCTGCAGTTATAAGTTTCGTGAGGCTAGTTCAGATACAGCGATCTCTTAGGCCTCGTTTATCATGTTATTTGTTACTATTTAGGTGTGAAAAAAGCATTGGTGTACTTATTTTAGAGTTGACAATTGTGAATTAGCCACTAATTTGGCACGTATGTGTGTAAGTGGAAAATAAAATTGCAATACCTGATGCAAACGTTGAACTTCTTTGGCTTGCAGACATATTTTTGCAGGTATGTTAGATTAAAGAAAAACGTTGTGACACTTAACAAAATGTGGAAAATATATAATCTGAAGCCCTGTTGTGTCTTAAACCAACGGTGGTACTCAGATAAAACATTGAACGTTTTACCAGGGCAGCCATCCTTTGGCGAGGACAAGCTATGGGAGATTAAACCAGTAGCTGATTTTATTTCGCGTTTTTGAAGTTTTGTAGATTGTATTTAACGACAAACTCATGTCTAATTCGTTAATTACGTTGCACAAGCAAATGTTAGTTTTCAGCTAATCATGGAGAGTATGTTTTATACTCGTTCCATAGCAAATTAAATTTAATGACGCAATTGCTAAGTGATTATGGTTTACGCAAACGTCTTGTAGCTGTCAGCTTGTTCTGCTCGTAAACAAGATTCAGACTGCCGTAGACAATATCCGCATGCTCGGTTCCGTGTCCCTTCACTTCTCGAAAGCATGCGGTACAGTTCTGCATTTAATGAATCAACTATAAGCTTACCAAATACATCAGGCAAAATTTGTGACTTGATTGCGGACTGCCTAGCAGACAGAACTGTGCACAGTGTTCTTAATAGGGCAAGACTGACAGATGTAAAAGTAACTTCATTAGTATCCCGGGTGTTATACGGACATTAGCCTACAGTTAGAACCACACGTAAATGCGCTTGCAAATATCGGCGGAAACTCCGTGTGGCTATTCCAGGACAATGCTATTGAGTATAAGAGGTTGTAGCGCCAGAATACTGTAGCGAAATGCAAAAAGATACCAAGAGGATCGACAATAGGTAAAGAAATGTGACGAATTTCATATGAATGGGTGGTGCGATACATGACTGTTAAATTATACGGCTGGTTATAGATCATTGCAACCAGTAACAACCTTAAAGTATGTCCTAAAGTAGGGAAAGTATTAAAAAGTAGCTGTAACAAAAAACAAGGCTCCAAGCTGAAATTCATGCCCGTAAAGTACTATACGTACTGCTAGTCACAGGCAGTGAATACAAATGTTTAAGGTCTAGTTTCAAATGATTTAAATTAATGGGCGTCATCAGCGTTTTTCAGTAAAACAGAATGCAAACTGACAATAAAATCAGGCAATGTTCGTTTCTTCTTGACGTAAACGTAAGAGAAGTTTTACGCTCAACTTTGTACGCACAACGGTACATCAGCTTAACTAGTTACGTGTTAATTGTTTCTGTAACATATTTATCAGTTTTAAATAACAAAAAGAAGAATTTGTCTGTTGTTGTGGTCTTCAGTCCTGAGACTGGTTTGATGCAGCTCTCCATGCTAATCTATCCTGTGCAAGCTCCTTCACCTCCCAGTACCTACTGCAACCTACATGCTTCTGAATCTGTTTAGTGTATTCATCGCTTGGTCTCCCTCTATGATTTTTACCCTCCACGCTGCCCTCCAGTGCTAAATTTGTGATCCCTTGATGCCTGAGAACATATCCTACCAACCGATCCCTTCTTCTAGTCAAGTTGTACCACAAACTTCTCTTCTCCCCAATCCTATTCAATACCTCCTCATTAGTTACGTGATCTACCCACCTAATATTCAACATTCTTCTGTAGCACCACATTTCGAAAGCTCCTATTCTCTTCTTGTCCAAACTATTTATCGTCCATGTTTCACTTCCGTACATCGCTGCACTCCATACAAATACTTTCAGAAACGACTTCCTGACACTTAAATCTATACTCGATGTTAACAAATTTCTCTTCTTCAGAAACGCTTTCCTTGCCATTGCCAGTCTACATTTTATATCCTCTCTACTTCGACCATCATCAGTTATTTTGCCCCAAAATAGCAAAACTCCTTTACTACTTTAAGTGTCTCATTTCCTAATCTAATTCCTTCAGCATCACCCGACTTAATTCGACTACATTCCATTATCCTCGTATTGCTTCTGTTGATGTTCATGTTATATCCTCCTTTCAAGACACTGTCCATTCCGTTCAACTGCTCTTCCAAGTCCTTTGCCGTCTCTGACAGAATTACAATGTCATCGGCGAACCTCAAAGTTTTTATTTCTTCTCCCTGGATTTTAATACCTACTCCGAATTTTTGTTTTGTTTCCTTTACTGCTTGCTCAATATACAGATTGAATAACATCGGGGAGAGGCTACAACACTGTCTCACTCCCTTCCCAACCACTGCTTTCCTTTCATGCCCCTCGACTCTTATAACTGCCATCTGGTTTCTGTACAAACTGTAAATAGCCTTTCGCTCCCTGTATTTTACCCCTGCCACCTTTAGAATTTGAAAGAGAGTATTCCAGTCAACATCGTCAAAAGCTTTCTCTAGGTCTACAAATGCTAGAAACGTAGGTTTGCCTTTCCTTAATCTTTCTTCTAAGATGAGTCGTAAGGTCAGTATTGCCTCATGTGTGCCAGCATTTCTTCGGAATCCAAACTGATCTTCCCCGAGGTTGGCTTCTACCAGTTTTTCCATTCGTCTGTAAATAATTCGTGTGAGTATTTTGCAGCTGTGACTTATGAAACTGATAGTTCGGTAATTTTCACATCTGTCAACACCTGCTTTCTTTAGGATTGGAATTATTATATTCTTCTTGAAGTCTCAGGGTATTTCGCATGTCTCAAACATCTTGCTCACCAGATGGTAGAGTTTTGTCAGGACTGGCTCTCGCAAGGCTGTCAGTAGTTCTAATGGAATGTTGTCTACTCCCGGGGCCTTGTTTCGACTCAGGTCTCTCAGTGCTCTGTCAAACTTTTCACGCAGTATCGTATCTCCCATTTCATCTTCATCTACATCCTCTTCCATTTCCATAATATTGTCCTCAAGTACATCGTCCTTGTATAGACCCTCTATATACTCTCTCCACCTTTCTGCTTTCCCTTCTTTGCTTAGAGCTGGGTTTCCATCTGCGCTCTTGATATTCATGGAAGTGGCTCTGTTTCCTCCAAAGGTCTCTTAATTTTCCTGTAGGCTGTATCTGTCTTACCCCTGGTGAGATAAGCCTCCACATCCTTACATTTGTCCTCTAGCCATGCCTGCTAAGCCATTTTGCACTTCCTGTCGATCTCTTTTTTGAGACGTTTGTATTCCTGTTGGCCTGCTTCATTTACTGCATTTTTTATATTTTCTCCTTTCGTCAATTAAATTCAATATTTCTTCTGTTACCCAAGGATTTCTACTAGCCCTCGTCTTTTTACCTACTTGATCCTCTGCTGCCTTCACTACCTCATCCCTCAGAGCTACCCATTCTTCTTCTACTGTAAATCTTTGTCTATTCAGTACATAATACAAAGCTATGGCCTTGCCGCAGTGGATACACCTGTTCCTGTCAGATCACTGAAGTTAAGCGCTGTCGGGTGTGACCGGCACTTGGATGGCCGCCATGCACTGTTGCCATATTTCGGGGTGCACTCAACCTCGTGATGCCAATTGTTGAGCTACTCGACCGAATAGCAGCGGCTCCGGTCAAGGAAAACCATCGTAACGGCTGGGAGAGCGGTGTGCTGACCACATGCCCCTCCTATCCGCATCCTCAACCGAGGATGACACTGGTACGGAAAGGCCACTCGTGTTCCAAAAAGGACGTGAGTTTAGTTTTTTAGTATATAATTAAATAAATACCGGTATGTATAATGCTTATTTTAACTTTGGCCTACTCCCTGAGCACACTAGGGCTATGTGCACCGCTGTTGTCAAGCACTGCTTCAGTTCAGCTAATGAAAGTATTACAGACTAGTTTGATACTACAAAAACACTGAAGAGTGGTTTTAGTCCAAAGAACGAATACGTGGTGGACTCAACAAAGAAACTGCATACTGGTTTCACTTGAAAAGAATGAACGAAGAATTCAATCAGTATGCAAACCTAGAACGCACGTCGTCTGTTATTTTCATTCAGGTGGTTGTAAGAAAGAAATGAATAGAAATAATGAGTAATAAACCAGACGATATGTAAAACCAAACTACAAGCGAATTAACTGATTCTTTTCGTTCATTTGCTCTCACACATTGGTTTCACTCACTTCTTTACGAATGAAAACACGAACAGAAACGTAATAATAATACCGAATGAGTCGAACGTTTTCCAACAATCGATTAAATAGGAGGTTCCCAATCGTTTGCTCCCATCGCTAGAATATTCAGCGAGGTTTGCCAAACCTAGTTTCTCAGAACACTCCCTGCATTTCTGGCTGAAATTATTGCTGTCCGCAGTGCTTATCCATAGGGATATGACACACTGAGTTCGAAAACAACGGCGACAGTTAACTACGCAGCCCACTGAAATCCTCACGGCCGGCGTATCTCATTGCCATCTCTACTCCACTGTCCCTTCGACTAATCATGTTCCACAATGCAGATGCTTGTGTACCACACACGCCCGTTTCGTAAACTCCTCTATCTACAAATACGATCGTCAAACACGTGCACCGTTGCGTGTTGCCAGTTACCTGAACTGATGTTTCTGTATCTTCATCTGTTTATGTAATACAGAGATACCGAAATATATAGCGTGCAAGATAAGTTGCGTAAGTAAACGCCACGGCGACACTGAAGGATGTGAGGGGTATTAAGCAAAACATGACATAAAACAACTACGTGACCATTGTGGTCTAGAAGGTCTTTCTCACCTGCTCCTCCACGGAACTCAGTGACGCCATCCAATGGATCCACCAGTATGGACGTCTTTCTGGTAGCATTCTTAATGTCCGTAAATCGACTATGATGCACATTGGGCGCGGCCTCCCGGCTATGGTGCCGAACCCACTCCCAGTCAGTACCTTCGTCACTTGGGTATCGAATTTACGAGCTCCACACCACATACTGGTCCTCGCTTACTGGCGGCTTTTGCAGTCGATTCGGCACGATGTTCGCGGTAAAGTGCACCGTAACTTAAACCATGTCAAAATATATGTCGCCCCTAAACTGGTACACGTCGCCCAGATCCTCCCAATGCCGTTACTCCTTGGCCGCCGCATCCAATCAGCCTTTGGATATTTCGTGTCAGCAGGGGCACTTTTCAAAGTTCGCTACAACACTCTTAACACTGCCTCCTGCAAAAGGTGGCCTCGGACTCGTCAACGTGCGGGCACGATCTTCTGCAATCCTTGTCCACAATCTTTTGCGGCACTGGCGGGGGCTGGTCCCGTCCTTAGCACGCAGTCTCTTAGATACCCTCCGACCAGCTTCTCTCGATCCATCGATCAATCCATTATTTTACCATGTCGCCATTGTTTCATAGAGCTCAGCTGCATTCCGACCGATCTTCCAGTCACCCGTCCTCCCCGTACAAAAGATTACTATCGTTTGATTATGCTGTCCAACCCTTGCGACCCCATGGTGCTACAGCACCCTGACATCAACTGGTGAACGGTTTGGGGGTGTGTGCATGCACCCTCTTTACCGTCGTCTGTGTCCACACTCTGGTATGTTTTAGTCTATGGGAAATTGCCGACTAATAGTGGATTTTATCGTATAGTGCTGGCCGCCTCCCCACTCTGCCCTGACTGTCAGCTCGAAGACACCGACGAGCACCGTCTTACGTGCCCCCTCAAACGAAGTGTATGGCTCCTCATCCAACGAAACGTGGGCCTTTACCTCCGTGCCCCGTAATCGACGGTAACCTCAGTTTTCTTGTTGTTGCCCCAAACATTTCACTACAATCTTGCTAAGCACCATACACTCATTTGGTTTCGAAGACAGGCTTTAGAAAACCTCTTTCAGAGTGGTCCGCATACAGTCCTTGACTTGAGTTGTGACCGCGCATAGCACCCTCGTCCGAAAACCATCTTACCGACAACGCGCAGCTTCTTCTCTGACCCCTTCAAAGTTGGGGTGTACCATGCCTACCCGACACATGATGCGACACCCTTATCCTTGTTCTCATGCATAGACTAAAAAAAGGAAGAAGACAAAATATATTTTGTGGTATTTAATGTTTTTCTAATATTTTTGTTTAACTAACAATCATTTGTATATGTTTAAATGGTATCTTGAAGAACTGTTGCATTATATATATATATATATATATATATATATATATATATATATATATGGTTTGTTCAATAAAGATTATTGAAAAAAAAGCAGGTAGAGCACTTGGGGCCTGGAGATCCCGGGTTCGATCTCGGATAGGGGCGGCGATTTTTCCTCGTTACACTCCTCCAGGATTGTCCTACATGCCACTCATCCTGATATTAAATAAGTGCTGGAGATATTTTCCGCAATAAAAGGCAGGTGGGATGATGGTCCACCCATCACCTCCTAGTGCCACGCCTATGAATCTCTGTGCTCTGCCTGCAGCCAGGTACAGCCCGCTCACGTGAATGGGCCACAAATTATACATTTTTTCGTTGTACACAAATTCTGTAAATTATTACATACTATCACTGCATTAATGTCCGCCCCCACTAGCTGAGTGGTCAGCGCGACACACTGTCAATCCCAAGGGCCCGGTTCGATTTTCCGGCTGGGTCGAAGATTTTCTCCGCTCAGGGACTGGGTGTTGTGTTGTCCTAATCATCATCATTTCATCCCCATCGACGCGCAAGTCGCCGGAGTGGTGTCAAATCGAAAGACCTGCACCAGGCGAGCGGTCTACCCGACGGGAAGCCCTCGTCACACGTTGTGTGTGTCACTGCAATAGTGCATCCTAGGAAAGCTCATATGAGGAAGACTCCTGCATTACCGTCGACCACTTTCCATATGAAACGCATTGCACTTAGCCGAGAAGATATATATTTGAGACCCATTCAGATCACCAAAAATGCATGCAAAATTAAGCTACTTGGAAAGCAATTCTTCTCACTGCCCTCTAGTGATCCAGTTAGATTGTGATACTTTTAAATGCCAATATGCACCATTCGCCATTTGACGTGACTATCAGACAAAAGCTTTCTCTAACTTTTCCTTTCATTATCCTATTGAACGATATGCATTAATTTTGCTTCTTCCTAATGCCTTCTACCTGCGTTCCATCAGCTGGTCGCTGCTTTTAATTTTTTGGAATCCAGTGAAAACTACTTCGGCGCAAAACTCGAGTCAGCGCGTCGCAACATCTCCTATCCATCTCCATTTCCTCCATTTCATTTTTCCTGCAGTCCTAATTATGTCACCCATTCCAGTCTATTACTTGAGATATACTATCTCATCAAGCGTATCCGGTCACATCTACAGTACTGGCCATTAAAATTGCTACACCAAGAAGAAATGCAGATGATAAACGGGTATTCATTGGACAAACATATTATACTAGAACTGTCATGTGATTACATTTTCACGCAATTTGGGTGCATAGATCCTGAGAAATCAGTACCCAGAACAACCACCTCTGGCCGTAATAACGGCCTTGATACGCCTGGGCATTGAGTTAAACAGAGCTTGGATGGCGTGTACAGGTACAGTTGCCCATGCAGCTTCAACACGATACCACAGTTCATCAAGAGTAGAGACTGGCGTATTGTGACGCGCCAGTTTCTCGGCCACCATTGACAAGACGTTTTCAGTTGGTGAGAGATCTGGAGAATGTACTGGCCATAAGGGTCCGTACAGGACCTGCAACATGCGGTCGTCCATTATCCTGCTGGAATGTAGGGTTTCGTAAGGATCGAATGAAGGGTAGAGCCACGGGTCGTAACACATCTGAAATGTAACGTCCACTGTTCAAAGTGCCGTCAATGCGAACAAGAGGTGACCGCGACGTGTAACCAGTGGCACCCCATACCACCACGCCGGGTGATACGCCAGTATGGCGATCACGAATACACGCTTCCAATGTGCGTTCACCGCGATGTCGCCAAACATGGATGCGACCATCATGATGCTGTAAACAAAACCTGGATTCATCCGAAAAAATGACGTTTTGTTATTCGTGCACCCAGGTTCGTCGTTGAGTACACCATCGCAGGCGCTCCTGTCTGTGATGCAGCGTCGAGGGTAACCGCAGCCATGGTCTCCGAGCTGATAGTCCATGCTGCTGCAAACGCCGTTGAGCTGTTCGTGCAGATGGTTGTTGTCTTGCAAACGTGCTCATCTGTTGACTCAGGGATCGAGACGTGGCTCCACGATCCGTTACAGCCAGGTGGATAAGATGCCTGTCATCTCCACTGCTGGTAATACGAGGCCGTTGGGATCCAAGACGGCGTTCCGTATTACCTTCCTGAACCCTCCGATTCCATATTCTGCTAACAGTCATTGGATCTCGAACAACGTGAGCAGCAATGTCGCGATACGATAAACCGCAATCGCGATAGGCTAAAATCCGACCTTACTCAAAGTCGGAAAGGTGATGGTACGCATTTCTCCTCCTTACACGAGGCATCACAACAACGTTTCACCAGGCAACGCCGGTCAACTGCTGGTTGTGTATGAGAAATCGGTTGGAAACTTTCCTCATGTCAGCACGTTGTAGGAGTCGCCACCGGCGCGCACCTGGTGTGAAAGCTCTTAAAAGCTACTCATTTGCATATCACAGCATGTTCTTCCTGTCGGTTACATTTCGCGCCCGTATCTTCGTGGTGTAGCAATTTAATGGCCAGTAGTGTACTTAATACGGAGTTGACCAGGAGATGTCGCGAGAGGTTGGCTCGTCAGTACAAAAGGAGGCGGGGAGTTGTGTTCTCAGTAGAGAAGCAGTAACAGCACAATGAGTTGGTCAGGCGAGCTCAGTAACTTCGAACATGGGCTAGTTGTTGGATATCACCTGGGTAACAAGTCCATCAGAGGTTTTTCAACCCTGTTAAAGCTCCCGAAGTCGACTTTTGCTGATGTGATCGTGAAGTGGAAACTCGGAGGAACAGCCACAGCTGAATCAAAACCAGGCATACCACTTGTACTGACGGACAGGGTGTGTCGAACATTGCGCGGGGTGGCTGTCAAAAGAACTGCATGAAATCAGAGTAAGGAATCAATCGTGAGTTCCAAACTGCTACCATCAGCCCAGCTAGCACAATGACTCTGTGTAGGGAGTTAGAAATAAAAAAAGGAGTACAATGATGGAATACTTGCTCATATCCACATATTTCAGCAGTCATAGTTGAGCAACGCTTGTAGTGGTGGGTAACTGTGAACGAGTGTCTGGAGTGACGAATTACACTACATCCCTTGCCAATGACAGAGGAATAGAGGAATAGAAAAACAATTACAATCGCTCAAAAGAGGAAAGGCCGCTGGACCTGATGGGATACCAGTTCGATTTTAGAGTACGCTAAGGAACTTGCCCCCTTATTGCAGCGGTGTACCGTAGGTCTCTAGAAGAGCGTAGCGTTCGAAAAGATTGGAAAAGGGCACAGGTCATCCCCGTTTTCAAGAAGGGGCGTCGAACAGATGTGCAGAACTATAGACCTATGTCTCTAACGTCGATCAGTTGTAGAATTTTGGAACACGTAATATCTTCGAGTATAATAACTTTTCTGGACACTAGAAATCTTCTCTGTAGGAATCAGCATGCGTTTCGAGAAAGACCATCGTGTGAAACCCAGCTCGCGCTATTCCTCCACGAGACTCAGAGGGCCATAGACACGGGTTCCCAGGTTGATGCCGTGTTTCTTAACTTCCGCAAGGCGTTCGATACAGTTACCCACAGACGTTTAATGGACAAAGTAAGAGCATATGGACTATCAGACCAATTGTGTGACTGTATTGTTCGTATATAACAGAACGGAGCAAGTCATTATCAATGGAGAGAAGTCTTCCGAAGTAAGAGTGATTTCAGGTGTGCAGCAGGGGAGTGTCGTAGTACCTTTGCTATTCACAATACATATAAATGACCTTGTGGATAACATCGGAAGTTCACTGAGGCTTTTTGCGAATGATGCTATAGTATTTAGAGAGGTTGTAACAATGGAAAATTTTACTGAAATGTAGGAGGATCTGCAACGAATTGACGCATGGTGAAGGGAATGGCAATTCAATCTCAATGCACACAAGTGTAATGTGCTGCGAATACATAGAAAGAAAGATCCTTTATCATTTATCTGCAATATAGCAGGTCAGCAACTGGAAACAGTTAATTCCATAAATTATCTGGGAGTAGGCATTAAAAGTGATTTAAAATGGAATGTTCATATAAAGTTGATTGTTGGTAAAGCAGGTGCCAGACTGAGATTCATTGGAAGAATCCTAAGGAAATGCAGTCCGAAAACAAAGGAAGTAGGTAACAGTACACTTGTTCGCCCACTGCTTGAATACTGCTCAACAGCGTGGGATCCGTACCAGTTAGGGTTGATAGAGGAGAGAAGATCCAACGGAGAGCAGCGTGCTTCGTTACAGGATCATTTAGTAATCGCGAAAGCGTTACGGAGATGATAGATAAACTCCAGTGGAAGACGCTGCATGAGAAACGCTCAGTAGCTCGGTATGGGCTTTTGTTGAAGTTTCGAGAACATACCTTCACCGAGGAGTCAAGCAGTATATTGCTCCCTCCTACGTATATCTCTCGAAGCGATCATGAGGATCAAATCAGAGAGATTAGAGCCCACACAGAGGCTTACCGACAATCTTTCTTTCCACGAACAATACGAGACTGGAATAGGGGGGAGAACCGATAGAGGTACTCAGGGTACCCTCCGCCACACACCGTCAGGTGGCTTGCGGAGTATGGATGTAGATGTAGGTGTAGAATCCGATGGAAAGGTTTGGACAGGAGTAGGTGGTGTTACAGTATGGGGGTGTTTTTTGTTGTTAGGATTTTGTTCGATTATGGTGCTTGGTGAAATACTAAATACGGAAGAACAGAAACAGATCTTACAGCATTGTGGACTGCCTACAGTAGAGGAGCATTTCGGAGACGGTAATTGTTTGTATCAGCATGACAACACACCCGTCATAAAATTACAGCTGCGAAACAATGGTTTATGGGCAATAATATTAATAAAATGTGCTGCCCTCTCTGTAGTTACGATCTGAACCCAATAGAACGCCTGTGGGATGAGACAGAACGTTGACTTGGGACCAGATCTCAGAGGCCAACGTCACTAACTTATCTGGTGTTGGCTGCTGAGGAAGAAAATCCTGCCGTTACTCCATTCACACACTTAAATGAAAGTCTTCAAGCCGTCATATAGACGAAGTGTGGACACAGCCTATATTAACGACCACTAATAATAGCTGGATATTTTTGATCAGATAGTGTACATTTGTGTTTTCTCATCCGTCCAAGGTCTCGCAGACGTCCTCACATTTTTGGTTACAACGTCTGTATCTCACTGCCCTAAATCAAAGCTGATAAACTAATCGTAAACTTCATGAAACCACACCATGACACTTTCAGTGTTACGTTTATTTATTTTGCTGTCGATGCTGTCTTTAACTATCCGAAATACAAAAGCCCATTAAGCTCATTAACGAGTTTTATGACTTCATTTCTGATTTTGCCTTTTTCGTTTTGGTCAAAATGTCTGTGCCGAGCGAAAATAAGACTTCCTAGAAATTACGCAATGGATTTTTATCCGAATCTTTAAGGCCAAACGTAGAATTGGAAATGGACAAATGGGATATCTAATTAACCAGCGTGACATCTAGTTTTATAAACTTATTTAATTCCTTTAAATAAATATTTTCAGTAAGATAAAACAGTGTAGCTTTAATTACAGCAGAAGCTTCAGAATTTCTACATGGGAAAAATACTTTAAAATATCTATCATGAGAAGGTGTAATACCTTTTTAAAAATACTACGGGAACACCAGAGTGAAAGGGGACTGACATTTAGGAACTGCGGGTAACGCATTAGTCGTAGTTAGCCAAAGCTGTTTGTGTACATCTAGACTGCAATAGTAAGAGAATTAAAAAACCGTTGTCCTCGAGTGACAACGAAGAACCAAAATGGTAGTGAAACAGTGAAAGAGACGACGATACTTATCTTTGGCGATGGCACGCGGTTATACTGAGATAGGACCACATTTCTTATCTTGACACGCAGAACATGTCCTAGAATCGCTCCAAATTTGGCAACGTGCACCCAAGAGCATAAAATTGACTTTGCTGGAGGAATAGAAACACTCAAGTAGTTAAATATCTAGGACTTGATACCATCTTATTACTGAGGTTAGACGTTTTCTCATTCAATGCTGACAATTTTTCAAAGAGTGTGGCTGAGCACTGGCATAACTCTCGTCATAAAGTTGTTAATTTATTTCTTTATCCTATACATTGCGATGACAAACGTCATGGGCTAGCAATATGCACATACACTACTGGCCATTAAAATTGGTACACCACGAAGATGACGTGCTACAGACGCAAAAATTTAACCGACAGGAAGAAGATGCTGTTATATCCAAATGAATAGCTTTTCAGAGCATTCACAGAAGGTTGACGCCGGTGGCGATACCTGCAACGAGCTGACATGAGGAAAGTTTCCAACCGATTTCTCATACACAAACCGGTGTTGCCTGGTGAAACGTTGTTGTGATGCCTCGTGTAAGGAGGAGAAATGCGTACCATCACCTTTCCGACTTTGATAAAGGTGGGATTGTAGCCTATCGCGATTGCGGTTTATCATAACACGACATTGCTGCTCGCGTTGGTCGAGATCCAATGACTGTTAGCAGAATATGGAATCGGTGGGTTCAGGAGGGTAATATGGAACGCCGTGCTGGATCC
Source organism: Schistocerca gregaria (assembly GCF_023897955.1). Classification (NCBI taxonomy): domain Eukaryota; kingdom Metazoa; phylum Arthropoda; class Insecta; order Orthoptera; family Acrididae; genus Schistocerca; species Schistocerca gregaria. The sequence goes on from NC_064924.1 coordinate 95,546,557, forward strand.
CAACGGCCTCGTATCACTAGCAGTAGAGATGACAGGCATCTTATCCGCATGGCTGTAACGGGTTGTGCAGCCACGTCTCGATTCCTGAGTGACAGATGGGGACGTTTGCAAGAGAACAACCATCTGCACCAACGATTGACGACGTTTGCAGCAGCATGGACTATCAGCTCAGAGACGATGGCTGGGGCAACCCTTGATGCTGCATCACAGACAGGAGCGCCTGCGATGGTGTACTCAACGACGAACCTGCGTGCGCGAATGGCAAAACGTCATTTTTTTCAGATGAATCCAGGTTCTGTTTACAGCATCATGACGGTCACATCCGTGTTTGGCAACATCGCGGTGAACGCACATTGGAAGCATGTATCAGTCATCGCCATACTGGCATATCACTCGGCGTGATGGTATGGGGTGCCATTGGTTACACGTCTCGGTCACCTCTTGTTCGTGTTGATGGCACTTTGAACAGTGGACGTTACATTTCAGATGTGTTACGACCCATGGCTCTACCTTTCATTCGATCCCTGCGAAATCCTACATTGCAACAGGATAATGCACGACCGCATGTTGCAGGTCCTGTACGGGCCTTTCTTGATACTGAAAACGTTCGACTGCTGCCCTGTCCAGCACATTCTCCAGATCTCTCACCAATTGAAAACGTCTGGTCAATGGTGTCCGATGAATTGGCTCGTCACAATACGCTAGTCACTACTCTTGATGAACTGTGGTATCGTATTGAAGGTGCGTTTGCAGCTGTACCTGTACACGCCATCCAATCTCTGTTTGACTCAATGCCCAGGCATATCATGGCCGTTATTACGGCCAGAGGTGGTTGTTCTGGGTACTGATTCTCAGGATCTATGCAGCCAAATTGCGTCAAAATATAACCACATGTCAGTTCTAGTATAATATGTTTGTCCAATGAATAGCCATTTAGCATCTGCATTTCTTTTCGGTGTAGCAGTTTTAATGGCCAATAGTGTATACAAAAGGGGGTAGTATCGCGTGCACAAGGAATAAAAGGGCATAGCATTGGCAGAGCTGTCATTTGTACTTAGGTGAGTGATGTTAAAAGATTTAGGATGTGACGAAGACCGCACAATAGGAATTAACAGACTTTGAACGCGGAATGATAGATGGAGTTCGACGCATGTGACATTCCACTTCGGAAATCGTTAGGAAATTTAATATTCCGAGGTCCACAGTGTCAGCACAGTTTCAGGCATTAACTCTTTCCACAGACAACGCAGAGGCGGACGGCCTTCACTTAACGACCGAGAGCAGCGGCGTTTGCGTAGGGTTGTCAGTGCTAAGAGGCAAGCAACGCTGCGTGAAATAACCACAGATATCAATATGGGACGTACGACGAACATATCCGTTAGGACAGTGCGGCCAAATGTGGCTTTAATGGACTATGCAGCAGATGTTTCGCATCGAGTGCCTTTGCTAGCAGCACGATATTGCCTGCAGCGCCTCTCCTGGGCTCGTGACCATATCGGTTGGAACCCTAGTCGACTGGAAAATCGTGGCCTTGTCGGATGAGTCCCGATTTCAGTTAGTAAGAGCTGATGGTAGGGTTAGACTGTGGCGCAGACCCCACAAAGTCGCGGGTCCAACTCGTCAATAAGGTACTGTGCAAGCTGGTGGCGGCTCCATAGTAATGTGGGCTGCGCTTATATGGAATACATTGTGTCCTCTGGTCCAACTGAACCAATCATTGAATGGAACCGGTCATGTTCACGTCGTTATTTGACAATTTGCAACCATTCATGAACTTAACGTTTCCAAACAAAAAATTACTTTGATATAATATTTAACTGCCAAAAAGCCTAAATACTAAATTCAGGACAGTTCGAGAACAGAAGACATTAGGAAAGCAAATGGTATGTAAATAATTATTCTAGGCTTTCTGTAATTACATTCAAGCATACTATCAAACTTTTTCTATTGTTTTATTTGTTGATGACACCAGAGACAAAGATTACAACGTCGTCCACATAAGCAGGGTTTTCCAGTCCGCTAGAAGGCGACCAGTAGATCACATGCATCCTTTCTTTCTTTTCCCATTTTAGGGCTCTGAAATCTTCTCCTAACACTGCTGAAAATAGTTTTGGTGATACGGAATCTCGTTGTTGGACTCTTCTGTCACTTCTGACTTTCTTACTGTCCTGCTGAGATCTAATGAAAGCTGTGCCATTCACATGTACAAGGTGGTTATAATTTCACTACTTGAGAGGGCCCCCACACAAAAAAGTGATCGTGGAGCAATGAAACTTGGTGGAAATATTTGTAAGGACATGAAGACTGAAAATAGCGGACAAATCTTTGAAAGAAACACATTTCATCACCAAACGACAGTGTATGATTTGTCAATTACGTACCATGTTTATACATACCAGGTAACAAACGTAGATCAGTGTGACGACCATCTGCATACACGACAGCCTGGAACCCGCACTACAGGTTGACCTCCTGTGGGGTGCCGGATACCTCCATCGCTACGCTCATCTTCAGCCTCCGACGTGCGTTAGCGCCCCCTTGTCTCAGCCATGGGGACAGGGACTTCTTAAAAAATTGGTTGCGCAATTGTCGTCATCTCCCACCAGCGTTCCCAAATTTCCAGTTAATTCGAACGTGCGAATCGCGTGCAGAAAGTATTTCCGTAATGCGTCGATACGCGCGAAAAGCAGCAGCATTATTACTGTTTTTTTATAACACAGCTTTACGAGTAAAGCCCTGGTCACCTCGCGATCCACGCTGACTACAAACTGCAATTGTAATGCACAACGATGCTTGTGTTTCAGTCTTACGTCGATGTATCAGTACCGGTGTCTAACGGCAAAACCTGACACTAACTGCACTAACAGCGGAAACTGTGCAGCGCAGAATGTGAGCATCATTCCTGTTAAATTTGGTACCCATATGGTAGGCTTAAAAGTTTTCCATCTACCCTGGCTAAAGTAGTAAAAGTTTAGTTATAACCACTCTGTATATTCTTCAGTGTATTAACATAGGCTGAATATCATAGTTTTGAGTCACCATGAATTCAATGGCTGCATCGTTATGTGGGTTCACAACGCGACTTGACTGATCTAAGAGAGCACCATTGTTCACAAGTTGTGGGGAAAACTGTTCTCGAGGATATACTCCGGGAGATTATATGCCGTGTATTTATACGAGGTTTTGTCAGAAATAACTGAATTGATGTACTTTCGTTAGCGCTCTCTTAGCTTTCATGTCTAAGATTTAGTTAGCAGCTCTTCACATCAGAGGTAATTTTACAAATGCGGACAAAATAAACAAAAATTTTTAAAATCTTTCCATATTCAAGTAACAATAAGAAAACAGATATATCCATTAGAGAAATAAATTTTAACATTTCAACATTAATACGAAACACAGCTATGCTACACCATCTAAGATAAGAATACCTAGACTAAGGAACAGAAAGAAACGATAGCAAAGAAAGAGAAAAAATTACCAGTCACTAATGGCCATCTCTTCACAAGGTATTATACAGTGTGCGAACTTCCGACTCCATTACCTGACTTGTCGTGACAGACAAACGTCATAAACTAGACTTTCTTTTTGTGATAAATTAAAACACGTTTCAGACCTAGATAACGCAGAAACTGAGCAACGGAATACTCTTCTCCCTGGTGCAAATTGCCAATACGGCAGTCGCTTTTATGCTATTCCTGTGACATTGTGCATTTCCACGGTGCTGTAGCCTAATGAATATACGTCGGAGTAATTCATCGGCGTGACAAAGCCTAGTGAGTGTCAGTAGTCCCCCCTCACTCGCTATCCACGCGGTTCGATCTCCTCGCTTTCAGACAGGTGACCACTGGCCTACTGCACACCTAAAGGCCCGCGGCCGCATCCACGTGGCAAAGAAAGCGCGGCGGTTATCTGTGTGACAACGCAGCATAATGTGTAGCAGAAGAGCATACTCCCTGAACACACTACAGCTTCGCACCCTCTGCACGTCCTCTTCAGTTTCGCGAGCTGTGTCATTCGCGAGGTAGTATGTCGTCTTTGGCGTCTTCGTTCAAGTTGTGCAAAGTTTATTTGTTCTGTCTCTCACATATAGCAGCCGAATGAACACCGTGTGGATCAGGCACGTGCCTGCAGTGCTCTACTATACTGCGTGTCTCAATAAAACTTTTACCAGTATGTGACTGCCTCACCATGTTATTTTGTAGACCAGTGTTTCAGCCATTGTTGCAAATGGTCTCCTTCAGATTTACGTATTAACCAGCCTTTTCCCAGCAGCTTCCCCCAAGTATGTGTTCGACTTATGTATTGAACACACCTCCTCCCCTCTCAGTGTCCACGTCTTCCTTGCTCTGCCCCCCCCCCCCCCATCCTCCCATCTCTATCTCCTCCTCGTCATTCTCTCTGTCACTTCATCTCTTCCTCTTTGTCCACTTCCTCCATCCTCTCTCTCTGATCATATCTTGCACTCTGACGATATCATCCTCCTCCTCTCTCTTTCATCTCTGCTTCCTCCACTTTTCCACCTGCCTCATCTGTTATACACTCCTGGAAATTGAAATAAGAACACCGTGAATTCACTGTCCCAGGAAGGGGAATCTTTATTGACACATTCCTGGGGTCAGATACATCACATGATCACACTGACAGAACCACAGGCACATAGACACAGGCAACAGAGCATCCACAATGTCGGCACTAGTACAGTGTATATCCACCTTTCGCAGCAATGCAGGCTGCTATTCTCCCATGGAGACGATCGTAGAGATGCTGGATGTAGTCCTGTGGAAGGCTTGCCATGCCATTTCCACCTGGCGCCTCAGCTGGACCAGCGTTCGTGCTGGACGTGCAGACCGCGTGAGACAACACTTCATCCAGTCCCAAACATGCTCAATGGGGGACAGATCCGGAGATCTTGCTGGCCAGGGTAGTTGACTTACACCTTCTAGAGCACGTTGGGTGGCACGGGATACATGCGGACGTGCATTGTCCTGTTGGAACAGCAAGTTCCCTTGCCGGTCTAGGAATGGTAGAACGATGGGTTCGATGACGGTTTGGATGTACCGTGCACTATTCAGTGTCCCCTCGACGATCACCAGAGGTGTACGGCCAGTGTAGGAGATCGCTTCCCACACCATGATGCCGGGTGTGGGCCCTGTGTGCCTCGGTCGTATGCAGTCCTGATTGTGGCGCTCACCTGCACGGCGCCAAACACGCATACGACCATCATTGGCACCAAGGCAGAAGCGACTCTCATCGCTGAAGACGACACGTCTCCATTCGTCCCTCCATTCACGCCTGTCGCGACACCACTGGAGGCGGGCTGCACGATGTTGGGGCGTGAGCGGAAGACGGCCTAACGGTGTGCGGGACCGTAGCCCAGCTTCACGGAGACGGTTGCGAATGGTCCTCGCCGATACCCCAGGAGCAACAGTGTCCCTAATTTGCTGGTAAGTGGCGGTACGGTCCCCTACGGCACTGCGTAGGATCCTACGGTCTTGGCGTGCATCCGTGCGTCGCTGCGGTCCGGTCCCAGGTCGACGGGCACGTGCACCTTCCGCCGACCACTGGCGACAACATCGATGTACTGTGGAGACCTCACGCCCCACGTGTTGAGCAATTCGGCGGTACGTCCACCCGGCCTCCCGCATGCCCACTATACGCCCTCGCTCAAAGTCCGTCAACTGCACATACGGTTCACGTCCACGCTGTCGCGGCATGCTACCAGTGTTAAAGACTGCGATGGAGCTCCGTATGCCACGGCAAACTGGCTGACACTGACGGCGGCGGTGCACAAATGCTGCGCAGCTAGCGCCATTCGACGGCCAACACCGCGGTTCCTGGTGTGTCCGCTGTGCCGTGCGTGTGATCATTGCTTGTACAGCCCTCTCGCAGTGTCCGGAGCAAGTATGGTGGGTCTGACACACCGGTGTCAATGTGTTCTTTTTTCCATTTCCAGGAGTGTATATATGTGTAAGTCTGGCATCTCCTGCCAAACCTCTGGATCATTTCAACCAAATTTGGCACAGAAACAACAGGTCTCATGAGTATCAGCATTATGGGGATCTGCCTCATGAATTCCCCCCCTCCCTACTCCCCTCCCTCTGTTCATTTCATCCTCCCCTCCTTCACACATCACCTCCTCTATTCATTCCAACCTGTCTCCAGCTACGTAGGCTGTCAAACAGAGCAGGGTGCATGTCAGGGGCTTTGTAATCATGAATTTGTCCGTGACAAACAGGGTGCCTTGCAAAACAGGTCTATACAACCTGCATGTCATACGGGGCAGTCTACATGTCAGGGTGCTGAAAACCTTTTTCTTGCACCTGACAAGTAGGTTGTCCTGCAAAACAGGTTGTTTGGTAGGCCAATACTGTTCCCACACTACATGTCTGTTACACAGGAAAGCCTATGTCAGAGGGCTGAAAAAACACGTTTTTGCCTGTATCTCTGCTCCTAATGGTACTAGGAGATTATAAACCCCATAATGCTGATACGCATGAGACCTGTTGTTTCTGTGCGAAATTTGGTTGAAATGATCCAGAGGTTTGGTAAGAGATGTCAGACATACACACATATATAACAGATGACCATTTGCACCAGAGACAAGAATGCTGATTTATGAGATAACATAATGACTTGTTCACATACCCATAAAAGCTTTACACAAAACGTCAACGATCACAGAAGTCAGCACTCATACTCACACTACCCTTTTAGGAAGATACCCACCAATTTATAGGCTACTGACGCTGTCTTTCTTTTGTTTTATTACACCCTTATGGTTATCATTTGATTTATCCCTTACATGTCGCCATCTTTTATTTGTTTTATTATGCCCTTAGGGTTTTTCATTTGATTTTCCCTCACATGCGCCAGGTTCTTAGTCATTGCAGTTTATGGTATTCAATATCATCCCTTTGGATGTCCACTGTAAACATACAGTTAATGTGATACAAGACAGTGGTCCTATTACAATATATGGTGTTTGAGAGGGCGTGTAGCCCTTGGACATGCATGACTGAATTATGGCGACAGAAGGACCAGTACACGTGTTCAACCCTTGGAACTTCAGTGTCTCATGACAAAGTTGAACTATTGGCTTTCGGATTAGATAGCTACTTGTCAACGAAACTACATTTTATGTCCTGCAAGGATAAACCTTCGATTATCTGTTAAATATGAGATGCATTCAATAAGTAATGCAGCACTTTTTTATGAAAGCAGGTTGGTTGTATTCAGGATTCCAATACATCATGTTATTTCCCACACTTTTAGCTAGAAAACCCATTTTTCAACATACTCTCCGTTCAATGCGACGGCGTTATGTCACATTACTGGAGGGCCTTTGTCTGATCGTACCACTCTGCTGATTGGCGTCATAGCCAACATATTGCTGCATCAGTAGCCTCCCTACCTTTCACGTACTGCTTCTCGTGGAGTGCATCCTTCACTGAGCCAAACAGATCAAAATTCTTTATGATCTTCTCTTAGGCGGCGAGGAACATAGCGAGCACACATATTAGAGTACCCAAACTGGTGGACGAGTATGTCAGCACTACCAACAGAGACGTCCAGTTGAGAACCGACGTGTGTCTTTGTGATCCATTGGTCACCTCGAATGAGTGTCTGCACGTTCCAACATTGCAGGAGTCACAGTCGTATGTGGCCAGGCAGCAAATGGGAGATCAAACAGGTTTGCACGACCTTGTTGTGACGATGACAGATGTCCCACCCAACGACTCACCGCGCTTTTGTTTCGCTTCCATGTCTCTGTAGACATTCTGCAAGCGTGTTTGAACATCTGCGATGCTCTAGCTTTTCTCCAAAAGAAACTCAATGACAGCTCTCTGGTTGGAATGGATCTCTGTTACTAACGCCATTTTAAAGGCAGCATGTAGTGTGTCACCTTTCGGCACTTCATGAAACTATAGGAGCTGAAGCGGGGATATACGACGATGTCTCACAGCAAATTCGTCATTTTTCAACCGAAATTGGCTTAAAAAAAGTGTCACTTTAGTTATCGAACACCTCATGTAAACTAGGGTAGTACAATGCTGTCACAATATAAGTACCCAAGATTTGTATCTTTATAATGTGACTCACTCTTTCTACACTGTTTGATATATGGTTGCTTCAGAACAGGGCGGTGATCTCTAAAATAGTAGCAAAGAACGAAACAAAACTTTGAACTTTCTCGTCTGTTACAATATTATTCCTAAGCGTTTGGTGTTTTAGTGATTTACTGTAATTTACGTAAAGCACTATTTACAAAAGCCAACAATTAGGAAAATGTGCAGGGAACATACAGTCCGACCAAAATTAGTTGAATCTGACGTCTGTCATTGCCCCTAGGATGTTGCGACATGGGCTGCTGGCTACCGCTCGGTTACAGGTGACACACAAATACGGCGGGTCACTTTACAAATGCTGTTAACGTTTAACATGGAACACTGTTCGAAGTGGCCATCGCGAGGCATGTCGACAATGCTAGCTGCTCGGTCTGCAGCTGATTTTAAGTGGCTGAGAACTAAACTGCGGCAGGCGACGTTGTTTGCAGCCCTGGATTGACACTCACGTCCTGGGGTAACCACGACCTCGTGATGTGCTGTGCAGCCGAGGAAACAGCGGTCAACAATCAGCGGTAGAAATGAAATCACGATCGCCTTGTTCACGGCGATTAAAGCTAGCGTCTACGAACAATCTCAAGACAGAAAAAAATCAATGTCAGGGATAAAAGCAAACTTTAATTTCTCGCTATCTTCGGTTACGTGAAATTATGCTCACGAGATGCCGCGTTATCAGCCGATGAGTAGTCCTCGTTGGCATTTGGTTGCCGATTCCAAACGAAAAACGAATGAAGTCAGTACGATGACGAAAATTACGCAGCGAAGAATTAGAAATAAAAAATATATATTTACAATAATTAATTGAATAAAAGCAACAATCAAGCTCTTTTGATCAGATTCACAAATAAGAAAAAATACATTTGCGGAGATTCGAACGTAAGACCTTCTACACATCACATTCCTCCGGCAACCATCGCGCTATGCCACAACAATGGTTAAAATAGCTGTAACTGTCATTACCCAGTCGCAACGATGAAATGCAGGCTTCAAAAATTTGAATTCACGCAATTCCGTGTGAAACTTATCTAATATTTGCCGTGCTGTTATTATGATAACTATGTATGTGACGCTGAAACGCACTTTGTACGGAAGAATCCAGTATGGTTTATGAAACGTGAGCATAGTTCCGTGTGTGTGTCGGGAGGGGGTTATCATGTGCGATGAAATACGAAATAAAACTGCCAGACCAATTATTCGGCTTCCAGACAGATCAGCAAAAGCAAGCCGTACCAGGAATTTGAAGCAAATTGACTGGTTGTGGCAGTTTGCCAATGGCGAACGGATCGGGCGTGACGTTGAGTACTCTGATTGGAGGAAACCAGCCCTCACGCTTGAACTGTGACTATCAGGTACTTGTATTGTAACTTTAATAATACAAGCTTTCTTCTTGTTATAGGTACGTTTAAGCAACTGTCAGATTGCTACTTTTAAGCGCTAAAAAAATTATAAATAAAAATAAAAAAAGGAGATGACGTGTAAATCCGTATTTGGTCTTTCCACTGCTTAATCGCTTCTCGTCCAATATCTGGCTAGATTTCCGCACATAATGGTGGATAAACATGTGATTTGTTAAAATGTGTGTGAATTTCTAAGGGACCAACCTGCTTAGGTCATCGGTCCCTAGACTTACACACTACTTACACTAACTTAAACTAACTTGTTCTAAGAACAACACGCACACCCATTCCCGAGGTAGGACTCGAACCTCTGGTGGGAGGGGCAACGAAACTCAGCTATTCACATGTGCGAATCTGGCAGCTTGGCAGGCCGGAAAAGATTTTCCAGGTAGATTCTGGCAGCTTGTTCTCACTGCGTATACAGCAAACAGCCATACTCCAAGTAGCCCGAAGCGGGAAGAGGTGCTGCTTGTACACGAATTCAACTCTGTGCCTGAACATCAAGCTGTCTAGCAGCTGCTGAAACGAACTTGTAAGATGGCAAGAACTATGACCCTTACATGAAGGCATTAAAGATCACCGAACTCACGTTGAGCGAACAGTAGGGCTGCAGAAAAATGACTGACAAGACGCAATGCATCTCGTAGAGGGTATAGTATGGACGTATTGGAATAATTAATGTTGGGTAATGGTTTTAAAGTAATTCACATGACATGAAAACTTTGTGTAAACACATGGATTTACTGCAGGCTAATTTATGCCAGGGAAGTATTCAGAATTGACCGTGGCCGGCGGGGGAGCGAAGGGAAGCGACAATAGGGAGCTAAGGGCGCCTCAAGCTCTGAGAAAGCGGTAACAGGGTGCGGCCTCCAGTTGCCTTAAGATGAGTGACAATGAGTGGGTGGTTTACCCCATGCTGGTGTACCAGGAAGCAGACTGAGAACTTGTACACCTCTTGATAAATGTCCGTCATCCCATTTTCAGTGAAACATGCAAGAAAGCCATGCAAAGCTATGGTGGAGCAGTCAACAGAGGTCAAAATATGCGTGTTCGTGACTATAGCAATTTCATGTTGAATTCACAGTCCGCAGAGTGTCAAGTAAATCAGGTAAAGAGCGACAGAATGAAATACGCCAGCCTCCGATGGGAATGTAGGACCAAGGAATATGAAGTACTCTCCTGGGAGTCAGAATTCCGGAAATATTGGTGTTTGTGCCTGCTAACCTTGATGGGTGGCCTGGGAGGAGCTAAGTGGCAGAAGTTGAGAGGAAGGGAAATTTTGTGGGAATTTGTTCACTTCCCAGAGCAGGCATTGGTCGGTGCTGGGAAGTGATGCATAATTAACGCGACTTGTGCTGCAAGTGGCGTAAGTGATTTTGCTGGAGGGGAAACCGAGGCGAAGAGTACACTGGGATAAGTCTCCGTAGAGGTCTTCCGTTCCCCGCTTGTCTAGAGTACGGATGTGGCATTCTTTACTCAGCTTGCCTGAGAAAGAGTGAGCACCTCTGCAGTTTAAGACTTAGCAAATGGAACGATTGAGCTTGGAGATAAGAAGTTTTAGTTCAGCTATGTACTGAGCAAGATAGCTAGGAGTGAATAGATGAGTGCAGCCTTGCAGCACCACGAGGTCGGCCAACGTCCACACAACGACGACGCTCCGCCACGCTGTATTAGGTGAGATTGCGCCCGCTCCGGCCACTGATTAATTTGTTTGATCACGTCGGCAAAGTTTGCACGATGGTTTCATGGGCCGTGTATTGTAGAATTCTTCTCACACTTCGCATTACGCCTGGGTCAGTCGATAAGAATTACTTTTGAGTTATCGCGCTTTGCTCCAAGCAAACGCAGTTTATTACCACTGCCTGGTAGGAGAGTCATGTAATGTGATAATTGAAGGTCATGAGTTAAAATAAATTTGTGCTAATCGACTGCATCTGTTTTCAGTCAAGTAGTTGAAATCCCAAGTCATTTTCTTAATTAATTTTGTGTTCAACATTTGCATCTGGTGTTCAATAGCTGAATATAACATCAATGTGCACCGCTTTTTAATTAAAAGTGATCAATTCTGAATCAATTAATGTCAACACTGCCACCGCAGTTCAATCAGGAGTCACAGGGCCTTATTACTTTCTTTGCGTTATCCGAAATTGCGGCAGTTTTACATTCTCTGTTGATCTATTAGTCAATTAGCTGGGGCGAACACACGCCGAAACCAAATAAGTGACGGGTGGGGTGTTACAAACCTTACGATACATCAATTGAAAATGGTGACTTACATTATCCCGCGGGTCTCCGAAGTTGCCTTCGAGTGTTATGTCGGTGTAGTTCTCCAGTGGTGATTTCAGGGGGAAATAGCTGACGACTGTGAGGTTGTGGCCCCTGGACGCCAGCTCTTTGAAGAGACGGCGGAACATGACGAAGTGGCTGGGACCGGGAAACGACGTGACAGCCAAGATGTTGGCCGCTTCCGTGGTAGCTGACACCAGAGCCACCACTGTACAAATCGCTAACCATGTGGTGAGCTGCATCCTGAAAACAGTGTCCCTGCCAATTAATGATGGTGCTGTGAATCGTCTCAGTGTTTAGCGCTCACTGAGGCCCAAACATAAGGATAAGTAAAAGTCGTGCCTCATTCAACGTAAATATGCTCACCAGCTAAGTAGAAATCCTAGTAGTCGCGAGCCCCTAAGGATCAGCCTATTTCGTACAGGGTGCGTAAAAAAAGGGTCAAATATTCCTGCAACAGGTAGTATTGACCAAACTAGAAGAAAAGTTCCTGTAACAATACGTCTGGGAACCAATACCTGTTGAGATATAGATCCAGCTCTCCACTCATTCCCATCTGTCTGTTATGCAGAAGTAGACATAATAGGCAGTGGTCCAGGTGATTACCAAGCAGCCTGACACATCTCAGAGGACCACACAATCCTCCAAATATACCCAGTTCCATTTGGAATGCGTCTCATTCATTGGTTTCATGCCCCTGTAACATAATTGATGGGGTGGGGGTACACACCAATGTCTTTAAATGTCCCCATAGCCAGAAATCCAACTGATTCAGGTCCAGTAACTGAGGAGGCCATGCTACCAGATGTCCTCAACCAATGAAACACTGCAGTGAGGTACTGTTGGACGATCTGTAAAAATTGGGCTGATGCCCCATTGTGCATAAACCATCCTTGTCTTTCTGCAAGGATAACAATCACCAACAGCGCTGCACAGAAATTGGTGATACACTGCATCTGTTAATCTATTTGGTAAAGTGTTTGGCCCTATGAGTCTCTCGCCTACAATTCCTGCCTATACATTGATACTGAACTATGATACATTACCACAATGTGTCCTCATATATATGTGAAGGTATATGTATGTTGGTTCTTCACTTGCTGCTGATAGTATACACTACAAATACTGTATACAAAAAATCAATCTCGACTGCTCTTAGTATAATGTATCTCAGCTAGTCATGTGATGCTGTAAATACAGTGTAGTTAATTAGTTACTATTACGTAAATAGAAGTCTTCTCCATGTAAACAATCTCTATTTTTGAAAAAAATTATTGTTAATGATGATAAAATTATACATTAGTTTCCTAAATCTGTGTTATTATTATCTGATTGTTTCAAAAATAATGTTATTCTGGGTGGAAGCAAAATAAGAGCAATTTTATTTTATAGAACATTTTTTATTTGACATATATACTGTTTCATCTGCAACAGACGGCCGCTGTAGCAGACTACAGTCAAGACACCCCTGTGTACCATATAACATTCACAAGCACTTGCAGGCGCAACCAAGAGGGAAACAATTCTTCAAAACAAACAGAACTTGCTAGAGACTAATGCGAACCTTTTTCTGCAGAGGTCGCCTCACAGATACAGGGAAAGTTGGAGCACTCCGCCGGCCTCCGCTGGCTTTATAAGGCCAGCGCAGCAGCAGTACAGCCAGTTCCTCACCAAGCTAGAACCAGCTCCGACAGACCTCACCAACGGTTTTGATGAATACTCGTCTACAAGTTATTTGTTTTTGAGTGTATATAGTGTTTGTTCGAGAAGCGTAGTTCAGTTTCAATAAACGACATTATACTGAGTGTTCTACAATACTGAGTATTCTACAGTGGCAACGAGTATAGTGGAACGAACTGACGAACATCATGGTTACGACAGTAGCACCTACGGAATGGTAACAATTCTTTCAAAGACTTCTGCACCAGTTTTTGGAAACGCAGACACAATTGTCTCCGAAATCCGAAGCCTCCACCGCTTTGCGACGCCACCGCCGTTCCAAGCATTCAACGATGAAGTTGAAGAAGACAGGCGAGGCGCTTTTTTCTTGTCATGGAACCACTCGAAAATGTACGTACTGCTCAGGAAACTATAGCCACTGGACCCCGACTCCCTCAGCTTCACCGCCATCTGTGCGACGTTAAATGCCTACTACAAACACCCCACGCCGAGTTCTACCAATGATGGGTGAAACCCGAGCAGACCTATCGCCAGTGGGCCGCCGAGCTGCAAGGTCTCAGCAGGAAATGTACGTTTCACACACATCTTTCCAAGGAATCATACACTGATGACATGGTGCGTGACCACTTGATACAGGCAGCCCCAGACACCGCTTTCCACCGCGACGCTCTCATGTTAGAAGACTCATCCCTCGAGCAGATCATAGAACTAGCCTATAAGTTCGAAAATTCTACAGCCGCCGATCGTCAACTGGAATCCTGGGCAGATGTAGCAGCAATCCGTGACGACGCCATGACGGACACCGAAGACGTCGCAGCAATCCAGGGCTCAACGCCGCCCTCCTACCGCCGCCGCGGTCGAAGACAGACTCCACAACAAGACGCCGAGTGGCACCAACCCGACCGGAGCCAGAAACCACTACAGCACCAACACAACCAGCAGCGTCGTCGTGGGGATCGTCTCCGCCTACCTCCTACCCCACCTGCTACTCGACACATGATAGAGAAGATTGCCCAGACCGCTTGGTGCAATACACACACTGCGGCAGGGAAGGCCATTTAGCGTCCGTTTGTCGTTCAAAAACCACCACCTCCAGCAACTGCAGGCCCAGTCCATATCCATACAGCGTGAACAACACCCCAATGGGCATCAACCAGATAGCCAACTCCTCAACATCTGCAAGTGGACACAGGTGAAGCCCCATCCTTGATTAATTACACTTCATATGCCAACATTGGTTCACCACCCCTCTTTCCAGCCCCTAAGCGCCCACTGGCGTACAATAAGCAAGAGAGAACCCTCCTAGGACAATTCACATCGCAAGTCAAGTACAAATCGGTTCACTGTCCAGTCACGTTTCTGGTTGTCAACAATTCCTCCACAGCAGACTTATTCGGACTGGACGCCTTCCGCTTATTCGGATTTTCCATTGTGAACAATGTCCACCTAGCGTCTCAGCACGTTCCTTTCCCTGAAGTTAATGCACACTGTATTGAATTCCAGGACCTGTTTTCACCGGGCATAGGCTGCACCAAGGACTTTGAGGCCTCGCTCCAACTCCATCGCGCCGCCCGGCCCCGCTTCTTCCAGGCACGCCAGGTACCAGTGGCACTACAACAGCCGCTCAAAGAAGAACTCCAACGTCTTCAAGATGAAGGTGTTCTCCAGCTCGTGCGGCACAGCTTGTGGTCCACGCCTTTAGTCATCGTGCAGAAGCCAGGCCGCCGCCTTCGCCTCTGCGGTGACTTTAAGTCTATAGTCAACCCACAGATTCTTGTTAACGACTATCCCGTTCCATGGCCGGAAGATCTTTCTCTCAAATTGGCAGGAGGCTCCTACTTTACCAAAATCGACCTAGCAGAAGCATATCCCAAAATTCCCAACAATACACTGTTATAAATACTCCTTTCAGCCTCTTCCAACTAAACCAACTCATGTTCGCTTTAGCCGGTGCTCCTCCAATCTTTCAAAGATACCTTGAACAACTTCTCACTGACATCCCGGCCTGTATAAATTACTCAGACGACATAGTCATCACAGGGTACTCCTCCGAAGAGCACATAGCCAACCTCCGCCTCCTCTTCCTCTGCCTATGAACTGCAGGTTTGAAATGTAATATTTCTAAATGTTGGTTTTTCCAACAATCTATTTCCTATATGGGTCACATCATTTCCCAGAATGGCATTTCTCCATATTTCTCTTATATGACGCCATTAACAACCTGCCCCGTCTCTGGAACCTTCATCGGTTGAAATCCTTCTTGGGCAAAATTTCGCATTACAGGAAATTCGTTCCTTCTGAAGCTCAAGTGGCAGCACCCCTGTACCACCTCTGCTGCAAAAATATCCCATTCTGTTGGACCCCAGTCTGTGAGACCGCCTTCCATACCCTCAAACAGCAGCTCCAATCCACTGCATGTCTCATGCTTTATGATCCAAATCTTCCTTTGATACTTGCTACGGACACCTCTGAGTATGGTGTGGGAGCCGTCCTGTCTCACAAATTGCCAGATGGCACAGAGCGCCCCATAGCATACATCTCAAAAGCTCTCTCCACACCACAAATCAACTATTCCCAAATCGAGAAAAAAGCACTTGCCATGCTTTTTGCCTGTTCTATCCCTTTCTCTATGGCAAGTCCTTCCACATTATTACTGACCACAAACCGCTCTTCTCCTTATTTGCGCCTTGCGCGTGAATACTGACCAAAACATCCCTATGTCTCCAGCGTTAGGCGTTGTTCCTATCCCAGATTCGCTACACCATGCATTTCCATACCACCTCCCAGCACGCCAACGCAGACACCTTGTTGCATCTACCACAAGGTCTGTACCCTACTTTTGACCAGTTGGACCTCTTTTTTCAGATTGATGATGACATCCAAGAGGCCCTGAAGGCATTTCCCATTACAGCTGTCAAAGTAGCTGCAGCCACCGCAGAAGATTCCCTCCTCTGAGTCATCCAACACCATGTTCTGCATGGTTGGCCATCCTTGTCACCTTCTCAGGATCAACGCCACTTCCGGTTGTACTATTCCATCTGACACCAGCTTTCGGTAGTGGATGGAGTCCTCCTTCACTTAGATTCAGCAGAATCGAGGGTCATCGTTCCATGATCCCTGCAGCCGACAATCCTCCACATTCTTCACCAAGGGCATTGGGGGATTGTTTGCACCAAACCCCTCACAAGAAGGCATGTTTTTTGGATTGGCCTCACATCTGACAACACAGAGATGGTGCAGTGCTGCACTGTCTGTGCCCAACAATTGCCCCATACGCCCCCAAAAATTCCTTCCCTGGACTATGCCGAACGGTGCCTGGGAACGCATCCACCTTGACTTCGCAGAACCATTTCTGGGCCACCAATGGCTCCTAGTCACGATTGCGTTTTCCCATTTTCCGTACATCATTCAGTGTTCAGCAATCACCACACACATTACCTTATCAGCCCTCGCAAAAATATTTTGCTTGGAAGGATTACCGAAAGCCATAGTCACGGACAATGGACCAGAATTTCGAAGCCAGGAATTACTCTCCTTTTGCACTGACAATGGCATCCAGCATCTTCTCACCCTGCCCTTCCATCCCCAATCCAATGGGGAAGCGGAATGCCTGGTCAGAACTTACAAGACACAAATGCTCAAATATACCAAAGACCACTCCCATGAAGATTCTCTGAGGCTATTCCTCAGTTCCTATTGAGTCACTCCAATAGAGGACAAAAGCCCAGCGGAAGCACTCCATGGCCGCCAACCCAGGACCCTCCTACATCTTCTCTTGCCATCTCCAAGCATTAGATTCCTCCTGGACAGTCCCAGTTCTTCCCTGGCTCCTTAGTCTGGACCCAAGGTTTTGGCACTACAGCAGGTTGGCTGCCCACCATCATCTAGTGTTCCCGGGGTCGCCAACTTTTTGATGTCATCTTCGATGGCCACATAGTTCGTTGCCACCAAAATCAATTGCGTTCTCGCTACGCTGCTACACCTGCACCGCGCCCTACGACACGGACCACCGCCACCTCTACAACCCATTCCAGAAAACCTACACAGACCCCTTCACTAATGCCACCTAATCGCTGCATGAGTGACGTTTCAGTGCATCAGTCTCCACCACCAACACAGCAGCCACAGCCGACGGACAGCTGCCCGACCCCCCCCCCCCCTTCGTTGCTTCCCCAATAGCCGTTGGCCACCGATGAAGACGAATCGATGCCATTGGTCCCACCCATGCCGCCATCACAACCAGTACGCAGGTCAGCCCGCATCGCAGGACATACAGCATCATATTCTCTAAGAGGCAGCCTCCACAGCCTCCTCCAGGGAGCTACAGCCAGAGATCTCCACGACGTAGCAGCTATCGATCTTTTGTGCAGCTCCACCCTGGAAGGGAGGTATGTTACATCTGCCACAGATGGCCCCTGCAAGGCGGACTACACTCAAGACACTCCTGTGTACCATATAACATACACAAGCACTTGCAGGCGCAACCAAGAGGAAAACAATTATTCAAAGCAAACAAAACTAGCTAGAGACTAATGCGAACCTTTTTCTGCAGAGGTCGCCTTACAGATACAGGGAAAGTTGGAGAACTCTGCCGGCCTCCGCTGGCTTTATAAGGCCAGCGCAGCAGCAGTACAGCCAGTTCCTTGCTGAGCTAGGACCAGTTCCAATGGACCTCACCGACGCTCTTGATGAGTGGTCGTCTACAAGTTATTTGTTTTTGTGTGTATATAGTGATTGTTCGAGAAGTGTAGTTCAGTTTCAATAAACGACGTTATACTGAGTGTTCTACAATACTAAGTATTCTACATACACCTTGTACAATTATTCAGCTTTACAGAAGTACCCAAATAGTTGTTTTTGTGTAATTGGAATTCAACCTGAATTGTGTTGTAGGGATAGGTGCAATTACATACATTGGTACTCCTTCAGTAAATTCACCCTCCACAGATTTTTCTGCTTAGAGGGTTTCCAGTTGCATATTTTGGTGCCACATGCACATAGCCACCCTTACACTGTCCTAGTTGATTTATAGTCACACTGTGCTTACGTTAATAGTCACAGAGGTCATAGTACGCAGCTCTAATAGAAGGATGCATTGATCACTCAGATTTAAACTCAAGAACTGACTTAGCATATATATTGATAACTGATGTCTCCCCCTTTAACACGCTAATCATTCAATCATCATGCTTCTCTCCACGAACTCCATTATACTGCACAGATAGTCCCACTTGTGCCATGAATATTACGGTTTAGCGCTGATATTTATACCTTTTCTATCTCTACAACTACTTCGAAGTCGTTGTCATGAGTTGGCCCTGTATTTACATGTTTAGAACCAGTGGGAGATCAATGTTGGCGAATAACAGTACTCCTGCGAGAGTAGGCTTATGTGACTGTGCTGCGGCATAATCGAACGACACCCGGTCCAAAAGACCGGGAAGATATGCTGTTCAAGAGGCAGGAACAGCTGAGGGTCCTTTCTCAGGAATGGGTCAGGCACTCGTTACACCTGGTCTACTCGTGCTACAGCACAATCTGACTACACTGAACACCCTGTGGGCTACTGCTGTGAACTGGCCTTCTCTGTAACAATAAGAGTAATTCGCGATAAATTGGCAAAGGACCTAAGAGTAGTCTTCTTTTGGCTGGTTGACAGCTGCTGCTGGCGGCACTTTATGCTGTACAGCAAACGATGATGCACGTGCAGTCGACTTATTGTAAAGCAGATGGTCGAAGGGTGGGAAGCTGAACTTTCATGCAATTGGTTATGCATTAGTGCAGGGATGCTCAGGGTACGAAGTCAAGGGGGATGGCGCGGGGAAGGGGGTGTTTCCTACTGATCAACATATGACAACACATACGTAAATTGAAGAAGGTGCTTGTCATTGGCTGTCAAACAGGCACACGCAGAGGCCCTCCCTCTCCGTCCATGGGTTTGGCACTTGGCTGGATGCAGTCCCTGGTATGAACATTGAGATAAGGAAGTGCTGATGCTGATATGACATGTGTAATTGCCTCAGCTGCCATGTGACACTACAGACAAGAAAGTGCATTCTCTGCCAGTACCGGCAGTACCATACTACTTCTGCCGCCGCTTCGTCGCGATAAACAGCAGTCAGCACAGGAGCGTGTTCCTGCTCCAGAGACGCATAAGCAGCAGTCTCCAATGAACGGTCGTTGAGGAGACACTGATGGTAGCCCCTCGGTTGATGTGCGAGGTCTGTTGATAAACAGTTCCACGTCTGTTCGCCCGTATACGTCTCCACAATGATCATTCAGCACTGTCAGCTTTGGCCTGTGATGCACCACAATTGCCGCGGCGCCAGTTTCGGATAGTATGATTTTGCGATTCACTGTGTACTTGAACCACTATGGCACACACACAGTTTACAGACGTAGCCGTTTTGGAAACGCTTCCACCCTTAGCCTGGACGTCACTGATAATGCTCTTTTAGAGGTCAGATGAACTGCTCCTTTTTCCGCTTTACGACAACGGCTGCACTGTTTCCCACGTCCTCCGACACAGTTTTACACCCTTCGCTGTTACTGCTGCCACCTGCCGTCGATGTGGTCACTGCACGCTGACGTCGAACGTAGGCGGTGGTCATAGTAATGTCACTGGTCCGTGTTTATTTATAGAACCTAGTTTTAAATAGACTGCATTTATACCATTTAAAACGAATTGTGGTACCTATTTTAGTAATCCTAGGTGTGCTGTGACATTGACTTGCAAAGAACTTCAGTTTTCTGAAAATTAAATGTCATATGAAAGCAATCATAACAAACAGAAAATAATAGGAAGGCTCATTATGAGAAACAGGCTTGATAATTTCTAGACCATCTGGTACCTAACAATACAGGCATGTCATACAAAGCACATTATTTTAAAATATTGATGCATATTATTATGTTTCTAAATCACGTTGTGTCGCGAGAGGTATAATACAAGCAGATGAAGATAATGGTATGATGAACACCATTCTCATTCTGTTGCCGTATTTTATTTCTACTTTTCTTCCTTTTCATTTTCTATATGTACTCACCAGCTATTTTTAGTTTTTAGTGCACCGTCGGGTCTTACTGGCGAGAGGAGAAGATCATACAGCAGAATATGCTAGGAAAAGACGTAGTGTTTGTACGCAAACATAAATCGCAAATGTATGCAATTTTCCTATTTTAACGTGAACTTTCTATTGACGTATTATGTAGTACAGAGTGACGAGCTTAGTTTACAGCCAACAGTCAGTTCTAGATATGTTAGTGAATTAGTTAGTTGGATACCATGGTTGTAAAGAGTGAGGAAAACTTTCTGGAAATTCGAATTTATATTGCTTCAGCCATAGTAGTTAATGTCAAAGACCAGTCGATTACAACAAATAATGAAATGGTGTGCGTCGGAATGTGAGCATAATGTCGTCGCAACTTATTCAGTTTTTGAACTCTTTAGTTGCGCGACCGCGCAGCTTGTTTGAACTGAGGCATTGTCGACCTGGCTTTGTCGGTAGCACGGGCGGTAATAAGGCAGTTGGCGGTTGGGTTTGTTGGGGGAAGAGAGCAAACAGCAAGGTCATCGGTCTCATCGGATCAGGGAAGGATGGGGAAGGAAGTCGGGCGTGCCCTTTCTAAGGAACCATCCCGGCATTTGTCTGGAGCGATTTAGGGAAATCACGAAAACCTGAATCAGGATGGCCGGGCGCGGGATTGAACCGTCGTCCTCCCGAATGCGAGTCCAGTGAGGCAGTGTGTATCAGGACTACTTTCCGTGGCGAGACAGTGCGGTATCGACATGGAAGGCGCTTTATGCCAGTATTCACAAACTATTGAGGTACTAGGTCGCATAATATTCTAAACTTGCTAACACGATAATGAGAAAAAAATGATCGTGTTCGACAATGCTAGACATACCCCTACACGGAGAGAGGCGGGAATATGTAATGGAGCCAGGAACATTGTCGAACATGATGGTTTTAGGGATCCAGATGTTACGGTGTGGTGGAGGCATAATAAGACCTCCAGGTCTTTGTCACGGTACACTCACCGGCAACAATCATCCAGCAGTTTGTCAACCGTGTTGGTGGAGAAATAGAATGCCCTACCACGAGACCTCCTTGCCAACCTTGTGGCCAACATGAGAGCACATTACAGAGCATACATTGCTGTGACAACACACTGCATTAAGATCCGCGAATCAGAGTGACTTATGTGTAGTTATTGTCTTTGAATAAAAGTGATACTTCCATTCGTCTCATTGCGGGTTTCTTCAAGTCATCTTCTGTAGTATACTGAAGCAGTTCTTTCTGTGCATGCTGCATGTTTCATAGAGCTACGTAACCTGATAGCGACACATCGCGCGAAAGTTACTTTCGTCCTTACGTTTTGCACACCAGTGTATTGCCAGAAGAGATTTGCCGAGGCTAAGCATTCTAAATTTAGTGAAAAGAGGTTCGTCTTATACACATACACTCGTGTACTGCATATGTTTACATAGTCCATGGAAACTGAAATGACACTGAACCTGAAATAACACTGAATCTGAATTAGGTACTAAAGCGTTAATCTCTGAATAATCAAGAGCATTTAGCTGAAATATTCTGAGGGAATTTATCTAATAAAATGGAGCTGTCGGCGAAACTTCGTTCATCACTAAACTGCGGTACAAGTGCTTATCAAAAGTGCTGAAACATTATTATAACAATAACATGTGTTAGTAGGAAGTATGTGGCCGTTTTAGTGACGCTATTAAAAAGGACAAGAAATTGTGGTACGACAAGTTGTATGTCGCGAACGTGCATAACGTCGTACTTTCAGTAGCTTGCGAGGGATGATTAAACAAAATAAACAGACGAACCCTGATTCCGGTTACAAATTTGGCGTAATTCAAATGGCTTCAGACAGAAAGGGCAGTTATGAATAGCCGCCAGGGGATAACATCACAGGAGATCGAAGGACCATTCTCACAGTATTCACAAAATAAAGTTATCAAAGAAATGTGCTCATTTGTTGATGAATGGTGGCAGATTCAGTTCAATGTACGCTCTCGGTTGAATCAAGTACGTTACGCTATTTCTGTCCATGTGAAAAGGCGATGTGAAATTGATCAGACAGAAAACAAAGACCAGATGCAACGCTAACGTGCAGCAAGTGCAAAGGATTTACCCCAACTAACCATGACTTCGCAAATAGAACACGTCCTACAGAAATACAGCGAAATATTCAGAATGAGATTTTCACTCTTCAGCGGAGTGTGCGCTGATATGAAACTTCCTGGCAAGTTAAAACTGTGTGCCGGACCGAGACTCGAACTCGGGACCTTGACCTTTGGCGGGCAAGTGCTCTACAATCGGAGCTACCCAAGCACGACTCACGTCCCGTCCTCATAGATTTACTTCCGCTAGTACCTGGTCTCCTACCTTCCAAACTTTACCGAGTTCGAGTCTCGTTCCGGCACACACTTTTAATCAGCCAGGAAGTTTCATATCAGCGCACCCTACGCTGCAGAGTGAAAATCTCATTCTGGAAACATCCCCCAGGCTGTGGCTAAGGCATGTCTCCGCAATATCCATTCTTTCAGGAGTGCTAGTTCTGCAAGTTTCTCAGGAGAGCTTCTGTAAAGTTTGGACGGTAGGAGACGAGGGACTGGCGGAAGTAAAGCTGTGAGGACGGGGCGTGAGTCGTGCTTGGGTAGTTCCGATTGTAGAGCACTTGCCCGCGAAAGACAAAGGTCCCGAGTCTCGGTCCGGCACAGTTTTAATCTGCCAGGAAGTTTTACAATCTGCCAGGGAGTTTTACAGCGAAAGATACTCGGGAAGCGTTGCTGAAGCCGAATCGATATCATCCAGGCTGTTGTGTGAAACAGCAGCCAGCGACCACACTTCCGAAAACAATAACAAGGGCTACTCCGAAAGTAGGTTTCGTAGTTTTTCACACCGAAACTTTATTACCAAAACAAATTCACCATGGCAACGTGCACTATTTTGCAACATAGTCGCCGCCAACAATGAGACATTTGTCGCAGCGTGTGATCAGCTTGAAGAAACCGCTGTCGTACCACTCTGTGCCCTGCGATACAAGGAATTATCACATAGCCTGCTGCACCTCATTATTGGTTTGGAAGTGATTCAGTGCAACTTTCAATGCAGGGAACAGGTGGAAGTCCCTCTTTGAAATGCAACACTAGCGACCAGCCACTTGGCGAGACATGAGCTCTTCACCCTACACAGTCTGTAGACGTTCGTGGGTGACAAGCACACTAGTCCCATGTGCCCATTAATACCGGATAACAGCACGCACTTCCACCTGGGACCACGTTATCAGTACACCATCGTGATGTATACTCGAATAACAGCACACACGCCGGCCTCCTGCTACTCTCTCTTCTTTGGCGTTCTGCACATGCGTCATTCCTCCTCCAATGACACCCCTTCCGTAGTTGAACAAGCGCCGGATGTAGATTCATATGGAGTTTCCTTGTGTCATGTGGTGTACCATCTTCTCATTCAAAAACAATGATGAATTTTCCTTTCGGAACGTCCCTCGTATATGGAGCAGACTCCTACTTATGCCATGCTACGTACCAACTGGAAACTCATGACAACCCACCTTTCTGGCAGATGCTAGTCGAGCTTCGTCACGTCTGCAAGCAGTAAGGATGGAAGGAAGATTCGGTTTAACGCAGCGTCGATATCGAGGTCATTAGGGATAGAACGCAAGCTCGGATGGTGTCAAGGGTGGGGAAGGAAATCGGCCGTGCCCTTTCAAAGGAGCCAACCTGGCATCTGTCTCGAGCGATTTAGGGAAATCATGGAAAACCTAAATCTGGATGGCTGGAAGCGGGTTTGAACCGTCATCCTTCCGAACGCAAGTCCGGTGTGCTGACCAATGCTTAGCTCGGTCGTCACGCATGTAGCATGCAACGAAGCAAACAGGTTACCGTCGATAGCAACGTATCTAAATTACGTGACTTTTTGCAGAAGACGGAATATTGCCAAACTGACGCGTCAAACGAGCCGACGCGAAAAGCAGATGCGCTTCAACGTGATTAGTCATATACACTACTGGTCATTAAAACTACTACCAAGAAGAAATGCAGATGATAAACGGGTATTCCTTGGACAAGTATATTATTCTAGAACTGACATGTGATTACATTTTCACGCAATTTGGGTGCATAGATCCTGAGAAATCAGTACCCAGAACAACCACCTCTGGCCGTAATAACGGCCTTGATACGCCTGGGCATTGAGTTAAACAGAGCTTGGATGGCGTGTACAGGTACAGTTGCCCATGCAGCTTCAACACGATACCACAGTTCATCAAGAGTAGAGACTGGCGTATTGTGACGCGCCAGTTTCTCGGCCACCATTGACAAGACGTTTTCAGTTGGTGAGAGATCTGGAGAATGTACTGGCCATAAGGGTCCGTACAGGACCTGCAACATGCGGTCGTCCATTATCCTGCTGGAATGTAGGGTTTCGTAAGGATCGAATGAAGGGTAGAGCCACGGGTCGTAACACATCTGAAATGTAACGTCCACTGTTCAAAGTGCCGTCAATGCGAACAAGAGGTGACCGCGACGTGTAACCAGTGGCACCCCATACCACCACGCCGGGTGATACGCCAGTATGGCGATCACGAATACACGCTTCCAATGTGCGTTCACCGCGATGTCGCCAAACATGGATGCGACCATCATGATGCTGTAAACAAAACCTGGATTCATCCGAAAAAATGACGTTTTGTTATTCGTGCACCCAGGTTCGTCGTTGAGTACACCATCGCAGGCGCTCCTGTCTGTGATGCAGCGTCGAGGGTAACCGCAGCCATGGTCTCCGAGCTGATAGTCCATGCTGCTGCAAACGCCGTTGAGCTGTTCGTGCAGATGGTTGTTGTCTTGCAAACGTGCTCATCTGTTGACTCAGGGATCGAGACGTGGCTCCACGATCCGTTACAGCCAGGTGGATAAGATGCCTGTCATCTCCACTGCTGGTAATACGAGGCCGTTGGGATCCAAGACGGCGTTCCGTATTACCTTCCTGAACCCTCCGATTCCATATTCTGCTAACAGTCATTGGATCTCGAACAACGTGAGCAGCAATGTCGCGATACGATAAACCGCAATCGCGATAGGCTAAAATCCGACCTTACTCAAAGTCGGAAAGGTGATGGTACGCATTTCTCCTCCTTACACGAGGCATCACAACAACGTTTCACCAGGCAACGCCGGTCAACTTCTGTTTGTGTATGAGAAATCGGTTGGAAACTTTCCTCATGTCAGCACGTTGCAGGTGTCGCCACTGGCGCCAACCTTGTGTGAATGCTCTGGAAAGCTAATCATTTGCATATCACAGCATCTATCCTGTCGGTTAAATTTCGCGTCTGTAGCATGTCATCTTCGTGGTGTAGCAATTCTAATGACCAGTAGTGTAGGTTGACCGACTGTGGGCGATTTTCTCTGGGTCTTCATGCCTCGCGGAACACTCCCGACAGACTGGCACGTGGAACGTCCAGTGCCTCCGAAATGGAATTGCCCTTACATTGGGTAAACATTAAGTTACTGCCACAAATTGTGTAGTGTCTAAACTGTACTAGACTGTCACGGCGATGGGGCACACTGGGTATGATGACATCAGCTGCAGCGCTCAGACAGTTCTGCAGCAACTGTCTCAGTGAGTAACTCGTGAGTGTCTTTGGTGGTCCATTAGAGATTAGTCTGAGCACGTTGTCTTACAAGCAGGCGGCGGGACCTTTCCCCGAATCGAGCTAGCGGAACGTTCTTCGAACGATAACACATCGAAAGGCCACCGAAATCGCGACCTCGGAGATGTTCTGTCCCATTGGTCAGGCACCAAGACAAGGTCGCGATCAAAACAGCTGATATCGCACATCGAGCCAACTGTGGCGACACACGCTTCACTATTTTGCAGGATGATAATCAAATCAATCAGTTTATACTACATTGTAATAAGTCATGCATTTCTATTCACAAAGGCTCTATTTAGTTACCGGTCAACAACATGAGTCGAATTATTTGCAGAAGAGTGGTAACACTTGACGCACGTGACGCAATACTGACCCTATGTCTGTCTAAGAAGATATACTGGACGAAGGGAAACCTACATTTTTAACATTTGTAGGTTTACAGCAAACTTTTGACAATGTCGACGACAATTTACACTTTTAAATTTTGTAGGTAGCAGCGATGAAATAGAGGGAGGGGAACGATAGATTAGTAACAACTTGTACATAAACCAGAATGCAGTTATAAGAGTAAATGGACGTGAAGAGGAAGCAGACGTTGGCGACGGGGTGAGGCAGAATTGTAGGCAATCCCTGGTGTTATTCAATATACACATTGGAAACGCTGTCAAGGAAACAAAGATAAAATGTTGGAAAATGTATTGCAGTTCAGGGAGAAGAACTTAAAACTCTGAAATTTGCTAATGACACTGTAATTTTGTCAGACGTGATAAAGGTCCTGGAAGAGCGTTAGAACGGAGAAACAGTCTTTTGAAAAGAATTTGTAAGGTGAATATCCACTGAAGTGAAACAAGGATAATGGAGTTAGAAAAATTAGTCTGGTGATAGTGAGGGGATTAGATTAAGAAATGTGACTCTAAAAGTAAGAGAGAAGTTTTATTTGAGCAGCACAATAACTGACGATGACTGAAATAGAGATGATATAAAACACAAACTGGCAATAACAAGAAAAAGAATTTTTGGAAAAGAGAAACTGTTTAAAATCGAATATGGATTTAATTGTTACGAAGTCTGCTCTACAGGCATTTGTCTGGAGTGTAAACTTGTAGATTAGTGAAAGGTTGGCAATAAATAATTGTGGCCAGAAGAAGACAGAAGTTTCTGAAATGTGGTGCTACAGAAGAATGCTGAAGATTATATTACATGCGTAAATCGAATACTAGATCGCAATGCAAAAAAAAAAAAAAAATAAAAAATAAAAAAAAAAAATTATAACACAGTGTGACTAAATGAAGAGCTCGGTTGATCCTGAGACATTAAGGTATCATCAGTTTGGTGAAGGATGAATGTGTGAGAAGAAAAATTGTAGACGGAGACCAAGGCATCAATACAGTAAGCAGTTTCAAATGTGCATAGGTTGCAGCAATTACGTAGAGATGGGGAGGCTTGAGCAAGATTTACTAGCGGAGATCTGTGTCAGACCGTTCTTCGGACTGAAGACCGCAAGAGTGACACATTATCGGAAGAGAATACATGTTCAGCGTTTGCTGTCAAAAGGTTCTCTTGCCATAGACCTAAGCAGTTAGCTACATGTTCTGCGGATGATTTTGCACCATACTTCGTAATGATGTCGAACGAGACATTTTACATTTCCATCGCAAATTTTTTGTAAATATGGCTACATGCTGAACATTTGTAAGAGCTCTTTTTTTTTTAAATACAGATGTGACACAGAAATTGCTAACCTTTTACACATTTCAATAACAGAAATTATTCTATTGAATAAGAGTTCTGAAGGAACTATTTTTTTTCTATTTGTTTTCAAATTTTACTTTGCAGTCTTTCAGACATTTCATACCACTGCGTAAGGGGTCAAAAATTTTAGTTGCAATATTTTGCACCCCTTTTTGGACTAAAGACAACCTTTATGTGGAGTAATGAATGTCGTTTTTCCTTTTGTTACTGTAATTGTGTACCTTATTGTTCCTTTTGAACTGCAGTGTGTTATTTACAAGAAACTTCGTGAGGGAGTGAAAACAAGTGTGAAGCAGCAGTCAAAATGCCCAATTCCTTAAATTATAAGATGGTGGTGGATGAGCACCTCATTATTCTTATAGCGCTGTTTTGAGCAATGCACACTTTCTCTCTTAATGATGAGTTACCCCAGACATCATTGAACGAAAATATACCGTGTATGTCAACTTACTTATTTCTCTCTCCCTAACATTTGCAATGACTCTAGGTGCACATGTGACTTATTCAAGTTGTTTTAGGAGTTCCAAAATGTGCTTTTTTCAGTTTAAATTCTGATCACTGTGGACAGCCAAGAATTTTGAACTTTACAGATGAATCATAACGCGCGACAGAGCACACTGGACTTGCAATCGGCAACACGACGGTTCAAACCCGCGTCCGGCCATCCAGATTTAGGTTTGTCGTGATTTCTCTAAATCACTTAAGACAAATGCCGGGACATTTCCTTCGAAAGGGCACGGCCGCTTTCCTTCTCCTTCCTTTCCTAACCCAAGCTTTTGCTCCGTCTCTAATGACCTCGATGTCGATGGTACGTTTGACGCTAATCTCCTCCTTGCCCTCTACAATGTGCGACTGAAATGGAGCAGCTACTGAAACGTACTGCAAAGTTTACGTACGCGGGACATTACGGTTCTTGAGGGCAAAATGTCTAAATTGCACACTGATTCACCGTGAAAATCTGTCGGCGTATGAACCAAAGGCAGTGTCGCGTCCAGTTGTAGTGAAATGGTGCCAACAATTTGACTAATACCGCACAGACTTAGGTTATGCTAATCGGCGAGTCCAGATATTGGGAAGAAAGGGATTTTCCAACAATGAGGAATTCACACAGCAGTTCTCTAATGGTTCCCCAAGAAAACATCATATTTATGTTGTCGAGAAGCTGAACGATTGGCTGAAAGTTTCGACCGTTGTTTGAGAATTATCGCTGACTGTGTTGAAAAATATTATCATATATCTATGTCACTTTGAAATTTAGTGCAGCATTGAATAAAAGTTAATCAGTCTTTCATAATAATCTGTAATTACTTTTCGAAGTCCACTCGGAGGCGCTACCTGAAGAAAAACTAAAGATACCTTTGAAAAAAAAAAAATGAGAGAGAGAGCAATTGTGTGAAAATTAAAAGCTCAGATGGCAATCCAGTACTAAGCAAAGAACGAAAGATGAAAGATGGAATGAACATGTAGACGGTCTGCATAAGGGATGCAACCATGCGGACGGTTTATAGAATTATAAGAGGAAGCTGATAAAGATGAGATGGCAGATATGATGCAGCGACAAGGATTTTACTTTGAGCAAAAATATGGTCCCCCAGAATAGATCTACCTGGTGGGCAAGACATTTGTGACTGGAGAAATATCCTCAGTCTTCAAGTAGACTGTAATAATTCAAGTTCCGAAAAAGGCAGGTTCTGGCAGGTGCGCATACTACCAGAACATCAGTTTAAATAAGTCATGGTTGCAGTACATTGACACGAATTATTTACAGAACGATGGAAAAAGTTGTAGGAACCGAGCTTATGGAGGAGAAAACTGGGTTCCGGAGGAATGTAGGATCAGATGCTGCAGTACTGACCATGCTTCTTATCTTAGAATATATGTTGAAGAAAGTCAAACCTATAGCATTTGCAGATGTAGGGAAAGCTTTTGACAATATTAACTGGACTGTACTATTTGAAGTTTTGAAGGCATTAGGGATAAAACAGAGAGAATGGTTATTTGCAAACTGTACAGAAACCATACTGCGGTTGTAAGAGCCGAAAGATATAAAAGGGAAGCAATAGTTGAGAAGGGAGTGAGACAGGGTTGTAGCCTATCCCCGATGTTATTGAGTCTGTGCCCTGAGCAAGCAGTAAGGAAACCAAAGAGCAATTTGGAGAGAAAACTAAAGTTCAGATAGAAGAAAAAAGAGTTTTCATTTTGATGATGACACTGTAGTTATGTCAGGAACGTTAGAGAATTAGGAGTAGATGAACTGAATGGATACTGTACTGGGAAGAGGTTACAGGTTTAACATCAACAAAGGTGAAGCAACGGTAATAGATTGCAGTCGAATTGAATCAGGCGATGCCGGGGGAATTACGTTAGGAAGTGAGGTGACAGAACTAGTCAATGAGTTTTGCTATTTGAGCAGTGAAACAACTGATGATGGCCGAAGTAGAGAGAATATAAAACCCAAACTGGCTATATAAAAAAGTGATTCTGGAAGAAAATAAGTTTGTCATCATCCAATATCAATTTAAGTTTTAGGGAGTCTGTTCTGAAAGTATTTGTCTAGAGTGTAGTGGCCTTTGTACGAAAGTGCAAGGTGAGAGATTAGCTGTTCAGACAAGAAGAGAATAGAAGCTTTCGAAATGTGGTGCTACAGAAAATGCTGAGGATTAGACGGACAGGTCGAATAACTAAAGAGAAGATACTGCATCGTACTGGGGAGAAACGAAGGATGTGGCACAACTTGACTAAGCGAAGAGATCGTTTGACGGAGCCACCCTAAGGCTTGAACGTATCGTCGCTTTAGTAATAATGAAAGCGGGAGGAGAGTGAGGCTACTGTAGGGGAGACCTGATCATGAATACAGCAAGCAGGTTGAAACTGATTTAGGTTGTAACAGTTATTCATAGATGGAGAGACTTCCAAAGAGGAAACTAGCGTGGGGAGCTTCTGCAAACCAGTCTTTGGACTAAAGACCACAAAAATGCTGACAGAAAGTATCTCCGGCTTTAGCCAGCTTTTGGTGCATGTAACTATTTGAGCACCAATGCTTTTTATTAGCGCTTGGAGCTCTGGTACTTTCCCAACAATTTACAACTGTTATATCCATAATATTCAGTGCGATAGCGCCCGCAGCCGCGATGAATTTTTTTGAAAGATTTATTGAAGCCTTCAGCTGCCATTCTCTTTATTTCCTGTACGATTGTACAGTTTCGGCCTTAGGCCATTTTCAAGTACTTTATGGATGATTTTTTAGTAGCAGATTGTTATGTACGTCGTTGAGCCTATGTCATGATGTTATGCTCATAAAATAAATCGCAGGTGTTCACGATATTTTAGGAGTACGTTACTTTCGAGCAGTTCCAATGGTTCCTGGATCTAAGTTCTTCCTGTGTTAGACCTGAACCCTTGGAGACTGAAGCCCTTTTTGTGTTTCCCTGAGACCTTCTAACCTAAAAAGACCGCCCACTCCACGCCACACAGCCCTCGGTACCCGTGCAGCCACCTCCTACGTGTTGTACTCGCGATCTGCATCTACATCTACATGACTACTTTGCAATTCACATTTAAGTGCTTCGCAGAGGGTTCATCGAACCACAATCATACTATCTCTCTACCATTCCACTCCCGAACAGCGCGCGGGAAAAACGAACACCCAAACCTTTCTGTTCGAGCTCTGATTTCTCTTATTTTATTTTGATGATCATTCCTCCCTATGTAGGTTGGGCTCAACAAAATATTTTCGCGTTCGGAAGAGAAAGTTGGTGACTGAAATTTCGTAAATAGATCTCGCCGCGACGAAAAACGTCTATTCAGCACAACCCGAAGCCCAACCACGCTATGGCTCAAGTCGAGGAATCTGCAGCCTTCACGGTAGCAAAACGGTCTGAGTCTCTGATTCAGACCGTCCACTGGGCTCTGTACCAAAGGTCCGCAATCGGTCCTGCCGACTACGCTGCAAATGGTGTCATCAACTGGGCTCGCATCCGCACACAGCCGTCACAGTCCCTCACCATACCAAAGACCGTGGAAACATACAATACACATACAGACAAAGGGCTATTGACATACACTACACTAGAGTACCGTAGGCCCTGACGAAAGCGCAAGAACTGTCTAATAAATTAGATTAATACGCAGAGGTTCAGAAACTCAAATACCGAGCCTCATGTGCGATTAAATAATTTGCTGATTAGGAACTTGTAATATGTCACGAAATGGTTTACTTTCGGACACAAACGAAAACGCGAGAACTATATTAAATATTAAATTAAGACGCAGAAACTCGAGAAATTAAACTATCGAAGCACACGGATGAAACTATACAATTCGCTCCTGGTTAAGAACTCGCAAAGTGTCACAAAATCTGTTACTTCCCTGTTGCTGCTTGTGTCTCGGCCTGTCGCTGCTGCCTGATAAACTGACTAACACCAACAAGCAAGTGGTCACTAGCTTTCAAAACGAACGATTAAACGATTGTCGACACTGGCTACGGAACTATATTGTAGACATGGAGGGAAACGCAAGAACTGTGTCTAATTGCTCTGAGCACTATGGGGCTTAACTTCTGAGGTCATCAGTCCCCTAGAATTTAGAACGACTTAAACCTAACTAACCTATGGACATCACACAGCCGGCCTTGTGGCCGAGCGGTTCTAGGCGCTTCAGTCGGGAACCGCGCGGCCGCTACGGACGCAGGTTCGAATCCTGCCTCGGGCATGGATGTGTGTAATGTCCTTAGGTTATTTAGGTTTAAGTAGTTCTAAGTTCTAGGGGACTTATGACCTCAGATGTTAAGTCCCATAGTGCTCAGAGCCATTTGAACCATTTTTTGACGTCACATACATCCATGCCCGAGGCAGGAGTCGAACCTGCGACCGTAGCGGTTAACAAGCAGAGATTCAAAAACTGAACTACCAAAGCACTCATGCGAAACTAAATAATTTGCTACTGATTAATTATAGCTGGCCGCGGTGGCCCAGCTAATTATTCACATCGATGGCAGATACTTATTGCAAGCCGGTCGGAGTGGCCAAGCGGTTCTAGGCGCCTCAGTCCGGAACCACGTGGCTGCTACGGGCGCAGGTTCGAATCCTGCCTCGGGCATAGATGTGTGTGACGTCCTTAGGTTAGTTAGGTTTAAGTAGTTCTAAGTCTAGGGGACTGATGACCTCAGATGTTAAGTCCCGTGGTACTTAGAGCCATTTGAACCATTTTTGATTAAGGATAAAATATTACTCGCGATGTGGTAGACCCTAAGACACAGACCGGACCAAAATTGTTCGTAGCAGACCACACACTGTCGCGATGGGCGTTGCACCAAAGTGCTAATAAGAGGCAGTAGCGTTATTAACTTAATTCAGAGGAATGATAGGAATTGTTAAGAGAGGCTTTCAAGAAAGCAAGTACTTACTTAAATTTTCCGTCTAGCGGAACTCGGTTCCTACTCGTGACAGTGTTGATGTGTTGGGTGTCGTAACTATCGCATCACAGCAACATCTGTGAGCCAGTTATAGCGGTGTGTGCTTAAGAGATCGTTATCTGAGTCTGGTTCTGATAAAATGTGAAACACTTAATGTGACTCAAGCACCGGTGTGTCGCACTCAGAACTGGACTCTTGACGGAATGATGACTCACCATGACTGGTCTCTGGCACAAAGTAACTCAGTAACAGACAATCATATACGTCAGTAATGCTTCATAACAGCTTCCGGTTGTAGATCTCTGGTCGCTGAGCACAGAACTGCTGATTCCTGCCCCCTGATTCCTGTCCCATGTCGTAGTTAGGCAAAAGATTTTGATCGATCTCTGCATGGTTGAGGATTACTTACCCATTTCAGATTGTAAACCGCATGTCGTCATCTATAACTGTGACTGAAGTAGGGAATTATCACACCAGCACGAGATTGAAATATTTCATTAGAAGACGTCTACGTAACCAGAGTATAGGCTCTTTTCACATAACGTACGAATTGCACAACCTCTCTGGTGGTTTTGTTCCTGCAAAGGGTATCAGAAAATGTAGTGAATTTTATCCACAGTGGATGTTGTCGACCTCTGTGACTGTTCCTTTATAGGTTGTAGAAAAATATCCGCTACCAGTCACAATAAAGGTTATTTATTTGTCACACAACCGGTTTCGGGCTTGCACCCATCCTAAGGTGTTTATACATTCATGTACATGTTTATACTGTTGGAGATCACTGTATAAATACAAAAAAAATATTTGCTGGTGACTACACAGTTACAAGTGGGACAACGGAAAGTAGTAAGGCAGCATTTGACGAAAATATATCTGTACTTACATAAAGATGAAGAACCATTATTACAGTTACGCTGTGGTGATAGATTTGCCACTTAGTTACACACTTATTGTTATTTTCACGTCCATATTTCAGTTTTACGATGTATAGGTTCATAATAGTGAATGGCGGTGTCATCTACATTTGTCTTATAGAATTTAACCTTGCTTGTGATGTTACTATTTAGTGTTAGAATTTTATTTTCTGTATGGTTGATAAATATTTCAGCTAATAGGCCACTGAGAGGGTTTCCCATTGCTAGTCCTTGGTCCTGCTTGTAAATTTTACTGTTAAAAGAGAAGTAATTATGTGAGAGCACTAGATTAAGTACATCTACAAGTTGTATGATTTCTGGTTTGTTCATTGTCTTGTTTCTCAATAGGTTCATTCTTATTATCTCAACAGTTTCATTTACAGGTATACTGCTGTAAAGGTTAATAATATCTAGGGATAGAAGCTTGGCTTGAGGTGGTACTGTCAAATCTTTCAAACTGTTAATAAGTTCATAGCCGTTCTTTGTGGAATATGATTTTTCAAATGTGTATTTTTCTACAAGTATGTCATTTAGTTCTCTCATTAATTTGTAGGCTGGGCTATTAATTGAGTTCACAATAGGCTTGATAGGTGTGTTGGTTTTATGGACTTTTGGTTGTGCTCTGAGTTTGGGGCTGTTGGGTTCATCACAATAAGGTCTTGTACTTCATTCTTAGTGAAAAAGAAGTTACTGTTGTTGAGGCATTTTCTTATTTTAGCTTGAAACTTTTGTGTGGGATCAACTTGGACTTCCAGTATGTGGTTGTTTACAAAGAATTCGAGTGTTTTGTGTATATAATCATCCTTAAACATAATAACTGTTGTGGAACCTTTATCAGATTTTACTGTCAGGGCATTGTGGTTTTGTAGTTTCTTATTGATTGACCAGAGTACATTTATTTCAAAGTTGTTTGTTTTTGTTGCTTTTGTGGTTATGTACTTCTGTATAATTTCATGAGCCTTGTGGCCTAGTACTGTTTGTTCAGTGTCATTAAGTTTTACAAAGTCACTGGCTGTCTTTAGTGAGCATATGGTGTCTTTCATGTTTTTGTGATTGATGCTTGGATTTATATTATGCTTCAAACCCTTATTTAGTAGTGTCATTTCTGTCTGACTTTATTCAATGTTAGTTGAATTTACAACTCTTGGGAAAAATTTGTGGGGGTTACTATTCTTTATCGATGGGCAGCTTGTTTCTCTTTCTCAAACTGTCAAGCTTCGTTTGATGAGTGCTGTTTATTTTATTATGTGTGTTTTTTATTATGTTTCATAGGATATAATGGAGTAATGGGATCTGTGCTGGATGTGCTAATAACATTAATTCCAGATAGGTGCTGTAAGCTAATCGGTTGAGGTCTTCTTTCCTTTTATATAACTGTTTTACTTCACATCTTAGCCAGAACTTCTCACCTCTAGCTTTAGCAAGTTGTACTGAGATAGATTTACAGTCTTGACACAAAAATATCAAAACAGAACCAAAAGGTAGCTTTCAATGTTTACAGAAAACCTACTGGCACTGACACCACTATACCAAACTCCTCAACACATCCCTCCCCCCACAAAAAAGCTGCTTATAGATCAATGCAGCACAGAGCACACAAATTTCCACTTCAACATACAGAACTCCAACAAGAAATAGAAACCATAACATATATTCCAATAAACAATGAATATGACCCTTCTATAATTAATACCATGTCACAACAGATAAAAAAATAAACTGAACAAACAACATCAAACTACGTTCACATCTGACAGTGCCCCAGCAGTCAAATATTTAATAGGTAAAAATCATATAACAGAAAAAATGATTACTTCTCATAATCAGTAATGTGGCAGTACGAATCTTATTCCATCATCACTAGTCCCATTCACCTGTACACCAGATAAAAGTACGTTTACACTGACTGCAAAAATTGGGTATTGCTGACAATATAGGCCGGCAGTGTTGTCTGGCAATATAACTACCACAAAGTAGACTAGCCTCCAAGTGGTGTACCCCGGGCAACGTAACTAAGTTACGGCTAAATAGTCTACAGATATCGGCTGCTGGACCTCTGGTGGTTGCAAATTACCTTAGGATATCCCAGATGTTAGAGGATACATAGCAATGAAGCAAAACAGTTCTGCCAATAACTACCTGACAAAGGACTTAAGGAATACCCTCTGGCTCTGACAGCTAAACATAGAGGGAACAAGCAGAGCAAAAAGTGAGTGTCTCACTCAAATATTGATTGAAAACAAGGTGGACGTTGTTCTACTACAGGTAACCCACTGCTCAGACGAAACCCAACTTCATTCCAGGTGTAAGCTCCCTGGCTACACGTTAGCTGCTGCGACATACCATGCAAGTTACGGATCTGCAACATATATCAAGAATGATGTTGAAGAGGTAACAGATGTCCAAACAAAAAAGGGGAAATAACATCCATACCATCAGGCTGAAAGTCGCCAACACAGAGATTGTGAACATCTATAAGCCCCCAGCACAACCATGGGTAAATGAAACTGCTCAAAATATTCCACATCCAGGAATAGTAATTGGAGACTTCAACAGCCATAACACACAATGGGGCTACAGAACCACGAATGAAGATGGTGAGAAAGTATCATAATGGGCTGAAATGGAACGCCTTTTCTTACTATTTGACGGGAAGGACAAAGGGAGATTCCGCTCAACTAGATGGACTCAAGACTACACTCCTGATCTCTGTTTCGTTACCACTAACAACAAAGGATTACCCTTGCAGAGCAGCAGGAAGGTGCTCAGTGATTTCCCTAGAAGCCAACTCCAACCTGTACTGGTGAAAATTGGACTCTAAATCCCAGTTGTGAAGTCTATACCAAAGCCACAATGGAACTTCCAAAAAACCAAGTGGGAAAAATTCTCTGAGGAGGTTGATCATATTATTCAGTTTATTCCACCTAAAGTTAGGCACTATGACCGCTTTGTTAGACTAATTCATTCCATTGCCAGAAAACATATTCCAAGAGGCTACAGAGACAACTACATTCCTGGATGGAGCCCTAGATGTCATGAATTGTATGACGAATTTAAAACGACTCGAGACACCAAGGTATCAGATGAATTGATTTCGGCCCTAGATTCAGCTAGGCAAAAGAAATGGATGGAACTAACTGAAAACATGTCTTTCCAACACTCGAGCAAGAAAGCTTGGAATTTATTACGAAAGCTTGGCAGTGCCACAAAAGTTGATATCTTATCAGACAAAATAAATCGTAACAAAATAGCAGCCAGGATTGTTAATATAACAAGAACACCAAGCAACAACAACAAACAGAAAGCCAAAGAAATAAAACATGATCTAAAGTCTAAAATGTCTCAAGCACAGCCTTCCGAATTTGCACAGATAATCTCTTCAGCCCTAGATACTCTGAAATCTGGTAAAGCGGCTGGTTGTGATGGTATATACCCGGAGTTCCTTAAACATGCTGGCCAAGGTGCAGTGCAGTGGCTAGCTGCACTGTTTAATGAAATTCTCGCAACAGGAAGACTGCCAAATCTTTTTAAGAAAACTAAAATAATTGCCATCCTGAAACCGTCAAAATCTGGTAACAATCCTGAAGACTATAGACCCATTGCACTTTTAAGTGTCTGCTATAAACTGCTGGAGAGAGTACTCTATAATAGAATTGCACCAACTATCCTGAAACACATTCCTGTAGAACAGGCTGGCTTCAGACGAGATCGCAGTTGTAGCGATCAAGTGCTAGGGTTGGCAACATACATAGAGAAGGGCTTCGAAGACCTGAAGAAAACAATGGCCGTGTTTATTGACCTAACATCAGCATATGATACAGTGTGGCGGAAAGGCTTGCTTCTTAAGTTCTTAAGAATAATTCCATGTAAAAGAATTGCACAACTACTCAATAACATGCTGTCCAACAGAAAATTCCAAGTTCACCTAAAAGGTCAAGTAAGTAAGGGATACAATTTAAATGACGGACTACCACAAGGATCAGTATTGGCCCCCCTACTTTTTAATTTATATGTCGCTGACTTGCCAGAAATGAAAGCAAGAACATTTATCTATGCTGATGACATAGCCTTGGTGACGCAGGCTAACGATTTTACAACTTCAGAAATGACTCTCACTGAGGATCTGCGAATTCTAGATGAATTTTTTAATCGATGGCGACTCAAAGTAAACGGAAATAAAACTGAATCCTCCACCTTCCATCTGAGTAATAGGCATGCTTGCTATAAACCGCAAATTTCCTTTAGAAATCAGTTGCTGTTATATAACCCATTCCAAAATATCTCGGCGTGACCTTGGATCGTTCGCTAACATATAGAAAACACCTAACTGAAACAGCTTTAAAAATGAGAACCAGAAACAATATATTACACAAACTCTCCGGAACAAGCTGGGGAGCTAAGGCATCAGTACTCAAAACAACTGCCCTCTCACTTGTATACTCTGTCGGGGAATATTGCAGCCCAGTATGGCTGAACAGCGCTCACACAGCCATGGTAGACACGCAGCTGAATGTAGCCATGAGAAGAGTATCCGGGACAATAAAATCCACACCCACAGAATGGCTACCTGTTCTGTCTAATATTGCACCACCGAAGTTACGACGTCAAGCAGCATTGAAAAGGGAATGGGAGAAATGCTCCAAGAATCCCGAGTTACCGCTACACCAGGACTGTGATTCCACTCAAAGGCAACGTCGTAAGTCCAGGAAACCCTCCTGGAGACTTGGAAAAAGGCTTACTTCTGAAGGATTCCA
The DNA here is from genome assembly GCF_023897955.1 of Schistocerca gregaria. Lineage (NCBI taxonomy): Eukaryota > Metazoa > Arthropoda > Insecta > Orthoptera > Acrididae > Schistocerca > Schistocerca gregaria. The sequence goes on from NC_064924.1 coordinate 95,585,581, forward strand.
ACCAGAAACAGCATGGCTGGAAGAATGGTTCGCAGCCAATCCCGATTTTGCAGGTCTCATTGCTGATCCTACACGAGTCTCTCCTGGATTCCACTTACCTAGGAGGTCGTGGACCACCCTAAATCGCATACGCACCAAGCACGGAAGATGCCAGGACTTGAAGCATCAGTGGGGAATCGCTGAAAGCGCCAAGTGTGACTGCGGACACCAACGACAAACAATACACCACATACTCACCGAGTGTCCCCTACGGAAGTATGCTGGAACTCTGACCAGCATACATGAGGTCTCTGAGGAAGCAATCTCCTGGCTGGCTACTTTAGATATTAACCTATAGTTTTTATTACAACTTGAAACTCTGTTTGTCAATATTACTGTTTATAAAAACCACTTTTTCTCTTTTACATGTAACTCATCCTAGTATTTTTATCCATATGAATATTATTGATTTATCGATCTAATCTAAGACTTTTATTAGCATAAATGAATGTAATCTATTTTATTTGTAGTATATGCATATTGTGTTACCAGTAACATCATTGCTGTTCAATTCAAGTAATGTATCCTTGATGCCAAACGAAATAATAAAAAACTGCCACACGAATTACAGCCAAAATTACGGCAACGTATCTTTTCCAGAATGCTGAAAGTCGATTTCTAATATATCGTTTAAAAGTAACTCGCCGAGAATTGGTAAAACCAATTCCACTATTACCTACTATATACGAGTTGCGACCGTTCAGTTTTCGGCTAGTGGGGGTTGATACAGAGATCTGATATTCTTCTTTCAAGAGCTGAAAAAAAAATACATTTTTAAACGTTTACACAAGAGCTGCTAGATATTTAGTGTTGGCTTACAAGTTTCAGGCTTTGCCTCTATTCAGATGCCACCTGCTGCAAGAATAAAATTTGAAATGAGTCGATGAGTCGAATGTAGATAATAAATGTATCCTACCAGTAATAGTATGGTTGACATGGTAACCACTTACGTATTTTGTATTTAGGATGTGTTTGGTGTGAACAGTTCTATTTATGACATAACACTTACATTTATCTCAGATGTGCGTTAAAATATGTCGCAATTGTGGCTACACCGTAGTGTATTACATTAAAATATCTGTGTGATATATATTTTCCTTAATTGTTGTGCCTTCATAACCCAGCATCATGTGATTCCTGTGACAACGATATTTTATATACAATGGAAAAGCTCCTCAATGAACTACACTGTGCGTCACGCTCGCTTACTTATCGTAAATATTATCACAATTTTGACAGATGTTGATGCAACCAATTTTATTACGTCTTATATAATCTTTGATGTATTCAGTTTACTTTATGATTGTATTAAGATCAAAAACTATATCCAGTGTAAGACAGTGATCCGTCACATTACAGTTGTACAATAAGTATTTCATTTCCTTTCAGCACTATTTGAAAGCAAACATATTGTTTAATTTGTATTTAAATGAAATCTACTTACAATAGTATTCTGCTGTTATAATTCTCACTGTATAGATTGCGATTCATATGCTCATTAAGGTACTCTTTAAGGTTTCCATGAATGGTTTATAGTTGCGTATTTGATGATTAATGCATGGTGGAAAGCCTTCCATGTGCTGATTGAGGTGTTATGGGAATTTTCTATGATTTTTCTGCTGCACGATTCTGTTTGTTGATATGACATTTGTTCTGGGAACTAAGTCATGTGAATGTAGGTTTGCACAGATATTTCTTCTAGCATGTCCATCAAGTGGCCTTTGAAGACATCTGTAAAGTAGTGACATTTCTCTCGATGTTTTCAATGGAGTGTGTATTATTCTCTGAGGCGCCTGCTGAGAATTGAAAGGTTATTTCCGCTTCTGTTTATGTATCCTGTATATGTCTTTTTGAGGGGTTCTGGAGTTCAAAGGGCTGCATATCTACTCCTCGCTTTCATCGCGTGTTATTCTTGGTCTACAATGCGAAGGAAGTTGTGGTTTTGTACCAACACTGAATGAAATTAACTAAAACTGTACAAGGAAGGCTATTTAATTATCTCTTACAGTATAAGAAATACGACATTCTGTATAAGAGACGGTTCACTCTAGAGTAATTTGGTGAACATAGCTCATATCATTGTTAAGATATATGTACCTAATGTCCTGAAAATGTAGTTTCGAGAAAATGAGAAGTGATTGTTCTCAGTGTTTTTGACTCAACGACTACCTCCTACAGAACATTCCAGCAGCATTATTCTTGCTGGCCAGCTGCTTCTTCATCTTCTGTAGACTTTTTCAAGAATCTTTTCCTTACTCTGGACCGTTAGTTCTAACTTTCGCAACCCTTTCAGCTCCAACTACTTGCTGACGATCTTTGATCTTCAGCACAGCTATCATATACATTTATAAGTTATAGAGTGCAGCAATCAATCGTTTTTTTACATTATATTACGCAAATCCAGATCTTTGAATACTACTCTAAATCTTTGAATACTATCTGTATTAGTATAGTATTCAAGGAACTGTGACTGACGCCCGAACAACAGGGAATTACATGCATTGAGCATAAAAAATAGTACACTGAGAATGGCTAGCTACTAGTCGGAATCTGGATTTGCGTAATAAAATCTAAAAAAGGACGACTGATTGCTGCACTCTATAATTTATAAGTCATATAACAGTCGCTGAGTGCATCCACTTTCCGAATGGAAGGTAACCTCATACTGCTATCATATTATTTCCTGGTTCGATACCTAATTTGTCCATTAGTTTTGTCTTGCTGATTACACCATCACTGAAATAGATGACAGCATCCACTAAACCTGAGTACTGTCAATCGAACAAACACTGTTTTTGGTACTCTTTGCCACACACAGCTGTTGAAACTCATTAGGGTTTGGTGTATGGCCATGTAGACATCTGCTAAGTAATTTATATCTGCAAGGTCCCTGTATGTTGGCTTTATTGATTCCATGACTATGGCAGGCAAGAAATGTTTATGGTAATATTCCTCACGTGGCGCATGAGCGTGGCTGGTTCGCTGACATTGTTCAAAGATCGTTTAAGACCAAATCAACAATTGAAAAACAGATAGAAAACACATTTTTTGAAACGGGAGGAATTTGTGATTCAGATGGTGAAAAAAATATGTTTTCAAAAATTTCGGTCATTTCATATTCAGATCACGTTAAAAATGCGCCCGCCGAACGTAGGCTTTATTACATCTTTTGCATTCGTTTTAACTGCCAGAATAGTTGTATCGTCATGTTTTGGCTACTTTATAAATTATGTTGGTGTCAAGCGTGTTTCTGTCAAATTTACGATAATGCCTGCAATAAATAAGCCAGCGTAATCCAAATGACGGTACCACATATATACGTTATACATACATTAACACAATACGGTACAGTAAGGTGTAAATACAATTGTGACATCTACGAACGCAGGTCTGGGATACATTCAAGTGTGGTGACATAAACAGAACTGTCCACACCAAACACATCATAAATACAAAATACGTAAATAGTTTCCATATGAACCATATTATTTATGACACATTTATGATCTACAATCAACACATCCACTCGTAACATATTTTGTTGTGTGTTAGAAGTGCCTTGTGAAAATAGGCGAAGTCCGAAACTAGTCAACCAACACTAAATAATTAGTTATCAACTTTGTTGTAAATATTTAATATGTCCTTTCTTCCACATCTTTGAGTTGCCAGAGGCGACGCACTGAAAAATATCATACCTTTACAGTTCATTTCTCATCCACATGCTTCTAAGTACAAGGCATTTGCAATGCTTTGGTGGAAGGGCTCAAAGAATTTATTAAAGTAGTAGACCAGAGTCGACCAGAGTGTACAAAGTGATGTATACAACCATCGCACTAAAATAATAATAGTTGCCAAATTGTTGCCCATTTAAGATATGTGATGGAGTTTCAAAAGCTTTCAGGCATCGTAATAACCGATGTGCAAGTAGGCTGTTTAGGTTTTCTTATTGGTAACGCCACATAGCGCTCTGCATGAAAAATCACTGGCTGTGCTGTGCTGTGGCGGAGTTTTGAAATTTGTAAGAATTGGTGTCATGAATTGATATATATATATATATATATATATATATATATATATATATATATATATATATATATATATATATAATGACTATTAAGGTAAATACATTGTTTGTTCTGTATTAAAATCTTTCATTTGCTAACTATGCCTATCAGTAGTTAGTGCCTTCAGTAGTTTGAATCTTTTATTTAGCTGGCAGTAGTGGCGCTCGATGTATTGCAGTAGCTTGAGTAACGAAGATTTTTGTGAGGTAAGTGATTTGTGAAACGTATAGGTTTATGTTAATCAGGGCCATTCTTTCGTAGGGATTTTTGGAAGTCAGATTGCGTTGCGCCAAAAATATTGTGTTTCAGTTGAAGCACAGTCTTGTACAATTTTTCTAAGGGGACGTTTCATATGGCGACCCTGCCAGGATACCTCACTGGAATCTTCTGATTTTTTCTTGTAGTTTGTGTAGTTAGTGCAGCCTTTGTTTATTGCTAGTGCGTAATCATAGAGAGAATTTCCTTTGTAGTTGCAGTCTTTCATTGTTGTACAGTAAAACAGCTGTGGCACGCATGTAGATTTGCACCAAGTATTTCGCAGCTTTGCTTGCAATTAACTAGATATTATTTTCAGTGCTATGTTAATGTATTCTCTTATTTTTGCTCTTCAAATTGTGCTTTTATGTGTTATCGTGTGAAATATTGTGACAATAACGGTGTGTGAAAAACGTAACACTAGGCTCCAATGTAAACTGAGAAATAATAGTGACGACAAGTGTCGCTTATCAGCACCACTGTGTAGTGAATTAACAGACATTCGAAGTAGTAATTTGTTAATTGAGAATAGGGAAATGGAGCGGGCGGCAAATAATGGTGTAGACAATGAAACAAGTAGTGAACAGGGAACAATTATCGATCGATCAGTCGGCAACAGCTCGCCTCAGGAATCCGAAATGACAGAACACAATATTGCAAATACTGTAGACTTAGGTTATGGGTCCTCACCGTTTTCTCAAATAAGTCAAGACACATTTTCTGCCTGCCAAATGTAAATGTTGCCGGTGAAAATGCACTGCCAAAAAGCATAGGAAAACAGATTCCGGACACTAATACATTATTATTGCAATTAATGCAACAAATGGAACAAAATCAGAAACAAATGGGGCAAAATCTTCAAAAGTTAGACACAATGGAACAAAATCTGAGATAAACACAGCAAAAGCTTCAAAAGTTAGACACAATGGAACAAAATCAGAGACAAACACAGCAAAAGTTAGACGCAATGGAGCAAAAGATTCAAAAGTTAGACTCAGTGGAACATACGCTTGAACAAACAGGTGAAGATTTAACTACTGAATTACATAAAATCGAATCGAAATGTCAAAAAGTCTGTAATGACGTAAAAACACAAATTTGTGAGCATTTCCAACCTATTTTTTTCGGCATGAAAATGCATTACAGAATCACGAAGCAGCCATAAAAGAACTGCAAACAATTGTTCATGAAAATCATGAGACCTTGCAAGCTAAAATTGACTCAGTTGCATCTGCCGATTCGGTTACGCAACTTGCAAAAACTCAAGAAAACTTAAAGGACACAGTAGATACTCTGAAAATTGGTTCAGAAAGACACATGGAGGACATTAGTTCATTATCAGAGAAAGTAGTTGAACTTTCGGATCAGCTAAATAATTTATCTACGAAGGTAGATGATAATCTGAATGACACAAATCCGGTAGTCTTTAATGACACAGAAGAGTTCGAACAAATTAGGAAATTCAAACAAAATCAGAATCAAATTCATACGCAACACCAAAGAGAAATCCGGGAAGTACAAGATCAGGTGACACAGGTAATACAAGAATTACGTATTTCAGAGGACACTCGCACTCCAACACGGGAAGAGGGACTTAGAAATATACGGAAAAGCCACAAAATAATAACACAGGGCATTTCGGAAATTATGAAAGAAATTGGCAAGGTGCACCGAATTTTGAGATGGAACCGCCGACACGACGTAATGACCGATATGCTATCCATCGACACGATGATTTTGAATATAAGCTGTTCATTACTGCACGTAAATTCAAAACATTTAAGAATTCTGTCAACGACATTCACCCACAAGCGTGGCTCCATCAATTCTCTCATTGTTTTCCTCCCAAATGGTCATTAGAGCACGGATTAGAATTTATGTGTGGCTACTTGGAGAATGAACCAGCTGTAAGAATGCGATCGGTCATTCACGATTGTCACAGTAAAGGAGAATTTTATCATGCCTTCCTCTCAGCATATTGGTCTCAAGCTACACAAGACCAAGTAAAAAATAGCATCATTATGATGAAACATTTGGAACAATCTGAGTTTTCCAGTCTTGTGAAATATTTTGAAGACATGTTATATAAGAATTAGTATCTTTCAAACCCATACAGCCCATCAGAACTCATCCGCATTTGCTTAATCAGATTACCTGAACATTTACGACAGATTATTTTAGCAGAACGTTGCAAAGACGACATTGAAGCTTTTCAGGGACTCTTAAATAATTAGAAATTACAGACAGTCACGGGATGCGAAAACAGGAAAACAATCACTACAGGTCACATCCGTCACAATTCCGCGATGAAAGAAATAGTAACTGGACACGACAAGGCTATTCTCACAATACAAATCGTGACAAAAACAGACACCACCCATATGACAACCACTGGCAGAGTAATAATAGTTACAGAGAAAGATCGCATTTCCATAGTAATGACTATCACAGAGGCAATCAGAGAAACAGACAATTTGGGAACCAAAATAATTATTATCAAGGGAGACAGAATAATTTCAGACGCAACGGTCCAGCGCGCAGTTACGATTCAGGGAGAAATTCTCCACCACATGACCGACAAACAAGAAACTATGTAAACTACCGACAAAACGACAGACCTGAATTCCATCAGAACTGGCGAGCTTCAAACAGGGCAGGGCCTTCTCGTCAAGGTGAATTTGTAGAAGTTAGGTCTCCTATTCCCAATAACGGCGCGCGCCAACAAAGAGACAGACAATGACTCGCACCGCAGGCAGCCGCATGCGCCGGCTGGCTGAGAGAAAAATAACAGACACTAACCTTGAGCAAAATTCCAGTGTTCTTTACCGACGTATACCGCATGATAATTGCGTTCAAGTTAACTCTGAGCACTAGGAAGAGTAAAGGATTGTACTACATTTCACATGTAAAACCGTTTATTGAAAGATAATCTGTTTTTTAACTTTGTCTTTGCCATAAAACATTTCACTTCGAAGTTAACTATCCAGTCTAGAACCTAGGGAACATTTTTAAACAGAAATTACGAATGCATTGTTATAGTGAACAGATGACACAGTGTTGTTATTTGTACATTCTTGCTTGTTAGTTGCACGATTACGTAACGACTATAAGGCTTACATACTTAGAACATATAGTGTTAATGAGATTTTAATGCAACATTTTGGTTTAGTTGAAAAGACATTCTTTATTTGAAGTACTTTCTGTGAGATTAAAGATGACTTAGCATTTTGTTTCTCTGATAGCTACACGATTATATCACGACGCTACTAATATGTGACACGATTTACATTGTTGCTTTTGCGGTGTATCTGTTTTATATCTGCACAGTTTTTCTGTATTATTCTGGAAAGTAAAACATGTTTTAGTAGTAAATTTTGTGGTATAGCTGCAATGAGACAGGCTTTATCGTAGCACAACAATACGTTACATTATAGTACTTTCTTGATCACGGTAAGGTACGTAATAACTACGATATCTATACGGAAAGCATTTCACTTTCGTTTATGATGAGGTAAGTACATTGACTTCAGCAGAACTTTGCTTACAGAGGACGATAACTACGACAGTTCCACAGAATTATCTTACAGCAAAACGCTCATTTAGCACGCATTTGAGTGATTAATATGGTACTTAAACCATTTATTTATCAAGATTGTTGAATTAAAAAGAAAGTTTTTCGTGATACATTTCATTCCATTGCTGTAATCTGTAACACCTGAGGGTATAATTACATTAATCCTCAGGGGGGTACACGCTTACTTTGTGTACCATGTGATTGGCAAGCACAAGGAGCCCTAGCTAATATGGTATTTGCTTATACAACTTTATACATCGGTACCATATTTATCTAACACATAAATTACACAGCTATCTGATCATTTAACTGAGAGACAAACATTTGCTTTTACTACATCAGTGACACATGTTTACGTAATTACACAGTTGGATAACTTCACACTTACGAAATTGTATTTTGTCTGTACTTTGTGAACTGTTCATATTTTTTCGGAACCATTGTGATACTATGAGAGCTTTGAATGACATATTTGGTATGGGATCATGATTTTTAAAGTACGTTTGAGGTAGATGACACTTTTGACATGAACAGAGAGTTTTGTTTTAGGTTCTGAAATTATTGCGGAAAGCTATGACGTTTTTGAGATTTGACTGAGGTGTTATGATGTTATTATTACGACGACGATGTGAATTATGCTGCTGAGGTATGTTTAAGCTGATGCTATATGAGTTATTTGGTTATGCTGCGTATCTGTTATGATGAAATATTGAAGAAGTGTCGACGAATATGTATATGTGTAATAAGGTAAGGAATAATGAGTAGTGGTTAGGGACTCTGGTTTGTGAAAAAGGATGTTGAAAACCGAGAATCGTACTTTAAGAGTTATGAAATGTGTGTATATGCATGAATGTATCACTATGCTGCCGAAAATGTTTTGCACACTATTTATATTTTAAGGATTTTGTTTCTACGGATTTGTAACGCAAATTCTTGACCTGTGAAATATTTTTATATGAGACTGTCACTGTAACAGAAACTGCTGTCATAAATATTTCGATAAGACAGTTAAGTGACCACCTGCACGTAATGCGTCGTGGGCACCCAGCTGCGTGACAACCACCTGACAAAAAGAAAGCCATTAGTGTGTGCCTTTCAGAGACACAGATAAAAAAAAATATCCTCGCTATTGACATTCATTCCTTTGTAGAAAGCATCGCAAATACGACGATTGTGCGCCCAAACTTGAAAACATATGATTACACTGTGGAGCTCTTAATTTATGATATTTACTGAAATGAAATGATGAGAAACATTTCACGTCTATTGTCTTGCTAGTTGGAGGATTGTTTGCTGCATTATGAAATGCCTTATGGCTAGCGAATGACGTTTCAGCTTTTGCTTTGATCCCTTCAATTTAAGTTCCTTTCTCATTCATTTGTGACTGAACACTAATTGTGGTGCCACTAACAGCCTTTACATATGACCTGAATTTGTGTTTTTTGAAAGATCACTTGCCAGTATTCTGAATGACGTTTCACGCTTGCTTTACCTATTTTGTTGAATACCTAGTTTCTAGCTGCCTTGCAGCATTGGTTAAAGTAAAATTTTATACGTGTACTAATATAAATATTTTATGCCTACAGACCCAGTAAAGAATAACTTCGTGATATACTTCCAAAAAAATGAGGGAGCACAAAATGACATTGCCCTTCACAGGAACTGCATGCATAATTTTCTTTTCAAGTACTTGGTAATTTATTTCATTGAATAAGTAGTGGTGCACCATTTTAATTACATAGACATTAAGATGTGGATATACATTTCCCTTATCTGCGTTGTTGTCTTCAGTGTACTATTTTTTCTGCTTGTGGGTTTGTCATGTTTAGATATAAGTTATTACATTTATTGCTGCTTGCTTTGCTTACCTGCACCTTGTTTTTCATAGCTGTTTGTATTAATTGTTTTGTGCTGCTGCATTGCCTCGTCCCTTAGTTAAGCATCTGAGCTCAGTAGATTTAAGTTAGCTTAAGAGGGGGTAGCCAATATAAGAGAATGAATTGCTATGGATTTGAAGAAATGCACTGAGAGGTTGTATGAGAAAAGTACAGAAAGCAGGTATAGATAGGACTTTTTGGAAATAATGAAGAATGAAGGGAGATCTCCGAGAAGTAAAGAAAGTTTTGTTTGCAAAATACTGCAGTAAAACAAACCCTGCCATTTCCTTGTGTTATCCCACTATATGTTTGTGTACCCTTGTGTATTTATGTTCTTCCTGTCTTTATATGTTTATCTGATAAGACTTATGTTGCAGAATTTTTCTAATACTAAGCTACATTCACTGTGATGAGGAATACTGTTATCCTCAAATATAATTTTCATCAATAATATGTTATTTACTTTGTAAAGATGTTTAGACATTATTTATTCTATTTTGTTTTAATGCTCATGTGTGAAGTTGATGTTTCGAAATTATTTTCTGATTTTTTATGTATGTGCTCCTGTCATAATTCCTGTAACACTGATGTATATGTTATTTCGATTCTTTTGTAAAGCCTGTATTACTGCAAATGTTATCTGTACTATTATGTTCTTTAATGATATATTTTGTACCTTTGTTAATGTATTCTCATGTTATAAAATTGTAATTGACACCTGTTCATCAAATTAAGTAACTTGTAAGTTACATTTCACTGCACTCATTTCTGTTGGTCATAGTATATGGACAATATGTGAAAAGTAGGGACTGATAGTGTTTGCACGTGTGTTAATAATTCAGTAAGGGACTGGATAACAGCATTGCTGGTTCTAAGGACATTTAAAAAACAATTTTTGTGAGTGCATAAGTGGTGGTTATGGACTTGCTATATTATCCGCAAGACTCTTCAATGGTGATTGTGCGCCTGCACAGTCAAACAGATGGCTGCTGGCCATCTCTACAAGGACTACTGTGGGTCTACACCTTTGATGACCCACCAATACCATTATTTCTACAAGGACTGCAGTGGGTCTGCACCTCTGGTGGCCCACCAATACCGTAATCTCTACCAGGACTACAATGGCTCTACTCTGTGACGACCTACCTACCAATATTCTTTAAAACTTCGACTGACTATGCTGTGGGTTTGCTCTGTTGTGGCCCATTACCTGTCTGCATGTCAAGAGTCAGCACTGTCTTTCGTTGGAAGGACAACACTACTTCTTCAAGACTGCTTAGAAATCCACTACTTCCAAGTGCAATTTCTTTTATTGCTCAGACTTTGAAAAAAAACACTGCAATTTTACTGTGATGAACGATCAGGACTGTCTTTGTGGACTGTGAGAAAATTTTAGCTTCTGACCAATATTGTATCAATAAGTGTGTGCATTTGATATCTTTGTTTTAGTAATTATGAAAAATTTTATCAAATCATTATTGGCCACTGACCAAAACAATTTGTAAAAAATTTTTGTGGGGAGCATGGGGGCTATGTAAGTAGGCTATTTAGGTTTTCTTATTGGTAACGCCAACACCATGTAGCGTTCTGTATGAAAAATCACTGGCTGTGCTGTGCGCAGTCTGTGGCTGGTTTGCATTGTTGTCTGCCATTGTAGTGTTGGGCAGCGGCAGCTGGATGCTTACAGCGCGTAGCGTTGCGCAGTTGGAAGTGAGCCGCCAGCAGTGGTGGATGTGGGGAGAGAGATGGCGGAGTTTTGAAATTTGTAAGAATTGGTGTCATGAATTGATATATATATATATATATATATATATATATATATATATATATATATATATATATATATATTATGACTATTAAGGTAAATACATTGTTTGTTCTCTATTAAAATCTTTCATTTGCTAACTATGCCTATCAGTAGTTAGTGCCTTCAATAGTTTGAATCTTTTATTTAGCTGGCAGTAGTGGCGCTCGCTGTATTGCAGTAGCTTGAGTAACGAAGATTTTTGTGAGGTAAGCGATTTGTGAAACGTATAGGTTTATGTTAATCAGGGCCATTCTTTCGTAGGGATTTTTGGAAGTCAGATTGCGTTGCGCCAAAAATATTATGTTTCAGTTTAGGCACAGTCTTGTACAATTTTTCTAAGGGGACGTTTCAGATGTAGAGTAAAATGTCTGTTCAGTACTGCAGATCTTCTAAAACGATAGCAGTGGGAACGTCCTTTTTCAGAATTCAGTCTTTGTATATATTACTTTCCGTTTCTATCGCTCTAGTTGTAGACGTATTTATCACATTCATGGATTTCTCATTGGTTTTTTCGTTTGCCTAATTTTACATACCTGTAGCTGCTTCTCTATTCTTGGAGCAGTGGTTCGTGTAATTAATTACACGAACCTAATATCCAAGAACGAAATAATGTTGTTTCACGTGACTTGATACACAAACACTGTCGACTGAGAAAGAACAATCGAATCTGAGAGTGAAAGGCAAACACATACAGACAAGAACTGAAACAGATATAGCCCGGGCATTGACGAGTTGCAGCAATGTTGCTGGCAACACTATTGCGGCCAGACATTGCCGTAAAATAAGGCCTTCGGCTCTCCTGCCTGCTGTCGGCGATCCTACCTGTCGGACGGACATCGGACGGAGAGATTAGAGGACCTCTCCTCGACCTTCTCTGGGTGCGAATTTCACTAGCAAGGGGAGGCCGCCAATAGTGAAAATCAGATTCGATAAATACTGCGCACAATAAAAGCTCATGGCCAGAGGTGTAATGTGGCAAAACACCAAGATGCACTACTCAGCCGTTGTCGAGAAAATCGACAGTGAAAAGAAATCGTTGCGGGGAAAAACAATCTACGATTAACAGTTTTTCTACAGCGTCGTGGCGCAGCGGTAAGCGCTCGGGTTTGTAATCCGAAGCTCGCTGGATAGAATCTCGCCTCATGCAATCCTTTTTTTTTATTATTTCTTTTTGTAATTCATATATATATATATATATATATATATATATATATATATATATATATATATATATATATTCCTGGAAATTGAAATAAGAACACCGTGAATTCATTGTCCCAGGAAGGGGAAACTTTATTGACACATTCCTGGGGTCAGATACATCACATGATCACACTGACAGAACCACAGGCACATAGACACAGGCAACAGAGCATGCACAATGTCGGTACTAGTACAGTGTATATCCACCTTTCGCAGCAATGCAGGCTGCTATTCTCCCATGGAGACGATCGTAGAGATGCTGGATGTAGTCCTGTGGAAGGCTTGCCATGCCATTTCCACCTGGCGCCTCAGTTGGACCAGCGTTCGTGCTGGACGTGCAGACCGCGTGAGACAACACTTCATCCAGTCCCAAACATGCTCAATGGGGGACAGATCCGGAGATCTTGCTGGCCAGGGTAGTTGACTTACACCTTCTAGAGCACGTTGGGTGGCACGGGATACATGCGGACGTGCATTGTCCTGTTGGAACAGCAAGTTCCCTTGCCGGTCTAGGAATGGTAGAACGATGGGTTCGATGACGGTTTCGATGTACCGTGAACTATTCAGTGTCCCTCGACGATCACCAGAGGTGTACGGCCAGTGTAGGAGATCGCTCTCTACACCATGATGCTGGGGGTTGGCCCTGTGTGCCTCGGTCGTATGCAGTCCTGATTGTGGCGCTCACCTGCACGGCGCCAAACACGCATACGACCATCATTGGCACCAAGGCAGAAGCGACTCTCATCGCTGAAGACGACACGTCTCCATTCGTCCCTCCATTCACGCCTGTCGCGACACCACTGGAGGCGGGCTGCACGATGTTGGGGCGTCAGCGGAAGACGGCCTAACGGTGTGCGGGACCGTAGCCCAGCTTCATGGAGACGGTTGCGAATGGTCCTCGCCGATACCCCAGGAGCAACAGTGTCCCTAATTTGGTGGGAAGTGGCAGTGCTCCATCACTCCACTCAACGTTTTTCCACTGTTCAATCGTCCATTGTTTACGCTCCTTACACCAAGCGAGGCGTCGTTTGGCATTTACCGGCGTAATGTGTGGCTTATGAGCAGCCTTTCGACCCTGAAATCCCAAGTTTTCTCACCTCACATTTATAGTACTTACAGTGGATCCTGATGCTGTTGGGAATTCCTGTGTGATGGTCTGAATAGATGTCTGCCTATTACACATTACGACCTTCTTCAACTGTCGACGGTCTCTGTCAGTCAATAGGCGAGGTCTTCCAGTACGCTTTTGTGGTGTACGTATCCCTTTTCGTTTCCACTTCACTATCACATCGGAAACAGTGGACCTACGTATGTTCAGGAACGTAGAAATATCGCGTACAGACGTATGACACAAGTGTCACCCAATCACTTGACCACGTTCGAAGTCCGTGAGTTCCGCGGAGTGCCCCATACTGCTCTCTCACGATGTCTAATATCTACTGAGGTCGTTGATATGGATTACCTGGCAGCACAATGCACCTAATATGAAAAACGTATGCTTTTCGGGGTGTCCGGATACTTTTGCTAACATTGTGTATGTATGTATGTATGTTCCACATATGTTAAATCACTGGACCGATTTCAACCAAACTTGGTACACATGCTACATACTGTCTGGAAAGACCCTTATGGGGGTAAGAACCACATACCTATCACAGGGATGTGGTTGAATGAGCAATGCAGCCCACGACGCGCAACTATACATACTTCAACCACGCAGTATTTGAAAATGTGGCTTGCAAACAAACTTTACACATAATTTCAAACCTTTACGAAACTTTTTGTCGCTGACAACCTCCGAAAAATGATGAAAGGGAAAGAAGTTTATCACTTATTGCATATTCGCTGCTCAAGCAGTAAAAGTGCCGCAAGGAGCATGGCGTTTTAATTTCTTACGTCTTTATTACAGACACATGTTGCAGACAGTTTTCACGTGAGGAGATGGACGGAGGGAGAAGGAATGGAAAAGTCGATTGGTGGTACAGCTCCCGAAAACAGGAAATCTGTCGGATTGCAACAACTGGGCTGCTATTACTTTGCAGTCAGTGCTCAGTAAGTTCCTTACGAGAGTTGTTTCAAATGGGATTAAGAATACAGCGTACTGTTTCCGGCCCAATATAACGTAAAAATCAACACCTATTTCTCTTAGGCGCTGTTTAGAATGTATATGTTTTGTTGATTTTTTGTTGATATCAGGTAATGCAGCACACTTTCTAAAGAAATTAGTGGTATTTTGAATATTTTTGAACATGTTTACGGTTATTAAACAAATTACAAAGGAAGTGATGCAATTTTTTCCAAAATGCTTCCTCAAATTAAGGTACCATTTAATCCAATGCTCTTCATTTGAAGGAGACCAAATTTTTACCAGATATGCATGACATGATGGCTGAGGTACTAGACCTGTTTAATTCTACCTATTATGTATATTACAAGGATAAAAAATATCACCTCTTACATTTTAATCTATATAATTTTTCCTAGTAAAAATATTTTTTTAAAATTTAGTTGATTCTGCAATAAAACTTAGGCCTACTACATAAGCAGACTTTAGGGCAGAATCCGTGAACAGGGTGGTCGTCTGTGGACAACTTATGAAAGTACGTGGCCCATACAGCTTTTCTCACTGCTGTAACATCATTCAGGGGTGCAGTTCGTCTAATGGCCAGTCCATAATAACTCTGAAGAAGGTCTGTCTCAGTTTCTGTCAATCTGCCTCCCCCAGACAGACATTTTCCATCAGATAGCAACTTTACTTTCATTTCTCTTCATAGGTTCCTCAATCTAGCACCTATTCTCTTTTCCACATGTCCACAACACTCCAGTTTTGTTACCAATGTATCACCGTAACCATTGAACTCGTTAATTTTATTGAAAGTTTTAGAGTCAGCATCGTCTAGGTACCTCGTATATCTAACGTTATAAACGGGCACCGACTTCTGAAATATTTTTAGAGCTCCATCACACTCCATACCTACACTCTAACCATCATAATTATTAGAACACTGATGTTTAATATGTCCTTCAGTGTTACCATGGCAGGTGTGGCAGTACTTAGGTAAGCACTAAACATCAATAACTTTTCCATTCTCCAGAGAAGTAGCGCTTACAATCCCATTCAAGGAACGATGTCCTCGACGTTGCCATGTCCCATCAAGTGCAACTTCAATGTCCCTGGCTGCACTAATATTTACAGTTTCTTCTACTGCACGTTTCATAGGTGCTTTAGACACAACCGTCAAGGCACCTAAAAGTATTTTTATGTACTTGCTGAACCTACTGGGAGGAGGAGGAAAGTCCATCAAACTACAAAAGGTTTGAGCAGCTCTTTTTCCTTTTCCTATTGCACACACTGCAAACACTAACTTCAAATTCACGTCATATGAATTATGCATAATGTTCGAAGTCATTTTCGAGGTATAGTTATTGCAGTTATTTCCAGACAGCCTACACCATCAAATTTTCTAGATTTTGCCACTTCCTTTATCAGGAAGATAATATGCGCACATCAAGAAGAACAAATCCAATTCAAACAGCGTCATTGTTAACACAAAAATCTGAATCACCAGGAGGCGTGGCTTGTGGGAGTTTCTTCCCTGAAGAACTGCTACATAGGTTACTTTGTACAGTGCGGCTTGCTTTGTTTGTGAACTGGTTATCACGGAATTTCCTTTTAGTGAATTTCTTCATGCGTGGCATAGTTCGTATTTATCGCACACTAAAGGATATGTACTTCCACAAATATATGTAGCAAATATTCACTAACACGTGAACAAACTGCTTCAGTGAAACAAAAGTAAATACTAGCAAAGATAGTCATTTTCAGAAGGTAGAAACCTAAAATGTTACCAACATATACAATGTATCATACGTATAATCGCTGGAAATAGAAAGTTCACAGCTCTTTTCGAAATAATACTGGTTTCTGTAACAGAAATAAAGGGAGCGTGGCGGTATAAGTAACTTCAAATTTTGGTATATATAGGTAATTTCTCAGTTGAAACCCTAGAATGTGTATATCACTGTAATCAGGAAAGACTATAGGTTTTAATAAAGTCATAAAAAATTCGATTTTTCCACAATTTACAAGTACCCTGTGTCCTTAAAGATTCATTTGAAAATCGACTGCGTGAAGAACAGCAGGTTTTCGGGCACAACGCAGTTTTGTTGATCTTAATACTTTTAGGATCACATCAGATGAAAGCAAAGAATTAGAGGCAACCATGTACCTGGCATTCATTGATTCTGATACGGGTTTCGTAACACAGAAGATGCTAATCATCATCAGAGATATGTATGATGGCTACAGATATTGTCTGCTCTACAAGCGGAAACTCACAGATCCAACACAGGTAACAACCGGAGTCTGGCACAGTTATATTTTGTCACCAACGCTCTTCCTATCTGTCCTTGACTGGATTACGAGAAGACTCACAGCGGGCGGGAGACGACGAATTCAAAGGAGGGTTCATGAACGTCTGGACGATTTGGATTTCGCAGACGACTCAGTTTTAGTAGCTTAAAGGCTGGCAAATATGAAAGCTAATTTAAACTCACTGAAAAAAGATGCAGAGATGGGCTCAAGGTAGACATAGGCAAAACAAAGGAAATGAGAATAAATTCTGGGAACATGGATGTACTACTGTTTGTAGGGGAGCAGCAAGTGGAGACTCAATTTATTCCTGTATCTGGGTAGTGTGGTGACAGGAAATGTAAACACCCGCATAAAGAAGGCAAATACTGCCGCCATACAGCTGTATTCAGTATGGAGAAGCAGAAACATCACATGTGTGGGGTGCTGGCCACTCGCCTCCTATAGTGTGCTTAAAGGGTGCTGCTTTCTCGGATAGCTATACAACAATAGAAGCAAATCACAGTAATGGTTTTTATTACAATAAAGTAGATTGACAATACTTAAGTTTGGTTTACAAGAACGTGTCGCAAGCGACTGGCGACAAGCAAACATTCAGTGTCATTCTCTAAATACAGTGTCCGTGTAAGCAATTGATATAAGGCACGATTCTCAGTCTAACAGTTAGGATGACCGCTCTTTTAATGCCGGGCCTTCTAGTGTCCGTCTTCTGCTGTCCTGCCGAGGCTGGCAGGAGCGGCTCTACATTCTCTTCGGGTACATTTACATCTACATTTATACTGCGCAAGCCACCCAACGGTGTGTGGCGAAGGGCATTTTACGTGCCACTGTCATTACTTCCCTTTTCTGTTCCAGTCGCGTATGGTTCGCGGGAAGAACGACTGTCTGAAAGCCTCCGTGCGCGGTCGAATCTCTCTAATTTTACATTCGTGATCTCCTCGGGAGGTATAAGTAGGGGGAAGCAATATATTCGATACCTCATCCAGAAACCCACCCTCTCGAAACCTGGCGAGCAAGCTACACCGCGATGCAGAGCGCCTCTCTTGCAGAGTTTACCACTTAAGTTTGTTGAACATCTCCGTAACGCTATCACGGTTACCAAATAACCCTGTGACGAAACGCGCCGCTCTTCTTTGGATCTTTTCTATCTCCTCCGCCAACCCGATCTGGTACGGACCCCACACTGATGAGCAATACTCAAGTATAGGTCGAACGAGTGTTTTTTGAGCCACCTCCTTTGTTGTTGGACTACATTTTCTAAGGACTCTCCCAATGAATCTCAACCTGGTACCCGCCTTACCAACAATTAATTTTATATGATCATTCCACTTGAAATCATTCCGCACGCATACTCCCACATATTTTACAGAAGTAACTGCTACCAGTGTTTGTTCCGCTATCATATAATCATACAATAAAGGATCCTTCTTTCTATGTATTCGCAATACATTACATTTGTCTATGTTAAGGGTCAGTTGCCACTCCCTGCACCAAGTACCTATCCGCTGCAGATCTTCCTGCATTTCGCTACAATTTTCTAATGCTGCAACTTCTCTGTATACTACAGCATCATACGCGAAAAGCCGAATGGAACTTCCGACATTATCTACTAGATCATTTATATACACTCCTGGAAATGGAAAAAAGAACACATTGACACCGGTGTGTCAGACCCACCATACTTGCTCCGGACACTGCGAGAGGGCTGTACAAGCAATGATCACACGCACGGCACAGCGGACAAACCAGGAACCGCGGTGTTGGCCGTCGAATGGCGCTAGCTGCGCAGCATTTGTGCACCGCCGCCGTCAGTGTCAGCCAGTTTGCCGTGGCATACGGAGCTCCATCGCAGTCTTTAACACTGGTAGCATGCCGCGACAGCGTGGACGTGAACCGTATGTGCAGTTGACGGACTTTGAGCGAGGGCGTATAGTGGGCATGCGGGAGGCCGGGTGGACGTACCGCCGAATTGCTCAACACGTGAGGCGTGAGGTCTCCACAGTACATAGATGTTGTCGCCAGTGGTCGGCGGAAGGTGCACGTGCCCGTCGACCTGGGACCGGACCGCAGCGACGCACGGATGCACGCCAAGACCGTAGGATCCTACGCAGTGCCGTAGGGGACCGCACCGCCACTTCCCAGCAAATTAGGGGCACTGTTGCTCCTGGGGTATCGGCGAGGACCATTCGCAACCGTCTCCATGAAGCTGGGCTACGGTCCCGCACACCGTTAGACCGTCTTCCGCTCACGCCCCAACATCGTGCAGCCCGCCTCCAGTGGTGTCGCGACAGGCGTGAATGGAGGGACGAATGGAGACGTGTCGTCTTCAGCGATGAGAATCGCTACTGCCTTGGTGCCAATGATGGTCGTATGCGTGTTTGGCGCCGTGCAGGTGAGCGCCACAATCAGGACTGCATACGGCCGATGCACACAGGGCCAACACCCGGCATCATAGTGTGGGGAGCGATCTCCTACACTGGCCGTACACCTCTGGTGATCGTCGAGGGGATACTGAATAGTGCACGGTACATCCAAACCGTCATCGAACCCATCGTTCTACCATTCCTAGACCGGCAATGGAACTTGCTGTTCCAACAGGGCAATGCACGTCCGCATGTATCCCGTGCCACCCAACGTGCTCTAGAAGGTGTAAGTCAACTACCCTGGCCAGCAAGATCTCCGGATCTGTCCCCCATTGAGCATGTTTGGGACTGGATGAAGCGTCGTCTCACGCGGTCTTCACGTCCAGCACGAACGCTGGTCCAACTGAGGCGCCAGGTGGAAATGGCATGGCAAGCCGTTCCACAGGACTACATCCAGCATCTCTACGATCGTCTCCATGGGAGAATAGCAGCCTGCATTGCTGCGAAAGGTGGATATACACTGTACTAGTGCCGACATTGTGCATGCTCTGGTGCCTGTGTCTATGTGCCTGTGGTTCTGTCAGTGTGATCATGTGATGTATCTGACCCCAGGAATGTGTCAATAAAGTTTCCCCTTCCTGGGACAATGAATTCACGGTGTTCTTATTTCAATTTCCAGGAGTGTATATTGTGAAAAGCAATGGTCCCATAACACTCCCCTGTGGCACGCCAGAGGTTACTTTAACGTCTGTAGACGTCTCTCCATTGATAACAACATGCTATGTTCTCTTTGCTACAAACTCTTCAATCCAGCCACACAGCTGGTCTGATATTCCGTAGGCTCTTACTTTGTTTATCAAGCGACAGTGCGGAACTGTATCGAACGCCTTCGGGAAGTCTAGGAAAATAGCATCTACCTGGGAGCCTGTATCTAATAATTTCTGGGACTCATGAACAAATAAAGCGAGTTGGGTCTCACACGATCGCTGTTTCCGGAATCCAAGTTGATTCCTACAGAGTAGATTCTGGGTTTCCAAAAACGACATGACACTCGGACAAAAAACATGTTCTACAATTCTACAACAGATCGACGTCAGAGATATAGGTCTATAGTTTTGCGCATCTGCTCGACGACCGTTCTTGAAGACTGGGACTACCTGTGCTCTTTTCCAATCATTTGGAACCTTCCGTTCCTCTAGAGACTTGCGGAACACGGCTGTTAGAAGGGGGGCAAGTTCTTTCGCGTACTCTGTGTATAATCGAATTGGTATCCCGTCAGGTCCAGTGGACTTTCCTGTGTTGAGTGATTCCAGTTGCTTTTCTATTCCTTCGGCGCTTATTTCGATGTCAGCCATTTTTTCGTTTTTGCGAGGATTTAGAGAAGGAACTGCAGTGCGGTCTTCCTCTGTGAAACAGCTTTGGAAAAAGGTGTTTAGTATTTCAGCTTTACGCGTGTCATCCTCTGTTTCAATGCCATCATCATCCCGGAGTGTCTGGATATGCTGTTTCGAGCCACTTACTGATTTAACGTAAGACCAGAACTTCCTAGGATTTTCTGTCAAGTCGGTACATAGAATTTTACTTTCGAATTCACTGAACGCTTCACGCATAGCCATCCTTACGCTAACTTTGACATCGTTTAGGTTCTGTTTGTCTGAGAGGTTTTGGCTGCGTTTAAACTTGGAGTGAAGCTCTCTTTGCTTTCGCAGTAGTTTCCTAACTTTGTTGTTGTACCACGGTGGGTTTTTCCCGTCCCTCACAGTTTTACTCGGCACGTACCTGTCTAAAACGTATTTTACGATTGCCTTGAACTTTTCCATAAACACTCAACATTGTCAGTGTCGGAACAGAAATTTTCGTTTTGATCTGTTAGGTAGTCTGAAATCTGCCTTCTATTACTCTTGCTAAACATATAAACCTTCCTCCCTTTTTTTATATTCCTATTAACTTCCATATTCAGGGATGCTGCAACGGCCTTATGATCACTGATTCCCTGTTCTGCACATACAGAGTCGAAAAGTTCGGGTCTGTTTGTTATCAGTAGGTCCAAGATCCAAGAGGCGGCTCCTATCGCGGTGCGGTCATAGTCAGCCTTCTCTGCCCTTGTGTTCTTCATCTTCGTGCTTGCGCTTGTCGGCACGCCGGAACAACATGCAAAACTAAAATTCGTAATTTTAATACAAAAGTGAAGGACGTCCTTCTGCACGTCAGCGAGAGTCGGAAAGTAAACAAGAAGATACCATCACAGACACAGAGATTCTTAGCCGGCCGATGTGGCCGAGCGGTTCCAGGCGCTTCAGTCCGGAACCGCGCTGCTGCTGCGGTCGCAGTTTCGAATCCTGCCCCGGACATGGATGTGTGTGATGTCCTTAGGTTAGTTAGGTTCAAGTAGTTCTAAGTCTAGGGGACTGATGACCTTAGATGTTAAGTCCCATAGTGCTTAGAGCCATTTGTACCATTTTGAACACAGATTCTTAAATGGGTGTCTCCGTAGGAGCCAAAGGAATTACCTCACATTGATTTTAACACACCAATAATACAGTGGCGAGTTCCTCATACTCTCAGTATGTATTTGTCGCAGTGCTATATTTGTCTGACGTGGGATATCGGAGTATTTGTTTCAATATCGTACTGTGCTAAGTGTTTAACGTAGAATACTGGCGTATTTGTTAATAGTACTACAATGTGATAAATCTTAACACTTGAAGTCTTGTATTTAGTTTCCCGTTCTTGAAAAGTGGGCATACGGAAAAAATCACCAAAATCACGACAAATTGTATAAAGCAATCGGAAGTGCTCAAACGCTGGAGTGCTTACAGGAAATGTCATGACATCTTAAGTTTACAGCAAATTAGCAGCGTCCCAGTCACAAAACGTAATGTAAAAGAATCTTATAACACACAAGCGCAAAATAAACTGGTCTAGGCTTGCGTACTGAAATACAGAGATATGTAAACAGATAGAATACGACGCTGAGGACGGCATCGCCTCTGTAAGACAACAACTGTGTGGCGCAGTTGTTAGATCGGTTACTGCTGCTACAATGGCAGGTCATCAAGAACTGAGTGAGTTTGAACGTGCTGTTATAGTCGGCGCACGAGCGATGGGACACAGCATCTCCGAACTAGCGATGAAGTGTGGATTTTCCCGTAAGACCATTGCATAAGTGTACCGTGAATATCAGGAATCCAGTAAAACATCAAATCTCCTACATCGCTGCGGCCGGAAAAAAAGCCTGCAACAACGGGACCAACGACAACTAAGAGAATCGTTCAACGTGACAGAAGTGCAACCCTGCCGCAAACTGCTGCAGATTTCAATGCTTTATCGATACGTTCTTTCGGATCCGAAGGCCCACTCGTGTATCCTTGATGACAGAACGACAGAAAGCTTTACGCCTCGGCTGGGCCCTTCAGCACAGAAAGTGGACTGTTGGTGAAAGGAAACATGGGGTTGGACGAGTCTCGTTTCAAATTGTATCGAGCGAATGGACATGTACGGGTATGGAGACAACCTCATGAATTCATGGACCCTGCATGTCAGCAGGGGACTGACTCTTCAAGCTGGCGGAGACTCTGTAATGGTGTGGGGCGTGTGCAGTTGGAGTGATATGGGAACCCTGAAACGTCTAGATACAACACTGACATGTAACACGTACACAAGCATCCTGTCTGATCATCTGCATCCATTCACGTCCATTGTGCATTCCGACGGACTTGGGCAATTCGAGCAAGACAATGCGACACCCCACAAGTCCAGAATTCTTACAGTGTTTCCAGGAACACTCTTCGGAGTTTAAACACTTCCGCTGGCCACCAGACTCCTCAGACTTGAACATTTGTGAGCATTTCTGAGATGTCTTGCAACGTGCTATTCAGAAGAGATCTCCACCTCCTCGTACTCTTACGGATTCATGGAGAGCCCTGCAGGATTCATGGTGTCAGTTCCCTCCAGTACTACTTCAGACTTAGTCCAGTCCATGCAACGTCGTCTTGCGGCACTCCTGTGTTCTCGCAGTATATTAGGCAGGTGTAGCGGTTTCTTTGGCTCTTCGGCGTATATTAATATTTCCCGCCCTTTAGCAGAACATCTCATGATGCGATTTACGGTAATATTTACCTAAAATTTGTAAGCAGAATTACTCTGCTGATGATGATCCTTGCACTACAGTGCACAGACCTCAAATGACAAATCTGACCGTTTGGAATAGTAATAAAAGAGTAATTGGGATAGGGGACTTGAAGACTTCATCCCCATCTTCTTATTGGTTTAGAGAGGAAAAGAGGGGGGGGGGGGGGGGGAGGTAGGAGGAGGAGGGTGACCTCGATCTAGATCATTATCTTGGCTGGAATCGGAAGAGCAGATGGATAACCTTCATTTTTAAAGATCCTATGGGCCAATATGCATGGGCAGACATGGGAAGGGCTTTAGATTACCTCCGGACCGTGAATGTAGCACACGCAATTGCCCGAGAGGCTTGGGCAGGGGCCTTGAGTGGTCCATCACCCTGTGTTTACGTGTTCTTGAGCCTGCACTGATATACTTCTGACGATATATCCCAGAGTAATAGCCTTAACCTAGTGTATGTGTATTTGATTATGTACTTGTAGAATAAAAAAGGATGGGAGATTAGAGTTCAACGTCCCATCAACTTCACAGAATAAACTTACTCCTGAAAATGGTTTGCAAGTTGATTTGATTATTGTTAAAACAATAAATAGATGCGACTGTGAGAGACGTAAAGCTTATTGTACAACATTCGTCTGCTTTGAGCAATTTTATTCTGTTTTTTAACCCTGTTGTTACAGAACTCTTTCTGGTTGACTAATTAGAAGAGTATTTATCTTTAAATGTATCAGAGCTAAAAGGTATAACTTCTTAAACAACAGTGCCAATGTACACCGAGGACAACACAGCAGTCACCTCTTTGCCCGGCGCAAAACTGTAGCCTGCTGTACTGCTGTGTCCACTGGTCTTGTCAGGAGGTACTGGCCAATGGCAGTGCGATAGCTGGGCGTGGCCTCCCTGTTAAATATTTGCATAACTTGAACGGCTGCGGTAAGTTGTGTATGACAACACGAGTTTCAAGAAACTCAGAAAGAAAGTCACCTTCGAGAAATTTTCCCACTGCTAATCTGTCATTCCTTAGAGATGCTTACAAGAGGAGTTTCAGAAAGTTCAAAGAAACAGGCTCTTATACGTTATTCCCTGGAAACGACAGTTTTCACAATCCCCGTCAGCCAGTAAAAAGTTGTTTTGGCAATTCAAAAGAAAATTTTCTGTTAACTCACACGGGAATTCTTGGACGAAAAAGTAAGTTACATTCTGTAAGGTTTTCCACATATTGGCAGCGACGGTTCACATGTCGCTGTCGACATTCCTCATTTGGTTTTACTTGCAGATGATTTATGAGTCTGTCATTAACTACAGATTAAATGCGCAGCAACAGTAAAGGGGAATTATGAATACATGGTGAAACCTTCCCGTCTAATATTGGATGAACGTTTGCTTGCTGACTGAACGCTGCGTCTCTTAAAATCTTTTAACTGCTGCTCTGTCAAGACTACCTGCTGATTATTACGACGAAACATAAAATGTGTTGTCGCCGTGGCCCTCAGTCGTTACCTGAAATTATTAAGACTGATTCTTACCTTTAATTATTTATACTGGGTCGCCATCTGACTGCTACAGCAAACTGTGGAATGAATATACTTACTTCTCTTTAACATAATTATAAGCTGCTGGTGGAGTTTCATAATACTTTGTGACTGGAATTCTTTAAGTTGAAGTTAATTTAGATTTGATAAAAGCTGAAGCTCAGTTTAGACTTTTCTTTTAAGATAACAATAAATTCCGTAAAGCATTTACGTGAATGATTTTGGGATAGAAAATTCTTAATGCATTTAATCTGGTAGAAGTTAACTATATTCTGAGAACGATCTTGACAAACAATTACAAGGGGTATAGTTCTTTACAAAAATTCTTAAAAAGTAGCGTTGCGCTACATACCTAATTTTCCATCAAAATTACATAACTATATTCTGAGAACGATCTTGACAAACAATTACAAGGGGCATAGTTCTTTACAAAAATTCTTAAAAACTAGCATTGCGCTACATATAGCGAGTGGCTGGCGAGCACACCGCTTCTTTCAAAGTGTTAATTCATACCTCGCTTACAGCGACCTCCTCTCATGTCTCGCTAGCTACGACTGCCTCGTCTCACATCTTACTCGCAACTGCTCGCTTCCAACGCTCAATGCTACAAAAGTGCGGTCTCGCCGCCAACAATGGTTTTTGGTGCAGACAATCCCTGCTACCATTACAGATGTATTACTGCGCGCTGTTTCCCGCTCTTTCTCAATAATACACAATGCAATTTAATTAACAAAACAATTTAAATAAGAAACAGTTCAGATAATTACATGCTAAAACAGTTTAAATACGCCTATTACATAATTACATATGCCGCTACTCGGCTTTCTTAAAATTGTACTACGTTGTTGAGTCATATGGACTCAACATAAGTATAAAATTTGATTATAGAAAATAGTTTCAACAAAGTGTATACACAAATGCTGTCATACGAAATGATTTGTCTATCTCTAATAAAGAGAATATGTAAATAGAAAGGGTTTTAGTAGGAATTGTACATCAAGTAAAATTTGGTTCCCTTAAATTTAACAACAAGAATAAGAGTAAATTTGAAAATCAATATACAGATCATATGAAGCAATTGAAAGTTTACATTATGAAACATTTAATTCAAATTGGCATCTCTTAGTACCACAATTAAGGAAGGTACAAAAGGAATTGGATAGCATGGTCAAAGCACTGGCAACTGTCTGTGAATGCACTCAAAAGTCTGTTCCTTTCCCTCACATAGCACAACACCAGGTTTCGCCATGTGGTTCCATCATCGCCTTGCTCCATAGTTTTAGTGTACCCAAACACTAAGTACGTCGTCGAATAGCCTGAGTTGCCGCAGCCACATCAGGATTAAGTCCCATCTCCAATGGTCCATTAAGGTTGGTGGTGTGCATCTTGGTATGCAAACACCTATTGTCGTACATCATACTGTGGTGTGTATCTAGGTATGCAGGCACCAATTGACATACATCGGGCTGTGGTGTGCATCTAGGTATGCAAACACCTCGTCGAGAACATCATTGGTTGAAGTCACGTGTTTCACAATTCACTGATTCTGTGCTCAATAACAATGGGGATGCACTGGAATTAAGGTACGGGTAAAATTGTTTTGGCAATGGGTTCACGGACATTGTTGGTACCATAATTTGACTACCAAATAATTTTCCCTATGACAAAATATGTTGTGTCGTAATTTGTAACAATATGTAGTTTTAATTTAAGAATTCTTCCAGAAAATTATTCCCATATATAAAAGACATAAAAGTTCCTACTTATTCAGTATTTGATAGTATACAGATTTGTTATAGACAAGTACATTATTACGTATTCTGTATTTACATATCTTAGTTTCTTACATCATTAATTATAAATTTTGTTGACAATGCATTTCTTGACTTACTGTCCTAAAATTTTATCTTCCATTCAGGGGTGTAGTCGTCAGTTATGAGTCGTCAAATGTCAGGTCATAATATACAATAAAATTACTGTCATAAAATTATTTAAAGTATTCTTTTGGAGCTGAAAATTAAGGTAAACATTATTCTGGTTAGATATTGTAATGTGTGGTCCCCATCCATAGTGTTGCAATGTGTCACATGCTAGCAAAATTATTTCTTAACATTATACATTTCTTATATACTAACATAACATACACATTCTTCTTCTGCATCTGTGTCAACTCTCTGCATAACCTGTTATAAACATTCAGCATTAATTAACGTCAGCGCACGGCATGACTTATTATAAAACATTCAGTATTAATTATCGTCAGTGCACGGCATGACTTCAATAAACATCTTCTGGTACTTCTCGTCCGGTCCTGGCATGACCTATAAAACACTTTATCATAATATTAACTGCTGCAAAATCACGTCAGCTCCCGGCATGACCTATAAAATTTCTGTAATGACAATTAGCGTCAGCTATCTGCGTGACCTAAAGATTCACATCCTTATTCTAACTAAAACTACGTTTCATTTTGATGACGTGTGACAACAATGTTGCATTCTGGAATAAAGAGTACATGTTAATGTTACCACTAAAATAATTGATTAATGAACGATCTATATTATCAGTTTAGCTATTGCAAAAATCGACATTTTCTTAAGTAATTATGTCACGTTATAAAAAAAATTTCTTTCCTTTATGAGCTCTCAGTGCACAAATTCATACATCGTGTCGTTGTCTGCATGTTCTCTTTAAGTTAGGAAATGTTTCTCGTGTTTTTATTTGTCTTGGCTGGCGTAGCATCATTAAGTACTGCTGTGTTCTTTAAGGTACGGTGAAATATTAGCGGCCCGCTGCGTGTCGCGGCTTTGTTTGTTACTGAAGCGCGCTGAAACTACCATTGTTGCATACTTACGTGTCACGCCGTCCTTTCGTCAGCTGAAATGCAAAAATTTAAGTCAAGAAATGTTTCACGTTGGATACATGATGATTTCCTAATGATTTCTTCTTACGTAGCGTTTCCACATGCACTACATTAGCGTGTGGAGTATTACGAACTCTGTAAGGGCCTGCATACAGAAGTTCGAATTTACGGCATCTGTGCTTACCTTTGTTGGAAAGAAAATGAGTGCGAATCAGTACTTTGTCGCCAATCTCGTACTTCTGTAGTCGACTTACCTGCTTCTGTTGTTTCTTCCGCCGATCTGCAGCTCTTTTAGTGTTTGCTAATGCTGTGTCTATTATTTCACAATGTCGAAGCCTACGCGTCTTAGGAAAAGTAATTAGTTCGGTAATTTTGTTCGGTGGGTCTTTATTTGTCAGTATTACGGTTGGTGATAGCATCGTAGATTCATTGGGTATTGCATTTATCACTTCTTGAAACTGTAAAATATATTTATCCCATGTTGTATGTCTTTTATGACAATAAATTCTGCATAACTTCCCGATCTCTTTCATTATTCTTTCTGATGGGTTGGAAGATCTGTGATATCTTGATATGTAAATAGGTGTTATGTTCTTACTTTCTAACATTTTCTTCCATACGTCTGACCTAAACTGCGGACCGTTATCCGAAATAACCTTCTGTACACGTCCTACTACTGATAGAAAATCTCTTACAAACGCTCTTGATACTGTTCTTGCTGTTGCTTTCCTTAGTGGAGAAAATGTTACAAATTTGGATGTTAGTTCTACAGCTACAAAAATATAACTATAACCATTATTTGTTCTGGGGATTAGACCGAAAAGATCCACTGCTGCCATGTGTCTTAACTTAACCGGTATGATGGGATACAATGGTGGAATGTGTGACACTGTTGATGATTTAGCTTTTTGACATATCTTGCATGATGCTATTACTTTTCTTATGTGTTTTTCCATGTTATTAAAGTGGCAATTTTGTCGCAGAATCAGAAAGCATTTCCTCGCTCCGTAGTGTCCATAACTTAGATGTGTATACCATATCAGTTTATTTACGATCCCTTCCGGAATGCATAAAAGCCAATTATTACCGTCTCGGTATGATCGAATAAAGAGTATATTTTGAGGTACAGTGTAATGAAGTCTGACTTTAGCGTTACTTCTGTCTTTCCAAAGCGTTACAATCTCTTTCAGTGTTTCATCTTTCTGCTGTTCTCTCTCTATATCCTGTAATGCTGCTGATATAAAGTTTTCGAAAGCTACTTGTTTAATATACATAATACTATGGTTGTTGTAGCAAAAGGTATTTTCTTTCTCCATGCGTTTATTGTGAATGGACCTCGACAATGCGTCGGCAACAGTATTCTGCGTGCCTGGAATGTGTATAATGGTAAAATCAAACTCTTGTAAGTATAATTTCCAGCGGCTTAATCTATCGTGCGTAAGTTTTGCTGACAATAAAAACTGGATTGCTCGGTGATCGGTATATATTGTTGTATGTCGGCCATATAGAAAATGACGGAATCGCTTAAAAGCGTAAATTACACATAGTGTCTCTAATTCTGTTACAGAATAATTGCGCTCTGCTGGAGAAAGTATCCTGCTTGCAAAAGCAATGTGTTTCACGACTGTCTTATCTTCTTCCTTTATTTCTTGGAAAATATGTACTCCTAGTGCTGTGGTTGAACTATCTGTTGCAACGGAAAAGTTTTGTGTTGGGTCATGGTGTGATAACAAAGGTGCTTTTAATACTGCTTCTTTCAAGTTCTCGAATTCAGCTTCAACGTCTTCATTCCATGACCAAAGTGTGTTTTTACTTGTAAGCTGGTATAGCAAGGGCGTGTCTAATGCTTTGTAGTGGATAAATTTTCTAAAATAATTGATAAGACCTAAAAAGCTCCGAAGTTCCTTTTTGTTTGTTGGCACGTCGATGTCTTTCAGTGCTTGCAATTTGTCAGGGTCTGGTGCGATACCTGTTTGTGAGATAATGTGCCCTAGAAATTTTATTGACGCTTTACCAAATTCAGATTTACGCAAGTTTATAGTTATACCATTCTGCTCGAATGTATTCAGTAATTGTTGAAGAGTATGATTGTGTTGTTCCCAGTTTTCTGCTGCAATTAAAATGTCATCGACATATGTAGTAATTTTGTTTTTCAGATCTTGTGGTAGAATAGTATTCATGCCTCGTATAAAGGCGGCAGACGAAATCGTTAGTCCAAACGGAAGTTTACAAAATTGATAGCATTCCCCAAAGCAAAGGAATGCCGTATATTTTCGGCAATTTGGGTGTAGTTGGATTTGCCAAAACCCTGATTTGAGGTCGAGTGTAGTATAAATGGAGGTGCCATGAAATTTTTGCAGTAACTCTTCTAACGTCTGTAGTCGGTCGGTTTCTGTAATGATTATTTTATTAACTTGACGTGAATCTAAAACTAAACGTAGTGATCCATCCTTCTTTTCAACAATGTGTAGTGGATTTATATATTGGCTGGCTGCTGGTTCTATTATTCCTTGATCGATCATTGCTCGTAATTCTTTCTTAACTGCTTCTGTGTGTATGTGTGGGATTGGATAATGCTTTGCTTTGAAAGTCTCGTGTGGTTTCACCTGAAATTTGTACATAAATCCTGTCATTGTTCCTGGAACATTGGCAAAAACTGCTTTGTGTTGTACCAGAATATTTTCAAGTTCTGTGCGTTCTGCGTCGCATTTTGCTACACTATTGTCTACCTTGCGTGTAATTGTCTCGAACATATTGTACTCCTGTTCCTCTACCAAGTCATTATTAAGTGTGTTCGTGTATAGTGCGATATAACAATCGTTATCTTGAGAATCAGTAATAATCTCGATCCTGTGCATATTTTGTTCTTCGGAGGATACTGTGTTTTGAAATCTTACGAATACTTCCCTGTTTTCCTTTTGTAGTGTGAGGTATGAAGATTTGAAGTCAATCTTCGCATCGTACTGAACAAGAAAATTTATTCCTAATATCATGTCTGTTGTTAAATTCGGAACTATCCAACAATCACTGTGGAACGTTTCCCCTGCAAAAACAAATGTTAATTATGTCTGTCTTTTAACTTCAATGCCTTTTCCTGCAAAAGCTCCCTTGACCTTCGTTCTGTTTAAAGGAAATACTGGGTAATCATTATTGCTATTGCATCTGTTAAATGTGTCTAAGTTAATTACGCACATAGGTGAACCTGAATCAATTATCGCTAAAATATTGTGCGACTGTAAATTTATCTCTATTATTGGGTGATATATTGTTTTCCGTAGGATTGGTTTTTCCTGTAACAATGTGTCTCTCACGTCGTCAAATGTAATGGCATTTTCGGTCGTTATGTTTTCTCTGTGTGATTTCATAGTATCGACATTAAGAGATTCATTGCAGGTTTTCTCTAGTCATAATTCTTCCGATATGTGATTTTCAGCTTGGGAGTTTGGTATGTGTTCTATCAACTGTACAGTTCTGCCGTTTTGATTATTAGCAGTGTCTGGTGGATGAAATCTGGTGTCTTGTACATTCATACGGTAACGCAGCTGTTGGGCCCTGTTGTAGTTTCCGTTAAAATTGTCATTGTGAAACGTCCTCGGCGGTCTGTGTTCGTTTTCTTTGCTCCTGTCGTTATAACTGTGACTGTACGGCAGCCCACCTGCACCCCGTAGAAACGTTTGTTTTTGTTCATTTTGCGGTCGACCCGCGTAATGGCCTTCCCCGGTCGCATTATCTGAGCGATGATTCATATGGAAATTTGACCTATTCGGTTGCGTGTTAAGTCTCGGATTCTGTTGCTGTCCTGAATATAAATTTACCGTGTCAGTATAATGTTTTTCATTACTCCTGTTTTCGTTGTCATTTTCGCTGCGAAAGCGTTTATTCGGATCGTTATTACCAAATCGTGTTTGTTCAAAAGTAGCTGAGTTTGTTTGTTTTCCGTTCTGTCGTGAAAAATTTTTGTTAACAAATGCGTAGTCTGCCTGGTGTGCTTCTAATAGTTGTAAGATGTCTCTAAAAGCGGATACATTGTCCTTTTGTTGCCCTGTCAGTAATGACACTTTCAAAGCTCTGGGCAGTTTTGAAATGCAAAGCTGTATTAATGCCGATTGACTGTATGGCTCGTTGAGGTACTGGTTCTGTTCCACCATGTACTCGAAAAATTGTGTGATTGTTGGAAAGGTAGAATTTTCAAAGTTTGGCAAACTAAGTAGCCGATCTTTGATGCTGTTTTGTGTAGTGTCAGACCAATATGCTGATAAAAATGCTTCCTCAAATGCTTCTACGGAAAAACATTGTCTAGCAATTGGTCGCATTCGTCGTGCTGGTTCTCCTTCAAGAAAACTGACAATAAATTCTAACTTATGTTGTACTGGCCATGATGGTGGAAGTGCTCCCCTGAACTGTTGGATAAAATCCAACGGATGTATTTGCGCCCTGTCGTTTTTAAATGTTTTAAACTTTCTAACTGAAAGAAAATGTTTGTGATCAAAACTGTCATGTCTGTGTGTGTAAGTGTTGTCGTATTGTCTTGAATATGGATTCGGGTGTCTTTCTTCCTGGGTAAAATCTCTTACTCTCTGAAGTCTACCAACATTATATGTATTATGGGTCTGAGGCATTTCGTAACGGTGTGTGTTCTGTTGAAAATGATTATGTGCGGCGGTTTCTTGTGCGTCCGCTATCTCTTGCTGTAGAGAATTTGTTTGCTGATGCAATGAATCATTACGCGATTTTAGATCTGTGATAGTTTGTTGTATATTTGTCAATGGCGTGTTATTACTATTAGAGTTCTGTTGCACTGGGACTGGTGCAGTGTCGTCTGATCTCTCGTCATTGTTAGTATCTAAAAGATCTATTCTTGTAGTGAGTTCATTGATCTTTTCTGTCAGTTCGTTTCGTAATTTACGGTTGCTTTTGGTGACTTTCTTAAAATCTGCCTTTAAATTTTCTGTGTCATGGTTAATTTCTATGTGTTCTATTTTGTCAGTTAGTGTCTGAACGTCCTCTGTTAATTTATCTTTAACATTCTGGATTTCAGTGTCTGTAGAAGTTTTCACATCGATTGTCTGTGTTTGGATTTCTGTAAGCCTGTCTTGTATTTTATTATTTGTTTCTTTGACCGTTTCGATTTCTTCCGAGATCGACTGTATGTGATTGTCTACATATGTTTTGCCCTGGGCAAACACTTTCTTTTTGTCGTCCTGACGCTGTTTAGTGATTGTTTGTAGTAATTCTTTTCGTTCTTTATCCTGCGATCGCACCAGTTTACGGTGACGTATCAAACAGTTTTCTGTGTGATTGTTAAAACGTTCATCAATCTGAGCGTTTTGTTTAGCAAAGTTTTCTGTCATTGTTTCCCGTATACTAACTGCAAATGTTGCTTGGTTATCGGATATTTCTTGAATTTTGTCGCGTAATTCCTTCCTGGGACAATGAATTCACGGTGTTCTTATTTCAATTTCCAGGAGTGTATATTGTGAAAAGCAATGGTCCCATAACACTCCCCTGTGGCACGCCAGAGGTTACTTTAACGTCTGTAGACGTCTCTCCATTGATAACAACATGCTATGTTCTCTTTGCTACAAACTCTTCAATCCAGCCACACAGCTGGTCTGATATTCCGTAGGCTCTTACTTTGTTTATCAAGCGACAGTGCGGAACTGTATCGAACGCCTTCGGGAAGTCTAGGAAAATAGCATCTACCTGGGAGCCTGTATCTAATAATTTCTGGGACTCATGAACAAATAAAGCGAGTTGGGTCTCACACGATCGCTGTTTCCGGAATCCAAGTTGATTCCTACAGAGTAGATTCTGGGTTTCCAAAAACGACATGACACTCGGACAAAAAACATGTTCTACAATTCTACAACAGATCGACGTCAGAGATATAGGTCTATAGTTTTGCGCATCTGCTCGACGACCGTTCTTGAAGACTGGGACTACCTGTGCTCTTTTCCAATCATTTGGAACCTTCCGTTCCTCTAGAGACTTGCGGAACACGGCTGTTAGAAGGGGGGCAAGTTCTTTCGCGTACTCTGTGTATAATCGAATTGGTATCCCGTCAGGTCCAGTGGACTTTCCTGTGTTGAGTGATTCCAGTTGCTTTTCTATTCCTTCGGCGCTTATTTCGATGTCAGCCATTTTTTCGTTTTTGCGAGGATTTAGAGAAGGAACTGCAGTGCGGTCTTCCTCTGTGAAACAGCTTTGGAAAAAGGTGTTTAGTATTTCAGCTTTACGCGTGTCATCCTCTGTTTCAATGCCATCATCATCCCGGAGTGTCTGGATATGCTGTTTCGAGCCACTTACTGATTTAACGTAAGACCAGAACTTCCTAGGATTTTCTGTCAAGTCGGTACATAGAATTTTACTTTCGAATTCACTGAACGCTTCACGCATAGCCATCCTTACGCTAACTTTGACATCGTTTAGGTTCTGTTTGTCTGAGAGGTTTTGGCTGCGTTTAAACTTGGAGTGAAGCTCTCTTTGCTTTCGCAGTAGTTTCCTAACTTTGTTGTTGTACCACGGTGGGTTTTTCCCGTCCCTCACAGTTTTACTCGGCACGTACCTGTCTAAAACGTATTTTACGATTGCCTTGAACTTTTCCATAAACACTCAACATTGTCAGTGTCGGAACAGAAATTTTCGTTTTGATCTGTTAGGTAGTCTGAAATCTGCCTTCTATTACTCTTGCTAAACATATAAACCTTCCTCCCTTTTTTTATATTCCTATTAACTTCCATATTCAGGGATGCTGCAACGGCCTTATGATCACTGATTCCCTGTTCTGCACATACAGAGTCGAAAAGTTCGGGTCTGTTTGTTATCAGTAGGTCCAAGATCCAAGAGGCGGCTCCTATCGCGGTGCGGTCATAGTCAGCCTTCTCTGCCCTTGTGTTCTTCATCTTCGTGCTTGCGCTTGTCGGCACGCCGGAACAACATGCAAAACTAAAATTCGTAATTTTAATACAAAAGTGAAGGACGTCCTTCTGCACGTCAGCGAGAGTCGGAAAGTAAACAAGAAGATACCATCACAGACACAGAGATTCTTAGCCGGCCGATGTGGCCGAGCGGTTCCAGGCGCTTCAGTCCGGAACCGCGCTGCTGCTGCGGTCGCAGTTTCGAATCCTGCCCCGGACATGGATGTGTGTGATGTCCTTAGGTTAGTTAGGTTCAAGTAGTTCTAAGTCTAGGGGACTGATGACCTTAGATGTTAAGTCCCATAGTGCTTAGAGCCATTTGTACCATTTTGAACACAGATTCTTAAATGGGTGTCTCCGTAGGAGCCAAAGGAATTACCTCACATTGATTTTAACACACCAATAATACAGTGGCGAGTTCCTCATACTCTCAGTATGTATTTGTCGCAGTGCTATATTTGTCTGACGTGGGATATCGGAGTATTTGTTTCAATATCGTACTGTGCTAAGTGTTTAACGTAGAATACTGGCGTATTTGTTAATAGTACTACAATGTGATAAATCTTAACACTTGAAGTCTTGTATTTAGTTTCCCGTTCTTGAAAAGTGGGCATACGGAAAAAATCACCAAAATCACGACAAATTGTATAAAGCAATCGGAAGTGCTCAAACGCTGGAGTGCTTACAGGAAATGTCATGACATCTTAAGTTTACAGCAAATTAGCAGCGTCCCAGTCACAAAACGTAATGTAAAAGAATCTTATAACACACAAGCGCAAAATAAACTGGTCTAGGCTTGCGTACTGAAATACAGAGATATGTAAACAGATAGAATACGACGCTGAGGACGGCATCGCCTCTGTAAGACAACAACTGTGTGGCGCAGTTGTTAGATCGGTTACTGCTGCTACAATGGCAGGTCATCAAGAACTGAGTGAGTTTGAACGTGCTGTTATAGTCGGCGCACGAGCGATGGGACACAGCATCTCCGAACTAGCGATGAAGTGTGGATTTTCCCGTAAGACCATTGCATAAGTGTACCGTGAATATCAGGAATCCAGTAAAACATCAAATCTCCTACATCGCTGCGGCCGGAAAAAAAGCCTGCAACAACGGGACCAACGACAACTAAGAGAATCGTTCAACGTGACAGAAGTGCAACCCTGCCGCAAACTGCTGCAGATTTCAATGCTTTATCGATACGTTCTTTCGGATCCGAAGGCCCACTCGTGTATCCTTGATGACAGAACGACAGAAAGCTTTACGCCTCGGCTGGGCCCTTCAGCACAGAAAGTGGACTGTTGGTGAAAGGAAACATGGGGTTGGACGAGTCTCGTTTCAAATTGTATCGAGCGAATGGACATGTACGGGTATGGAGACAACCTCATGAATTCATGGACCCTGCATGTCAGCAGGGGACTGACTCTTCAAGCTGGCGGAGACTCTGTAATGGTGTGGGGCGTGTGCAGTTGGAGTGATATGGGAACCCTGAAACGTCTAGATACAACACTGACATGTAACACGTACACAAGCATCCTGTCTGATCATCTGCATCCATTCACGTCCATTGTGCATTCCGACGGACTTGGGCAATTCGAGCAAGACAATGCGACACCCCACAAGTCCAGAATTCTTACAGTGTTTCCAGGAACACTCTTCGGAGTTTAAACACTTCCGCTGGCCACCAGACTCCTCAGACTTGAACATTTGTGAGCATTTCTGAGATGTCTTGCAACGTGCTATTCAGAAGAGATCTCCACCTCCTCGTACTCTTACGGATTCATGGAGAGCCCTGCAGGATTCATGGTGTCAGTTCCCTCCAGTACTACTTCAGACTTAGTCCAGTCCATGCAACGTCGTCTTGCGGCACTCCTGTGTTCTCGCAGTATATTAGGCAGGTGTAGCGGTTTCTTTGGCTCTTCGGCGTATATTAATATTTCCCGCCCTTTAGCAGAACATCTCATGATGCGATTTACGGTAATATTTACCTAAAATTTGTAAGCAGAATTACTCTGCTGATGATGATCCTTGCACTACAGTGCACAGACCTCAAATGACAAATCTGACCGTTTGGAATAGTAATAAAAGAGTAATTGGGATAGGGGACTTGAAGACTTCATCCCCATCTTCTTATTGGTTTAGAGAGGAAAAGAGGGGGGGGGGGGGAGGTAGGAGGAGGAGGGTGACCTCGATCTAGATCATTATCTTGGCTGGAATCGGAAGAGCAGATGGATAACCTTCATTTTTAAAGATCCTATGGGCCAATATGCATGGGCAGACATGGGAAGGGCTTTAGATTACCTCCGGACCGTGAATGTAGCACACGCAATTGCCCGAGAGGCTTGGGCAGGGGCCTTGAGTGGTCCATCACCCTGTGTTTACGTGTTCTTGAGCCTGCACTGATATACTTCTGACGATATATCCCAGAGTAATAGCCTTAACCTAGTGTATGTGTATTTGATTATGTACTTGTAGAATAAAAAAGGATGGGAGATTAGAGTTCAACGTCCCATCAACTTCACAGAATAAACTTACTCCTGAAAATGGTTTGCAAGTTGATTTGATTATTGTTAAAACAATAAATAGATGCGACTGTGAGAGACGTAAAGCTTATTGTACAACATTCGTCTGCTTTGAGCAATTTTATTCTGTTTTTTAACCCTGTTGTTACAGAACTCTTTCTGGTTGACTAATTAGAAGAGTATTTATCTTTAAATGTATCAGAGCTAAAAGGTATAACTTCTTAAACAACAGTGCCAATGTACACCGAGGACAACACAGCAGTCACCTCTTTGCCCGGCGCAAAACTGTAGCCTGCTGTACTGCTGTGTCCACTGGTCTTGTCAGGAGGTACTGGCCAATGGCAGTGCGATAGCTGGGCGTGGCCTCCCTGTTAAATATTTGCATAACTTGAACGGCTGCGGTAAGTTGTGTATGACAACACGAGTTTCAAGAAACTCAGAAAGAAAGTCACCTTCGAGAAATTTTCCCACTGCTAATCTGTCATTCCTTAGAGATGCTTACAAGAGGAGTTTCAGAAAGTTCAAAGAAACAGGCTCTTATACGTTATTCCCTGGAAACGACAGTTTTCACAATCCCCGTCAGCCAGTAAAAAGTTGTTTTGGCAATTCAAAAGAAAATTTTCTGTTAACTCACACGGGAATTCTTGGACGAAAAAGTAAGTTACATTCTGTAAGGTTTTCCACATATTGGCAGCGACGGTTCACATGTCGCTGTCGACATTCCTCATTTGGTTTTACTTGCAGATGATTTATGAGTCTGTCATTAACTACAGATTAAATGCGCAGCAACAGTAAAGGGGAATTATGAATACATGGTGAAACCTTCCCGTCTAATATTGGATGAACGTTTGCTTGCTGACTGAACGCTGCGTCTCTTAAAATCTTTTAACTGCTGCTCTGTCAAGACTACCTGCTGATTATTACGACGAAACATAAAATGTGTTGTCGCCGTGGCCCTCAGTCGTTACCTGAAATTATTAAGACTGATTCTTACCTTTAATTATTTATACTGGGTCGCCATCTGACTGCTACAGCAAACTGTGGAATGAATATACTTACTTCTCTTTAACATAATTATAAGCTGCTGGTGGAGTTTCATAATACTTTGTGACTGGAATTCTTTAAGTTGAAGTTAATTTAGATTTGATAAAAGCTGAAGCTCAGTTTAGACTTTTCTTTTAAGATAACAATAAATTCCGTAAAGCATTTACGTGAATGATTTTGGGATAGAAAATTCTTAATGCATTTAATCTGGTAGAAGTTAACTATATTCTGAGAACGATCTTGACAAACAATTACAAGGGGTATAGTTCTTTACAAAAATTCTTAAAAAGTAGCGTTGCGCTACATACCTAATTTTCCATCAAAATTACATAACTATATTCTGAGAACGATCTTGACAAACAATTACAAGGGGCATAGTTCTTTACAAAAATTCTTAAAAACTAGCATTGCGCTACATATAGCGAGTGGCTGGCGAGCACACCGCTTCTTTCAAAGTGTTAATTCATACCTCGCTTACAGCGACCTCCTCTCATGTCTCGCTAGCTACGACTGCCTCGTCTCACATCTTACTCGCAACTGCTCGCTTCCAACGCTCAATGCTACAAAAGTGCGGTCTCGCCGCCAACAATGGTTTTTGGTGCAGACAATCCCTGCTACCATTACAGATGTATTACTGCGCGCTGTTTCCCGCTCTTTCTCAATAATACACAATGCAATTTAATTAACAAAACAATTTAAATAAGAAACAGTTCAGATAATTACATGCTAAAACAGTTTAAATACGCCTATTACATAATTACAATGGAAATATGTGGACGCAGTATTTACAGAATTCTGATGCACAAAATCATCAAGATAAAACAATAATAATGAAGTGATATGATACGGCTCAGGTGTCGTTGCTGTGATCTGTTACTGAGAAGCCGGCCGGGGTGGCAGAGCGGTTCTAGGCGCTACAGTCTCGAACAGCGCGATCGCTACGGTCGCAGGTTCGAGTCCTGCCTCGGGGATCGATTGTGTGACGTCCTTAGGTTAGTTAGGTTTAATTAGTTCTAAGTTATAGGGGACTGATGACCTCTTAGTGCTCAGAGCCATCTGAACCACTTTGTTACTGAGAAATTAGACAGCAGTGATATCAGTTTCAGTCCGTACATCATTTAGGAATTGGTCATCACAGCAAGCTGTTCCTTAACTGCTTCTCATTTCTCTGTGTGGTATATCAGTTGTACAGATTAGACAGTGTCAAGGTAGGAGAAAGGCAGGAATAATGGCCAGTGCGGGAATAAAGATCATCTGAGCTTGCGACTCTGTAATCCTAGAGCAACTGCTTTAAGAAAGGCAGTAGCAGTAATGCACTAAATCATAGGCCCATATAATTAACTTTGATATGCAGCAGGATTTTAAAATATATTGTGTTTTCGAACATTATGAATCACCTCCAAGAAGTTGTGATGGCAGATTCGATTGAAAGTTTGCAAAGTAATATTTCAGAGCTAGATCAGAAATGTAAGGACTATGGTATGAAGATTAGCATCTCCAAAACGAAAGTAATGTCAGTGGGAAAGAAATATAAACGGATTGAGTGCCAAATAGGAGGAACAAAGTTAGAACAGGTGGACGGTTTCAAGTACTTAGGATGGCAACATAGTGAAAGAACTGGAAGCAAGGTGTAGCAAAGCAAATGCAGTGAGCGCTCAGCTACGATCTACTCTCTTCTGTAAGAAGGAAGTCAGTACCAAGACTAATTTATCTATGCACCGTTCAATCTTTCGACCAACTTTGTTGTATGGGAGCGATAGCTGGGTGGATTCAGGTTACCTTATCAACATGGTTGAGGTTACGGATATGAAAGTAGCTAGGATGATTGCAGGTACTAGCAGATGGGAACAGTGACAGGAGGGTGTCCACAATGAGGAAATCAAAGAAAAACTGGGAATGAACTCTATAGATGTAGCAGTCAGGGCGAACAGGCTTAGATGGTGGGGTCATGTTACACGCATGGGAGAAGCAAGGTTACCCAAGAGAATCATGGGTTCCGCAGTAGAGGGTAGGAGGAGTCGGAGCAGACCAAGGAGAAGGTACCTGGATTTGGTTAAGAATGATTTTGAAGTAATAGGTTTAACATCAGAAGAGGCACCAATGTTAGCACGGAATAGGGGATCGTGGAGGAATTTTATAAGGGGGCTATGCTCCAGACTGAACGCTGAAAGGCATAATCAGTCTTAAATGATGATGATGATGATGATCCAAGAAAGTGGTGTATTGACGCAGTCAACACGGATTTAGAAAACAGCATTCTTGTGAAACACAACTAGCTCTCTACTCACACGAACTGACAAGGGAATAAAATTGAATCCCTATTTCTAGATTTCCAGCAGACTTTCAGATTGTACCACAGAAGCGGCTTGTAGTGAAGTTGCGTGTTTATGGAATATCGTCTCAGTTATGTGACTGGATTCGTTATTTCCTGTCGGAGAGGTCATAGTTTGTAGTAACTGACGGAGTTACAACGAAATGAATACCGTTAGCAGCATACAGGTGTTGATATAAGTCAACAGGGACAGTTGAAAAAGTGTGCGCCGACAGGGACTCGAACCCGGGATTTCCTGCTTACATGACAGACGCTGTATCCATCTGAGCCACCGAGGACACAGAGGATAGTGCGACTGCAGCGACTTATCTCTGGCACGCCTCCCGTGAGACCCACATTCGCAACTTATTGTCCCGCACTATATTCATAGTGCCCCTGCACATTATACTCATTAATCACGGCTTTACTGACAATTCCCGTAAGAGTTTGGGCACTGTTTGTGCGTCCGCACAGAAGAAGATGGTCAAATGGTCATTTCAGAAAGAACAGTCACCATCTTCATGTATATACAGGGTGTTTCAAAAATGACCGGTATATTTGAAACGGCAATACAAACTAAACGAGCAGCGATAGAAATACACCGTTTGTTGCAATATGCTTGGGACAACAGTACATTTTCAGGCGGACAAACTTTCGAAATTACAGTAGTTACAATTTTCAACAGCAGATGGCGCTGCAAGTGATGTGAAAGATATAGAAGACAACGCAGTCTGTGGGTGCGCCATTCTGTACGTCGTCTTTCTGCTGTAAGCGTGTGCTGTTCACAATGTGCAAGTGTGCTGTGGACAACATGGTTTATTCCTTAGAACAGAGGATTTTTCTGGTGCTGGAATTCCACCGCCTAGAACACAGTGTTGTTGCAACAAGACGAAGTTTTCAATGGAGGTTTAATGTAACCAAAGGACCGAAAAGCGATACAATAAAGGATCTGTCTGAAAAATTTCAACGGACTGGGAACGTGACGGATGAACGTGCTGGAAAGGTAGGGCGACTGCGTACGGCAACCACAGAGAGCAACGCGCAGCTAGTGCAGCAGGTGATCCAACAGCAGCCTCGGGTTTCCGTTCGCCGTGTTGCAGTTGCGGTCCAAATGACGCCAACGTCCACGTATCCTCTCATGCGCCAGAGTTTACACCTCTATCCATACAAAATTCAAACGCGGCAACCCCTCAGCGCCGGTACCATTGCTGCACGAGAGACATTCGCTAACGATATAGTGCACAGGATTGATGACGGCGATATGCATGTGGGCAGCATTTGGTTTACTGACGAAGCTTATTTTTACCTGGACGACTTTGTCAATAAACAGAACTGGCGCATATGGGGAACCAAAAAGCCCCATGTTGCAGTCCCATCGTCCCTGCATCCTCAAAAAATACTGGTATGGGCCGCCATTTCTTCCAAAGGAATCATTGGCCCATTTTTCAGATCCGAAACGATTACTGCATCACGCTATCTGGACATTCTTCGTGAATTTGTGGCCGTACAAACTACCTTATACGACACTGCGACCACCTCGTGGTTTATGCAAGATGGTGCCCGGCCACATCGCACGGCCGACGTCTTTAATTTCCTGAATGAATATTTCGATGATCGTGTGATTGCTTTGGGCTATCCGAAACATAAAGGAGGCGGCGTGGATTGGCCTCCCTATTCGCCTGACATGAACCCCTGTGACTTCTTTCTGTGGGGACACTTGAAAGACCAGGTGTACCGCCAGAATCCAGAAACAATTGAACAGCTGAAGCAGTACATCTCATCTGCATGTGAAGCCATTCCGCCAGACACGTTGTCAAAGGTTTCGGGTAATTTCATTCAGAGACTACGCCATATTATTGCTACGCATGGTGGATATGTGTAAAATATCGTACTATAGAGTTTCCCAGACCGCAGCGCCATCTGTTGTTGACAATTGTAACTACTGTAATTTCGAAAGTTTGTCTGCCTGAAAATGTACTGTTGTCCCAAGCATATTGCAACAAACGGTGTATTTCTATCGCTGCTCGTTTAGTTTGTATTGCCGTTTCAAATATACCGGTCATTTTTGAAACACCCTGTATATAGTTAAGGCTCACCGGCCATTTGACCACCTTCTTCTGTGCTCACGCACAAAGAGGCAGGGTGACGACTCCAGCGAGCGACCAAATGGTGTAAATTGTCCTGAAGATGACTCCATCGCGGGTTGAAAACGGTTGGCGGCAAAGTAAATAATCCGATTGTAACTGTCATTTTGAATAATTCATTTGAAAACAACTGTCTAAATGCCGCCCTACGATCCTTAATCTGTCTGATCTCATCTTCATGGTCCTTATGCGAATTGTACATTAGTGGCAGTAGAATCGTTCTGCAGTCAGCTGATTCACATTTGAGTTCTCGAAGCATTTCCGTAATATTTGCATGTTGTGAGAATGTAACGCCAACAAATCTAGCAGCCTGCCTCTGAACTGCTTCGATGTCTTCCTTTAATCCGACCTGTTTTGGATTCCAAACACTCGAGCAGCACTCAGCACTCAGTCGCACAAGTGCCCTATATGCGGTCTCCTTTACATATGAACCACACGTTCCTAAAATTCTCCCAGTAAATCTAAGCTGACCATTCGTCTTCCCTGCTACAATCCTTACATCCTCATTCCACTTCATATTGCTTTGTAACGTTGCGCCTAGGTATTTAAGCGACGCACGAGCGATGCTTTCTAAAACCGTGCTGATTTGACGACAGAAACTTTTCCGTTTCAAGGGAATTTATTGTTTTCGAACTGAGAGTATGTTCGAGGATTCTGCATCAGACCGATATTAAAGATATTGGACTGTTATTTTGCAGGTCCGTACTTTCACGCTTCTTAAACACAGGAGTCACCTGCGCTTTTTTCTAGTCGCTTGGGATTTTGTGCTGGGCGAGAGACGCAGGAGGAGCTGGCCACTCTTCGCGAAGAGCTGAGCGTGTTGATGGCCGCGGTCAGCCGTCTTCAGGCTGCTGCCTCGGAGTGTAGCGGCAGTGGGGAGTCTAGTGCGTCGCAAGGTACACCCCAGGTGTTACATGCTTCACCCACTGTCCCTGCTGTCGAGACATCTTCGCGGGTACCGGGCGCGGTTGGGCCACCCTCTCCCCAAGGGAAGTGGCGGGTTCAGCGGCGTTCGCGGCGCACGAGGCGGAGGGTCAATGTGGAGGCTGGCCGTGTGGCATCGCCCGCTCTGCCTGTGAGTGGACATGTGGCTGCTCCTTCAGCAATGTCCGAGCAGGCACATGGGGGGAGGGGTTTATTAGTTATTGGGAGCTCCAACGTTAGGCGGGTGATGGAGCCCCTTAGGGAAATAGCGGAAAGGTCGGGGAAGAAGGCCAGTGTTCACTCTGTCTGCTTGCCGGGGGGTCTCATCCGAGATGTGGAGGAGGCCCTACCGGCGGCGATAGAGAGCACCGGGTGCACCCGACTGCAAATTGTTGCTCATGTCGGCACCAATGACTCCTGCCGTCTGGGTTCAGAGGTCATCCTCAGTTCGTACAGGCGGTTGGCGGAGTTGGTGAAGGCGGAAAGCCTCGCTCGCGGGGTGGAATCAGAGCTAACTATTTGTAGTATCGTTCCCAGAACCGATCGCGGTCCTCTGGTTTGGAGCCGAGTGGAAGGCTTAAACCAGAGGCTCAGACGATTCTGTGGAGAGCTGGGGTGCAAATTTCTCGACCTCCGCTATCGGGTGGAGAAATGTAGGGTCCCCCTGAATAGGTCAGGCGTGCACTACACGCCGGAAGCGGCTACGAGGGTAGCGGAGTACGTGTGGAGTGCACATGGGTTTTTTTTAGGTTAGAGAATTCCCTCCCTAGGCCCGACAAGACGCCTCCTGAGACGCGGCAAGGTAGGAGTAGGCAAAATGCAACAAGGAATAACAATATTAATGTGCTTATAGTAAACTGCAGGAGCGTCTATAGAAAGGTCCCAGAACTGCTCTCATTAATAAACGGTCACAACGCCCATATAGTACTAGGAACAGAAAGTTGGCTGAAACCAGACGTAAACAGTAATGAAATCCTAAACTCGGATTGGGATGTAT
The DNA here is from genome assembly GCF_023897955.1 of Schistocerca gregaria. Lineage (NCBI taxonomy): Eukaryota > Metazoa > Arthropoda > Insecta > Orthoptera > Acrididae > Schistocerca > Schistocerca gregaria. The sequence goes on from NC_064924.1 coordinate 95,630,514, forward strand.
ACCGCAGAGATAGGCTGGACAGTGAAGGGGGAGGCGTGTTTATAGCGATAAGAAGTGCAATAGTATCGAAGGAAATTGACGGAGATTCGAATTGTGAAATGATTTGGGTGAAGGTCACGGTTAAAGCAGGCTCAGACATGGTAATTGGATGTCTCTATAGGCCCCCGGGCTCAGCAGCTGTTGTGGCTCAGCACCTGAAGAATAATTTGGAAAATATTTCGAGTAGATTTCCCCACCATGTTATAGTTCTGGGTGGAGATTTTAATTTGCCGGATATAGACTGGGAGACTCAAACGTTCATAACGGGTGGCAGGGACAAAGAATCCAGTGAAATATTTTTAAGTGCTTTATCTGAAAACTACCTTGAGCAGTTAAACAGAAAACCGACTCGTGGCGATAACATATTAGACCTTCTGGTGACAAACAGACCCGAACTATTTGAATCAGTTAATGCAGAACAGGGAATCAGCGATCATAAAGCGGTTACTGCATCGATGATTTCAGCCGTAAATAGAAATATTAAAAAAGGTAGGAAGATTTTTCTGTTTAGCAAAAGTGACAAAAAGCAGATTTCAGAGTACTTGGTGGCTCAACACAAAAGTTTTGTCTCAGTGTTGACGATCAGTGGACCAAGTTCAAAACCATGGTACAATATGCGTTAGATGAGTATGTGCCAAGCAAGATCATAAGAGATGGGAAAGAGCCACCGTGGTACAACAACCGAGTTAGAAAACTGCTGCGGAAGCAAAGGGAACTTCACAGCAAACATAAACATAGCCAAAGCCTTGCAGACAAACAAAAATTACGCGAAGCGAAATGCAGTGTGAGGAGGGCTATGCGAGAGGCTTTCAATGAATTCGAAAGTAAAGTTCTATGTACTGACTTGGCAGAAAATCCTAAGAAATTTTGGTCCTATGTCAAAGCGGTAGGTGGATCAAAACAAAATGTCCAGACACTCTGTGACCAAAATGGTACTGAAACAGAGGATGACAGACTAAAGGCCGAATTACTAAATCACTTCTTCCAAAGCTGTTTCACAGAGGAAGACTGCACTGTGCTTCCTTCTCTAGATTGTCGCACAGTTGACAAAATGGTAGATATCGAAGTAGACGACAGAGGGATAGAGAAACAATTAAAATCGCTCAAAAGAGGAAAGGCCGCTGGTCCTGATGGAATACCAGTTCGATTTTACACAGAGTACGCGAAGGAACTTGCCCCCCTTCTTGCAGCGGTGTACCGTAGGTCTCTAGAAGAGCGAAGCGTTCCAAAGGATTGGAAAAGGGCACAGGTCATCCCCGTTTTCAAGAAGGGACGTCGAACAGATGTGCAGAACTATAGACCTATATCTCTAACGTCGATCAGTTGTAGAATTTTGGAACACGTATTATGTTCGAGTATAATGTCTTTTCTGGAGACTAGAAATCTACTCTGTAGGAATCAGCATGGGTTTCGAAAAAGACGGTCGTGTGAAACCCAGCTCGCGCTATTCGTCCACGAGACTCAGAGGGCCTTAGACACGGGTTCACAGGTAGATGCCGTGTTTCTTGACTTCCGCAAGGCGTTTGACACAGTTCCCCACAGTCGTTTAATGAACAAAGTAAGAGCATACGGACTATCAGATCAATTGTGTGATTGGATTGAGGAGTTCCTAGATAACAGAACGCAGCATGTCATTCTCAATGGAGAGAAGTCTTCCGAATTAAGAGTGATTTCAGGTGTGCCGCAGGGGAGTGTCATAGGACCGTTGCTATTCACAATATACATAAATGACCTGGTGGATGACATCGGAAGTTCACTGAGGTTTTTTGCAGATGATGCTGTGGTGTATCGAGAGGTTGCAACAATGGAAAATTGTACTGAAATGCAGGAGGATCTGCAGTGAATTGACGCATGGTGCACGGAATGGCAATTGAATCTCAATGTAGACAAGTGTAATGTGATGCGAATACATAGAAAGATAGGTCCCTTATCATTTAGCTACAAAATAGCAGGTCAGCAACTGGAAGCAGTTAATTCCATAAATTATCTGGGAGTACTCATTAGGAGTGATTTAAAATGGAATGATCATATAAAGTTGATCGTCGGTAAAGCAGATGCCAGACTGAGATTCATTGGAAGAATCCTAAGGAAATGCAATCCGACAACAAAGGAAGTAGGTTACAGTACGCTTGTTCGCCCAATGCTTGAATACTGCTCAGCAGTGTGGGATCCGCACCAGGTAGGGTTGACAGAAGAGATAGAGAAGATCCAACGGAGAGCAGCGCGCTTTGTTACAGGATCATTTAGTAATTGCGCAAGCGTTACGGAGATGGTAGATAACCTCCAGTGGAAGACTCTGCAGGAGAGACGCTCAGTAGCTCGGTACGGGCTTTTGTTAAAGTTTCGAGAACATACCTTCACCGAAGAGTCAAGCAGTATATTGATCCCTCCTACGTATATCTCGCGAAGAGACCATGAGGATAAAATCAGAGAGATTAGAGCCCACACAGAAGCATACCGACAGTCCTTCTTTCCACGTACAATACGAGACTGGAATAGAAGGGAGAACTGATAGAGGTACTCAGGGTACCCTCCGCCACACACCGTCAGGTGGCTTGCGGAGTATGGATGTAGATGTAGATGTAGATGTATATGTAGATGTAAATGCAAGACAGGTAAGGGGCCAATGCCACAGAGTACTGTAAGTAAAACCGAATTTGGGTTGCATCAGGACCTGGCGACGTATTTGCTTTCAACTCTGTTCTTGTTTCTCTATACCAACGATACTTATTACTATGTCGTCCATATATGGAATCTGCACAATGGTCAAACGATGATAAGTTTATATGATTCTCCTGCGTGAACAATTTCTTAAATGCAAAATTTAAATTTTCTGCTTAACTTTTTGTTGTGTACGTAGTTCCGCGTAGTCAGCGCGTACGCAACTTTCCCAATAGAGCGCGCCCCGCTAAGCACAACAGCGCAGGCGCAGCGCTCGTCCATCCCTGCACTACGAGATGGCGCTGTCTTAGAGACGGACCAAATTCTGCTTCCGCCGATCCGCGAATTAATATGTATCGCAACCAATGAGATTTCTGCTAACGTAGAACCTTTTTTCCACGCGGATCACACTCGCGCAATGATACCAGAACACGTGAGGTATTATAACGAGTGTACAGACCTCCGATTAGTCACTCTGCATTAGTCTGTTGTCATGTTTCAGTCTGCGCCTAATAATATTATCATATTCCTGTACATAGCCATGAAGATAAATGAATAGACACTTTGTCAAGTATCAGAAATATGTGAAAATAAGATTAATGTACCAAGACCAAAGAAACTTCAGATTGTCAATTGTAAATAGCACCCAGAACTAAGTTAAGTAATGTTTATGCTGGTTATTATTTTAATAAACGTGTGAAAATTAATCAAGTTCTGTTTAAAGTTGGTCACCGTCAATCTGCTACTCTAAGTGTGCAAGTGGCATTTCTATCGTCTGACCTAGCAGCAGAAGATAAGACCACGAGACATATTGCTGACACTCGCCTACTGCGTTAAAGCGACAAGTCAAATAATCTGATGGTGTGTGTACCGAAGGTCTTACAGAACGCACACCACACTTTTGCTGTCTCCTACAGCTGCACCAAACTGGTCAACAAGTGACTGAAGAGAAGCCTTAGGTTCACTTAGCCCGTTCATAACAAGTAAACTCAACAACTGCACTTGGAATTTAGTCGAGGAATTTGAAAATGATTGCAATGGGAGTCGTCCCTTGGGACAGAGGCAGCGTCCTTTCAAACTGGACAGTGATCTCAGAGCCAGGGGATAGCAGAAGAACGGTGCTTCGTGACCACGAGTCACAGACGGCCATGTTGTTGCCAGCCAGGCGTCAGGCCACAGACCGCCAGTGCCGAAGGACAATACATGAAATCCTGCCAAAATATTAAAACACAACGCCCTTCCCATTTCCCCAGTCTAACTTGTGGGCCATACAACGCGACCACAGGTTAACGAGAATACCTTTCCCGGTGGTGTGAGGAATTTCACAGAAACCCTGTCGGCATCTGCCTGCAGATAACACCTCCAGAAAGAGTACCCGAAATATCACAGTGTTTCACTTATTATCAAGTGGCTGGTGACACACCAATCTGACATCAAGTGACTTGGAATTTTTTCCCCTTTTTTATTTCCTATGGTGGCAAAAATGCACTGTCAGGAAGAACATGATCCTGCATTGGTAGACAGCTTGTGCCATAGGTCCTGAGTACCACAGTTTAAACTGAGAGGGGTGGTAATGAAGGTGAATGGGAGAATAGTTTTACAGAGCTACTGGAGGGAGGGTGGAAAACATTACAAAAATATACTATTGGCTGGTGTTGGCAGTAAATTCAGTGATCACTCGGAAAGATAATAGGCTATAGGGAAACAACTGCCAGGCCGAGAGGAGTTGCGTTAGGACACTCAGCTGGTGGAGACAGGAGATTACGTACTCAACCTGTGGAGACGAGAGAGGACACTTTGGCTCCATAAATGGCTAGAGAGGTGTCTTGAGATCCATACTCTGAGGAGAGACGGTTGGCCTCCTCGAGTGACGCTATTAGGGTTCGACGCCAGTCACCTCTGACTGCGGTAAGAACACGCTGCAGTAACAACACGATAGGGCTGGATAGGCGTGTTAACTCTATGGAAGTAGTGAACCCTCAGTCAGTCAATCTGCCCCAGTAATATGCTCGCCATCATTGCATGCTTCTTGTTTAACTTTGCAGTGGGATAACGATGAAAGGAAACTGGCGTTATCAAATTACTACTCCCATCCACATCAGAACCTTACCAAATTGTCGTTAATCCGTCCACCTATGTACTACTTGATACAGAACTGTTTATAATGAATGTTTAATTCAATTATGGAATAAATCATGAACATGCAGCGACCTCACTACAGACCTATCCGTTGGCAACGCTGCGAACCACCAACGTTGGGAAGACTGTGCTCTCCAGTGGTCAGTATGCGCCAGCGTGAGCACTGATGTGTGTGCAGTTACTGTACATCCGTTATGTAGCAATAACAAGTGGGACTACAATAGCACAAGAAACGTATTTTCAGTTGCGAATGTGGACTACCATCAGCTGTGTAACAGAATGACAACAATGAAAATTTGTGCAGAACCTGGATTCTGGCCGACCGCGGTAGCCAAGCGGTTCTAGGCGCTTCAGTCCGGAACCACGCGGCTGCTACGGTCGCAGGTTCGAATCCTGCCCTGGGCATGGTTGTGTGTGATGTCCTTAGGTTAGTTAGGTTTAAGTAGTTCAAAGTCTAGGGGACTGATGACCTCAGTGTTAAGTCCCATAGTGCTCAGAGCCATTTTTGAACAAGAATTCTAATCCGGATTTCCCGCTTATCGCTAGCAGTCGCCTTACCATTTTGGTAACGGGAGACACTTGGATTGAAAGTCGCTTGCCCGTGTTGTCAGATAAATACGATATTGCAGTGTTGTGTTATTCCGAATTACGATGTCAAGTTACTTTGGACACACATTCATGCATGCATCCATGCATGCTTGCCCAGCCACCCTAGTACCCCCTTCCACTTCCCCAGCAACGGCCCACACCAGCTCTACCTGACCCCTGGTACTGCCCAGCCTGTACCTGGCAGAACCACAAGGTCGGCCAGTCCTGTTACCTGTCGACACCCCCTGGGACCGCCCCAGTAGTACGAATGAGTCATATGGCATTCAAAGCATCAGCCCTCCAGGCAGATTGTTTCACACACACTGAAAACCATTTTGTCACTGCTATGATAACGCAAGGCTCCACCAAATATGCACATATAGTTGCATTACTCGACAGCCACTCTGCCAGTGAGGTTAGTGAGGTAACGCATCCGCCTGTCGAGAGTTACTAAAAGGCAAGCTCATTTGGCGGCTTTTCCTCTCTAATAGGCAACGCTCAAGACAATTGTTGCACAGGAAGGAAAGTGGCAATATCAAGCCATCACAGCTCCTGGCACATCTGCATCTTGACTGAACTGGACGTCCCATAACCAATCCTAGAACCACATGGATGACTCACTTGCCAGAGATGCGTCGCATCCTGCTCTTGGTAACACAAGAGGCGAAGATGAGCAGGCTGGCACAGATTACAGAAACAGTAGCTGAGGCCGCTTCTCCGAAGGTGTTTACTACAGTGCCAACCAGAGACAGACTTTTTAATACCTCACAGCCACCCTTGCCTGGCGGGCAAGTCTGCCAGCAACACTGGTACTTGGGACTATTGTGACATTTAGTGGTAACGAACAGGAATATTAAGGTGCAGGTTATTCTGATGCTGGCTCGGATGTGTGAGTGTTCCCAAAGCGCCTGTTGTGGTAACGGGGACCACGTGCAAAATTACAACTTAGCAGCTGCAAATGGTTCGCTCATAGTTAAGTATGGACACTGTGGACTCATGACTTTAAATTTGAACATCAGGTTACAAAGGTCACTCGAGTGGCGTTTTATGCTCACATATACGACCTTCAATATATTAGAGCTGGAGATCCTGTCCTTCTATGACCTCATCCTGTGTGTAAGGATCGGTTCCATTTTGATCAGGTTACATGCATTGAATGTTGCATGCCAGCCTAAACAGTGTAGCAATCTGTCAGTACACTACTTCTCCACGCCACCGCCACTGGCGTGGCAGGTAAATAAATTCCCTTCATTCGCATGACCTACTGGCGTGCCGCCATCACCTCGCCACTGAACAGTGCATCACATCAGGATCGCACCCGGTCCTGCTGTTTTCTCAAGGCTCATACAGCTGGCTACCAATAAACTGTGCGTGGCAAAAGCAGAATCCGACACAATGATCCAGACAGACATCAGAAAGCAACTAAGCCTCTCCCCTTCACTTGGTACCAAACAAACCACATGGCTGGCGGCCCTGTGGCAATTGTAGAGGGCGCAATGCCTGGACAGTTGCCAACCCGTACCCTAAGTTCAAATGGTTCAAATGGCTCTGGGCACTATGGGACTTAACATCTGAGGTCATCAGTCCCCTAGAACTTAGAACTACTTAAACCTAACCAACCTAAGGACATCACACACAGCCATGCCTGAGGCAGGATTCGAACCTGCGACCGTAGCGGTCGCGCGGTTCCAGACTGAAGCGCCTAGAACCGCTCGGCCACACCGGCCGCAGGTTGCTAAGTGCCACATCAGAGATTTTGCTTTCCAGCTGGCAGGGTGCATCGTTTTCCTGATGTTGGACTCAATGGAAGCCTACAACTAAAAAGCATTTCAAATAGAGGACGTCCATAAAACAGCAATAAATGCACCTTGAACTGTCTGAATTCCTGTACATGTTGTGTGCCTTGCAGAATGCAGCAAAGGCTTTTCAGCACTTTATCAATGAAGTTTCGCAGGGATTGGACTCCTGCTTTCCATACATCAGCGACATGTTGGTGACATCATCATCCACAGAACAACACTGAAGATACCTACACATTGTCTTCCGAAGGTCTGATGAACAAGGAATCCTCATAAATCCAGCTACATGTTTCGTCTATGCTAATAAAGTAACAGTTCTTGGATCTCAGGTTTCTGCTACCAGTAGGTATGTGCCAGCTGAGTGCATCGCCACACTTGCAACTTACTTGGCCCTACAAACAGTGTGCAAAGTATTTTGCTATCTGTCTATGATGAATTTTTACCTCGAGCTGCTGAAGCCCGGATGCCACTCCATGCCATTCTCACTGGTCCCAAATTGTGTGGCTCCATACCTGTCACTTGGACTGATGGCCTGAGGCAGCATTTGAAACCTGCCAGACGAGCCTCAAACACGCCATCCTCGTTGCGCATCCAATCCCTGACGCTCCACTAACAATTTTGTCAGATGCCTCATCCCATGCTGTAGGTGCCATGCTGCAACATAACTTAAAGGAGCACTGGTAGTCTTTGTATCTCTTCCCCAAGAAGATCACAGAAACTGCACCCTTCGCCACTCTCTTGCACAGAACTGTTAGCAGCTGAAATGTCTCTGTGAAGTCGTTTCATAAGACGCTTGTCGAATTCGGTACAGTTTATTCACTTTACTACCTGATTTTAGCTCAATTCATGAACTCTTACAGAAATAATGAGCACTCAGATAAGGCCTATTGATTATTATATGTGCGTTTTATGTTGGGTTTCGGTTTAGTTTTGTGGGAAACGCTGACGTGGTCATCGTCTGCTGGGAGCAGACGATGTTGCTTCTCGTTCGAAGGAGAGCACAGGGTGACCAACTTAGGTTTCCAATACCTGAACAGAGATGTTTCCCAATCATAGTCGAAGGCTGTTTTCCGAGCGGTTCTAGGCGCTACAGTCTGGAACCGCGAGACCGCTATGGTCGCAGGTTCGAATCCTGCCTGGGGCATGGATGTGTGTGATGCGCTTAGGTTAGTTAGGTTTAAGTAGTTCTAAGTTCTTGCGGTCTGACGGCCTCAGAAGTTAAGTCCCATAGTGCTCAGAGCCATTTGAACCATTTTGAAGGCTGTTTTTGTGTGTGAGGTTGGTGACTGAGGGCTACCCCGCTGCACGGGGAGCTAGGTAATCTCGAAAGAGAAAGAGGCACTCTTCGGTGAACGCTTGGTGAGTACGGATCGTAGCTCTTAAGGGGGCTTTCAGGTGATAGGAAGCAGGTTGAGTTAGGACTTCGCCATGTTTAACTGTTGAAATACTTAAGAACTTCAGCTTAACTGAAGCGTGGAAAGCGAGTTATTTTGCCGAATGTGCCATAATTATATTACTTTAAATAGATGATTTTCGGGTGTTTGAGTTAAGTGTGTAAGTTACTTTGTTCATTTTGAACAACGATGAAGTAGAATTCCAAACGGTAAAGCTGATTAGGAAAAGCTGGATAGGATCACATCAACCGTAGGTGAGGTGAGTGTAATACTGTGTCGAAGTGTGTATGATTTTTAATAATTTTTAATCTTATCTTTTGTGGAAGTTGCTTTTGTCTTTGTGTGTCGCTTTTGTGCCACGTGTTTGGTAATCAATGATCCTTCTGATCCACCACAGCACCGCAATAGGCTTTATTTTAACAGTTTGCTTGTTTAATGAGCTACAATTTCTGCAAGAATATCTGCTCTTTCGTGCGCTTTCTACAAAGCAGCACAATAATTTGATTCGGAATGCACCACGTGCTCAAGTTCGGCCGTTTGCAAGCAGCAGACGCAGTTAGTATGTTGAATAATTATCGCACAGCCTCGTGCATTGGTTAAACGTCTGTCCAGAATGGTGCATGGGTAGAATCGTAATGCGAATCTCACTGAGATATTTTTATGGTATGAATGCAAAGGAGATGATAGTATCATTGTCTCCCACCCCCGTTTTCTGTGTTTCTTCTTGCTGAAGTTAAATTGTGCTCTGTTACATTCTCAGATAATTCTTACTTAAATATTTCTAGTCAGGCACCAGTTATGTGTAGTTAGGATGTGCAACCAAATACTTAGATACAATAAATAATCTACGTGAAAGATAAATTCTGTGGTGTTGATCTTACCCATTTACTCCGATTTCCAATCCTGAATTAATCAAGTTACTTCATGCATGACATGACTATTTATCCAGCTACTTAAAAAAATTTGCATACTTATCATCAAATTATTAAAGTAATTAAACTAATAATTTTGTAGCTCCGTTTTTTTTTTCAAAATGGTTTGGAAGGGCTTGGGCTGGTGGCGACCCTGAATTTCTGAAATTTTATCGTTATTTGTGTGAGAAAAGCAGCTAGAAATGCGAGATAACGTATATGGCTCGATGAGAAACGTCGTAAAGATAGTAATACATTACACAGGCTATTAAGCCATTCGACATTCCAAATTCATGTTAGGTCTGCCTTCACTATATGCACAGACCATTGGCCACTGACGTTCGCGTTTTTGCAGCCAGAGAACGACTACCATACATGGTCTCAGACCTGCATTGCCTATCCACAGTGAAAACTAACACAGCACATACAAGCTGCACTTGGAAGTTTTGAAACCAGAGAGGCACGACTCTCACATGTCCACCTGGACTTGATAGGGCCACTACAAGTTTCATGTAACTACCGGTACAGTCTCACGCCGATTGATAAATGCACCCTGTGGCCGCAGGTATTCCCACTGGAAACGCAAACTGCCCGAAAATATAGCGCGCACCTTCACCTGTGCTTGGATTTTTCGTTTCGGCTCTCCCCAACAGACATGCAACAGGGCAGCTAGAGGTAGCATCTTTCACGCAATGGCCAAATTATAAGAGATACATCTAATAAGCACTTCACCATACTACACAGCTGCAAACAGCATAGTGAAGCACCTGCACTATTCCTTTTAAGCGGCTATAATGCGTCACACGACGGATTTGTGGACTGACGTCGTTTTAGTAGTGCTGTTGGGAATGCACAGTGCATTAAAAGAAGACCTGCAGTTCTGCTGAGCCGAGCCGGTGTATGACGAACATTGGTGTGTACCAGGAGAGTTTTTCAAACAACAGGTTCCCTGCTATGCACCCAAGATTTCCTCACAGAATTCCAGAACCAAATGGACGCCATGCTATTAGTTGGAACAGCACAGCACAGAAAACACCCTCCTTTTCAAAGGTGGGCACACAGTAGCGTCCATCGAGCGGCGCAAGCCAGCCTGTCGAAGTGCAGATGATGCCACCGCAACGCACGCCACCATCGGACGCAGAGCTCCCGCCACGCTACAGCCACCGACACTGCAACCTCACTCATCCAGAGCAGCGGCGCCCGCCTGGAAACCGACCAGCCACCAACCACCACCCAGACGCTGCAGTCACCTCGAAACAGGCCAGTCCACCATCATCCAGCCACAACAGAAGTGCATTGCGAAAGGAAAGTGCGACTCCGTTTCTACCCAGCAAACATTCACAATTCAGGTCAGTAAAAACATTCTTTTTTTTTCTTTTCTTTGTGAGTGTGCTGTAGCGACCTCAGCTCACAAGTCACTTCTTACCTATCCACTGACAACGTCGCAAACGACCAACTTTGGGAATATCGCGCTCTCAGCTGTCCGCGGCGCAAGCATCTGTGTGTGTGCAGTTGGCGGACACTCGCTTCATATCACCCAACAAGCGGAACTGTAATACGACATATGATGACAGTTGTGTATATCGTCGTCGTGCTGACTAACAAAACGTCACTATCTGAAAGTGAAGTATACTGGTTATTAAGCACCTACAAATGTGATTTACTGCTTGATTTTCCTTTCTTAGGTAATGAAAGCTTATCCATAGGCAGAATTAATAGAAAGTTAAGAGCGAGCCACTCAGGACACAGTGCTCAGGGACCACAACAGACCGCATTCCGGGTGGTGCAGCTTAATTAATCAGTGTTGACTCATGGGGATCGATCTGATTTCGTTGCTGTATCAGTCAGGTCATCAAGGTAACACTAGAAATGTTCGCGACTTCTTACAATAGTAATGATTGATAATAAGTATAATATTACCTGAGGATAATAAATAATAATTCTAATTAAATAATAAAAAATTATTTTTCCCATACGTTGATTGTGAATAAATCAGGTGATAAGCCACGGGATACCTCCTGATATCGTCTCGGACATCCTCTTGCCCGGCGTAATGCAACAACTCGATGGGCCACAGACCCAACAAGCCGTTGGGAGTCCCCTAAAGAAATACTGAGTCACGCTGCCTTTGAAGCCGACCATAACTACGGAAGTGTTGCCGGTGCAGGATCTTGTGCACGAAAAGTCATTATACTCGCACATAATACGTGTTCCAAAATTCTACAACTGATCGACGTTAGAGATATAGGCCTATAGTTCTGCACATCTGTTCGACGTCCCTTCTTGAAAACGGGGATGACCTGTGCCCTTTTCCAATCCTCTCGATTATGTCCCATAAATGTTAAATGAATTCATGTCGGGCGATCTGGGTGGCCACATCATACGCCTGAATTGTCCAGAATGTTCTTCAGACCAATTATGAAAAACGGCGACCTTGTGATAGGGCGCATTGTCATCTATAAAAAGGGGAACGTGAAGTCCGTGAATGGCTGCTGATGGACTCAAAATAGCCGAAGGTATATATATTTCCAGTCCAAGATCGGATAAGTTGGACCTGAGGACCCAGTCCATTCCACGTAAATACAGCGCACACCCTTACGGAGCCACCAACAGCTTGCACAGCGCCTTTGTGAAATCTTGGGTCCGTGGCTCTGAAAGGTCTGCGCTACACTCAGATCCTACCATCAACTCTTATCAACTGCAGTCTGGACTCATCTCACCAGGCAATAGTTTTCCTCTCGTCTAGCGTCCAACCGATATGGTGAGGAGCCCAGGAGAGGCACTGCAGGCAATGTCAAGCTGTTAGCAAAGACACTCGCGTCGGTCGTTTACTGCCATAACACACTAACGCCAAATTTAGCGACACTGCCCTAATTAAAAAGTTCGTCGTACGTCCCACATTGACCCCTGCGGTTATTTCACGCAGTGTTGCTTGTCTGTTAGCACTGACAACTCTATGCGAACGCCGCTTCTCTCGGTCGTTAACTTTAGACGGCCACTGCGTTGTTCAGCGGTGTACCGTAGGTGAAGAGCGTAGCGTTCCAAAGGATTGGAAAAGGGCACAGGTCATCCCCGTTTTCAAGAAGGGACGTCAAACAGATGTGCAGAACTATAGGCCTACATCTCTAACGTCGATCAGTTGCAGAATTTTGCAACACGTATTATGTTCGAGTATAATGACTTTTCTGGAGACTCGAAATCTACTGTGTAGGAATCAGCATGTGGGAATCAGAAAATAAGAGCATATGGACTATCAGACCACTTGTGTGATTGGATTGAAGAGTTCCTAGATAACAGAACGCAGCATGTCATTCTCAATGGAGAGAAGTCTTCCGAAGTAAGAGTGATTTCAGGTGTGCCGCAGGGGAGTGTCGTAGGACCGTTGCTATTCACAATATACATAATGACCTTGTGGAAGACATCGGAAGTTCACTGAGGCTTTTTGCGGATGATGCTGTGGTATATCGAGAGGTTGTAACAATGGAAAATTGTACTGAAATGCAGGAGGATCTGCAGCGAATTGACGCATGGTGCACAGAATAGCAATTGAATCTCAATTAGACAAATGTAATGTGCTGCAAATACATAGAAAGAAAGATCCCTTATCATTTAGCTACAATAAAGCAGGTCAGCAACTGGAAGCAGTTAATGCCATAAATTATCTGGGAGTACCCATTAGGAGTGATTTAAAATGGAATGATCATATGAAGTTTATCGTCGGTAAAGCAGATGCCAGACTGAGATTCATCGGAAGAATCCTAGGGAAATGCAGTCCGAAAACAAAGGAAGTAGGTTACAGTATGCTCGTTCGCCCACTGCTTGAATACTGCTCAGCAGTGTGGGATCCGTACCAGATAGGGTTGATAGAAGAGATAGAGAAGATCCAACGGAGAGCAGCGCGCTTCGTTACAGGGTCATTTAGTAATTGCGAAAGCCTTCCTTACGGAGATGATAGATAAACTCAAGTGGAAGACTCTGCAGGAGAGACGCTCAGTAGCTCGGTATGGGCTTTTGTTAAAGTTTCGAGAAGATACCTTCACCGAAGAGTCAAGCAGTATATTGCTCCCTCCTACGTATATCTCGTGAAGAGACCATGAGGATAAAATCAGAGAGATTAGAGCCCACACAGAGGCATACCTACAATAATTCTTTCCACGAGCAATACGAGACTGGAATAGAAGAGAGAACCGGTAGAGGTACTCAAGGTACCCTTCGCCACACACCGTCAGGTGTCTTGCGGAGTATAGATGTAGATGTAGATGTAGACGTAAGGTCTGAAACATTTCCACATGATTCACCTGAGTACAAATGACAGCTCCGCCTATGCATTGCCCTTTTATACCTTGTGTGCACGATGCTAACGCCCTCTGTATATGTGCATGTCGCTATCCCATAGCTTTTGTCAGCTTAATGGAGGGAGTCAGTCACGGCATTCACATCACACTTTGGGAGCAAAAGAGACTGTTAATGATGGTATGTCTCTCAAAACTTATGCTATCATGCATCTAGTTCCAACTAATACATTGAAGAAATAGTTCTGAAGAAAAATCTACACTCCACTGCAATAGGTAAATGTTTAGAGGGCTTCAATGTGTTTCTGTCTCAAAACAAGAAAAATAGTTCACGGCCATCTCCTGCTGTCGGCCGGCCGTGGTGGCCGACCGGTTCTAAGCACTACAGTCTAGAACCGCGCGACCGCTACGGTCGCAGGTTCGAATCCTGCCTCGTGCATGGATGTGTGTGATGTCCTTAGGTTAGTTAGGTTTAAGTACTTCTAAGTTCTAGGGGACTCATAATCTCAGAATTAAAGTCCCATAGTGCTCAGAGCCATTTGAATCCTGTTGTCGGAGAGAACTGGCAGGGAGGAAGAACTTCCTTCTAATTTTGACAAGGAGGCCGAAATTCCTGGAAACGGATGCATTGCTGGTTTCCGTAAAATGTTTCCAACACTGAGGCTGAAGTCAAGTGCCCAATCCGCGCGGGATTAGCCGAGCGGTCTCAGCTGCTGCAGTCATGGACTGGTCCCGGCGGAGTTTCGAGTCCTCCCTCGGGCTTGGGTGTGTGTGTTTGTCCTTAGGATAATTTAGGTTAAGTAGTGTGTAAACTTAGGAACTGATGACATGAGCGGTTAAGTCCCATAAGATTTGACACACATTTGAACAGTGTGGGACCCCGAAAAGTGTGAAGCTATAGGTTAGGTCGGAGATGACTATTTGTGCGAAAACTACGGTTAGAAGTTTTTGAATCACTTTACCTGTTCTCTACAGAAATAATTTTTCGTCGGAAAAAATCGTAATTATATTACGTACATTACTTTTTACTCTAAACATGTAATTTATAACGTGAATAAGTTCTTATTCCTCTCTTATACTTCTCCACTATTAAAACCAGTTTCCTCAATTTCTGTAACCATTTTAGCTATGTATCCCTTACACTCTGCCCCCCCACGCACAGTGGTCATTTGGGTATTTTACGACTTATTGATCATTTATTTATCATCCTTTTCTCCAATCATAAGAACCAAACATCTTTCTTTCATCACATCAAAACAGAAAATCACATCGTAGACCAGACTGAATACGCTAAAGAAAACTTGCACCTAACAGCGTAGGGCCCGAATTTAAATTTTCGGGAAACAATAGAAATTTACAATCGTAGCCGCAAATACGCGAGCAAAATCTTAAATGACCAAACTGAACTAAAAAATTAAAATTACACCGACAAAAAATTTAGGCAAAGATAATACCACCAGTAAACAATGTTGTTGTTGTTGTGGTCTTCAGTCCTGAGACTGGTTTGATGCAGCTCTCCATGCTACCCTATCCTGTGCAAGTTTCTTCATCTCCCAGTACCTACTGCAACCTACATCCTTCTCAGTCTGCTTAGTGTATTCATCTCTTGGTCTCCCTCTACTATTTTTACCCTCCACGCTGCCCTCCAATGCTAAATTTGTGATCCCTTGATGCCACAGAACATGTCCTACCAATCGGTCCCTTCTTCTTCTCAAGTTGTGCCACAAACTCCTCTTCTCCCCCATTTTATTCTATACCTCCTCATTAGTTATGTGATCTACCCATCTAATCTTCAGCATTCTTCTGTAGCACCACATTTCGAAAGATTCTATTGTCTTCTTGTCCAAACTATTTATCGTTCATGTTTCCCTTCCATACATAGCTACAATCCATACAAATACTATCAGGAACGACTTCCTGACACTTAAATCAATACTCGATGTTAACAAATTTATCTTCTTCAAAAACGCTTTTCTTCCCATTGACAGTCTACATTTTATATCCTCTCTACTTCGACCATCATTAGTTATTTTGCTCCCCAAATAGCAAAACTCCTTTACTACTTTAAGTGTCTCATTTCCTAATCTAATTCCCTCAGCGTCACCCGACTTAATTCGACTACATTCCATTATCCTCGTGTTGCTTTTGTTGATGTTCATCTTATACCCTCCTTCCAAGACACTGTCCATTCCGTTCAACTGCTGTTCCAAGTCCTTTGCTGTCTCTGACAGAATTACAATGTCATCGGCGATCCGCAAAGTTTTTATTTCTTCTCCATGGATTTTAACACCTACTCCGATATTTTCTTTTGTTTCCTGTATTGCTTGCCCAAAATACAGATTGAATAACATCAGGGAGAGGCTACAACCCTGTCTCATTTCCTTCCCAACCACTGCTTCCCTTTCATACCCCTCGACTCTCATAACTGCCATCTGGTTTCTGTACAAATTGTAAATAGCCTTTCGCTCCCTGTATTTTACCCCTGACACCTCTAGAATTTGGAAGAGAGTATTCCAATCAACATTGCCAAAAGCTTTCTCTAAGTCTACAGATGCTAGAAACGTAGGTTTGCCTTTCCTTAATATTCCTACTAAGATAAGTCATAAGGTCAGTATTGCCTCACGTGTTCCAATATTTCTACCGAATCTAAACTGATCTTCCCCGAGGTCTCCTTCTACCAGTTTTTCCATGCGTCTGTAAAAATTTCGCGTTAATATTTTGCAGCTGTGACTTATTAAACTGATGGTATGGTAATTTTCACATCTGTCAACACCTGCTTTCTTTGGGATTGGAATTATTATATTCTTCTTGAAGTCTGAGGGTATTTCGCCTGTCTCATACATCTTGCTCACCAGCTGGTAGAGTTTTGTCATGACTGGCTCTCCCAAGGCCGTCAGTAGTTCTAATGGAATTTTGTCTACTCCGAGGGCCTTGTTTCGACTCAGGTCTTTCAGTGCTCTGTCAAACTCTTCACGCAGTATCGTATCTCCCATTTCATCTTCATCCTCTTCCATTTCCATAATATTGCCCTCAAGTACATCGCCCATGTATAGACCCTCTATATACTCCTTCCACCTTTCCGCTTTCCCTTCTTTGGTTAGAACTGGGTTTCCATCTGGGCTCTTGATATTCATACACGTAGTTCTCTTTTCTCCAAATGTCTCTTTAATTTTCCTGTAGGCAGTATTTATCTTATCCCTAGTGAGATAAGCCTCTACATCCATCTTAGTCATTTAGCACTTCGTGACGATCTCATTTTTGAGACGTTAGTATTCCTTTTTGCCTGCTTCATTTACTGCATTGTTATATTTTCTCCTTTCATCAATTAAATTCAATATTTTTTTTGTTACCCAAGGATTTCTAGCAACCCTCGTCTTTTTACCTACTTTATCCTCTGCTGCCTTCACTACTACATCCCTCAAAGCTACCCATTCTTCTTCTACTGTACTTCTTTCCCCCCCACTGCTCTCAATTGTTCCCTTATGCTCTCCCTGAAACTCTGTACAACCTCTGGTTTAGTCAGTTTATCCAGGTCCCATCTCCTTAAATTCCCACCTTTTTGCAGTTTCTTCACTTTTAATCGGCAGTTCATAACCAGTAGATTGTGGTTAGAGTCCACATCTGCCCCTGGAAATGTCTTACAATTTAAAACCTGGTTCCTAAATCTCTGTCTTACCATTATATAATCTATCTGATACCTTTTAGTATCTCCGGGATTCTTCCATGTATAAAACCTCCTTTCATGATTCTTGAACCAAGTGTTAGCTATGATTAAGTTATGCTCTGTGCAAAATTCTACCAGTCGGCTTCCTCTTTCATTTCTTACCCACAATGCACATTCACTACGTTTACTTCTCTCTCTTTTTCTACTCTCGAATTCCAGACACCCATGATTATTAAATTTTCGTCTCCCTTCATTACCTGAATAATTTCTTGTATCTCATCATACATTTCATCAATTTCTTCATCATCTGCAGATCTAGTTGGCATATAAACTTGTACTACTGTAGTAGGCATTGGCTTCATGTCTATCTTGGCCACAATAATGCGTTTGTAATAGCTTACGCGTACTCCTATTTTTTATTCATTATTAAACCTACTCCTTCATTACCCCTATTTGATTTTGTATTTATAACCCTGTATTCACCTGACCAAAAGTCTTGTTCCTCCTGCCACCGAACTTCACTGATTCCCACTATATCTAACTTTAACCTATCCATTTCCCTTTTTAAATTTTCTAACCTACCTGCCCGATTAAGGGATCTGACATTCCACGCTCCGATCCGTAGAACGCCAGTTTTCTTTCTCCTGATAACGACGTCCTCCTGAGTAGTCCCCGCCCGGAGATCCGAATGGGGGACTGTTTTACCTCCGGAATATTTTACCCAAGAGGATGTCATCATCATTTAATCATACAGTAAAGCTTCATGTCCTCGGGAAAAATTACGGCTGTAGTTTCCCCTTGCTTTCAGCCGTTCGCAGTACCAGCACAGCAAGGCTATTTTGGTTATTGTTACAAGGCCAGATCAGTCAATCATCCAGACTGTTGCCCCTGCAACTACTGAAAAGGCTGCTGCCCCTCTTCAGGAACCACACGTTTGTCTGGCCTCTCAACAGATACCCCTCCGTTGTGGTTGCACCTACGGTACGGCTATCTGTATAGCTGAGGCACGCAAGCCTCCCCACCAACGGCAAGGACCATGGTTCATGGGGGAAGCAGTAAACAATACAAGCAAGATAATATCACACTAATTCATAGATTAAACCAGAGATATAACCGTAGGACATCGTTACTATGCGGTCGACAGAAGCTACCAATTTTAAAAACGGATCAGATTTCTTAAAAAAAGTGATCAGCAACGGCAAATTTACAAAACTCCATCAGCTTATTAACAGGTAATAAATTTAGACAGTACCAGCGATAATTATGGGCTAAGGATGTGTAAGCATTTCCATATCGTAACTTAAAAATTATACGGCAATTTACGGCTAAAGAAAACGTACATAAATGATTTCCCAACATGTGATATATTTTGCAGATAGCTTGAAAATGACCATGGTGTCGAAATTATCTCCTAGCCATAACAATCACCGAATAAAATGCTATTATAACAGAATTATTGGTTAAAAATTATTTAATGTCGTTGGATAAAAATCATACCGTCTTCCCCTATGCATAAAATCTTGTTAATGAAATGTTGCCGGCTAATCTGACTATTTCAAAGACAAATCCAGATTTCATTTTGATCTTTTGAAAAATGAGTGTGATTGATTATTAGTGTGAAGGTACCTTAGTTGATCCCAGCCACTAATAAAATTTAGAAAAATAGTCATGGTTTAAGGTAACCCACAAGTACCAGTAATGAGCAACCTGTTCTGTGCAAAAGGCGTGGAGTGCATACACTGCGTTGGATATGTCAAGGCTAAATATGACAACTGGGTGAAACATTCACAAAGTTTAGAAAAATGAGTTCCACCTACCAAGCACATAGGACCATTCAAAGCGGCTATGTAGTATGGTTCAAATGGCTCTGAGCACTATGGGACTCAACTGCTGTGGTCATCAGTCCCCTAGAACTTAGAACTAATTAAACCTAACTAACCTAAGGACATCACAAACACATCCATGCCCGAGGCAGGATTCGAACCTGCGACCGTAGCAGCAGCGCGTCTCCGGACTGGTGCGCCTAGAACCGCACGGCCACCGCGGCCGGCTGGCTATGTAGTATGCAATCCCGGACGTATAGCAGGTCATCTCGTACACTAGAGATCAAAAGAAATCTAAGAATTTGAGGTTACTTATACATTTTGATAACATAGAAATAATTGGTAATAATTTGCATATATCAGCCACTTCTTCCTAGTCTTTTTTTGTGCTCGTGGGATTCGTTTTGTCGTCCAACACCCTCCACTTCATTCCATCAAATGTATCTTCTCAGCGTAGTTCTGCAAATGACGCCTGAGATTAGTGATAATAGTGATTACAGTAATATGCACTTAACAAAGTATATTTATCACTAGTAGTGTATTGAAACTTTAGATTTCTTGGTGGCCTATAAAGATTCACTGAACTACTATATAAAGGAACCACGCCATGTTATCTCTCTTATCGCTTGTCTTTTTGATCTTCTTGCTTATCTCTTGTCTTGAGCTCGTGGCTTTGTCATTCGATGTATAGAGGCTTGCCGCCTGTTCACGTAAGTTGAATTAACTTTAAACAATAACTGTCAATATCGAGTTTTAAACATTTGTTCTTCCTTTGAAACGGAAACCGTTTCTTCTCCTTACCGTTTACGTAAATGTGGCTAATGCTTTATACGGGTGGAGTTCGTGTGGTATTTTAAATCCAAAAATAGCTTGAAATTAGATTTATTTCATTTCTCGGGCGCTACATTTTGAAAAACCTGCATTTTAAAGTTTTTTACGAAGTCCGATTTACAGTTAACTCTGCGCGGTTATCTCTGATTGTTAATTTATCTTTACGTAAAATCACACTAGCAGAAGCTTGCATTAACTTTGGTTTGAGCCCGAGGAAGTAATATTGCAGAATTAAAAGAACTTTCAATTTGTTTCGAGTCAGAAAAAAAATTTAATATCCATATCAGAGATAATTTTTCGTAGAAGCAAAATATATCTATGACCTCTGAATAATAATTCCTATCATCACGATATTTTCACTGTACGTGAAGGATGTATTTGAAAAGCAATTGCCATTATAAAATGTAGGAAGAGAAGTTCATAACAGTAAACGGAATTTATTCCTGTTTTCACAATAATTAGTTAGAGAGATGTTTTCTCAGTTTCCCGTAACGAAATCACTCAAGTGATAACAAAGCACAAATAGGATATAGTTTATGCAATAAGAATATCTTCATTGAGAGTGTCTGTAACTGTTTGGTCTTCGTTCATCCACATGGAGTTGGAAATTTGTGTTAATTTCCTATGGGACCAAACTGCTAAGGTCATCGGTCCCTAGCCTTACACACTGCTTAATCGAACTTGTGTTCTTCAACAGACCCTATTTTTTGTCTGCAATTCACTTTATTGCATCCCTTGGATTAAATAATAGCATTGTGACGGTTCCAAATGAATCAAAATATTTCAGTTACGGATAATACTAGCACTGTCACCGTCGCTTTTACTACTGCTTATATGAACCCAGACATTTGAATAACAACTCGCAATATCACATAATCCTTTCATGGTTAAAATTTATTTTGGAGGTATTTGAAAAATAATAGGGCAATAACTGTGATAAATAATACACTTTCACTATGAAAAATGTTATGAGCTGATCGATTTTGAAAACTGGCGGACTTAAGTAGATTCATGTTTTCATGTGCACGTACGATGTACGGATTTTAATTTTTAGCTTTAGAATGCTTTTCTCAGGAGGAAAAGTATGGAAAAAAGTATATCAGTATCAAATTACCGCGCGGGGTTGCCACGCGGTCTTAGAAGCCTTACCACAGTTCGCGCGGGTTCGAGTACGCCCTCGGGCGCTCGCGCGCGCGCGCGCGCGCGCGCGCGCGTTTGTGTGTGTGTGTGTGTGTGTGTGAGAGAGAGAGAGAGAGAGAGAGAGAGAGAGTGCTGTCCGTTGCGTAAGTTAGTTAAAGTTCGATTAAGCAGTGAGGCGTGCTTTGCCACCTATGCGTATAAACACACGCCGTCCTATTCAATCGGTCACAGGCTTCTATGTATCCACCTATGTATGATCTGTCGTACTTTTCTCCAAGTTCCGAAAGCATCTTGCTACGTGCTAGCACTAGAAAGATGCCCCAATGCTGAAAACTGCGTATTATTTAGTGGTACATATGTATCGCATCAACCACAAAAGGGTTAAGCTAGAGCTAGTGAAGTCATTTTATTCTCTGAACTGGCAGCTTATAATCGTATCTTATATTTCTACTGATAATGGAAGATGTTCATTTGGCACCTTTCAAATTATTATTTGCCAAAGTTCTGAGTCGCTAAGCTCTTGCAAAGACAATGGTTCAAATGGCTCTAAGCACTATGGGAGTTAACATCTTAGGTCATCAGTCCCCTAGAACTTAGAACTACTTAAACCTAACTAACCTAAGGACATCACACACATCCATGCCCGAGGCAGGATTCGAACCTGCGACCGTAGCAGTCTCGCGGTTCCGGACTGCAGCGCCTAGAACCGCACGGCCACCGCGGCCGGCTGCAAAAACAATCTGCACCCAGATTATCGATTGCTAGGCATACCATAGACTTTAACTGGAAAACTGTAGGTGCGTCTATAGGCGATCGCTTGAGGTAGTTTGAGCTGGCCAGTAGGTGCACAACCACATGTTAGCGTGCTCCGTGACAGACATAGCGTTATTCATTCTGCTTCTGTTTCCGCCTTGCTCCGAACAACTGGTGTTTCCCGCTTTTCGGCACATGTTGGAGCTGTGTGAATTTGAACTAAGATTATGCTCCAATGCCCATTCTCATGCAACATTCTACGAGAATTCTGGTGAGACCACAGCATGTTCTCGCTGACTGGTATAATATTCTGTTTGCAACTAAGTCTACATGTGTGGCTTAAGTAATGTACAAACTGAACTTCCGTTGTTCAGAGAGATATATCCTGTTCTGTGCTCGTGGTACAACGTTGGTGTTTCTCTTTTCCATGCTCCCAGTAATTTAATATTGCTTGTATTGTAAGAGGCCCATGAGTAAGCAATATGTTGCTAGTGCACTCGAGCAGATGTAATTGCGATGGATTGCTCATGCGCTGCTTGCGACATGTAAGCTACAATAGAATCGCAGGCCAGAGAGCAGTGTCGGCAACAATAGCAGTGGTATTAGTAGTAGCAGCTCGCAGTCGGGCTGTTGAGTCAGGTCGCTCTTACAAGGGAACCTCCCCATCCCACCCCCATCATATTTAGTTATAAGTTGGCTCAGTGGATAGGCCTTGAAAAACTGAACACAGATCAATCGAGAAAACAGGAAGAAGTTATGTGGAACTATGAAAAAAATAACCAAAATATACAAACTGAGTACTCCATGCGCAAGATAGGCAACATCAAGGATACTGCGAGCTCAGGAGTGCCGTGCTTCCGTGGTTAACGTGCGCACCTGCGGAACGGAAGGTCCTTTGTTCAAATCTTCCCTCGAGTGTAAAGTTTAATTTTTTTATTTTCGGACAATTACTATCTGTCCGTCCGTCCTTCCGATGGATTTGACGCTCTACACACTGAAAAATTTGAAATCGTTAAAAACATATGATTTGACAGAGCACAGAGAAAACTGTGCGGCTGTGAAACTGTCGCATTCATTTGTTGCCGTTTTTGTGACAAACTCTTATGTTTTCATCACTTTTTTGGGAGTGATTATCACATCCACAAGAAAACCTAAAGCGGGCAAGGTAGAAGAATTTTTTACCCATTCGCTAAGTGTACAAGTTAGGTGGATCGACAACATATTCCTGTCATGTGACACACGTGCCGTCACCAGTGTTGTATAGAATATATCAGTCGTGTTTTCCTGTGGAGGAATCGGTTGACCTATGACCTTGCGATCAAATGTTTTCGGTTCCCAATGGAGAGGCACGTCCTTTCGTCTATTAATCGCACGGTTTTGCGGCGCGGTCGCAAAACATCCACTAAACTTATTACAGTGAACAGAGACGTCAATGAACGAACGGACAGATCACAACTTGGCGAAAGTAAAGAAAGTAAACTTTTCACTCGAGGGAAGACTTGAACCAAGGACCTCTCGATCTGCAGATGCTCACGCTAACCACAGGACCACGGCGCTCCTGAATTCATACTTACCCTGATGTTACACATCTTGCACATGGACCACTTAGTTTGTAATTTTCATATTTCCACATAACTTCTTCCTGTTTTCTCGATTTATCTGTGTTCAGGTTTTCAATGCCTATCCACTGTGCCAACTTATAACTAAATCTGAGGGAGTTGCTATGGGGAGGTTCCCTTGTTAGAGTGCAGTTGTCGACTTGTGTAGCTCACAGAGAGCGCTGGTGTCTTGTATGGAGTTGCTGGGGCGGGTCGTGGAGAGCGGTGGCGATGCCTGAACGATGTAGTATAAGGTAAAACCAACAATTACTATTTATAGACGCGCGTATATGTAATTTGTAACAACTGATTTTGTACTATTGATATACCAAGTCCCATGTAAATGTTTTTTAAAAAATATTTTAATAATAATCTTTCATATAATAATAACTTTTGACAATCATTCTTCTGAATTTAAAGATTTTACTAATTTCTCCTATCCATGGTCATCACGATTATCGTAAAGAAACATCACTTGTTTCTTTTTACCCATAACAAATCTAGTGGCCAGCATTGCACAGGGCTGTGCCAGAAATTTTTTTTATATGAGCAGATATATACGCGTTATCTGGCGACATAATTGAGATAAGAATTTTCAGTTTATTCAGAATGACTTTTCAGGGCCATGACGCAGCATTGCTGACGTCCAGATTTACCAGTTTAGATTCACAGTCAGCTAATTATTGAAAGGTTATATATGAGTCACAATTTTATTGAGAGGTTAGTCACATTATTATTGCGACGTTACGGAGATAATTTAACTGTTGGGAGGCTACATTATGATTTGAATTGAGTTTTATTTTTGTTCTGGTTTTCATTAATCGTGGATTGCACAGCACGCAGCCCATCATAGGAGAATTGAAAATTCAGTTTTGGTCATTGGCCATTGATTTGCGTATTAATAATCAGGAAATTCATTAAAGTATCTTTATTTTCCTCTCACACTCATTTATGAACACAACACAACACCTGGGTGACACATGTGCCCTTATATACATTCTTCCGACAGCCTTACATTTGAGAATGAAATTTACAGTGAATTCTTCCCTCAAAGTGAAAGCAACTGCTAACAGTAGGAATATTTTAAATTCTTTTCATGTCTATACAGCATGTAAAGTAAGTCAGCATTGCCAGGACTACTAGACTTCCTGTTAGAGGTTATCAAAAATCTTAAACATGGCTGCGAAACAGAAACTGTGTAATCCATTTGCCACTGGTTGGTCGATTTTTTTATTCAATCTGTTCAAGGTCTTGTTCGGTGCGACTGTTACAATAAATGATTTATTATGAATATGCGTTGGGCTTACAGTGTCAGGTCTTACACGCTCACTACACATGATCTGCCTATAAGGGATGTCACATCCACACTTCACGGTCATGCTAGGTCGGTACCATGTGCAACAGCGAGCTTAAAATCATTCAAACATTTTTCTTTCATGACCGCATTTCTGTCACGTGGCGCGAAGAAAGCATCTGCTTACTTTTGAATAATTACGTTACAAGGCAGTCAGATAACGTTAGTAATTATTTCTTGGTCAATATTTTGTATAGAAGGTGTACATTTTCAGCGCGTATTAGCGAAGTCACACAACGAATGAGTTGCACGACATGACCGAGAGTAGGCAGGTGCGTTTTTACATCTAAAAGATGATGTATCCTCAAATTTCGTTGTTGTTGTGGTCTTCAGTCATGAGACTGGTTTGCTGCAGCTCTCCATGCTACTCTACCCTGTGCAAGCTTCTACATCTCCCAGTACCTACTGCAGCCTACATCCTTCTGAATCTGCTTGGTGTATTCATCTCTTGGTCTACCTCTACGATTTTTACCCTCCACGCTGCCCTCCAATGCTAAATTTGTGATCCCTTGATGCCTCAAAACATGTCCTACCAACCGATCTCTTCTTCTAGTCAAGTTGTGCCACAACTTCTCTTCTCCCCAATTCTATTCAATACCTCCTCATTGGTTACGTGATCTATCCACCTTATCTTCAGTAGTCTTCTGTAGCACCACATTTCGAAAGCTTCTATTCTCTTCTTGTCCAAACAAGTTATCGTCCATGTTTCACTTCCATACATGGCTACACTCCAAACAAATACTTTCAGAAACGACTTCCTGATACATACGTCTATATTCGATGTTAACAAATTTCTCTTCTTCAGAAAAACTTTCCTTGCCATTGCCAGTCTACATTTTATATCCTCTCTACTTCGACCATTATCAGTTATTTTACTTCCTAAATAGCAAAACTCCTTTACTACTTTAAGTGTCTCATTTCCTAATCTAATTCTCTCAGCATCACCCGATTCAATTTGACTACATTCCATTATCCTCGTTTTGCTTTTGTTGATGTTCATCTTATATCCTCCCTTCAAGACACTGTCCATTCCGTTCAACTCCTTTGCTGTCTCCGACAAAATGACAATATTATCGGCGAACCTCAAAATTTTTATGCCTTCTCCATGGATTTTAATATCTATTCCGAACTTTTCTTTTGTTTCCTTTATTGCTTGCTCAATATACAAATTGAATAACATCGAGGATAGGTTACAACGCTGTCTCACTCCCTTCCCAACCACTGCTTCCCTTTCATGTCCCTCGACTCTTATAACTGCCATCTGGTTTCTGTACAATTTGTAAATAGCCTTTCGCACCCTTTATTTTACCACTGCCACCTTCAGAATTTGAAAGAGAGTATTCCAATCAACATTGTCAAAAGCTTTCTCTAAGTCTATAGATGCTAGAAAAGTAGGTTTGCCTTTCTTTAATCTTTCTTCTAAGATAAGTCGCAGGGTAAGTATTGCCTCACGTGTTCCAATATTTCTACGGAATCCAGACTGATCTTCCCCAAGGTCGGCTTCTATCAGTTTTTCAATACGTGTGTAAAGAATTCGCGTTAGTATTTTGCAGCTGTGACTTATTAAACTGATAGTTCGGTAATTTTCACGTCTGTCAACACCTGCTTTCTTTAGGATTGGAATTATTAGATTCTTCTTGAAGTCTCAGGGTATTTCACCTGTCTCGTACATCTTGCTCACCAGATGGTAGAGTTTTGTCAGTTCTGGCTCTCCCAAGGCCATCAGTAGTTCTAATGGAATGTTGTCTACTCCCGGGGCCTTGTTTCGACTCAGGTCTTTCAGTGCTCTGTCAAACTCTTAACGCAGTATCATATCTCCCATTTCATCTTCATCTACATCCTCTTCCACTTCCATAATATTGTCCTCAAGTACATAGTCCTTGCATAGACCCTTTATATACTTCTTCCACCTTTCTGCTTTCTCTTCTTTGCTTAGAACTGGGTTTCCATCGAAGCTCTTGATATTCATGCAAGTGGTTCTCCTTTCTCCAAGGGTCTCTTTAATTTTCCTGTAGCAGAATCTATCTTACCCCTAGTGAGATAAGCCTCTACATCCTTACATTTGTCCTCTAGCCATCCCATCTTAGCCATTTTGCACTAATGGATGCGTATTAGAATTGCATTAAATACTCGCAGTAACAGTCGTAAGCGTTTGTTACCTTTGAGATTGGGCGTGGTGAGTTGTTAGTCAAGAATACCTTCAAGGTGACAAAGACGGTATCATCGACAGCTAAGTGAGTTTGAATGAGGTAATGTAACAACGTTACGAGAAGCTGGTTGTTCCTTCTGCGATACTGCAGGAATGTATTGCTGGCAGCGTTGGTCACAAGAATGTATAGTCGCGAGACGACCGCACTCTGAACGGTCACGTGGCTCTACCGAAATGGAAGACCATCGTGTTCGGCGTGTGGCTCTGACGCATTATACTGCATCTGCAGCAGCAATTTGAGCAGCAGTTGCCACCACCGTGAGTCAACGAACTTTTACAACTCTCTTGTTTCCAGGATAGCTCCGAGCCTGATGCCCTGCAACGTACTTTCCACTTACCCCAAATCACCACCGTTTGAGCCGGCCGATGTGGCCGAGCGGTCTAGACGCTTCAGTCTGGAACTGCGCGATCGCTACGGTCGCAGATTCGAATCCTGCCTCGGGCATGGTTGTGTGTGATGTCTTTAGGTTAGTTAGGTTTAAGTAGTTCTAAGTTCTAGGGGACTGATGACCTCATATGTTAAGTCCCATAGAGCTCAGAGCCATTTGAACCATTATTGAACCACCGTTTGCGATTTCGTTGGTGCTAGACACACAGGACCTGAACCTGGAATTGTGGTGTGGGGTGCGGTTTTGTATGACAACAGGAGCACTCTAACATTCTCGGGCTACAAATTTGTACGGCGATCTGGTGATTCTACCTGTTATGCTACCGTTCATGAGCCACATTCCAGGGGTGTTTCCCAACAAAATAACGCTCGCCCATCTAACCCGACATGCTCTATAGATTTATTTATTATATATTAATTTATTTCATTAACAGTACAGAGTAACCCACCGCCTTGAAATGTAAGGTGGGTCGGATGCTTCTGAACCTAATAGCAAACTCTTCTCATTGTTACAGTCTTATTGGTATAAATAGTTAATGTTTTTTAAAAAATAGTATGAAGAATATAATATATAAAGATTTCTCTGAGCTTACAGCGATTTGAGTGCTTAACAATTGTTAAAATGATTCCATATAATTTGTTACTACCTAGTTGATGAGAATATAATTTATACAATGCAAATGTCAAAAAAAAAGAACAGAAAATGCAACACAATGAGCGTGGTTAAGAATAATTTGTAATATATAGAGGTAAGTGATATGCTGTATTTGGATGAGGAATACAGTCTAAGTAGTATGTCGGTTAGAAATGGCCTATTTTTATTTCAGATGAGAAGGTCTCGGTACAACCTTGAACTATTCTCATCTGAAATGGTTTGTGCTAATGTATGTTTACACAGACTGTTGTTGTTGTTGTTGTCTTCAGTCCTGAGACTGGTTTGATACAGCTCTCCATGCTACTCTATCCTGTGCAAGCTTCTTCATCTCCCAGTACCTACTGCAACCTACATCCTTCTGAATCTGCTTAGTGTATTCATCTCTTGGTCTCCCTCTACGATTTTTACCTTCCACGCTGCCCTCCAATGCTAAATTTGTGATCCCTTGATGCCTCAAAACATGTCCTACCAACCGATCTCTTCTTCTAGTCAAGTTGTGCCACAACTTCTCTTCTCCCCAATCCTATTCAATACCTCCTCATTGGTTACGTGATCTATCCACCTTATCTTCAGTAGTCTTCTGTAGCACCACATTTCGAAAGCTTCTATTTTCTTCTTGTCCAAACAAGTTATCGTCCATGTTTCACTTCCATACATGGCTACACTCCAAACAAATACTTTCAGAAACGACTTCCTGATACATACGTCTATATTCGATGTTAACAAATTTCTCTTCTTCAGAAAAACTTTCCTTGCCATTGCCAGTCGACATTTTATATCCTCTCTACTTCGACCATTATCAGTTATTTTACTTCCTAAATAGCAAAACTCCTTTACTACTTTAAGTGTCTCATTTCCTAATCTAATTCTCTCAGCATCACCCAATTCAATTTGACTACATTCCATTATTCTCGTGTTGCTTTTGTTGATGTTCATCTTATATCCTCCTTTCAAGACGCTGTCCATTCCGTTCAACTGCTCTTCCAGGTCCTTTGCTGTCTCTGACAGAATTACAATGTCATCGGCGAACCTCATAGTTTTTACTTCTTCTCCATGCATTTTAATACCTACTCCGAATTTTTCTTTTGTTTCCTTTACTGCTTGCTCAATATACAGATTGAATAACATCGGGGAAAGGCTACAACCCTGTCTCACTCCTTTCCCAACCACTGCTTCCCTTTCATGCCCCTCGACCCTTATGACTGCCATCTGGTTTCTGTACAAATTGTAAATAGCCTTTCGCTCCCTGTATTTTACCCCTGCCACCTTTAGAATTTGAAAAAGAGTATTCCAGTCAACATTGTCAAAAGCTTTCTCTAAGTCTACAAATGCTAGAAACGTAGGTTTGCTTTTTCTTAATCTTTCTTCTAAGATAAGTCGTAAGGTCAGTATTGCCTCACGTGTTCCAACATTTCTACGGAATCCAAACTGATCCTCTCCGAGGTCCGCACCTACCAGTTTTTCCATTCGTCTGTAAAGAATTCGCGTTAGTATTTTGCAGCTGTGACTTATTAAAGTGATAGTTCGGTAATTTTCACATCTGTCAACACCTGCTTTCTTTGGGATTGGAATTATTATATTCTTCTTGAAGTCTGAGGGTATTTCGCCTGTCTCTTACATCTTGATCACCAGCTGGTAGAGTTTTGTCAGGACTGGCTCTCCCAAGGCCGTCAGTAGTTCTAATGGAATGTTGTCTACTCCGGGGGCCTTGTTTCGACTCAGGTCTTTCAGTGCTCTGTCAAACTCTTCACGCAGTATCGTATCTCCCATTTCGTCTTCATCTACATCCTCTTCCATTTCCATAATATTGTCCTCAAGACACAGACTATACAGATTAAATGCTGATTGAGCATTTCATATATGGAATACACGAATTTTAGCTTCACATGAGAAATACTTATGTTTGTAACTTGTTAGTTGAAATAGAATATAGTTCATTGCTCCTTGAATGCATTATTCCTTTAATAACTTAATACATTTCTGATACATGAAATTCATTGATTATAGCTTTGAATAGAGAAGAGAATATACTTCTGTCTGCACACAATAAGACGAGCAATGCATTACAACTTGTGTGCAGTATATTTTAAACACTATGCAGGATGCCACTGGGGAGGAGGAGCCTCGGAATAAAAGTTCTTCGAGTCTTCTCCTAAGCGTCATTACCTTATTACTGCAGTCTTAGTATGTGGTGCCAGTGTTTATTTGGTTTCTGATTGTTGTGTTGTTTGTGACTGTGTTATGGCATGCAGTGTCATACATTATTGGTTTTGGTCTCTTACATGTTGATCCTTTCTGAATCATGTTCACTTAGTGTGCCTTCCTCCGTTTCAGAATCTGCCGTCGTGTTTGTATCCTCCCATGTGTTTTCTACATCTACATCTACATCTACATACATACTCCGCAATCCACCATACGGTGCGTGGCGGAGGGTACCTCGTACCACAACTAGCATCTTCTCTACCTGTTCCACTCCCAAACAGAACGAGGGAAATACGACTGCCTATATGCCTCCGTACGAGCCCTAATCTCTTATCATTGTAGTCTTTCCGCGAACTGTAAGTTGGCGGCAGTAAAATTGTACTGCAATCAGTCTCAAATGCTGCTTCTCTCAATTTCCTCAGTAGCGATTCACGAAAACAACGCTTCCTTTCCTCTAGAGACTCCCACCCGAGTTCCTGAAGTATTTCCGTAACACTCGCGTGATAATCAAACCTACCAGTAACAAATCTAGCAGCCCGCCTCTGAATTGCTTCTATGTCCTCCCTCAATGCGACCTGATAGGGATCCCAAACGCTCGAGCAGTACTCAAGAATAGGTCGCATTAGTGTTTTATGAGCAGTCTATAGATGAACCATATCTTCCCAAAATTCTACCAGTGAACCGAAGACGACTATCCGCCTTCCCCACAACTGCCATTACATGCTTGTCCCACTTCATATCGCTCTGCAATGTTACGCCCAAATATTTAATCGACGTGACTGTGTGAAGCGCTACGCTAATAATGGAGTTTTCAAACATTACGGGATTCTTTTTCCTATTCATCTGCATTAATTTACATTTATCTATATTTAGAGTTAGCTGCCCATCTTTACACCAATCACAAATCCAGTACAAGTCATCTCGTATCCTCCTACACTCACTCAACGACGACACCTTCCCATACACCACAGCGTCATCAGCAAACTGTCGCACATTGCTATCCACCCTAAACAAAAGTTCATTTATGTAGATAGAAAACAAAAGCGGACCTACCACATTTCCCTGGGGCATTACAGATGATACACTCACCACTGATGAACACTCACCATCGAGGACAACGTACTGGGTTCTATTACTTAAGAGGTCTTCGAGCCACTCACATACTTGGGAACTAATCCCATATGCTCGTACCTTAGTTAGGAGTCTGCAGTGGGGCACCGAGTTAAACGCTTTCCGGAAGTCAAGGAATATGGCATCCGCCTGATACCCTTCATCCATGGTTCGCAAGATATCATGTGAAAAAAGGGCGAGTTGTGTTTTGCAGGAGCGATGCTTTCTAAAGCCGTGCTGATGCATGGACAGCAACTTCTCTGTCTCAAGGAAATTAATTATATTCGAACTGAGAATATGTTCGAGAATCCTGCAACAAACCGATGTTAAGGATATTGGTCTGTAATTTTGAGGATCCGTCCTTCTGCCCTTCTTGTATACAGGCGTCCCTGCCCATTTCTCCAGTAGCTCGGGACTTTACGTTGGGCAAGAGATTCGCGATAAATGCAAGCTAAGTATGGAGAAAATGCAGTAGAGTACTTTCTGTAAAACCGAATTGGAATCCCACCAGGGTTCATTTATTTCCAACCCATTCAGCTGCTTTACAACCGCAGGGATATCTATCACTATGTCCTCCATACGGGAATCTGTACGAGACTCATATGGCGGTATGTTTGTACGATCCTCCTGCGTGAAAGATTTTTCAAATGCTAAATTTAAAATTTCAGCTTTCGTTTTGCTGTCTTCCGTTGCCAGGCCAGACTGATCAGTGAGTGATTGGATGGAAGCCTTCGACCCGCTTACGGATTTTACGGAAGACCAGAATTTCCTTGGGTTTTCAGCAAGATATTTTGCTAAGGTATGACGGTGGTAGTGGTTGAATGCTTCGCGCATCGCTCATTTTACAGCAGTACGAATCTTTGTTAACTTTTGCCTGCCCTCATTCTCCCGATCTTTCTTGTACCGCGAGTGCAACTGCCTTTGCTTCCTGAGCATTCTCCAAATTGCGCGGTTTGTTGTGTTGTTCGTGCTTGCCTACGCCTCCTTCCATGTTGGTTGTGGCGCTTGTATTCTTCGTGCAGTGTGTTCGATACAATATCGGCTACGCTATTTATTGTGTTCCAGCCATCGAGATTACGTATTATTCTGGCTATGTCATTATCATTCTGTATAGGTCTCACTTGCGCTCCCACGCCCGGGTTCCCGGGTTCGATTCCCGGCGGGGTCAGCGATTTTCTCTGCCTCGTGCTGGCTGGGTGTTGTGTGATGTCCTTAGGTTAGTTAGGTTGAAGTAGTTCTAAGTTCTAGTGGACTGATGACCCATAGTACTCAGAGCCATTTCACTTGCGCTCTATAGAATGTCGACATCTTGCTTTGGCCTGCTCGATCACCAGATCTGTCTCGAATCCTGCATCGGATTTGCTTCTCTGGTTCACGGGCGTCGTGTCGCATAATTTTGTGGAAGCTGTACAATATTTCAGCGAGAGAGCTGCTCGTCGTTATCATGTGCTTAGTGACGTGTTGCTGCAGTGGCTCGCCGATGTACAAGAGGACTCACGAGAAAAGCGCAGGCGCCATGGGGCGTGTTGTAACGTCATCGTAGACGAAACATAGTCCTGCGACATCTGGAGCCCCCTCTCGGAGAGAAGCGCCACATTCTTTGCATGCGCGACGCGGGAAAAACGCGCCGCAAATCGCGGTCCAGCGTGCACGCGGCCAGTGTGTTGGACCACAGCGTAACTGTGTGGACTCCGATTCCCAGTCTGTGTTGCCTCTGATTCGTTCGTCTGCTGTCGGTGATTCCTCAGTAGCGCCAATGCCGGTTCTCATGCCTCGCTGAGTTGAAATCCCGTATCTCTGTTAGTCAGGTCGTTGCTTATATGTATTGCAACTGCTTCTTTAATAATGGAGTCCCAGTAGGTGGAGACGGACGAAAGGATCTTTATCTCTCCGTAGTTCATGCTGTGTCTCGTGTCAACACAGCGTTCAGCCACAGCAGACTTTTCTGGCTGACCCAATCTGGTGTGACGTCTGTGTTCAGCACATCTGTCCCTAATAGTGCGACATGTCTAGCCAGTATATGATTTCCCACACTGGCATGGGATTTTATACACTACCGGCCATTAAAATTGCTACACCAACAAGAAATGCACGTGATAAATGGGTATTCATTGGACAAATATATTATACTATAACTGACTTGTGACTACATTTTCACGCAGTTTGGGAGCATAGATCCTGAGAAATCAGTACCCAGAATAACCACCTCTGGCCGTAATACCGGCTTTGATACGCCTGGGCATTGAGTCAAACAGAGCTTGGATGGTATGTACAGGTACAGCTGCCCACGCAGGTTCAACACGATACCACAGTTCATCAAGAGTAGTGACTGGCGTATTGTCACTAGCCAGTTGCTCGGCAACCATTGACCAGACGTTTTCAATTGGTGAGAGATCTGGAGAACGTGCTGGCCAGGGCAGCAGTCAAACATTTTCTGTATCCAGAAAGGCCCGTACAGGACCTGCAACATGCGGTCGTGCATTATCCTGCTGAAATGTAGGGTTTCGCAGGCACGAATGAAGGGTAGACCCACGGGTCCTAACACATCTGAAATGTAACGTCCACTATTCAAAGTGCCGTCAGTGCGAACAAGAGGTGACCGAGACGTGTAACCAATGGCACCCCATACCATCACGCCGGGTGATACGCCAGTGTGGCGATCATGAATACACGCTTCCAATGTGCGTTCACCGCGATGTCGCCAAACACGGATGCGACCATCGTGATGCTGTAAACAGAACCTAGATTCATCCGAAAAAATGACGTTTTGCTATTCCTGCACCCAGGTTCGTCGTTGAGTACACCATCGCAGGCGCTCCTGTCTGAGATGCAGCGTCTGGGGTAACCACAGCCACGGTCTCCGAGCTGATAGTCCATGCTGCTGCAAACGTCGTCAAACTATTCGTGCAGATGGTTGTCTTGCAAACGTCCCCATATGTTGACTGGGGGATCGAGACGTAGCTGCACAATCAGTTACAGCCCAGCTGATAAGATGCCTGTCATCTCGACTGGTAGCAATACGAGGCCGTTGGGATGCAGCACGGCGTTCCGTATTACCCTCCTAAACCCACCTATTCCATATTCTGCTAACAGTCATTGGATCTCGACCAACGCGAGCAGCAATGTCGCGATACGATAAACCGCAATCGCGATAGGCTAAAAGCCGACCTTTATCAAAGTCGGAAACGTGATGGTACTCATTTGTCCTCCTTACACGAGGCATCACAACAAAGTTTCACCAGGCAACGCCGATCAACTGCTGTTTGTGTATGAGATATCGGTTGGAAACTTTCCTCATGTGAGCACGTTGTAGGTGTCGCCACCGGCTCCTACCTTGTGTGAATGCTCTGAAAAGTTAATCATTTGCATATCACAGCATCTTCTTCGTGTCGGTTAAATTTCGCGTCTGTAGCACGTCATCTTCGTAGTGTAGCAATTTTAATGGCCTGTAGTGTATAACGCTGGTCCTCTTAGACTTAGGCTGTCTTTAACAGAACTCAGCATAGTTTGCAATCGCGTGGGAGGGCGGAAGACATTTGATGTGTCTTGAACACTCTGCTAATCGTAAAGGAAGCACCGTCAATATGGGGTAGAAAAACCACCCTCGTGGAGTTCTCCATTTCTTCTGGCTATTCTTGAGCTTTAGTGCTTGCAGATTGAAGTACGTTACGGATCTGTTTATCAGAACACAGAGCGAAGATAGGTAGGCTCTGCTGGTAAGCACACTGCATCTGAGATTATCCTAACCCTATGAACGATAGTCCGTAATCTGCCACTGCGCTGAGACAGGTGATGGCAGCTCGTAGCTCGTACATGTAAGTCAATATAAGTTGGTTTACCAAACACACTGTTACCTAAGTAACCGTCTTCTGTTCTGCGGACCAAGACATCTAAGAACGGGAGGTCTCCACTTTTCCCCACTTCCATGGTGAAGGGAGTTAAGGTGTTCCTTAAACGCATGGAGCGTTGCTGCTCCATGTGGACAAACTACAAAGGTGTCCTCCACATATCTCCAGAACCACTTAAGTTGCATCATAGCTGACTGACGTACTTTTTCCTCGGAATCTTACATAAAATGGTTAGCTACGACGGGACACAAAGGCTATCGCAAGTAACACTGTCAGTTTGCTCAAAATATAGTTCATTAAATAAAAAGTGAGCCGAGGAAGCACATGTATGAATAGACGTAAGACGTCCTCTTCCCACTTAACTTCTATAAGTAGTAATGAATCCACCAGAGGTACTCGTGTGCACAAAGAGACCACACCTAAACTCATTAATACGTCAGCTGGTTCGAAACGCAATGTCTTCAGTCGTTGTGTAAAATCTACTGAGTTTCGAAAATGATTTTCACATTTTCCTACCAGAGGCTCGGAAGAGAGGCCTTATGTTTTGCTAGGTAACATGTCGGGGCTCCTATACTGCTCACAATGGGGCGAAGCGGAACCCCTTCTTTATGGTTCTTAGGCAGCCCGTAAAGTCATGTTGGAACTGGCGGTTGTACTCTAAAGTCTTTTTAAGATGTTCAAGAAACTGGCTGGATGCGAGGAGCACGGATGCCTTCCGTTGTACTGCATCCGTTGGATCCTTCTGGAGACGACGATACGTTGAGTCTTACAGTAAATCCTCATCTTTCCAAAATAAGGTGTTGCCGGCAGAAGAACAGTAGCGTTTCCCTTGTCAGCAGATAACATCACTATTTCTGTGTCTTCCCTTAAGGAACGGCGAGATTATCTTTCTTCAGTGTTGATGTTCTGCTTAGTTATAGCCCTGCAAGACTCTCGCCTTATTTCGTCAGCAGTCTCTATTGTGTTCTGCCCACTCGTCTAATAAAGGGTGCCTAGGAAACCTGCTTTCTTGGATCACTAGAGAACGCAAATTGAATTAATGCAGTTTATTACAAAAGATAAATGACAATACTTAGCTTTGTGTATTCACAAAGCTACGTCGCAAGGAAATAGCAACATGCAAATAATCAATATCCTTCAGTATATATACAAAATATATACGTGTTTCAAAGTTTTACTGACCTTCAAAGTAGTCACCAGCATTTTGTATAACCCGTTGCCAGCGATGTGGAAGTCGTAGGATACTCTTAGCAGTGCCAGTTGTGTTGACAGTTCGACCGACGTGGTCTATTGCCCGACGAATTTGTAGCAGTTCTGGAGCGAATGCCGTTAAGTGTTTCGTTCAGTTTAGAGATCGAGTTGAACTTACGAGGGCTTAAGTCAGGGGAGTGCAGCACTTAGCAGCCCCATGAGTCAAACAAATCAGTAACATCTCGCACTATAAGTAGTTGAACATTGTCCTGCAAAATGATTGTCAGGTCCTGCAGGAAATGTTATCACTTCTGTCTCTATGCTGTTCATGTTTGGAACACAACCTACGACCAGCTTAGAGACGGAAGTGATGACACATTCTGACGGATCTGTACCAGCATTTCATATTTGTAATGGCTTTTATCCCGCCTACACCTCTCAGCCTGCAAGATCGGGGCAATCACAAAGGGTGGAATTATTGGTGTTGGGAGCTCCAATATTAGTCGCATTATGGGGCCCCTTAGGGACATGGCTGCCAAGGAGGGGAAGAAAGCCAATGTGTACTGTGTGTGCATTGCAGGTGAAGTCAGTCCAGACGGAGCGGGTCCGTCCGAATGCCATGAAGAGCACAGGGTACAGCCAGCTGTAGGTGGTGGCTCAGTCGGTACCAATGATGAGTGTCGCTATGGATCTAAAGAGATCTCTCTGGTTTCGAGCGGCTAATGGAAGTGAAGGCTGCTAATCTTGCTTGGGGGATGAAATCAGAGCTCATCACTTGCAGCATAGCCGACAGGACCAATTGCGGACCTCTGGTACACAGACGAGTAGAGAGTCAAGCGGTTCTGCGGCCGTGTATGCTGCAGATTCCTCGAGTTGCGCCAAAGGGTGGTTGGGTTTTGGGTTCCGCTGAATAGATCACGCGTCCATAATACGCAGGAGGTGGAATAGGCGGTTTTTAGGTTAGATGGTCTCGGGAAAACACAAAAATGGGTTCAGTCACGATGGGTGCAGGCCACACACAGGAAGAATGTAGATACAGGAACCATCGGTATAACAACTGTAAATTGTCGTAGTTGTGTTGGGAAAGTACCAGAGCTCTAAGCGCTAATAGAAAGCACTGATGCTCAAATCGTTATAGGCACTGAAAGCTGGCTAAAGCTGGAGATAAGTTCAGCTGAAATTTTTGCTAAGCACCTAACGGTGACCCGAAAGAATAGGCTAAACAAAGTTGGCGGTGGCGTGATTGTTGCTGCTAGAAGTAGTTTACCTCGTCGCGAAATTGAAGTAGATTGAGTTAGTGTGGACAGAAGTCTTCTTGGCTACCAGACTAAAATAATAATTGGATCCTTTTACCGACCACCCAATTCAGATGATACAATCGCTGAAATGTTCAAAGAAAACTTGAGTTAGATTTCAAACACGTATCCGACTCATAGAATTATAGTTGGTGCTGACTTTAATTTACCCTCGATATGTTGGCAAAAATACATATTGAATTCCTGAGGTACGCAAAACACATTCTCCGAAATTGTGCTGAACCCATTTTCTGAAAATGATTTCGAGCAGTTAGTTCATAAGTAAACGGTTGTCAATACACACTTGATCTCTGAGCAACAAAAAATCCTGAGCTAGTAAAGAGTATCAAAACCGATACAGGGATTTGTGAACGCAGGGTTGTCGTAGCGAGATTGTATATTGTAACCCCCAAATCGTCCAAAAATAAACTAAAAATATACCTATTAAAAAAAGCAGATAAAAATTCACTTGACGCCTTCGTAAGAGACAATTTCCACTCCCTCCAAATTAACACTGTAAGTGTAGACCAGATGTGGCTTGATTTGAAAGACATAGTACTGACAGCAGTTGAGAGACTTAATCCAAATAAATTAACAAATACGGAGCTGATCCCCCATGGTACACAAAACGCGAGAGAACACTGTTGCTGAAACAACAACAAAAAGCATGCTAAATTTAAACGATCGCAAACTCTCCCGGGGTGGAGATCTTTTACAGAAGCTCGAAATTTAGCGCGGACTTCAATGCGATATGCTGATAATAGTTTCCACAACGAAACCTTGTCTCGAGACTGGCAGAACATCCAAAGAGATTCTGCTCGTATCTAAAGTATGGTAGCGGGAACACACAGTCAAGGCCTTCTCTACGCGATAGCAGTGGAAATATTATTGAAGACAGTGCTGTCAAAGCAGAGCTACTAAACACAGCCTTCCGAGATTCATTCCCTAGAGAAGAAATCGACTAAAGAACAGCTGCCAATATGGGTAAATTAGAGGCAGATGTTCTCGGAGGAGTGAAGCGACTTAAATCACTTAATAAAAGTAAGATACTGAGTACCAGTTAGTATCAGAGTATGCTAATGCAATACACGCATGCATAACAATTGTATACAACCGTTCGATCAAAGAAAGATCCGTACCCGAAGACTGGAAACTTGCACAGGTCACACCAATACTCAAGAAAGGTAGAGGCAGTAATTCACTAAATTACTGGCCCATATCGCTAACGTCGATATGCAACAGGATTGTGGAATATATATTGAGTTCGAACATTATGAAGTATCTAGGAGAAAACGCTTGATTGACACACAGTCAACACGGATTTAGATAACGTCGTTCTTGCCGAACAACTAGCTCTTTACACACACGAAGAGTGAGTGCGATTGAGAAGGGATTTCAAATCGATCCCGCATTTCTAGGTTTCCAGAAGGCTTCTGACTCTGTATCACACAAGCGGCTTATGGAATATCGTCTCAGTTGTGCGACTGGATTCGTGATTTCAGAGGGGCCACAGTTCGTAATAATTGACGAAAAGTCATCGAGTAGAACAGAAGTGATTTATTATGTTCGGCAAAGTAGTTTATAGACCCTTTCCGTTACTTATCTATACAAACGATTTAGGAGACAATCTCACCAAGTGTATTAGGTTGTTTGCACTTGATGCTGTCTTTTATGGTCTATTGAAGTCATCAGAAGATCAAAACAAAGTTGCAAAACGATTTACAAAAATTAACAGTTGAGCCTAAATAATGAAAAGTGTGTGGTCATCCGCATGAGTGCTAAAAGGAATCCGCTAAACTTCGGTTACGTGATAATCAATCAACTCTATAGGCCGTAGAATCAACCTGAACACCTAGGAATCAGAATTACGAACAACTTAAATTGAAAAGAACACATAGAAAATGTTGTGGGGAAGGCTTACCAAAGACTATGTTTTATTCGCAGGACAGTTAGAAAATGTAACAGACCTACTAAGGAGACTGCCTACTCTACGTTTGTCCGTCCTCTTTTAGAATACTGCTACGCGGTGTGGGATCCTTACCAGACAGGATTAGCGGAGTACACCGAGAAAGTTCAAAGATGGACATCAGGTTTTGTATTATCGAGAATTAGGGATGAGTGTCACGGACACGCCTACAGGAAAATTAAAGAGACCTTTGGAGAAAAGAGAACTACTTGTATGAATATCAAGAGCTCAGATGGAAACCCAGTTCCAAGCAAAGAAGGGAAAGCAGAAAGGTGGAAGGAGTAGATAGAGGGTCTATACAAGGGCGATGTACTTGAGGACAATATTATGTAAATGGAAGAGGATGTAAATGAAGATGAAATGGGATATATAATACTGCGTGAAGAGTTTGACAGAGCACTGAAAGGCCTGAGTCGAAACAAGGCTCCGGGAGTAGACAACATTCCATTAGAACTACTGACGGCCATGAAAGAGCCAGTCCTAACAAAAATCTACCATATGGTGAGCAAGACGTATGAGACAGGCGAAGTACCCACAGACTTCAAGAAGAATATAATAATACCAATCCCAAAGAAAGCGGTGTTACCAGATGTGAAAATTACCGAACTATCAGTTTAATAAGTCACGGCTGCAAAATACTAACGCGAATTCTTTACAGACGAATGGAAAAACTAATAGAAGCCAACATCGGGGAAGATCAGTTTGGATTCCGAAAAAATATTGGAACACGTGAGGCAATACTGACCCTAAGACGTATCTTAGAAGCTAGATTAAGGAAAGGCAAACCTACGTTTCTAGCAGTTGTAGATTTAGAGAGAGCTTTTGACAGTGTTGACTGGAATACGCTCTTTCAAATTCTGAAGGTGGTAGGGGTAAAATACAGGGAGCGAAAGGCTATTTACAATTTGTACAGAAACCAGATGGCAGTTATAAGAGTCGAGGGACATGAAAGGGAAGCAGCGATTGGGAAGGGAGTGAGACAGGGTTGTAGCCTCTCCCTGATGTTGTTCAATCTGTGTATTGAGCAAGTAGTAAAGGAAACAAAAGAAAAATTCGAAGTTGGTATTAAATTCCATGGAGAAGAAATAAAAACTTTGAGGTTCGCCAATGACATTGTTAATTCTGTCAGAGACAGCAAAAGGACTTGGAAGAACAGTTGAACGGAATGGATAGTGTCTTGAAAGGAGGGAATAAGATGAACATCAACAAAAGCAAAACGAGGATAATGGAATGTAGTCGAATTAAGTCGGGTGATGCTGAGGGAATTAGATTAGGAAATGAGACACTTATAGTAGTAAAGGAATTTTGCTATTTGGGGAGCAAAATAACTGATGATGGTCGAAGTAGAGAGCATATGAAATGTAGACTGGCAATGGCGAGGAAAGCGTTTCTGAAGAAGAGAAATTTGTTAACATCGAGTATAGATTTATGTGTCAGGAAGTCATTTCTGAAAGTATTTGGATGGAGTGTAGCGATGTATGGAAATGAAACATGGACGATAAATAGATTGGACAAGAAGAGAATAGAAGCTTTCGAAATGTGGTGCTACAGAAGAATGCTGAAGATTAGATGGATAGCTCACATAACTAATGAGGAGGTATTGAATAGGATTGGGGAGAAGTTTGTGGCACAACTTGACTAGAAGAAAGGATCGGTTAGTAGGTCATGTTCTGAGGCATCAAGGGATCACCAGTTTAGTATTGGAGGGCAGCGTGGAGGGTAAAAATCGTTGAGGGAGACCAAGAGATGACTACACTAAGCAGATTCAGAAGGATGTTGGTTGCAGTAAGTACTGGGAGATGAAGAAGCTTGCACAGGACAGAGTAGCACGGAGAGCTGCATCAAACCAGTGTCAGGACTGAAGACCAGAACAACAACAGTAACATAAGGGAAATCAGAACTCGCACGGAAAGATATAGGTGTCCGTTTTGTATGCACGCTCTTTGAGTTTGGATAATAGAGAATTATTGTGAAGGTGGTTCGATGACTCCTCTGACAGGCACAGCGTTAATCACTCTTTTTTTTGTCTTAAGATTTTTCCCGTCAGTGTAGTCTGAATGCCCAGGAACAGTAAAGAGGAACTACGAGCGTATGGAAGTAAGTGGACACGGAATTGATGGAATTCTGATGTCGAAAATTGTTGAGATGAAACAGTAATAATACAGTGACATGGGATGGCTCAGGTGTTAGTGCTGCGATTAGTTTTTGAGAAATTAGACTATCGGTTAATACAGGCAGCTATTTCTTGCCTGCTTCTGTATCTTTTGTACGTGATAATGATCAGATTAGAGAATATATAGAAAAGGAAAAGGCGACTATATGGCCATTTGAACTTTAGAGTTCGTACAATGTTGCAAATAGTACACAAATAGCATAAAGGGGCACTAGCAACCCGCCGGTTACGCACAGACATTTGACGCAGCCAGGGTATCGCGTAGCCTCGCAGACATTCAGATCCGAGGTAAGATCCGACTGCATGTAATTACTACGAACTTAGGCAATCAGTCAGGTTCTCCTAACATGTCGACGAATGGCGACAGCTTTTGTGAAGTGGTATGTACGGGGACACAACACAGTGGCCAGTATACTCGCCGTGAATTAATCCTTTTTCCTTCTGTTTTTACTGTCTTTTATCGAAGAAAACACGGAATGTAGCTGCATAGTAGAGACAAATATTAATAGTTAATAACAAATACGCTAATTTCTCGGCGATAATAAATAATAACGGTTATTAAATAATAAATAGTTTTCCTTATATTGATGAGGTATTCATATAAGCACAAAGAAAAGAACTGATCATGCATTCACGTAGAGTGAAGGTCGGCATGGCTTTTAAAACTCCTGCAAGCACCTACCGAGTTCCAAGTAATGCGGTGAAGAAAAAAGCTTTGAAGAAAAAATTACGTTGTTGGATGTGAGGTACTCCAGTTGTGCAAAACACCGTTGTTTCTCAGTACCCAAACATGATTCGGCACCACTGTGCCATCATCAGTGGGTTTCCGTTTTCATTTATTCTGTAATGTGAACATTTTTGTTAAATGATTATAAAATTACGTGGATGTTTAGTTCAGACAATAGATCGTTTCTTTTTGTAAATACCTTTACATTTGGTGAGCAAGAATTTTCTGATCACTTGCGTGTTAATTACTACAGGTAGCTTGTCACCTGCAACCAAACGATGTTGATGAGAAAGTCTTTTGCTGGGAGTTGACCTACCTTCTAGAATGTAATTTACTTTGTCGCAATGTTTTCGCGCCTATATTCGTTTTTACTTACGTTTTCGTGTGTCAAGCACTTTCATTCTCCGTATCATGGCGAGGTGTTGTGATGCACACGTAACTATAACAAGTATTTTCCACAAATAACGTAGTAAAACACTTTTCACTACACCAGAACACAGTGTGATTGTGGTTTGTTGTGTGTCACAGCCCACCGAGTGTTCATTTCTTCACCAAAGAGTTCGCCGCCAAATTTGAATTTTGTTTGTATTTTATCTTTGTGTGTGCGTATGTGTGTGTTTTCTGTTCGCTTCTTAGCTGTGCGTGTTGCCTTTTATATGGTATTCCTCGTGTATGTAAATGGTGCGTCTTTGTAGATTTTAGTGTATCTATTATTCGCGCGTGTGTGTGTGTGTGTGTGTGTGTGTGTGTGTGTGCGTGTGTGTGTGTGTAGACTTTATCTGTTTATGCTGTTTTTATTTGTAAAGTTCCTCTAATGTGTTAAATAGTGTGCCCTTGCAGACCTCACATCCAACAATTTTAAATGTAAACACGGCCAACACAAGGAGCTGCAAATCAAAATGATGAAAAATTACGTGCCACCGGGTCCAAGAAGGTACTTGGAGAGTGGAACTTCATTTTTAAATCAAAACAAAATACAACAATTAAGAATGAGGTGACAAATGTCGTGGAATGCCTCCTAATATCGTGTCGGATCTCCTTTTGCCCGGCACAGTGCAGCAGTTCGACGTGGCATGGATTCAAGTGGATGAAGTCCCACGCACAAATATTAAGGCATGTTGCCTCCATAGCAGTCCATAGTTGGGAAAGTGTTGCCGGTGCAGGATTTTGTGTGTGAACTGACTTCTCGATTACGTTCCATAGATGTTCGATGGACTTCACGTCGGGCGATATGGCTGGCCAAATCATTGGCTCGAATTGTCCAGAATGTTCTTCAAACCAATCGCGAACAACTGCGGGCCGTTGACATGGCGCAATGTCATCCACGTTGTTTGGGAACATTAAGTCGATGAATGTCTGCAGATGGTCTCCCCGT
The DNA here is from genome assembly GCF_023897955.1 of Schistocerca gregaria. Classification (NCBI taxonomy): domain Eukaryota; kingdom Metazoa; phylum Arthropoda; class Insecta; order Orthoptera; family Acrididae; genus Schistocerca; species Schistocerca gregaria. The sequence goes on from NC_064924.1 coordinate 95,674,639, forward strand.
ATCGTAACATAAACATTTCCAGTCAATGATGGGTTAAGCAGCAGTCCACACCATTATGCGACCACCACCAGCTCGCACAGTGCATTCGTCACAACTTGGGTCCACGGCTTCGTGGAGTATGCGTCACACTCGAACCCTACCATCAGGTCTTACCGACTGAAATCGGGACTCCTCTGGCCAGCCCACGGATTTCCAGTCGCCTGGCGTCCAACCGACATGGTCAGGAGCCCAGGGGAGGTGCTGCAGGCGACGTCGTCCTGTCAGCAAAGGCACTGCCGTCGGTCGTCTGCTGCCACAGCCCGTTCACGCCAAATGTCGCCTTACTGTCCTAACAGAGGCGTCCATCGTACGTCCTACACTGATTCCCGTGGTCATTTCACCCAGTGTTGCTTACCTGTTAGCACTGATAACTACACGCAAACGCCGCTGTTTTCGGTCGATAAAGGGAATGGCGGAATTGGTCAAAAAGTGACAGTTTCGGATTATTACCTCTTATTAATATTTGATCTCTCCTGAATAATTTGATGCATTATTTGTCGAAAAATTCGAATTGGAAGTGTAGTTTTTGTCATTTCAAAGTTAATAGTGCGTGTGTAATATTATCCGGTCGTTTTGCACTGACTTGCCTATGTATCTCTATCTCTTGAACAATTCAATCTAGAAGGCTGTGGTTTTCAGCTATTTATTCCTTGAAATCATAATGTTCGTGTTAACAGGTTGGACGTACTATGTAAACAGAAATGGCGGTATAGCACATGCATTTTGTGTATTTACTTTGTGGTTGTCGTTTTTCTTAAGCTTTGAACTGAAAACATAGTGGTTTGGTGTGTTATTATACGCTCTTATACCTCTTTTCATCATGGCGAAAAGAAATGGTTGTTTTAAGACGCGACGTTTCCATGGAAATCAACATATCACAAAATCTGAATCCAGTGTTGATCCTGAAATAGATTTTTCACAGACCCTTGATAAGGACACGCCTACTAGTGCTTTGAAGAGGAAACTGGGAGACCATGAGGATTTATTTATTGGCAAAGGTCAAAATAGCTGAGGTTATGTTCTTTTAGATTTGAGTGTGTTAGGACAAGTTTTGCAAGATGCTGTGTCATGAAAGATTTGTGGTGGGCAAATTAGCATCTCTGAGGACTCATCTGCAAGGACTAGACTGGCTAACAAACTTGATATTCAGTGCGAAGTTTGCACGCTCTCGACATCATTTTGGACTTCTGAAAAGTGCAAGAATGACTTGATTGAGAGCAATGTTAGATTCCTGTATGGTAAAGGACTGACTGCAGCTGAAGTATTATGTGCAACGCTGAACTTTGCTAAACCCACCAACCAGATCAAGTAAGTACACAGAAGTAATTGGTGAATGTGTCAAATCTGTTGCTGTTGCTTCTGTGAAAGCTGCTGCTAAAGAAGCAGTAGAATTAAATAACACAACAGACTTATCTGTGGCAGTTGATGGCACATGACAGAAGAGAGGTCACACATCAAAAATGCAGTTGCAACTGTCACTAGTGTTGACACAGGTAAAATTTTAGACATTGAAGTGCTAACTAAATACTGTCATCAGTGTAAATCAGTTGATGAAACAAGTGAAAGCCATAAAACAAATTGCGCTAAGAATTATGAGGGAACTAGTGGGTGTATGGAGGCTACTGCAGTTGTTTCTATGTTCAGACGTTCACAACAGGAGAGAGGTGTGTGTTACACTGAGTATATGGGAGATGGTGATTCAAAAGCCTACAAATCAGTAGTGGAAAGCCAACCTTATGGTAATAAGTAGATTGTTAAGATTGAATGTGTGGGGCACGTTCAAAAACGGATGGGAACACGTCTCCGGAAACTGAAGCAGACAAAAGGAAAAGAGAAGTTATCAGATGGAAAGACTCTAAATGGTAAAGGAAGACTTACAGACAAAAACATCGATGAGCTCCAGCATTATTACGGAATGGCAATAAGAAACAATACACATCACCTACAAGGGATGAAACGAGCAGTTTGGGCTACATTCTTCCACAAATCTTCCACTGATGACACAGCTGTACATGGTCTTTGTCCACTGGTGCTGATTGATGGTGCAAGTACCGCAAAGTTCAGGCAGCGGGTAGCGAGAAACAATTTAGGCACAAAAATAGCACACCATCTGCAGTGATGGAAGCTATTAAACCAATATACAGAGGATTAGCTCATCCTGACCTTCTTTCCAAATGTCTCCACAGTCGAACACAAAACCCGATTGAGTATTTCAATAATGTAATTTGGACCCGCATACCAAAAAATGTCTTTGTAGGAAGAAAAAGTCTATGCTTGGGTGTTTGTGATGCTGTGATAATGTTTAATGATGGTATAAAGGGAAGAATTGGGGTACTAGAGGAACTTGGTATCACTCCAGGTGCCAACACACTGCAAGCCTTTCAGCGAATGGATCGACTTAGGATCATGAAAGCCCAGCGTGCAGCAGAGGAAATGACTAAAGAAGCAAGAGGCAGGAAAAGGAGGAAACTTCTATCTTTGCAGGATAGTCAAGAACAGGATCCAGATAATGCTGATTATGGACCTGGCTGTCTCTAGAAGCTTGCATGCCTCCATGTGTAAGTTAATATCAAATAAAATGTTTGAACTTGATTTGCCGGAAATGACATTTTTAAAATTATTTGACCCATTATCTCAGGAACTATTAGATACATATCTATAATTTTACACTATGCTACCACTTAGTATAGTACAGCTATTGAACCTCCCAAAACATCTCTACCTCTAACGGTTTTTTACTTACGGAAGAAAAAGTGCCCTTTTAAAAGAAAATATTGAACCAAATTTTAAAAAATCATAACTACCTATTTCCCTGTACATTTTGATTCTACTTCAGTATTCAGAAAAGATGTGATACTATACATCCCAAAAATTTCAGATCTCTATCAGTCACATGTTCTGAGATAATGGGTCATCAATATTGCAAATTTAACACTGTGGGTATAGGACGTACGTACTCCCCTTAAATGAAGGCCTCGGTCACTACGTTGTCCGTGGTGAGACGTAACGCCTGAAATTTGGTATCTTCTGCACGCTCTTGACCTGTGGATGTCGTATTATCGAATTTCCTTCCGATTTTGGAAATGGAGTGCCACATGCGTCTCGCTCCAACTACCATTCCCCGTTCTCTCTTAAGTACCTTCGTCCCGCCATCATCACGTCGAAAACGCTTTCACATGAATCACCTGAGTAGAAATGGCAGTTCCGCCACTTAATTGCCCTTTTATATCTGTGTATGCAATACAACCGCCATTTGTGTATATGCGTATCGCTATCCCACGATTTTTGTCACTTAAGTATATTATGTCGTAAGACTTTAATCTCAGTATGTAATTTATAATATAAATTAGTTCTTATTCCTCTGATGTTACTTTTTCAAAGTTAAAACTGAGTTTTTCAGTTTACTTAGCCATTGTCAGCTACGTGGCCATTATGCACTACTCTTTCAGACACATCGGAAATTTGAATGTTTTTCGAATCATACTGAACAACAAATTTGAAGTGAAAGTGTGTAAATTGCATGATTTTAAGTTAGTTATGTTTATTTCAGTATAAAATGATACATAAATCATCAACTTCATAAATATTGAGCTCCAGTTATTTTAAAAAAGTAATCTACATTTTTGTATAAATAACTCACTAAATATGAATTCACGTTCGAAGCTTAAGCAAAAAGTGACTAATTACTTGAATTATGTTATCTGTTATGCACTGACAAATTTCAGTGCCATTCTGGAAGAACAAAAGTAAAATATTAAGGAAAAATGAAGATAATATTACGTGAATGAAAATACTTTGTAAGTCTACTTTGAACCACAACTATGTAAAGCACAAAGGGAAATACATAAATCAACTGGTCGCAAACGTATATAAACGATTACAAATGTTAAATGTCCATGTGTACAGTATACAGGGTGAGTCGCATAAGACGTAACACCCCCATTATTCCGGGGGCGATTGCACGTATTGACAAGCGGTGTTCGGCGAATCATAACCGAATATGGGGCACATACTTTGGTGCATGCACAATAATCACAACGTTTTTATATTGACCGAGATAATGAGGCAAGTACATGTTTTTTTTTTTTAAATGGGACGCTATACTTTTTTTCACCACCATTCGAACGCTCTGGAAAAGACGCGTATAGTGATGTGACGCATGTTGCTATTGTGATTCAAACTTCGCTTAAAAGACGCTGGGAAATATTGTACGATTGAAGGTAGAGGCGGTGGGAAGCGGCTGCAGACTGTAAGCACGCCTCGCGCGACCCACGGGCCGAGTTGTGCTCTCTGCAGCACGCACGGCCTACGCTACGTAGGTAAATCCTCATCCGCCCTCTTTTAAGCAAAGTTTGAATCACAATAGCAACATGCGTTACATCAATATACGCGTCTTTTCCAGAGCGTTCGAATGATGGTGAAAAAAAGTATAGCGTCCCATTTAAAAAAACATGTACTTGCCTCATTATCTCGGTCAATATAAACGTTGTGATTATTGTGCATGTACCAACGTATGTTCCCCATAGTCCGCTATGATTCGCCAAAATAAAAATGGTTCAAATGGCTCTGAGCACTATGGGACTTAACTTCTGAGGCCATCAGTCCCCTAGAACTTAGAACTACTTAAACCTAACTAACCTAAGGACATCACACACATCCATGCCCGAGGCAGAATTCGAACCTGTGACCGTAGCGGTCACGCGGTTCCAAACTGAAGCGCTTAGAACCGCACAGCCGCACCGACCGGCTCACCCCGTATACAGAAAATGGTTCAAATAGCTCTGAGCACTATGGGACTTAACTTCTGAGGTCATCAGTCCCCTAGAACTTAGAACTACTTAAACCTAAGGACATCACACACAGCCATGCCCGAGGCAAGATTCGAACCTGCGACCGTAGCGGTCGCGCGGTTCCAGCCTGTAGCGCCTAGAACCGCTCGGCCACTCCGGCCGGCTCACCCCGTATACAATTACATATTTTGTTCAAAGGTAAATTAAGAAGATAACCGTTTTCGCTTGGCTTGAAGATTATACACATACACGGGAACAACCCTTATGACAGTCCAGCAGTAATCAGCTCCACTTTCCGGCTTACCTCTTCTCAAATGTGGCAATATCTTGATGCAATAGCTCCCAATGTTCATCACTTACTGCACCACAATCTTCGGGGAAGAAGTCAAGATGACTATCTAAGAAATGCAATTTCAGTGACATGTTGCAACCAATTTTTCATAAGATGACAACATGTTATCTACAATCTCCTTGAAATTTATTGCTCGTTTGTCCCCTAAGAACTGGAATGTTACGATAGAACACTGTCCGATTCTTCTTCTTAGATATCCCCTTCTTGATAGGAGAAACCATACAAAAGTAGCAGTCAGTGACATGGTTAGTTGGCTCACGCCAGATCATGGGAACTGCAAACGGCACTGAACGTCCTTTCCCATGTATCCAATTCGTGAGGCTGCTGGCAGGAGTTTTGCAGATCACATGTGGAGCCCAGGGTTTATCCTGATCACCTATTTTGCACCCAAAATAAGAACTGTAAGCTTCTATAATGAATGGGGCTATTTGCTGTTTTTGTGAAGCAAATGTAACTTCTCCACACACGTAGCAATATGTGTCAGCTCTGTTAACACAAACTCGTGGCATTTTTGTCCACTTCGTTAGCAGTTAGCTTGAACAACTGGTAGTTAATCTGGAAACAAATGTGCAAAAATTATTGTATGCGTTAACAAAGTCACTGCAGTTGAAGAGGAGGGAGACGAAAAGGTCACTAAAATTGGTATCAAAATGTTTATATCCAAAACATTGCACACAAGTAAGACCAGGGACAATAATATAATCCATTGTTACTACTTATTATGACTTTGACAAACCATTATAATATTTTATTTCAAATTTTACATAAAAATCTGTAATAGAACAGCGTAAAATGAAAAGTAGAGCTAATTTTGCATCGTCTTTGTGATATTCACGATCAGCACATTAGAATTGATAGGAATTGGCTATTTTCATTCGATTTACATTTTCATTATTGCACAGTGTTATTAATTGCTTGGATTCAAGACCTACCCTTTTAATACTAAACAGGACATTAGCTCCCTACTGTTCTTCACAGTGTTACAGAACATTAGGAAGTTTTTTTTTTTTTAATATTGTCATTATGTTCTGCCAACCACCGAAGCAAAGTTCAGTAAATGTTACTGTTCTTTTGCCCAGCGCAAATGAAAAGAAGTCAGTTGCGTTGAAGGATAATCTGACTCCACACCCTTTTCATCGAGAATACATTTTGTTATGTCTGTCACACACGATTTTATGAAATTCCTAGCGATAGTATGCACTTCGCCCGCTTGTGCAGTGCCATAGCTGACCAAACTTGATGCCTCCGTAGCTTTTTCATTCACAGTTTGGGTCGCATACATCATCGTTTTTTGACTTTTTAATAACTTTTCTTGTGAGTGGAGCAGACATGGAGGGGGATCACCCTAGCAAAGATATGGGCTGTCAATGGGGAAATCCACTAAGATAAGCGACTTTGACAAAGGGCAGACTATTATTACGCAGAGCCTGTGAACGAGTCTCCCGGAAACGGCTGAGCTGGTCGAAGTTCACAGGCAATGTCGTGAACATATACGGAAAGAGGTAGAAAGACAATGAAACTACCACTAAGCGCTAAATGGCTGGAAGTCCACGACTCTTCACATAACGTGGGGTTCGGAGGCTTGTCTTCTCTGTAAAGTAGGACAGACTGTGATCTGTGGCATCCCTGCTGAAGGAGCACAATGTTGGGCCACGCAAAAGTGTTTCGGAGGACACTGTTCATCCTACACTGGAGAACAGGAGCTCCGCAGAATTCCAAACTGCGTGTTTACTTGTTGAACCTACGATATCGTCAAATGCGATTGCAGCGGGCACGGAACCATCAGAATTCAACCGTCGATCAGTGCAAACGTGTCGGTTCTTCGGATGAACCACATTTTTGCTACACTAGGTCGATGGTCGTCTCCACAAACGCCGTCATCGAGGTGAACGGCGGCTCGAAACGTGCAGCGCGCACAAACGCAAGCTGGCAGGAACCGTATTATGCTATGGGAAACATTCTCCTCCGCTTGCACGTGACCTTTGGTAGTAATCGAGGACACGGTGACAGCTGCGAACCACCTGTATTCTTTCATGCTTGATGTCTTCCTGGACTGCGATGTCATCTTTTAGCAGTATAATTGTCCTTGTCTCGGAGCCAGAACTGTACTACAGTGGTTTGAAAAATACTTCCAAAGAGATATTGAGGCAGGGAAATAGAGAGCTTTCTGTTATTATGGGATGACTTACTTCGCGATTTCAACCTCTTGATGTCTCGATAAATAAACCACTTAAAATGTATATGGAAGAGGCATTAACAAATGGATGATGGATGAAGCCCAGCATGAATTCAAACCGAAGGTAGCTTAAATACGACCTAGAATGAAACAAGAGGAGCCGTGGATAAAACAGCCAAGGGCTAGAGTGAGAGAAGACATTATTGGTAAATCTTTCAAGAAGTACGGCATAAGTAACGATGGCAGTGATGACCATCTTATATCTGAAAATGACAATAATGACGACGAAGAAGAGGAGAAAGGAAAAGAAGAAGAAGAAAGTTCATATGACAGTTTTCATGGATTTTAAAGGCCACTTTGGTTATAAAAATAAGAATGTTTTTAGTCTATCTTTGCAGTCTAATAATAAAAATGGTAAAAACATTATTTTTAACAGCTTAAAAATTAAAGTGGATTCTACAGTCCGTAGCGTCTTATAGTCTGTAAAATACGGTATACAGTAAAAAGAAAGAAAGACGACGCACCACGAGGGAATTATACTAATAGGACTGAAATCAGTAGAAGTGACATTCATGTAGCGGTAAACACATGATCACAATTCCAGGAAAATTGTTTCATTTATTCAAGAGAAAGAGATTCACAAGTCGAGCAGTAAGTAAGGCGTTGGTCCATCTCTGCTCCTTATGCAAGCAGTTATTTGGCTTGACACTGATTGTCAGAATTGGCGAATGTCGTCCTGAAGGACATAGTATCAAACTGTGTCCATCTGATGCGTTAGATCGTCAAAATCCGGAGCTGGTTGGAAGGTCCTGCCATAATACTCCAAATGTTCTCCATTGAGAATTGATGCAGCGACCCTGTTGGGCAAAATGTGGTTTGACAAGCACTAAGACAAGCAGTAGATCTTACCATGTGCAGAAAAGCATTATCTTGCTGAAATATAAGCCCAGGATGGCTTGCCATGAAGGGCAATAAAATGGGGAGTACAATATCATCGACTGCTGTGCTGTAAGGATGGCACAGATGACAACCAAAGGGTTCCTGCTGTGAAAAGAAACGGCAGCCCAGACCAGGTTGTTTGGCAGGTGAGAATCAGGTTCGTACCCCCATCGCTTTCCGGCGCGTCTTCAGACACGTCTTCGCTGAGTCCGAAGTGGGACTCATCACCGGAGACAACGAAATTCTCTAGTCAACGAAATCCTAGGCCGAAGACGTGTCTGGAGATGCACCGGTTAGCAGTGGGATACAAACCTGACATCATACGGCCTGACATCCAAGAGTAATGGTCAGAGGTGCCTTTTCTTTTCATAGCAGATCCACTTTGGTTGTCGTCCACGGCACCCATACAGCGCAGCGGTACGAGAAATGTTGTGGATATTTCATTCTGGTTTTATCACTGGCGCACGCGCTCTCAAATGAGTGTGCTACATCAGGCCAGTTTTCTCGACATCAGTGACGGACAGAAAAATTTCAGTATGTTAGCTAAAATTCATGTCGTTGTTGTGGTCTTCAGTCCTGAGACTGGTTTGATGCAGCTCTCCATGCTACTCTATCCTGTGCACGCCTCTTCATCTCCCAGTACCTACTGCAGCCTACATCCTTCTGAATCTGCTTAGTGTATTCATCTCTTGGTCTCCCTCGACGATTTTTACCATCCATGCTGCCGTCCAATACTAAATTGGTGATCACTCGATGTCTCAGAACATGGTCCTATCAACCGATCCCTTTTTCTAGTCAAGTAGTGCCACAAACTCCTCTTCTCCCCAATTCTATTCAATACCTCCTCATTAGTTACTTGACCTACCCATCTAACCTTCAGCATTATTCTGTAGCACCACATTTCGAAATCTTCTATTCTCTTCTTGTCTAAACTATTTATCGTCCACGTTTCACTTTCACACGTGGCTACACTGCATACAAATACTTTCAGAAATGACTTCCTGACACTTAAATCTATACTTGATGTTAATAAATTTCTCTTCTTCAGAAACGCTTTTCTTGCCATTGCCAGTCTACATTTCATATTGTCTCTACTTCAACCATCATCAGTTATTTTACTCCCCAAATAGCAAAACTCCTTTACTACTTTAAGTGTCTCATTTCCTAATCTAATTCCCCCAGCATCACCCGATTTAATTTGACTACATTCCATTATCCTCGTTTTGCTTTTGTTGATGTTCATCTTATATCCTCTTTTCAAGACACTGTCCATTCCGTTCAACTGCTCTTCCAAGTCCTTTGCCGTCTCTGACAGAATTACAATGTCATCGGCGAACCTCAAAGTTTTTATTTCTTCTCCATGGTTTTTAATACCTATTCCAAATTTTTCTTTTGTTTCCTTTACTGTTTGCTCAATATACAGATTGAATAATATCGGGAATAGGCTACAACCCTGTCTCACTCCCTTCCCAATCACTGCTTCCCTTTCGTGCCCCTCGACTCTTATAACTGCCATCTGGTTTCTTTACAAATTATAAATACCTTTGGCTCCCTGTGTTTTACCCCTACCACCTTCAGAATTTGAAAGAGAGTATTCCAGTCAACATTTTCAAAAGCCTTCTCTAAGTCTACGAATGCTAGAAACGTGGGTTTGCCTTTCCTTAATCTTTCTTCTAAGATAAGTCGTAGGGTCAGTATTGCCTCACGTGCTCCAACATTTCTACGGAATCCAAACTGATCTTCCCCGAGGTCAGCTTCTATCAGGTTTTCCATTCGTCTGTAAAGAATTCGCAGCTGTCACTTATTAAACTTATAGTTCGGTAATTTTCATATCTGTCAACACCTGCTTCCTTTGGGATTGGAATTATTATATTCTTCTTAAAGTCTGAGGGTATTTCGCCTGTCCCATACATCTTGCTCACCAGATGGTCGAGTTTTGTCAGAACTGGCTCTTCCAAGGCTGTCAGTAGTTCTAATGGAATGTTGTCTACTCCCGGGGCCTTGTTTCGACTTAGGTCTTTCAGTGCTCTGTCAAACTCTGCACGCAGTATCATATTTCCCAATCATCTTCATCGACATCATCTTCCATTTCCATAATATTGTCTACAAGTACATCGCCATTGTATAGACCCTCTATAGCTAAAATTCATATGCATTATGTAATATGCACCAAACTCAAAATCATGGCGACCCCTATTTTTCGTTGTAAACATTTTCGAATTTGGTGAAATGTCTTACTTATATGCAAATGTCACAGGACCCATGACCATCAACGAAATGATGGTCATGTCATCATGAACGCAAAAATGAAATTGTTTTCACCGAGTAGTTTCTGTAAAATCGGTTGTGAAAGACTGTAGGATGTGCGCCTAGATTATGTCATCGCAGCGCATCGCTGACCGGCCGAAAACGGGCAAACAATGTCGGCCTCTCCTTCCGAACAAACGAATGAAATCGTCCATCCCTTTCGACGAAAACTAGTCACTGCGCGTCGCCCACCATATCCTGTGCGGACTCCAGTGCACCTTCAATTGTCATTCCACCTCAGCGTAAATACGTTTCTTTCTTTGTTTCTGATTCGGGGCAAACACGTTAAGTGGAGACGACAACCCATCAGAAAGTGGATTAATCTCTGGAGGGATTCAGGAGCCGTAAACGGAGATTCTGTTCAAAAATGGTTCAAATGGCTCTGAGCACTATGGGACTTAACTTCTGAGGTCATCAGTCCCGTAGAACTTAGAACTAGGTGAACCCAACTAACCCAAGGACGTCACACACACCCATATCCGAGGCACGATTCGAACCTGCGACCGTAGCGGTCGCGCGGTTCCAGACTGCAGCGCCAATAGGAGATTCTGTGTCAGGCGATGAGTTTTTGGTTGACATCAGTTTTCGGCTTCGTCGCAGCGTTCCTGACAGAGGAGGAGGATCCGATTTGTCACTCCTTTTCGGTTTGTGACCCACACTTTTATTCTATTCAGAATTTGGTAACAGTAATTCCTCTCCTATCACTATACCGCTGCCTTGTTTCGTAACTGTATCCTGTGTAAGGTTTTCTAAGTACCGGGTGATCAAAAAGTCAGTATAAATTTGAAAACTTAATAAACCACGGAATAATGTAGATAGGTAAAAATTGACCCACATGCTTGGAATGACATGGGATTTTATTATAACAAAAAAAAACGAAGTTCACAAAATGTCCGACAGATGGCGCTGGACAGCAAAACGTCGGTGACAGCGCATGACAATCGTGTATAAAAGGAGCTGTAATGAGAGAGAGAATCAGATGCGCCAGCAGACGCAGCATGTTGGCGTTACCTGAAAAAGGCGCTTTTAGTATCGCCATAGGAAGGGGATTCGAACGGGTAAAGGTCCGTTGACAAATGCAGCTGTGGCGAGAATGATTTCGAAGTTCGAAGCCACGGGTTGTTTAGACGATAGAACCCGTAGTGGCCGATCGAGCACAAGGTGTAATGCTGCTGAGACAGTTCAGGAAGAAATGGAGACTGTAGCGGGTTCGTCTATGCACGGGGAAGTCAGCGCTCGTGGAGTCGCAGGTTGCATCGGCATTTCATACACTACCGTTTGGTTGGCACTGAGGCGTGCTCTCCGATGCTATCCGTACAAAATTCATCGGCATTATGAACTGTTACCTGGCGATGTAGTGAAGCGGAGGGCATTTGCGGTGTGGGCGTTTCAAAAAATGGCGGAAGATGACGATTAGTTGAGTAACGTGTTGTGGACCGACGAAGCTCATTTCAGGCACCGAGGGTCTGTTAACGCCCACAACTGCAGAATTTGGGCTACCGTAAATCCTAGAACTGTCTTGGAAACTGTATTGCACGACGAGAAACTTACGGTTTGGGTTGGATTTACCACATCTACCGTTATCGGGCCTTTTTTCTTCGAGGAAATGCGTGATTCTGGTTTTGTAACTGCTACCGTGATGGGTGAGAGGTACGCCGATATGTTACAGAATCGCATCATCCCCAGCCTGGCTGATAGACACCTGCTGGAACGTACGATGTTTATGCAGGATGGCGCTCCACCCCATATTGCTAGACGCGTGAAAGATCTCTTGCGCGCGTCGTTTGGTGATAATCGTGTGCTCAGCCGCAACATTCGTCATGCTTGGCCTCCCAGGTCCCCACACCTCAGTCCGTGCTATTATTGGCTTTGGGGTTACCTGAAGTCGCAAATGTATCGAGATCGACCGATATCTCTAGGGATGCTGAAAGACAACATCCGACGCCAATGCCTCACCATAACTCCGGACATGCTTTGCAGTGCTGTTCACAACATTATTCCTAGACTACAGATATTGCTTAGGAATGATGGGGGACATATTGAGCATTTCCTGTAAAGAACGTCATCTTTGCTTTGTCTTACTTTGTTATGCTAATTATTGCTATTCTGATCAGATGAAGTGCCATCTGTCGGATGTTTTTTGAACTTATGTATTTTTTTTTTTGTTCTAATAAAACCCCATGTCATTCTAAGCATGTGTATCAATTTGTACATCTCTATCTACATTATTCCGTGATTTATTCAGTTTTCAAATTTATACTGACTTTTTGATAACCCGGTATATGGATATTTTTCGAAACTGAATTTAGTTTCAAGTATTGACTGCTAAAAATGTTATTCCATTTTTCGACAAACCATTAATAGACTTGGGTAACAAAAGCTCAGACTTCTGATTCTTGGAAGTCTAGAACCTTGTGCAATATGGAAATTCGTACATAAATCTATTTGCCGTTTATTCAAATGGTTCAAATGGCTCTGAGCACTATGGGACTTAACTGCTGAGGTCATCAGTCCCCTAGAACTTAGAACTACTTAAACCTAACTAACCTAAGGAGATCACACACATCCAAGCCCGAGGCAGGATTCGGACCTGCGACCGTAGCGGGCGCCCGGTTCTCGACTGTAGCGCCTAGAACCGCTCGGCCACTACCATTTATTCTTGAAGCATAATACAATTTACTCTCGAAGATAAACAGTTCTTTCCACCGGAATATTATGATAGATTTGTGACTCAGAATATCATAGGAAACGTCAATTGACATTTCGGAATACAACAACGGAATGAATACGTTTGGAAATCTTCAATGGTTCCATCTTTCTTAATAGATTTCAGTATTGTTCTGTGCGCAAATGCCCCCGCACGTACTTGCTCTGGTGGAGTTAGTCCCACCTTGAAGACATGCGGCGTACCTCTGGACCAGGAGTTCCTAAACCTTTCCTTTGACTGAACACTGTGAGAACCCTGGTACTTTGCTAGAAAGGTTAATAAAATTTTTAAAAAATGAGAAAAACTTGTTTTAGTCAGCGATTGCTTCAATTTTAAATTATGGCTAACAGTACAAAAATCATAACAAAGCTTTTAAATGATAATTAGTATAGTCACAATGTCAAAAGGAATCGTCACGTTATAGAAAGTTTTTCGCGGAGCACTTTTCGGTTCTAGCGGAGCACCAGTATTCCACGGAACACGACTTTGGGAAACCCTGCTCTAGATCAACGTTTCTCAACTGCTGTGTCATAACACATTGTGAAACGTCCCCTTAGAAGAATTAATGAATTACTGTGCTGATAAACCTCATACGTTATTTGATTTTCAAACAGCTGAGCAGAACTGGACGTACTCAGATATTTCTCTCTTTACTTATTCTGATCAACAATAAACTGACACACAATATTTTTAGCGCAACGCAATCTGACTTTCAATAATCCATACAAAAGAATGGCCCTGACCAACAATAACCTATACCTTTCATGAATCACTTACCTCACGAAAATCTTCGTTACTCGAACTACCGCAAGACAGCGAGCGCCAGTACTGCCAGCTAAATAAAAGATTCTAACTGCGAAAGGCCCTAACTACTGATAGGTGCAGTCAGCAAATGAAAGATTTTGATAGAGAACAAACAATGTGTTTACATAAATAGTGTTCAAAAGTCATTATATATGACAAATTTCGTTTTTCTGATGGACACACGTCCAGATCGTCCGCTCTCAAAATTCTGCCATCCTCTCCCCACATCCACCACTGCTGGCGGCTCACTTCGAACTGCACAACGCTACGCGCTGTTCACATCTAACTGCCCAACACTACAATATGACATATTCCAACAATGCGAACCAGCCACAGACTTCACACAGCACAGTCAGTGATTTTCATATAGAGCGCTACTTGGCGTTACCAACATAAAAACCTGAACAGCCTACTTACAATTGGTGTCAAATGTGTCGCGAGAATTTTATGTTCCTACTTAAGAGTAATAAGTTTCTTTTATCGCATGCCTTATGTTTATGTTCACATGTTCCTATCCAGGAATATTACAAGATAAGTTTGTAAATTTGGTATCTCATACCGCTCCATAATAATAAAATGTATTCTATGTGTTTTGTGTGTATGACTTTTTGCATCTAGAAAAAAACCACATGTAGGAGAGTCATGAAAGTTTGAAACGTACTTTGGTGTGTCCCAAAAGAAAGAAAATTGAGAAAGGCTGATCTAGACGATTCGCCACTTGCAAATTACGTAACAAAATAGCACAATAGTTGAGCTCTCCTATTTATTAAACCATTATATCGTTGTATCTGTTCGCGAGCGTCATTCACTCTTCCGGAGTGATATGGAAAACCGCAACTAGTTGGAGGAAAACGTATAAAAAATTACTTATTGGTTGAGAATATATTATTACATTTGCAGGTTAATTTCGAGCTGTACAGGATACGAAATCAGGACACTGACCTCACACCTTCGGCAGCAACAACGGCGTAACCTTACTGAGTGAAGTCGGACTAATCTTGGATGACTTATAAAAAGTTGCGTCATTCTATGCTGTTTCCCCTGATAGCAGAGGAAAGTGGGCGAATTTAGCACACCTAAGGCATTTGGACTATAACCTTTATTCTATACCTAGAGGCTTCACTTTTCGTATAGCATTAGCTGCATGTGTTTACTGTAATCTACGAATATACAGCTACACGTTTTCGGAAAAAACTGATAATTATGACAGCATTGCCTTGCGTCATTTTACCCGACATATCGAGTAAAATGACGCAATGCAATGATGTGATATGTTTATTAAACAAAACACTAAACGATAGGGTTTAGAAAAGGAAAATATCGAAGACATCAGCTTAATTAACTATGGAATAGATACAAAATAATAGTTTTGTTATAAAATAGCCACAAAAATGGGGAAGAAGATTCAAGTATAAGCGTATTCAGTAATTGGTCTCTTGCATATCTATAAAACAACTAACACTTCTTCAGGCTTGAGTCTCAGTTACAGTTTTCAGAACTGTCCCACACACTGCATTCAGAATGACACAAAAAAAGCACAAGAAATACACCAGTAACATTCCACGCTATCTTGTCGAATTGACCATATATGGGTTACACATTTTTGCCTCTGGTATGTTGTGCAGGGTAACGCTCTGTGTAATAGAAATTCCATTACGGACAGCGTTGACGGAATTTCTTAATGCACCCGCCGTCCAAGAAGCTCTTTCTGTTTTCCTGGTGTGCGTCCTCGGCATCTGAACATACGAACCCATTCATATGAAAATGATGCGCTATGTTATTTTTACTTCCATTAGATATACATTAACGTATCTCATTTAGCTACCTACTTTCACTTGTGGGAAACTGAAGTGGGGTGAAATGACGTTGGCCTCCTTCCGTCAAATTACTCCAACAGGGATGGCTCAGACAAAAGTATAGCTACAAAGTCGCGCTTTGCTTAAGACGAATAACACTTATATAAGCATGTGCTTGTCATAGCTATACATGGAATAGAAGCAGTTGAGTGTTGCCACGAAGCTGATACGTTATTCGAAGAGATTCAACTTTTCTACAGCCTGTTCAGTAGCAATCCACAACGGCAGGAAATTCTGAAACACTGTATTGAAGATTTTTATATTCTTTGTCTGATACTCTCTGGAATGCTCAGGTTGGCGCTGCAATACCAATTGCAGCTAACTTAGGTGAGCTTGCCATTGCTTTTGCGGTATTAAATTTGTCAACTGAAACACGTGCTGTGGTACGAGTTGTTCTGGATTATGTGAGATCGTTCAGGTCATCATGACATCTATTTAGCTAATGGTGTTGGCATCAGTTGACCAGAGAAGCAAATTACTACAAGCTCGAAATACTGCCACTGATGTTGAGATAAGACACTCTGAGAGCTTAGTAAGTGACTCAAAGTATCTCTGCAAAAATTGGGACACCATTCCTCTGATCTAAAGTTTTTGCCAGTGCAATTAATATCGATTCTGAATTTCGGGAAGTGCGCGCTAAGAAGAGGAAATGATTTCATGATGAAACAAAGAACAGATTATTGTCATTGTTGACAATCTAATGCGTAACTACAGAAACCAGAGTGAAACAGTCAAGATTTTAGATGAAAAATTTCCTGAAAGAAAGGTTTGCAATGCGCCATTGACAGTGTTGTAGGCAAATAGGTTATAATGTGGTACCCGTTGCATGAACAATGGCGGTTTACTTGAGAGAGCGCTGAAATCTATTTACAGAAACGTATGGGCACGCCGGGGAAAGAGAGGGGGCATAACATTCCATACTGCAGCATTACTGGCACCAGGCATTTCGTCTTTTTACAATTCAGTATAATATTTTGCCTTTTGGTTTAAAGTGGAGTGAAAGTAAGTTAAACTAATTTTAAAAAAGTAAATTAAATAGAGCATACATGCGTTTTACAGTCATACATTACTGAGTAGCATCTGAAGCCGAGATTGCAAGTTTGTCAGTCTTATCAGTTTTCTCCCTTACTATGTTTGGTTGAGCTATCATCCAGTTCCCTAGCTATGGTGGTCTTCGGCTGCTGGCAACTTTCTTCGATATTACTTTTCAAACCAGTTTACTGCTATTCTTCCCATGAAAACGTCATAGCGCTGATATTCTTTCTCGACATACTTAACCTTTGCACACTTCTCTATGATTCATCTGGTGTGTTTCTTCTTTCAAAGCCGCAATGGAAAACTGGAGATATGGTTTACGAATATGTTTTGTTTTACTACATTCCAAATAATTTTGATTTTAATAGAACATTATATAAGATGTATCGTAGTAGCTGTTACTGAAATAGTGGAGGGCATGAAACTTAACATTTTGCTTTATAAAACATATCACGGTATAAGTGTATATGTTTTATGTTTTTTATAATTATATATTTTATGATTTTGGTTGGGGTGGATTTAAATATTGTGGGCTAGCATGAGACTTTTAATTAACTTATACTGCGATAACACTCGTGCGGACATCGGCTGCCCCGGAGTACGCACGATATAATATTTTTTAAACACAGCGCGCGACTCACCGCCTTCTAATAAATAGTTTGCATGAGCGCTGCTATTTAGAAAAGAAAATATGCGTATTCTTATGCAAACTGTAATTATTAATATGCGTCACAGGGGCTACTGGTTATTTATGTTCCAAATTATACGAAGATTAACTGAGATATTGCGTAATGTACTGATTTTTTAATCTTTCTTTTTAATTATTTGCAAGGCAAAACTGGAGAGAATCTCGTCTACCGTTAGGCGGCCAAAATGAAACATACTGAACTCACTCGGTATTCTAAATATTAATAAACGAAATCTATTTTGACTCTTTTTAATTTTGAAATTAATGAAGGATCAAAATTGAGAAGTCTCTCGCATTTACATTTAATATTATGACATGATATTTTAATTAAATAATACAGTCAGCGTAATGGTCGACTAAATCCTGCTAGGGGAGATGAGCTCCCTGTACTGCAAAGTTCTTTAAAAACTTTGTTAATTATTATTAACGGTTGCGATCATGAGAGGTGACAACTAAGTCAATAATACACACTTTCTAATAACAATTTCTGTTACATTTTGCAGAATACAGATAAAACTTAAGTTAATTATCAGACAGCACTACAATGGCGGCCTACCGCTACACGAAACAAAACAGGAGAGCTAGTTCAATCAAAGCATTGTCTTTGATCTTCATGGCCTATGTTATACAGAGATTATACCAAAATAACTGTGTTTTGTTAATTACATTGATATACGTGTTTTGATAATAATAACTTGTGTTCTTTACTATTTGTTATACATCTCGCACACGTACAGTCTTGAAATAATTTATAATTCACACGACTCATAACAAAAACTTCCTTTCCCTTTCGCCAAATGTCCATTTATGTGACGTACCGTCACAAACAGTATCCAGTAAAGCATTGTTTTGTACTCGGACAGGGAGGGAATAAAAGTGCTGGAAGTACTTCACTCCAAAACGAGTGTGAAATTTAGATCATAGCCTATCAGGGACACATCACGTATTTAGGTATGCTACTGTTTTCTTTCTATGAAATTATTATAATTAAATACAATGAAAATTACAAATACATTCACAAATTTTATTTAAATTCCTATATAACGCAGTCAGCTCTAATTTTGACTGAAAATGTGATCGCAGAAAATGTGTTTAAGAAAAAATATTACCTAATGGAAGCAGTAAATTTAGTTTTCAGTGTCAGTTTTTTAACTAGGAAGCCCGTCAATCCTAATTTTCGTAAAAAAGCAATGTTACATACTTTAATGCCCGAAACTAGGTAAACAAATTTCAGCAGCTCTTTGTTTCCTTGGTAAGAAAAACAGCTCAAGCCAAAGCATCTAAAATCGGAGTGATGAGCACTGGCTTTTGCACGGAAAAACGAAGCATTGGCAGACACTGTATTATTGATAAATAATGTTTACGTTCTTGTCCTCTGCCACATCAGAAAATTAGAAACTAGAATGTTCACATGTTCTGAAATAGAGGACAACACTGCAGCCAGTATGCAGCCGAACTTACTACTGTGAACAGTGGCTCGATGATACAAGTGTGTATACCATCGCATTCTCTGATTCAGCCTATTGCACCACGAACGACCGTTAATTCGCTCTAATTTCGCCAGCAATATACCGTGCAGCGTATAGCACAATAGTATAAATCAGTGTAAAAATGCTCCTGTCGGAGCACATAAACGGCGAATATGTTCCTCTTTAAAAGACCGACAGAATGGTGGGCAACCAGCTGTCTTCATTTCACCTTGCTGACCAAAAATTTTGGCATGTTCCCGCTGTTTTAACATAATATTCTAAATTGATTTATCGAGTCTCTATGTGTAGTTAAGCTTTCATCTCCCTGTCACTGTCTATGTGTCTCTCCTATTATCTCATTTTTCTCCCATCGATTTACGGTATATCCCACTGTTACTGTCTCCATTCTCACTTACACTGTCTCATTTTGTCTTCCTTTGCCACTTTTGTCTGTCTTTGCCACTGCCACTGTCTCCACAACACATCGGCAATTAAAAAATTCTGGGGCGTCCCTGTACCCATGTGTTTCAAATTTCAGTCCAAAATGCACCCTCTGGCATACCTAAGTGTTAATGTTGGCCGGTCTAGGAGGCTCCAGATCCCCCTCCTCAAGGTCTGTGTATGGTGTCCACTCATCTCTCTTTTTCGTCTACTCTGTTTCCTCTCTCATTACCTGACACTGTGCCCTTCTTTTTTAGAAACTTCCGCCATTTCACTATTAATTGTCCATTTGTTTTACATAGCTGTGACTTTGACTTTATAACCATTCTCAGGTTCATGCTGAAATGTTAAAACTTGTATCTTACCCATCTGTCACTTGTCATCGTCGAAAAAACATATTTCTGGTCTTCTAAGATGAGTTGTCGTATTGCAGGAGATGAGTACATATCGAAGATACATAATATGGCTGCATTGTGCAGAGTGAAAAACGACAGCTGGTCTATACGACCAGAAATATGTTTTTTCTACGATGACATATCACAGGCTGGTCAGACATATTTAAAATTGCAAGATGCACTCTAGAATGGTTATGAAGCCGAAATCATTATTGTGTAACATAAATGCCCAATTAACAGTGAATAGACGGAAATTTGTTTCAAAAAATCTGCATGCCTGTGGTCCTCCACAAAGGAAAGATCATTAATATCTCCCTTTGGCACCCAAGGCTATTGTCTTCACTCACCCCCCTTTCTCTTTCAATGACACTTTCTCTACCCTACCATCTCTTTCCTCTTTCTCCCTGTCTCTGTCTCTCTCTCTCCCTCCTATTGGCACTGTGTCCCCCGTCTTCCATCATCACTGTCTCTCTGCTACTCTCTTTCAGCACAAAAATGCGTGAATATGTTCCATGTCAAAACTTTTGGTCATTAAAGACGACTGCGATAGCTGGTTCCCAGTTTTATGTCAGTCTTTTCGAGAGGAACTTATTCGCCTAATTCTCCTCCGACGGGGTATTTTTTCAGCTGTTTCGTTTTTTTTTTTTTTTTTTTTTTTTTTTTTTTTTTTCCTGCTACAGCAGTATGAAGCTAATGTGAAACGAATTCTATAGATCAGTAAAGTTTTGACAGTTTACTTACACACTTCGGCACACTTACATACTTTGACACATATAAACAACAAATAGGTACGCATAATATAAGTTTAACAAACAGTCATAAGTTTTACTTTTTTTCCAGTACTTTGCTCTTCAATTGCAATTCCTTGAAAGCGCCTGGCTTATGATTTGTATGATAAAAGTGCAAAAATGTTAAAATTATTTAGCTGAATTTCCAGTCTTTCCAGTTTTACATAATTTTTGGCCATCATTTCCCTTTCCGGTATATTGACACCCTATTTAACTTATTTTTTGTTACTGCAGTACCAGTTTGGGCATATTTTTATAGGCGTGAAGTGCCAGTTATACAGAGACAGTGTGTAAGAAAGTTTTATTGGTGGAAAAATGCTAAATAAAACATAGTTTGGTAACCTGAGATCTCTTCGGTGACCCTAGAAACCTTGCCATGTGTCCACGTCAGATGAAACTACATTTACGCGTCAGACACATTTCAATGCATAAGTATGACAACTTGGTAACGGGTAACGATATCGATTAAACTTTCGACGTTCCTCGAGAATATTATCTTAAGAACATAATGGTAAAACTTTCGACGATCTGCCACGAAAAGAAACTGCAGCAATGGCCGTCCTCACAATTCATTCTTTTCGTACCCAAATAGTCGTTGATTTTCTCAGGAATCACACATGAACAAATGTTTAATTTATAAGTCACCTTAAGTCCACTCTAGACCACACCTAACGCAAAGGAACGAACCAATTTTCTCAATTTGCCTGGGCTGGAGAAAATGTTTAATGTTTAAATTCTGACCCTTTACTGTAGAATAGCTGCAGTATGCCAGTTTACAAATAGTCGCTAGGCCGAGGGCTATCAAAAACAGTTGATCTCTTATTTCTGTAATCAACGTAACCCGAGATTTGGCTCCCTGAAAAAATGCATTTTCACACGCAGCTTTTTACAGATACTTCACACTGTAGTGCATCGACCGATTGCAATTGTACGGAAATGTTTAGTGTTTGATATGAAATTACATTTATTCTATAGTCTATCTCAGTCAGTATTTTTTTGTGTATCTCCAATATTCCCCGAATTGTGTTGTGCTTACATCATGTCAAATCTTCTTTAAAGTAACAATAAAATTGGGATGCTATATTTTTAGATGTGGACCAATCACATATCCTGTCCTGGGGCCAGTCCTGGCTCTCAATGGCCGTGCTCATACGGAATGGAGAACTTTATCAGATAATGTTCTTTTGCTTCGAGGGTTTTAGCTGCTGAATATTCCCTTTTTTTTATTCGTATGACAAATTATATACCGGTAATGTCCTACTACAAGGCTGATGTATTGCACTTTATCACCTACACTTTGCAGTGCGCGAATAAAAAAGTGTTTGGGCTGATGTGAAATCCGGTGTCCTTACCCAATATTCGGTATTCGGTTACCCTGCCACCGTCAATAATTCTTATTACAGTGCTCT
The DNA here is from genome assembly GCF_023897955.1 of Schistocerca gregaria. Classification (NCBI taxonomy): domain Eukaryota; kingdom Metazoa; phylum Arthropoda; class Insecta; order Orthoptera; family Acrididae; genus Schistocerca; species Schistocerca gregaria. Next base: position 95,696,834 of record NC_064924.1, read on the forward strand.
AATATGAATGTTGCAGTTGCAAATAGGTGGCGTTGCCGCCAAATATTTCCATCATCACTCAGGGCGCATCTTAAAGGTGTTGCAGCATTTGCTTTTATCTAACATCACACTGTGTCATCAGACACACCGTGATGTTTGTGAACGGGTCGGGACGCTCGCAGCTGCTGAGTCACAGTCGCAGACTGTCTAGGACCTCTCATAGCTGGAGGAGGGGGTAAGGGGTAGGGGTAAGGGGAACTGACCGCTACTACCAGTCCACGTCTCTTCCAGAGTCCGGGGCTCCCCACCACCGACCCCCAGCCTCTCGCGCTCACATAACAGACGAGTCCTCAGTGGCCGCTGGCACCGACGGCGGCACAACACGCATAGGCCTCGTCTCCTCTCCGACGCTGACGTCACGCCGCTACTGACGGCCTCCGCTGCCCAGGGTAAGCCAAAGTCTGTTTGACGTTTGTCACGCTTCAGCTTCTCGCAGGCGCTAGCCGTTGTTTCATTGCGAGAAACGCGTACGTTATGCGCGTCGTGTCGGAAACAGAGGACACACCCTTTCCCGCCTATGAAGGTGACCTTGTGTGCTGTCTGGCTGCTTCAGCTGCGCGTGACCTGCCTACTTCCGAATGGTTACCCGACAAGGTCAGCCGGACCGGCATTGTTTACGCTGCGGTGATGGCAACAGGGTACGATCCAGTCTTCTTTCATTGGTGGAATTCTGTCACACGTAAAGTGTCTAGCAACAGTTACGAGGTGTGATCAGAAAGCAACGGGAATTTTTGTTTTTCTTGAAGAATCTTTATTTATTCATCAACATCAATTTTGTCCACTTCAGAATAAACTTCTTTAGTATAACACACTTGTACCAGGAATTTTCCAATCTTGGAAGACCTGGTGGAACTCACTTTTCATTATGGTGTTCAGTTCCCTCATTGGTTCCGTTTTTATCTCATCAGTGGCGGGAAAACGACTTCTTTTCATGGTTCTTTTCAGGCTCGAGAATAGCAAGAAGTCACCGGTGGCCATGTACGGCGAACACGTGGCTGATGCTACATAATGGTTTTATTGTCAATAAATGACGACTAAGTCTTGAGGTATGAGCAGGAGCATAATCGTGATGCAATTTCCACGAATGGTTTTACCACAATTCTAGTCGTTTTCTTCGGATTTCTTCACGCAAACTCCCAGGCAGTATTCCTTAATTGGCCGTAAGACAGGAAGCCATATTCACTATCCTATCGTAATTGGAGAAAACAGTGAGACGAACATTCACATTGGATCGAACTTGTCGAATTTTTGATCTTGGCTCTTCAGGCGGTTGCCACAGGGGAGCAATTGGGCACTGGTTTCGATGTCATAGTTGTACACCCACGTATCGTCACCTGTTATAACTTTCTTCAGAAGTTCTATATCGCTATCGTCTTCATTCGCAATTCCTGGGCGATATCTAAATTCAACAATTTAGGAACAAACTTTGCTGCTACACGTCTGATGCTCAAACATCTGGAAAAACTGCTTAACACGAGCCAAGGGATATGTCGACATCATCAGGGTCCTCTCTGATGGTGATTGGGCGGTTTGCCAGAACCATTTTCTTTACTTCTTCCACATTGTCGCCAATAACTGATGTGTTAGAGTGTCAAGGGCGGTCGTCGTCTTCAACGTCTTTTCGGACCTCTTTGGAATCTTTATATCTCTCGTAAACACTTGTTTTACACGAAGTAGATTCGCCAAAAATCAGTCACCATTGCGAGTGCGGTGCAGCACCTTAACCTATTTCTCAAGCACAGTTTAATGCAAGTTATTTGATCCATATACTTCGAAAGAAAATATTCACCGAGCAGTCGAAAACACGTATAATCGTTTCGACTGTCAACAATTAATTAAATATTCAAAACAGTTGTAACTGCAAACAGACATCAGGAATATTTTTACAAACAAGACAAAAGAATTTGAAAATCGGATGTACGAAACCCGCGAAACTGAAAAACCCCAGTTACTTTTTGATCACACCTCGCAAATTTGATCGACGCGTTATGTAAACTCCGTACTTTCTCGTCCTTCGTTCCTCCGGTTGAGCATATGAACGCTCTTAATCCGATTACTGTTCTGTACTGCATATCGTCAAGTCAGAGCAGTGTAATTAACCCGTGAGGGGTAAAATGAAATTTTCTGAGGGCTAGAGACCAAAAGGGCCCCACACTGTTTCAGTCATTACAACTATTACTATTTTGTCACACTCTAATATCGATTATAGAAGATAACAATAACATTCCTTCTTAACTACTAACATTAATGCGGTGTTGGTTACAACTTGTGAAGCAAATGAATGAACAACATCTTTCTCAGATAGACCGATCACTACACACGTAGTTCCTGCTTTGTACTACGTATCTATGACACTCAAAGTCACACATGTACGTAACAAATGCTAAGTATCTCTCGAAAATGTCTTTTCCAAGTTGTAGCCTTGCAAACAAACTTATGATGCACGTCAGCATTGTTAATTAAATTTCAATTAGGTGTTGAATATAAATTCGAATAAAACTTTAAAAAATGTGGGTCTAGTGGGTATCCAACGAGTGACAACGTGATTACGAAACTAAAACATTATCCGCTCTGCCACTGAATACTGTCCCTCTGCTATTATCAAATAGCATATTCCTTTTATTTTCACGTTTCAAAATAACCTTTTATGTGTAACGTATATGCACGTGTTAATCGTGTTCAAAATCCTTGCAGTTAAATTTTTTGCTGCCTTGTATTTAATGCTTTAGGGCCTTGAATAAGGCTAATGAATAAAATTTTTCATGAAAGTATTTTTATCGTTACGTAAGTACCGGCCATACAAAAATACTCATCAAGAAACTAAAAACTGACTTAGTTTATGTTACCCTCATTCATTAACATGATGAAAATCAGTATGTATAATTTACTTTCCGAAGAACTGCCAGCCTGTCTTACAATTTAAAGAAAATTAAATATGCCACGTAATGGCGGCGTATTGTAGCGCGCCGGCGATGTTATTCCTCGCTGCTGTAATTTTAAGTAAAATCTGAAAATGTTAAAATATTTGACATGTAGGGTGTTACTATTACACAATCACAAAAGTAATTTATGGTCTCCTTTCCTACAAGACAGACCTGTATACAACAGCGCTAACATTAAGCGTCCATCTACTATCAGCTACATGTCCGCTCTTGTTCAGTATTTTGGCAAGAAGACCTCAGAATGTAGTATACAAAAAAAAAAAAATAGTTTAAATGGCTCTGAGCACTATGGGACTTAACATCTATGGTCATCAGCCTCCTAGAACTTAGAACTACTTAAACCTAACTAACCTAAGGACAGCACACACATCCATGTCCGAAGCAGGATTCGGACCTGCGACCGCAGCAGCAGCGCGGTTCCGGACTGAAGCACCTAGAACCGCACGGCCACACCGGCCGGTTGTATTGCACAATTTACTGTTCACAAATGTTATGGCACAATGTTTATTCTTTGCATAGAGAATTACAATTTATTGCCAGTTATTCTCATATAAATAGCGTTCATAGTATTTTCGTCGTAAAGCGTAGTAAAAATAATATGTCACACGTAATGTGCTTCACTTTTCTGCGTTTAACATATTATATTATTGAATAATTATGTCGATCTATATGGGGACGCTGTAAGAGGCGATACACTTCATTAGTTGATGTGCAACGTGTTTAAACAAAAGCTTCATATGTCGGAGATAGGCAAAATAATGTGAACAGTGTTAGTAATGGGATGGTTGTGTATGACGGTCAACAACGCAGGTAAAGTACGTGTTCCGCTGGACTGTGCGTGTTCAGTAAGGACCACGCATCAGTGTAGGTTGTTTATGAGTAGTGCACACTCCGTATTTGCATTCAGAGGCCGAAGTTGATATGCAATGAAAGACCTAACGGACTTCCAAAGAGGGCAGATTGTGGGGGCCCGATTAGCTGGAGCATCAGTAACCAAGACAGCCAACTTATTGAATGTTTCAGGAGCAACTGTTTCAACAGTCATCACAGTCTACACAAAACAAGGAAAGACATCATCGTGTAAACGTAATAGTGGGTGCAAATCAAAACTAAATAACAGAGATCGTCGTACAGAACACGAAAGGTGTCAAAACAACGCAAAACTAAGGCGGCCAAAGTGGCTGCAGAGCTCAATAGCCCTATTCGTGACCCCGTATCTATCGACACTGTCGACTGAGAACTCCATAAAGCGGATATTCATGGGCGACCAGTTATGCTGAAACTATTAGTGACGACAACCAACGAAAAGAAGTGTAAAACATGCTGTCAGGAGGGTAAATCCTGTCAGTGGAAACACGTCGTATGGTCCGGGGAGTCAACGTTTTCGTCATTTACAACATCGGGCCGGGTTTACGTCTAGAGAATGCCAAAAGAAGCCTAGAATCCTATATGTTTGATTCCAACCGTTAAGCATAGAGATGGAAGTGTGATGGCGCCGTCAGCATATCATGGTATTCTGCTGGTCCCTCCATTTCAAAGGCCGTGCTAGAACCAGCGATTGTATGATCAGGTGCACCCCATGATTCAAATGTTGTTCCCCAAAAGTGATGCCATATTTCAGGACGATAATGCACCAATTAACACAGCCAGGACAGTACATACGTGGTATGAGGAGCATGTAACTGAACTGCAGCGTCTGCCCTGGCCAGCACAGTCCCCGTACTTCAGTATTACCGATCCCTTGTGGGCGGCGGTATTGGATCGCAGGCTCCGGAGCAGATTTCCAGCTCCCTCGTCACTACAGGAGTTACAAGACGTTCTGATCGAGGAGTGCCGTAACATTCCACTCGAGACTACGCAATCATTATATGCCAGTATTCCAAGAAGAATCCCAGCGGTATTACGAGCAAATGGGGGTCCAACCCCTTATTAATAAACAATCCCCAAGTAAGTACAGGTATTCACATTTTTTTTACCCCCTGTATCCTTTCAAGAGATAGTGTTGGTCAAAACTAACAAATACCTATACAGATAGAGACCAATCCGTCTTCTCATATTCACCTGTCTGTTACGTAGAAAGCCGCGCGCGGTAGCCTGCTGTCTTAGGCGTCCGGTCACGGTTCGCGCTGCTGCCTCCGTTGGAGGTTTGAGTCCACCCTCGTGCATGGGTGTGTGTGTTGTCCTTAGCGTAAGTTAGTGTAAGTTAGATTAAGTAGTGTGTAAGCTTAGGGACCGATGACCTCAGCAGTTTGGTCTCATAACATCTTACCACTGATTTACGATTTTTTACGTAGAAATAGACACTACAGACTGGGCTGCATGTGGGTACCACGCCTCCAGACGCATTCTTCAGCCCTTCTTACAAGAGGGCCGTGCGAACTTCCCCTCGTCGATTTCATACATCTTGACAGGGCGTGTAGGGCACTACTAGGACTGCTACGCAAGTACAGAGGAAAAGGCAACCCTTCAGTTTTCGAGAAATTTTACGCCTGCTTCTATACTTTCTGTCGACGCTATCCTTCACGGAGTTCGTAGACGAGCGAGTAAGGGCTTAGTTTATTAAACGCGAGCTATACGGAGTGTATTTCTCTATCAGTAGTTTTGTGTTCATTGCTGTTCAGTTCTGACAACGTATTTATTATGCCGGTTCGAGTTATTATTATTTAATGGCTCATTTAGTGTTTTGATAATCTCTAACTTGAAAAAATGAGAAAAAAATTTTCCTTAGGAAACTGGAAATTAAGAAAAGGATATACGAGACCCTTACATCAAATCAGAAAAGTCATTTTATTTGTGTTATTGTACTTATATTTCCCACAAGTATAATGTGTAACGCATGGAGCACTGCGCTAATTAGAATGATACTGATCGTAGAAACATGGCAAACAATATTTACTACCTAATGTAACAGAACTTGTAATGAACGCCGAATTTTTGCAAGTGTGTGGTTTTTTCAGTGTGTCTATTGTAAAATACATCGGTTTGTACTCATGAACGGTTCTCGGTCACCACACGATTTCACGATGTACCACACGTAACGAAGCACATTGCAAGAGGCATAAGAAGGGCATAAGAAGAGTTGGTTCTGTGTCAGGAGCACTCTGACAGTTCGCTGCTTACCAGTTTTCCTCGGAAGAATAACAGTGACCTGTCGTCGCCGATAGGCGGAGTGAAAGAATATTCAGAATCAGTTATGTATTTCCATAGAAATGCATGTAGCATCTTGACTCGTGGTTGGCGTCGCCTGTCAATGCCCGCTGAGGAATCGCGTCGTGAGCGGCCTTCAAAAAAATGGCTCTGAGCACTATGGTACTTAACATCTGAGGTCATCAGTAACCTAGCACTTAGAACTACTTAAACCTGACTAACCTAACGACATCACACACATCCATATCCGAGGCAGGATTCGAACCTGCGACCGTAGCGCTCGTGCGGTTCCAGACTGTAGCGCCTAGAACCGCTAGGCCACCTCGGCCGGCACTTCGCTGTGGGACTTCGAAAACTGTACGCGTTTTACTGCCCTATACTAGGTTGGCATGCAGCAGTATTACCGAATATTGTCTGTCTACGACTGATTGAATTTGTATGCGATCTTCTGTAGAAGATCTCTATTCTATTAAGTGATGTAAACGCAATTTTGTAGTCGTTTTATATGTTCTTCACCTGTCTGTAAAAATAAACCTCGGAAGACTGCACCAGTACATTTGGGAGGAATTACTGTAATACTGCACAGTGGCAGACCCTCTCCATTGCGAAAAGATTCGTCGTACAAATCCAGTTCAGTGTACTTTTCCCACGAATCTAGGAACAGAAAAAAATTTTCTTCTCTCACTCATGGCGTCGATTAGAAATTGTTATATAATGCTGTTGTGAGTTTGCCGGAGTTTGAAGATATTATCGTAACGTCTTTGTGTTTGAGTGCGATCTTATCAACTGATTTTTTCACAATTGGTTCACAATAGTTTTCTTGCAGGAATGTTTTGAAAATAAGGTGTATGAAAATGATGAATTAATCATTTGCACAGTCATAATTGATGTATCTTGCCTACTCGTGAAATGTTAGGTGTCTACGAAACCTGCTCCTCGCATCGCTAGACAAGAGTTCAAGCAAATCGTATTAATGAAGTTTGTTCCAAAAGAAAATTATTATAATACTTAATTTTGTGAATACAGATGTGTCGCAGGCAAAGGGTGACAAACAAAATAAGAAATCTCTTCAGTACATATAATGCTACATGGAGAAGCGAAATGACTAGTCTTGATGCTTTTCTTGAGCTCACTGCTGTAGGGCTTGTAGAACTGGCGCGGCGCTTATGCCCTCTTGGTGTAGAGGGCGTTCTCCTGGGCGGGGGTCGGTCAGCATGCAATTGGCAGACATCTTCTTCAAAGCCCTCTTTGCTCTAACGTTCCCGCCTGGCGTCTCGGCGCTTGAGTTTACGCCCGAACAATAATAAATCTATTGTTAAAAGTACGTGGGAATGAGAAAAAAATACTGGCTGCGAGATTCGATGCAGAGACCTTGCGCTTGAGAAACTAAGCGCGTACTCTGTCGGTTGCTGACGCCTTGGACACTACCGGCCTGGGTGGCCGAGAGGTTCTAGGCGCTACAGTCTGAAACCGCGCAACCGCTACGGTCGCAGGTTCGAATCCTGCCTCGGGCATAGATGTGTGTGATGTTCTTAGGTTAGTTAGGTTTAAGTAGTTCTAAATTCTAGGGGAGCGATGACCTCAGAAGTTAAGGCGCATAGTGCTCAGAGCCATTTGAACCATTTTGAACCTTTGACACTAGCGACCAACTAAGTCTATAAACTCGCCTAAAAATTCTAAACTCGATTTTATCGAAAACAGTGGAGAGTCGGACCTCCGTATTCACATATGTTGGAATTCTAGTCGTGCCCTACAGACCCTGTCAGTACTGACCAAACCGGCGAAGTTAAGTTTGTACTGTCCCCTTGTCAGTAGTGAATCACGCACGCTTTCATATTCCATTCGCATTGCCTCGTATGCATTGGTCACAAGCTCCTGTAACGTCAGCACAACGTCGATGCTTTGAACATATGCCACTACCTTTATGAACCGATAGCAAACAACCAACGGATTTAAGTCCACTGTACGGGGAGACCACGCTACTGAGCTTCCTCGACCAATCCGTCGCACGTTGCGATGTACTACTGTCGCATGATGTAAAAAAATGGGGTGGTACTCCGCCGCGCATAAACTATAGTCGTCGTCTTTCTCAGAGTCTTACAGTGCTGATAATTCACCTGTTAACCTGTTTGGCAACGTGTGTGGCGGTATGAGTCCGTCACCGACAGTTCCTGCCTGTACACTACTATCAAAGCGCATTGAATGTATTCGCATTTGCAAAACATGGACAACCATCAGCTGTGGAATGGAATGACGATAACTGGAATTATGACAATGAAAATTCGTGCAAGACTGGAACTACAATCCGAATTTTCCGCTTATCGCGAGCGGTTGCTTTATATTTGGCTATCCATGCACAACTCACGGCTGGATCCACATTTCCATCCGTGGCCAATCACGCATCAACAACTTGTACTCGTACATATACTTTATTTATTCCCGTACAGGTGAGACATTTTACTTGAAAGTCGTTTGCCAGATGTCGGCGAATAAATTCTTCCGAATTACGATGCAAATTTCCTTTCGACATGTCCAAAAGAACAGGCACTTGCAATACATTTACTGTATTTCGTAACGGCTGTAGTCCTCGCAGTGTCTCTTCCTTTTGACATGGATCGTAAATTGGAATAACAAAGGCACTACAATGTCGTAATACTGAAGAGATCCTAATACCTCACTTTTATGATTACTCGAGGATTTGCATCTGATGACATTAGCGTACTGTGGTAATTTATTACGTCATCTGTTGTGAATCCTGCCTCATCTTTTGTAAACAAAATACAGGCTGTCAACTGCGTTTCCTCAACGGCTAATATCTCAACAGGTTCATGTTTCCCGACTCATCATTATAAGAATTTTTCTTCCAGTTTCGACCAGTGTTACCTCCTGTATGTACATCTGACAATTTTGAGTGATCTGTACCTTAATCGATAAAATGGTTCAAATGGCTCTGAGCACTATGGGACTCAACTGCTGTGGTCATTAGTCCCCTAGAACTTAGAACTACTTAAACCTAACTAACCTAAGGACATCACACACATCCATGCCCGAGGCAGGATTCGAACCTGCGACCGTAGCAGTCGCACGGTTCCAGACTGCGCGCCTAGAACCGCGAGACCACCGCGGCCGGCTCCTTAATCGATAAAAACGAAACTCTTTCAAGATCACTTTGTTGTCCGTTTGTCTGTCTATCTCTGTCTATCTGTTTAACTGATAAAAACCCTTTTCTCCCGAAACGGAAAGACGTACCAACTTGAATGTATGTTACAAACTAAGGCCTATTGTCCGTTGTCGGTGTAACAAACAGAAGCTTCTAAGTCAATGTACTCAATAGGTACGGCCATTTGTGTCACATATTTTGATATTCGTAAAGTCACACATCGAAACCTATGCTGTACTTCCCGTTCGTTTAGAACCATGAAATTTGACAAGAAGAAAGTTTTCACAGTAAAAGTTAATGAAAAAAAATCCGAAAATGGTCAATCTGTGACCATATCACACGGAAAAACGTGTTTTGTCATTTATTAGCTGATTGTCTCTCTGTTCGTCCATATGTTAAGACTCCTTTCGTGTATGTATCAAGTTCAAATTTGCCCGCATCTCGTGGTCGTGCGGTAGCGTTCTCACTTCCCACGCCCGGCTTCCCGGGTTAGATTCCCGGCGGGGTCAGGGATTTTCTCCGCCTCGTGATGGCTGGGTGTTCTGTGATGTCCTTAGGTTAGTTAGGTTTAAGTAGTTCTAAGTTCTAGGGGACTGATGACCTAAGATGTTAAGTCCCATAGTGCTCAGAGCCAAGTTCAAATTTACGTCACATACTAAGGTCTGTGGTGCCTTGGCGCTGCAAGAAACTGAAGCTTCTAAGTCAAAGCAGTGACAAGATACAGCCATTTACGTCACATATTTTGACACATCCCCAAACGTACTCATCAGAAACTGTAGGATACTTCCCGTTGACCTGGAATCACGAAATTTGGCAAGAAGCAAGATTTCACAGAACGAATATAGGGAAAAGAACCCGAAAATTGTTAATTTTGTTATTATACAAGGCGTGATTCAGAAGTTTCAAGACTGATTCATTTCTGAGCAGGGGAGCGCGCGCGGACCGGATGAGGGAAGGAAACGAACTGCCGCTGCGGCAGCTGCCTCCGGAACCCTGAAAATGTGCTTCGCTTGCCTCGTGTTAGTGACCTTCATCGAAAAGTGGGAGAGGCGGAAATGAAGCAGCACTTGGAGTAGCGTTATGCGATTAAGTTCTGAGTGCAACTGAACAAAAACGCCACGGAGACCAAAGGCCTTTAAGGAAGAAGCCAAGTCTCGTGCAACGGTCTTCACGTGGCATAAACGTTTCAAACGTGGCCGCGGGAATGTTGAAGACAAGGACCGCTCTGGGCGAATGGGTCAAAATGTGGAGAGAGTGTGGGAGGTTTTAAACAGTAACCGTCGTCTTACAATTAGTGTGAGTGCTTCGCCGCTTGAGGGATCGAGTTGGTCGCGTCCGCCCGGCAATCAAGGGCGATTGGATTCTCCACCATGATAACGTGCCCGCTAACATGTCGCGCCGTGACAACACTGCTGCAGCCAGCCTACAGCCCCGACTTGGCTCCAAGTGACTTTTTCCTCTTCCCCCGAATCGGTACAGGCCTAAAAGGGAAGCGATTCGACTCCGTTGATGGCATCCAGCAGGCTTCGACGAGAGCCCTTGGCAGCATGACGCCCGAGGCCTTCCAGAAGGGCTACGAACAGTGGAAGACGCTCTGGCAGCGCTCTATTGATGCTGAAGGATCATATTTTGAAGAATTTTAGTCCACTGTAGTTAAATGTCCAATAAATTTCTGGTTCTGAGTTAAGTCTTGAAACTTTTGAATCACACCCTGCAGTACACGAAAAAATATTTCTTTTGTCTTTTGATATCCGGCGTCAGACTCGAAGAAAACATTCACGAAAATCTTGAAATCCCTGGGATCGATATGTTGCCAGTATCAAAATGGATAACTGGCAAAAATGGTCGAGATTTCCGGATCACAGAATGGATGAAGTGTCTACATAAGAAACTACACTCCGCTCGAACAGGCCATGGAGGCCCAACGGTACCGACCGCCCGCCGCGTCATCCTTAGCCCACAGACGTCACTGGATGTGGATACGGAAGAGCATGTTGTTAGCACACCGCTCTCCCGTTCGTATGTGAGCTTACGTGACCGTGAACTGTTTATACACAAAATTTGTAGGGAAGTCGTACTCACACCAGGCCAATTTTTTATTAGACACCTGAATTTTAAATTTAGCAGTGCTCGAAATATTCATATTTTCAAACTAGATTTACCATAGATGTCTTTATTTTCGACAATTCCATCGTATTCCTTCAGGAAATGAATGTCCACGAAATGAACTTCCAAGTCCGACAAGTGTGAAGAAAACTAAAGAGAGCCAGAACGGAAGGTGCCATTGTAAACCGCTTCAATTACATACTTAAGCGGAACGCTGCGATGTGATATGAAGTGGAACGGTCCCCTAACCGTTAGCTTTTGGCCACGACTATTCCACCGCACAACACACTCCTTACTCTCTGCGTGAAAATAGGTGATTATGACTACATTTCGGTACTTTTTCTCCATCACGTTCAGTTTCTTCAGGATACCATTTTTTCTCTTCCGCGGATATATACTTTAATTTAATTGAAAGAACTTTCAATTCACATGCAACAGGGAAACTTCCGTCTCTATGTGTATTTTGATCTCTGCGTTTGTCCATCTAGTGTTATTGTTGTTGATGTGGTCTTCAGTCCTGAGATTGGTTTGATACAGCTCTCCATGCTACTCTATCCTGTGCAAGCTCCTTCATCTCCCAGTACCTACTGCAACCTACATCCTTCTGAATCTGCTTAGTGTATTCATCTCTTGGTCTCCCTCAACGATTTTTACCCTCCATGCTGCCCTCCAGTGCTAAATTTGTGATCCCTTTACGCCTCAGGACATGTCCTACCAATCGATCCCTTCTTCTAGCCAAGTTGTGCCACAAACTACTCCCCAATCCTATTCAATACCTCCTAATTGGTTATGTGATCTACCCATCTAATCTTCAGCATTCTTCTGTAGCACCACATTTCGAAAGCTTCTATTCTCTTCTTGTCCAAACTATTTATCGTCCATGTTTCACTTCCATACGTGACTACACTCAATACAAATACTTTCAGAAACGACTTCCTGACACTTAAATCTATACTCGATGTTAACAAATTTCTCTTCTTCAGAAACGCTTTCCTTGCCATTGCCAGTCTACATTTTATATTCACTCTACTTCGACCATCATCAGTTATTTTGCTCCCGAAATATTAAAATTCCTTTACTACTTTAAGTGTCTCATTTCCTAATCTAATTTCCTCAGCATCACCCGACATAATTCGACTACATTCCATCATCCTCGTTTTGCTTTTGTTGATGTTCATCTTATATCCTCCTTTCAATACACTGTCCATTCCGTTCAACTGCTCTTCCAAGTCCTTTGCTGTCTCTGACAGAATTACAATGTCATCGGCGAACCTCAACGTTTTTATTTCCTCTCCCTGGATTTTAATACCTACTCCAAATTGCTCAATATACAGATTGAATAACATCGGGGATAGGCTACAACCCTGTCTCGCTCTCTTCCCAACCACTGCTTCTCTTTCATGTCCCTCGACTCTTATAACTGCCATCTGGTTTCTGTACGAATTGTAAATAGCCTTTCGCTCCCTGTATTTTACCCCTGCCACCTTTAGAATTTGAAAGAGAGTATTCCAGTCAAAATTGTCAAAAACTTTCTCTAAGTCTGCAAATGCTAGTGTTAGCTATCATAAACAAAAGTCACATTTTTGCCTTGTTCCGCCACCTGGTGCGTTTTCGTGCCCCTTCGAAGAAAGGGTATTGGTGCCTTACTGTAATAGCACTTACTACTGTACTGTGTGTTGTGCTTATATGAATTTTATGATATACGAGTATGTTCTGTCAGAATCTAGTGTACAAAATCTATACACAACGTGTTAATAACCCCATTACGTTTTTGTTAAATGCGTGGGAAATGTACAGTGAAAAACCAAAGGCATAATCTTACTCCTACACTCGATAAGGCTCACGAGTTCTAATTTGCCTGCAGAGTTGGGGACCAAGGTAAGGCTTTTGCCTCACATCTTTGTTGTGGTACATGTGCAAGTAACTTGCTTGAGTGCTTGCAGGGTTGTCTAACGTCAGTGCCATTTATGGTACCGATGGTATGGCGCGAAAAGAAGGATCATGCCAATGATTGCCATTTTTGCTTGACCAAACTGAAAGGGTACTCTGCCAAACCAGAACATGTTATTCAATTTACAAACCTGCTCTCAGCCATGCAGCTAGTTCCTCATGACGCATCTCCATCCCCTAAGTCACCAAGTCATTGGACCATTGATAAGCAACGTACAGAGATGCTGCTCCGACAGCGGTGCGAAAGAAGCAGCAGCAACAACTAGCAGAACACGTGTTGGTCCATATCCAAAGTATCTGCCACAACAATCAACATCGCCTCGTCGTATTACTCACGTAGAACTTAACGATCCCTATAGGATCGACCCAGTAGGAACCTGAGCCTGGGTATCTGCCTTCGCCATTGCGAGGATGAAATTTGCTCGCTAGGGGTGTTAGTGTCTTCATGTAGGAGGCACCACAGTGAGTTTGAAGCCTTTTTCTCTTCCTACAATGGGTTTGGGACATCAGTGATTTGTATGGAGATCTGCATCATATTTACAACACTGAGGAATAGACTCTCTTTACTGGTTCCTCGAAATCAAATTTTACACGGTTAAATAGAAGGACATTTATGAAACTATGCAAGATTTACTCAGTTACTTACAGTATGCTATGTGTGACTGAAAATTGTGTGCGGAGATGCAAGCAGTTTGTTGCCTGATTGGTAAGGTACCAGATTGCAGAATGTACTGCTACTTTCTGTGCAAGTGGGACAGTCAAACAAGAAAGAACATTACTGCGTGAAGAGTGGCCTTAGCGAAACACCAACATTCCAGATAAAATGAGTGTTGTATGAACCGTTTGTAAAACCTGAAGATGTATAGCTCCCATCCCTGCATATTAAAATATGGTTAAATAAGACTAACATTACTTTTACACTGAATGAAACTGTCTTGCTTGAAAAAGGGAAGAAGTAAAATGTCATGCACAACCTGTCAGACAAAAATGTAATAGAGAAAATGCTTGTCGACCTAAAAATTGGGCTTGGTTGTAAAAAAATAGGTGAGTCATGTCAAACTACGACTGCTTATGATGTAGTTAACATTCTCAGTAAAAACACAGCCTCTCTTCATAATGTTATGCATAACGATAGAAAATTGGTTAATTCCATTAATAATAAACTTTTAAAAAATGACACTTTAATAACTAAGTCTGACAAAGGGTGCTCTTTAGCTGTTGCCTACAATTCTGAATATATTTCCAAAATATTAGATTTTTAGCGAAAATAATATTTCGGAACAGCATGAGGATCCGACTCCAGAATTACAAAAAGAAGTCAGGTCAGCCATCAATAACGCAAAATTTCTAATCAAACCTTCTCAGAAGAAAATGCTTATCAACACGAACCCTCAGCCCCCAAAATTTCGGTCTCAGTTTAAAATTCGCAAACCTCACCATCCGATACGGCCGATATCTAATAGTATGAATAGCGCGAACCATGATTTAGCCAAATTTCTGCATGATACTCTAAAAAAATCATTCTTTTTCGAGAACAATTATTCCATCCCTAATAGTGACGCCTTAGTCCATAAAATAAAAGATTTAGAACGCACTTCAGATATCAAGTTGTTTTCATTAGACATCAAAAAATTTTATACTAACGTTCCATACAAGAAACGCCTACAAGCGTAGAAAAAGATTTAGTCATTTCAAAAAAGATCTTTCAGATGAATAAATCACTGACGTCATGAATCTCATCACTGTCGTAGTGAAATACAACTATTTTGAATTTAATGAACAATTGTACCAGCAATTCGACGGTCTCACTATGGGAAATCCGTTAGCTGGTATTCTTGCTGATATTCTCACCACAAAAACGCAACCTCTCCTGCTTCCCAGCGCCCTGGCTGACGTTAGGTTGCTTTCTTACATGTTCATCTTATGGAATCTTAAGCATTTCTACTCACATCCGCGACCCATTCGCGACAATCGGCCAATTTGAGTATTTAATTTCTGGTGGAGGCACTCGTAGAAGTGTTGAAACCTGGACAAAAGACTTTAATTTTGTGACCGAGGTCAGTAATTTCTTTAACTTTAATTTGTAAACGGTCACTGAACTAACCAGCCATGTTTAAAACTTTAAGGTTAATGAAGGCAGACCTCAAGATAAAGTTCCCCTATATCAGCGGTGGAAAGTTTAAAGAGGGAGTATCTATTGGCCCCCAACTACGACAGCTAGTGTATGATATCGATTTCATCAACTCGATAAGTGAGACCGAAAAAGATGCATGGAATGCCTTCATGTCAGTATGTACGCACTTTCTTTGGAATCACAAATCTGAGATTGTGAATAACATGAAAAGATATTTCAAGCGTATGAAGTGTCATATGTCACCGAAGCTCCATTTCCTTGATTACCTTTCTGACTTTCTCCCTTAGAAATTTCGGGATACGAGTGAAAAACACGGGGAGCGTTTTCATCAGGAGATTGTAGTAAAGAAAAAGCGGTTTGTGGTGCAGTGGCAAGTTTTCAGAATTATGTATTTTTTATAAGTAAGAAAATCTCTACTTTTGGTAAACGGTATGTGATAGGAAATTTTTATTTTCATATTCTTATTGCCTTTAACCATGACAACTGAAAAACCTTAACTTCATACAGAGGGCAGACAAATAGATAAAATGCGATGTAGACTCCGACGTCGATGTCACAATCAGTGGCCTATTTTGTGCAGGCATCTTTTGCGTTCGCTCAATGTTGCCAGTCGTTACGCTTATTGACCGTCACCCCGAACATGGTACATCATCAACGACTCGCCATTCGTACCAAAGTGTTTGAACAGGTTGTAAGTACATAAACAGTCCACGGCTTCTGTTCCACTGACACACCCCCTCTTATAAAAAGACTTTACGCGTTGTTCCATTTGACGCAGGATGCGTTTATGCCCGCCCATCTCCGGCAGCACCCAGCAGTCACGGAATAATACCGATTCCTTAAACCTGCGGTAGCGAGAACAACAACCTGTTTTTGTGTTTGGAACCGCGACCAGCTCCGGCAGTAGTGAAACTGCGATTACCAAATCAGCCGCTTCATCCGGATTCCACCCGGCTTCAAATTCTCTGTTTAATGCTCTACTTCAACAAGCAGCATATATGAGATTTTTGAACTTCCTTGTGGGGTTGTTGTTCTGTGCTGTCATGTATCAAATGGCGGACTGAAATTGAAACTAGGCACAAACTGCGACAGATAAATGAAGGTTTGCAACATTTCAGGCGATCGTCGACTGTTGTGGCATGGCGACTAGGATCATCAGCTTCGCTCCTCTTCGGTTGTGAAAACGTCATTGACGTTAGCTATTGTGTCCGTAGAGAACATTTCGAATATGCCTAAAGTTAACTGAAAATGCAAATTTAGGAAAAATTACAAAAATGAATTTCCATTTCTACGAAAGAAAGAGCAGTACATGAGGCAGAAAGCTTGGAGTTTAAGTAAATGGCCTAAAACTGTTTGTAAGTGAACAGCTCAAATCGAAAATTTCATCAACATTTCAGAGAAAACTGAATGTGATTGGTGGTGTGCTTTCACGAACAGTCGTTCTGGAAATGAATATTCAGAACGTTTGAAAACTGTGTGATACTTTTTTGCAGTCTCTGTCCACAATTCAGCTGTGCTAAGAATATTTTCCCTACGAAACAGGCTATAAGTAAAATGGATATGCCGTGTGGCTAGGGCCTCACGTCGGGTAGACCGTTCGCCTGGAGCAAGTCTTTCGAGTTGACGCCACTTCGGTGACTTGTGTGTCGATGTGGATGAAATGATGATGATAAGGACAATACAACACCCAGTCCCTGAGCGTAGAAAATCTCCTACCCAGCCGGGAATCGAACCGGGGCCGTTAGGCATAACATTCCGTCGCACTGACCACTCAGTTACCAGGGGCGGACAGGCTGTAAGTGGAAGTGATGAAAGAAACAGACATTCTTTACAGCGTGTAAAGAAATTGTTGATCGTCAGTTACAACTATAAAGATCTCACTTGTTCTCAGTGCTGTGATAGCATCAAATCCAAGAAACATGAGTTGTGGTTACCTATTTCAAAGCAATCCATCCCATCCTTTACCAGACTATATCTACAAGATTATTTCTCAAAATGGTTCAAATGGCTCTAAGCACTATGGGACTTAACATATGAAGCAATCAGTCACTTAGTCTTACAACTACTTAAACTTAACTAACCTAAGGACATCACACCCATCCGTGCCCAAGGCAGGATCGAACCTGCGACCGAACCGCCTAGAACCGCTCGTTTACAGCGGCCGGCATTTCTCAAAGAGCATAAAATTTTCTTCTCAGAAGAAAAAAAAATTTGCAATTATGAGGAGTAAAATAGTGATCAAAACTCCGCAAAAATATTTTGCCGAAATTAAAACCGACGTTGTTTTAATGACAGCCATCCCAAGTTGCTTATCAAATCTATTACACTTTCTGGCAATAAAAGGCAGTCTTTGATTCGCCTTTCCTACATTTTCAGTTTGTTATTCCGGTTGACTAGTGTACACTCTACATGTTTGACTGAACAGACAACCTATAAATCTGTGATGTTTATCGTCTAACATCAATAAGCCCTTCAGGAAAAAATGTTAGTTCCCCACTTTCTTTCTTTTAATAAAAAATAAAAAAAAGGTCACTAGTCGCTTTGCTCCTCTGATACTTCGTAATGTGTCGACCTCTTCTTGCTCTGGGCAGTGTAGCAACTCGACGTGGCGTGGACTCAACAAGTCGTTGGAAGTTCTCTGCACAAATATTGAGCCATATTGCGTCTACAGCCGTTCGTAATTCCGACAGTGTCGGCGGTGCTGAATTTTGTGCACCAACAAAATTTCTATATTATGTCCCATAAATGTTCGATGGCTGGCCAGCTCATTCACCCGAATTGTACAGAATATTCTTCAAACCAATCGCGAACAATTGTAGTCTGGTGACATGTTGCCTTGTCATCATAAAAATTCCATCATTGTTTGGGAACATGAAGTCCATGAATGGTTACAAATGGTCTAGAAGTAGCCGGAAATAACTATTTCCTGTGAGTGATCAGTTCAATTGAAGCAAATGATCAGTTCGATTGAAGCAGAGGATGCAGTTCATTCCGTGTAAACACAGCACACACCTTTATGCAGCCACCACCAGCTTGCACAGTACCCGGTTGACAACTTGGATCCACGGCTTCGTCGGGTCTGCGACGCACTCGCATACTACCATCGGCTCTTACGAACTGAAATTGGGACTCATCTGACCACGCTGCGATTTTCCAGTCGTCCAGGGTCAAGCCGATATGGTCACGAGCTGCCCAGCAAAGGCACTCGCATCGGTCATCTGCTGCCATAACCCTTTAACGCTGGATTTCGCCGCACTGTCCTAACGGATACATTCACCGTAGGTTCCATATTGATTTCTGCGGCTATTTCACGCAGTGTTGGTTGTCTATCTACATCTACATGACTACTCTGCAATTCACATTTAAGTGCTTGGCAGAGGGTTCATCGAACCACAATCATACTATCTCTCTACTATTCCACTCCCGAACAGCGAGCGGGAAAAACGAACACCTAAAGCTTTCTGTTCGAGCTCTGATTTCTCTTATTTTATTTTGATGATCATTCCTACCTATGTAGGTTGGGCTCAACAAAATATTTTCGTATTCGGAAGAGAAAGTTGGTGACTGAAATTTCGTAAAAAGCTCTCGCCGCGACGAAAAACGTCTATGCTGTAATGACTTTCATCCCAACTCGTGTATCATATCTGCCACACTCTCTCCCCTATAACGCGATAATACAAAACGAGCTGCCCTTCTTTGCACCCTCTCGATGTCCTCCGTCAATCCCACCTGGTAAGGATCCCACACCGCGCAGCAATATTCTAACAGAGGACGAACGAGTGTAGTGTAAGCTGTCTCTTTAGTGGACTTGTTGCATCTTCTAAGTGTCCTGCCAATGAAACGCAACCTTTGGCTCGCCTTCCCGACAATATTATCTATGTGGTCCTTCCAACAGAAGTTGTTCGTAATTTTAACACCCAGGTACTTACTTGAATTGACAGCCTTGAGAATTGCACTATTTATCGAGTAATCGAATTCCAACGGATTTCTTTTGGAACTCATGTGGATCATCTCACACTTTTCGTTATTTAGCGTCAACTGCCACCTGACACACCATACAGCAATCTTTTCTAAATCGCTTTGCAGCTGATACTGGTCTTCGGATGACCTTACTAGACGGTAAATTACAGCATCATCTGCGAACAGTCTAAGAGAACTGCTCAGATTGTCTCCCAGGTCATTTATATAGATCAGGAACAGTAGAGGTCCCAGGACGCTTCCCTGGGGAACACCTGATATCACTTCAGTTTTACTCGATGATTTGCCGTCTATTACTACGAACTGCGACCTTCCTGACAGGAAATCACGAATCCAGTCGCACAACTGAGACGATACCCCATAGCTCCGCAGCTTGATTAGAAGTCGCTTGTGAGGAACGGTGTCAAAAGCTTTCTGGAAATCTAGAAATACGGAATCAACTTGAGATCCCCTGTCGATAGTGGCCATTACTTCGTGCGAATAAAGAGCTAGCTGCGTTGCACAAGAGCGATGTTTTCTGAAGCCATGCTGATTACGTGTCAATAGATCGTTCCCTTCGAGGTGATTCATAATGTTTGAATACAGTATATGCTCCAAAACCCTACTGCAAACCGACGTCAATGATATAGGTCTGTAGTTAAATGGATTACTCCTACTACCCTTCTTGAACACTGGTGCGACCTGCGCAATTTTCCAATCTGTAGGTACAGATCTATCGGTGAGCGAGCGGTTGTATATGAGTGCTAAGTAGGGAGCTATAGTATCAGCGTAATCTGAAAGGAACCTAATCGGTATACAATCTGGACCTGAAGACTTGCCCGTATCAAGCGATTTGAGTTGTTTCGCAACCCGTAAGGTATCTACTTCTAAGAAAGTCATGCTAGCCGATGTTCGTGTTTCAAATTCTGGAATATTCCATTCGTCTTCCCTGGTGAAGGAATTTCGGAAAACTGCGTTCAATAACTCTGCTTTAGCGGCACAGTCGTCTATAACAGTACCATCGGCACTGCGCAGCATTGACTGCGTCTTGCCGCTTGTGTACTTTACATACTGACAACCCAAACAACGCTACTGTCGGTCGTTAAGTGAAGGCCGTCGGCCACAGTGATACCTGCGGTGAGGGGTAAGCCTGAAATTTGGTGCTCTCGGCACTGTAGATTTCGGAATATTGAATTCCCTAATGATTTCTGAAACGGAATGCCCCATGCGTCTAGCTCCAACTACCATTCCGCTTTCAGAGTCTGTTAGCTCCCGTCGTGCGGCGATAACTACATCAGAAACGTTTTCACATCGACCACCTTAGTACAAGTGAGAGCTCCGCCAAAGCACTTCCTGTTTGTACCTTTGTACGCGACACCGCCGCCATCTGTATATGCTGCATTTCGCTATCCCACGACTTTTTGTCAGCGTATTTTAGAATTGCTACACATGGCCACTGCTGACGTCTAGCCATGGCAGTGAAATGGCGGGTTATGTGCCAGCCCGCTACATGAAATCAGCGCAGTGAGGCGCGAACACACTGGAAGGATACGATACGCGACACGTCGCAATAAAGGTCGCGCGACACGAATGAGGCGGAGGCTGAACGTTTGCCGCTCCCTGTGGGGTCCAGCGTGCAGCCTGTGTTGCAGAAGGTCGCCGCGTCCCTTCGTGACGGGATGTAACCGCACTGCGAAAATCCCTATCCCTCCAACCCTCCAGACAGGCATAACCTCCCCTTACTCACCGGCCCTACGGCTCAGTCAGGTATAACTCGGCCCTACGTGCCCTGATCTGAGGAGGGACTTAAATCTCATCGACAAACACCCCGCCTTCATGCCGTCCGACTGGGAACACATCTTTGTGGTCCCAGCCGGGGGCGGGTCGGCGGGGGCGTCCCTCTCGGGTCGGTGCGAAACTCCTCCGCTCGACCCATCCAAATCTCCTGGTTCCGACCTACTCAACGAGGGTATGTGTGTACCCCTCCGTCAGTCACCTATCTTAAAAGATCGAGACGAATACCGTCTATCAGGATGTTCCTATCCTTTAGGTGCCTGAGGATGGCACGTCATGGTAGCGATAGCGACACGACGCTAATCGGTGCGACACTCGCGTCCCCACGGGTGCGACACAACAAGCAGTAAGGCAGCATGAGTCACGTTTCTGCCTCAGTTGCTGCCACGAGCTCACTTCTTAAGTGGACGTTCTTCTGGCTTATCATTATTTAAGGTTCAGAAAACTGAAAACGAAAAGGCGTCTGTCGGTGTGCCCATTGAATTCTCTAAATATCATTGTTCGGCTGTAGTTTCTCGTGGGCTCTCAAGACGAACACAATATTCCACGAATTCTATCGAGTAAATCCAGACAGGTTCCAGTTTCTGGAGCAACTAGTATCAGCTACCGCGACAAGACGCGTGGTCTAACGCGCCTTGTCACGGTTCGCGCGGCTGACCCCAATCGGAGGTACGAGTCCTCCCTCGGGCATGGGTGCGTGCGTTGTCCTTACATAAGTTAGTTTAAGTCGCATTAAGTAGCGTGTACGCCTAGGCACCGATGACCTCAGCAGTTTGCTCCCATAGCAACTTACCACAAATTTGTGGCCAAGCGGTTTTAGGCGCTTCAGTCTGGAACCGCGCGCCCGCTGCGGTCGCAGGTTCGAATCCTGCCTCGGGCATGGATGTGTGTGATGTCCTTAGGTTAGTTAGGCTTAAGTAGTTCTACGTTCTAGGGGACTGATGACCTCAGATGTTAAGTCCCATAGTGCTCAGAGCCATTTGAACCATTTTTTTACCATGAATTTCCAAAATTGTTACTGCGACAAAACCTTATACAAATTTTCGACTTACCATTTCTCCTGCAGAGAAGCTGCTCATTATAGTAATATAAGTGGGTACTAGTATGTGAATGACGTTAAAAGTATCAAGAAGAAAGGTGTATTTCTACACCACTCGCCGTTAAAATTGCTACACCAAGAAGAAACGCAGATGAGAAACGGGTATTCTTTGGACAAATATGTTATACTAGAACTGACATGTGATTACATTTTCATGCAGTTTGGGTGCATATATCCTGAGAAATCAGTACCCAGAACAACCACCTCTGGCCGTAATAACGGCCTTGATACATCTGGGCATTGAGTCAGACAGAGCTTGGATGGCGTGTACATGTACAGCTGCCCATGCAGCTTCAACACGATACCACAGTTCATCAAGAGTAGAGACTGGCGTATTGTGACGAGCCAGTTGCTCGGCCACCATTGACCAGACATTTTCAATTGGTGAGAGATCTGAAGAATGCGCTAGCCAGGGCAGCAATCGAACATTTTCTGTATCCACAAAGGCTTGTACAGGGCCAGCAACATGCGGTCGTGCATTATCCTGTTCAAATGTAGGGTTTCTCAGGGATCGAATGAAGGGTAGAGAGACGGATCGTAACACATCTGAAATGTAACGTCCTCTGTTCAAAGTTCTGTCAATGCGAACAAGAGGTGACAGAGGCGTGTAACCAATGGCACCACATACCATGACGCCAGGTGATACGCCAGTACGGCGATGACGAATAGACGCTTCCAATGTGTGTTCACCGCGATGTCACCAAACACGGATGCGACCATCATGATACTGTAAACAGAACCTGGATTCATCCGGAAAAAAAACGACGTTTTGCCATTCGTGCACACAGGGTCGTCGTTGAGTACACCATCGCAGGCGCTCCTGTCTGTGACGCAGCATCAAGGGTATCTGCAGCCATGGTCTCCGAGCTGATAGTCCATGCTGCTACAAACGTCGTCGAGCTGTTCGTGCAGATGGTTGTTGTCTTGCAAAACGTCCCCATCTGTTGACTCAGGGATCGTACGTGACTTCCTCGATCCGTTACAGCCACGCGAATAAGATACCTGTCATCTCGACTGCTAGTGATACGAGGCCGTTGGCATCCAGCACGGCTTTTCATATTACCGTCCTGAAGCCACCGATTCCATATTCTGCTAACAGTCATTTGATCTCGACCAACGCGAGCAGCAATGTCGCGATACGATAAACCGCAATCGCGACAGGCTACAACCCGACCTTTATCAAACTCGAAAACATGATGGTACTCATTTCTCCTCCTTACACGAGGCATCACAACAACGTTTCACCAGGTGACGCCGGTCAACTGCTGTTTGTGTATGAGAAATCGGTTGGAAACTTTCCTCATGTTAGTATGTTGTAGGTGTCTCCACCGGCGCCAACCTTGTGTGATTGTTCTGAAAAGCTAATCATCTGCATATCACAGCATCTTCTTCCTGTCGGTTAAATTTCCCGTCTGTAGCACACCTACTACGGCGCTTTATTCAGTGCGGTACACACCGATGAGCCGAAACATTATGATCATTGCCCACCGCGAGGTTGAATGCCTCCTGCTGGTGCTGCGGGCCAGTGAATCACAAGGGAAACGCCCCATCGCTCCCCACTCATATTTAGTGGTAGGAGGGGCCAGCGGACAGCCAGTCGAAAACTGAACAAAGATCATGCATGAAAACAGGAAGAAGGTGTACTGTACTGCGAAAAAAGCGAAATAGAAGCACTGAACGGCTTAAGCTTAACAACTGCAACAGTGAGCGAATGAAAGAACTAATGGCGTCGTGAGTAGGTGGACGCAAGATTGGACTACAAAGCGCCGAGCCCTGTAAAAACCTCGCCCGTGCCTCTTTTTTCAGCCGGCCGTCGTGACCGAACGGTTCTAGGCGCTTCAGTCAGGAACCGCGCGACCGCTACGGTCGCAGGTTCGAATCCTGCCTCGGGCATGGATGTGTGTTATGTCCTTAGGTTAGTTAGGTTTAAGTAGTTCTAGGGGCCTGATGACCTCAGCAGTTAAGTCCCATAGTGCTCAGAGCCATTTGAACCATTTGTACCTCTTTCTTCCGTTTCCAACAGCCAGATGTAAGGAAGGGATGCACAATGAAAGTTGATTCTTCAATGCTATTAACAGGGAACCGCAAACCTTTGTAGAAAGGCTACAAGTCAACCGAAGCCTCCACCGGAAAACACATCCTACACGCCATTAGTGACAATATGTTTGTCACATGATAGGACCTAATTTGTACGCTTGGTGATTGAGTGAAGTATTTCTCCTTGCGCGATTTAGGTATTAGTATGAATGTGAATGTGATCACTCCCAAGGAAATGATGATGATGTTTGGTTTGTGGGGCGCTCAACTGCGCTGTCATCAGCGCCCGCCCGTACAAAGTCCCAATTTTTACACAGTCCTTTTTTTTTCATAGTCCAATTTAGTCAGTGT
The DNA here is from genome assembly GCF_023897955.1 of Schistocerca gregaria. Classification (NCBI taxonomy): domain Eukaryota; kingdom Metazoa; phylum Arthropoda; class Insecta; order Orthoptera; family Acrididae; genus Schistocerca; species Schistocerca gregaria. The sequence continues at coordinate 95,721,550 of NC_064924.1, forward strand.
CACAAATGATGATGAACATCATGAGAGGAGAACACAAACATCCAGTCCTTGGGCAGAGAAAATCCCCAAACCGGCCGGGAATCAAACCCGGGACCCCGTGATCCAGCAGCAGCAATGCTAGCCACCAGACCGTGAGCTGCGGACCCAAGAAAATGATGAAAACATAACAGTTTGTCACAAGCTGCAACAAATGAACGCCAACAGTTTCCCAACAGTTTCTCTGTCAAAACATATGTTTATAAACTTTTTAAAGTTGGGTTTCGTTTTGATTCTTGAATTCCTTTGTTGTAACGTAGTTCACATTCGTGATTCGTTTTATTCATTTCTGTGAGACGTCCATGTGGTTTCTCGCCTCTCTCACATTTCCTTTCGACGGTAATGTATTCTTACCACATGACTTACGTTCCATAACCAATGTGTAGTATGACAATTGCCAACACAACAGAAACAGAACAAACATTTCAGTGACTGGACGGACAGTTCATAAAGCTGTGAAAAAAAAAAAGAAATGGCACGAGAGGGTTTGGTACTCGGCCCACTGCTGTGAAGTCCAACACTGAGACCGAGACCGCTTGACCACGACGCCATGGCCGTTACACTGAGGGGGTTCAATGGCGAGGTTCTCTTGTTACTAAGCAATAAGGAAGAGACGAATGGGCAGTCATTAAAGCGAAGATATGGGCCGCAAATGCAGAAATCCACTGACATTGGCGGTCCTGGCAAGGGACACATTGTGTGGTGCTGATACTAGAAAAGACATTCTCTGAAACGGTGAAAGCTGGTCGCCTGTTGGCATGATGCTACTTTCGCGGGCACCTGTGGCAAGTGGTTTAAGGATAATGTTATAACGAGTAGGCCGTACAGTACTGAAAGACCGCGTCTCACCACAAAACATGTGTTGTTGTTGTGGTCTTCAGTCCTGAGATTGGTTTGATGCAGCTCTCGATGCTACTCTATCCTGTGCAAGCTTCTACATCTCCCAGTACCTACTGCAACCTACATCCTTCTTAATCTGCTTAGTGTATTCATCTCTTGGTCTCCCTCTACGATTTTTACCCTTCATGCTGCCCTCCAATGCTAAATTTGTGATCCCATGATGCTTCAGGACATGTCCTACCAATCGATCCCTTCTTCTAGTTAAGTTGTGCCACAAACTTCTCTTCTCCCCAACAACTGTTCAATACCTCCTCATTAGTTACTTGATCTACCCACCTAATCTTCAACATCCTTCTGTAGCACCACATTTCGAAAGCTTCTATTCTCTTCTTGTCTAATCTATTTATCGTCCATGTTTCACTTCCATACTTGGCTACACTCCATACAAATACTTTCATAAACGACTTCCTGACACTTAAATCTATACTCGATGGTAACAAATTTATCTTCTTCAGAAACGCTTTCCTTGCCATTGCCAGTCTACATTTTATATTCACTCTACTTCGACCATCATCAGTTATTTTGCTCCCCAAATATCAAAATTCCTTTACTACTTTAAGTGTCTCATTTCCTGATTTAATTCCCTCAGCATCACCCGACTTAATTCGACTACATTCCATTATCCTTGTTTTGCTTTTGTTGAAGTTCATCTTATATCCTCCTTTCAAGACACTATCCATTCCGTTCAACTGCTCTTCCAAGTCCTTTGCTGTCTCTGACAGAATTACAATGTCATCGGCGAACCTCAACGTTTTTATTTCCTCTCCTTGGATTTTAATACCTAATCCAAATTTTTCTTTGTGTCCTTTAATGCTTGCTCAATATACAGATTGAATAATTGTGAGAGAATATTCCAGTCAACGTTGTCATATGCTTTCTCTAAGTCTACAAATGATAGAAACGTAGTTTTGGCTTTCCTTAATCTATCTTGTAACACAAGTCGTAGGGTCAGTATTGCCTCACGTGTTTCAACATTCCTGCGGAATCCCAGCCGTGGCTTATTAAACTGATAGTTCGGTAATTTTCACATCTGTCAACACCTACTTTCCTTGGGAAACATAGAGATCGGAAAATTCCCGTCTATCTAATACAGGATAGGCAGCGACCTGAGACAGATCTGATGACAGAGTACAATGCTAGTGCCGGCACACGTGTTCACACCGTTCAAAGGCCACTGTTGAACATGGAGTTCCACATCACACGACGCCCACGTGTTCCTGTTTTGACAAAACGACATTGTCAGTTTCGATTACAGTGGGCACAGCGTCACTGAGTTTGCACGGTGGATCAATAGAAACGTGTCACCCGTCGAACGAGTCGCAATCCGTGTTACACCAGGTCGACGGTTGGCTGCTTACACGCCATCATTCAGGTGAATGGCTTCCGAAACGTGCACTGCGCCGCAGCTGCAGGGCTGGTGAGGGTCGAATTATTCCATGAGGAGCATTGATTTGGGTTCGCCAAGTTGAGTAATTAGTGACTTCTTTTAAACGTGCACTGCGCCGCAGCTGCAGGGCTGGCGAGGGTCGAATTATTCCATGAGGTGCATTGATTTGGTTTCGCCAAGTTGAGTAATCAGTGACTTCTTTTAAAATCTCGACTGTTACGATTTGTTAGTTATTTGTGGATTGTTGTTTCCTCAGCAGTTCACGCGTGTGATAACAAGTTGTGGGTGTTGCTGTCTAGAGCCCGCAGCCTTCTTCTGTAGTGATTTGACAGTTGTGACTTGTGTTTTCTGTATTCTTTTAAACTTGCCTTTAGTGGTGTTTGATGCCATGATCTTGGTCAGGCCGAGTTAGAAAGTGTAGATATCTTGGTTCACTCGACATCGGCCGATATTCTCTGCTGTTTGTGCAGTTGGATCTGACGGTTGGAAATCGGTCGGATTGTCGGTCGGAGTGCTAATATGTCTGTCGTTCGGAGCTGCCTCTGTCATGTTCGTCGGATTCGGTGTTCACGAATTTATTGCTTAAAGGCCAAATTCTTGAACTATATTTTTATCTTGCCTATCATCTTGCGAGGTGGTATATGTGTAATGTAGAGCATGTTGTACATTTTATGTAAGTCTGCATTTTATGGGTTTTATTTAAATACTCATTTTAGTATATAAAGTTGCCACCTTTCCACCGTTAGAGTTCATTTAAAAACAAGTTGCACTTTCGGTGGCAAATAATTTTAATGTGAGTGTTTTGAACCATTTCCATCCCTCCAAGGGGGTGCATAGTTTATGCGGTTGTGTGAGTTGTTAAATTTTTTTAGATTAACGTAGTCTGGTGTGTTGCAGATTTGCACCAGTGTAGTCTTTCACAGGTTGTTGTGAGCGGTCGTGACTAAGGCCGTGATGAAAGGGAGCGGGCCAGCTTTTTAGCCCGAAGGCTCCTACTGTTAATGTTGTTCTTTTGCCTCCAAAATTGTGAAATTCTAACTTGATATTTCGAGGGTGCTTTTCTGCTTATAATTTTAAATCTGTTTTCGAAAGAGCTTTAGGAATAAAATTCACATTAGGTAATTTTATTTTCCATCAGTTACTTCCTGGCAACTACTTCCACGCTCACCAAGTGTGATTAAATGTGTTAATGTTCTCAATGAATCACTTCTAATAACTGCGATTTCTGGCGAAGATATGGCGCAGCGCCCCCTAAACGCTCTCCCGAACGGTCCGCTGCCAGCCGCTTCAACGGACACAGGAAGGCGCGCCGATCTCCCGTCTCACGGCGTCACAGCTCGCGCCGGCCAGACCGATGTCGTGGTTTGACACCTGTTGTTCTCGTGTCGGCCGCGAAGCCACTACGCCTCGCTATACGGCGCGGCCACTGGACTCACGTCGCGACCTCATATGCGCCGACGCTGCAGGCGGACAAGTCACAGTGTGTCTCAGTGCGCGACCGACCAACCGATCGATCCAACCGCCAATGTCCGTTGCCTGAGCAAACTAGAGCACTCTGGCGGCCTAACACATACCAGCACTCCAGACGACCGACAACACTAACCACCTCACAAGTGCGCACGAAAGACATACCCAGACTAACTTGGTTGACCAACTGATCAGACTCGCCCCTAGCTGAGGACTGACTTTCCCTGGCTGACCAACTGCCTCCGACTGACTAACTCCTCAAGCGAGCTCCTAGCCTCCTTAAATGCACGTGAACAGGCAACCTTTCCCCTTTCCCACCAGAGGGAGACACCAAAGCTGCGCCACCGCCAGAAACGGAGGGCGACTGCTTCACACCACGTGCTGCGGCGCGCTTTTCAAAAAAGTAAATTTTACCATGACAACAATGAACTACATGGACATTATTGCGGGCCAGCTGCATCACTTCATGCTTGATGTCTCCCCCCACGGCGATGACAGCTTCCAGCGGGATTACTGTCCGTGTTGCAAGGTCAGAATCGTGATACAGTGGTTTGAGGGGCGTTATAGTGATCTCACACTGATGTCTTGGCCAGCAAATGTGCCTGATCTGTACCCACTGGAACACATATCGCGCGCCAGCTGCGTGCCCGTAAACCACCATCCTGTAATTTGTGAGAATTGCTTGACCTGTGTGTAGAAGTGTTACTACTTTTTTATGCGCTCCACCAATACGGGTTGTTTCTGCATCATATCGCAAGTCGCATTGCGTATCATATTGCACACTGTATCGGATCGCATACTCTATCGCCTCAGTGAGAACTGCTCTTAAAATAAGTCGACGTGGAGACGTGATAGAACGGTAAGAAGGAGATACCGTGTCAGACGGTTACATGATCACACCATGAATGAAGCAGCCCAGTTAGTTGGTATCTCAGTGAGGATCGTCCAATGTGTCTATAAAAATGGGATTTGTCTCGCAACAATGTAATGTCGCACAAGGTCAGTGATCGAAAATGTTCCTAACCGGCAGGTCCGGAGACGAGTATCATGCTTTACCAGTGACGATTTCAAACTGTGGTATCATAGATTGGTACCAACGTCACCGATGTCCCTTAGTTGGCAACGGAAATGCACGTTTCTGACATATGCCTACAGCACTCGCGTGGGTACTCCGTGGATCCAATGATGCGTGCTGAGCCATGTCTTCAACAGCTCCAACTACGCTCGCCCTCTCCCACTGGGATATAGGATGGCCGGCGGCAGCTAAACGGCCAGTCTTCGACAGTCTGCAGTTAGTCAGCCTTCAACAGTTGGCCTATGGATCAACACTGGGAGCCTCACACTGAATGCCACTCTTTAGTTTGCTTCTTGTAATAGCTGGGCTTTTTCCTGGCGGGGTCAGGGATTTTCTCTGCCTCGTGATGACTGGGTGTTGTGTGCTGTCCTTGGTTAGTTAGGTTTAAGTAGTTCTAAGCTCTAGGGGACTGATGACCATAGATGTTAAGTCCCATAGTGCTCAGAGCCATAATAGCTGGGCTTTAGTGCTCTTTGTTCTTTTGTGAAGTTTCTTTGCAACGCTTGGAGAAAGCTACAAGTTAAGTACAACTTCTGTACACTGTATCTGCATGTTCACTACACATTTCTGCACGTGTCCCGCTTCCCTACGACGACGGCTCTGTAGCTCACCCTCCTTACCGTTGTGTAAGAAGTAGTGTAACACACAAACCCTACAGGAACTACCACTGTCTGTGAATGGAGGTCTATATTAATCAGTTGCCAAGCAGACATTGTGAAGGAAACTGTATGCAATTGTCTCTTGGCGTCCAGTAGCTCGCAAAAGTCTATTGCTCACAGTATATAATGCTACAAGTCTTCGCGAGCCAAAGCACACACAAGCTGGACAGTAGCTGATTAGGCGGGATTTCGTCTGTTTTCAAATGGATGTAAGGCCTCGGGTACACCTCTAGACCAATGAGGTCTTTAACCTGTAGTGTATAGAGGATGAAGTTAAGGCTGGAAGGGAGCGTTGTTCAAATAATACTTTAGCATGTTAATTCAGGTTACCGCGAACGTGAACTAGGGTGTTTATTTCAACATTCTTGTGACGAAATTCGCACTCTTTCTACATTTTCACGGTGAGTATACTCTGGACACTTGCGACTTCGTAGACGACAATACCCATCTTCACAGGGTCGGAAGCATGACCAGCACTCAGACACTCTATTGCACTTCGACTGTCCTACTACATGAATCGACCTTAATCCCAAAGAAAATACTGGGGTCTATTTGGAACAGTGGCTGAAGCACATCAATCGAAATCCCCACAGTTTATTAGGTGTACGTAATCTAATCAAAAGTGAGTAACTTTTGGCATACTTGAAGACATTTGTGGGCTCTTTTCCTCGTCGAGATGATAGCATTAAAATAATGAAAGAGACAGTGTTACATGGTATTAGCGTGATTTTTTTGCCTGTGTGCTTGACCGTACATTGATATTCATTTAGTACTTACATAGAGGATCTCACCAGTATTTATTACTGAAGGCCAGTTCTCCCTTTTCGCATGACTCAGGCACCTTCTGTATATCAGTTTGTGATTCGTGTTGATCTTGTGTCGACTACAGCGTAGTCTATTTCAGATTACTCATTAGCCGACGCTTGGACCTTGAAAGGAATGTCCGCTACTGCCATTGCATAACAGCACAACGTCTGATCACTCGCTGTGGTCAATTAGTGTGTTGTATAACCGTACCTGATTCCGTGGAACTCCGCGAATCCCGTTAAAGGTGCCTTCATGCGATGGTCCTTTCCTCGTGTGCAATCGCAGATGCACGGGAATAATAGGGCGAGCACAAAAATTTGTGGAAAGAACGCACGTACACGAGGACGTTCTCGTGTCCACACTTTGCTTCGTTGCTGGAGCACTCTGTTCTGAATCCTCTTCTTTGCTTGGGAGCTTGTGTTGCGTTTAGTGTGATGAAAATGCGACAGAAAAAGAAAACGCAAAAGCGACTGTAGGTAAATATCTAAAGAAAAGAGGTACGAGAAATTCAAGGTGACAACGTTTTGTTTGCAACTTTCGGGAGAAGATAAGAGCGAGCTGTTATATTTTCTTCTTGGTTAACTGCATGGATAAGGCTGACTGGCAATAACGTTTCGTTAGCTGCCGGCTACTTGTTCGCCACTTTAAACTATGTATTTCGTGTTTCAAAACAAAGCACTTCTGTGATTATTCCTGAAACTGAGAAATACATAAGGGTAGTTCTTCGGCGTTATAGGAGGGTAAATTTTCATCAATACGTCATGTGTATTTTATTTTATAAAGACAAAGTTGTTTACACAGCCGCGCGGGATTACCCGAGCGGTCTAGGCCCTGCAGTCATGGACTGTGCGGCTGGTCCTAGCGAAGGTTCGAGTCCTCCCTCGGGCATGGGTGTGTGTGTTTGTTCTTAGAATAATTTAGGTTAAGTAGTGTGTAAACTTAGGGACTGATGACCTTCGCAGTTAAATCCCATAACATTTCATACACATTTGAACATTTTTGTTTACACAACTTTAATCATGAAAGAATATAAGTAGATTAACATCCTCAGATTCGACAAATTTTCGAGTTTCATAGGCAACAGAACGGACTGGAACGGAGGTTGTGTTTTCCAATTCTGTGTTTTTTGTATCATCAGTCTCCTTCATGTCTATTTCTAATAGCTGTTTGAGGAGCCACACATACACCATCATTTCTTTTGTTTAAATGTCAAGCTCCTCAGTTGTGCTATTAAATCGCCGTAGTATGAACATCCGTCCATAGTTTTCATTTTATTACACTTTTCATACATTTTTAACTTATTCTTCTCTGTTTTACTACTTCGGAACTTACGGTATCTGATTCTTTACAGTAATATAGTCGGAGACTTTTTATTGAATACCTTACACTCAGGACATCACACCCAAAATTTTTATTCAAGTAATCTTTAGAAGCGGTATTCCATACGGTTTTTCTTTGTCTGTAATCGTCTATAAATTCAAGCGTGCTTCCTTTGGAGACAACAGACATTATTGCACATAAATCGCTTCAAATCATAACCTCAACACATTACACAACCAAACACACAAGGGCCCCAGCTGCCTGTCGTCTGCTAAAAAGACAGAGAGCCGGGAAGCAATGCGCCTTACACATGACCTCCATTTCGAGGACATTATGCACGCACAAATGCTCGTGCGTAGTTACGCTATTGGAAACAAATGAGCATGCCCGAAGGTGAACACCAAAAAAAGACACCTTCTGGACGCACTCCTTCTGTAGTTGTGGACAGCCTGCCACGCAGTCAGCCGTTTGAGCCTATGGCGCAGCTGGCGGTCGAACTGGCAATGCTGTAGCGCCACGCTACACCATTTACATAACGGTTTTCATACCAACAGCGGGAAAGGGCTTATCACACTTCGCAGGGGGGCGGGCGCCAGATAGTTGGCGTACTCAGAGGTGTTCTCCATCGCCTAACAGAAGACCATAAAGAGCCATCTGTGCTGAATTACTTGCGCGTTACGAGGTTCATAGTGACAATTTTTTATCAAACGTCGTCACAATACATGAAACATGGATTTGTCACTTTCACCGGAAACAAAACGGCAGTCCATGGAGTGGCGCCAAACCCGCTGTCCTCCGAAGAAAAAGTTCAAAGCCACACTCTCAGGCGACAAAATCGTGGCGACGATCTTCTAGTACTCTGAAGGGATTGTTCCGTTTGATGTCCTCCCTCACGGCGCAACAATCAAGCGTAGTGTGCTATCCTCAGGAAATTGAAGAAATAACTTTAGCCTCTTCGTCGCAGCAAAAATGCAATGGAATATCTCCTTTTCCAAGAGAACGCAAAAGTCTGCACACCCGAGGAGCTCACAAAACCACATGGGACCGCTTTTTTCATGCACCCTACAGTCCGGATCTCTCACCTTCGACTTCCGTCTATTTGGACCAAAGAAGGACGCACTCCACGGGAAGCAGTACGTGGATGATGGGAAGGTTATCGATGCAGTAAGACGTTGGCTGCTTCGTCGACAGTAGAGTGGTACTACGCAGGTATACGGTACCTGCCAGTAAGATGGCGTAACGCCGTCGCATTAAACGGACATTATGCAAAAAATAGGGTTTTGTAGCGAAAAGAGTGGGGAATAATGTGGTGTTATGGAATCATCATTAAATCAACCTGCTTTTTAAAAAAAATGTTACATTACTTATTACCCTCGTAACTCTCGAGCCGTGCACGGTTCGCGTTTATCCCATTTATTGTTTGTCATCTTGTATTATGGTACTGCCGCCTCGTTTTCTTATTCCATTTACTGGTGTCACTAACTAACTTCCTGCCTTACTTGCCCGTGAGTGGCAGCAGCAGTGCTTATCGATAAGTACACTGTCGTACCATCTTTGAAGCAACCGATAGTATTTCCGGGTCGGCGTGTGTCTGGCAGTCAGTTCGGGAAGAACCAGCATTGCAGTCGGGACGCAGCAGCAGTGGAGTTAGGGACGGAGCGCCAGTGAGGCGCCGACAGCCACTGCTCGCCGACTGCTACCAACACACGTGAACAGTCCGATGGAGGGAGGTTGGAGAGGAACGACCGTTGGTTGGTCGTCTCATCGGGCGACGTATATTTGGTCCTTTCACCGTTTCTGTGCCTGGGCAGTTGGCCGATTGCCGTGGAGCAGCGAGGAAATCTCTGTGGCGCTTAGTTTGACCGAGGCTGCTGGCGGCGTGCACGCGAGGTCGGAGCGTGTGGTGCTGTTCTCCTTGCTACCAGGTCCGTGGCTCACCGATCCTGGACACGAAAGTTGAGTTTTGACTTAATCTACCAGCAAGTCACGACTGGTGATATTAAGTCATTTGGATTTCGTTGTCGGCTGTCAGGACATTCCCGCGAGCAACAACGTGTGTTTTCAAGTTGGCATATTTTAGCCACCCTCCAGTGGACTTTAACTGTACTTTATTATTTTGAATTTAAGTGCACCGGCGGAATTTCTGCCTTGTGGTCGTTAACGTTCTGGTTACCTGCCCTGGCCGTTTACGTAAATTCAGGCAGTGTGTTGTTCTCATCGTGATGTCACTGTCCAGCACGGTGTGTAGTTTGACAGTTCAATGAATAATTGTTTGCGGGCGCCAATACTTTCTACGTTGTCCCATTGAACTCCATGTTGTGTGCTGGTCGGGTGGAGCGGAAGTTATCTTGTCGGTGGGTCCATTGACTGTCTTGTCTGTTGCGTTGTCGTCAGATCTACACTGGTTGGGCCGACTTCCTGTTTCATCTAAGCGAGCGTTAGTGTTTGAATTCCAGGACCACCCTCAGAAAATTTGAGAGCCCTTGGATGTACTGCTTTTTCTTATTTGTTCTTGTTGTTTGTACTTGTATGGCTTCTAGCCGATTTTTAGAATAGGGTTGTTTTGCCCTTAAGGCGTCAGATGGTTTGGGCCTTCAACCTACTTTCAAAAAATGGTTCAAAAGGCTCTGAGCTCTATGGGACTTAACATCTGTGGTCATCAGTCCCCTAGAACTTAGAACTACTTAAACCTAACTAACCTAACCGAGCGAGGTGGCGCAGTGGTTAGCACACTGGACTCGCATTCGGGAAGACGACGGTTCAATCCCGCGTCCGGCCATCCTGATTTAGGTTTTCCGTGATTTCCCTAAATCTCTCCAGGCAAATGCCGGGATGGTTCCTTCGAAAGGGCACGGCCGACTTCCTTCCCCGTCCTTCCGTAATCCGCTGAGACCGATGACCTCGCAGTTTGGTCTCTTCCCCCAAACAACTAACCAACCAACTAACCTAAGGACATCACACACATCCATGCTCGAGGCAGGATTCGAACCTGCGACCGTAGCAGTCTCGCGGTTCCGGACTGAGCGCCTTAACCGCGAGACCACCGCGGCCGATCAGCCTAATTTAAGAACTGTTTTATGTAAAGCTTTTCGCGTTTTTAAAATTAATGTCATTGAGTCTTAAGTGTTGGGCCTTCATGCGATTTTGAATTTGAGTTGTTTTACTCTTAAAGTGTCAGATTCTTGGGCCTTCAGACAATTTTGAATGAAAGTTGTTCTGCTCTTAAGGTGTTAGATGATTTGGGCCTTCAGCCTAATTTAAGACCTGTTTTACGTAAAGCCTTTGGCATTTTTTAAAATTAATGTTATTGAGTTGCAAGTGTTGGATCTTCAGCTGATTTTGAATTTACATTGTTTGCTCTTAATGTGTCAGACTCGTTGGAGCGTCAGCCTAATTAAGGAAGTTTCAAGATGAGGCTTTGACTTTTAAATTTCTGATTTTGGTTGAGCTTTAAGTTATTGGCTTTCAGCCGTTTTTAAATTAAAGTGGACTTGCCCTTAAGGCATGAGATTGTACGGCGCATTCAGCTGCTAATTAAGTTCCAAAACTAAAGCTATGTTTTTTTTAAAATTCTTTGCTCTTGTAATGTTTGATCAAATAAAAGATTGTGTCTTCGAGTGTAACTGACAGCCGCTTATTTTCGCCCCTTCCCACAACTTGAACTACCTGTCGTGTCCTGCGGGTTTAGCAGGGCGTTTCCACTCTTATTATTCCGAGGTTGTCATTAAAACTTCCTGACCTGACGCCGCACAGTAGCATGGCTGACACAGTATTCCATAGCCTCACAATCTGATTAGAATTTGCTCGTTAGGAACAGCGCCAAAAGCCTTCTGGAAAACTGGTAACACAGAATAAACTTGAGATTCCTTCACGATGACACTCACTGCTTCAATCGAATTGAGACCCTGTTGTGTTCCACAAGAACGATGTTTTCAAGGTCTATGCTTTTTGTATGTAAATAGACACTTTTCTTAGACAAACATTTGAGTCAGTGTTCTGGCAACGCATATTGACGAAAGCACTATCATAGAGGGATCTTGGTGTGAAGGTCACAACGTATTATCTTGGATGGAGAGTGACAGATTTAAACGTAACTTTAGATGTGCCCCAAGCAAGTGTCTTGGAGCCTTTGTTGTGGGTGTTATATATTAACATTCGGCATACAGCATTAACAGTAACTTCAGGCTTTTTGCAGATCATGCTGTTATCTGAAATGAAGTACTCCCTTGAAAATCTGCATAAATATTCAGTCAGGTTTCAAAGTACTGCAAAGATTGACAATTTCTTTTACAAGTTCAGAAATTGTAAAATGTTGCACATCACAGAACATAAAGACGTAGTGTTCCTAGATGAAAATATCAGTTAGTCAAAAAATACATTCAGCCAACTGATATAAATATCTGTGTGTAGTAATTTGTTGGGATATGAAATGAAGACGTAGGCTCAGTGGCAAGTAATACAGGTGTCGACTTGGGTTCATTGCTCAGATGCTGGTGAAACCTAATTACACTGTAAAGAAAATTGCTTACAAAACACTCGTGCATCCCATCTTAAAATATTACTTAAGTGTGTGGGACCCATACTAGACAGGACTAACAGCAGATGTTGAAGGTACAAAAAGGAAGGGGAGGGGGGCGCAACAAGAATGGTTATTGCTTTGTTTCCCTCGTGAGAGAACGTCACGGGGAAGTTGAAATACCTGAACTGACAGACGCTTGAAGTTAGACCCAAAGTGTCGTGTGAAAGCCTGCTTTAAAAGTTTTAAGAAGCAGTATTAACCGTGGAATCTACAGATCTTTTCCTTCCCCTAAGTGTTTCTCTCGCAGGAACCGTGAAGATTTGATCAGACTAATTACAGTAGACACTGAGGCATTTGGGCAACCATTCTTCCCCCAATCCATAAGCTGAAATACCTGAACTGACAGACGCTTGAAGTTAGACCCAAAGTGTCGTGTGAAAGCCTGCTTTAAAAGTTTTAAGAAGCAGTATTAACCGTGGAATCTACAGATCTTTTCCTTCCCCTAAGTGTCTCTCTCGCAGGAACCGTGATGATTTGATCAGACTAATTACAGTAGACACTGAGGCATTTGGGCAACCATCCTTCCCCCAATCCATAAGTAAATGGATGAGGAACAAAGCCCAGATACGGTAGAATCGTAAGCGTGCTCTGCTACGCACTTCACGGTGGTATGCAGAATATGGGAGTAGATGATCGCTGGTAGACGTTTGATTACAATGTACAGCTTCCCCAACTGTTGCGTTTTATGCAATCCGCAGCACCGCCAAATACCACGCACAAGATTTTCACATTCTCCCACACGCTGCGAGCCAATTATTAGTTCTGCAGAGAAATGAAAAGAACCTTTTTGTAGGATCTAGTATAGTTAAATTCTGTACTGGGATATGTTTACCTTGGAATTATTTTAAAAAATGTACAAAAGTGACTTTCACATGCGTTTTTCTTGAGTAACTCGAAACCCGTGGCCTCTGGTGAAAACGTATACCAAGCCCAAAATTTAACTACATTAAATTTCCTACAAAAAGGTTATGTTCGTTTTTTCTGTAGGGCTAATAGATTGCACGCAGTGAACAAGACAATACTAAACATTTTCACGTGATATTTTAAGGTGATTCAGGCTACATGCACGTAAAACCCTGCGTCAGGGGCAGCTGAATCAGCCTGTATGTTCCGAAATGCTACAAAAAGTTCACCTTAATGAGATGGATCTATAATTTTGCAGACTGTTTCTATGTAATGCTATGTCTGTTATATTACTCGTGCCACTTTGCAGTCTTTCGTCGAGCTAACGCAAACGATTGCTAAAATGAAGCTACTTCATCAGCATATTCAGAAAGAAAACTAACTAGTACACATATTAGGCCAGAAGAAATTCCTATATTAAGCAACATACTTGACTATACCAAGCAGATCAATAGGGGTTGGACGAAAGTTTGGAAACACAGCGAGAAACGCATGCTTGAGCATAGAAGCCTCTGGATTGTGCTGTTCTAATTGGAAATTTGTGGTAAGTACCTGTGGGACCAAACTGCTGAGCTCATAGGTCCCTAGGCTTACACACCACTTAATCTAACTTACGCTCAGGACAACACACACACCCAGGACTGAACCTCCTACAGGAGGAGCCGCGCCAATCGTGAGAAGGCGCTGCGCTGTTGTTGGATTTGACAACGAACGGCACCTATACAAAGTCATTAATACGTTTCAAGTGTCAGTTCTGGGCAGAACAGTGTTGTGTAGGAGCGTGCATTGTGTTGGGGCTACGCGAAATTGAACGTGGCCAAATTGTTTGTGCTTGTATGGTGGATTAATTCGTACCCAAGGTAGCCGAAGTGTTTGGTATTTCAAGAAACACCGTAACGAACATTTATACCACATACAGAGAACGTGGAGAAACATTATCCGCCAAGTTACGACGCGGACGAAATTGAGTGTTGAGTGATCGTGACAGACGGTCATTGAAGAGGACTGTGACTAAAAATAAAAGGTCGACGGCTGTAAAAGTCACTACAGAATTTCGCGCTCTCGAACCCTGTCAGCACCAAAACAACACGAAGGATGCTCCATAACCGGGGATTTACAGGGCGAGCTGGAATTCCAGAACCACTCATCAGTGATGCAAGTACCTGTAACAGGAATACGTGTTGCTCAAACCGTAATACATGATCTATGGAGCAATGGAACATACTCATTTGGTCAAGTGAATATTGTTTCGCACTGTTTCCAAGTTCTGCCCGAGTTTACTTGGCATGACGGTTTTTCGGTGCCAACGTTGTCCTGCTGTTGTTGTTGTGATCTTCAGTCCTGAGACTGGTTTGGTACAGCTCTCCATGCTACTCTATACTGTGCAAGTTTCTTCATCTCCCAGTACCTACTGCAACCTACATCCTTCTGAATCTGCTTAGTGTAGGCATCTCTTGGTCTCCCTCTACTGTTTTTACCCTCCACGCTGCCCTTCAATGCTAAATTGGTGATCCCTTGATGCCTCAGGGCATGCCCTACCAACCGATCCCTTCTTCTGGTCAAGTTGTGCCACAAACTTCTCTTCTCCCCAATCCTTTTCAATACTTCCTCATTAGTTATGTGATCTACCCAGCTAATCTTCAGCATTCTTCTGTAGCACCACATTTCGAAAGCTTCTATTCTCTTCTTGTCCAAACTATTTATCATCCATGTTTCACTTCCCTACATGGCTACACTCCATACAAATACTTTCAGAAATGACTTCCTGACACTTAAATCTATACTCGATGGTAACAAATTTATCTTCTTCAGAAACGCTTTCCTCGCCATTGCCAGTCTACATTTTATATCCTCTCTACTTTGACCATCATCAGTTATTTTGCTCCCCAAATAGCAAAACTCCTTTACTACTTTCAGTGTCCTATTTCCTAGTCTAATTCCCTCAGCATCACTCGACTTAATTCGACTACAACCCATTATCCTTGTTTTGGTTTTGTTGATGTTCATCTTATATCTTCCTTTCAAGACACTATCCATTCCGTTCAACTGCTCTTCCAAGTCCTTTGCTGTCTCTGACAGAATTACGATGTCATCGGCGAACCTCAAAGTTTTTATTTCTTCTCCATGGATTTTAATACCTACTCTGAATTTTTCTTTTGTTTCCTTCACTGCTTGCTCAATATACAGATTGAATAACATCGGGGAGAGACTACATCCCTGTCTCACTCCCTCCCCAACCACTGCTTCTCTTTCATGTCCCTCGACTCTTATAACTGCCATCTGGTTTCTGTACAAATTGTAAGTAGCCTTTCTCTCCCTGTATTTTACCCCTACCACCTTCAGAATTTGAAAGAGAGTATTCCAGTCAACATTGTCAAAAGCTTTCTCTAAGTCTACAAATGCTAGACACATAGGTTTGCCCTTCCTTAATCTAGATTCTAAGGTACGTCGTAGGGTAAGTATTGCCTCACGTGTTCCAACATTTTGCAGCTGTGACTTATTAAACTGATAGTTCGGTAACCTTCACATCTGTCAACACCTGCTTTCTTTGGGATTGGAATTATTATATTCTTCTTGAAGTCTGAGGGTATTTCGCCTGTTTCATACATCTTGCTCACCAGATGGTAGAGTTTTCTCAGGACTGGTTCTCCCAAGACCGTCAGTAGTTCCAATGGAATGTTGTCTACTCCGGGGGCCTTGTTTCGACTCAGGTCTTTCAGTGCTCTGTCAAACTCTTCACGCAGTATCGTATCTCCCATTTCATCTTCACCTACATCCTCCTCCATTTCCATAATATTGTACTCAAGTACATCGCCCTTGTATAGACCCTCTATATACTCCCTCCACCTTTCTGCTTTCTTTTCTTTGCTTAGAACTGGGTCTCCATCTGAGCTCTTGATGTTCGTACAAGTGGTTCTCTTATCTCCAAAGGTCTCTCTAATTTTCCTGTAGGCAGTATCTATCTTACTTCTAGCGAGATAAGCCTCTACATCCTTACATTTGTTCTCTAGCCATCCCTGCTTAGCCATTTTGCACTTCCTGTCAATCTCATTTTTGAGGTGCCTGTATTCCTTTTTGCCTACTTCATTTACTGCATTTTTATATTTTCTCCTTTCATCAATTAAATTCAATATTTCTTCTGTTACCCAAGGATTTCTACTAGCCCTCGTCTTTTTACCTACTTGATCCTCTGCTGCCTTCCCTACTTCATCCCTCAAAGCTACCCATTCTTCCTCTACTGTATTTCTTTCCCCCATTCCTTTCAATTGCTCCCTTATGCCCTCCCTGAAACTCTGTACAACCTCTGGTTTAGGCAGTTTATCCAGGTCCCATCTCCTTAAATTCCCACTTTTTTGCAGTTTCTTCAGTTTTAATCTACGGGTCATAACCAATAGATTGTGGTCAGATTCAACATCTGTCCCTGGAAATGTCTTACAATTTAAAACCTGGTTCCTAAATCTCTGTCTTACCATTATATAATCTATCTGAAACCTGTCAGTATCTCCAGGCTTCTTCCATGTATACAGCCTTCTTTTATGATTCTTGAATCAAGTGTTAGCTATGATTAAGTTGTGCTCTGTGCATAATTCTACCAGGCGGCTTCCTCTTTCATTTCTTACCCCCAATCCATATTCACCTCCTACGTTTCCTTCTCTCCCTTTTCCTACTGCCGAATTCCAGTCACCCATGACTATTAAATTTTCGTCACCCTTCACTACCTGAATAATTTCTTTTATTTCATCGTACATTTCTTCAATTTCTTCGTCATCTGCCGAGCTAGTTGGCATATAAACTTACGCTACTATAGTAGGTGTGGGCTTCGTATCTATCTTGTCCTGCAAGATCGCAAAATTGGGAAGGGTTATGTGCCCATTTTGACTGATCTGCTACGTCCCATGGTATAATGTTTGTTCCCCAATAATGATGCTGGGTTCCAAGACCACATGCGCCATGTTCAAACAGCTCGCATCGTCCAGAAGTGGTTTTGTGAGCACGAGTATGAATTTTCGTGTCTCCCCTGGCCACCACAGTTACTAGATCTCAATATTGTTGAGCCATTGTGGTCGCTATCCACCTCCATCACCCTTACCAGAACGTCCCACTATTTTGCAGGGCGAATGGTGTAAGATTTCCTCTAAAACCATACTAGACGTGCAGTTATCCATTCCGAGATGACTGGAAGAATTTTTGAGTGCCAACGAGTTTCTTACACCGTGTAGTGAATTGCAAAGTGTTCTGTTTTTTGGGGTTTCCATATTTGTGTCCAAACCATCTACTTTTAAATTATTCGTGGTCTCTGATGTCCTTAACTGGAACTCTGAAATATTTACTCAGTTTTCTTTGGTGAAAGAATTTAGAAAATCACTGTTCAACAATTTTGTGATAAATAGTGCTGTCATTTGTAATGCACATGTTTACCATGTAGTGTGGACGTCGAGTTTCTCTATCCCCGCATATACTTTATATACGACCAGAGCGTGTTTGCATATTGTACTAGATTTAGACAGACAGTTTTGTCTGGACAGTTTTAAAAGCATCTCGCATTGAATTCCACACTAAAGTTGGACATTCTGTAAACCTGATATTCGACCTCGCTATTCCTGCATCCATTATGAAGCTCTCTGTTTACGCTACTGTTTATCACTAAGACAAATAGGCCAAGTCACTGAGGCTAGGATGTTATCGCAACCGTTTACATTTCTTGTGGACTCGGGAACTAGTTGCACAACATAATTATCAAAGCAAGCATTTAGTATACTTTCGGGTGATGTTTCATGCCTACCACTGGCTTTGAACAAGTATTTTCACCAAAATATGTAGAGTACCTTGAAATTTCCACGAACCATAATTACGTAAGACGAGTATTTGTTCTCAGTCACACTTGGATTTTCTTTGAACGGTTCGGCAACCATGTCATATGAGTCGTGGAAGGGAGAGGGGACCGTAGAAGTAGAAATTTATCAACTTCTTTCAATTGTCGGGTCGGTGTAACAACTCTTCAACTTCACTACAAGGTACATTAATAGTAACAACAATAAGCACTCCACCTGCTCATTTGTACGTCATATGTCTCAAACTGGGCACTGTATGCGGAAAATATGGGTTATTCCGAACTTCAGAGGGCAGTTAAGAACTATGACAACTTTAAACGGACGCGTATTTTAGTCGTTCTCAAACACTGATTTACTTAGGACCAGAGGCGTACAGGTGACAATCGATTCCTGTTGGATATACTTAGACACCATCACGAACCATTTATGGGGACTTTGTCGCTGAGGGGTGGATTCCATGATTCAACGATACACACAGCCGCACCATAGGTGCAACGATACTAGATGCGCGTCTATGAAGAGACGATTCATGTTGTGGTTCCTGAAGAGTGGTAGCATCAGCTTCTTCAGTAGTTGCAGGAGTAACAGTCTGGATGATCGACTGATTCACACTGTAACGTAAGCCACCATGGTATTGCTACCCTGGTAATGCGAATGAGTTAACGAAATAGTTACGTGTAGGCTTTCACGGCCGGCGTCTTCATTAATTAAAGCTTCCGGACTAAGAGGCCACGGTCGAACTGTAGAAATTCATCCTCCTGACGTTTCGTTGCCAACGGCGGGCGACGTCTTCCGGGGTGAGCCAACGACTGAGTCGTTTGCTCACATCGGAAGATGTTGCCCGCCGTTGGCACCGAAACGTCAGGGGGAAGAATTTCTACTGTTCGACCACGGCCTCTAAGTCCGGAAGCTTTAATTAATGGGTTTAATGAAATGTAAAACTAAAGCTATTATATTTCTCCAGGACATACAGTTTAACGATGATTGGATTCTCATGAATATAATTTTCTGGAGCTAAAATTGATCCTCATTAGAATCATCAGGCTGGGACTATTCACGAGGATGTCGTCATAAGAAAAAACAAAACGCTTTCTACGGGTCTCGTGGGTGGGTTAGAGAATTTAAAGAGGGAAGTAGATGGGTTGATGTTATATATAGCAGAATTAATGAAGTGCGGTGGAAGGAGGAACAGAATAACTGGTCATGTGAGCACAGGATTATCGACACAAAATAAAATAGGGCTAACACAGAAGTATGTCGTAACTTGTTGTGTCTGTTTTGTGTGTTCTATGCTTAACTGGTTTCCTATTGTTAAACTTCGTCTGTGTCTGTATTGCGATCCTGAACAATGCAGGCAGTGTGGTCACGAAAACGCTGCCTGATGGAAGCTCTGAGCACTATGGGACTTATGCGTAGAACTACTTAAACCTAACTAACCTAAGGACATCACACACATCCATGCCCGAGGCAGGATTCGAACCTGCGACCGTAGCAGTCGCGCGGTTCCAGACTGTAGCGCCTAGAACCGCTCGGCCACCCCGGCCGCCACAACCTTATAGAACGAGCCGTCAAATCAATTTGAAACTGTGTAACTGTATTACAGCTAACTTTTAGAAAACGTAAAACTGTATACTAAATTTTGTATTGTGTAGTGCAGTGGAGTGAACTGTGCTACCATGCGTGACGTCGCGGTGGATGACTTGCAGTTCCAACACAGAACAAACAGAATGAAAATTGTACATAAAACCACGAATCGTTCTTTGAAACAACAAATGTCCAAAATGCTTCTATAAACATTCTCTTTAAATTTACGTACCAGAACTGACTAAACAAAATTCCAAACATTAAACGATACACACTCGAATGTAACACTGCACTGTAAGAATTAAGAATGTCTGCGTAAGAAATGCGATGTGCTCTAATCTTTACCTAAATTGAACCTGATAATAATTTTGAAACACAAAGCTTAACTGTAAATGACTTTGCTGTGTCCTGACTGTTATTAAACTGACCCTAACGAATTTTCATGACTTATCTCTGGCGACAGAAACTCTGTACTGCTCGAAAGTGATGAAAATAAAAACGCAACGCAACAGGAAACCAGCCAAGAAGCCTTGAGCTGCTGCAACGCAAGGACGTGCTGCTACGCTAATTTTTGTCACTGTCTTCCGCCAAGTGTAACGCGGTAAACACAATAACAAAGTAGAATATTCGTGAGGGGGCGGTGGTAGACTCTCGAGTAACTAAGAGATTGAAAAGAGGCGAGCATTCAAGAACTGTATTTCGAAACTCATTCCTTAGAATTACAATCGTTTGTACAAAAATAAATTCTTATTGAAAAATGTTACAGTGCCATGAAATTAGTTACTGAAATGGTAAAGGAGTGGTAACTCTCTAACACAGAGTTGAATCCATGTGAACAGATACTTTTATTTTATCCTGTCTCGAATATCAAATTGTCTGATCCAAACCAATAACGACAATTAACCGAAAATTTGAGTTTCACAGACTCATAAACTTGCGCAAGCAAGCGGTGCAGCGACAGCATTACCTGAAATTCTTCGCATCTCGTGGTCGTGCGGTATCGTTCTCCACGCCCGGGTTCCCGGGTTCGATTTCCGGCGGAGTCAGGGATTTTCTCCGCCTCGTGATGGTTGGGTGTTGTGTGACGTCCTTAGGTTAGTTAGGTTTAAGTAGTTCTATGTTCTAGGGGACTGATGACCATCGATGTTAAGTCCCATAGTGCTCAGAGCCACCTGGAAATCCTTACACTTCTGAAATCAATCTTTACAAAATGATATTTCCAGAACTCGAAATCCTCTGCTTTTGTATCTCTGTGTTCTGCTAGTTATCTCAGACTAACCAGCTGCGTAGACAACACCCGACTCCCTCATTTAGGGCCGTTTCACACTGGGACACTGTTGACGATCGCCAGCGACGGTCACCGACAGAGATACATTCTTTTGAACTGGAGCATTCACACCGGGACACTACACTGCCTCAGCAGAGCCACTGTGACGCAACAGTGACTCATCCTCGCGACATGTGACGGACGCGGTCACTATGTTCACAGCAGTCACCGCCGGACATGCATCTGTTTGAACTGGAGTGTTCGCACTGGGGCTCAGGTCACAGACACAGCGCTGCAGATTTGCGAACAGACGGCAGTCATTTTTGAGACGATGACGCGAAACATCCATTGTACATTATACTGTACACACTGTAGCCATGAGTTTATACTTGATTAACACAGAAGATTATATAAGTGAAGTAGAAAGTCGTTGTGCTACTTGGAATGTGAAAAGTGGTGACTGTAGCAACAAAGTGATGAAAACGAGTCCGTGGCAAGAAATTTATAACGAAGTTTGTGCCTGATTTCAATGAGAAGAGCATGGATGAGAAGAACAAAATTGGTAAGTTGTATGTTCTTTTTTCAAATTTAGTGCCTTATTTTTCGGACCATAAAACGCTAGCGAAATTTGGTTGCTACCTGTACGAGTCCATTTCGCTAACTAATCAGTTGTCAATACCTGCGGTGTCGGACACCAGTGATCCCCTCAGGAGTGTTCAGCATAGTCAATGGTGACCATCACCGGCGACTGTCACCAGTGTCCGAGTGTGAAACGGGCCTTACTTCTCACAGAATGCTGCTGGCAACCAAAGATCACAATACTTGTACCTAAAATCGCTGTGGTCTAAGATGTCGACCATTGAAGCTTTCTGTTTGAAAAATATCCACTATGCAGATATGAAGTATGATATATCGACTAAAAATAGAGCTCATGTATTTTCATTGAATACCAAAAATAAGGTTGAAACTTTACAAAGTCTAATAACGAATAAAGAAATAGTAACGCGGATAAAGTACTGTTAAGAGCACAGCATAACAGCAGCCGAGATAAACACAAAGCCAACACCCACCACAGAATTACAAGTGTACACTACGAGTATAAGATCAAAAGTATTGGGACACCTATTAGTGGATATTAATGTGGGGTGTGTGCCCCCTTCTCCTTTATGAGGGCTTGAACTCTGCTAGGAATACTTTCAGTGTAGTGTTTGAATGCGTTTTGACGAATGGCAGCCCATTCTTCTTCGAGATCCGAATCCAGAGAAGATAATGCCACCTGGAACAGAGTCAGCCTGGTGCTTGTAGTACTCTGGTGGGTGTTGGCTCTGCCTCCATCTCAATTACTGTAATGCGGTGATCTTAAGAGTAATTTACCTGCATTCCTATTCCTTTATCCGTATTAGACCTTATAAGGTCTCTAGCTCCATCCAAAAGCGTTCCATTGAGTACATCTCTGGCCTCTGAGCAGGGTCCATTTTAGGAATGTTATTATCCATAAACAACTGCCCCACAATGACAGGGTGCAATGTCATGCTGACACAGACAACCATGGTCTCTGAACTGTTCTTCATCTTTCACAGCACACAATGCTCTAAAATGTGTTAATATCCCTCTTCATTTGGTGTTTCTTTAGGACAGTACGGGGGCCAGGTCCTGACCACGAAAAGCACCACCATACATAACACAGAACACTTTTGGCAGCGCACGTGATGGCGGCAAAACCTTTCCAGATATGCGCCTAAAAAAAAAAAAACCGTTCCATCGGATTGTCACAGGGAACAGCTTGAGTAATCGTCCAAAATCACTCATTTCCAGTCATCCACTGTCCAGTTCCGTCTCTTTTTACACCAAGCGTAGCTTATCATAGACTACATATGAGGGGGGGGGGGGTCGAAAAGTTTCTAGCCTAACAAACAAAGAATGACAAAAATTTCATAATACCAATTCACTTTTCAATGTAACACAATATAACACAATATATACATTTCCGAGCAAGCTCGATTTCGAGTCCAACCAGGCATTCACAGCATCAATCATTGTAAAATCGTCGTTCTTCGAGCTCTTTTATTAACTTTGGGAAAAGAAACAAGCCTGATGGAGCTAAATCTGGAGACTATGGCGAATGACTTCACAATTTGAACCCGGAGCCATGCAGAGTTTCAAGTGTTGCGAGGCTTTGTCCTGATGCAAAAGAACTCTGAGCGCCAATTTTCGGCGCCTTTTTTTCTCTATTC
Organism: Schistocerca gregaria; assembly: GCF_023897955.1. NCBI lineage: Eukaryota > Metazoa > Arthropoda > Insecta > Orthoptera > Acrididae > Schistocerca > Schistocerca gregaria. The sequence continues at coordinate 95,744,600 of NC_064924.1, forward strand.
TTTCAACCGGCGCAGGAGGGTACAGTAGTATGATGCATTGATAGTCACGCCTATTTGCAAGTAATTCACCATAACAGCTGCTTCTGCATCCCAGAAGACCCGTGCCATCACCTTACGGCCTGATTTTTGCACACGGATTTTTTTTTTTTTTTTTGGGTGGGGTATGAAGGATGTTTCCATTGCTGTGACTTGTTTTGTCTCAGGATCAAAGTAGTGAACCCACGTTTCGTCCATTGTCACGTACCTTGCAAGAAAGCCGTCTTCACCCGTTGGAAATTGACGATTTTTTCAAATGGTTCAAATAGCTCTGAGGACTATGGGACTTAACATCTGATGTCATCAGTCCCCTAGAACTTAGAACTACTTAAACCTAACTAACCTAAGGACGTCACACACGTCACACGTCACGAACCTGCAAAATCCTATCGTGAACTGTAGTTACTGTTTCGTCAGTGGCAACGATGACCGGTCTTCCACTCCTTGCTTCACCTTCCACACTCGTTTTTCTACGTTTGAAGTCGGAGGCACAGTTTTTTACTGTCGCATAATACGGAGCACTGTTCTTAAGTGTACTGCGCATGTCCTCCGCAATTTCCTTGGGCGTCATTCCCTTCAAATGAAGATTTTCAATCACAGCACGTTTCTCTCGATATTTACCATTTTGCTTACTCTACAGTATACAATGCATCCTAGCGGCAAAACTAACGAAGCAGGAGCAGAGAAATTTGACTTGCATACCCACGTAGAGTCACCATAAAAGTAGATGATATTGTTTGTGCGAGACATTACGGTAACTATCTCTGGCTACAAACTTTTCGACTGCCCCTCGTAAATGTGTGGCTTACAAAGAGCTTCTCGATCACTGTATCTCATTGTGCTAGCTGGACTGTTGTTAGGACTTTGAACTCACGAGTCATTCCTTCCGCTGGTTTTTACTGCCACCATGCGCAATGTTTGACCCCAGCAAATCTGCATGAGATCTGCCTCGTCGTGGTTTAACTGGGGTTGTTCTTTCGCATTTCGACCTCACATTCACATTACCAACAGTCCAACTGGACAGTTTTAGAAGGGCTGAAATGTCTCTGATGGATTTGTTGCCCAGCTGACATCCAGCGACTAGACCGCATTCCAAGTCACTGAGTTGTCCTGACCGATCCACTGTGCTGTTAACAGCTTTTCTGCTTGTAACAGAATACTGCCTCGCTCCTGTTACACTGGCGGGTTCGCCTTGCGTGACATCTAGTGGCCTGTCCTGCATTACACAGATGTGTCCGGATACTTTTCAGCAGATAGTGTATGTTTGGAATGTGTGAAACCGGCTTTGGGAGTGGGAAGTGTTCACGGCCCTATCTCTGCGTGTGGGGTGTCCTTGGGAGCACTTGAAGGTCCACTAATAGAATTACGCTGGCCTCCACTGATATCCTAGCGTTCTGGCAGCAAACAAATTAGAAAGTTATGACTTGCGGAATATACAGTTACGTGACAACTATCCTTCCATCGTTAACATGTTGATTGCCACGAGACCGCCGCCGGCAACAGCCGAGTCTCACATCTGATGCCGTGACCTCTCCGACGGGCACACGATCCTTTCTGTTTAGGACAGTGTATAGTGCAGCACTGTGCATTAAATTGTATTTCTGTTATATAAAAGGTGAGTCACGTAAGACTTAGCACCCGATCTACTTCGTGAACAGCTACACATATCGAAACGCGGTTTTCGGCAAATGTTAGCGCGTCGAGGAGAACGTATGTTTTTGTTTCGGTAATGTTTTTTTGCGCTGGTATCAACCAGATATTGAATTAACTACTTTTTTCCTTAAATGGAACGGCATATTTTTTATTACAGCATTCGACAGCACTTTAAAAGGCTACTGTTGTGATATAGCGTTTGTTAATGTTAACATTAACACCTGTCAGAAAAAGATTCGAAAAATGTATTAGAATGTGAGAGCATGGTGGCCAGAAACGGCATTTGCGGTTCAAAAACTGTCATAGAGGCGTCTCGGACCAGGCTGCGTATCTGTAGACGGTAAGACAGGCAAGTGTTACGAGAATAAAAACTTATTTCCCTTGAACTAACCTACTACCTAGACGCCGGTTCACCTACGAATGTTGTATATGGAAATACGATATAAGCTAGAATGTAGCGTATCACAAAAGGCTCAGGAGAGCTATTTCACATTTGTGTGTCCTGCCAGATATACGTGAGCTGGAACAGAGAAATCACCTGTTCATTCTTCAAAAATAAAGAGATCTACATACTGCCAAAAGCAACTATTGGTTTAAATATCTAAATGGTAGAAGGAAGATTTGACCTCTCTTTTCTTGTACGTGACTTCTTAGAGGTAAAATACGAGTACATGCTGTCATACAATTGTCTGTGCTTACACTGCTCTAAACTATATCGTATGGGATACATTCTTTTGAACTTAACATTTTACTAAAAATACTTTGGTGACCAGCTGTAAACCGCAAAATAAATATTCTTCTTAATGAAACATCGTCTCACACATTAGGTGACACGTAGAAATGTCCCGTAAGTGACTGCATAGCAATATACCGGGTGATCAAAAAGTCAGTATAAATTTGAAAACTTAATAAACCAAGGAATAATGTAGATAGAGAGGTAAAAATTGACACACATGATTGGAATGACATGGGGTTTTATTAGAACAAAAAAAGTATTACTAGACGCGTGAAAGATCACTTGCGCTCGTCGTTTGGTGATGATCGTGTGCTCAGATGCCACTTTCGTCGTGCTTGGCTTCCCAGGTCCCCAGACCTCAATCCGTGCGATTATTGGCTTTGGGGTTACCTGAAGTCGCAAGTTTATCGTGATCGACCGACATCTCTAGGGATGCTGAAAGACAACATCCGAAGCTAATGCCTCGCCGTAACTACGGTCATGCTTTACAGTGCTGTTCACAACATTATTCCTCGACTACAGCTATTGTTGAGGAATGATGGTGGACATATTGAGCATTTCCTGTAAATAACATCTTTGCTTTGTCTTACTTTGGTATGCTAATTATTGCTATTCTGATTAGATGAAGCGCTATCTGTCGGACATTTTTTTGAACTTTTATATTTTTTTGGTTCTAATAAAACCCCATGTCATTCCAAGCATGTGTGTCAATTTTTACCTCTCTATCTACATTTTTCCATGATTTATTCAGTTTTCAAATTTACACTGACTTTTTGATCACCCAGTATTTTCCTGGGGAAAATCATGTTTCGGACTAATAATTTTCTGGGACATGCCGTGAAATACATAGACTGTTTACCCAGGGATAAGTAGAGCGAAATCGGATCGTAAAAAGATCACTTTGCCGTAACCGTGAAAGGATATGTATCGACCAAACAGGAAGCCCGTTTGATGTTTGCTATGAAGAACATTGTAAGCCAGTTCTACCCCTACGTTAGGTGAACATTTAAACCCAACTGAGTGTAACATAGGACAAATTTAAAACACCATGAGCGTAACCTATACAGTGCAAAGCGGCTCGTAAGTAAATGTGCTGCAAGGGTTGGAGGTATTTACGGAAAAATAACGCGAAAAATTTATGAAGTGAGCAGAGTGAAATCAATTTGCGAGGATTTTTTCTGCTTTTCGATGAGTTGTTGTAAAAGATTATGCTAATATGTGGTTTGTACATATCGATATGAGTTTTACGTTCCCAATCAGACGTGATAACTTCCTCAGTTGCGCTTTGATGATACATCCGGTGAGGACCAGTAAACATCAAAGATCTACGGCACACCACTTTGTGTCTGACTGCGGTACGGAAATGTGTTTTCAACCACTTAACATGTTGCTACCAGAGCAATGATTGTAACTTCCTGCGTTGTAAGCTGACTCTTAGTGGTAACTTTAACTGATATCGTTGCTAAATACTGTAATTTTCGCAGATGTGATGACGCCCGTGTTGCACGAGTGAAACAGCTTGTGGTAAATCAGACTGTGCGCCATCTATGGCCGTTTTATTTATTTACAGTGGCCGACAGGCTATTCCTGCGCCTACGAAAAAGATAGAGTTCACCATTGCTACTGTTCCGATGAAAATTTCTGCATTGCGATTGTCAATAGGCAGTGCAGTTTCACGAAGTCTCTTAAGAAAGGACGTGTCTGTTCTTCTTCTGTAGTCCCGGTGCTTTTTATACTATTCTCTGGTTATAGAATATGAGTCATGCGGTAAGAATATATTACCGTCGCAAGTAAATGTTATAAATAGTAAGAGCAGGTGAGATGCTACATATACCTCTCACAGAAGTGAGAACAATAAATAAGCGACATGTCTTCCAAAAGTTATAATGTTTCGTACTTGTGTAGAACAAATAGGAAGTATGTACGTCTGGAGGTCCCTTCCTTGTAACTCGCAGTTGCACACGGACGTTACACCACGGCACAGACACTAATCTGAATACAACGGACAGGCACGCCAGTGACCGGCGAACAGTTTATAATTTTTCTTAAAAAAATAAATAGGGTACGAAGGAGATTGGAACGAATGCCGGACATTTGCCACACCGGACATTTGCCAAGCCGGACATTTGCCACACTTGCCCCTTCGCCAGGTAGCGATCCCTCAGGTAAGGGACGCACTTCTTCGTACTACTTCTGCCCGCTTTCAAACCGTCGTCTCCACATCTTACTCGATACAACCAGTACGTTAGGGACCTTCTTCTTCCACATCATGGCGAAATACAGAGTTTCTTTTCTGAAATCGAAATATTTATAGCTTTTGGGAAACGAAAGCAATACCGACGATTATGTCAGTATGTAATTAGTTCTGCCAAGTATAAATATAGATCCCTATGTCTGAACGGTAGCTTCCTTTCACGCTTACTGATTGCGATAGAAACAGTCCATCGACATGGGAGCAACAAGAAACAACGATGTAAAGAGAATGCGAATGTACTCTAATCATTTGTTTAAAAAAAATTAAAAATTAAAAAAATTCAAATGTGTGTGAAATCTTATGGGACTTAACTGCTAAGGTCATCAGTCCCTAAGCTTACACACTGCTTAACCTAGATTATCCTAAGGACAAACAAACACACCCATGCCCGAGGGAGGACTCGAACCTCCGCCGGGACCAGCCGCACAGTCCACGACTGCAGCGCCTGAGACCGCGCGGCTAATCCCGCACGGCCATTTCTTTTTTATCACTGCAATTGTAACTACTTAAATTATTACACTACATGCCCAAAAGACAACAAGAAAAGAAGAAATGGGTGTGTGAATGTTTGAAAAGAAGAACGTCATACTCCATATTAATTTACTCTCTAAGATGCGATATCCCTTGCGGCGAAACATTAGTTAATAAAGTGTAGCGGGACAATGTTCAAAACATGACTGAAAATACGTTCACTAAATAGAGATAGCCGGCCGTGGTGGCCGTGCAGTTCTAGGCGCTGCAGTCGGGAACCGCGCGACCGCTACGGTCGCAGGTTCGAATTCTGCTTCGGGCATGGATGTGCGTGATGTCCTTAGGTTAGTTAGGTTTAATTAGTTCTAAATTCTCGGGGACTGATGACCTCAGAAGTTAAGTCCCATAGTGCTCAGAGCCATTTGATTTTTGAAACAGAGATAAGAACATCTATGATTGATATGTCATCTAAAGTCGACGTACAATTTTAAAATGTTGGAAATAAGGAAATCAAGAAATATCGAATGCTATGCTTGTAACGTACGTTGTTGTTCTACACTGTTTAGCTTTGGTATCTGCAGGGTCGCAGAGAAAGCATCCTAGGTTTTGGAGAGAAAAGTTGTGATTGTAATGATCTGCTCTACAACAGAAACAAAAAGCACAACTTAAGGAAAAATAATGTAATGTGTGTTCCAGCTCACAAGCGACATTTAAGCAGATAGTTCTTGTGACTTAGTATGGGCAGAGGTCATATTCGAAAATCGGAATAAATTAATAACTGGCTCCTTTTACCGACCCCTGGTGTCAGATGAAAGAGTTGCTGAACAGAAAGAAAACTTGATTTCCATCACAAATAGGTACCCTACTCATACAATTATAGTTGATAGTGACTTCAGTTTACCTTCCGTATGTTGAAAAAAATACATTTTCAGACTCTATTGTAGATAGAAAACAACTTCCGTAATTGTCCTAAATGTTTTTTTTTTAAATTATTTTGAACAATTAGTTCACGAGGCCACTCAAATTGTAAATGGTTACGAAAACACTCTTGACCTCTTAGCCACAAATAATCCTGAGCATCACGACGGATACAGGGATTAGTGAACACGCAGTCGTAGCGAGGCTCACTTCCGTAACAAAGAAATTCACCAAAACTAAACGCGAAATATATCTATTTAAAAAAGCAGCAAAAAATTGTTTGACATCTTTCTAGGAGACAGTTTCCAATCCTTCCAAACTATGTAACTGAAGACCATATGTGGCTTAAGTTCAAAGAAATAGTATCAACAGCATTCGAGAGATTCATATCAAATAAATTAATAAGAGACGGAACTGATACCCCATGGTACACAAAACACGACAGAAAGCTGCTGCAGGAGCATCGAAAAAGTCAAGTATAATTTAGACGAACGCAAAATCTCCAAAATTGGCGAAGTTTTACTGAGGCTCGAAATTTGGTGCAGATTTCAATGCGAGGTGCACTTAATAGTTTCCACAACGAAACTCTCTCTAGACATGTGGCGGAAAATCCAAAGAGATTCTGGTTCTATGTTAAGTAAACCACCGGAAAGTCTCAGTAAGCGATGAGAAGGAGGAGGGGAAGACAAGGGACCGAACCCTTCCAACACCGAGACCATACACCCACGGTAATGAGGCTATTTAATTTCTCTCGATGCTGCACATCTTGAGCTTGCACGTTCAATGTTTCTATTTTGCTCCTTTTTTTCACAGTTCAGTACACCTTCTTCCTATTTTATGCTTGATTTGTGTTCAGTTTTTCACGGGCTGTCCTCTAGACCAGGGCTTCCCGATCTTTTCAGGTGGTGGACCCCTTCTTCAGTCGAATATCGATGACGGACCCCTAGTCAGTCAAGAGCACAGTAACTTTAAATTTCAGAGCGCGAAACCCATGGGAACTGAAAGCTTTTTAAAGCAAGTTCCATGTTCCCAATGCCCCCCCCCCCCGAAAAATCAAGTTTAACAATAAATGATGCCTGGGGCTGCATACGTGCCAGCGAGCGCTGTGAATGGTGGACAAAGCTCGCTCCGCGCATGCATAAAAGGTTTCAACGCATCTACCGCCATGAGCCTGCGCACAAACGACCCCCATATTGTTGCGAAACAGTCGATCAGAGAAGCCGCATTCTCCTACACTAAACTGTGTATGCGTTCTCACTTAGGAACCTCAAAGGCTGCTTGGGAATACGACCTGAAGTAAAAGTACAAATGTTTTCCACACGAAAAAAAGTAGTGATGAATTTGATTTTCACATTTTTATTCAATAATTTTACTTATTATTTTACACGATTTGGTGAAGGGTGGCCGCGGACCCCGTAGAAAGAGCCGGCGGATCCCTGGACCACATGTTGGGAAGCCCTGCTCTAGACCATCTTACCACTAAATTTGAGGGTGGGGGGGGGGGGGGGGTGCGATGGAGTGTTTCCCTCGTAAGGAGAGGGACCTTTACCCAGGTGGTTGTCATTATTTTCTGTAACGCAACTTTTCTACTTCGTTAAAGATCAAGATGGTGAGACACGCATTAGCACTTTATACCAGTATTGAATAATTTTGTCATTAAAAGACTTCGCTAAATTTGTAGAAATTCTTAGAATGACTGATTCTTTTCACAGGCTCTTCACAAATCTTTTGTGAAGTAGCGGCAGACAGAAGCATACATTTTGCCAAAGCATACAAGGAAATGTTACTGATCTTTGCAGCTCTTGTAGATATATATGAACGAACAAAGCTAACTTTTTCTTTAAATTGCCACACTAAAATGTATATTGCAATAACCGCACGATAAAAGGGAAGGTTATGCGGAAAATTGAGATTTCAGCAATTGCAAATGTACGTATAAGATTACAACAAAAATATGTACTTTATTTCTTAAACATGTGAAACAAGAAAAATGATATTCCTTATCAAACTAAAAGGTACTTTGTATCACGTCGCCTTATTACAGTTATAAAATTTGTATGCGGCTTCCAACTAGCCGATGCCGATGCCAAAGTCTTTAAACTGATCATAGTAAACGCCCCAGTACTGGTTTCGAATTCTTAGAATTCCCACCTTATTAAATATCACCTACCATCAATACATCGTGTAACAGGCATTAACACGCTTTCTTGTCTCCACATTCTTCCATCTGAGGCATTTAACATTCGGAGTTCTTGAATAGTGGTAGTCCCACTTTCACCGCTTCATACCACTGCAACTGTCAGAAGAAGATCCGCTAAACATACGCTGACTATACCCTCTCCTCGCACCGTGACTCAACGTGCCAAATGCGTTAGTACTTTCTCCACCCGTTGGTAGAAGACTACCCTCAAAATTTAGTCGTATTTCTTCCTAGGTAAAGATCAGCTTCTATATTCGTTCCCTTATATAGTTTTCACAACATTTACGAGGGTAATCCCAACAGCAGGCAAGGTCTCCTATTTTTTATATGTACATAGACCTGTTTAATTCTACAATGGTTTAAATCAGTTTACAGCTTGACCAATTTAGCTATTTTTCGACGTAATCACCATTTGTGTCATGCATTTTTGTAGATGCTATGGAAGCTTTTGTATGCCCATGTCATACCAGCTATCCGCCATGCTGTTTCGAAAGTTATGAACGTCTTCTTTCACTTCGTCGTCGGAGCTAAATCGCTTTCCGGCCAAATGTTCTTTGAACCTGGGGAACAGGTGATAGACACTGGGCGCCAAGTCAGGACTAGTGGGTGGGTGGATGATTATGTTCCACTGAAACTGTTGCAGGAGAGAAACGGTTTGCCGAGCGATGTGTGGGCGAGTGTTCTCCTGGAGAATTTGTACGCCCTTGCTCAACATTCCTCTTCTCCGGTTCTGAATTGCCCGTTTGGGTTTTTTTCAGTCTCTCACAGTACACGTCAGCGTTAATTGTGGTCCCAGCGATTCAGCTCCGACGACGAGGTGAAGGAGGAGGTTCATTACTTTGTAAACAGCATGGCGACGAGCTGCTGAAGACATGGGCATACAATAACTGTCACAGGGCCTACAAAAATTGAAGACATAAGAGACCTTACTTCTCTGATTCTCAATGGAGAGAAGTCTTCCAAAGTAAGAGTGATTTCAGGTGTGCCGCAGGGGAGTGTCGTAGGACCGTTGCTATTCACAGTATACATATATGACCTTGTGGATAACATCGGAAGTTCACTGAGACTTTTTGCGGATGATGCTGTGGTATATCGAGAAGTTGTAACAATGGAAAATTGTACTGAAATGCAGGAGGATCTGCAGCGAATTGACGCATGGTGCAGCGAATGGCAATTCAATCTCAAGTGTAATGTGCTGCGAATACATAGAAAGAAAGCTCCCTTATCATTTAGCTACAATATAGCAGGTCAGAAACTGGAAGCAGTTAATTACATAAGTTATCTGGGAGTAAAATGGAATGATCATACAAAGTTGATCGTCGGTAAAGCAGATGCCAGACTGTGATTCATTGGAAGAATCCTGAGGAAATGCAATCCGAAAACAAAGGAAGTAGGTTACAGTACACTTCTTCGCCCACTGCTTCAATACTACTCAGCAGTGTGGGATCCGTACCAGATATGGTTGATAGAAGAGATAGAGAAGATCCAACGGAGAGCACGTGCTTCGCTACAGGATCATTTAGTAATAATCGTTACGGAGATGATAGATAAACTCCAGTCGAAGACTGCAGGAGAGACGCTCAGTATCTCGGTCCGCCTTTTGTTGAAGTTTCGAGAACTTACCTTCACCGAGGAATCAAGCAGTATATTGCTCCCTCCTACGTATATATCGCGAAGAGACCATGAGGATAAAATCAGAGAGATTAGAGCCCACACAGAAGCATACCGACAATCCTTCTTTCGACGAACAATACGAGACTGGCATAGAAGGGAGAACAGATAGAGATACTCAAGGTACCCTCCACCACACACCGTCAGATGGCTTGCGGCGTATGGATGTAGATGTAGATGCAGACGGAGGTGGAGATGGGATTACCCTCATACTTTACAGTATAGAAGCAATCAAGTCGAATATAAATAATACAAATAATAACGAGTAACGTCCTCTGTACAGTCACAAACAAAAACTGTTCCCATAGAACACCGTTAACAAAAATAGACAATATGACTTATATACACGGTCCAGTAACATTAATGCGACTACCTGCAAAAAGCCTGAATAACCACTGTTTAGCCGCGCGCGATTAGCCGAGCGGTCTAGGGCGCTGCAGTCATTGACTATGCGGCTGGTCCCGGCGGAGGTTCGAGTTCCCCTTCTGGCATGGGAGTGTGTGTTTGTCCTTAGGATAATTTAGGTTAAGTAGTGTGTAAACTTAGGGACTGATGACCTTAGCAGTTAAGTCCCATAAGATTCCACACACATTTGAACACTTGAACCACTGTTTGCCGGCCGCGGTGGTCTCGCGGTTCTAGGCGCGCAGTCCGGAGCCGTGCGACTGCTACGGTCGCAGGTTCGAATCCTGCCTCGGGCATGGATGTGTGTGATGTCCTTAGGTTAGTTAGTTTTGATTAGTTCTAAGTTCTAGGGGACTGATGACCTCAGAAGTTAAGTCCCATAGTGCTCAGAGCCATTTGAACCATTTACAGCTTGCACGTGCAGGAATAGAGTCACCGAGGTTTTGCAAGGTATCGACCGTGGATGCGGAGCTATACCGATTCTGGTGTCGTGGCCAACTGCGCTGGATCGCTGGGTTCTCGGTTGAGGACCCATGGCGCGAACAGCCCTACTGATGTGGTTCTAGAAATCCTTGATTGTGTTCAAACCTGAGGTGTTTGCTGGTGCTCTTCGAACCACTGCGATCTGTTTAAAAAGTTGTATAGTCCTGCTGGTAGATGCCAACGTGGCGACGAAAAAAAAAAAGAAATAAATTGCAAGAAAGGGTGAACATGGACCCCAAAGATAGATGAATAGATGTGTCGATTCATTGTGTCTCCCAGAATGACGATATCACCCAGGGAATGCCATGAAAACACTTGCCACACCATAATGCTCTCCCCTCCGGGCTGGACCCTTTCGACTTTTGTTGCAAGGCCATACATGCTAACGTGATTCATCTGAAAAGGCCACCTGAAGCCACCCAGTAGACGTCGAGTTGCAGTACTGGCGTGCGAATTCCAGGCCTTGTGGCCGGTGAACAGCAGTCAGCAGTGCATGAACCAGGCGCCTACTGCAGAACCGCATGCTCGGCAATGTTCGCTGAACGGGTGTTGAGGAGACTTGGTTCGTCTGGCCGATCAGTTTTTTGTCTGTTCGCCCATACACATTGCAGCCATCACTTTTACATCTACATCTACATACATACTCCGCAATCCACCATACGGTGTGTGGCGGAGGGTACCTCGTACCGCAACTAACATCTTCTCTCCCTGTTCCACTCCCAAACAGAACGAGGGAAAAATGACTGCCTATATGCCTCTGTACGAGCCCTAATTTCTCTTATCTTATCTTTGTGGACATTGCAGCCATCACTTTTACATCTACATCTACATACATACTCCGCAATCCACTATACGGTGCGTGGCGGAGGGTACCTCGTACCGCAACTAACATCTTCTCTCCCTGTTCCACTCCCAAACAGAACGAGGGAAAAATGACTGCCTATATGCCTCTGTACGAGCCCTAATTTCTCTTATCTTATCTTTGTGGACATTGCAGCCATCACTTTTACATCTACATCTACATACATACTCCGCAATCCACTATACGGTGCGTGGCGGAGGGTACCTCGTACCGCAACTAACATCTTCTCTCCCTGTTCCACTCCCAAACAGAACGAGGGAAAAATGACTGCCTATATGCCTCTGTACGAGCCCTAATTTCTCTTATCTTATCTTATCTTTGTGGTCTTTCCGCGAAATATAAGTTGGCGGCAGTAAAATTGTACTGCTGTCAGCCTCAAATGCTGGTTCTCTAAATTTCCTCAGTAGCGATCACGAAAAGAACGCCTCCTTTCCTCTAGAGACGCCCACCCGAGTTCCTGAAGCATTTCCGTAACACTCGCGTGATTATCAAACCTACCAGTAACAAATCTAGCAGCCTGCCTCTGGATTGCTTCTATGTCCTCCATCAATCCGACCTGATAGGGATCCCAGACACTCGAGCAGTCCTCAAGAATAGGCCGTATTAGTGTTTTATAAATGGTCTCCTTTACAGATGACCACATCTTCCCAATATTCTACCAATGAACCGAAGACGACTATCCGCCTTCCCCACAACTGCCATTGCATGCTTGTCCCACTTCATATCGCTCTGCAATGTTACGCCCAAATATTTAATCGACGTGACTGTGTCAAGCGCTGCACCACTAATGGAGTATTCAAACATTACCGGATTATTTTTCCTATTCATCTGCATTAATTTACATTCATCTATATTTAAAATTAGCTGCCATTCTTTACACCAATCACATATTCTGTCCAAGTCATCTTGAAGCCTCCTACAGTCACTCAACAACGACACCTTCCCGTACACCACAGTATCATCAGCAAACAGCCGCACATTGCTGTCCACCCTATCCAAAAGATCATTTATGTAGATAGAAAACAACAGCGGACCTACCTGACTTCCCTGGGCACTCCAGATGATTCCGTCACCTCCGATGAACACTCACCATCGAGGACACCGTACTGGGTTCTATTACTTAAGAAGTCTTCGAGCCACTCACATATCTGGAAACCAATCCCATATGCTCGTACCTTAGTTAGAAGTCTGCAGTGGGGCACCGAGTCAAACGCTTTCCGGAAGTCAAGGAATATGGCATCCGTCTGATACCCTTCATCCACGGTTCGCAAGATATCATGTCAAAAAAGGGCGAGTTGCGTTTCGCAGGAGCGATGCTTTCTAAAGCCGCGCTGATGCATGGACAGCAACCTCGCTGTCTCAAGGAAATTAATTATATTCGAACTGAGAATATGTTCGAGAATGCTGCAACAAACCGATGTTAAGGATAATTTTGAGGATCCGTCCTTCTACGCACCTTATATACAGGCGTCACTTGCGCTTTTTTTCCACTCACTCGGGACTTTACGTTGGGCAAGAGATTCGCGATAAATGCAAGCTAAGTAAGGAGCCAGTGCAGTAGGGTACTCTCTGTAAAACCGAACTGGAATCCCATCAGGACCTGGCGATTTATTTATTTTCAACCCATGCAGTTCCTTCACAACCTCAGGGATGCCTATCACTTACCCCTACCAACTGTGGTTCATGGTGCAGTACAATTGCTTCAGCGCCAGTTTTGGATTTTGTCATGCACCACGTAAAATTTAACCGCGGTGGCACATAAACTGTTTACAAACTTAGCCGTTTCAGAAATGCTTCCACCCTTGGCCCCAAAGCCAATGGTCACGCACTTTTGGACACCAGATAAATCGCTCTGTTTTGGCATTACTAAAACAACTGTACAGCTTGCCTGTACTGTGTGTCTGTTCTGTCTATTAAACTTATGGGCAAACGCTATGAACGTATGCACCAACCTAATACAATAAACTGCAAAGTTTTACAGTGTTGATGCATAGCTTAACAATCATCGGTATATCCTTCAAATTTTTTACATTAAACAAGGAATCGAAGGTGTGATATGTATGTTATTTATGTTATGAAGTTACACCAAACAGTTGTTTGTTGAATTATCATATGTGATCTCAAACCCGCACTTTAAGTCTATTTTGTTTATAACTTAACGTGAGTGTCCCAAATACCTTGTTCCATTAAGTGATTGTATCAGAGACTAATTCGTAGTCTTCATCGTCAGTTAAGTTTCTTAATCCGTCTCGAAGATTACAAATACATGCAAATAATTGTCTGCTGACGATCAATATCTGCTTTCTAGATGAGATTTAAGCTTCCAGTGTTGCAGTGGCAAGCAGTAGATAAATTTATGTATACCAGTGGCTTTTATCAGTGGCTTTGAGTTTGGCAAGAAATGAAGTCAAGCCAGGCAAATGCCTTTTGTTTAGCGTCAGGGAAAAATTCAAATCTGGTCTAAAAACATGGTCGACATTTATTGTTGTGTTGGCAGAAGAGCCAACTACGTGTTACGAGAGAAGGCCGAAATGCACGCGTTTTAGCTCACGCAGTCTGGCGTGAGGAGGGAAGAACTCTACTGACATAAGGTCTGGAACATGAGAAGGAATTAGAATTCAGAAAGCAGACTAATTAGTTTGAGACTTAACTTTAATCCATTAATGATGAACGTCGCTCCTGACGGTACACGATTCACAATATTATCTGTTCAGAATAGTAACTGAATATGGCGTCTTGCTAGGTCGTAGCAAATGACGTAGCTGAAGGCTATGCTAAACTGTCGTCTCTGCAAATGAGAGCGTGTGTAGACAGTGATCCATCGCTAGCAAAGTCGGCTGTACAACTGGGGCGAGTGCTAAGGAGTCTCTCTAGACTAGGCCTGCCGTGTGGCGCCGCTCGGTCTGCAATCACTGATAGTGGCGACACGCGGGACCGACGTATACTAACGGACCGCGGCCGAGTTAAAGGCTACCACCTAGCAAGTGTGGTGTCTCGCGGTGACACCACATTTATCGCATTTTTGAAGGTTCTCGTCAGAATGTACAGTTCGTCCCTCACTCAATTACAAATTTTAATAATTTTTTTTGGAAGAAATACACTGCCGGAAATAATATTAGTACATCCATCTAGAGGTTTCCAGTTCACTCAAGATTTATTGTTGCAACAGTTGTGGAGTACCTAAAATCATTATATTTACAGATATTCACAGATCGATAGCATAAGCGGTTCTATGGTACCAGGTATCGACCCTGACTGAAACACCCATATCAGTGCGTGGTGCAGCCCCAACAGGTGGCAGTGGAGGCGCTGACTCTGGCATCCAGTCGAATACTGTCCTAGGGTACGTCGTGCCACGCCTGCGCGACTTTTTCACTTAGCTCTGGAGCTGTTGGTTGCCGAGTCGCCCGACTCACTTCTCATCACATCATATCCCACAAGTGCTCGATTGGACCCAAGACGGGAGAACGTGCTGGCCAGGGAAGTTGCTGCACGCTTTGCAGAGCATGTTGAGTTTCATGGGCAGTGTATGGGCGAGCATTATCATGTTGGAAAGGCATACCACCTTGTGGCAAGAACGGCTCCAACAACACTCTGCACGTCTCGAGCGCTGGGTGGCGTTCCTTTCAGGAACACTAAAGGTATACGAGAGTTTTAGTTCATCGGATCCCGACCATAAGGCCTGGGGTGCGAACAGTGCGTTTTGCTCGAATGCACTCTGCCAGAAAGCGCTCACCGGGTCTGCATCGGACCCGCAAACAACCATCACTTGCGTGCAGGCAGAATCCGCTTTCTTCACTGAAGATAACGACGCGCCACTCCATCTTCCAACTGACCTTCCGACGACAGTCGACCCGTGCACATCGATGATGTGTCGTGAATGGAAAACAGGTTGGAGATATGTGTGCCCGTAGTTCCACTACTAACAACCAGTTCGCAACAGTTCGTGTTGACACGTCGGAACTCACGAGCCCTCTTTACTGTGCTGTACGATCTGCCACTGCTGCTCTTACAGTAGCACGATCTTGACGGGTTTCTGTTTTGCGTGGACATCCAGAACCTCGTCCACGGGTGTTAGAATGTTCACGTGACCGCTGATACCAGCATCGTTGCACAACTGACGCAGCACGTCCAACTTGTATGGGTATTCTACGGAAGCACCATCCCGCCTCTCGGAAGGCCACAATTTGACCCTTTTCAAATCTGTTAAGTTGGCTACAGGAAGCACGAGTGCGTCTCTGTGGCATGGTTGCCTGCTTGCTTCACACGTTTGCATTACACTGAACCTACGCTACTCAAATTCACGGAGCTTCGTACTCCGGTGAGTTGTAGGATGAGCGGATCACGCCTTTTCTCTTATTCTGGGGGTGTTGGAAGTTGCCTTCCCGTCTGAATCGTCCTCACGGTTGCGTTGCTTCTATTAGTTCTTCTGGCTCATGTTGCGGCGTGCCTTCACTCCTGCAAAAGGTCTGGTCACCTTGTGGTCGGGCAACAGTGCACTTTGTTACGAACTACGTCGTTCTCCGACATCCGGGCGGCCGCACAAAAACGATGTGCCGCCTGCCGGAATCGGTGTTTTAGCAGCGGTACTCCTTCTTGTGGGGTTCTCCGGTGCTGAAGTCTCGTGGCAGGTGAAGCGCTAACCTAAGCGCCTTGTTCTGGACCATCTGCAGCTGGGCGATGGACGAGTCGGCGTCGTTGCCCCACACCACAGCAGCGTACTCTAACAGTGGGCTGATTAGTGTCAATTACAGAGTTACGCCGCAGTGTGGGGGCAGGGTCGTCGCTGGGTTGAGTAAGGGGTACAACAAGCGCAATCTGCCAAGCGCTTTGCTCCTTACTTCCCTGGTGTGCGCCTTCCACGTCAGGCGCCGGTCCAGAGTGACGCCTAGGTAGGGTCCGGTGTTCGACCATGGGATGGGGTACACTGAACCTTCTGGCTGTGAGCATTTTCTATGAAAGGATAGACAGAGATGGCGCACTTGTGGCTATGCCACTATGCTATCTGATTGTGGACGGCGTTGAAACCACTATCAGTACATCTAATATGCCCCAGGTGGCATATGCCGTCATCCGATAAAAATCGACCGCCTCTTTCGAGGAGTACTATTTTTTTCCAGCAGTGTATGTGTGTCATGTTCGCTTCAAGACTACGAACTTTGTATAAAGCTGAATGGTTCAGTTTGATTTCATGTTTCGAAGGAAGAACTGAGTAAAATCTTTGCCTGTATATTTCTCCCAACTTGTAACCAATACCCGCGAGGATATTTGATTGCCATAAGATTCTTGGACCCGGGTCCTCCACGTGTCAGACACGCTGATCACTCAGCTATGGAGGTCGGCGTCTCCAGAGTGGAAAGACCAGCGTTAAACTAAATTTTACACCCGCGAGTCCTCATATTCTAACTGTAGAACAAGTGGCTCGTCAAGTCTCTGTATGTCCGTCTTCCCAGAGATGGCTGCGGGACTCGGCTGTTCGATACAGGATGTGAAATCAAACACCTTTCAGCTGTCTGGTTTCGAAACGTATTTTATTTGGCTGCCAGTTTCGGCGATTTACTACGCCATCTTCAGTCGGCAGATAATGGTTGAAAAGATCGCTATAACAAGCAGAAGTATACTAATATCGGTATTGCTGGCCCCTGTTTTGACCAGAACCGAAGTGGAATCTTCCTAAGGTCGGTCAGGGGCCTGAAGATGGCGTAGTAAATCGCCGAAACTGGAAACCAAATAAAATAAGTTTGGAAGCTAGACGGCTAAAAGGTGTTTGATTTGAGATCCTGAGTGGCTTATCAGATTCTGGTTTTTATTTTAGTTTTGAATATTTGGGGATTACAAGTTTCCTGGCTGGTATCCGCCTCAACCGGAACATATAACATTCGGAGCCCTAGACAAGCATACACATTCTTAAACTAGCGTGCCAAAATGTTCACTTACCAAAGCTAAGGAATTAAGGATGAAGGGCCAATTGATTGACAGTTTCCCTTGTTTGCAGATGCTGCTGCTCGTGCTGTTCGCCGTCGCTGTCGTGTGCTGGGTGCTGCACCGATGGATCAACATGAAGCCCAAGAACTTCCCTCCAGGTGAGATGATGTTTGGTTTTTGGGGCGCTCATCAGAGCCCGTACCAAGTCCCAATTTTTACACAATCCAATCCATCCACTGTCACTAATGATGATATTATGAGGACAATACTAACACACAATCCCTGGGTAGAGAAAATCACCAACCCGGCCGGGAATCGAACCCGGGACCCCGTGATCCAGAGGCAACAACGCTAGCCACTAGACCCATCCATGTGAGAGCAACAAGTTTTCTCATTCGGTGGTTTCGACATGAATGACAAGGTGACGACAACCAATCTCAACGAGAAAGACAGGCCGTAGGGCGTACGTCACAGCACGTGACACTGCAGGTCTTACGAGTGCCAGCAGCCGGAACCGACGGTGTGCGAGTAACTATTTCAGACGAGTTTAATAAATCTTGACTGCGCGTTTAAGTGCACGCAAGTTCTCGACAGGACACGACAAAGTTAATAGCTTTAGTGGCTACCTTTTCAATTACATGCTGATTCCGTAGCCCATACAGGAAGCCAAGCGTTCACGAAATGTGACGGATTTCTTTGCGGGGCATGTGGGGTCTCAGCAACTTTTATGACAGTTTAGGACGTGGTAAGGGGCGGCAAGGTGGTGGGGGGGGGGGGGGGGGGGAGGGGGAGGGGGGCAGCGCGTATCCGCCACAAACCCAACAGTTCTCCTTTCGCGCTGGTAGGAACACTGAGATTAAAAAAAAAGTTTTGGGAAAAAAAAGAGGAATCGAAGTAAAAATAGTTCACTCTCATTGGGCGAAAGCCAAGAGGGTTCCTTCGAAATCGAGTCTCCAATCTCTAATGACCTACTAGTCTGTTTCACGTTCCTTTCTTCTGTCCGACTGCAATTTAAGGTTCTTCAGTTATATCAGACCATTTAAAAATCCTTCAACTCATTTCGTGCTGGAAATAATTTATTCATTGTTGGGAGTTCTGTGAGAATTCATTGGGTATACAAGGTGAACCCAAAACTTCACAGGCGACATTTCGGAGGCTTTTAGTAATATTCTCTGAATATCATGGTATAAAAAACACGTGGTCCCTGGTGTCTCGTTACAGAATAATAACGTGAATGATAAGATAAAGAAGATTATGGGAATGTGCACCTGTTTGGTTTACTTCTACACTGTCTTTTTTATGAATGTATAGTCTCTTTAAGAATGTAAGCTCTTGCATACTAAAAACTCCATTCATAGAAAAGAAATGTGTGAAGTTAACTTGTCGTTTACAGTTAAGAATTAAAATGTCTGTGAGCAGCAAAAGGAAATCTGACTGCGAGAATGTAAATGCAATATTCCCTGTCGCAACCAACACTGACTTTAAAAATTACTCTGAATTTTAAGGAAAACAATTAAACTCACCACTTTTAGTTGACCCTATGAAATTATAAACTCTTATCTCCTGTATTTCGCTTACCTGTGTTGCAATGGGAAAGGCTGTGCCACTGCTGCCGTAGGAAAAAAAAAAGCAGAAAAAGAAGCGCGCATCTCAATTTCTAAGTTGCTACTAACTATAGAGGGTCGTGACATTTCAATGCGATCACTTAAATACACGTAATACAGATTTGGTTCTCATAAAATTTATCTCTGATAAAAAAGAATGTTCATCAGGTAATGGGAGCTGGATAATGACGCAAGATAATCTGAGTTACTCTCCAGAGAAAAATTCTTCTCAAGTAACTACATATATTAAAAAAAATTTGTCTCAAAGAAATTCCTTGGCATTATTCAAACTGCAAAATTTCAGCATTGAACGCTTAGTAAGCAATAAGAAAATATTTCATTATAGATTACAATTACTTAAGATCAACACTGGAGAAATATAAAAATTACCCGTACATGAAAATTTATTCTAAGACAGAAGTCCTCATACCAATGATTAATTTTTATTCAAATCCATTAACATTGATTGTGACAGAACTTTATAAAACTAGCTTGAAATTCCTGATTTGGATGTCAAGTGTTGAACTAATAATGCCTAACTAAATGCTGCCGCAATAAAGTAAGATATATTCATTCGTTAACTTAAATGTCAACCTTCTCAAGATAGTATCTACCTTAGTAATTCTCTCTAATTCAATGCTTAATGATATTCCTTTTGTAATAGTAATATCTTCCATCAGATCAATAAAATAATTGTCAATGCTCCCCATGATTTTCGTCTTCCGATACAAACTCAGGACCACGCCACCCCGTCACAACACTTATCTCCTCTCCTCACAATCAACAGTAATCACCCGCGCACGATCAACATTTAACAACTGCTCGTCTTTGCAGAGAAAAGATGACCTAACTAGTTTCCGGGCAGCGCGGTGTCTCGTACGAGGCTGCATGCACTTAACTATCAGATACGAATACTAAATGCGCGTTTTAAGACATCCAAAAACAAAAAAAAATTAGCTCTAAAATTATAGACACATACACCCTTCAAACGTACTTGCGATTTACTCTCTTTGTTATCCCAGTGGCGTTTGTTTCTGTGAAAATAGTTTCAAAACACTGAAAAAAATGTAATACCCATTCATTAAAATGTACAACCCAAAACGACAGGACCTGGTTTCTCGTATGCACCTATGTGCAGATGCGGAAGTATGGCAATATGGTTGCCATTGCTCAGCATTGAGTCGCTGTGACGCTCTACTAGTATGTTCGGCGAACTTATACAGTATGTCAATATCGGCCATTTTCATCAGTAACCCAATTCATACCTCAGTGTATGATTGAAAATGTGTAACTATCACAGCCGGGAATACAAACCCGAGACAGGGACAAGCAGGACTGGACACAAGCTCGAAGGCGAAGACTAATGTGGGCACTGCTGTTATCCACCAAAGTGCCGTGACTGAATGGAACAAGTTTGTTTCAACACAAGGAACACGGCGCATGTCGTCGAAACTTGCAGTGTTGTGTGTAGACAGTTTCAGTGCAGTACATTTAGATAGATAAATCGGGATAAGAAGTGAAACGAATCCAATTACTCTTCAAAGAGCCACGAATTTCTTACATACTGACGGAAAAAACCGAAACACATGAAATTTCGGGAATACATTTTTCTACACTCATACTCATAAATTAAGGATAATGCTGATACATGGCGAAACAACGCTCTGGTGGGCGATTTGCGGGTTTAAATCACCTTGGGGTATGGCCATGTGGAGCATTTGACCTGCGGTCGTCGCATGGTGGCGCTGGCAGCAGTCCACATAAGCAGAGGTGTGTTGGTGCATGTCAGAGTACGGTGCAGCCAGTAAGTGTGCAGACGTTTTCAGACGTCCTAATGGTGACTGTGTGTTGAAAATGGCTCAAAGAACACATATTGACAACGTTATGAGGGGTAGAATGCTAGGGTGACTGGAGGCTGGTCAAACACAGTAGGTCGTAGTACGGGCCCTCTGTGTGCCACAAAGTGTGATCTCAAGATTATGGAAACGATTCCAGAAGACAGGAAACGTGTTCCGGCCTACAGTACGGGACGTACACAGTGTACAACACCATCATTGACCGCAGACGGCCACGGATTACTGCAGGTAGCCTTGCTCGGCACCTTACCGCAGCCACTGAACAGTTGTCTCCAGACATACAGTCTACAGACGACTGAACAGACATGGTTTATTTGCCTGGAGACCTACAAGGTGCATTCCACTGACACCTGGTCACAGAAGAGCCCGTAAAGCCTGGTGTCAAGAACACAGTACATGGTTATTGGAACAGTGGTCCCAGATTATGTTCACGGATGAGTCCAGGTAAAGTTTGAACAGTGATTCTCGCCGGGGTTTCATCTGGCGTGAACCAGTTATCAGATACCAACCCCTTAATGTCCCTGCGTGTCTTTGACAGAGGAACTGTAACAGGTCAGGTGTATCGGGACGTCATTTTGCACCAGTATGTCCGCCTTTTCAAGGGTGCAGTGCGTCCCACCTTCCACCTGATGGACGATAACACACGGCTCCACCAAGCTGCCATCGTGGAGGAGTACCTTGAAACAGAAGATATCAGGCGAATAGAGTGACCTGCCTCTTCTCCAGACCTGAACACCATCGAGCATGTCTGGGATGCTCTCGGTCGACGTATCGCTACACGTCTTCAAACCCCTAGGACACTTCAGGAGCTCCGACAGGCATTCTTGCAAGAATGGGAGGTTATACCCCAACAGCTGCTCGACCACCTAATCCAGAGTATGCCACCCCGTTGTGAGGAATGTGTATGTGTGCATGGGGACATATCCCATATTGATGTCGGGGTACATGCGCAAGAAACAGTGGCGTTTTGTAGCACATGTGTTTCGGGACGATTTTCTGACTTATCACCAATACCGTGTACTTACAGATCTGAGTCATGTGTGTTCGCTATGTGCCTATGCTATTAGCGCCATTTTCGTGTAGTGCCACGTTGTGTGGCACCACATTCTGCATTTATCCTTAATTTATGAGGATGAGTGTAGGTAACATATTTAAGTGATTAACATGGAAAAATACAAGTTAATGTAAGCGTGAGATAAGCCATTGCAAATGTGAAATGCTGATACATTACTAATCGGTTGAACCGCTAGAATGTTGAATGCAACCATGCAAACGTGCATGCATTGTGTAGTACAGGTGTTGGATGCCAGTGTGTGGGATAGAATTGCGTACCTGTTGCACGTGGTCGGCCAATAGGGGAACACTTAATGCTGTTTGTAAATGACGCTGAAGTTGTCATCCGATGATGTCCCATATATGCGAGATTGAAGACAGATCTGCTGATCGAGGAGGTCAAGACGACATGTGAACAGTCTGTGGAGCATATTGGTTCACAACAGCGGTATGTGGATGAGTGCTTTCCTGTTGGAAAACTGCCCGTGGAATGCTGCTCACTGATGTCCGTGGGATAAGCACGAGAGTGCTCCTGCTGTCATACGAAATCGCACCCCAGACCACAATTCTAGGTGTACGTCCAGTGTGCCTAGCGCGCAGAAAGATTAGCTGCAGGTCCTCAACTCGCCTCTTCCTAACCAACACACGACCATCACATGCACCGAGGCACAACCAGCTTTCATCAACAGATATCCACTCTCCCCTCCAGCGAGCTCTCACTTGACTCCACCACTTAAGTCGCAAATGGCGATAGTTTAGGGTCACTGGAAAGAGCGTTACAAGGCGTCTGGCTCGCGCTGTCCTTGAAGTAACTCCACTAGTGTCCAAAAGTAAAGTAACAGAACGCTGTTTCCCCGTCCTGTGTGTAATTCACGATATAATCGTACAATATGCCAACCAGATGTCTGTACGAGTGTGTTCTGCAGGGACGATAGCATTCCAGTCAACGGACAGCCATGTCAACGGCGACGTCAGGGCACCTACGAAACGAGGTAGCCCCACGTCCACAATCGCTTTTGAAACGTCCCCTCAGAAAAATTTGTGAATCACTGTGCTGATAAACCTCTACGTTATTTAATTTTCAAGCAGCTGAGCAAAACTAAACATACTCGAGACATTTCTCTCTTTACTTATTCTGGTCAACACTAAACTGACAAACAATATTTTTAGCGCAACGCAATCTGAATTTCAAAAATCCCTACAAAAGAATGACCCTGACTAACAATAACCTATACTTTTCATGAATCACTTACCTCACAAAAATCTTCGTTACTCGAATTACTGCAATACACTGAGCGCCAATGCTGCCAGCTAAATGAAATATTCTAACTACTGAAGGCACTAACTATTGATAGGCATAGTCAGCAAATGAAAGATTTTGATAGAGAACAAACAATGTATTGATCTTAATAGTGTTCATATATATATCAGTTCATGACATCCAGTCTTACAAATTTAGTGTCTCTGATGGACACACGTCCAGGTCATCCGCTCTCAAAACTCCGCCATCTCTCCTCACATCCACCACTGCTGGAGGCTCACGTCCAACTGCGCAACGCTACGTGCTGTTTACATCCAAATGCCCAACACTACAATGGCGAATGTTCCAACAATGCAAACTAGCCACAGACTGCACACAACAGAGCCAGTGATTTTCATATAGAGCGCTACATGGCGTTACCAGCATAAAAACCTAAACAGCCTAGTTACACTTTGTACACAGTCAAAGACAGTGCAGTGTAGCACAGAGAAGATGTCTGTTAGAGTCTTTGCGGCGAAGGGCCGTATAAAGATAGGAAACGGGACAGCCGTATACTGATGTGCCCGATGGCTTAATGTGAGCTGTTGTTGGTCGGATGGACGACAGTTTGTAGAGACCGAAACTGTATCCCGGAGACAAGGGCAGGGCTGACCACTTGTGACTTCAGAAGAGGGGACCATTATTTGCCTGTAAGGGTACGACAGTACCGCCTTAGTACTGTACAGTAACTGGTGTGTGAACTCGTAGCATTCACCAGACGTATTGTATCGAGGCAAACGGTGTGCAGAAGATTTCAGCAAAGTGGCCTTTATTGTCGAAAATCTGCTGTATGTGTACCTCTGACGCGTCTTCACAGAAGGGAACGTCTAGAGTGGAGTCATCAACATGTCACCTGGACGGTCCAACATTGTCCAATGTTGTTTTCACAGATGAGTCCCGGTTTAGTCTGGAGAGTGATTCTCGAGGATGCCTAATGGTGTGGGCGGCGGTTATGTTTACCACTCGAACTCCTCTTCATGAAATTGTACGGGTGAACTGTCAAGGTTTAACTGGTGTCAGGTCTCCTGACAAGATCTTTGGACCTCATTTGCGGTTGTTGCGAGGTCTACATCTACATGGTTACTCTTCAATTCACACTTAAGTGCCTGACAGAGGGTTCATCGAACCATTTACATACTACTTCTGTACCATTTCACTCTCTAATGGGAAAAAAGAAACATTTAAATCTTTCCGTTGGAGCTCTTATTTCTCTTATTTTATTATTATGATCATTTCTCTGTACGTAGGTATGGGTCAACCAAATATTTTCACATTCGGAAGAGAAAGTTTGAAATTTGTAAATAGATCTCGCCGCAAAGAAAACCGCCTTTGTTTCGGTGACTGTCACCCCAACTCGCGTTTCATATCAGTGACACTCTCACCACTATTGCGCGATAACACGAAACGAGCTGCCCTTCTTTGCAATTTTTCGATGTCCTCCATCAATCCCACCTGGTAAGGATCCCATATCGCGCAGCAATATTCCAGCAGAGGATAGACAGGCTGTCTCTTTAGTGGGTTTGTCGCATCTTCTAAGTGTTCTGCCAACAAAGCGCAGTCTTTGTTTCGCCTTCCCCACAACATTACCTATGTGGTCTTTCCAATTTAAGTTGCTCGTAATTGAATTGCTAGGTATTTAGTCGAAATGACACCCCTTTGCTTTGTGCGATTTATCGTATACCTCAAAATTATCGGATTTGTTTTAGTAACCATGTGGATGACCTCGCACTTTTCTTTGTTTAGTGCTAATTGCCACTTTCCGTACCATACAGAAATTCTCTGTAGATCATTTTCTAATTGGAATTGATCATCTGATGATTTTACTGGGCGGTAAATTACAGCGTCATCTGCAAACAATCTAAGGGTGCTGCTCAGATTATCACCTAGATCATTTATATAAATCAGGAACAGCAGAGGGCCTGTGACACTACCTGGTGAGTAGTTCTCGATTGATTCGCATCTCGAGGACACGTGTAATACTATTTCAGGACAAAAACGTTGTGGGCCCAGACTTCGTACTGATGGACAACAATGCTCGACCTTATATAGCACGGGTGGTGGGCGTTTTCTTGGAAACAGAAGATACTGCACGCATGGGGTGGCCTGCACGCTCTCCAGATTTGTATCCCATAGAACAAGTCTGGGATGCAGTAGGGAGACAGATTGCATCAAGTAAGCATCGACCAACCACTCTCCAAGACTGTGAGCAGCTCTACAGGAAGAATGGGAGTTATTACATCAACATGCGACTGACGACATTATTCACAGCATGCCTCTTCGCTGTCAGGCTTGTATTGCTGCCAGAGGTGGTCACACCCTATACTGAGCACATTAACCAGTTGTTGGAATGTGTGTGCAAATCCATTAAGTTGGAACAAACGAAGAACATTTTTGTCTACCGTTATGCACGTTGCAGTTGTTTACGTTCTGTATTCCATACATTATTTCTACTTTACTATGACCAGTTTATACTGTTCTGGCCGGCCGGAGTGGCCGTGCGGTTCTAGACCCTACAGTCTGGAACCGAGCGACCGCTACGGTCGCAGGTTCGAATCCAGCCTCGGACATGGATGTGTGTGATATCCTTACGTTAGTTAGATTTAATTAGTTCTAAGTTCCAGGCGACGGATGACCTCAGAAGTTAAGTCGCACAGTGCTCAGAGCCGTTTTATAGTGTTCTGTGGCAAAATAAACGCAACATTGCAAAATTTCAGTTTGTTGCTTTAATTTGTAATTTGTAACGGTTCGTTTTCTCACTTTGGTGCCAACTGCTTCTCATGTTGTTGCTGCAGATGCAGTGAGATGCGCCAGAGCCATACGCCGAACATGATGGTCTTCCCTCCGGGTAGTGCGACCTGGCCGTCTGGAGAGATGTCTTCTTGCCACCGTACATTCTCGTGGCCACCGCTGCCAGCAATCATGTACAGTGCCTACATTCCTGCCGAGTCTTTGTGCAGTATCTACATCTACATCTACATTCATACTCCGCAAGCCACCCAACGGTGTGTGGCGGAGGGCACTTTACGTGCCACTGTCATTACCTCCCTTTTCTGTTCCAGTCGCGTATGGTTCGCGGGAAGAACGACTGCCTGAAAGCCTCCGTGCGCGCTCGAATCTCTCTAATTTTACATTCGTGATCTCCACGGGAGGTATAAGTAGGGGGAAGCAGTATATTTGATACCTCATCCAGAAACGCACCCTCTCGAAACCTGGCGAGCAAGCTACGCCGCGATGCAGAGCGCCTCTCTTGCAGAGTCTGCCACTTGAGTTTGCTAAACATTTCCGTAACGCTATCACGGTTACCAAATATCCCTGTGACGAAACGCGCCGCTCTTCTTTGGATCTTCTCTATCTCCTCCGTCAACCCGATCTGGTACGGATCCCACACTGATGAGCAATACTCAAGTATAGGTCGAACGAGTGTTTTGTAAGCCACCTCCTTTGTTGATGGACTACATTTTCTAAGGACTCTCCCAATGAATCTCAACCTGGTACCCGCCTTACCAACAATTAATTTTATATGATCATTCCATTTCAAAGCGTTCCGCACGCATACTCCCAGATATTTAACAGAAGTAAATGCTACCAGTGTTTGTTCCGCTATCATATAATCATACAATAAAGGATCCTTCTTTCTATGTATTCGCAATACATTACATTTGTCTATGTTAAGGGTCAGTTGCCACTCCCTACACCAAGTGCCTATCCGCTGCAGATCTTCCTGCATTTCGCTACAATTTTCTAATGCTGCAACTTCTCTGTATACTACAGCATCATCCGCGAAAAGCCGCATGGAACTTCCGACACTATCTACTAGGTCATTTATATATATTGTGAAAAGCAATGGTCCCATAACACTCCCCTGTGGCACGCCAGAGGTTACTTTAACGTCTGTAGACGTCTCTCCATTGATAACAACATGCTATGTTCTGTTTGCTAAAAACTCTTCAATCCAGCCACACAGCTGGTCTGATATTCTCTAGGCTCTTACTTCGTTTATCAGGCGACAGTGCGGAACTGTATCGAACGCCTTCCGGAAGTCTATGAAAATAGCACCTACCTGGGAGCCTGTATCTAATAATTTCTGGGTCTCATGAACAAATTAAGCGAGTTGGGTCTCACACGATCGCTGTTTCCGGAATCCATGTTGATTCCTACAGAGTAGATTCTGGGTTTCCACAAACGACATCTCAGAAGTAACGTTCCTTTTCTCGTAGCCCTTTCACGTGACATCGTTCAAACTCTGTCAAGAATATCCCCTGACTAACATCAACTCACCACGTCCACTCTCAAACGTAACTAACGCTCACGAGCGTTGCAGAGCGTATCTATATCAAACCTGATTTGTGTGCGCATAGTGGCGCAATTAGTGACACTCCTATGCGACTGGCACGAAATTTCAATACACATAATTCTTCACATGTTACTGAAATGAGCGTTTGGCGTTATTGGCCGGGAGGCCTCTTGCGGGGCAGGTCCGGCCGCCTTGGTGTAGGTCTTATTACATTCATCGCCACATTGGGCTACCTGCGCGCCAGATGGGGATGAAATGATGATGAAGACAACACAACACCCAGTCCCTGAGCTAAGAAAATCTCCGACACAGCCGCGAATCGAACCTGGGCCCGGAGGACGGCAACCCGTCACGCTGATCACTCAGCTATCGGGGCGGACTCTTCAGACGTAGAAACACGCGTACCAACTTTCGTTTATTTCGCAGAACTCCATCTCGGTGCAGCGATTCTTTTCCGTCAGCGCATATGCAAAATGTGTGGAAAAAAGCTGTTCTTTCCAGCGTAAACCGATGACCAGCGGGAGACTTTCTTCGATGCAGATGTGGTGGGAGACATTCATACACCATTGTACTTTTTTGCCCACAACAGCAGAAAGCGTCAGTCGCTGGGAGTCGAAGTCGGTCTTTGAGTGGGCCCGTATAGTGAGCGGTCGTCGGATTGCAGTAAGTTATAAAGTGACGGTACAAACAGAACAGCGGTATCAATACCGTGAATGGTATAACAGCAGTAAATATTTGTGAAGGTTAAGATTCTGTATCCTTTGGCTTTAATGCCGTGGTGCATCATGAGTACCTAGCACAAAGCCGAACCATCACAAAGGAACACTACCAGGAGGTCCTCTATCACCTTCGCGACGTGCTGCTCAAACGACTGGATCTGTGAGCAGAAAAATCGTGGCAGCTTCATCACGACAACTCACCCGCCCATTCTGTGCATCTGATTAAGACTTTCCTCGCAGAACAGAACGTTCCCGTGGCTGGCCAGGCTTCTCCCTCTTCTGACACGTCGCCTCGTGACTTTTGGCTATTTCCCAAGCTGAAAATGCTCCTGAAAGGGAAACGATTTCGGTCAAGACCGGTGAAACACAACGACCTAATTGATCACCATTCCAAAAGACGTGTACCAGATTTCCAATAATGGGGTGATCGCTGGAAGAAGTGTACGCACTGAAGTTAAAAACTTCTGGGTTATTAGGCCGTGTCATGTTTCTTCTAAAATCATCGACGTTTCGACCCCTCTGATGGGATCTTCCTTGGAATCTTCTGGTGTCCACTACTGCTGGACACCAGAAGATCCTGAGGCAGATCCCATCAAAGGGGTCGAAACGTCGATGATTTTAGAAGAAACATGACGCGGCCTAATAACCTAGAAGATTCTAACTCCAGTGACAACGGCCACAAAAGCCTGCAGACTTCCATAAGTGTACGCATTGCCAAGGACCATGGACACTTCCAGATCAATAAATTTATTTCTGCCAACCAATGTTTCGATACTGCCTGCCAAAACAGTGAAGCACCCAGAAATAGAAGAGAAAGCGAAACTTTACGGATTGAGAAGGATAATATGACATGATGTTATTTCAGTGATTACAAAAATCGAGAGAAATTTGCAAAGAACGTGACCGTAAGATACCATTTATCACTCTGATGTTGTGCCCTTTTGGCCTGGATGAATGCCCTGTTACGGTTGCGGAGGGCGTCATTAAGCTTCTTCTCATGAGGCGTGGTGACTTGCAAGTGGTGTACTGGTCCTTGATATCCTCGACACTGGCAGCGGGAGAGAGTTCACATCCATGTGTGATCCCAATCACGAAAAAAAGGAAGAAGAAACGAACGTTAGAATTTTACATGTCATAGACAATGTGGACATTAAGACAGAGCTCGCATTACTAAATGATGGGGGAGGAAATCGGCCGTTTTCTTTTCAAAGCAACGACACTGCTGGTTGCCTGGAGCGATCTTGGGAAATATCGACGGCCAGACGGTGATCTGGACCATCACCCCTCCAAATGCGAGTCCAGTGACCCAACAAACGTGCTGTTGGGGACAGATCTGGGAATCTTCGTAGCCACAGAAGTATCGCAGCTTCATTCAGACAGTTGATAGGCATGAGTTCCATGTGCGGACGAGCACTGTCCTGTTGAAAACTGGTACCACCGTACTGTCGCATGGGAGGTAACACATGAGGCAGCTGGATGTCCATGATGTACCTTTGTGCTCTCAGTCACTCCAGTCACCAGCCACAGCATGAGACTAGGAGTATCGCCATTGTCCTTATCCAAAACATTGAAAGAATGAGACCTCATGCCAGATCGCCGACAGACTCGCCATCGACCATCATCGAAGGCAGTGCAGTACTGTGATTCATTCATGGCACCTCTCCAAATGCAGTCATTTTTGTGTGGTGTTAACATCAGCCTACGCATAGGACAGTAATTTCCTAGTCTGGTTGCTGATCTTCTCCAGCCAGTGGTACAGGATGATACAGATTGTTGCTGGGAGTCCACTACTTGTTCTCAGATGGCAGGCACGGACGTGAAGGAGTTACGATGTGCCAGCTGCACAGTGCAGCGATCCATCGTTGTGGTAGTGAGATGTGGTGGACTCTCGTGCTTCCATTCAGTTCGGCATCAGGCCACTGTCTATCTGAGTGCCCAAGAAATGTAGATATTGCACGATTCAATCAGCTGGCCAAATTGATATTCACAATAAAGCTCTTTCAAACTTCGTCAGGTGCCGATAACGCAGTTTCACATGAGTACGTGTGATCCTCGTAGCCTTCAGTAATCGCTCAAAATATGACTCCCTTTACGCCTCGTTTGTAACATATCAGGCCTTATAACACCATTAGATGTGGATTACACTAATGCACTCTGGTGACCGTTCTAAGTGTCAGACACAATTATAGCTCTAATCATTTACATACCTGTCGATGGTGTGTACGAAGTTCCAGTAAAATCGGACCACGCCTCCTCGGCACATTAGTTTTTGCCAGGCAATATATAAGTTGCATGGACAACGGGGGCCGTGATATGACCTTCGTTTATTGTTGCTAGGTGCGGTCGCGCCAGAGATAAGAAGGTCAACTCTGTTTTTTTTTTTTTTTTTTAATGGGATGCTGTAGTTTGGTACTTATTTTCTTATAGCAGCTATCGAGACGAGTCCAATGGTGTGTAACAGTAAGGTCTTCGAAGGTCAACGAAGGTCAAAAATTGTTCAAATGGCTCTAAGCACTATGGGACTTAACATCTGGGGTCATCAGTCCTCCAGACTTAGAACTACTTGAACCTAACTAACGTAAGGACATCACACACATCCATGCCCGAGGCAGGATTCGAGCCTGCGAGTGTATCAGCAGTGCGGTTCCAGACCGTCGAATCAAGCCAATGTGAATAATGTATTCCTTCGAAGAACAAGTCGATATGCTTCTCACTTACGCAGAATGCCAACGAAATTCGGCGAGAGCTAGAGACTTATATGGTGAAAGATATCTTCAACGTACTTAACCCTGCACGTCGTGCATTTAAATATGTGTATGATAAATTGAGAGCAACAGGATCTTTAACGCATTGGAAACGTATCTGTCAAATGAGAGGTACTAACAAGGAAACGGAAATTCTTACTTGCCTCTGTGGTTCAAGATCCTTGTGTTAGTTCGTGTCAAATTACAAGGGAACCTGGCATGAGCCAGAGTAGTGTTGTTCGTGTTCTGCATCACCTTAAATATCATCCTTACCATATCAGTCTCCACCAAGAACTATCTGGTACGAATTGTACACGTCGCATTAAAATCTGACGATGGGCTCATTTCAGATCCAGAGGGATGAGACGTTTATTAATTTGATTTGATTTACTGACTAGGCTACATTCACCAAGCATGAAAATGTTAATTTGCATAACATGAACTATTGGGCAACTGAAAATCCATTTTGGCTGCGGAAAGTTGCACACCAAAAACAGTGATCGGTGAATGTATGCTATGGGATTCTGGAGGACAGACATTAAGTATGTTATTGGAGGAAATACCTTTAGGAACAAGGAACAGAATGTGGTATCAACACAATGGGTGTCCGGCACATTTTTGCTGATGGCTACAAATGAGTTGCAGAGACAATTCCCAAATCGTTGGGTTGGACGCGGACGAGATGTGTGGTAGCCATCTCATTTGCCATACTTGATGCCTATGGATTTTTTCTTGTGGGAATTCGTAAAAGACATTGTTTATAAAGACGTTCCAACTACACCTGAACATATGCGAGAGAAAATTGTCAGAGCATGTGCTTCGATAAGTGTCGAAGTGATAAGGAATACCACTCAATCCATGGTAAGAAGATTGCAGCACTGCATTGATACCAATGGTCATCACTTCGAACACCTTCTGTAAGTGAACGTTCATGCCACCTTTCTGAGCTTCGTTGACCTTGAAAGACCTTACTGTTACACATCATTGGATTCGTCTCGATATCCGCTATTAGAAAATAAGTACCAAACTATAGCATTCCATAAAAAAAACGTTGCCCTTCATATCTCGGAAGAGATCCCACCTAGCAACAAAAAACCAACGTCATATATATATATATATATATATATATATATATATATATATATATATATGTGTGTGTGTGTGTGTGTGTGTGTGTGTGTGTGTGTGTGTGTGATGATGTCTATCGAAATTTCGCGTTAGTCGCATAAGAGTAGAGCTACTACCGCTACCCTGAGGATGCAGATCAGTTTTGCTGTTACTGCACGCCGTTACGGTTGTGAGCGTTAGTTAGCTTTGAGATTGGGCGGGGTGTGATGATGTTAGTCACTAATGCCTTATGCCGACGAAGACGATGGGTTTGAACTTTGTCCACTGATCCTCAACACTATCTGTGCTTGAGACAAAACTTTTGTGTTGAGTCGTCAGGTATTCTGTAATCTGCTTTTCGTCACTTTTGCTAAACAGAAAAATCTTCCTACCTTTTTTAATATTTCTATTTACGGCTGAAATAATCGATGCAGTAACCGCTTTATGATCGCTGATTCCCTGTTCTGCATTAACTGATTCAAATAGTTCGGGTCTGTTTGTCACCAGAAGGTCTAATATGTTATCGCCACGACTCGGTTCTCTGTTTAACTGCTCATGGTAGTTTTCAGATAAAGCACTTAAAAATATTTCACTGGATTCTTTGTCCCTGCCACCCGTTATGAACGTTTGAGTCTCCCAGTCTATATCCGGCAAATTAAAATCTCCACCCAGAACTATAACATGGTGGGGAAATCTACTCGAAATATTTTCCAAATTATTCTTCAGGTGCTGAGCCACAACAGCTGCTGAGTCCGGGGGCCTATAGAGACATCCAATTACCATGTCTGAGCCTGCTTTAACCGTGACCTTCACCCAAATCATTTCACAATTCGAATCTCCGTCAATTTCCTTCGATACTATTGCACTTCTTATCGCTATAAACACGCCTCCCCCTTCACTGTCCAGCCTGTCTCTGCGGTATACATTCCAATCCGAGTTTAGGATTTCATTACTGTTTACATGTGGTTTCAGCCAACTTTCTGTCCCTAGTACTATATGGGCGTTGTGACCGTTTATTAATGAGAGCAGTTCTGGGACCTTTCTATAGAAGCTCCTGCAGTTTACTATTAGCACATTAATATTGTTATTCCCTGTTGCATTTTGCCTACTCCTGCCTTGCCGCGTCTCAGGAGGCGTCTTGTCGGGCCTAGGGAGGGAATTCTCTAACCTAAAAAAAACCCATGTGCACTCTACACGTACTCCGCTACCCTCGTAGCCGCTTCCGGCGTGTAGTGCACGCCTGACCTATTCAGGGGGACCCTACATTTCTCCACCCGATAGCGGAGGTCGAGAAATTTGCACCCCAGCTCTCTGCAGAATCGTCTGAGCCTCTGGTTTAAGCCTTCCACTCCAAACCAGAGGACCGCGATCGGTTCTGGGAACGATACTACAAATAGTTAGCTCTGATTCCACCCCGCGAGCGAGGCTTTCCGCCTTCACCAACTCCGCCAACCGCCTGTACGAACTGAGGATGACCTCTGAACCCAGACAGCAGGAGTCATTGGTGCCGACATGAGCAACAATTTGTAGTCGGGTGCACCCAGTGCTCTCTATCGCCGCCGGTAGGGCCTTCTCCACATCTCGGATGAGACCCCCCGGCAAGCAGACAGAGTGAACACTGGCCTTCTTCGCCGACCTTTCCGCTATTTCCCTAAGGGGCTCCATCACCCGCCTAACGTTGGAGCTCCCAATAACTAATAAACCCCTCCCCCCGTGTGCTGCTCGGACCTTGCTGAAGGAGAAGCCACATGTCCACTCACAGGCAGAGCGGGCGATGCCACACGGCCAGCCTCCACATTGACCCTCCGCCTCGTGCGCCGCGAACGCCGCTGAACCCGCCACTCCCCTTGGGGAAAGGGTGGCCCAACCGCGCCCGGTACCCGCGAAGATGTCTCGACAGCAGGGACAGTGGGTGAAGCATGTAACACCTGGGGTGTACCTTGCGACGCACCAGACTCCCCACTGCCGCTACACTCCGAGGCAGCAGCCTGAAGACGGCTGACCGCGGCCATCAACACGCTCAGCTGTTCGCGAACAGTGGCCAGCTCCTCCTGCGTCCGTACACAGCAGTCACACATCCTATCCATCCTAAGGAATCAATTTACTGAAGAGAGTTAATCAACTTTTAACTAGACTGCTAATTCACTAAAGGCGGCTGATTATTGACTAAACTGTGATTGCTAACCACTTCTTGTAGAAAACAATGAAAATAGCACTACCTGTCTCTGACCTGTATTCAAAACAAACACTAGCACTACTAGCACTATGGCTGACTAAAGGGACTCTCTCTGTCTGTATTCAAAACAAACACGAAATCTATGGAACACTTAATAGCACTCGACAATTAAAGCTTCCTAAAAGCAAAAACACACCGAAGAAGAAGTGACAAGTAAGAAAAATACAGTTAATACTTAAATTAAGTTAGCTCGCTGCACAGCAGACGTGAAGGAGACGGCGGCTAGGGCGACACTCAGTGGACAAAGTTCAAAACCATTGTACAATATGCGTTAGATGAGTATGAGCCAAGCAAGATCGTAAGAGATGGGAAAGAGCCACCGTGGTACAACAACCGAGTTAGAAAACTGCTGCGGAAGCAAAGGGAACTTCACAGCAAACATAAACATAGCCAAAGCCTTGCAGACAAACAAAAAATACGCGAAGTGAAATGTAGTGTGAGGAGGGCTATGCGAGAGGCTTTCAATGAATTTGAAAGTAAAGTTCTATGTACTGACTTGGCAGAAAATCCTAAGAAATTTTGGTCCTATGTCAAAGCGGTAGGTGGATCAAAACAAAATGTCCAGACACTCTGTGATCAAAATGGTACTGAAACAGAGGATGACAGACTAAAGGCCGAAATACTAAATGTCTTCTTCCAAAGCTGTTTCACAGAGGAAGACTGCAGTGTGCTTCCTTCTCTAGATTGTCGCACAGTTGACAAAATGGTAGATATCGAAATAGACGACAGAGGGATAGAGAAACAATTAAAATCGCTCAAAAGAGGAAAGGCCGCTGGTCCTGATGGGATACCAGTTCGATTTTACACAGAGTACGCGAAGGAACTTGCCCCCCTTCTTGCAGCGGTGTACCGTAGGTCTCTAGAAGAGCGTAGCGTTCCAAAGGATTGGAAAAGGGCACAGGTCATCCCCGTTTTCAAGAAGGGACGTCGAACAGATGTGCAGAACTATAGACCTATATCTCTAACGTCGACCAGTTGTAGAATTTTGGAACACGTATTATGTTCGAGTATAATGTCTTTTCTGGAGACTAGAAATCTACTCTGTAGGAATCAGCATGGGTTTCGAAAAAGACGATCGTGTGAAACCCAGCTCGCGCTTTCGTCCACGAGACTCAGAGGGCCTTAGACACGGGTTCACAGGTAGATGCCGTGTTTCTTGACTTCCGCAAGGCGTTTGACACAGTTCCCCACAGTCGTTTAATGAACAAAGTAAGAGCATACGGACTATCAGATCAATTGTGTGATGGATTGAAGAGTTCCTAGATAACAGAACGCAGCATGTCATTCTCAATGGAGAGAAGTCTTCCGAAGTAAGAGTGGTTTCAGGTGTGCCGCAGGGGAGTGTCATAGGACCGTTGCTATTCACAATATACATAAATGACCTGGTGGATGACATCGGAAGTTCACTGAGGCTTTTTGCAGATGATGCTGTGGTGTATCGAGAGGTTGCAACAATGGAAAATTGTACTGAAATGCAGGTGGATCTGCAGCGAATTGACGCATGGTGCACGGAATGGCAATTGAATCTCAATGTAGACAAGTGTAATGTGATGCGAATACATAGAAAGATTGGTCCCTTATCATTTAGCTACAAAATAGCAGGTCAGCAACTGGAAGCAGTTAATTCCATAAATTATCTGGGAGTACGCATTAGGAGTGATTTAAAATGGAATGAACATATAAAGTTGATCGTCGGTAAAGCAGATGCCAGACTGAGATTCATTGGAAGAATCCTAAGGAAATGCAATCCGAAAACAAAGGAAGTAGGTTACACTACGCTTGTGCGCCCACTGCTTGAATACTGCTCAGCAGTGTGGGATCCGCACCAGATAGGGTTGATAGAAGAGATAGAGAAGATCTAACGGAGAGCAGCGCGCTTCGTTACAGGATCATTTAGTAATCGCGAAAGCGTTACGGAGATGATAGATAAACTCCAGTGGAAGACTCTGCAGGAGAGACGCTCAGTAGCTCGGTACGGGCTTTTGTTAAAGTTTCGAGAACATACCTTCACCGAAGAATCAAGCAGTATATTGCTCCCTCCTACGTATATCTCGCGAAGAGACCATGAGGATAAAATCAGAGAGATTAGAGCCCACACAGAAGCATACCGACAATCCTTCTTTCCACGTACAATACGAGACTGGAATAGAAGGGAGAACCGATAGAGGTACTCAAGGTACCCTCCGCCACACACTGTCAGGTGGCTTGCGGAGTATGGATGTAGATGTAGATGTAGATTATCAGCATCTCACTGAGTTTGAATGACTTAGTGTAATAAGGCTACAAGAAGCTGGATGTACCTTCTGTAATATTGCAGGAAGACTTCTCAGCAACGTAGCCGCTGTACATGATAGCGTTGGTCACGAGAATGTACTATCGTAACAAGTTCAGGCTACTGATGGCCACGCGGCCCTACCGAGAGAGAAGACCATCATGTTCAGCGTATGGCTTTGGTGCATCGTACTGCATCTGCAGCAGCAATCTGAGCTCCAGTTGGAACCACAATGACACAGCGAACTCTCATTAATCGGTTACTTAAAGGACAGCTCCAAGCCAGATGCCCTACAGCGTGCGTTGCACTGATCCCAAATTACGGCCGTTTGCGACTGCAGTGTTGTCAAGCGAGAGGTCATTGGAGGGCAGGGTGGAGGTCTGGTGTGTTTTCTGGTGAAAGCTGGTTCTGCCTCGGTGTTGGTGATGGCAGTGTGTTGGTTAGAAGGTGGCCAGTTGAGGGCGTGCAACCAACCTGTCTGCGTGCTGGGACCTCCACCAGGAGTTATGGTCCGGTATGGTAGCAGGAGCATTCTCGCAGTTATTCCACGCATCGTCACTGCAAAATTGTTTGTCAATGTGGCGATTGGGCCTGTTATGCTGCCGTTCATGAACAGCATTCCAATGGTTCTTTCGCAACAAGATAACGTTGGCCCATATACCACTGTTGTAACCCACCAAGCTCGATGGAGTGTCGACATGTTGCCTTGGCCAGCTCGATCCGTCTCCAAGCGAGCACATATGGGCCATCATCGGACGGCATCTCCATCGTCATCCACAACCAGCATTAACTGTCCATGTATTGACCGACCAAGTGCAGCAGAAATGGAACTTCACCCACAAATTGACATCCGGAACCTGCACAACATAATGCACGCACATTTGCAAGCTTGCATTCAACATTCTGTCTGTTACACTAGTTACTGATGCACCAGCATTGCGGATTTGCAGTGGCTTATCTCGCACTTCCATTAGCTTGTGATCTTACAACGTCAGTCACTAAAATATGTTACCTAGACGAATGTATTGCTGAAATTTAATTACTCTACATTAATTAATTTTTAGTATTGTGACTTTTTTCCGTCAGAATATGACGAAGAGAATAGTTTTATCCTTGCCAACCGCACCAGATGACAGTGAGCTGCATCTACACATATACTCCGCAAACCACTCCACGGTGCATGGTGGAGAGTGCTTTGTGCACCACTGTCACTTCCTCCATTCCCTGTCCCAGTCGCGAATGGTTCGCGTGAAGAACGATTGATGGTAAGTCTCTGTGTGAGCTTGAATGTCTCGAACCTGCATTGTCTTTTGTGAGATATACGTAACAGGAAGCAATATACTGGGTGTTCTAGGAACGTTGGCATTTGTAACTCTGACAGTAAACCACACCGTGTTCAGAACGCCGTTTTGTAGCGTCTGCCACTCGAGTTGGCTGAGCATTTCCGTCACGCTTTCGCACTTACAAAATGAACCTGTAACGAAACGTGCTGTTCTTCTTTGGATCCTCTGTAACGGGTGTTTTCTTAGCTACCTTCTTTGTAGCTGGATTACTCTTCTTGAGCATTCTGTCAATGAATCTCAGCCTGGCATCTGCCTTACCTGGCCATTCCACTTTAAATCGCCCCTTACTCAATCTCCTAGATATTTTATCGATGTGACTGCCGTTAGTGATTATCCTGCACTCGTGCTATCATACTTTCATATCCCCGTCAGTGGACGTCACGTCACGGGGAGGCTTCCCACAGTTCAGTTCAGACGGCGAGTTTTTTCCACTCACGGGGTTCTGTTCCCCCTCACCGTTGGCCTGTGAAATAGCCGTGCCGGCTGTGGTTAGTAGCGGCAGAGTCACGCCTTCTGCAGGTACTAAAGCGGCCCCAGAGGATTTTCTTATGCTCCATTTTCCTCATTTTCATAGTGTTAGCTTTGCCCCTACCATGGACCCGGCGTTTCTGCAATAGTGGCAGGAACGGTTGCCCCTAAAGAAGGAACAGCAGTAGCTGCAGCAGGAGCAGAAAAAGAAACAACAGGCGCTGGTAACACAAGACGCGGACTTGCTTCGCGCTCTTGCCTCACCGGCGGAGGCCCACCAGGTGGCGGGGCAGTTTTCTTCTCTGCCCCCGACGCCATTTGCGTTTCGTTGAGTCTTCAGACAGGTGGGAGGATTATCTGCGCCGATTCGTTCTGGTTGATAAGATCGCTTTGATATTGTCCAGCAGTGCGTGTTTATATTATATTAGAGTCCTCCACTGAGTTCAGGAAGCTTCCCTTTGACGAGCTTTGTCGGCTGCTTACACAGTATTTCGGTTATCAGATCCGACTGGTAGCACTACAGTTGGAGTTTAACCAGCAACACAAACGCCCTCGGCAGTGGACTGGATCGCCGATTGTGTCCCAAATGTGCTATCTTACTCAGACTCGGTAATTCGGGGGGTGATTGTCCGGTTAGATCCATATTGCGAGGTTCAGACTCAGTAATTGACTTAGTCCGACCCTTCTTTAGCCAACGTAGCCCAAATTGCAGAATAGCGTGATCTTACGGCGGCAGCTCAGGAAGTCCTTTGTGATAATTGGGAGGTAGCACAGTTAGGTGCGCATGGTGAACAGACCTGGTGGCTCACGGGGTACTTCTGGTGGCCTCGCCTCCGGTCGAGTCAGCTTGTGTTCCCACTGTTGACGATTCCATTGCAACAGCGTCTCGGCGCTGCCCACCTCCACCCATGCCGTGCTCTGCTGGTTCGCGTCGCTTGCAGTGTCGTAATTTCCGCCCTCGGCGATTTTTGGGTTCTCAGCATCGTATTCCTTCCACTTGTTCGATGAGCAACTGGTCCTGTCGCGACTGTCATTTGTTACATGTTCGCCGAGTCCACGTGTAGAGTATGCTGCCAGATGGGACATTTGGCAACTGCCTGTGACAGGTGACGAGCCGCAAGTGAGTCTCTGGACGTTCCGGTGTTCTCCCTGGACTGTCGGACTGCCTCTAACGGCTGTAAGTGTCGCCCCAGAGTATTTTGCTAATGTTGATTGTGGGTGTGCGGCCGGTCGAATTTCAAGTGGACACGGGAGCACCTGTCCGCCTCATTAATTTGGATTCGTACAGGATCTTGGGGTTCTCAGAGTTGCAATAGCCACTCTATCAGATTGTGTCTTACAGTAAATAATTCACGTTCTTGCAAGGGCGATTCTCCTTGTCTGCATCTTAGATCAATGTTAAATGGCAACTTACAGTGTTACTGGTCCATTCGCCGTTGTTGCAAAGTATCTTCTGGCTCAGAGCTTTTCCTGTTTCCGGTTTTCACGGTATTGAAGAAGCGCATTTAGTGTTTCAATTCGTTCCTTTTCACCATTTGGGCTCCTTACTGCGGTCCTACAGCCCACTGTTCGGAAATACCATGCACTGGCCAGAAAATTTCGAGGCACATGTTTATTATGAGCCGTCGTGCCCACATTTCCTTCGTCCTGCGCAACAAGGTAAATGCCGAGTTGCAACGTTGGCAAGATCAGGGTGTCGTTTCTCCTATTTCGTAGAGCCAGTGCGCCACCTCTTCGGTTGTGATTCAGAAGTCCGATGCCGCTGTGCACCTTCGTGGCCGTTCTAAACAGGCAGTCAATGCTCAGTGTGTCGTGGATTCCTGTTCCATTCTGTGGCAGGTGTAGTTGTTGGTGAAGCTTGTTGTAACTGCGACCGGAACGGTCTCGGGGTTGACGTGACGGAAAGCGCGGCGGGACCCACGGAGCGGCCCGCGAACAACAACACAAACGGGAGAGGACTGACAAGACCAACGAAGGGCCTCACGCACAACAAGAAGATCGAAACAACAGAGCCACAAGAAAACCTAACTAGACAATCACGTCCACTTGTACACAGAACAAGAAAGTAAATATGCTGTCTAAGCCGATATGTCCAGACACGTACGCAAGATTAGACTGACTGGCTGAGTGAGAAGCAGACGCTTTAAATATACGATCGGGGACGCCGCTATTGCCCGCTGGGACCACGTGTTCCACGATGAAACTGGCGTTACTTCTCGACGTAATCGCCCTGCAGACGTACACATTTTTCACAATGCTGATGCCATGATTCCATGGCAGCGGCGAAGGCTTCTTTAGGAGTCTGTTTTGACCACTGGAAAATCGCTGAGGCAATAGCAGCACGGCTGCTTAATGTGCGGCCACGGAGCGAGTCTTTCGTTGTTGGACAAAGCCAAAGGTCACTAGGAGCCAGGTCAGGTGAGTAGGGAGCATGAGGAATCACTTCAAAGTTGTTATCACGAAGAAACTGTTGCGTAACGTTAGCTCGATGTGCGGATGCGTTGTCTTGGTGAAAGAGCACACACGCATCCCTTCCCGGACGTTTTTGTTGCAGTGCAGTAAGGAATTTGTTCTTCAAAACATTTTCGTAGGATGCACCTGTTACCGTAGTGCCCTTTGGAACGCAATGGGTAAGGATTACGCCCTCGCTGTCCCAGAACATGGACACCCATCATTTTTTCAGCACTGGCGGTTACCCGAAATTTTTTTGGTGGCGGTGAATCTGTGTGCTTCCATTGAGCTGACTGGCGCTTTGTTTCTGGATTGAAAAATGGCATCCACGTCTCATCCATTGTCACAACCGACGAAAAGAAAGTCCCATTCATACTGTCGTTGCGCGTCAACATTGCTTGGCAACACGCCACACTGGTAGCCATGTGGTCGTCCGTCAGCATTCGTGGCACCCACCTGGATGACACTTTCCGCATTTTCAGGTCGTCATGCAGGATTGTGTGCATAGAAACCACAGAAATACCAACTCTGGAGCCGATCTGTTCAACAGTAATTCGGCGATCCCCCAAAACAATTCTCTCCACTTTCTCGATCATGTCGTCAGACCGGCTTGTGCAAGCCCGAGGTTGTTTCGGTTTGTTGTCACACGATGTTCTGCCTTCATTAAACTGTAGCACCCACGAACGCCCTTTCGATACATCCATAACTCCATCACCACATGTATCCTTCAACTGTCGATGAATTTCAATTGGTTTCACACCACGCAAATTCAGAAAACGAATGATTGCACGCTGTTCAAGTAAGGAAAACGTCGCCATTTTAAGTATTTAAAACAGTTCTCATTCTCGCCGCTGGCGGCAAAATTCCATCTGCCGTACGGTGCTGCCATCTCTGGAACGTATTGACAATGAACGCGGCCTCATTTTAAAACAATGCGGTTGTTTCTACCTCTTTCCAGTCCGGAGAAAAAAAATCGGAGGCCTTAGAACTTGAATGCACCTCGTAAACGTTTAACCTAGCCTGTGATGCCTCCTAGTATGGCACTGATGCCATTTGGTCCCATCGGAAGAAAGTAGCGACGTTGTCATACCTTCTTCAGATACTAAAGATATAATAATGGAGCTTCCTGCCGCCTTATACGCAATGGGTTCGCATCCTACAACATCAAAATGATGTACAGGATGTGTAAGTGAATCTACATAAAATGAATAAAATGAATGCGATCATAATTCTATGTCAGTGTTGTGCCATGTATTAAAATAAACATCTACGTTTAGAAGAACGTTAGGAGTAGTAATATTAATTTAATAATATATGTAATGATATTGTTACAGTGAACATGCTTAAAAATAAAGCGGAAAGTGCATGGTCTAACAAAGACTGAATGTAAGCGATATTAGTGGTAATTTTTAGAATGTTTACTTCTTGGATGACTAGTGATCACGAATTTAGCCTTGGAGTGTGCCTCCTCCAGCACATGCAGAATCATTCCAAATAGAGTGCCGTACACATCTGTACCACAGTTCTTTGTATTCACCTATGTCTCCTCATACACTGAAGCAATGCTGTTATTCTGGGGGAACGCTGGGGGATGCGTACACCTTAACTTTTTTGTCGATAAAGTAATTTTTTACGATACCATATTGACATATCTGAATGTGCGAAAGTTTGGGAATCGTCAAATTGGCCTGAGAATCCTGGAATTATATATGGTGAAACGAATATCAAAACTTTGTGTTGTCATTTTGCTCTTCCAGAGAGAAAAATATGTACAGGATTTCGGGAGTATTTGATGGAGAAGAAAATTCCAGCATCCCTCCTTCCTCTTCAGAATGCACTGAAATGTGTTTCTATATCAACGAGTGAATATGAAC
Source organism: Schistocerca gregaria (assembly GCF_023897955.1). Lineage (NCBI taxonomy): Eukaryota > Metazoa > Arthropoda > Insecta > Orthoptera > Acrididae > Schistocerca > Schistocerca gregaria. Next base: position 95,787,535 of record NC_064924.1, read on the forward strand.
ATGGGATTTCCCAAATGAATCTGATCGTCTCGCCAACAAGAGCTTCATTTCATCTTTCCACAGTTGGCAATCTGATGTTCATAAAGTTCCAGTCCATTGACTATGTACGCTCTTGGTTCATGGAAGGCAGACATCTTACTACTGATAGCAAGAGTAAAGTAAGAAGGCGTGAAGACTACAGCAGCCTTGAACTGAAGTCAGTTTAGAAACTGTTGTAATGCTATTAATGTAACTTACACTGTAGTTTTATAGTTAACTAAATTTTCAGCTGTTTTAAAAATTGGGTTAGTTGAAGCACGGGATACAACCCATGAACTATGCCATTTCTGGAGCCAAACAAGGTTACAAAAGATTTTTGTAGTGTAGTTTCTATTGTCGTTGATGACAGGTGTGGATGATTTTTGTTGTATTGTGTTTTATAGGTTAAAATATGTGTTCGGTAATATTTCCTTGTATTGTTTTGTATTTTGGAGGGCTGATTGGACTCACCTGTTTCATTTGAGGTGTATATAGGTCAATTGAAGTATACGATACCATTTTATTTTATTGTTCAGTGGTTGTGGGAAGCGCATGCTTCATTTGAGGTGATGTAAACTGAAGTATTCGATACGACATTCTCTTGTATGTTGGGGTGTTTCTCGGTATTGCCTGCTTCATTTGAGCTGTAAAGTCAATGAAGAGTCAGATACCATTTTATTTTTAGTTCGACAAGTTGATGACGTCATGGCTAAATGCAGACCCCATGCTTCAGTTATCAGTAATTTTCGCTACATTATATCCAATGTCGGAGTACCCTCCAACTTTTTCTCTAGAAAAAAAAGTACTGCACTGAGGTGACAAAAGACATGCGACAGGGATAGAAATACATAGAGATGGCGGAGTATCACGTACACAAGATATAAAGAGACAGTGCATTGACTTAGCTGTCATGTGTACTCAAGTGATTCATGTGAAAGGGCGTCTGACATAATCATGGCAGCACGACGGGAATTAACAGATTTTGAACGCAGAATTGTAGTTGGAGCTAGGCCGGTGGGACATTCAGTTTCAGAAATCGTTAGAGAATGTAATATTCTCAGATCCAAAGTGTCAAGAGTGTACCGAGAATATCAAATTTCAGGCAATGGCCGACGGCCTTCGCTTACCGGCAGGGAGGAGCAGTGTCTGCGAAGAGTTGTCAGTGCTAACAGACAAGCAACAATAAACGAAATAACCACAGACACCAATGTGGGACGTGCGATGGACGTACCCATTAGGATAGCGCGGCTAAATTTGGCGGTAATGGGCTGTGGCATCAAACGACCAGCGCGAGTTCCTTTGCCAGCAGCACGACATCCCCTGCGACACCTCTGCTGGGCTGGTGACCATATCGGTTGGACTCAAGACGACTGGAAAACGGTGATGAACCCCGATTTAAGTTGGTAAGTCAATTATTCAAAAACAGTCTTAATCGCATTTATTATTATTATTATTATTATTATTATTATTATTATACCGCCAACCGGTTTCAACCCGACGTAGGGGTCATCTTCTGGGCGTTTACACCATTGGTCGACTGCTGGTGGTGTCACTCCTGTCTACATAGTTTCATGCCGTTATGTAGACAGGAGTGACCCCACCAGCAGTCCACTAATGGTGTAAACGCCCAGAAGATGACCCCTACGTCGGGTTTAAACCGGTTGGCGGTATAATAATAATAATAATAATAAATGCGATTAAGACTGTTTTTGAATAATTGATTAATCGTACTAATCGCTGCTTCATCTACACAACCATGGTGTCCAAAAATCTAAGTTGGTAAGAGCTGACAGTATGGGTCGAGTGTGGCGCAGACCCCATGAAGCCATGGGCCCAAGTTGGGAACAAAGCACCGTGCTAGCTGGTGGTGGCTCCATAATGGTGGAGACTGTGTTTACATGGAATGGACTAAGTCCACTGATCCATCGCCTATTTGGGGACCATTTGCAGCCATTAATGGACTTCATGTTCCGAAACAACGATGGAGTTTTCATGGATAACAGTGCGCCATGTCACTCGACCGCAGCTGTCCGCGACTAGTTTGAAGAATATTCTGGACAATTCGAGCGAATGATTTGGCCACGCAGGTCGGCCGACATTGTCCCATCAATCATTTATGGGACATAATCAGATGTCAGTTCGTGTACAAAATCCTGCACCCACCGGCAAAACTTTCATAATTATGGACTGCTCTAGAGGCAGTGTGGCTCAATATTTCTGCATGGACTCCCGGCGATTTGTTGAGCCCACGTCACGTCGAGTTGCTGCACTACACCTGGTAAAAAAAGGTTCGACTCGATATTAGGCGGTACCCCATGACTTTTGTCACCTACGTGTATGTGACGTAACAGATTAATTTCTTTACTACGAATAGGTAGAGCAACAAACGTAACATTATCGTAGTATCGCCACTGTAATCATCACAAATGACGGCAACATCCACTAGCTCTGACGACACTGGCGTTCCCCCTTACTTTTTGGTTCCTATTTCTTCTCTTCTACCTGCCCAGTAAATTCGCCCTCGTACAACTTTCCAATTCTTGGTCCACAATCGAGTTTGTTGTTTCTTTTCATTCCGTACTTATTTCACTATTTCAGCGTCTAATGGTTTCATTTTGACGAAGGTGCACAGATTGTCTCAGAGCACCATTACCTTACACTACCATTACATGCTAACGCGATCAGATTATGGATGCTAAACTGTTGCATTTAGAAAGTATATCGATGCAATGATGGAAAGAAATACAGGTTTTCAAAAAATATCCAGTAATAACTGTAAATTTACTTTCTTATTTTCTGTCTGCTCAAAGTAACGAGAAACTGGCCTGTTTTACTTGGCTCATCACCACCCATTTCTCTGCCCAGACTTAACAGGGATCAGTGAGGGGCAGCAGCAGTCAGAAGTCGTCATATTTACCTCATGTCGAATGCATCCGATTACCTTCGGCAAGGATATAAGCTTAAGCAATTAATTAAAATTTTTGCCACGGCTGAGACTTGAAACCGGGTCTCCTGATTACTGGCCAGATGTGCTAATCTCTACAACACTGTAGCGCTGTGGTACGGTACTTGCATAGCCTACATGAGTGCAACGCCCTCCCTCACACACTTCAATTCACATCCGCCGAGTAAGCGGTACACCCGAGTTCAAGTCCCAGGAGAAGCACTATTTTAATTCATTGCTTCAGCTTCTATCCTTATTGAAGACAAAGTTGAGGTTCATACAGGGTGTTACAAAAAGGTACGGCCAAACTTTCAGGAAACATTCCTCAAACACAAAGAGAGAAAATATGTTATGTGGATATGTGTCCGGAAACGCTTATTTTCCATGTTAGAGCTCATTTTATTACTTCTCTTCAAATCAGATTAATCATGGAATGGAAACACCCAGCAACAGAACGTACCAGCGTGACTTTGTTACAGGAAATGTTCAAAATGTCTTCCGTTAGCGAGGATACATGCAGCCACCCTCCGTCGCATGGAATCCCTGATGCGCTGATGCAGCCCTGGAGAATGGCGTATTGTATCACAGCCGTCCACAATAGGAGCACGAAGAGTCTCTACATTTGGTACCGGGGTTGCGTAGACAAGAGCTTTCAAATGTCCCCATAAATAAAAGTCAAGAGGGTTGAGGTCAGGAGAGCGTGGAGGCCATGGAATTAGTCCGCCTCTACCAATCCATCGGTCACCGAATCTGTTGTTGAGAAGCGCACGAACACTTCGACTGAAATGTGCAGGAGCTCCATCGTGCACAAACCACACGTTGTGTCGTACTTGTAAAGGCACATGTTCTAGCAGCACATATAGAGTATCCCGCATGAAATCATGATAACGTGCTCCATTGAGAGTAGGTGGAAGAACATGGGGCCCAATCAAGACATCACCAACAATGCCTGCCCAAACTTTCACAGAAAATCTGTGCTAATGGCGTGATTGCACAATTGCGTGCGGATTCTCGTCAGCCCACACATGTTGATTGTGAAAATTTACAATTTGTTCACGTTCGAATGAAGCCTCATCCGTAAAGAGAACATTTGCACTGGAATGAGGATTGGCACATTGTTGGATGAACCATTCTCCCGTGGAGGCCAATTAGCTGCTGATAGTGCCTACACACGCTGTACATGAGCCGGCCGCGGTGGTCTCGCGGTTCTAGGCGCTCAGTCCGGAGCCGCGCGACTGCTACGGTCGCAGGTTCGAATCCTTCCTCGGGCATGGATGTGTGTGATGTCCTTAGGTTAGTTAGGTTTAAGTAGTTCTAAGTTCTAAGGGACTGATGACCTAAGATGTTAAGTCCCATAGTGCTCAGAGCCATTTGACCCATTTTTTGCTGTACATGATACAGAAACAACTGGTTCTCCCGTAGCACTCTCCATACAGTGACGTGGTCAACGTTACCTTGTACAGCAGTAACTTCTCTGACGCAGACATTAGGGTTATCGTCAACTGCACGAAGATGCGGTAGCGTTCTCGCTTCCCACGCCCGGGTTCCCGGGTTCGATTCCCGGCGGGGTCAGGGATTTTCTCTGCCTCGTGATGGCTGGGTGTTGTGTGTTGTCCTTAGGTTAGTTAGGTTTAAGTTGTTCTAAGTTCTAGGGGACTGATGACCACAGATGTTAAGTCCCATAGTTCTCAGAGCCAACTGCACGAAGAATTACCTCGTCCATTGCAGGCGTCGTCGTTCTAGGTCTTCCCCAGTTGCGAGTCATAGGCTGGAATGTTCCGTGCTCCCTAAGACGCCGATCAATCGCTTCGAACGTCTTGCTGTCGGGACACCTTTGTTCTGGAAATCTGTCTCGATGCAAACGTACCGCGCCACGGCTATTGCCCCGTGCTAATCGATACATCAAATGGGCATCTGCCAACTCCGCATTTGTAAAAATTGCACTGACTGCAAAACCACGTTCGTGATGAACACTAACCTGTTGATGTGCTTGATGCTAGTACTGTAGAGCAGTGAGTCGCATGTCAACACAAGCACCGAAGTCAACATTACCTTCCTTCAATTGGGCCAACTGGCGGTGAATCGAGGAAGTACAGTACATACTGACGAAACTAGAATGAGCTCTAACATGGAAATTAAGCGTTTCCGGACACATGTCCACATAACATCTTTTCTTTATTTGTGTGTAAGGAATGTTCCATAAAAGTTTGGCCGTACCTTTTTGTAACACCCTGTGTATCTCCAGGAGAATATAGTTCCATTGCGGGTAATTTCCAAGAATGATTGCCTATCGAAGTGCCGGGGGGTCGAAACGATACATATCGAACGTGCGATCGTAAATCGATCATGCGACTCTGGTGGCGGGCGTTATGAGTATGTATATGGTGGTCGCTACAGCAGCGACAAAATAAGTGCGTTACAAAAATACTTGTAATTGCAAAGGAGACGACTTACCTTACTCGTCGTCGGTGTTGGAATCATGTGAAAGTCCATTACGGTGGTCTGGATGGATAATTTGGAAGAGTTGAACCATGTATTCTTCCTGATACTCGTTCGTTTTCCGCACTGTCCACAATGAAATTTTAAACGGTATTTCAGCATCGAAACTGTTCTTACTAAGTTTTACACACTTCGCACCGCCACAGTGTATACGATCCCCTCTCTCCTCCCCAGTAATACTCCATATTTGCGACAAAATGTCGAACAGTTTTCTACGCTGGATAAACATGGAATTAGACTTTTCCGTGTGGGAGAATCCGCCGAAGAAACGTCAAGAGCACTAGACATCCCACTCACTAACCACATACATCGTCTGGGATTCCCTAGCACTTCACAAATAATTTGCGGAGGTATATAATTTAGAGCAACTAAGGCAACGACGGGAAACAGATAAAAATGACGATCACAAATACCTGATCACAACGACCGCCACCAGAGTCGCATGATCTACTTACGACGGCACGTTCGATATGTGTCGTTTGGGCACCGCAACTTCGATAGGCAATCATTCTGGGAAATTACCCCATTGCGTCTAATTACCTGCTGTTTACGGTTACCAAACTCATCCTTACATCTATATTTCTTGCCAGTGAGACGAATTGTGGGAATGACAAGGGACACTGCGTGTTCACAGGGCCTCCTTGCTTCCCAGTGGTGGGCAGCGCACTGTCTGTACCTCAAGCAAGGCCGGACCTGAAGATGGAGGAGTGGCGCGAAACGTACGGCCCCGTTGTGGGGCTCGTGCTGGGCACCCGGCCGGGCGTCGCTGTCTGCAGGCCTGATGCGGTCTTCGAGGCCCTCAAGAACGAAGACCTGCAGGGGCGGCCCGACAACAAGTTCTTCCGCGAGCGCACCTTCAACAAGAGACTAGGTGCGCCCCATCTTCTCACACTGATCTATGTTTGTGTTGTTATTGTTTCTGTTTCTACATCTAACCTAATTAATGAGCTGTCTCCAAATACCGATCCTGATGGGCCAATCAATATCGACTGGCAGCCCTGCCAATCTCTGCTAGTTGCCCATTTAGATATGGCACGAAGTGGCATGGGGTCGGCACAGGGCTCTCACAGCCATTGCCAATTTTCCAGACCTCGCAGTTGCTACTTCTCATTCAAGAAACTCCCCAGTTTGCATCACATGGCTATGTGAGCCCAGTTGCAGTCCTCTCACCAAATAAATATCCTTGCACTACCACGAAGTGAATGCACGTCCTCCTTGTAGCAATCAGGCATGCTCACCACTTAGTTATGCAGGTGAACGTCTACATTGGTCACCAGGAAGGAGAGCAAATAATGAAAGTTTATTTATACGAGGGCTATCGACAAAGTACATTACGTTTTGGAATTAAAAATAAATAAATTTTTGGAATTTTTTATTATATACAGATGAAAGCCACACTTAAATACTACTTTTCTACGTAGTTGCCATTTAAATTAAGGCACTTATCGTAGCGATGGACGAGCTTGGAAATTCCTTCGTCGTGAAATTCGTCCGCCTGCGCCTTCACCCACGTGGTTACCTCTTTCGGGACAGAAAAGGTGTGATTTTTGTGGATTTCCTGGAAAGAGGCAGTACAATAAACTCTCAAAGGTATTGCCAAACTCTGCACAACCTCAGAAGAGCAACACAAAACAAGCGCAGGGGAAAGTTGGGCTCAAAGACCTTGCTGATTCACGACAACGCCCGGGCCCACACGGCAAATGCCACTCGTGAAGTTCTCGAATCTTTTAAGTGGGAGTTGTTTCCTCATCCGCCGTACAGTCCCGACCTGTCACCGAGCGATTTCCACTTATTCCCAGCAATGAAGAAGTGGTTGGCTATGCAGCGTTTTGATGACTACGCACAGCTTCAAGAAGAGGTTACCACGTGGTTGAAGGAGCAGGCGGCCGAATTTTACGACGAAGGAATTTCGAAGCTCGCCCATCGCTACGATAAGTGCCTTAATTTAAATGGCAACTGTATAGAAAAGTAGTATTTAAGCGTGGCTTTCATTTGTATATAATAAAAAAAATTCCAATACTTTATTTTTAATTCCAAAACATAATGTACTTTGTGGACAGCCCTCGTAGTGCGTATACAGTATTCTACGATTACATTTGTATGTGACTTGGATGTATACAGGATGTTCAGTACATAAAGCTGCCAGCTCTGTCGGAACAACGGCTTTCTAGCTGGGCAATGAGTCGAACTGAGCATGGATGACAGATACGTGTACATCATCCAATACTGCTACAAGTATATTAGAGAGTTCATCACAGGTAGTGAAGGTGAGCTCTTTCAGCAAGCCACTACCAAATACATTCAGTGGGTGAGAGATCTGGGGAACATGCTGGTCAGGGCAACAGTTGGACACCCCGTGTATCAAGGTACTCGTAGATCAGGACGGCATCCGGTATTGTGTTATTTTGTTGAAAGGTAACGTCAGGAGATCTCGAAAGCAGGGCACGGCCACCAGATTTAACATCTCAAAAATGTAACAGCTGTTACAAGTATTTTCTCATCATTAGAAACTTTGCTACATGAACGAGTATACAGAGTAAAAGGCATATTACTATAAACAAAAGTAGGTGTAATTTGCGTCTTCGGATCGATTCCACAATGCCAGGTCTTGTAGGCGATGACATCTCGGTCGGCAAAAGATTCTAATGCAGGCAGCGATGCGTTCTCACAGCGGACAATTGCGAGTGTAAACCACCCACTGCCAGCTGCTCCAGTAGCGACATCGAGTGAAATATTAACTCGACATCCACGGAAGAAAATAGGTTCATTAAGAATTACAGACTGTGAGAACGGAGTGGCCAGATGCTGTGGGCAAATGACAAAGATGAATGCAAAGTGGTAATGTTGATTGTGATGCTGTATCAGGAGCCAGGACTCACCTGAGAAGGTGGTGTGGTGCCGCTCCTGTGTCGAGTTGTGTTGTTGCTGGATGCACCACTATCAGTGCACCACACTCTGCTGTCGCGACGTTCGCCGCATTGACTGTCATGGTGTCTACGTGTCATCGCCGAAGTATCCTCAAACTGACGAGTGATCAAGATACACTTCTGGCCATTAAAATTGCTACGCCACGAAGATGACTTGCTACAGATGCGAAATTTAACCGACAGGAAGGAGATGCAATGATATGCAAATAATTAGCTTTTCCAAGCATTCACTCAAGGTTGGCACCGGTGGCGACACCTACATTGTGCTGACATGAGGAAAGTTTCCAACCGATTTCTCATACACAAACAACAGTTGACCGGCGTTGCTGGTGAAACGTTGTGATGCCTCGTGTATGGAGGAGGAACGCGTACCATCACGTTTCCGACTTTGATAGAGGTCGGATTGTAGCCTATCGCGATTGCGGTTGATGGTATCGCGACATTGTTGCTCGCGTTGGTCGAGATCCAATGACTGTTAGCAGAACATGGAATCGGAGGGTTCACGAGGGTAATACGGAACGCCGTGCTGGATCCCAACGGCCTCGCATCACTGGCAGTCGAGATGACAGGCATCTTATCCGCATGGCTGTAACGGATTGTGCGGCCACGTCTCGATCCCTGAGTGAACAAATGGGGACGTTTGCAAGACAACAACCATCTGCACGAACAGTTCGATGACGCTTGCAGCAGCATGGACTATCATCTCGGATACCATGGCTGCGGTTACCCTTGACGCTGCCTCACAGACAGGAGCACCTACGATGGTGTACTCAACGACGAACCTGGGTACACGAATGGCAAAACGTCATTTTTTCGGATGAATCCAGGTTCTGTTTACAGCATCATGATGGTCGCATCCGTGTTCGGCGACATCGTGGTGAACGCACCTTGGAAGCGTATATTCGTCATCGCCATACTGGCGTATCAACAGGCGTGATGCTATTGGGTGCCATTGGTTACACGTCTCAGTCACCTCTTGTTCGCATTGACGGCACTTTGAACAGTGGACGTTACATTTCAGATGTGTTACGGCCCGTGGCTCTACCCTTCATTCGGTCCCTGCGAAACCCTACATTTCAGTAGCATAATGCACTACCGCATGTTGCAGGTCCTGTACGGGCCTTTCTGGTACAGAAAATGTTCGACTGCTGCCGTGGCCAGCACATTCTCCAGATCTCTCACCAACTGAAAACGTCTGGTCAGTGGTGGCCGAGCAACTGGCTCGTCACAATACGCCAGTCACTATTCTTGATGAACTGTGGTATCGTGTTGAAGCTGCATGGGCAGCTGTACCTGTACACGCCATCCAAGCGCTGTCTGACTCAATGCCCAGGCGTATCAAGGCCGTTTTTAGGGCCAGAGGTGGTTGTTCTGGATACTGATTTCTCAGGATCTATGCACCCAAATTGCGTGATAATGTAATCACATGCCAGTTCTAGTATAATATATTTTTGCAATGAATACCCTTTTATCATCTGCATTTCTTCTTGATGTAGCAATTCTAATGGCCAGTAGTTTATTTTCAAAAGAATACATTCAGTAACAAAACTAGAACTCAATTATAATGTTTCTCTGCCTCGTGATTACTGGGTGTTGTGTGATGTCCTTAGGTCAGTTAGGTTAAAGTAGTTCTAAGTTCTAGGGGACTGATGACCGTAGATGTTAAGTCCCATAGTGCTCAGAGCCATTTGAACCAATCAATTATAATGTCCGTGGATGAGTATCTACACGACTAGGTACAAGTGTCTCTGCTGTGACGTTGCCTGTGGTGTGCCGACACGACGAATCTCAAGAGTCGTGGTAGGCGACGGCTTGAAGACCTGGGACGTTACTGGGCCGGTGCTGCCGGCGTGTGACAGCTGAAGGGCAGCTGGAGAAGACCATGACGAACTGCGGGCGTGAAGCGTTAATTAGCTACAACAGTCACTTCATAAATGAAACAATATTATGATTAATTAGTAATGTTTCAGATTATTAACTTTATTTAAATGTTGACATAATTTATCAAACAGTAAAAAGTTACTCGAAGGTACAGTCGAACCTCGATAGCTCGCGTGGGCCCTGTGCTGCTGTGACGGATAAATTGCCCGGTATATGAGTTGCGCATAAAAGTTTGGACCCCTGTTTCTCGGAATCTTCTGGGCAGTGCGCTTCACAAATTTTGTTTGTGGACATCTTTGAGGTACACTACTAATCAGCAAAGTCTCGTCCCGAAATGCATTTTCCGAGACCATAAGGTCCCCATGTGAGCCGAAACTGCTGGTACTGCTAACTCTGGAGCTGAGCTGCTGATACAGCCAGACGGAACTGCTGGTATTGCCGACGTAGAGCGCAACAGACTTCACATGATCTGACAGTGGCCTAAATAGATGAGAGTGAATGGATATTGGCGTAGCGTTGCGAGGATACGTGACCTGGCGTAGCAATATAGTACCCTGCCGATATCGCTCTCTGCTGCAACAGGTGCATGCCTGTCGTCGAAGTTGGTGCCCCCAGACGCTGTAGAGGTAACATGGAACTCCGTGATAAACAGCCCAGGCAATATAAGGAACATATCTCTGTTGTAGTGAGAGCCATTCGTACACGTCCTCCTGGGTAGGCAGCTGCCCATATGGCCTGCCTGGTGTGTGCAGGAATCGACTACAAGGTGGATCTAATATCCGCACTCTCAGTGTGGATACTTGTCATTCTGGAAACAAGCTTATCTCCTGGCTCAAGGTAAGACTCGTGTCTACATCCACATCTATACCCATACTCCGCAAGCCACCTGACGGTGTGTGGCGGAGGGTACCTTGAGTACCTCTATCGGTTCTCCCTTCTATTCCAGTCTCGCATTGTTCGTGGAAAGAAAGATTGTCGGTATGCCTCTGTGTGGGCTCTAATGTCTCTGATTTCATCCTCATGGTCTCCTCGCGTGATATACATAGGAGGGAGCAATATACTGCTTGACTCCTCGGTGAAGGTATGTTCTCGAAACTTCAACAAAAGCCCGTACCGATCTACTACTGAGCGTCTCTCTTGCAGAGTCTTCCACTGAAGTTTATCTGTCATCTCCGTAACGCTTTCGCGATTACTAAATGACCCTATAACGATGTGCGCTGCTCTCCTTTGCATCATCTCTATCCCTTCCATCAACCCTATCTGGTATGGATCCCACACCGCTGAGCAGTATTCAAGCAGTTGGCGAACAAGAATACTGTAACCTACTTCATTTGTTTTCGGACTGAATTTCCTTAGGATTCTTCAATGAATCGCAGTCTGGCATCTGCTTTACCGGCGATTAATTTTATATGGTCATTCCATTTTAAATCACTCTTAATGCCAACTCCCAGATAATTTATGGAATTAACTGCCTCCAGTTGCTGACCTGCTGTATTGTACTAAATGATAAAGGATCTCTTTCTGTGTATTCGCAGCACATTACACTTGTATACATTGAGATTCAGTTGCCATTCCCTGCACCATGCGTCAATTCGTCGCAGATCCTCCTGCATTTCAGTACGTTTTTCCATTTTTACAACCTCCCGATATACTACAGCATCATCCGCAAAAAGTCTCAGTGAACTTCCGATGTTATCCAAAAGGTCATTTATATACACTCCTGGAAATTGAAATAAGAACACCGTGAATTCATTGTCCCAGGAAGGGGAAACTTTATTGACACATTCCTGGGGTCAGATACATCACATGATCACACTGACAGAACCACAGGCACATAGACACAGGCAACAGAGCATGCACAATGTCGGCTCTAGTACAGTGTACATCCACCTTTCGCAGCAATGCAGGCTGCTATTCTCCCATGGAGACGGTCGTAGAGATGCTGGATGTAGTCCTGTGGAACGGCTTGCCATGCCATTTCCACCTGACGCCTCAGTTGGACCAGCGTTCGTGCTGGACGTGCAGACCGCGTGAGACGACGCTTCATCCAGTCCCAAACATGCTCAATGGGGGACAGATCTGGAGATCTTGCTGGCCAGGGTAGTTGACTTACACCTTCTAGAGCACGTTGGGTGGCACAGGATACATGCGGACGTGCATTGTCCTGTTGGAACAGCAAGTTCCCTTGCCGGTCTAGGAATGGTAGAACGATGGGTTCGATGACGGTTTGGATGTACCGTGCACTATTCAGTGTCCCCTCGACGATCACCAGAGGTGTACGGCCAGTGTAGGAGATCGCTCCCCACACCATGATGCCGGGTGATGGCCCTGTGTGCCTCGGTCGTATGCAGTCCTGATTGTGGCGCTCACCTGCACGGTGCCAAACACGCATACGACCATCATTGGCACCAAGGCAGAAGCGACTCTCATCGCTGAAGACGACACATCTCCATTCGTCCCTCCATTCACGCCTGTCGCGGCACCACTGGAGGCGGGCTGCACGATGTTGGGGCGTGAGCGGAAGACGGCCTAACGGTGTGCGGGACCGTAGCCGAGCATGATGGAGACGGTTGCGAATGGTCCTCGCCGATACCCCAGGAGCAACAGTGTCCCTAATTTGCTGGGAAGTGGCGGTGCGGTCCCCTACGGCACTGCGTAGGATCCTACGGTCTTGGCGTGCATCCGTGCGTCGCTGCTGTCCGGTCCCAGGTCGACGGGCACGTGCACCTTCCGCCGACCACTGGCGACAACATCGATGTACTGTGGAGACCTCACGCCCCACGTGTTGAGCAATTCGGCGGTGCGTCCACCCGGCCTCCCGCATGCCCACTATACGCCCTCGCACAAAGTCCGTCAACTGCACATACGGTTGACGTCCACGCTGTCGCGGCATGCTACCAGTGTTAAAGACTGCGATGGAGGTCCGTATGCCACGGCAAACTGGCTGACACTGACGACGACGGTGCACAAATGCTGCGTAGCTAGCGCCATTCGACGGCCAACATCGCGGTTCCTGGTGTGTCCGCTGTGCCGTGCGTGTGATCATTGCTTGTACAGCCCTCTCGCAGTGTCCGGAGCAAGTATGGTGGGTCTGGCACACCGGTGTCAATGTGTTCTTTTTTCCATTTCCAGGAGTGTATATTGTGAATAGCAATCACACCCCTGCGGCATACCTGAAATCATTCTTACTTCGGAGGACTTCTCTCCATTGAGAATGGCCTACTGCGTTCTGTTATCTAGGAACTCTTCAATCCAGTCACACAATTGGTCTGATCTGATAGTCCATATTTGCTTACTTTGTTCATTATACGACTGGGGGGGACTGTATCAAACGCCTTGCGGAAGTCAAGAAACACAGTATCTACCTGGGAACCCGTGTCTATGGCTCTCTGAGTCTCGTGGAAGAATAGTGTGAGCTGGGTTTAACTCGATCGTCTTTTTCGAAACCCGTGCTGATTCCTACAGAGTAGATTTCTAGTCTTCAGAAAAGTCATTATACTCGAACATAATACGTGTTGCAAAATTCTACAACTGACCGACGTTAAAGATATAGGTCTATAGTTCTGCACATCTGTTCGATGTCCCTTCTTGAAAACGGGGATGACCTGTGCCCTTTTCCAATCCTCTGGATCGCTACGCTCTTCTAGCGACCTACGGTACACCGCTGCAAGAAGGGGGCAAGTTCCTTCGCGTACTCTGTGTAAAATCTGTGCGGTCCTGCGATGCTGTGCGAACAGTATGTCTTCTGAGGCATTAATCGTGTGAAGCCCTGATATGCTGCGTGGCATTGAGAATGAGGTCGCTGAATCCATCGCTCCGTTTACACACGACAGTCACATGATCCTGCCTAATGCGAGACAGAGTATCACGAAATGTTTAGCTGCAGTCTTGACAGGTCACGATCCTGGTGCTGTCGTAATTCAATGAAATTGTTTCTTCTTCTTACATGATGCGTAATATGATCTCACTGATTCAAATGCGATTTCTGAACGAGACACTCACTGTGCAATGTATCCTTGCTGTTTTGCACAAGCCTGGTTGTCGTTTCCTCCACACACCAGGCAGACCGTGTGGGCAGCAGCCCCGCCAGCAGGACGTGTGTAAACGGCTTTCATCAACACCGAGTCCGCCCCGATAGCTGCGCGGATTGCCGTCCTATGGGCCCAGGTTCGATTCCCGCCTGGGCCGGGGATTTTCTCCGCCCAGGGACTGAGTGTTGTGTTGTCTTCATGATCATTACATCCCCATCCGGCGCGCAGGTCGCCCAGTGTGGCGTCGAGTGTAATAAGACCTGCACCAAGGCGGTCGGACCTGCCCCGTAAGGGACCTCCAAGCCAATGACTCCAAACGCTCATTTCCATTTCCATTAACAATGAAGCGTCAAAGAAACTGAAATAGGCATGCATATTCAAATGCAGAGATATCTAAAAAGGTAGAATACTGCGCTGCGGTCGGCAAAGCCTATATAAGACAACAAGTGTGTGGCGAAGTTGTGTGATTGGTTACTGTTGCTACAATGGCTGATTATCAAGATTTAAGTGAGTCTGAACGAAGTATTATAGTCGGTACACGAGCGATGGGACACAGCATCTCCGAGGTAGCGATGATGTGAGGATTTTCCCGTATGACCATTTCACGAGTGTGCTGTGAATATCAGGAATCCAGTAAAACATCAAGTCTCCGACATCGCTGCGACGGTAACAGATAGTGCAAGAACGGGATCAACGGGGCCAAAGACAATCGTTGAACGTGACATAAGTGCAACCCTTCCGCAAACTGCTGCAGATTTCAATGCTCGGCCATCAACAAGTGTCCGCGTGCGAACCATTTCAACGAAATATCATCGAAATGGGCTTTAGGAGCCGAAGGCCCACTCGTGTACTCTCGATGACTGCACGACACAAAGCTTTACGTCTAGCCTGGGCCTGTCAACACCGACATTGGACTATTGATGACTGGAATCATGTTGCCTGATCGCACGAGTGTTGTTTCAAATTGTATCAAGGGGATGGACGTGTACGGGTATGGAGACAACCTCATGAATCCATGGACCTGCATGTCGGCAGGGGACTGTTTCTCCTGGTGCTGCGTGTGACTGGGAGTGATATGGGACCCTTGATACGTCTAGATACGGCTCTAGAAGCTCACAGGTACGTAAGTATCCTGTCCGATCACCTGCATCCATTCATGTCCATCGTCCATTCCGATGGATTTGGGCAATTCCAGTGGGACAGTGCGACACCCCACACGTCGAGAAGTGCTGCAGAGTGGCTCCAGGAACACTCTTTTGAGTTTAAACACTTCCACTGGCTAGTAAACTTCCCAGAGATGAACATTATTGAGCATATCTGGGGTGCCGTGCAACGTGCTATTCACAAGAGATCCCCACCCCGTCGTACTCTTACGTATTTATGGACACCCTGCAGGATTCATGGAGTCAATTCCCTCTAGCGGTACTTCAGACATTAGTCGACTCTATGCCACGTCGTGTTGCGGCACTTCTGCGTGCTTTTGGGGGTCCTACGCGATATTAGGCACGTATACCAGTTTCTTTGGCTCTTCGGTGTATATCCTTGTATGACCTGGGTTGTTTACCATGGAATTACACATCGCCTCCACAGCGTCTCGGAGCACCAACCTCTCCGACAGGCAGCGCACCTGCGCAGCACGGAGCATTGTCGGCTGTGCACTATTTTGCTACGGCAGGTCACGTGCCGTCGAGGCGCCAGGCGAATATCGATCCGCTGCCGACTATTTAGGCCACTGCGAGACGGGGGGGAAGCCACATGCGTCCTATACAGGTCGGCAGCACCAGCAGTTCAGTCCCAGCGCTGCCAGTTGGCAGTACCAACAGTTTCGCCCCAGCGATCCACGCCAGCAGACCCGGCCAATTCGTCCTGGTCTTCACCAGCAGCACGTCAGCCAACACACGCCAGCGGTACCGGCCCAGTAACTCTCCAGATCTTCACGCTGCTGCGAATCACGACTCTGGGGTTCGTCGTTCAGGCACAGACAACGTCATAGGAGAGACATTCCTGTTGTATATAGTTGTGTGGATATTCATCCAAGGCCACTGTAACTGAGTTTTGCTTTTGTTAATAAATACACTCATGCTCATAAATTAAGGATAATGTTGATACATGGTGAAACAAAGCTCTGGTGGGTGGTTTGCGGGTGCATCTGACCTACGGTCGCCGCACAGTGGCGCTGACAGCAATCCACATACGCAAAGGTGTGTTGGTGCATGTTAAAGTACGGTGCAGCGAGTAAGTGTGCAGACATTTTCAGACGTCCTAATGGTCACTGTGTGTTGAAAATGGCTCAAAGTACACATATTGATGACGTTATGAGGGGTAGAATACTAGAGTAACTGGAAGCTGGTCAAACACAGCAGGTCGTAGCACGGGCCCTCCGTGTGCCACAAAGTGTGATCTCAAGATTATGGCAACGATACCAGCAGACAGGAAACGTGTCCAGGCGCTACAGTACGGGACGTACACAGTGTACAACACCACAAAAAGACCGATATCTCACCATCAGTACCGGCAGACGGCCACGGAGTACTGCAGGTAGCCTTGCTCTGGACCTTATCGCAGCCACTGGAACAGTTGTCTCCAGACACAAAGTCTACAGACGTCTGAACAGACATGGCTTATTCGCCCGGAGACCTGCAAAGTGCATTCCACTGACCCCGGGTCACAGGAGAGCCCGTAAAGCCTGGTGTCAAGAACACAGTACATAGTTATTGGAACAGTCGTCGCAGGTTATGTTCACAGACGAGTCCAGGTATATTATTAGAACAGTGATTCTCGCCGGGTTTTCATCTAGCATAAACCAGATACCAACCCCTTAATGTCCTTGAAAGCGACCTGTATGGAGGTCATGGTTTGATGCTATGGGGTGGGATTATGATTGGTGCACGTACACCCCTGCATGTCTTTGACAGAGGAACTGTAACAGGTCACGTGCATCAGGACGTCATTTTGCACCAGTATGACCACCTTTTCAGGGGTGCAGTGGGTCCCACCTTCCTCCTGATAGATGATAACGCACGGCCCCACCGAGCTGCCATCTTGGAGGAGTACCTTGAAACAGAAGATATAAGGTGAATGGAGTGGTGTGCCTGTTCTCCAGACCTAAACCCCATCGAGCACGTCTGGGATACTCTCGGTCGACGTATTGCTGCATATCTTCAAACCCCTAGGACACTTCAGGAGGGACCGATGACCTATGCAGTTTTGTCCCTTTAATCCTCAACCAACCACTTCAGGAGCTTCGACGGGCGCTGGTGCAAGAATGGGAGACTATACCCCAGCAGCTTCTCGACCACCTGATCCAGAGTATGCCAACGCGTTGTGCGGTCTGTGTGCGTGTTCATGGTGATCATATCCCATATTGATGTCGGGGTACATGCGCAGGTAACAGTGGCGTTTTGAAGCACATGTGTTTCGGGACGGTTTTCTCAAAGTATCGCCAATAAAGACCTATTTCATGTGTGTTCCCTATGTCCCTATGCTATTAGCGCGTTTTGTGTAGTGCCTTGTTGTGTGGCACCACTTTCTGCAATTATCCTTCATTTATGAGCATGAGTGTAGTTACTCTTTTAAAGAAGTGGTTCCCAACCTGGGTGTAATAACCCCCGAGCTCTAAAATGAATTTTTCTGAGGAGTAAAAACTTAACGATTCGATTCTGTTTTAGTGACGAAACTGAATTATTTTCAAGATTCATTACTATTATCATAATTTCGTAAGACACTAATAATTATATAACATTATGACCACTGAACTACTATCGATATAATTGCATCCAGGCAATAGCAGCGTCAGCTCGTGAAGAATGAGTGATAGTCAGACACACACATGTAGTATCAGTGAGTGTGCTGTCCGTGTGTAGAATGGGGAAGGATCATGATCTATCTGAGTTTGACTGAGGGCAGATTGCGATAACCCGAAGGGCTCGGCACGAGCGTTTTAGAAGCTGCACGACTTGTCGGGTATTCGAGAAGTGCTGTGGTGAGTGTCTTCAAGCTGAAGCGAAACCCATGTGAAACCACGTCCAGACGTCGTGGGGTAGGGGGCGGCCGCCCCTCATTACAGATGTCTGGTAAAACAGGATAGGTGGCGAACTGTGGCGAAACTAACATCAGACGTTAATGCTGTGAAGAATGCAAGTGTGTCTGAACACACAGTCTACTGAACATTCCTAACGATGGGCCTCCGCAGCCGACAACACATGCATGTGCCAATGTTAGCATACGACATCGGCAACTACGACTGAAATTGGCACGTGCTCATCGGCACTGGACGTTGGCGCAGTGGCAGAGCGTTGCACGGTCTGATGAATCCCGATACCTGCCGATGGGAGGGCGCGAATCCGTAGCCTTCCAGGGGAACAGCTCCTTGACACCTGTACTTCGAAACAGAGACAAGCTGGCTGCGGCTTCATTACGCTCTGAGGAAAATTCGCGTGGGCATCCATTGGTCCAGTGGAGCTCGTGCAAGGCACCATTGCGGGCAAGGAGCATCGTAAACTGGTTGCAGATCACGGAACCCCTTCATGACGATTATCTTTCCCGACAGCAGTGGCATTTTTCAGCAGGATCATGCGCCATATCACAAGTCCTGGAGTGTGATGGAATGGTTCGAGGAACACAGTGACCAGTCCCAGATGATGTGCTGGTCCTCAACTCGCCAGGTCTGAACCCTATCGAACTCGTCTGGAACGTTGCATCAGAACTCACGGCCCCCTCCCCGAAATTTACGGGAATTATGTGACCTGTGCGTGCAGATGTGGTGCCAACTCCCGACAGCGACCTACCAAGGCCTCACTGCTTCCATTCCACCACGCGTCGCGGCTGTTATCCGCGCCAAAGGGGGATATAACACCTATTGCGTGAGTGGTCATAATGTTCTGGCTAATCAGTGTAACGCACATTGTGAGCTATGAAAAGGGAACGAAAGCCATTCATATGCCTGCTTAATCGGACTTCGGAAATATTCGTTAGTCTGAAGGAGGGAAAAAAATCCCAGTTTCAAATTCGTTCGTATACTTTCCCCCTGTTTTCACTCTATATACAAATTTTGCACTTGGGCGCCCCTCTCAGCTTGACGCTACAAGGGACCGCTTGAGTTTTAACACATTCATTTCTATGCCTGTACGCCATTCGGGCGAGCATGTGTCGATTGTGTGGTAGACGCCCGTATCTCTTGCGGACGCAGCTTTTCCATCCACTGCATTGTGTTTTCCGGCTCGCTACACCGGTTGTTGGACACCTGTAGTGGTTCAAATGTTGTCCACTAGATGCAGCAGGACTCGTTTCAAACTGTGCCGTAGCTGTTGGAACTGTCATGAAGAACAGAAAGGACCTACCGAGAAGATTCAAATCAAAGAAGCTGAAACAAAATGATTTTTTTAAGGAATGGTTCTTTTCTACCGATCTAATGGAAAAATAATCGTGATCGTGATGTATATGGCCTCTCAAAACGAAAGTAGGCAATCACCAAAGAGGATCCTGTACGTTCAAAAGGAGGTTATTAAAGGACCATAAATCCAAACATTGTGATAGATTATAACACGAGCAAGACTGCTGGTGCAGACCGTGTCAGGCAGCTGTGCAGATACTACCCCTTCGCAAGCAAATCATTGAAGTGGTGGAAAAAACTTTTCATCCACGTTTTCCTAACATCTACTGTGAATAGTTCTATTTTGTACAAGGCTATCACCAAGCAAAAAAAATCTCTAGTGGAATATATGGAAAAAAGTCAGCATGGACTTTGCAGCTGCAGGAGGAGACATTCTATCATTGGAACCAACACCAACCACTAGCCTAGATAGACATTTTGGTCGTTTTTTTTTTTCAGGGAAGGCACCACCCACTGTCAACAAAGCAAAGGCCACATGTTACTGTAAAGTATGCTCTGAGAAAGGAAAGAAAGAGACTAGCAAGCGGGTGAAACCTTCCCGTCTCGTCCATATCTCTTTTATTGCGCAACCTTCCCTTCTACAATATCCTATGAAACCTTCCCTTAGGATTTCTACCTCATGCTTAATAATAACAAACGAAATCTTCCCTTTGAAATTAATCCTCTTTCTCAATCTTCGCATACAAATTTAAATGCTGCTTATTAAAAGTTATTTACTGATTATTTCGACGAAACACAGAATGTGTCGTCGTCGTGGTCCTCAGTCGTTACCTGCAATAACCCAAAACTGTTCCTTTCCTTTTTTACTGTTACTGGATCGCCATCTGACTGATACATCGAACTGCGACATAAATATACTTACTCTGTTTTACTATACTCTATTAGCTGCTGGTGGGCTGTCATAATAAGTGGCTATATTTATTACCGAAGCTGACATTATTCTTTAATTAATTTGACTGACGTTAGGTAATTCATAGTTAAACTTTTTCTTGACAAAAATACAATTTTGCGAAGTTTTACGTTGATGGTTTTTGAGATAGGTTATAACCAGTAATGCAATATTGCTGGCAAAAATTAATTATATTCTGAATGAAATGATTTCTTGTAAATCATAGCTGGTGGCTCGCAGGCACACCGTTCCTCTTAACCTCTCGCTTCAGACCGGCTACCGACTCGATTCACTTCTCGCCTACTACTGACTTCCTACGAACACTAAAGTGCGGTCCCTCCTGCCAACAATGCTTTCTGGTGCAAACAATCCCTGCTACCATTACAAAATGTATCAATGCGCGGTCTTTCCTGCTCTTTTCTTAAAATGTACCCATACGCGGTCTCTCCCGCCCTTTTTAAAATTATATCAATGTGCGGTCTCTCTTGCCAACAATACTTTGGTGCAGACATTTCGTGCTACCACAATTATTTGCAACATGACAAATATTAATTATTCCTACTTAAACCTATTAATAAAATATAAACATCTTTCATAAATTGTGGTTTGAATATAGACAATAGAAATATACACGACTAACACGGGTAAGGAAAGAAAGCAGCTGGGGTACAAAGAATGCAATGTTAGACTTTGTGTACGACAATATTTTCATGACTACCATTTACAGGTAAATCGTGTATTGATTATATGTAATCTTTTTGGTCATAAAGTATGCCCTTACGATGCTATTTTTTTGTTTTTATTTGTACTTGGAGTCTATATCAGCAAGTGTAACACTTTTTCTACCGGGGAAGGAGTTCCTTCGCGTGTTTAACAACGCTAACGCACCAGTGCTGTTGCGGACATATACACTGGTGTCCAAAATTAAATCAACAAACGGAAATGCAAGGTTGCGTTTATTTTGCCACAAAACAGTATAAACAAGTAATAGTAAAATAGAAACACCAAAAAAATACAGAACGTAAACAATTGCAACATGCATAACTGTAGATAAAAATGTTCTTCGTTTTTTCCAACGTAACGGATTTGTACATATATTCCGACAACTGGTTAATGTTCTCACAATGGGGTGTGACCACCTCTGTCAGCAACACAAGCCTGAAAGCGACACGACCTGCAGTAAATAATGACATCAAATTGTTCAAATGGCTTTGAGCACTATAGGACTTAACATCGGAGGTCATCAGTCCCCTAGAACTTAGAACTACTTAAACCCAACTAACCTAAGGACATCACACACATCCATGCCCGAGGCAGGATTCGAATCTGAGACCGTAGCAGTCGCGCACGCTTGTGGACTGAAGCGCCTAGAACCACTCGGCCACTGAGGCTGGCAATGATGACATCAATCTCGTGTTGAGGTAATAACGCCCGTTCTTCCCGCAGAGCCGTTCCCAAATCTTGAGAAGTGCCTGGTGGATGCTGACGTGATGCAAGTCGTTTCCCTAGCGTTTCCCAGATATGCTGTATTGGGTTCAAATTGTGAGATCGAACTGGCCACGCCATGCGTGCAGTATCTTCCATTTCCAAGAAAACATGAGCCACTCGTGCCCTTTGAGATCGAGCGTCCATCGATACGAAGTCTGTGCCCACAGCACCTCGCAACAACCATAAAAGAAGTCCCAAGATCTTGTCACGGTACCTGACAGCAGTTAAACCTTGCAGATTCACCCACGTAGAATTTCATGAAGTGGGAGTTCGAGTTGGCAACATAATTCCAGCCCACACCATTAGGGGTCCTCCTCGATTCGGTCTCCTTCCACACTATCTGTGTCCCGTAACTGTGTTCCACTTTCCCGCCAGATACGAATCCATCGAGACACATTCTCCAGACTCATCTGTAGAAATAACATTGGCCGACTATTCGACCGTCCAGGTGTCATGTTGATGACGTCACTCTATACGTTCTTTTCAGTGAAGATGTCAGAGATAGACATACAGCAGGTCTCTGAGAATAAAGGCCACTCTACCGAAGCCTTCTGTACACCGTTTGGCTCGATACAGCACATCCAGTGGATGCTGCGAGCTCACATGCCAGCTGCCGTACGGCACTAAGGCGGTGCTGTTGTGCCCACACAGTCAAATAATGGTCCTGTCATCTGAAGTCACACATGGCCAGCCCCGTCCTGTTCTTCAGAATAAAGTTACGGCCTCTATACACTGTCGCCACATCCGAGAAACAACAGAACAATTCACATCAAGCCATCGGGCCAAATCAGTTTGCTACTGTCGTGCATCCTATCTTTCTATGGCTCTCCGACCGCCCCTATAGCTGAATGGTCAGCGTGACGGACTGCCGTCCTAAGGGGCCCGGGTTCGATTTTCGGGGATTTTCTCCTTTCAGGAACTGGGTGTTGTGTTGTCTTCATAATTTCATCCCCATCCGGCGCGCAGGTCGCCCAATGTGGCGTCGAATGTAATAAGACCTGCACCAAGGCGGCCGGACCTGCCCCGTAAGTGACCACCCGGCCAACGATGCCAAAGGCCAAAAGCTCATTTACATTATGGCCCTCCACCGTAGAGAGACCGGTAGCCATCTACTCTACATCTACATCTACATTTATACTCCACAAGCCATCCAATGCTGTGTGGCGGAGGGCACTTTACGTGCCACTGTCATTAACTCCCTTTCCTGTTCCAGTCGCGTATGGTTCGCGGGAAGAACGACTGCCGGAAAGCCTCCATGCGCGCTCGAATCTATCTAATTTTACATTCGTGATCTCCTCGGGAGGCACAAGTAGGGGGAAGCAATATATTCGATACCTCATCCAGAAACGCACCCTCTCTAAACCTGGACAGCAAGCTACACCGCGTTGCAGAGCGCCTCTCTTGCAGAGTCTGCCACTTGAGTTTGCTAAACAGCTCCGTAACGCTATCACGGTTACCACATGACCCTGTGACGAAACGCGCCGCTCTTCTTTCAGTCTTCTCTATCTCCTCTGACAACTCGACCTGGTACGGATGCCACACTGGTGAGCAAGACTCAAGGATATGTCGAACGAGTATTTTGTAAGCCACCTCCTTTGTTGATGAACTACATTTTCTAAGGACTCTCCCAATGAATCTCAACCTGGTACCCGCCTTACCAACAATTTATTTTATATGATCATTCCACTTCTAATCGTTCCGCACGCATACTTCCAGATATTTTACAGAAGTAACTGCGACCAGCTATCATATAATCATACAATAAAGGATCCTTCTTTTTATGTATTACTTTTGTCTATGTTAAGGGTCAGTTGCCACTCCCTGTACCACGTGCCTATCCGCTGCAGATCTTCCTGCATTTCGCTGTAATTTTCTAATGCTGCAACTTCTCTGTATACTATCCGCGAAAAGCCGCATGGAACTTCCGACACTATCTACTAGGTCAGTGCTATACTGCACTGTCTGTGACTGTGTGCTCAGCGATTGTGGGTGTGAGGCTACCAGGCAAACACCTCGTTTCATAAGAGTCCTGACGTCATGGTTGGTATGGTTGTCCGTTGACCAGAATGCCATGTTCCGTGCAGAACACATTCGTACAGACATGGGGTTGAGAGTTTGTATGATTATGTCGCGAATTAGATATATGACAGGGAAATAGCACTTCGTTGCTTTGGGTTTGGACACCAGTGCATATACAGGGTGGTGCATTGATCGTGACCGGGCCAAATATTTCACGAAATAAGCGTCAAACGAAGAAACTACAAAGAACGAAACTTCTCTAGCTTGCAGGGGGAAACCAGATGGCGCTATTGTTGGCCCGCTAGATGGCGTTGCCATAGGTCAAACGGACAACAACTGCGTTTTTTTTTTAAATAGGAACCCCAATTTTTTATTACACATTTGTTTAGTACATGAAGAAATATAAATGTTTTAGTTGGACTACTTTTTTCGCTTTTTGATAGATGGCGTTGTAACAGTCACAAACATATCGCTCACAATTTTAGACGAACAGTTGGTAACAGGTAGGTTTTTTAAATTAAAATACAGAACGTAGGTACGTTTGAACATTTTAATTCGGTTGCTCCAATGTGATACATGTAACTGTGAACTTATCATTACTGAGAACGCATGCTGTTACAACAAGATTACCGGTACAACGTTACTGCAATAAATGCTCAAAATGATGTCTGTCAATCTCAGTGCATTTGGAAATACGTGTAACGACATTCCTCTCAACAGCGGGTAGTTCGCCTTCCGTAATATTCGCAGATGCATTGACAATACGGTGACGCATGTTGTCAGGCGTTGTCGGTGGATCACGATAGCAAATATCCTTCAACTTTCCCCACAGAACGAAATCCGGGGACGTCAGATCCGGTGAACGTGCGGGCCATGGTATGATGCTTCAACGACCAATCCAGCTGTCATGAAATATGCTATTCAATACCGCTTCAACCGCACGCGAGCTATGTGCCGGACATCCATCATGTTGAAAGTACATCGCCATTCTGTCATGCAGTGAAACATCTTGTAAGAACAACGTTAAAACATTACGTAGGAAATCAGTATACATTGCACCATTTAGATTGCCATGGATGAAATGGGGGCCAATTATCTCTCCTCCAATAATGCCGCACCATACATTAACCTGTTAAGGTCGCTGATGTTCCACTTGTCGCAGCCATCGTGGATTTTCCGTTGCCCAATAGTGCATATTATGCCGGTTTACGTTATCGCTATTGGTAAATGACACTTCATCGCTAAATAGAACGCGTGCAAAAAATGTGTCATCGTCCCGTAATTTCTCTTGTGTCCAGTGGCAAAACTGTACACGACGTTCAAAGTCGTCGCCATGCAATTCCTGGTGCATAGAAATGTAGTACGGGTGCAATCGATGCTGATGTAGCATTCTCATCACCGACGTTTTTGAGATTCCCGATTGTCGCGCAGCTTGTCTGCTACTGATGTGCGGATTAGCCGCGACAGAAGCTCAAACACCTACTTGGTCATCATCATTTGTTGCAGGTCGTGGTAGACGTTTCAGTGGCTGAACACTTCCTGTTTCCTTAAATAACGTAACTATGCGGCGAACACTTGGATGATGTCGTCCAGGATACCGAGCAGCATACATATCACACAGCCGTTGGGCATTTTGGTCACAATAGCCATACATCAACACGATATCGACCTTTTCCGCAATTGGTAAACGGTCAATTTTAACACGGGTAATGTATCACGAAGCAAATACCGTCCGCACTGACGGAATGTTACGTTATACCACGTACTTATACGCTTGTGACTATTACAGCGCCATCTATCACAAAGCGAAAAAAGTGGTCCAACTAAAATATTCACATTTCTTTACGTACTACACAAATATGTAATAAAAAATGGGGCTTCCTATTTTTAAAAATGCAGTTGATATCTGTTTGACCTATGGCAGCGCCATCTAGCGGGCCAACCACAGCGCCATCTGGTTTCCTCCTTCAAGCTAGACGAGTTTCGTTCTTTGTAGTTTTTTCGTTTGGTACTTATTTCGTGAGATATTTGGCCCGGTCACTATCAATGGACCACCCTGTACAAGCAAGCATATTTCTTAATCTGTATTGTATATGGTATAATTATGCTAAATGTGCGCCTCTAACATGCTTGACAATTGTGTAATCATTCTTTAAATTTGCTAGAAAACCGACAGTTACTTATGCAATCGAAGAGGGTACGATAGGAGTGTCTAAAGTGCTAAACCAGAATCCCTTCAGATCCTGGAACGCCATGCTCTTTGCCTCGCCTACCGCATCCATCTCCCCTCCCCGACGCGGATCCTGTACGACCTTATCCCGTTCCCCCACCTCCTTCTTTTTCCTCCTCCCACCTCCTCTGCCATTGGCATCTTTGCTCTCCCCTCTCCCTCCCCCTCCCCCTTCTTCCCCTCTTGGCAAGTCCCCGGACTTGCACACGTTACGTGGACATTTGCGCGCTGGACATCACCGCCATCAGTTTCTCCTCTGTGTGCCATCGTGTATGTGTTTAGTGTTTGCCGTCATGCTCCTACGTTCACCTGTGCAGCCGAAGTCGCCAGTGTTTGTGCGCCATGCCGACAGTTTTTAGTGTGTTTTTCTTCGAGTGTGACCGGCTTTGTGTTTTTTGTATTCTGTGTCTACTGTTTTTTGCCCGCCACTTTGTTCTGTCTTTTCTGTGTCTTCTGTATTTATTTTCAATGTCAAACCTGTGGCTGAAGAGCGGCGTAGGATGCTGCTGACAGCCCACTTTTTGTAAAGTGGGAAGATAAACCGTTAAACCAGCGCTGGGTGTGTGGCAGGTGTGTTCTTCACGGACGGGCCTTTCTGGGTGCAGCAACGGCGCTTCACGCTGCGCCACCTGCGGGATTTCGGCTTCGGCAAGATCAGCATGGAGGGACGCATCCTGGAGGAGGTCGAGGACCTGGTGGGCAGCCTCGCCAACAAGACTGTGCAGGTGAGCTCAGCGGCTGGAGCAAGCGGCAGCTGGTTCAGCTTTCTGGCTTCTTACCGAGAACATATTCAACAAATTAAAACTTATCAGAAGCAAACGCCAACGATCTTGCCACAGTGGTAACAGCGGTTCCCGTCAGATCACGGAAGTGCTGTTGGGCTTCGCTAGCACTTGGATTGGTGGCCGTCCTGGTCTGCTGACCTACATTGGCAAGCGTGGTGCACCCAGCCCTTGTGAGACCAGTTGAGCAGGTACTCGACTCAGAAGTAGCGGCTCCGGTCACGGAAACTAACAACAGCTGGGAGAGTGGTGTGTTGACCATATCCAGTGAAGTCTATCGGCTCGGGATGACACGGCGGTCGGTCGGTACAGTTGGGCCTTCCGAGGCCTGTTCAGGCGGAGTTTAGTTTTGAGATAAACAAATAACAACAATTAGTGCATATAAATGTATAATCTCGTCGACTTTCCCGGTGAGTTGTACTAATACGAAGATCCCTGATATTAGTTCGACGAAATGGCACTGAGACGGTTGTTACGATTAATCAAGGAAAACACCCAGTTAGAAAACGGCGCCAAAGTTAGTTGGTTACTGTCGAATTGCAATTTATAATTTCTTTATTGATTACTTCAACCATTAAAAGTCATTTCTTGACCACTTGACCAGGAACAGATCCAGAAAAGCTTACAGGCATGAGTGCCTTTTCAAAACAATTTACTTTACAGTTAACGGCCAAGCCATTTTACTTAAAACCGGCTTTGATAAAACATTTGATAACAAATCAGAATTTTCCAAGTAATGAAATTAAAATCTTTACCGTTAATAGTCAAGCCATTTTACTTAAAACAGACATTTAAAAACAAAATTAAAACATTCCAAGTAATGAAACAAAACACCAATTTGCACACAATTTCGCTACCGAACATGTAGGGAGCCACTTCTTTTAAATTTTGGCACAACAAGATATTAAACTACAAGGTCTCGCTAACAGGGAGGCAGAACTAGCATTTTCAAAGGATGCCAAGTAGATTAAAACAATCAAAGTAAAGATACAGTCATTCACCTTTTACAATAACTAACAATTTTAAAGCCATGTAATTTTAAAAAACCCACCAATGAAAGACTAAAATACAACCATTTAACATTTTACAATTGCTAACAACTTTAATACCATGTCCTGCCACCAAAATGTCCTGGGACAGAAATAATTAACCGACCGGGTGTAAGGGCGGCCACAATTGTCTCCCGAAGGATGCTCAGGCTAGAAGCGGACTAGCAGACCCACAACGCCTCACATTCAGCAATCACATCGACCTCACGCGAGGCCAGAGGAGGAGGTGGAATCAAATCAGATCAGCCATAATCCCTGCCCAAAAATACACTTCCTCCCATGCGGTAGTAATAAGAAGTCAAAAGATAACTGACTGTAATTACACCGGCGACAGGGACAGGAAATCCGAACACAGGAGGCCACAAGGCAGAAAAGACGCTGGTTGCACAAACCAAAATTCTTCAATTAACATCTAAACCTTTAACCAACGTAACTTGCAGTTTATCAGAGAAACAGCAGGTGAACTCCGATGCAAACGTTCCTCACACCCGACCGTGTCCACGTCGCCAGCTTACCCAACTGGGCACAGTCACGCAGCCATGCGCTCTGTCACCGGAGCCCTCGTCTTCTCTGCACCCACGGCGGCGAAATACCACTCCTCAGGTTAGGCGAGTTACTAGTCCATCATTCCCGCCTCCAGGAGGAAAATTGAGAGACATCCGTTGCCGCTTCCACCAAGTAGTGACTCGGAACCACAGGCGTTGTCCTCGGGTGATCACAGCAAGAGCTTACGGCCTTGTCCCTTTAACTCGTCCCACACGTCTCGCACCTCCAGGATAGACCACGCGGCTTCCCGGAACAACAGCCAACTCTCCACCCGCCACGCCCCGCCGCGGTCTCATCGTATGACATTCTCTAATTCCCGATTTTAAAAACCGACCGAGCGACTCGTCACCGCTAGGCAACCAACCGGCCACCCCCCCCCCCCCCCCCAAAGATCTTGTTCTCTACACAAGGCTAACAGGAAGCAACGATTCGAAGATCGATAAGACCAGACACGCCGCCAGAGGGGAATCTCAACGGAATCATACGCAGCATAACTATAAATATGAAAGAATCAATTACCGTTGGAATGGAAGGACTCAGAACAATCTTAACAGCGCGGTATATGTTGAGAGCCGACTGTTGGCTCAGGCGCGGTACTTCGTTAAGTCCCATTATCATCTGGCGAAACGTCGAAACTGCGTCTAGATCACATTTATGTAGGTGACGCTGTGGGGCTTTGCTCTCGCCCTATTTCGAGCCACGTATATTGTGACTATGTCAACACGCCCTCACCACCACTTACTTTCATTATGGAGTAGGCGTTATCAAGAACAGGTGGACGCTGTGGCTACTGTGTCTCCCCTGTCACCAGAGACAGCAAATCTACATGTGGAAAATTTTGAGGAAATGTCTAGTAAAACCACACGCTTAAATATCCAAGCATTTGTACAGAGACCTTGTGAGCCTAGGGTTGATCTCAGATTCTGTTATTCTGTGCAACGGATTAATCTGAGATGTACCCTTCAACCTGTGGCTCCTACAAGATGCAGTTGCCACCTCCACACTACTACAGAAGTCAGACAGACTCTCCTAACGTTCTAAAGAGAAATGCCTGAAAAACTTTCAGCAATAAATATCTTCCGGAGTCGTCTGCTGTAAGGAAATGACACAAAAATTCACAAAATTTCTTACGTAACTAGTGGGATACTTGGGTACTGGAGTAGTGCTAGTTAGTGTAAGAAAAACATGAAACTAACGAAAGTTATTATTTATTTTGCAAAAATTCTGATAAATCACAATGACACTTTTAGTTATGAATTGAAGTTATATCCTGGTTCTATTCGGAATGTGAAGTTACCTCTCAAGGATAGGATTCGCTAATGAAATATCTATACACGGTTTAAGATGGTTGTTGACTTGGCAGAATGGCTGAAAGCCACGCCTACTCAACTTGAATAATTATCCGTTAGAAGGTTGCTAGGTATGGTCGAAGCTGTCGCGTGTGAAATACAGTTAAGTGTACT
This sequence comes from Schistocerca gregaria, assembly GCF_023897955.1. Taxonomy (NCBI): domain Eukaryota; kingdom Metazoa; phylum Arthropoda; class Insecta; order Orthoptera; family Acrididae; genus Schistocerca; species Schistocerca gregaria. Next base: position 95,817,693 of record NC_064924.1, read on the forward strand.
GTCGTGAAGAAAATATGGGGGTCGCTATAACTGTAGCGCACAATACCGTAAGCTTTGATGACTGCTCGCTGCTGACAAATAAGACAACTCTCGTTCTATCTGGAATGACCTTCGCCAATCAAACTCTCCCTACACCTCCATGAAGTCAACTATTGGCGTGGTACACCGGTCAGATAACCAGTCCACCGCAATGCCACTCAAAAATTCGCTCGCAGGCGTTTAACTACAACTCTGTCCGTTCACACCGCACAATAAGTGTGTCGGCCAACACAGTGAACAACGTTTAATCGGAAGCACTCAATATAGAGCGTCGCACTTCGATTCGCTCTCGACAGAGAGGCTCTCCCAGTGAAGTACTGAGGAGAGACTTGTTCCTCGCTCCAAGAGCGACAACGGAATGGCTCCTCTCTACGCCAGATGTGAAGGGGTATATCTTTCGGTCTCTTCCATTACACCTTCAGCTCAAGGCGTCAGAAATATCGTGTGCCAATCAGCATTGCTCTTCTAAAACGGGAGAATGACGTTTCGTTTAAGGCGACCAATCTGGAAAGATGTGTAAAGAATGCGTAGGCTGGCCGCTCCCACACAATATAGCGGAATTTGCTTATAAGCTGAACACGGGGTCGTTCCTCCTTTCCCTCAGGCACTCGCTGTCCTCTTCACGGGCGGTTACCTCGGCGTTTGGCATTGACTCGTCCTGTGAAGGGACTGGCGTCCCGTTGTGCGACTTGCGTCTCCCGAACGAAAAGCTCCTGTGACCGTCGCGTCTGGAATGTATGTGTGTATGCCAGCCTCGAGTATTTCAACCCCGGTGCGCTTACTTGTTATTTGCATATCGTTTACATGAATTAATACAACATTGACTTTATCTTATCTAGTTTCGGTTCGAATGAAGCGTCTTGATGTGCGGAATATGATTGTGAGGGCGGAATATGTAAGCAATTAAGGTCAGGAGACCACGATGTCTTACAACCTAGATGACACCTTCTTTGTGGAGCCACGTGGCAGGGAAGCCTTGGATGAATTTCTTGACCCCATCGACGCCACCCACAAGTACAAGATGCGTCCGAAAAGTTCGGTGAATGATCTCAGAAAATAAAGAAAGCAACAGTTACAAACAAAATACCATATCTGGCCTTCAAAGTGCTCACCATTAGCTACAACGGACTTCTAACATAGGTTGTAAAGCTGTTGACATCGGTTTTAAAGCTGTTGGAAACTGTTACCACAAGGTTCTTATGGAATCACTCGAAGCACCGTGGTCGCGCGTTGTTGGATATCCGCATCATTACAGGAGCTTGGTGCTGCCAATACGGTCCAGATACCAAGCGACAGTCAGTGACATGGGATTCATAGTCTTCCCCGCCTCCCTTGGGTAGGAATTCATGATGGATCAAGCCCTTGCTTTCGAAAAAGTGCTCAACACCGAATTAAATCTTGGATTTTGTGAGCTGGCTTCTTTCCGAGACTGTCGTACTGGTAGCGCCAGGTCTCATCTCCTGTAATGCTGCGAATATCCAACAACACGTGACGGCGGTGCTCCCATCGATTCCACGAGAAGTGTTTGGTTACAGTTATCAAGATCTTCACAACCAAAGTCGCAAGTGTGTTGTACCTATGGTGAAAACTTTGAAGGCCAGTATGCGTGCGGTGTTTGTAGCTCTCATTTCCTTTATTTTCTGAGAACATTCAGTGAATGTTTCGAATGCACCTTGTACATAAAATTCACTCTGTAATTAGAGGAAGATAAGTGTCTACCATTCGTTGACATCTGTGTACGGAAGAAGCAAGATGGCACATTACATCATCCTGTGTTCAGGAGACCAACGCATATGGATCTGTGTTTGCGTCACCTAGTTTCCACCACCAAAGTGAATTCCCTACAGTTTTGAGAACACTTGTCACAGACAGGACAGACATGTTTTAATGTTTCAACATGCACTTGAGAATTGCTATAAAGCCCAAATCATGATTGAGTAAAAAATGGAAATTAAAAGTCATGTATACATCTCCAGAATTTGAGAATGAGAACAATTAGCAACTTCATACAAACTTTATATATAATAATAAATCTTTTAGAAACTTTTTCTTCTGAAACCTCCCACGAAACAACGGAAGGAAAGAAAGTCTATCGCATGCTACATTTTCACTGCCGATGAAGTAACGCTTCTGCATGAATCATGACGTTTTGATTTATTATTTTTTTATCACTAAATCTATTCGCAACACATTTTGTGGACAGTATTCACATATGCCACTGAATGTACCTGTAAAATCAGATCATTGTACGTCGTACAGTACAAGAGATATGACGTTACGTACATCGTGATTCATGGAAAAGTAGCTTTTCTGAAAACGGAACGCAAATTACTCACACTACACTAATACATTGTTTGATAACGAGAGTTCTTCTTTACTCACGACGTTATTAGGGGTTTTATGTCTCAAACCATAAAGATTTTACATGTTTAACGTTAAACATTTAGCACATTAACTCATTTATAATGTAATCACAAGTTTGAAGTTGTTTTATACACGGGAGTCCAATTCTTTAAAGAATTGGGGGTGATTTGGGAAGAGGCATTACTGGTTAAATATAATTTTCCAATTCTTGCCGAAATAACCAGATATATACTCCCCAGATGTGGTCAGGATACTATTTTAACACTATGATACTTCAGAATCCTTGTAATCCTGCCTGCCGGGGTCCCACATGGTGGAAAACGCAGTTGCTTGTTCTCTTCCTGGGCCATTTCGATGCTGCACGTTGTTGGCACTGCCTTCTGAATTTGTCTGACACTGTAAGTTACCCCTGCGGGACACCTGTGTTGTTGGTCTTGAGGCAGGCTGTCCTCGTCACTTATGGCACAGGTGACGGCTGAGATTGTTGTCTTACCGCCTGAAAAAGGCAATGCTAAGGATGTTATTTCCCATAAGGACTACATTGAGAAGATGCAGAGCCTGCTAAATGACGAATCTTACAAGAAGATCAACGTTGACCCCACAAAGAAGGTGGGGAACAAGACGAGAACTCTTCTCAAGGACGCAGATTTAGCCGAGGGTGTCGCCAAGAAATTGGCATCTCAAGGACCTATACCGCCAAGACTTTTGGACTCCCTAAAGTCCACAAAAAAGGTGTGCCGTTACGCACAATTATCAGCAACATTAGGGCACCTATATATTTGCTGGCCAAATACCTGGCAGAATTACTAAGCCCTTATGTGGGTAAATGCCCTCATCACGTTCGTAATTCTGTGGATTTTGTAAAACATCTCGACAACTTCAAGCTGAAAGACACAGATATCCTGGTGAGTTTTGACGTTGTTTCATTATCCACCAGGGTGTCTCTTCGAAAGTCAGTTGAGCTTATTGCACAGAAATTTGACGAGAAAACGACCAGTCTTTTCAAGCACGTTCTGACCTCCACGTATTTTCTCTTTAATGGAGAATACTATGAACAAACAGAAGGAGTCGCAATGGGGAGCCCACTCTCGCCTGTGGTGGCGAATTTCTGTATGGAGTACTTCGAGGAGGAAGCTTTGGCGTCATCCAAATGGGAACCTACTTGTTTTATACGTTATGTGGATGACACCTTCGTGATGTGGCCCCAAGGAAGGGACAAGCTCCAAGACTTCCTTACACACCTGAACTCCATACATCCGAACATCAAATTCACTATGGACACCGAAGCAGAAGAAAGATTACCACTCCTGGACGTCATGGTCAAAAGAAGAGTGGACGGCACCCAGGGCCACGGGGTATACAGGAAGAGAACGCACACCGACCTGTATTTGCATGCGGCACCCTGCGCATAGGAATGGAATGCTAAAAACACTGGTGCACAGGGCACGCACCATCTGCTGTAAGAACTGGAACACTTCAAAACTGCACTCTGGAGAAACGGGTACTCGGAATGGTAGATCAGACGCTCTCTCCCCCCATCTCTACAGTGCAGCCTGTGGAGATGGAGAAGAAGTCACGGAGAAAGAGATAGGCACTGCCTATGTACCGTATATTGGCGCACTATCGGGGAAAATAGGACGAATATTGAGGAAACACCGGGTAGGAACTGTCTTTTACTCACCAAATAAAACACAAGTGGGAAGTGTCAAAGACGACCTCGGTTTGCGGAAGGCCGGCATATACCAGATTCCGTGTCAATGTGGGAAGACTTATATTGGACAGAGAGTGCGCACCATCGAAGATCGTTGCCGAGAACATCAGAGGCACACTCGACTTGGGTACCCCAACAAGTCGGCGGTCGCAGAGCACTGTTTGTCCGAAAATCACGAAATGAAGAACCAACATACCAGGGTCTTGGCACAGACATCTAAATACTGGGACAGTGTCGTTAGAGAGGCTATCGAAATTCGTGCCAGGGACGGACTCATCAACCGCGATTGCAGCTACAACCTCAGCAGGGCATTGGAACCAGCATTGTGTCTAATTAAAGAGACGCTCAGCAAAGGAAACGAACGGGCGACTAGGGCGGACGAGGCAATTACACTGCCGCCAGCACAGACGCCGACGTCAGCGTCTCACCGACCGCTGACGCGCGGGCGCAGACCGCGGAGAGAACGCCTCACGAGGGGAGGGGATTTAATACGGCCGCTCACCCTCAAGAGCTCAGTTTGTCAGCGCACCTGACGATGGCGACATGTCCGATCGCCGAAATATTGTGGCCTTAGGGCAATATGGACCGGCAGTACACCCGTGGACTGTTCGAATAGATTTCGCTATTCCTGTTGCGACATCGAGCACAAATCTAAGTAAAAAATATCTTAACTAACCACCAAAAACCCTCAGTGACAGCAGCAAGAAAATCCAAACAATACTGAATCGGAAAATGTCGAGTCTACTAAGAAAACGTCAAAACTATCCTATAATCCGCAAAATTCTGCAGCGCTTTTCGTTAACGAAATTTTAAAGAAATCAGCTAAAAACAAATTTGCCATACCTACCAGTATAGAAACCGCACTTTTCCAATGTTGTTGTTGTGGCCTTCATCAGGAAGACTGCTTTGATGCAGCTCTCCATGCTAGTTTACTCTCTGCAGGTCTTTTCATCTCTGCACAATTACTGCAACCCACATTCATTTAAGCTGTTGTTGGTCTCATCCAGTAATAGTTACCCTTCATACTTCACTCAATTCAGTTTATGTAAGTCGAAGGTGGTGGAAGGGACAAAGGAAAGGAAAGAAACTGATGATATCAGCTGCATCGGAGCTTTATGTCTGATCGGCTGGACGAGTGAAAATGTGTGGCGGACCGAGACTCGAACCAGGGATCTCCTGCTTACTAGTTTCGTAGTTTCACTTCTAAGCCACCCGGACACAGTGTTTATCGCAAATGCACTGAGTATCTCGGGACTCTCCTCTCCCCAGCCAACCCCACCTAGCGCCACCTGTGCGTAGTTCCCGTTTAGGTTCCCGTTAGAGGCCGAAAGATTTCGTGGATCCGCGCTGAAGGTTGTGGATTCATTGCCCTTCGAGGCAATTCAGTTACATGAATGTTACTCAGTTTGAAAGAATTGTATTTCGACTAACAAGAATATCTGCTAACTTTGCGAGTGAATCCTTTAGGCGTAAGCATATTATGCAACATATTGTTGAGTTTCCTATTGTATCTTAAGAAAGTTGCATAAAGAAAGTAGCTGGCATCCCTGTAGTCTACGAAACTCATTATTTCAGTGAGAAAGAACCTTTGACTTTTTCGTTGTAGTACATTAACTGCGCACAGCAAAAGCAACAGGCTCAGGATCTGCTTGCTAATTGTGTGCTAGGACGACGACATCACTTGGAGACGTCAATTTGGTGGACATACCGTGTCGCTATTATTCAAGTGCAGCTACACACGGAGGTCCTGTCTGGACTGTAATTATCGTATGACATCGAACGTTGGTAAATATGCTAATGTGTTAATCCGGAACCGATTTATGATGCAAAAATTAGTTCCAGGTGCAAGTCTGGCACTGTACACTATTTGTTTGTCATCCACGCTGTCATCTGACCAGCGACAACGTGAGTGAACAGCACGTCTGTCAGGAAGAGAGACTGTGCGCTTTTAGTGAAACTATTTTATGCGAACGGCAGCAGCTACAGTCCTGCACTGAGAGAGTATCGGGGACTGCAAGATCTGAGTAGAGACTCGGTACCATTTAATGGCTTAAAGAGGATGATAGTAAAATTTAAAAAAAAAAAAAAAAAAAAAACATGAGTGAGCTTGGTGTGGCACGTGGAAGGCGTCCTATCCCGGTGGAAGTTATTGACAGATACATGTACAAGACCTAGACGAAGCAGAAACCAAAACCTTATGATCCGCAGCAATGTTCTGAATTTTCTCCTCGGATTGAGGCACGGATCGAAATTGTTGACATGTGGCCGGGCAATATCCTACTGGGTGACGAGGAACATTTTACACTTCACGGTACCAGTGACTACACAGAACTGCCGAATTTTCGGTTATGTTAAATCACGTGTTGTACACGAAGCGCCATTGCACTCGCCACATGTAGCCTACTACGTGGTGCGGATCCTCAAGCACCTTCATTCTCGGTCCGTTCTTCTTTGAAGAGCATACATCCAGAGGGCTAGTAATGGGTACCGTAACGTCTGACCATTATGAAGACCCTCTTGTACAGCTTGTGATCCTTGCATTGGAAAACCGCAGATGTATGGAAACGAGTGTTTTCATGCAGGATGGGGTATTCCTCATGTCGCTCGCCCAGTGAAAGATCTGCTTAGTGCACTCTTCCACGAATGTGTTATCTCCAGAGGTTTTCCTGATGCATGACCTGCAATGATATGAACCCATGCGACCTTTGGCACTGGAGATATCTATATGAACGCGTTTACCAGGGACACATTCGGATCTAAAGGCCAATATAGGGGAACACGTTGCTCAGATTCCACTGGAACTGCTGCAGGCAACCGTTGATCATGTCGTTTTACAGATGCAGCATCTCGCTGAAATCTTCGGTGCTTATATTGAACAAAATTTGGAAGCGGTGACTAATAATAAAATCAACAGTATTCCTTTCTCACTTATTCGAATTTTTCTCCCACGTTCCGCCCCGAAACCATCACATATGGAAACAGTTCTAAACGTCTTTCTTGCATTCACAGCGTAAGTTTTTCACCTGGTGACCAAAATTGGAACTAATTTTTTTTACGAGCGTCGATCTATTCTGCACTAAACCATTAGCATATCTGCGAAGTTTCGCTACCGTACGATAATTACATCCCACGTTGGACCTCTGTGAGTAACTGCACTTTAATTATAACCACCCGGTATTTAAAATTCCGTCTTTATTTTCATGTGGTATGATGCATCAGCAAACATTTTGCATCACACTGATACGTTGGTAGATCACCCCTGACATTGTTTGTAAACGTACACTCAATTGCCATGAGCGCTATCTATGTATAGAGCCCTGCGCTTGAATAGACAGCAGCATTTCAGTTGAAAGAATAGCAGCCCTAGCGACGCGTTAGAGACGTCTGTGGAACACTAGAGTGAACATACATCCTACTACGACGAACAGTTCGACAAATGATAGGGTCCACATCAGCACGTAACGCGCCGAAGGCCTGTCAATCAGAGAAGTTGCTCGCCGTGCACACAGGAGCCAAAGTATTGTGATGCGGACGTTCCGGTTGACGGATAGTGTTTAGGGCGTATACCGCATAGGGTGTCCACGTTCACATGATCGACTACGACTTTTGAATCAGAGGAAGCGTGGGGTGGGTGCTCCAGAACTAAATTCGGCGTTCGAAGAGGCTACGGGACGTTACGTAACGTATCAGACTGCTCGGAGGCGACTGGATAATGCTAATCTCCATTTCCGACGACCTTGGCAAGGAGCATCTCGTCTTATACAGCATCGCCACGGACTTCGTTACTTATGGTCCAGAAATCATGCAGCACTGACGCTCCAAAACTGATATCTGGTGTTGTTTACGGACGAAACTCGTATCTGTTTGTACCCTGGTAATCGTAGACAATGTGTCAGGAGAAAACCCGGTAATATACAACACTTGCAACACGGTGTCCATCAGGTGCACACCTCTCGTGGTTGTTGAGCAATCTTACTGCTCAACGGTGAGGGAGGGACTTTGCAAGCAATAGTGGGACCGTATCGTCAAAATTTATGTGACATTTGTTTTGTAGATAAAAACCGCCTTTTATTTCTGCCAGACGCGTTTCGTCTTTTTTTTTTTTTTTTTTTTCTTTTTTTTTTTTTTTTTTGTTCTAAGGAATCTTAACTGGGATCTAGAACGATACAGATTTGTTTTTACACTCCTGGAAATTGAAATAAGAACACCGTGAATTCATTGTCCCAGGAAGGGGAAACTTTATTGACACATTCCTGGGGTCAGATACATCACATGATCACCCTTGCAGAACCACAGGCACATAGACACAGGCAACAGAGCATGCACAATGTCGGCACTAGTACAGTGTATATCCACCTTTCGCAGCAATGCAGACTACTATTCTCCCATGGAGACGATCGTAGAGATGCTGGATGTAGTCCTGTGGAACGGCTTGCCATGCCATTTCCACCTGACGCCTCAGTTGGACCAGCGTTCGTGCTGGACGTGCAGATCGCGTGAGACGACGCTTCATCCAGTCCCAAACATGCTCAATGGGGGACAGATCCGGAGATCTTGCTGGCCAGGGTAGTTGACTTACACGTTCTAGAGCACGTTGGGTGGCACGGGATACACGCGGACGTGCATTGCCCTGTTGGAACAGCAAGTTCCCTTGCCGGTCTAGGAATGGTAGAACGATGGGTTCGATGACGGTTTGGATGTACCGTGCACTATTCAGTGTCCCCTCGACGATCACCAGAGGTGTACGGCCAGTGTAGAAGATCGCTCCCCACACCATAATGCCGGGTGTTGGCCCTGTGTGCCTCAATCGTATGCAGTCCTGATTGTGGCGCTCACCAGCACGGCGCCAAACACGCGTACGACCATCATTGGCACCAAGGGAGAAGCGAATCTCATCGCTGAAGACGACACGTCTCCATTCGTCCCTCCATTCACGCCTGTCACGACACCACTGGAGGCGGGCTGCACGATGTTGGGGCGTGAGCGGAAGACGGCCAACGGTGTGCGGGACCGTAGCTCAGCTTCATGGAGACGGTTGCGAATGGTCCTCGCCGATACCCCAGGAGCAACAGTGTCCCTAATTTGCTGGGAAGTGGCGGTGCGGTCCCCTACGGCACTGTGTAGGATCCTACGGTCTTGGCGTGCATCCGTGCGTCGCTGCGGTCCGGTCCCAGGTCGACGGGCACGTGCACCTTCCGCCGACCACTGGCGACAACATCGATGTACTGTGGAGACCTCACGCCCCACGTGTTGAGCAATTCGGCGGTACGTCCACCCGGCCTCCCGCATGCCCACTATACGCCCTCGCTCAAAGTCCGTCAACTGCACATGCGGTTCACGTCCACGCTGTCGCGGCATGCTGCCAGTGTCAAAGACTGCGATGGAGCTCCGTATGCCACGGCAAACTGGCTGACACTGACGGCGGCGGTGCACAAATGCTGCGCAGCTAGCGCCATTCGACGGCCAACACCGCGGTTCCTGGTGTGTCCGCTGTGCCGTGCGTGTGATCATTGCTTGTACAGCCCTCTCGCAGTGTCCGGAGCAAGTATGGTGGGTCTGACACACCGGTGTCAATGTGTTCTTTTTTCCATTTCCAGGAGTGTATATAGGTTTTTAAAAAATGGCTCTGAGCACTATGGGACTTAACTTCTGAGATCATCAGTCCCCTCAAACTTAGAACTACTTAAATATAACTAACCTAAGGACATCACACACATCCATGCCCGAGGCAGGATTCGAACCTGCGACCGTAGCGCTCGCGCGGTTCCAGACTGTATCGCCTAGAACCGCTCGGCCACATCGGCCGGCTATAGGTTTAAAACTAACGTCTATTCTTGATGTTTATGCCCCCCTCCCTCTCTCTCTCTCACTCTCTCTGTCTCTTTGTCTCTCTCTGTCTCTCTCTCTCTCTCTCTCTCTCTCTCTCTCTGTGTGTGTGTGTGTGTGTGTGTGTGTTTGTGTGTGTGTGTGTATGTGTGTGTGTGTGTGTGTGTGTGTGTGTGTGTACGAGAGAGAGAGAGAGAGCTGAAGAGTGTGTACATGTGTATATGTTTTAAAGGCGCGCGCGCGTATGTGTGTGTGTGTGTGTGTGTGTGTGTGTGTCTGTGCGGACGTGCTCGAGGTGCGGGAGGAGGGATGTTGGTGGTTGGAGTTGTAGAGTGTTGAATATGAATGCAATAGCTGTCAGAGTGGCTAAAAGTTTTGGTGAAAAGCTGATTTGAGTTTTGGTGTAAATGTTGTGTGCACAGGTTCATGGACAAGCAAGTGAACCCCTCCACAGAACACTTAAACTAAAACTCTGACGTTAGTTCTAAACTTATACTTCGTTAGGATGGCAACATGTAGGTAAACAACCCAAAGGGAGAAAACACACACTGAGCTCACATATTTACCTCTTTAGAAAATCAGTTTTCGAGCAAATATCTATAACTAGCGGCAAAAGAGAAACAGTGCGTCAGCAAAGTAAGGATAAACATGGTGAACAGTGTGAAGGAAAAATTTCGAAGTATAAAAAGTGCTTATGTTTCGGAAATGAAGGGTATTGCGACCTCCAGACAAGACGAGAGGAAACGCAGATGTCAAGAAACTGTAAGTAATTAGTAATTAATTCAAATGGTTCAAATGGCTCTAAGCACTATGCGACTTAACATCTGATGTCATCAGTCCCCTAGACGTAGAACTACTTGAACCTAAACTACTTAAACCTAACTAATCTAAGGGCATCACACACATCCATGTCCGAGGCAGGATTCGAACCTGCGACCCTAAGAGCAGCGCGGTTCTGGACTGAGGCCCCTAGAACCGCTCGGCCAAAGTAATAAGTTATTTACATAAATAAACGCGATGTGATCTGTTTGATAATCTGAAAATAACAAATATCAAAACAAAACAGTATCGTTCTAGATCACACTGAAGGTGCTTTAGAACAAAGGCGAAACGCGTCTGGGAGAAATAAATTACAGTGCAACAAAAAAGGGCGATTCTTATTTACAAAACAAATATTTCTGTGCTTGCTGCGGAGGATGGCCACGCAAACAAACTCGTTATTTTGGTGACTATTTCATCGTGATGGATGATCTCTCTCGTACTCACCGTACTGTCCTTGTCAACACGTTGCTTCAACATACAAGGATCACCAGAATGGAGCGGCCTGCACGTTCGCGGATATGAACCCATTCGAACACGTGTGGGGGCGATTGAAACGAGTTGTTATGCGCGACTTAGGCAACATCGCCATTGAAGAGTAAGACAATTTGAACAAGGTGCTGATCCCATAGATGGTATGCCACGGCGGACAATAGCCTGCGTTCGAGCAAGGGGACGTTCCACCACGTATTGACGTTGTTCAGCAGTGCTATGGAAAAAAAAGAGAAACTGTCGATTGTGTCGTTACACAAATGTTCGTTGTCTCTGTGTAGTGATCGGGACACATTGCAAATGAGTATATACCCAGGCCCCAGAGGCAACTTTTAATTTTTATGCCATGATTTTCGAAATCAAGCGATGATGCAAGACGTTTGTTGGTGTGTGTACATGTAGGCCCCTTTACGCGTCCTACTAGACCAATACAAACGGAGACAGCTACGTACCAGCTGTGGCCATACAGAGAAGGAAATCGCACTGTTGACTCTTCTATTCAATGCGATTGGGATCGGCGTACGCCAGATGACGTGTTCGCCGCGACTCTTCGGTGTATGACTGCAGAACTATGAACCACACAAGTGCTGCACTGTGTCACTTTTGAGCCCATCAGTTCTTATTCCCGGCTCCACACATGGCGTGCTGTCTAGCAGAGCGTCGCCAGGTGCATAACCTCTTGAGGTAGATGAAGGTGTAATTGCTACCTTGACTGGTTTCTTAGCTGGGTGCTTTGTCACGGATGTCACGTTTCATTAACATAAAAGGTTTCATGGCTGTCAAATTTTATGAATGTAAGAGGCGTCATGGTCATCCAATGCTATTAATGAAAGAAGTGTCATGGACGCTATGAAATGAAAGGAAACTTCATTAAGTAGTAATATTAACGCAACATACAGACATAGTGCTGGGAAGGCACGATGCGCGTGACGCCGGGCGGGCAAAAAGTGGAGCTACTTAACACTGTCCCACACACAGAGGCTAAAGTGTTACGTCACAGTCAGGGTCACAGGCGGGGCTATAACACGTCTGTAGGCAGTCAGAGAGCTGAGCCGAACACGGAGATGGCAACAGGACTGCTGGGTTTGAGATTCGTTTCAGTCGAGGGTGGAAGTTTCCGGAAATTACGAAGACCTTTGGTACCTTCAGGAGAAAGCAACGCTGCTAGTGAAACTCATCCAGAAGTCCCTGTAAAATCTGCATACACCGAAAAGCCAAAGAAACTGGTACGCCTGCCTAATATCGTGTAGAGCCCCCGTGAGCACGCAGAAGTGCCGCAACACGAGGTGGTGTGGACTCGACTAATGTCTGAAGTAGTGCTGGAGGGAAGTGACACCACGAATCCTGCAGGTCTGTCCATAAAGCCGTAGGAGTACGACGGGGTGGAGATCTCTTCTGAACAGCACGTTGCGAGGCATCCAGATATGCTCAATATTGTTAATGCCTGCGAAGTTTGGTGGCCAACGGAAATGTTTAAACTCAGAAGAGTGTTCCTGGAGTCACTCTTTAGCAATTCTGGACGTGTAGGGTTTCGCATTATCCTGATGGAATTGTCCGGGTACGTCGGAATGCACAGTAGACGTGAATGGATGCAGGTGATCAGACAGGATGCTTACGTACATGTCACATGTCAGAGTCATATCTAGACGTATCATGGGTCCCATACCACTCCAACTGCACACATTACAGAGCCTCCACCAGCTTGAACAGTCCCTCATGACACGCAGCGTCCATGGATTCATGAGGTTGTCTCCATAGCCATCACGTCCATAAGCTCGATACGATTTGAAACGAGACTCGTCCAACCAGGCAATATCATTCCAGTCATCAACAGTCCAATGTCGGTGTCGACGGGCCTAGGCGAGGCGCAAAGCTTTGTGTCATGCAGTCATCAAGGGAACACGAGTGGGTCTTCGTCTCCGAAAGCGTATATCGATTGTTTTCACGCCGACACTTGTTGATGGCCCAGCACTGAAATCTGCAGCAAGTTGCTGAAGGGTTGCTCTTCAGTCACGTTGAACGATTCTCTTCAGTTGTGTTGGTTCCGTTTTTGCAGCATCTTCTTCCGGCCACAGCCATGTCGGAGATTTGATGTTTTACCGGATTCCTGATATTCCTGGTACACTTGTGAAATGATCGTACGGAAAATCCCCACTTCATCGCCGCCTTGGAGATGCTGTGTCCCATCGCTTATGTGCCGACTGTAACACCACGTTTAAACTCACTTAATTCTCGATAACCTACCATTGTAGCAGCAATAATCGATCTAACAACTGCGCCAGGCACTTGTTGTCTTATATAGGAGTTGCCGACCGCAGCGCCGTATTCTGCCTGTTTATATACCTCTGTATTTGAATACACATGCCTATACCAGTTTCTTTGGGACTTCAATGTATAAGTGATTAGAGAACAGTACTAACAAGGCACTCGTTACAGCCGAACGTCGGAGTCACTGTAGAACGACATTAGGATGCTGCTGCAGTAAGATCCCGGGTTCGATTCCCGGCGGGATCAGCGATTTTCTCTGCCTCGTGATGGCTGGGTGTTGTGTGATGTCCTTAGGTTAGTTAGGTTTAAGTAGTTCTAAGTTCTAGGGGGCTGATGACCATAGATAACAGTCCCATAGTGCTTAGAACCATTAGCCATTAGCTGCAGTAAGAACTATGAGAAAACTGCACACATCTAAGGCAAGACAACTGAGTTCGCAATAAGTATTCACCAGCAGTTATTATCTTGCATTTACTGCTAGTTAGTAAGGAACAACCTCTGTAGAGTTCACCTGTGGTAGTTGCAACGAGTAATAGTGGGAATTTTGTGTGTGTTAGAATATACAGAAGAACAAGTGCTGCTTATGCTTCTCTGCTTGTGTGAATTAGATGTCTAGCTGCGTGAGTCACAGTGAGAGATAATTATTTATTTTCTGTTTGTGAGAATAGAGAGAGGAACGAGCAGTGTCCCGCACTTGTCTCCTATTGTGGTTAGAATATTTGACTGCGTATAGTGGGAACTACTATGGCAGATCAGTCGTCTCATAGTGAAAGATAGAGCCCAAGAGCCGGGATTTGCTGCAAGGCACTAACATATACAGCGTGTTTCCGAAAGAGCGCGCAAAAATTTAACATTACATAGAGGGTGGTCCACTGAACAATTTGAGGTAGGGAACCTGGGGTCGGAGAAGCCAGCTTGAGGTGATATGGAAGTAAACTTGTCTTCCACGTTGTCTAGCATTACTGTTTCCCAGCTTATTTGCAGCTAACATGCGTACAGGTTTACACGTACTGTGCTGTTTATTTACATGTACATTCTTTATTTCCTGCAAGGAAACAAGGAGAACGAACCATACCTTGTACCTGGCCTGTACCGAGGATTATACAAAGAGTTCTGTTGGAGAACGTAGCTTTGGCTGCTCGTGAGAGGATGTGGATACAGCATGACGACGCACTGCCTCAATTCAATGTGGATGCCCGCAAGCTTCTCTATGCCGTATTTCCTGATTGATGGATTGGTAGGGAAGGTCCTATTCCAAGTCCTGCGAGGTCATCTGGCCAGAATACCCTTGCTATTTTCCTATGGGAATATCTAAATCACTTGTGTATGAGACCCCAATGGATAGGAAGATGGAATTAGATGCCAGAATTGTAGATCCCGGCGGGATCAAGGATTTTTCTTGCATCGACATGACTGGGTGTTGTTGTGTCGTCTTCATCATCATCATTCATCCCCATTACGGTCGGAGGAAGGCAATGAAAAACCACCTCCACTAGGACCTTGCCTAGTAAGGCGGCGTGGGTCTCCCGTGTCGCTCCCCTACGCTCTGAAAAGAAGTATGGGATTCATGATCATCATGTTTCTAGCACTCTGCCACTGGAGGGCTCCGAATCGTAGCGTCTAACATGGCGGTGTGTAACGTAACTATGACGGCGGGTGAGAAACAGCGAGCCGTAATCAAGTCTCTATGCGTCCACGCATGGGGCACCCTTTCCTTCAGCATGACAGAGCCAGACCACACACAAGTGCTCCAACATCTGCAACAATCCGACGCCTTTGGTTCAGTGTCGTCGATCATCCTCCATACAGTCCCAACTTGCCACCATTAGACTATCATCTGATTCCAAAACTTAAAGAACACGTTTGAGGGCTTCACTTCGACAGGGATGAACAGTTGCAAGCACAGATGAGGTTGTAGCCCCGTCAATGAAGTCAAACATTCTACAGAGACTGTATCAACAAACTTCTGAGACGTTACTTTTCAGCACGTCCTCGTACAAGATGAACTGCAAGGGTCTCAACACATTTTCCTGGGCCAAACCTGAAGCTATTCGTATTTCTGTATGTGTCGATGACTCTCCACTTTGTTGCCGTCAAGATCAATCCCATTTATGTACAGTATCATAGGGACCAAATTTGCTTGGTTAAAGACTTCTGGAACGTGTGATCCCACAACCTCAAGGGATGGTGTTAAAAAAATAAAACGTATAATTACTCATATTAAAGAAAATGAAGCAGTTGAGCCTAAAAATTAATGTAGTGACTTGGGTAATAAATAAGACTGCAAATATGCATGTCAGTAGTATGTATGGTGCAAGCGTGGCAACAAGATAGTAATAGTTACAAATAGGCACATAGGTGTTTTTCTGTTATTCTCACGAGTCGATACTTTGTTGCATTAAAATTTTCAGTCCACTTAGCGCGTCAAATTCGGATAAAATTTCAAGCTTACATGATAACCGCCATCATCTTTGTCAGAACTAAAACTGACTGTCGTGAACTGATAAGGTTCCCTCTTTCATACTCACAGAACGGCATCCGATTGGCTGGATTATGTCATGATGGCGCGTAGAGAGGTGGCACACTCTGCGTGTATAGATCTTGCTTAGCTCACTATCTAACGTTGCTTGCAGCGCCATCCATTGGATCAAGCGGTGAACTCCGAGAACTATTTCTCTGTGTTTTTTTCTTTGTCAAGTGCAAGCCTCCATGCACTAGTAAATGCGTAGCTGGTGTCCCTACTGAAGTTGTTTTTGCAAAGTCTAATTTCATCACAGAGTCCCAATAGTTTGTAGCGTGAGCAAGTATTCTCATTTGTTCAAACAAAATCTTGAGCTTATTTAACAGGCTGTCTTCAGATTCCCGAATCCTGCTGTCCTCTAAACCCAACTAACGCCCCTCTGGCACCTCTTCCTATTATCCCATCTGCCTCACCTCCGTGTTCAGCAAAGTCTTCGAGTCCATCCTCTCTCACTGTATTCATCACTACCTTATCCAGTACCACCTCCTTCACCTTACCCAGTGTGACTTCCAGCCCCCCTTCTCAGTTGACGACCAGCTCCTTAACCTTACCAATCTTTTTCCCCTACAACTTCTGTCGCTCGGCTATCTTTGTTTCCCTCGACCTCCAGAATGCCTATTGCAGTGTCTGGCATCCTGGGCTCCTCTTTAAACTCCAGACCTATGCTCTATCCATCAGTTTCGTCCATCTCATTGCTTCCTTCCTCTCCCATAGTCCCTCCTGTCTCACTGTCCACAATACCAACTACTGTACTTTCTATCCCACTTCCAGCGTGCCCCAAGGATCCATCCTTTCCCTTCACCTCTATCTCCTGTATACTGCAGATATGCCTAAACCTCCCCCACCAGTTGACCTCTTCCAATTTGCTGACGAGGTCGCCTTCCTGGCCCTTTATCCTACCCTTCAATGGTCCCAATTTACCCTTCAAACCCACCTCTACCAGTGCACCACCTGGTGCAACCAGTGGCTCCTTTGAATCAACCATTCCAAGACCCAGGCAATTGTCATAGGTCGTACCACCCACTCCTTCCAGCTCCACGATTTTTACCTCACCATTTATGGTCATCCTACCCACCTCACTCCTACAATGAAATTACTTGGCCTCACCCCTTAACGTCACCTCACTTGTACTCCCCATCTCTTTACAATCCCACACAAAGTCCACAATAGACTCCACCTCCTGAAACTTGTCCAGCCGAACATGGGGACTGCATCCTTCCACCATCCTTCACACCTACAAATCCTTGATCCACCTCCATCCTTTACATGCCAGCTCCACTTGGACTTTCACTCCTCCCAGATTTTATATAGCCCTCCAAGTCCTAGAACGCAATGCACTCCAGCTTGCCTTCCGTGTCTGCCTTCTGTCCCCCACATGGATCCCCTATGACCTCATCCCCTTCCCACATCTTCTTCTTTTCCTTGAACACATGCACACCCTGTACATCGTACACCAATTAGATCCCCCACACCTCCTGGTGTCTTCTATCCTCTCTTACCCCAGACCACTGCTGCACCTTTTCTGTTGTGTCCCTCCCTCTCTCCATCTCCACACCCTCCACCTCCTTTCCCAACCCAACTTCCAGCACCTATACCTCCTGGATGATGAGCTTCGCCCTGATCTCTACTCCTCCTACTAACTCTAACCCCACTTTCCCCTTCCCGCTCCTCAGGGCTCCCTCTTCCCTTCCCCTGAGAGATTTTCCTGCTTCCTACACCCCCTCCCTTTCCCATACTCCCCTTCTGTGTCTCTGCTCTCTCTCCTGACTTGCCTTCCCTCTTCATCTCCCACCCCGCTCCTGTCCTGCCTCTTGGTGCCCCTCCCCCCCCCCTGACACCCCCATTTCTTCTTTTCCTCCCATCCCTTCCAGCCCCTCTGCACTTTCCTCTCCCCTCTTTTTCTCTCCTCTCAGGCTTCCTCTCCCTAAGCATGTCCCTCCCGGATGTTTTTATTCTTCGTGTGTGCTCCATTGCTTACAGTAGTTTGTTGAGTGTCTCTTGTTCTGTGTGTTTTTCTACTGTGGCCAACTTTTTTCTTGTGAATGTGACTCCAGTGTGTTTTAAGTGCCCCATGGCTCGCCAACTGAGTTCTTTTAACTTTATTTCAACCTTTTTTTAACTGTCTCCCAATGAATGTCCCCATGTCAATGTATATTTTGACTCCCATTGTGTCCACTTAATGTGTTTTTATGTCCCCCTCTTTCTGCTTTTTTACGTTTAGTTTCCTCTTTTTATTTCATTGTAATGTCACTCAGCTGAAGAACAGCAGATTATGCCGCTGCCAGCCCTCCTCTGCCCATATAGGGTAGGGGAATGAAATCACAAGAAAGAAAAAAAAGAGTCTGCCTACAGATCAATAATAACTGTGACTCCACTCATCTTGTTCATTTCTTCTCTGAATTTGCCGCCACCATAGACCCTTTCCTTTAAAAGGGAGCCATGATCTACCACAACTTGCTGCAAATTGTAAAAGCACACCTACCTGTCCACACTGCAAAGGCTGCTATTTTCTTAAACTGTGCCCTAACCTAGCATCCTCTCCTACCTGTAACACCTGCAATGACTCCTACCCCACCTACTCTAAGCAATGCAAAGGTAAGCCACAACCTACCAGACCTGAGCTTACTTTCCCTGTCGCTGTCTCATTGATAGTCCAATTCACCTCAAAAATTTCCTCTGGCCAAGTCCCTCTGCTGAAGATATTATCAAATTCTTTACAGTTGTCCTCCAAAACATTTATCCATTCCAACATCCAATCTCCTTTGCTGCCTGCTCCATCTTCCATCTCAACACTCAAGCTACCTAATCTCACAACCAGGTCTATTTCGTGTTCACCTGCCTCGACACCCTTGTCTGAACCTCTTTGGACCTCGTCCACACACAACAATCTTATCCCTTATAATGGTGTGACAGCACTACAAAATCCGCTCCCTCCCCAACAATAAACATCTTTTAATGCATTCCCTATGCCAACACAAAGGTCATGCATTTCTCCTTAATGAAACTTTCCACCAACTCTTTCACAACATCCAAACCTCTCCCTGTATCTCCCACCAGACAGATAACCCACTTCCTGTGGCCAGCGGCAGAGTTTCAGTTGGCCAGTACAAGAACAGCCCTGTTCAGCCATGATCCTTATACGATACTCTCACTGAACACTTTATTTTTCCCTCTTTTTCCAAACCCTTACCATTACCTTGCCACCATCTATATCCGATCTAATCATCCCATCCCTTTTGACTTCCTTCCCCACCCATATAGATCGCATTTCTTCCACCTGTATTATTGCCACAGACCTCAACATCCCCGCAAGACTCTAGCGGTGGCATCAATTTACCACCTCCGTGCAAGGTGACATTGTTCCCATCCCACACCAGCTAGCGACCTAAAACAATTGCTGAAATCCAAGGAATTCCACACAGTGAGAAAGAAGAAACAATTGCTGAAATCCAAGGAATTCCACACAGTGAGAAAGAAGTGGCAGAAGAAATATAAGTGTCCCTGTCGGGTGAGTCATGGAATGTGTGCTGTCGAATTTGCTCGACTGTCTGGATAATGTGCATGAGCATGACAATGATATGATATGTGCTTCACAAGTGAAAGTGATATTGAAATAGGTGTCGAGGCATGTAGTTCATCATCCTTCTCGGGGAGGGAGCCACAAATCCCATCGCTAGTAAAACATAGTAAAGGATAATAGTTGTTCAAGGAGCGAGTACTAAACAATTACAAGGGGTACCCAAAAATCGGGAAATTTGTCGTAACGTCTTTATTTCTCAATATTTTTACACTCCACTGACCCAACACACTTCTTCAAATGATCCTTCCATTGTTCAAAACAGTTTTTAAATTCACTTATTGTGATGTTCTTTATGCTTTCCAGCTATTCCTGTTTTACCTCTTCCACAGTGACAAAACGCTTTCCTTTCATATCGCTTTTGAGTCCGGGGAACAAAAAGAAATCACAGGGGGCTATATCCAGTGAGTAGGGGAGATAGACAATCGGTGTCACGCCGTATTTGATCAAAAACTGCGTTACGGAGAGGTTGGTGTGGGTCGGTGCGTTGTCGTGATGGAAGAACCAGTTGCCTGTACGCCACAGATCTGCCCTTTTCTTACGGATACTCTACTTCTTTTCAAAACCTCCAAGTAGTACTCCTGGTGACAGTTTGACCTGGGGGAATGAACTCCGCCTGTATAACACCTCTGCAATCGAAGAAGTAAATGAGCATTGTTTGAGTTCACTTGGCGAGCTTTTTTGGAAAGACGACAGAGGGATAGAGAAACAATTAAAATCGCTCAAAAGAGGAAAGGCCGCTGGACCTGATGGTATACCAGTTCGATTTTACACAGAGTACGCGAAGGAACTTGCCCCCCTTCTTCCAGCGGTGTACCGTAGGTCTCTAGAATAGCGTAGCGTTCCAAAGGATTGGAAAAGGGCACAGGTCATCCCCGTTTTCAAGAAGGGGCGTCCAACAGATGTGCAGAACTATAGACCAATATCTTCAACGTCCATCAGTTGCAGAATTTTGGAACACGTATTATGTTCGAGTATAATGACTTTTCTGGAGACTAGAAATCTACTCTGCAGGAATCAGCATGCGTTTCGAAAAAGACGGTCATGTGAAACCCAGCTCGCACTATTCGTCCGCGAGACTCAGAGGGCCATAGACACGGGTTCCCAGGTAGATGCTGTGTTTCTTGACTTCCGCAAGGCGTTCGATACAGTTCCCCACAGTCGTTTAATGAACAAAGTAAGAGCATATGGACTATCAGTTATGTGATTGGGTTGAGGAGTTCCTTGATAACAGAACGCAGCATATTCTCAATGGAGAGAAGTCTTCCGAAGTAAGAGTAATTTCAGGTGTGCCGCAGGGGAGTGTCATAGGACCGTTGCTATTCAAAATATACATAAATGACCTTATGGATGGCATCGGAAGTTCACTGAGGCTTTTTGCGGATGATGCTGTGGTATAGCCGGCCGCGGTGGTCTCGCGGTTCTAGGCGCGCAGTCCGGAACCGTGCGACTGCTACGGTCGCAGGTTCGAATCCTGCCTCGGGCATGGATGTGTGTGATGTCCTTAGGTTAGTTAGGTTTAAGTAGTTCTAAGTTCTAGGGGACTAATGACCACAGCAGTTGAGTCCCATAGTGCTCAGAGCCATTTGAACCATTTTTTTGCTGTGGTATATCGAGAGGTTGTAACAATGGAAAATTGTACTGAAATGCAGGAGGATCTGCAGCGAATTGACGCATGGTGCAGGGAATGGCAATTGAATCTCAATGTAGACAAGTGTAATGTGCTGCGAATACATAGAAAGAAAGATCGATTATCATTTAGCTATAATATAGCAGGTCAGCAACTGGAAGCAGCTAATTCTATAAATTGTCTAGGAGTACGCATTAGGAGTGATTTAAAATGGAATGATCGTACAAAGTTGATGCAATCCGAAAACAAAGGAAGTAGGTTACAGTACGCTTGTTCACCCACTGCTTGAATACTGCTCAGCAGTGTGGGATCCGTACCAGATGATGTTGATGGAGGAGATACAGAAGATCCAACGGAGCGCAGCGCTCTTCGTTACAGGATCATTTAGTAATCACGAAAGCGTTACGGAGATGATAAACTCCAGTGGAAGACTCTTGCAAGAGAGACGCTCAGTAGCTCAGTACGGCCTTTTGCTGGAGTACGTAGCTTCATCAAGGAGTCAAGCCGTATATTGCTCCCTCCTACGTATATCTCGCGAAGAGACCATGAGGATAAAATAAGAGAGATTAGAGCCCACACAGAGGCATACCGACAATCCTTCTTTCCACGAACAATACGATACTGGAATAGAAGGGAGAACCGATAGAGGTACTCAAGATACCCTCCGCCACACACCGTCAGCTGGCTTGCGGAGTATGGATGTAGATGTAGATGAAAGAGGCGACCCCCTTGTCTCCCACTGGCTTGACTGCTGCTTTGTTTCGGGGTCGTATCCATAGCACGACGATGCATCACCAGTAATCACCCTGCAAAAAAATTCAGGGTCCTCTTTGAGCTGATTTTGGAGCTCAAAACATGCCTAAAGTCGACGCTTCCTTTTGCTCATCTGTGAGAAGGTGAGGGACAAATTTGGCTGAAACCCTTCTCATGTTCAAATCTTCGGGTAAACTCCTCTTAATTGAACTCTGTGTTATTTCAGACATCTCACAGAGTTGATCGATGGTTCAGCGACGGTCTACACGAACGAGGGCATTGATTTTGCCGACGTTTTCGTCACTCTTGACGTTGAGGGGCGCCCAAAATGGGATTGGTCTTCAATTGACATTTCTCCATTTTTTTCCGCGGCCGATTTCCCCACAGGAAACGAATTCACAGCCACGCGTCCCTCACGACAATCTGAAATCACGTTTTCGCCAAAATGGAAAAAGTTGTTTTACTAAAAAATGCTCTCACTGACGAACCTATGCACTCACAGCGACACGACTTCGCACACTGACTCAGATGGCGTGACCGTTACCGACACTTGGTCGAACAATTGGTTCCCCCACTCTACCTCCCCACCGCAGCCCAATACTTGTTATTTTCGCGTCCCCCCCTCCCCCCCGCCCATCGTACGTACGTGGAAGATCATCTGAAGCATAGCAGAAAAATAACTACTAACAGATTTCAGATAAATCCGCAGTAATGTGATCGTGTAGTGCATAACAAAAGCTACGAATATTCAATGGAGGACAAGGCGGACTTGTTACAAAAAACTGGTGCTTGCACGTTTCAACGATGCTCCACACAGTTCACAGGATCTGCATGATAGTGAAGTACTGCGTTACATACGTCAAATTGCGCGTGACATAGATTCCAGTGATTTCAAGGGAAGCAGTGGATGCTTGCCTAACTTCAAACAGTGCTACAGAATTGGAAAACATAAGATAACTAAATTTTAAACAAAGTGTCAGTTTCGTGCACTAACGGCCTTTCCGCAGTGATAACACCGGTTCCCGTCAGATCACCAAAGTTAAGCACTGCCAGGCTGGGCTAACACTTGGATGGGTAACCATCCCGTCTGCCGAGCGCTGTTGGCAAGTGGGGTGCACTCAGGCCTTGTGAGGCAAACTGAGGAGCTACTTGATTGAGAAGTAGTGGCTCCGGTCTCGGAAACTGACATTCGGCCGGGAGAGCAGTGTTCTGACCACATGCCCCTTCATATCCGCATCCAGTGACACCTGTGGGTTGAGGATGACACGGTGGCTGGTCGATACCGTTGGGGTATCCAAGGCCTGTTGGGACGGAGTTTGTTTTTGAGTCAATTTGGTGCGAAGTCGACCCGAAAATTTGTAGATGAGATGAACAAATATATTCTATAGTTCAGTAATGAACTTGTTATCATCTTCAACCAGCTGGGATTTGAAGAGGTAATGCGTGTGAAAGGAACACTGTAAATTAGAGGTACTGAGAAAATTGTATCAAGTTCAACTAACATCATTAACGAATTTTGGATACAATTATGCCGACTGTTAATCTGTATGGTAATTTGGCTAGAAAGTTATTTGTTGTGCTGTGACAAATTGAAGGTGCTCTGCCACCAACAGTTCTTTCTCGTGTGCATTATCGTACAAGGACAGTAGGGAATGTTTATGTCACAGCGAGCACGAGTGGGAAAATAGGCGTAAGAGAACTACAACTATGATGTGAGTACTGCTTTTGGCCAATAGCTGGTCAAAATAACGTGCTTTTACTTGATTGCTGAAACTCATACTCCTTTAGAGCAAACTACCCTTCTTGTAAAGTGTTTGACATTGCAATTCGTATAAACTAGAACCACTGGTCAAACTCAGCCTCTGGGTGTTTGTTTTCTCCATACCTATACAACATATTATCACACTGCATTAAAAGTTCTCGGTTTACTTGCCGCGTCAAATTTGGATAACATCCCGAGCTTTCTTGACTACCTCCGTCATCCTCGTCAGGGGTAAAACTGACTGTCGTGGACCTTTTATTTTTCTTTATTGATTTTCAATTCCCCACGAAGGGGGGCGGGCTGGCAGCAGCTTAGTACGCTGCTCTACAGCCTACAGACTTTTTGGTAAGAAAAGGAAGAAGAAAGAAACAAGGGAATACAGGCGATAAAATGATGACTTACAGTGTAAAACGGCGTAAAAATGAGGAAAATTAAAACAGAAAGCAAAAGGGGTTGGCAATGTCGATAAAATACACTGGAATCGGACAAGTAACATAGTAGACACACAATTAAAAAACAGGGCGACAGTCTGGTTTCTGTTCGCAAGAGATAAAAAAAATCACCTAGCGACAGTATGATGGCTGCTCGCTACACGTCCCTAAAGACACACCACGGAACACTCACTGAAAAACACACTGTAAAACACTGCACGAAAATGGTGGCACAAATATGACACTCCCGAGCAAAAGGCAGATGGGGGGCGGGACCTGGAGGAGGGGAAAAAAACAAGGAGGGAGGAGAGGAGAGGAGAAAACGAAAGGGGAGGAACCAAGGAGGGAGAGGACTCATAAGGGGGGGCAGGGCAGACGCGAGAGGGAATAAGAAGAGGCAGAGGAGGGAAATGCAAAAGGACTCGGGGGAGAGAAGGGGGCAGCGAGAGGGGAGGTGGGGAAAAAAGAGGAAGGAAGGGGGGAGAGGGAGCCCAGGGAAGGGACAGAGGAAAGGAGGGGGAGTGAGGA
Organism: Schistocerca gregaria; assembly: GCF_023897955.1. Lineage (NCBI taxonomy): Eukaryota > Metazoa > Arthropoda > Insecta > Orthoptera > Acrididae > Schistocerca > Schistocerca gregaria. Next base: position 95,842,414 of record NC_064924.1, read on the forward strand.
TCAGAGTTGATAGAAGGGATAAATGGAGGAAGAGAGGGCATCATGCGGGAGGCGGAGTTGACGAAAGCCATCTTGGGAAAGGAGATGTAGGGTGTAGAGATGGAGGGTAGGGGGGATACAACAGTGAAGACGTGGTAGGGGGCGGGGATGGGAGAGGAGAGGAGCAACCAGGGAGTGAGGGGGTTCAAGGCGGCAGGAGGTGTAGAGGATGCGGATATGTTAGAGGAATAGGAGCAGATGGGGGAAAGGGATGAGATCATAGAGGATCCGCGTGGGGGATGGGAGGCGTATACGGAAGGCGAGGTGGAGTCCTTGATGCTCAAGGATCTGGAGGGACTTATAGAATTTGGGGGGGGGGGCAGATATCCATGCAGGACTGGCATAGCAGAGGATGGGACGGATTAAGGATTTGTAGGTGTGGAGGATGTCGTGGACCAGTGAGGCTTCCGCTTTTATAAGCAGTAGACGGCTTCTCATTGGCTGGATGACATCACAGTGAAGACGGCGCGTACTGAGGTGGCGACCTCTATATCCATAGATTTTCTTGGCGTGCTTTATCCAGCGTTGCTTGCAGCACCAACCATCGCAACAGGCGGAGAACTGCGAGGAATGTAAGAAGTCTCCCTCTGCGCTCTTTCTTTATCAATTGCGCACTTCCATGCATTGCTGAGTGCATAACTGGAGTCTCTGTTGAAATTATTTTCACAGAGTCTAATTTCAACTGCTTCCCTGATGACAGTGTCCCAATAGTTTGAAGCGTGGGCAAGTAGTCTTGTTCATTGAATAAAATCTTATGTTTATTTAACAAACTGTGCTCAGCCGCCGATAGATACCTGTTTTTCAGGTGACGCTAATGTTCCACACAGCTATCGGCAACAGTTCTTATAGACTGGCCCACATAATTTTTGCCATCCTCGCAAGGAGTGCTGTAAATTCCCAGCACTCTCAGGCCAAGCTTTTCATTCACGAGTCGCAACATCTCCTTAATCTTCCTGGGTGGCCAGAAGACTGGTCTGAAAAACAGGTATCTAGAAAAATCATCGGTGGCTGAGCACAGTTTGTTAAAAAACATAATATTTTATTCGATGAAGCAAGACTACTTGCTCACGCTTCAAACTATTGGAACACTGTCAACAGGGAAGCATTTGAAATTAGACTCTGTGAAAATAATTTCAACAGAGACTCCAGTTATGAACTCAGCAATGCATGGAAGTGCGCAATTGATAAAGAAAGAACGCAGAGGGAGACTTCTCACATTCCTCGCAGTTCTCCGCCTGTTGCGATGGATGGCGCTGCAAGCAACGCTAGATAAAGCGCGCCAAGAAAATCTATGGATATAGAGGCCGCCACCTCAGTACACGCCGTCTTCACTGTGACGTCACCCAGCCGTCTACTGCTTATAAAAGCGGAAGCCTCACTGGCCCACAACCTCCCGGCCACGACTGCATTACTTACCGCCACCTCAAACACTGCCCTCCCTCCCTCCTTCCTTTCAATCCTTGCCACCGTCTACGATGTCATCCTTGCCACTGGCTTCTATCCCGACCTGTGGAAAACCTCCCGTATCCTGACGTTCTCCAAACCCAACAAGCCTCCATCTGATGCCTCTTCCTATCATCCTATCTATCTCACATCGGTGTTCAGCAAGCTCTTACAATCCATCCTTTCCCGGCGCATCCATCACCACCTCCGCCAAAACCACCTCTTCCCCAACACCCAATGTGGCTTTCGACCTTCCTTCTCTGCTGATGACCAACTCCTCCACCTCACTCAACTCCTCTTCCTCCAGCTTGACTCCCGTCGATCTGCCATTTTTGTCTCCCTTTACCTCGAAAAGGCCTACGACCATGTCTGGCATTCCGGTCTCCTGTTTAAGCTCCAAACCTACGCCCTTCCTATCAATTACATCTGTCTGATGGCCTCCTTCCTCTCCCACCGCCCCTCCTATGTTACCATCCATAATGCCAATTCCCACACCTTCTATCCCTCTGTAGGTGTGCCCCAGGGCTCTGTCCTCTCACCTCTCCTCTACCTCCTGTACACGGCAGATATGCCCCAACCCCCCCCCCCCCCCCTCCTCCAGTACACCTCTTGTAATATGCTGATGACACCGCATTCCTTGCCCTAGTTCCTACCCTCCAACAGTCCCAACGCCTTCCCCAGAATCACCTTGACCTTTTTGCTGCATGGTGTAACCGGTGACTTCGGAAAATTAATCCTTACAAGACCCAGGCAATCATCGTAGGTCATACCACTCACTCCTTCCGGCTCCTGGATATCTCCCTTACTGTCTGCGCCCATCCTGTCCGCCTCACCCCCACCCTCACCTACCTTGGCCTCACCAATGACTGTCACTTCACCTGGATCCCTCATCTCCGTTCCATCCAATCCAAAGCCCACAACTGTCTCCGACTCCTCAAACTCCTCTCTGGCTGGACATGGGGGTTGCACCCCTCTACCATCCTCCACACCTACGAATCCTTAATCCATCCCATCCTCTGCTATTCCAGACCTGCCTGGAATCCGCCCCCCCCCCCCAAATTCTATAAGTCCCTCCAGATCCTTGAGCACCATGCACTCCGCCTTGCCTTCCATATGCGCCTCCTGTCCCCCACTCGGATCCTCTATGATCTCATTCCTTTCCCCCATCTGCTCCTATTCCTCGAACATATCCGCATGCTCTACATCTCCCGCCGCCTTGAACCCCCCACTCCCTGGTTGCTCCTCTCCTCTCCCATCCCCGCCCCCTGCCACATCTTCACTGTTGTATCCCCCCTATCCTCCATCTCTACACCCTAAAACTCCTTTCCCAAGGTGGCTTTCATCAACTCCCCCTCCCGGATGTTGCCCTCTCTCCCTCCATTTATCCCCCCTATCAACACTGATCTTTAACCCCTCCTTTCCTCCGTCCTTTCCCTGGGCTCCCTCTTCCTCCCCCCTTCCACCCTGTGTTTTCTCCCTGCCTAACCTCTCCCTATCTCCCTTCTCACCCCCCCCCTCGAGTCCTTTTGTATTCCCCTCCTCTGCCTTCCCCACTCCCTGGCACGTCTGCTCGGCGCCCCCCCCCCCCACCCCTCTTATGGATCCTCATCCTCCATTGGCTCCTTTCCCCCCTCCTCCCTTCACTTTGCCTCTCCTTCCCCCCTTTTTTCCCCGTCATCTGTCCAGTCATCTGTCCAGTTTCTCCCCACCTGCTCTCGGCTGTGGTATGTCATATTTGTGCCAACTTTTTAGTGCAGTGTTTAAGTGAATGTTCAGTGTTGTGCGTCTTTCCACTATGTTGTGAACAGAAATCATGCTGTCGCTGGGTGTGCATTTTATATCTCTTGCAAACAGAAACCAGACTGTCGCCGTGTTTTTTAATTGTCTGTCTCTTATTTTTCTGCTTCCTGTGTATTTTATTCTCATCATCAACCCTATGTTGTATGTTTTAAGTTCCAGAATTTACTGCCATTTCACCTTTAAGTCACCTATTTTATCGCCAACTGTTCTTTTTTATTATCTTCATCTTTTTAAAACAAACTCTGTAGGCTGTAGAGCGGCGTAATAAGCTGCTGCCAGCCCGCCCCCTTCAGGGGGAATCGAAACTCAATAAAGGAAAAAAAAATGGCCCACAACAGTCAGTTTCACCCCTGACGAAGACGACGGAGGTAGTCATCGAAAGCTTGGGATGTTATCCAAATTTGACGCTGAAAGTAAACCGAGAACTTTTTGTGCAAGGACTCTGTCGCGAAAGACTTCGTAATCATATTATCACACTATCTGCAGCTACACCTTATAGGATAGCCAGTTTTACGGTAAGCTCCTCGTCAGATTATATCTCATTCGGTTGCATTCCATTACATTCCATTAGTTCTCATCAGCCAGTTACACCAATATGATTATATATGAATTCTTTAAGAGTAGATACCTGTACAGTTCGTAAATCTCAGGGAATTCGACCACAATCTTGATGGCACGGATCTTCGTGATCACTGCAGCATGCCATTTTTCATTCGATGTTCATGGTGCAAGTTAATGGTTTGTTTTGAAGATTTCCTGAATGCCAACAATGTCCATTTTGTGAAGTGTAATACATACATCCCATAGAAGGTTGATCCCTGCACCACCTGGACTCTCATTTTCTGTCGACCTGTTGCACATGTTGAGTTATCAGCAGCTAATATTTTCCTGTCATGACTGTTGACACAACATTTTCAAATGAGCCGTACTGAAGATTGAACTTGCGACCTCGCGCTCAAATGGTTCCTTCTTAGGAGAACCAAGGGGACAACTGCTGTTTTCAAGGATTTTCACTGTCTCTAGCGAACAATGTCTGCGCTTTGGTGACTCTCTTGAACTTTTCAGGTTACTGAACTCTTCGGTATCCACATGGTGAACGTGCTGTGGGCCGTGGCGGCTGGATCGCGCTTCGAGAGGCACGACGCGCGCCTGAAGAAGCTGCTGGAAGGCGTGAACGAAACGTTCCGGTCCGGGAATCCGACGGGCAGCATGCTGAGGCGGCTGCTGCCTTTCCTCACAAAGCTGGCGCCCGGCCTCACCGGCTACAGCAGGGAGGTCGAGACCAGGACGGAGCTACAGGACTTCATCCGGGTGAGCGGCTGCACTCGCGACAAATCACTCTTTGAGCTTATTTGTACGTGGATGACTCGAGCAACCAAAAACGTCTGAAAAGACAACATTTCCGCTACCGACCGTACCTACTTCTTATTTCGCACGATTGGCCAGTTTCATATACAGGTATTATTTCATTTTCCAGCGGTAGTAGGCATGCATCAGGACGAGCTACATACCAGCATACGGCGAGCAAATATACACTGTTTGATCAAAAAGTATCCGAACATCTATTAGTGATCGTTAATATGGCAGTGTGTGTACGCCCCACGTTAACCAGTAAATTCGAGAAAAACTCGGGAATTTTTTCGTCCTGGAAAAACTTGGAAATTTTCTAGAATTTCGGGGATTTTTCATTGTTTTACTTTCCAATAAAATTTTTGTAATTTTGGCTGGTAAGAACTGATACTCTGTCAAAGAAATATACTTTAGCCCGCTATTGCAGAGTAACACTGCAGTAATGAAAGATAAACGAGAGAGTAACAGCAAAATAAAACTTTAGTGGCAAAGAAAATGTGTCATTTTGTCGAAGGCTTTAGGACGAAGACTATGGAATACTTCGTTACCGCAAACTCCTTTTGATGAGCGTGACGTCACAACTGCCCAGATTTCTAACAGCTCGCTATAAAACATTGCGAATGGTGGTTTAAATGGTGCTTCTCAGAAATGTCAGAAATATTCAGCTGCTGCATTTTAAGCTGTGCTGTTAGGATCCTGCCTGACCACACCCCCGGTAAAAACAGCAAAAAAATTTTGACGACCGATATCATATGTGAAACTTTATCTTTTCTTGCAGCTATACTGTTAGTATATTAATTTCAACCATTAACTTTTCCTATTTATGTGTTTTTACTGCTTGACAGTGATATTGCTAGTAGTTCACTGCATCACGTGCCCTGTGCTGCTATAATTTGTAGTGATATCATGTGACATGAGCTATGACTGACTGACAGAAGCCCGTCACGCGTTGTAATCTCGATTACGGAACAGTGCTTCGAAAGGTACCGTGCTGTATTTAGTGGTATTTGTATTTATACTTTCGCAGCACGAAAATATGCAGTGTACATGTTGCTGCTTATCAAATATGTTTCCAAAACGCATTGTTTTTTGCCGGTTTCGTTTCCTAAATTGCCAGGAAGTTCTACTCCGGTGTATAAAACCCCAGTGTATTTTCACCAGGGGTATAGTGTATTTTTAATCAGGAAATCTGGGAAAAACAGGTTTTTTTTCTTGTGTGCATAACATTTTCGACAGATTGAATTATGCTGGAGATACTATCTGAGGAATGGCATCGCATTCTTCCTCAAGCACTGAAACCAGAGGATATAGTGATATAGGGCATGGGTTTGAACTGAAGTCGAAGCTCCAATTCATCCAAAAAGTGTTCCATTGGCTTTGGGTCAGGACTGGGCAGGCCAGTCCATTTCAGAAATCGTGTTGTCCATAAACCACTGGCCCACACATGCTCTTTATCAGAGGGTGCATTGTTGTATTGATATAATCAATCATCGTCTACAAACTGTTCCATTGCTGTACACAGTATCAGACACTGTAAAATGTGTTCATATCTTTGCGCACTTACGGTTTTCTTAAGTACAATGGGGGGATGATATCCTAACCATTAGAAATGACCCATACCGCAACACATTCTCAACTGTACTTCACTACACCACTACACATGATGGCAGGTAACATTCTCCAGGTATTCGTCATACTCAAACCCTACCAGACTGCCATTGGGTATAATGTTACTCACTACCCCAGATTCCTCATTTGCAGTCATCCGTTGTCCAACAGCTTGGCTGTTTAACTCAATTGTCACTTAACACTAACTACAGAAATTTGTGTCTTATGGGGACTGGTTGATCACTGTACCCCAATCTTTTTAACTCTTTATGCACTGTATATCTGCTATGTGAGCTGCTGGAAACACTTTGGAATTCACAAGTGATTTCTTCCCCTAATTTCATGTGACTCTGTTATGACCACGCTTCGCAATTCTTGACGGTCACTGTCCTTAGTACACCAGATCTACCTGGTCTCGGTGTAGCTGTGGTTGTTCCTACACATTTCCTCTTGACAGTCACATCAGCAGCAGTCAGTGTGGCAGCTTTGAATGGTTGCAATGTTCTTGACGTATTTGTTACTCAGGTGACATTCCAAACCAGTCCATGTTCAAAGTCACTGAGTCGCCTGACTTACCTGTTCTGCTGTTACCGCTTCGCTTCTGAGAACATAGTACTCCACACCTCCTTTTGTACTAATGGGTCCGCCTTTCTTGACATTTAGTGGTCAGGTCCACATTTCATAGGGATGTTCAGATATTTGTGATTGGATAGTGTAAAACTTATAACAAACAGTCTATTTTACACACGTCACCTACTGGTCGAAAATGACATAACAGTGGGAAGCAGACAATATTTACAATCGTCGACAGAAATTTTGTCATTTCAGAAATTTTCTATGTCTGTGGCACTGCCTGATGGAAAGTAATCTACCAGAAAGGCTTTTCCTAGTTTCAAATTCAGTTTCCCAGAAGATCTATGCACCTCCTTCTCTATTTGCAACTTGACAGTTAACTGACTTAGTAAGTTTCTCTCTTGCAGGTTGGAATTAACACAACTGTGTTTTATTACAAAAAACATGTCGCTCCATTTAACTTGATGTTGCAGTCGAGTTCATTATCAAAACTTGTCAACCTTTTACTGTGAAGTTGCTCCTTTACCTAGCTATGGTATCTCTTCTTTGTGCGTGTGAACAACTGAATTAAAATGATCCATTATCTCAATGGCTCACAAAACAAAATCTCCCTCCTCGTGCTAATCAGGAGAAGTTAATTTTGCATGATAGTAATAAAAGACAAGTCTACTAATCATTCCATTTATTATGTTACTAAGACCCTCCACTGGTTTCACATAGTTAACAGACTGGTATGCAAAACTTAAGGATGAAAGTAGCTTTTTCATGATGCGTCACTACCAAGTAAGGTAGTTCAATGAAATTTTGACTGTACATAGAAAGGACTGCCACAGTATTGTAACCAAAAGAAATTCACAAATAGAAATGTCTCTTTTATTCAAAGACTATAATGACACTTAAGTCACTGTGATTTATGATGGTCTCCTGGACATTGCAAAAGGCAGGACATTGTTCCTTATGTCATGTGTGATCAGCACAGACATCAATGTGTACTCTGCAATATACTCCCACATTAGGCACAGGGTTGTCAAGGAACTCTTATTATTGGGTGTTACATTTCTTCACCAGCACAGTTGACAACAGGTGGATGGTCATTGGTGCACATGGTTGTGTTGCAGTGCACCCTGCACCCTGCATGTTCTCGATGGGATTCAAATAGGGGGAGAGGCAGGACTGCCCGTTTGCTGAATATCTTCTTGTTCCATGAGCTCCTCCACCAGCACTGTTCAATGCAATCAGACACTGTCATCCATAAAACGAATCGGGGTGTGCACCCCTGAAAAGACCCGTATTACGAATTACAGTGTCACAATAACGTAAACTGCTCAGTGTTCCATGTTCAAAGGTTTGGATGTCAGTATGCCCATGCAATATTATGCCTCCACAAACCGTACACCTGGAGAACCAAAACTATTATGTTCCTTTTTGCCTTACGTGTTGCCATCTCTCTCCACATGAGAGTATTCCTGGAATTACTGCTCAATATGTATCCACTCTCATTCGAGGCAACCATGCAGTCCCGTCCCTCATCCATCCAGTCCCTATACTTTTGGTGCCATTGCAAATCTTTGAACATGGTACACTCACTGGAGAACATTACTGTGACACTGTGTGCATCTTTTTTAGGTGAATTCTGCGTGACTTCATTTTTATGGATGATAATTTGCAATTGGATTGAACAGTGCAAGAGTAGGAGCCCTTGGAATGAGAGAATACTCAGCAAGTGGAGTGGCCTGCCTTTTTCTCCGACTTAAATCCCACCGAGAACATGTGAAATGCGTTCTGTAGAAGTAGTGCAACATGCCCTAATGCACCAATGACCATCTAGCAGCTGTCAACTGCACTGGTGGATATGTGGAATGCCCTACCACAAGAACTCCTTAACAACCTTGTGGCCAGCATGGGAACACACTGCAGAGCATGCATTGCCATCCATGATGGTCTCATACACTATTAACACCATGTCCTTATATAATGTCCAGGGGACCATTATAAATTGCGGTGACTTCAGTGCCAGTATTGACTTTGATTAAAAGTGTCATTTCCATTTATATCGCTGAGTATTTTTTTCAGTTACCTTCTGTACATTAATTATTTGTACATATGGTCCACATTTCATCTAACCGTCTTATGTGGCTATGTCATATCATGCAAGAGTTACCCCTGCCCCGCCGTGTCTGTAATTGAAATAGTGTTAAACTGATAAAATAAAGTTCAGGTATCAGTTCTGTCAGAAATTTCCAGACATAGAATTGGTTAAAGTTAATTGCAGGACATGGAACCTAAAACAGATTTTGCCAACACTGAATTTCAGTAGTGAAAACAATAATAATCTTTCTGTTTGCTGCCACAGTTGATGTTCTTGTTGTAGCTCATTGTCCTAAAAGATAAACTGGATATCTCCCAGAGAGGCTTTCTGGGTCTTGCAAATGTTTAATGACCATATCTTGCTCTTCCTCTTACTGTCAGTATTGTGGCGTATCTCCTTCATTCAGTAATTTCACTGAGCATTAGCTGAGTTCTTAACGTGACACATTTCAGGTATAAAATTAACTTATTTAAAATGAAACTCTAGATAAAAGTACTCTGCTATATATTCTTCACTTTTAAAAAACCATGAAACACTTTATCACTTCATGAAACATAAACAATACATCCCACAATAAAACACTACAGGTGAGTTACAATTTTACTTCTCTCCATCACATCTCATGAGCCTCTGCCACTACCAATCACCACAGCCTAAGTGTATGATTCTTAATGATGGATAATATTTATGTAGAATAAATGCATCAGGATATAATTACATTTTCTTAAGTTTGAATATAAGATAGTTCCTTTGGAAGATTTTCAGAATAGAAGATAGTAAGTAACATGACATAAAACACATTGGTCTCCAGACATGGGTATTAATAATTAATCTTACATAGAAAAAATATGCATTTGCAAACATTACAAAATATAACAGAAGTAGATGATGTATGATTGATTGTGGCTGTATCAGCAGTAACACAACTCCAGGATCACACAGGTGTAGTCTCATTATAGGCCAGACACCTTGTCTGGTGTAGCAGTGGTAATATGTGTACACAAACATTCTTAGTAAATCAGTCTATCTGTTGCTGAAAACCATGTCAATAACCCTACAATAGTTCCTGAAAATACCCTTCATATACAGACAGGAAAATACATCAGGGTACTTAGATTTATAATATTTCTAAACTTACAAATTGATACCAAACATTTCATTTTCTCATTCTTTTTTGTTTGCTATAAGAATTTAATACTTAATTACTACTAATTGCTACTGAAATGACTTCTGTAACAAATTACACACAGATCACACTATCAAGCATGCAGGAATGTGCACATTTTTTTGAGGAACATTATTCGAATGTGCCTTTCAATTAGGGTTACTGTATGTCTGGAATTAGGCTGGACAGTTGTGATTTTTTAGCTCTGTCAAGTAAAGTCAAATTGCCAAAATGTACGAGAATTTTATGACTGGTGAGGACCTTTTTTTTTCTTTTTCTTTTAGACCTATAAGCTCGACATCACATTTTTAAACATTCTCTTATGACTGTACCTCTCTCAGCTGACCTCAGGGTAAGCACTGATACAGACAGGTAGGCATGGCTGCCAGTTCTACTACAGCTTTTCACTTTCAGGGTGAGGTCACTGGGGATGGGTTCAAATTTTTAAAACCATCTGTACAGTGATGTAGGTTAGGCTCAGGTGTCTAATTCCACCCTTAACGTGATGATTAAAATGATGTAACAGAAGGTTAAAAATTGAAAGTTGCATTTAAATCATTTAATTGAATTAAATAGTGATCAAAATCATTTAGATAAAGATTTTAAAAAAAGTTCAACACCTGATGAGATTCTGTTGAGAAAACAACACATGCCATTTTAAAATGAAACCTTTGTCCAAGACCATAAAAATACTGAAAATACATCAACACCATACAACAAACATCACTGCTGAACTGAATCAAAGAAGTTCGATTACAGACTCTGCAGTAGTCACGTGAACTTCTGTTACATTATTGGTCACATGAGTGACAGTTGTCAGCCACCATTGTTTTCAATGTTTTAAAAATGTAAGATTCTACTAATAATTACTGAGCGCCACAGGAGATACATTATGTGTATTGTAATGTCCACACATTATCTATTTTAATGAAAACAAACAAAAATAAACTTATACTGCAGTAAAAATGAATAATGAGTGTCGTTTGTGTACTGCAGTACTTGTATGTAAGCATCACTAATACAATAGTTAAACCAGTATTTCCAAAATTACTTCCTGACACATGTATAACTCAGTCTGCACTGTCCAAACAATTGATGCAAAGTGCCTTCAAATGATCAGGGCAGGTCTGCCTATCACACCTACATCACTTTCTTGTTAATTTGTCTCGATATCTAACTCACTCATAACATCTTCCTCTTTTTCCCTTTATTTCCTCTTGCAGCCTGTTTACACTCTTTTCCACTCCAAGCAATGATAGTTCATGCCTCCTGATCTGCCTAGACACCAGTTGTCCTTAACCTTTCTATTTAGGGTCTTGTAAGTTCCCAAGCAAGATTGGTTAGGACAGTAGTGCTCTTCCGTGCTTGATCTTCATTTTTATTGAATTTATAAATATAAATTGCATTTATTGCAGCTAAGTTTAGTGGCTTGTAGAACACTATTGTAGCACAGTGCCTTGTATTTTGAGCCACATCATTTTTATTTATTTATTTATTTATTTATTGAGACAGATTGTCAGCAAAATCCACACCAACTTTCATCATGTTGTAAAATGGTACAATCTCAGGCTTTTTCATGTGCCCTGTACCACTATCAATAAATTTGTCATGGTGCATTGTAGAAATTACAAGGACAGCTTTATTCTTCTTGTGACAGTACAACAGCAAGGGTATTGTGTGAAGCAATGTGAAGCATATTATACAATATGAAGTATAAACCCAATAATATAGACATTAAACACTGAATAATAAATAAATTATTTGTCAGAATAGAAATGAAAATGGCAACACCAATAGTGATGTGGTTGAAAATTGTCAGTCAGAGCACACAATGTGGATAAACTTATTTTTATACTCCCTAACCATAGACACATTCAAACAAAGATGATGAAATATTGACCTTTAAAGGGGACTGAACCCCCCCCCCCCCTTTCTCCAAAGCTAAACAAATGCATATCTGTGGACAACTCGTATGGGCAACAACATAACTAAAAGGAAATTGCTGGCTGACATATGTCACCCGTGTGACTATTCGAGGGTTAAACATCATAAAGAGAGAAAATAACGATGTACTTTACCTTATCATTACAACTCCACTGATGTCTTGTGTGTGAACAGGAAGCAGTGCACCAGCACAGGGAGACTCTAGATGTGGACAATCCACGAGATTTCATTGACGTTTACCTGCGGGAGATGGATGCGTCCAAGGACCCTACATTCACAGGTTAGTGAATCTTGTGTGAAAAGCACTAAACTTCATGCCTGTAAAGTCATTATCATTTTTACCATACAAACATGCTAAACAGTATTGTGCACACTTTTAAGCTGAAAAAAATATTCTTGGCTGTTCTTCTCTCTCTTGCTCTAATGCTATTCATATGAGTACCAGACAAAACTGTGGCATTTTTAATAGATGCGACAGCAATCCAATGCACATCGTGCCAAAGTTATTTCTTCTCTCTTTTTTTTTTCAGAGGATGGACTTGTGGCCACTGTATTCGATCTATTTGGTGCTGGTGCAGAATCAGTGTCCAACACGTTGGCATTTGCTGTGATGTACCTAGTTCTCCACCCAGACGTGCAGCAGAAACTGCACAAAGAACTGGATCTCGTTGTGGGGCATGCCCGCAGGGTGTCTCTTGAAGACAGACCACAGTATGTTGCATTAAGTATATACAAAGTGGTATTCAAAAGTTCCAAAAGTATTTTAACTAAAATTATTATGTCTCACCTAGATCTTATTCTGCATCAGCTCCATCCCAACATTTCTGCTGCTTCTAAAATAGGATGTTTAGTATCCTCTGCAGTTCCACTTGTAATTCCTTCATTGTATCAAATTTTTTCCCCTTTCACTTTATTTCATCTTTGGGAAAGGAAGAGCTCATAAGCTCATATCTCACATGCAACAGTGGCATAGGTAGGTAGTTTGGCACCCAGCATGGAGTTTGAACTTGTCACCCCACCCTCACTTTGGAAATCTGGCAGCTTGCAAAAATATTCGTAGGTGTGGAATTTCTACTATGATTCCATGTTCAAAAATATCACTATAATTGTGAACTAAACATTTTACAGTTGTTGTAAATTCTGTTTCTGAGGTTTTAATCAGACTGCTGAGGCCAAAGACAGCAAAATAACCTGATATAAGTCACATGGTTTCGCAGTGTATATCAGTTTTCATAGAAACTTGTCAACTCACTTTCTGCACAGATCAATAGAGTGGTACAAGCAGTACCTTAGGTTTAAATTCACAATTTCTTTGTTAACTCCTAAACACATTCCAGGTACCATAGCAGCTTTGTCTTATATTTGTCCTCAGCTCATTGTTCTATCCAAACCATAAGACATTTAAAAAATATTTTTGAGCCTCATGCCACACAATGTTGCAAGTTCTGTTACCCCACTGGAGCTGGTAGCCAGTGCAGATCGCTCCCCACACACCCCTTAGCTGTGCAACTGACACAGAGCTACACCTGCTGAACACAGCTGATGTAGAACAACTTTCTTCTTGTTCTTAGTCAAAATTTCCTTCTGTATGTTGTCATGCATTTTCCTGGTAGAGTACCCAGTCATTTATACACCACTTCTGAGGACATTTTCTCCTTATGTAATTCCTGAAACATCTTAGAACATCACAGTACAACACTTAACTGATTGCCTGATCGGGAGGAAAGAACTCTTTATGAATAATCCAAGTATATATAAAAATGAAACAGATCAACAAGAACTTCAATTACTCTTGACTTGTCAAGCTTTTTTTAACCTAGGTGAAGAAGGATTCTCGAACTACAACAATTGTTGTTTGGTTTCAGGGTTACTGGAACAACCATTGAAAGAAAATTTTGGACCATTATGATGCAGTTGTTTAAGTTCCCTACAGATTTCCACATGATGGTGCTTCTGGTTATCTTGACACAGTCAAGACATAAACTTCTTGTATACAGTTCTTCTGACAGACTATGTTTATAGGTCCATAACTTACTCCCAAGGTGTTGCTGAGATATTGGATGATCTTGAAGAACCAGATCAATCACTTTCTGAACACCTTCTGGTGTGATGCCAAATGGAATAATCATTGGCAGTTGATGTTCACCAATTCCTCAGATGCTTGTTACCAGCTGCAGATCTATGTACAACCTACAGCATTGTCTCCAAAACCTTACTTATACAAATGAAAGTGTTCTACTCCTCTGAGAGGAATTCATTAATACTATAAAAACACTTATTGCTGAGGAACTCCTTCAAGGCAATTTCAAAGCAGCTTCCACTTAAGCTTTTAAATTTTTTTGGAAGTTTGTTATAAAATTTGATCCCCATGTAATAGGGGCTCTTGTCTGCACTTTTTGTATCATTACTTTCCAGGTGATAATCATCGTCCCTCCTAGTATTGTACATGTGCACTTCCCTATTTAGATGATTGCACTGCTTGTATTTTAGCATCAGCTGAACAGTTCTATAAATATATAGTGATGGGAGTGTTAGTAGTTTCTTAATTTTGAAAATTGCTTTACAGGGCTCATTATATCTAAGCTTACATATGATCCTAACTGCCTTTTTTTTAAAAAAAGGATGACTACCCTGTTTACATGCTAGGCAGCAGCACATCGCCATACTTCAATTCCATATGTGAGTTATGGATACACTAAAGCATAGTAGATTATACTCATTTGCTCATATTTAAGAAATTGTGACATTGTCCACATTGCATAAATTTATTTGCTTAGTTTTTGGCATAAGAAATCGATATGATACACCCAAGAGAGATGCTGGACTAACATTACACCAAGGAAGACGGTCTGATCTTTCAATTTTATCTCTGAACCATCATCAGACACAACACTCCATTTCATTTTATCTTGTTTGTGGTGTATTTGAAGTTCCATTAGATTTGTTTTATTGATGTTTAAGTTTAAGTGATTGTTTTTGAAGTAATTCTCCAGTCCAAATAAAAAACCAGAACAATTTTGGGCCAAATCATTCTCATTGGTTCCCCAGTTAACAATGGCTGTGTCATCCGCATAGTTAAGTATCTTGCTGTTGTGTTCTGTGAGCAGATCATTAAAATATAGTATGAACAATAAAGGACCCAGAACTGACCTTTGGGGCACACATACCTTACCATAGCTGGACTTGAGCTGTACTTCTTAATAATGTTGCCCACTTTGTGTGTGGCTTGTGTGACCTGATATCTGTCTTTTAGGTATGACAGTATGAGACTTTTGGCTATTCATGTGATACCATAAGTTTCCAGTTTCTCAAGTAGCAGCTTATGAGATACTTTGTCAAAGTCACGTGATAAATCTAGGAACAAACATGCGACCTTTTCTTTTTCATCTAATTTCATAATATCGTGTGTACTACATCACATATGGCAGATGATATTGAATAGCCTTTCCTAAAACCATGTTCAGTTTCTCATAGCACTTTTTCTTTGACTGGAAAGTTTTCTGACAGTACTAAAATAATCTTTTCTAATACTTTTCTTAGGATTGGAATGAAGCTAATGGGTCAGTAGTTTTCAACTTTCTCAATACTACCTTTTTTGTGCAATGGCTTGACTATTGTATATTTTAATTCAGATGGAAACACACTTTTATTGAAACTTTCATTGAAAAGGTGGACCAGAAAGGTATGAGTGAATGTTTGCATCATTTTATCATAACGGAGGAGATTTCATCCCATCTCATAGAGAATTTGTTTTGAATTTTATTTATGATTCTCTCTACTTCAGTTGTATCTGTTTCATACATTAGCACTGATTTTTGTACCTGGTAAGGAGTTATGTTGTCATCGGTGTCAAAGGTCACACACATGTTACCTGTATTTATAAGGTTGGTATAAAAACCTTGCTGATCATATATGGATCTGAAATATTTACATTGTCAGTCGTTAGTTGGATATTGTTGACAGTAGGCTTTGGTTTTCTGCTGATTCTCTCATTTACACAGTTCCATACTGATCTGCTTATGTTATTTGAGGTAGCAATTTTTTGCTGTATAATTTGCTTTGTGTATATATTCAGTGCTTGTTTATAGGCTTTTTGACATGTTTAGTTGCTGTCTCTAGTTGATGTACCTGGAAACTTTTTATATATTATCCAAGTAACAAACATTTTCTCCTTCAGATGTTTTACTTCTGAAGGAAGTCTTATTCGGTTTTGAGAATATTTCTTTTTGAAAGTAACTGGACATGTTACATTGAAATGGGCAAGGAAAGTGTTGTAAAAGTTACTCCATTTGTCTGCAACATTTTCTGCACAATATGTGTCATTACAATGTCTCAGACTGCAGTGCAGACACCAACTTCTCTAAACATTTTTCATTTATACATCTTATTTCCATCTTCTCATATGTACTTTGTGAATCGTAAATATTCGGTATTTCCATTATTTGGCAAAGATGATCAGAGAGGTGAAGGTTTATTATGTCAACTCTGCAGTTATATAGATTGGTATAAAGTGATCTGTACAGCTAGAGGAGTCTTTAGTTAGTCTTGTTAGCCCATTAACTCTGTCTGACAGATTATAGCTACACAGAATATCATTTACTTTTTCATAATACCTTAAGGAATCTGTATTAAAATCACCAGTTATAACAGTACCTATGTCCTTATACTTATTACATACAATTTCTATAATTTTTTCCATGTTTTGTAAGAAATTGATCACAATACTACTAGGAGATCTGTACAGACCTATAACAATCAGGGGCACTTTATTTACCAACAGCTTTATTGTTGAAATTTCAAATGTCATTTCCACACTAAGTTCTGTGATAAAATCCAGTTTTGTGACATATAGATGGTCTTTACAATATATGGCAACCCCCCACTTTAATGCTCTGTTCAACAGAAATTACTACTCAGAGTATAGTTGTCAAATTTAGTCATTGTAATTAAAGTATCCCTTGTTTATGATTTTACAGACATCCATATACATTTTACTTAAAGCTGCAGAGCCTAGTCTGTTCAAGTGGAAACCATCCCTCCCTAGACATTTATCATATAAAAATTTATTAGGATCAATAAATATTGCTCCAAGTCTGTTGCACTGCTCTCTCACACCACTATTTATTTTGAAAATGTACTTTTCACTTACTGACCTCTTACTTACAATGCGACTAATTATTGTTTTCGAGGATGGATAAGCACTTTTTGCTGAACAAATCAGGTTTCTGGCTTTGTTGGTATGTTCTTCTTCACTGCTATTTCAAACAGAATTTGTCCCAACATGGATGAAAATGCCTTTGTGATCTTGTCTGGCTTCCGTTGCATTGGTTCCCACACCCTGTTTTGCTGTCGAAATGCTTGTCATATGTTGGTAAGTTCTAATTCCAGGATGAACATCAATTTCGCATTCTGGTACTACTATATTTTTTAACAGCAAGTCGCCTGTTATCAGATATTTTTTTGGTCGTATGTTTTCATCACATGTTTTCTCCTCTTCAGTATCAACCTTGATTTCTTTTTACTATAATTTACTGTCTTCCATTTGTACTTCAAGACTGATTCCCTGACTAGTGCTTCATTTGTCATCTTCTCGTCAGATACACAGCCTACTATTTGTTTATTGTCACAATCACACGGGTTTGGTTCTTGTTTTTTGCAGACACATGACTTTGATTTGGATACTAGATTGGTATTTATTTCCTTTAGAGCTGACACTTCATCTACATCTACATCTACATCTACATGGATACTCTGCAAATCACATTCAAGTGCCTGGCAGAGGGTTCATCGAACCACCTTCACAATTCTCTATTATTCCAATCTCGTATAGTGCGCAGAAAGAATGAACACCTATATCTTTCTGTATGAGCTTTGATTTCCCTTATTTTATCATGGTGATCATTCCTCCCTATGTAGGTCAGTGTCAACAAAATATTTTCGCATTCAAAGGAGAAAGTTGGTAACTGGAATTTCGTGAGAAGATTCTGATGCAACGAAAAATGTCTTTCTTTTAATGATTTCCAGCACAAATGCTGTACCATTTCTGTGACAGTCTTTCCTATATTTCATGATAATACAAAATGTGCTGCCTTTCTTTGAACTTTTTCGATGTACTCCATCAGTTCTATCTGGTAAGGATCCCACACCGCACAGCAGTATTCTAAAAGAGAATGGACAAGCATAGTGTAGGCAGTCTCCTTAGTAGGTCTGTTACATTTTCTAAGTTTCCTGCCAATAACTTCTTCATTAAGCCTTTCTATGTCGCTCTGCAATAGTTTTATAATTTCATCTTTTGAATTCATTGCACTTCACAATTCTGCTGTTTCTCTGTGTAAACAGTCATCCTTTATGACTTTTAGTGTCACTTCCGCACATTTTTCATGTAGCCAGAAATTGCAGTTTACACACACAAGATGCCATTGATAACACATCTTTTGCACTTCTTACACAATGAACTGTTAAACTTTTGACTTTTTGAAACGAGCATTGTGTCACTACACTGTTTCCTTGGTGCCATCTTGTATACCATAAACTGTTGTAAATACAGCAGTAGAGACATACAATCAACAACAACAAACCAAATTGCTCATCTCAGAGCCACTTGCCACACTGGTTCAATATGGATGCACAGAAAAATGCCTGGCAGTATTTGGGTGTTCTTGTAACTATATGTACACAACATTCAAAGTTTGGTATCTTAAGGATACCACTTCATAACTAGCCATGAAATATTGTGTAAGGGTACTATATCTCCAACAGTGAAACTCATTTAAGATATTTGAGTGAAACTTCTATGCCTTGAGGAAATGTTATCGCTTAAGCATTGTCAATGTACTGGATGACAACGAAGGCACGTGCATTTCATGGGTAGTGTACAGGAAGAACCACTTAGCTGGAGAACATAGAAGAAGACGATAAGGACTTGGTAGCATTTTCTGGGGATTCTACTTTTAAACCATTCCTTGAATAGACAATGTACGCTATGAATAAAAAATTTACAGTAAAATATTATGTATTTAATACATGATTAATGCATTGCAAATTTACTTACACTGCAGTGATTAAACTGTGGGCAGATTCATTAAACAAACATTGTTATTGTAGATAATTTAGTTGAATTATCTAATTAAAGTGGTCATTAAATTTCATTTATCTATGTAATGTATTGTGAGAAATAGGTGAGGGGTTCCATTATTCTTTATTATGCTATTGGCAGTAAGTTGGCGTAAATAGTAAAGTAAGGTACGGTAACACAAAGTTCCTCATCCTGGCATAAGGCAGATGGATCATGTGTGATTGACTGCTATGTCTTCCCCTGCCAGTGATGTCATTGGATGGAGTATGGAGGGACATGAAGCCAACACATGACTCTTTTGCTCATTGTGGGGTTTCTTGACTTTGGAACTGCTATTATTCTTAAGTAGCTCCTCAATTGACCTCAGAAGTCTGACTGCACCCCATTGCAGTTCTTCCAACAAGGGAAATCTTTAGCATTACCAGGAATCGAATTGAGATCTCCTGCATAGCAGTCAGCCACACTGACTACTCAGCTACAGAGGCAGACAGTGGAAACAGTACCAAGCACAAATCACCTAAGAGTAACTGTCCAGAGTGATGTCAGCTGCCAAACATCATAAGCTGGCTTGTGGACTATAGATGATGATATAGACATTGTTAATATTTTGTGCATAACGATTTATAGTTTCACAATGGTCTTAATGTGAGTGAAAGCATACAAAGGTTAATGCCCACATACAATAAGTTTCAGTTCACTACCTTAATTTAAGTATGAACTGTATTTTTCTTTCTTGTCACTTCTTCTTCCATGTGTTTTTGCTTTTAGGAAGCTTTAATTGTCGAGTGCTAGTAATAGTGTTCCATAGATTTCGTGTTTGTTTTGAATACGGTCAGAGAGAGTCTCTTTAGTCAACCATAGTGCCAGTAGTGCTAGTGTTTGTTTTCAATACAGTCCAGAGACAGGTAGTGCTATTTTCATTGTTTTCTACAAGAAGTGCCTAGTAACCACAGTTTAGTCAACAATCAGCCGCCTTTAGTGAATTAGCAGTCTAGTTAAAAGTTGATTAACTCTCTACAGTAAATTGTTGATTTCTTCGGATGGATAGGACGTATGACTGCTGTGTACGGATGCAGGAGGAGCTGGCCACTGTTTGCAAACAGCTGAACGTGTTGATGGCCGCGGTCAGCCATCTTCCGGCTGTTGCCTAGGAGTGTAGCGGCAGTGGGGAGTCTGGTGCATTGCATGGAACACCCCAGATGTTACATGCTTCACCCACTTTCCCTGCTGTCGAGACATCTTCGCGGGTACTGGGCGCGGTTGGGCCACCCTCTCCCCAAGGGGACTGGTGAGTTCAGCGGCATTTGCGGCACACAAGAAGGAGGGTAAATGTGGAGGCTGGCCGTGTGGCATTGCTACTCTGCCTGTGAGTGGAAATGTGGCTGCTCCTTCAGCAAGGTCCGAACAGGTGCACGGGAGGGGGGGAAGGGGCAGGGGGCGTGGTTTATTAGTCAGTGTTCACTCTGTCTGCTTGCCGGGGGGTGAAAGAGAGCACTGGGTGCACCCGCTGCAAATTGTTGCTCATGTCGGTATCAATGACTCCTGCCGCCTGGGTTCAGAGGTCATCCTCAGTTCGTACAGGCGGTTGGCGGGGTTGGTGAAGGCAGAAAGCCTCGCTCGCGGGGTGGAATCAGAGCTAACTATTTGTAGTATCGTTCCCAGAACCTATCGCGGTCCTCTGATTTGGAGCCGAGTGGAAGGCTTAAACCAGAGGCTCAGACGATTCTGCGGAGATCTGGGGTGCAAATTTCTCGACCTCCGCCATCGGGTGGAGAAATGTAGGGTCCTCGTGAATATGTCAGGTGTGCACTACACGCCGGAAGTGGCTACGAGGGTAGCGGAGTACGTGTGGAGTGCACATGGGGTTTTTTTAGGTTAGAGAATTCCCTCCCTACGCCCGACAAGACGCCTCCTGAGACGCGGCAAGGTAGGAGTAGGCAAAATGCAACAGGGAATAACAATATTAATGTGCTAATAGTAAACTGCAGGAGGGTCTATAGAAAGGTCCCAGAACTGCTCTCATTAATAAATGGTCACAACGCCCATATAATACTAGGAACAGAAAGTTGGCTGAAACCAGACGTAAACAGTAATGAAATCCTAAACTCAGATTGGAATGTATACCGCAGAGACAGGCTGGACAGTGAAGGGGGAGGAGTGTTTATAGCGATAAGAAGTGCAATAGTATCGAAGGAAATTGACGGAGATTCGAATTGTGAAATGATTTGGGTGAAGGTCACGGTTAAAGCAGGCTCAGACATGGTAATTGGATGTATCTATAGGCACCCAGGCTCAGCAGCTGTTGTGGCTCAGCACCTGAAGAATAATTTGGAAAATATTTCGAGTAGATTTCCCCACCATGTTATAGTTCTGGGTGGAGATTTTAATTTGCCGGATATAGACTGGGAGACTCAAACGTTCATAACGGGTGGCAGGGACAAAGAATCCAGTGAAATATTTTTAAGTGCTTTATCTGAAAACTACCTTGAGCAGTTAAACAGAGAACCGACTCGTGGCGATAACATATTAGACCTTCTGGTGACAAACAGACCCGAACTATTTGAATCAGTTAATGCAGAACAGGGAATCAGCGATCATAAAGCGGTTACTGCATCGATGATTTCAGCCGTAAATAGAAATATTAAAAAAGGTAGGAAGATTTTTCTGTTTAGCAAAAGTGACAAAAAGCAGATTACAGAGTACCTGATGGTTCAACACAAAAGTCTTGTCTCAAGTCCAGATAGTGTTGAGGATCAGTGGACATAGTTCAAAACCATCATACAATATGCGTTAGATGAGTATGTGCCAAGCAAGATCGTAAGAGATGGAAAAGAGCCACCGTGGTACAAAAACTGAGTTAGAAAACTGCTGCAGAAGCAAAGGGAACTTCACAGCAAACAAACATAGCCAAAGTCTTGCAGACAAACAAAAATGGCGTGAAGCAAAATGTAGTGTGAGGAGGGCTATGCGAGAGGCGTTCAATGAATTCGAAAGTAAAGTTCTATGTACTGACTAGGCAGAAAATCGTAAGACATTTTGGTCTTATGTCAAAGCAGTAGGTGGATCAAAACAAAATGTCCAGACACTCTGTGACCAAAATGGTACTGAAACGGAGGATGACAGACTAAAGGCCGAGATACTAAATGTTTTTTTTTTCCAAAGCTGTTTCACAGAGGAAGACTGCACTGTAGTTTTTTCTCTAGATTGTCGCACAGATGACAAAATGGTAGATATCGAAATAGGTGACAGAGGGATAGAGAAACAATTAAAATTGCTCAAAAGAGGAAAGGCCACTGGACCTGATGGGATACCAGTTCGATTTTACACAGAGTATGCAAAGGAACATGCCCCCCTTTTTGCAGCGGTGTACCGTAGGTCTCTAGAAGAGCATAGCATTCTAAAGGATTGGAAAAGGGCACAGGTCATCCCCGTTTACAAGAAGGGCTGTTGAACAGATGTGCAAAACTATAGACCTACATCTCTAATGTTGATCGGTTGAAGAATTTTGGAACACGAGTTATGTTCGAGTATAATGACTTTTCTGGAGGCTAGGAATCTACTCTATAGCAATCAGCATGGGTTTCAAAAAAGACGGTCATGTGAAACCCAGCTCGCGCTATTCGTCTACGAGACTCAGAGGCCCATAGACATGGGTTCATAGGTAGATGCCGTGTTTCTTGACGTCCGCAAGGCGTTCGATACAGTTCCCCACAGTCGTTTAATGAACAAAGTAAGAACATATGGACTATCAGACCAATTGTGTGATTGGATTGAAGAGTTCCTAGATAACAGAATGCAGTATGTCATTCTCAATGGAGAGAAGTCTTCCGAAGTAAGAGTGATTTCAGGTGTGCCACAGGGGAGTGTCATAGGACCATTGCTATTCACAATACATATAAATGACCTTGTGGATGACAGCGGAAGTTCACTGAGGCTTTTTGCAGATGATGCTGTGGTGCATCGAGAGGTTTTAACAATGAAAAATTGTACTGAAATTTGTAGGAGGATCGGCAGCGAACTGACACATGGTGCAGGGAATGGCAATTGAATCTCAATGTAGACAAGTGTAAAGTGCTGCGAATACATAGAAAGATAGATCCCTTATCATTTAGCTACAAACTAGCAGGTCAGCAACTGGAAGCAGTTAATTCCATAAATTATCTTGGAGTACGCATTAGGAGTGATTTAAAATGGAATGATCAAATAAAGTTGATCGTCTGTAAAGCAGATGCCAGACTGAGATTCATTGAAGAATCCTAAGGAAATTCAGTCTGAAAACAAAGGAAGTAGGTTACAATGTGCTTGTTTGCCCACTGCTTGAATACTGCTCAGCAGTGTGGGATCCGTACCAGATAGAGTTGATAGAAAAGATAGAGAAGATCCAACAGAGAGCAGCGCGCTTTGTTACAGGATCATTTAATAATCACGAAAGCATTACGGAGATGATAGATAAACTCCAGTGGAAGACTCTGCATGAGAGACGCTCAGTAGCTCGGTACGGTCTTTTGTTAAAGTTTCGAGAACATACTGTCACCGAAGAGTCAAGCAGTATATTGATTCCTCCTACGTATATCTCGCGAAGAGACCATGAGAATAAAATCAGAGAGATTAGAGCCCACACGGAAGCATACTGACAATCCTCCTTTCCACGAACAATACAAGACTGGAATAGAAGGGAGAACCGATAGAGGTACTCAGAGTACCCTCTGCCACACACCGTCAGGTGGCTTGCGGAATATGGATGTAGATGTAGATGTAGATTATTGCCTTTGTATTGTGAACAATAATTTTAAAAAGGACTAATATTACATGGAACTTTCAGTTTCAAATTTCAATGGCGTAGTTATTTGTGCTCATCCTTCAGAAATAGTGTCCTCTCACCTTGTGGTGAATTTCTTCTTTTGCAGTCTGGTTCACATACCTTCCCTGTTAAAAACAAATGATGTTTTTCTACTGGAAAAGCAACAGCATCACACTAATCCAGTGCATGCAGTAAATGTTTTTCAGTGCCATGTTAACTAAAGGTAGTTTGTGAGTGAAAACTTGGATATATTGACATTTGTTTGATATAAAAACACTGTCAAGTCGATGCTGATTTTAAGTTCTAGTTTCAATACACACACATAGTCACTCATAACAGCCAGGTTATGGTATTGAACCTAATACTGGAAAGGATTACAAAATAAACTATCTGTGACAAAAACTTCACTCAAATATTGCATAATTTTACAACTACAAATGTTCATTTTGTGGTCACAGCTTGTATAATATGCCTTGAGGATATTGGTTATTCAAAAGTCACTGTCTACATGTTAACATCGGAATTTCACATGTTTATCTTTTTCATGCGTTGATGTCCACTTTACTGCACTTTATGATTAAATTTTAACCATTATTCTGTAAAATTTTCACATCTGCTCAAAGCTCTTTATATCCACGTCACAAGACAATTTGCATGAACATACTGTCCTCTGATTGACTGATATACATCGTGACCAGTCTAATATTGGTATTAAACTGTACAAACCTGTGACTTTTAATTTTAACCAATTGCAAATTAATATCTTTTATGAACAATTTATCAATGGGACAAATTTATAAAATCTACAAATACCAAAATAATTCCCTCTTTAAATAACAAAATTATCATAAAATGTATCTTGTTTTCTCTCTCCATCTACTGGCTAGTTGCACTCTACAATATCCCCTGAGTATGATTCACTCTCTCAGTACACAGTTCTCTATTCAAGGCACTGTGCCATAGAGTGTTACATTAGTTTAATCCTGTTAGTTATATTGAAATGGAGCAACAATACAGATGTGCATAGTAGTAGCAAACAACATAGTGTTCATTAGTGTTGCACATGAACTACAGTAAATCCCGCTACTCTAAATTCGATCTAATTACTTTAGGTAGAAACTTAGTCAAAATCTTACACTAAACAGATATAGTGAAGTGTTATATAAAGTAGAGAAGGAGGTTTTGCTTATTAGTATAAATGTTTCTTGCAGGTTACCGTATCTGGAAGCTGTTATAACTGAGGTGTCCCGCATAAACACAATTGCACCCTTGTGCCCGCCACATGCTGCTCTCAAGGACACAACCCTCTGTGGATACAACATTCCCCAGGTAAAACAAAATTCTAAATCAGCACATAGAGTAATGAAGACCACAGACAGGTACTGGACTACTTTAATATTTCATAGCACAGCACCATGCTCCCCGTATTTCTGGTACTGTTTGAATTATATATAGATACAGCATCTTGTAGAATATATCGTCAGCTAAACCTGGCATACAGCAGTAATCCATCACAAGATGCAATATGCACTATGTGTCTGGCTCTTCATGACAAAGTAATGATTCACTTTAGTAGTAGCCAACAGAATAGATTTGCAATGTATTCTCCCAATCCACATTTGCAGTAATTTAATATTCACATAATAAAAAAAATTGGAAAGATACAGCATGGTTTAAAATTATAATAAATAATTCATAGAGCAGGTATTAAATATCAATAAACAATCGCACACAAAAACATTGAGGAGAACACAGAAATGTGACAAGCAGTTTCTGACATACTCGGTGTCATCAGTATTGGCTGCACGGAAGTATCTGGGATTTATCCTCATTGCTATATGTCCTTCTCACATCTAGTGCAAATCTGCTGCAGTGCCAGAATGCCTGTTTTGTGTTCTAGGAGGATCTTAGATATAACTTTTCTTGCATTCATTTTGTGTTTACTTGATGGATTTTCAGTGTTAATTCTCTGATTCTTAGAAAAATCCTTTAGTTACTTAACCATTTTTAGAATAAACTTCAAGGTTCATGAAACTTACCACACAAAGGAATTAAACAACTTGTACAAATAGTTCACCAACTCAATAAAATCCTCTTGGTTTTCAAGCTGCGTCATTTGATTTATAACTCTCGATCTTTTCGAAGCTGTCACCATCATTATCTTCAGTAATTAAAATTACTGACTGCCAAGAATGGTAAACAGGTTGATAACTCTTGAAGATGATGACAGAGACAGCTGCCCAAGAATTTTAGCTCAGCTGGTATGGCTTGAAATTTAAAGGACTTTATTCAGTTGTGCCTCTGCAAAAGACTCCAAGGGTATTTCACTATACAGTAACTAAAAGCCAACGTTGGTAAACAAGTGAGCTGTGTCCATCCACACACTCAACTGGCATATCGTATGATGAGGTAAAATTTTTGCCCATCTGTGGATTGATGTACAATGTGCTTTCAAAATATCAGGTAGGCACTTTAGACAGAACATTAGCTTCCAGTATTTATGTACCTCACCTGAATCAAGAAACATGAGTCTGAAGTAAAATAATTTAGCTACTAAATATTAACACATAATAACAAATAATTTCAACACAAACTCTCATGGACACAGAATTCTTTGGATCTGAAACATAACAAAAATAGATAGTAAGCCCTTAGCTTAAACTTCTCCAAAGAATAATTGACCATAAGTTCTTCGAGATCAATGGCATCTTTGGTGGCTATTAGGAATTATTAGATATATATACATTATTTCAGGTAATAAGTTTCCTGATGGCAAAAGCCAGAGCAATGAGGACTGTGGCTGGGTGGTTTCAGTGACTAGGGACATGGTGTTTTTTTTCTGGCAGCCAAGTGGCATGATTGCATTGCCCTTCCAATTTTACCACTAGCTGAAGTGAATATGTGTGGCTTATGCTTTCAATGGTCTCACAGTCCATGAGTGGCAGAAGAAATGTTAGATGCAGTTATGTGTGTCATGCAGTGAGATAACTACAGTCTTGTGTTAACCCCTTTAAGAAGCTTGAAGGAATCATCTTGTGAGCATATCGCTCTATGCTCAATTGGTTTTTCTTTTTTCCACACATGTGTTAAGAAAGAGGCAGAAATACATTAAATAATAAATGATAAGTTGAGGTACAAAATAGTCACAATTAAAACAGGCATCACCATCATTCTGGACAATAACTACGTAAGTACAGAAGACAAAACTGAGACACAGAAGTAGAATTCGAAGAAACTGTCAGCCCCTTCTATCAGGAAACCCATGCCATTCAGCGCTCATACAAGTGTTAACTGAAAATGATCTGACAATTGCTGTGAAAAGCTAAACGCAAAGACATCTGTGGGTCATGCTCATATGTCATGCTGTCTAGTGAAGTAGGTGGCTGCAAAAATAATTACATGGCAATGTTGGGCCTTCCGAGGCCTGTTTAATGGAGTTTTTTCTCTCAGTATTTTCTCATCAACTGAAATTAAGCAAGGTGATTCATGTGTCTAAAAAGAAATAGTGCTAATCATAATAATTAGTTATCAATATCACTAGCAGAATATTTATTAAAAAAATATTACAAGTGCAATTGTTCAATAGAGTAATTACTTTCTTGGAAAAGCAAAACAGAATAACAACACTCGTAGGTACCAAAAATGGTAACTAACAAACAGCTATTGAGGATTCAATAGAATTTATCATCCTGGGCTTACATAAAAGAAATACAGGTACAGTTATTTGGATCACATATTGTTTTACTTTGATATCTAATATCCTACCTTCATTATATTTTGGAAATTGAACGTGTTGAAGATACGTGCGACACAAACCACTTTGCATGAGACATTTGGAAAATTTTATGGCAAAAGCAACACATAATATGACTTCCATATCTGTATCTATATATAATAACACACACAAAGTTCTGGTTGAGAAAAACAAATTATTTAGGACTAAAGAGATGACTCACCAAAAGGCAGAAGTGCTACATTGTCAACAGATACACAAACAAAAGGTACAGAGCTTTGCTTTGCTAGCTTTCAGAATGAAATTCCTTTTCGAGCTGTAGGAGAAACAAGTGCCCATCTGCTTAACTCAGAAAAGCTGGGGATGGTAGTGGTGGGGAGGATCCAGATGGCAGAGGATGTGAAGCAGCCATTGAAATCTCCCATGTTGTGCTGTGCTGCATGTTGTGTCACTGGGCAGACCACCTTGTTTTTGACAACAGCCTGACATTGGTGATTCATTCTGATTGACAGCTGGTTGGTTGTCATACCAATGCAAAACGCTATGCAGTGGTTGCAGGAGAGCTGGTATATAACATGGCTGCTTTCACAGTTGGTCTGGCCTCTGATGGGGTAGGACAAGCAGGTGACGGGACTGGAGTAGGACATGCTGGGTGGGTGGATAGTGCAGGTCTTGCATTTGGAGCTTCCCCAAGGGTATGATTTTTCTGTAGCACGGGATTGGGGGTGGGAATGACATAGGGATGGACTAAGATATTGGGGAGGTTGGGCGGGTGGTGGAACACCACTTTGTGAGGGGATGGAAGTATGTTGGGTAGGATGTTCCTCATTTCAGGGCATGATGATAAATAATCAGAGTCCTGATGAGGACATGGTTCAGTCATTCCAGTCCCAAGTGGTATTGGGTGACAAGAGGGCACTTCTTTTTGGTTGGTTCTTGGGATGGATGTGAGGATCGTGTGTGTGTGTGTGTGTGTGTGTGTGTGTGTGTGTGTAAATGTGGCATGGGAGATCTGTTTGTGTATTAGGTCTGGGTGGTATAGCCTGTCTGCGAAGGCCTTTGTGAGGTCTTGAGGGAGTTCTAATTGTTGCAGATGTGTCTGCCATGGGTGGCCAGGTTGTATGGGTGGAGTTTTTTGGTATGGAGTGGGTGGCAGCTGCCAAAGTGCAGTTACTGTTGGTGATTGGTGGGTTTGATGTGGACTGAAGTGGGGATGGAGTATTCTTAGATGAGGAAATCAGCATCTTGGGAGGTTGTACAGTGAGTGGGGGAGGACCAGGTGGAATGGATGGTAGGAGGAGGTGTTGAGATTGTGGAGGAATGAGGATCAGGTGTCCTGGCCTTGTGTCCAGATTATAAAGATATCATCAATAAACATGAACTAGAACAGGGGTTTGGTGTTTTGGGAAGCTAGAAATATTTCCTTTAGGTGGTCGATGAAGAGGTTGGCATAAGAGAGTGCCTATGACTGTGCAAAAATTTGTTTGTGAAGTAGTTATGAGTTAGAATGTAGGCAAAAGAGTCTTTCCTTCTCATCATTTCAAGTAAGTCTCCCCTGATCTGGGGTTCTAGATGACTTTTCTCAACTCTACCCCTTTTCCTAAACCCCTCTTCCTTCCTCTTCAACCATTCTGCTAGAAGAAGGAGCCACTGGCTCTGAAAGCTTGCATACATAAAACCTTTTTTATATGTGTGTTCTGCTGATGCCGCTTGGTGAGAATATTTTTTTATCTATCCAGTTACATTAACTGTCAAAAATTGTTATTTTCTTTCTTATATAAATACACACTGTAACACTAGGAAGTCTGGTCAGAGACCAAGATGTACATTATAATATCAAGTTAATAGTAAGTGTAAGTTGTTATTACATTAAGGCAATGTGATTTTGTGTGCACAAAGATCATTTTTTTCTATTTTTTTAAATGGTGAGTTTTGATGCAGGTCCTGAATTCTGTGCTATCTTGTACAAGCACTAGACAGCTACACTTTGCACCATTAGACCTGCAGAAATCTTCTTGGTGATATTAGAAAAATTGGAGAACAGCATCTTTATGTTTTTAAGCCAGATCTCAGAGAAATAAATAACATTAATACTGAATATACCCTGACAAGTATGCTTCAACAACACACTCTTAATTATTTATTTACTGGATATTTTGATAACAGATAATGAAAACTAGGTCTGACTTATTGTCAAAAGATACTTTACATTCAGTGAAATTTATTTATTTATTTTTTTGCATGTTGGATATGCATTTCTGCTTCAATGTATCATTTCTAGCAAACTTACATTCACCTCATTTAGTGTCAGCTATGATTTACTGAATTTGTTATTTACATGTGTTCTCAATATTGGCACCTATTTCTTCATGTTCTAATTAAAGAGGTTGGCAAAAGAAAGTGTTAAATGACTAGAATGTATTTTGAGGTATTGCATGTTACAAGTCAGATTAAACTCAATCAAAAGAAGATGAATACAATAACACAGAATCATATATTAAAAACAATGATTCCAAGACTTACCAAGCAGGAAAGCGCCGATAGATAGGCACAATAAAACACACAAACACACACACAGAATTTCGAGCTTTCGCAACCGGCGGCTGCTTCGTCAGGAAAGAGGGAAGGAAAAAGAAAGATGAAAGGATGTGGGTTTTAAGGGAGAGGGTAAGGAGTCATTCCAATCCCGGGAGTGGAAAGACTTACCTTAGGGGGAAAAAAGGATAGGTATATACTCGCACGCACACATACACACACACACACACACACACACACACACACACACACACACACACACACACACACGTATATCCATCCATACATACACAGACACAAGCAGACATATTTAAAGGCATGTCTGCATGTCTCTTCTTGTCCAAACTATTTATCGTCCATGTTTCACTTCCATACATGGCTACACTCCATACAAATACTTTCAGAAACAACTTCCTGACATTTAAATCTATACTCGATGTTAACAAATTTCTCTTCTTGAGAAATGCTTTCCTTGCCATTGCCAGTCAACATTTTATATCCTCTCTACTTCAACCATCATCAGTTATTTTGCTCCCCAAATAGCAAAACTCCTTTACTACTTTAAGTGTCTCATTTCCTAATTAATTCTCTCAGCATCACCTGACTTAATTCGACTACATTCCATAATCCTCGTTTTGATTTTGTTGATGTTCATCTTATATCCTCCCTTCAAGACACTGTCCATTCTGTTCAACTGCTCTTCAAGTCCTTTGCTGTCTCTGACAGAATTACAATGTTATTGGTGAACCTCAAAGTTTTTATTTCTTCTGCATAGGTTTTAATACCTACTCCGAATTTTTCTTTTGTTTCTGTTGTGGTTGGCAGGAGAGCCAACTCCGTATTGCTAAAGGAGGCCGAAATGCATGCGTCTCAGCTCACGCAGGCTGGCGGGAGGTCTGGAACATGACAAGGGAATTAGAATTGAGAAAAACGGATGTAGCTGGTGGAATACTTAACTTTAATCCATTAATGACGAACGTCGCTCTTTATGGTACATGATTCACAATATCAATAGTACGGATACTTGCGCCTTGCTAGGTCGTAGCAAGTAACATAGCTGAAGGGTATGCTAACTATCGTCTCGGCAAAAGAGAGCGTAGAAGTCAGTGAACCATCGCTAGCAAAGTTGTCTGTACAACTGGGGCGAATGCTAGGAAGTCTCTCTAGACCTGCCGTGTGGCGGCGCTCGGTCTGCAATCATTGATAGTGGCAACACGCGGGTCCAATGAATACTACCGGACTGCGGCCGATTTAAAGGCTAGCACCTAGCAAGTGTGGTGTCTGGCGGTGACACCACAGTTTCCTTTGCTGCTTGCTCAATATACAGATTGAATAACATTGGGGAGAGGCTACAACCCTGTCTCACTCCCTTCCCAACCAATGCTTCCCTTTCATGTCCCTTGACTCTTATAACTGCTATCTGGTTTCTATAAAAATTGTAAATAGCCTTTCGCTCCCTATATTTTACTCATGCCACCTTCAGAATTTGGAAGAGAGTATTCAAGTCAACATTGTTGAAAGCTTTCTCCAAGTCCACAAATGCTAGAAATGTAGGTTTGCCTTTTCTTAATCTAGCTTCTAAGATAAATCATAGGGTAAGTATTGCCTCACGTGTTCCCATATTTCTACGGAATCCAAACTGATCTTCCCTGAGGTTGGCTTCTACCAGTTTTTTCATTCGTCTGTAAAGAATTTGTGTTAGTGTTTTGCAGCTGTGACTAAAACTGATATTCAGTAATTTTCACATCTGTCAACGCCTGCTTTCTTTGGAATTGGAATTCACCATTTCTAATCAGTGATCAGTTCAGTTGAAGATTCATGGGATCTGTGTCACACTTGAACACTATGATCAGCTTTTACCAACTGAAATTGGGGCTCATGTGATTGCATCACGGTTTTCCAGTTTTCTAGGATCCAACTGATATGGTCTTGAGCCCAAGAGAGATGCTGCATGTGATGCCGTGCTGTTAGCAAAGGCACTCTCTTTGGTTGTCTACTGCCATAGCACATTACTGCCAGATTCTGCCACACTGTCATAATGGATACATTTGTCAAACATCCCACATTGATTTCTACAGCTATTTCATGCAGTGTTGCTTTCTGTTAGCTCTGACAACATTACAATAATGCCATTGGTCTTGATTGTTAAGTGAACGAAGTCAGCAACTGCATTGTCCATGATGAGAGGTAGTGCTTGAAATCTGGTATTCTCAGCACACTGTTGACATAGTAGATCTCAGAATACTGAATTCCAACCATTCCTGAAATGGAATGTCCTGTGCGCCTGGCTCCAATCCATGTTCAGAGTCTGTTAATTCATGCTCTGTGGCCACAATCTCATCAGAAACCTTTTCACCTAAGTCAAATGACAGTTCCCCAAATGCACTGCCCTTTTGTACCTTGTGTACCCAATAAAACCAGCACCTGTATAAATGCATATCACTATCCCATGACTTGTCACCTGAATGTATATAGTACACAGTGATTTCTAGTGATTCAGAGGGATATACCACTTACCATCATGCAGCACGTTCAAAAGCACTCTGATAAAGTGACCAGGTTGTATGTTACCAAATTCAGAATTAGATCATTATTCTACGGACCCCTTCAGTTAATAGAGAAAGGCATAGAGCCATATGTATGGAAAACATACTTATCATCTATAAGGTTGCAAGAAGGTGCACTGTCAATGGACTATGTGTTTTGGACACCCTGATTCTGTTATTTTCATTTGGTCATACCCACCCCTTTGTTCTACTATTGATTTATGATTGAAAAGTGACATAACAGAGTTCAGTAGAACGGTAGTTCAGTCACAGTATACTGCTGACTAGTGAGTTAGACAATGTTGTCCACCAACTTATTGCCACATGCGCAAATGGCTCAGCACCCAGTAGAAAAATACTTCCTCTTTCTATCTCTGCAGAAGGTGAAAGATTCCTGAATAGGTTGGCATGTTCCATTTGTTGCAAATGGAGTGTGTTGAATGAATCAGAACTAGTTTCCATGAGCAAGCTATCTCATGAAGCACAATGTGTTCCGTCATATGATTATGTAAGATAAATCAAAACTTCAATCAGAAGTCAAATTCAAAAAGGACAATGAGCAGTTAC